>NC_073304.1:164000005-165266255 GCF_027595985.1 Sorex araneus | reverse complement strand
TGATTTTTCACTTAGGGTCAAAGCTTTTTTTTGATGGGCGTGGGGTGGGGGTCACACCCGGCAATGCACAGGAGTTACTCCTGGCTTATGCACTTAGGAATTACTCCTCTCAGTGCTTGGGGGACCATATGGGATGCTGGGCATCAGACCCATGTTGGTCGCATGCAAAGCAAATGCCCTACCTGTTGTGCTGTTGCTCCAGCCCCGGATGGAGGCTTCTTTAAAGAAAATAATTGTTTGGGGCATGCCCCGAAGTACTTGGGGGGAGGGGGTGTCAAAGTTATTTCCTGGTGGTGTTTGGTACTACGGGATCTATGTAGTGGTTCCCTGAATTGAATTGAAGGTACATGCTCATGCCACTTGAGCCACATCCCAAGCCCTAAAGAAAATAATTTGGGGGACTAGTTTCCTGGCATTTCTGAGTGTGGCTAGTGGCCTCTGACCATTGCTGACCTAAGCAGCACTGAGTGGCCCCTGAAAGAAAATAATGATTTTATAACAGTTTTGAAGGTATTCACTTTATTTGGAGGGGGGTGGTATGTATTTTGATCATTGCTTTAAACTAATCTGCTGAGAACTTTGGAAATTAATACTTTTTAAATTTTAAACTTTTAAAATGACTATAGAGCTTATATGCCATAAAGCATTTTCTCTTAAGAAGCCCACCTTTCACGGATGACTGTTGGGTTTTAGTGCTTTGCAGGAGGAAGTTAAGCCAGTGCTACAGAAGTTAGGCCAAGATGAAGACATGGATGTGAAATATTTTGCACAGGAGGCTATAAGTGGTACGTCTTTCTGTGTCTGTCTCACACCTTATGGTGTGCTACAGGGTGTGTGAGTGATGCTTAGTGGGGAGGGACAGCTGGGAGATGAGGAGCGAGTCTTGGGACAGAACCGCCTTGGACGGAGTGAGCAGGCCATTTCCTCACTGCCTTGTCTAGCCCTGGATGGGACAACGATCGTAAAAACAGGTTTCCTGTGGATTTTACTCAGTTTTGAAAGTTGAACTCCCACCTAGCCTGATAGAGTGAAGAAACCGACAAGAGAGCTTTTGGGTCATTGTTGGCATGCTTAATGCTCACATAGGTAGTCCGTGAACTTTCTGTACAACTAACTTGATTTTGTTTGGAATTTTCCAGTGCTTGCGTTGGCATAATACAAAACAGAAGGGAAGAGACTACTGAATTCTTATCACAGATTTCTAGTCAATGTGTTCTTAAACTGGGTGGAGAAAAAATGGAAAACCTTCAAGATCTCATCCAAGCAAATGGCAACAACTTGGAAGAAATCAAATTTCAGTGACTTGATTCTTTCTAAAGAATGAAATGGGATTGTTTTTTACTTGTCTGCCTTGTTGGGATAATTATATGTAAACCATTCTTACTGTTTGTGACCAATTCCTGACACTTCGTATAGTCATTTCTTGGTTGTCTCCTACTGACTTATCAGGGACCATCGAGGCTCCTCATCTGCACTGTGACAGGCTCTGGCCACTTCCTGCTCCTGATCAAGCCCACGTGGGTTTGGACCCATCAGGGAGTGGAGTGGTTCTCTTGATGTTTACACACGTCTGTATCTGTCTCCATTATTCCAAAGTTAAATACACATGATTTATAGTAACTTATTTTATAAACACTCTGGGAGATACATTGAGATTTGATTGTAGTGAAAGCCACATTTTCCTGGATAATGATGAACTACATTAATATCTCACGTGAAGGAGGAATGTGGAAACTTGGGGTTCATGTATTGGTTGTTTTGGGTTTTATTTGCTTGATTTTGACTCTAATCATGTCATTCTGAAACCTGAGGTGCAGACACATCTTGCTGCTAAAGTGTGATGTTGAAACCTCATTGAATTTCAACAGTTCGCTGCTGTGACCGAGTTCAAGAATGATTCTCTGTCTCTCTCTCTCTCTCTCTCTTGCTCGCTCGCTCGCTCTCACTTTTTCTCACCAGGAAAACTTGAAATTTAGTGCCTTCTTTCATAAGCAGTCTGTCCTGTTTTACTGTGAGGTTACAGTTTTCATTCCTAGTAATACAGGAATGCCCCTGCTACTGGACTGAGGATTTCCTGCCCAGTACCTGCTTCTGTTTCCTGCAGTGTCACATCGGTCCGTATGGTGAGAGCTTTCCTAACTAGTTTCATCACTAATGTTCCTGGTATGAGCAGTAGTGGAATTCTACGATTTAAAATGTTTCCTCCTCTCCACTTTCACAGTGTAACTTCCTTAATTCCTCCAGAAATTTAAGATAATGAGTTAAGTAAAGGGTTTGTTGATGCAAGAAGCAAACCAACAGTATGTAAGGAAACCTGTTGTATCTAAGCTAAAAAATTTTAAGCTTTGGGCCAGAATGATAGTATAGCGGGTTCTATCCCCAGCACTCTACATGCTCACCTGAGCCCCACCAGGAGGCCACAGAGCCAAGAAGAAGCCCTCAGCACCTCGAGTATGACCCAAAGACCACCCCCCTCCCCCCCAAAAGGTAACATTTAAAAAAAAAGTATTTTAAAAGGACTCCTTTACCAGTTGATAAACCAGTTACTAATCACTCTTTTCAATTATATCAAAATTGCTTCCACCAAGATCTTTTTGAGAATGCACCTTTTAAAAATGCATTCAGTCTGGAGGCTGGAGTGATAGTATGGTGGGTAGGGCTTTTGCCTTGCATGTGGCCAATCCAGATTCTATCCCCAGCATCCCACATGGTCACCCAGCACCACCAGGTAGTGATTCCTGAGTGCAGTTCGAGAAGTTATCCCTGAGCATTGCTGGGTGTGGCTCCAAAACACAAAATTGCATTCAGTCTATCTCCCTAAAAAATAAACTGTATAAATTATTTTATTGGAAATTTAAATATTTTTCTCTTAAATGTATTTACACTTTTCATCAAATCACACACTCCTTGTCCCTAAGAAATACTAATTGATGAGGTTTTTGTTGTAGCTTATTTTTCTCTGAGTGCATCTTGCTTTTTTGCTTGTTTCCCATTTTGATTTTTGGATTGTTTACTTACATTAAACCCAGTGAACACTGGTTTTATCAAGCCACAAAACTTTTTACATTAATCCATTACATAAAATGGAGTCTAACCAAATACTTTGAAGTTTTCCTTACCTAAAAATAAACTAAAAACAAAAAGCAGAACATTTAAGATCTAGAAATCACCTGTTTGCATCTTCGACTGCCAAATTACCTTATAGTAAGTCTCTATTTTGCTATCCTCGTTTTGGCTAAGGATTAAGCAGCAAAACAAAACAGAAACCTACATTCTCATTTGAATATCCTGAACTATTGTGCATTTTGATTCTAGATGCTGGGTTTCGTTTGGTGTTATCTGTAGGTTGTATTTCCTTTATTCAGTTTTATATTTGAGAGACTATTGTCCTGATTTTGTGGCACAACCATTGCTTTACCTTTCGGTTGAAAATGACATTGATTTGGGTTGGACTTTTAAAGCCCCTTGTAACCCTTGGGAGTATAGTGCATGGATCCCTTCACCCTGAGACTCATAAAGGAGAGACAGTGCACCCAGCTTTCTTGATTGTGGGTGACCCTCGGGTGGCATTGCTCTTTCTGACTTAAAGGGGTCCCTTTTATTTCCCTTTTGGGTAGTTCTTTGCCTACTGACTTGTTACCTTCTCCTCGGGTTAGTTTCTGGTCCTGGCATCAGTAGACTGTAAGCTCTGGGAGCTCTCTGAGGGCAGGGATTTTGTGTCTGTTTTGTCTTCTGTATCACCCACACCGCAAAGTGCGGTGTACTTGATCGGTGCTCAATAAAAACGTGTTTGAATTTCTAAACTGTCTCCTGGTTGTTGAGTGTGTGGCCAAGTCCATGAAGGCGTTCCTCCTGATGCAAGGTGAGCACTGCCCCTTAGAAGTAATCTGGGGCTCTCCTCCACATCCCCGTTGAGGTAGCAGCTCCTTTTGAACTTGTTGGGTTGCCTTGAGCATACGTTGCTCTCATTTTCTCTTCTTCTGTCGTTCACGTTATGTGTGGTCTCTGATCCATTAGGAAAGTGAAACTGACATGTAGAGACCCTTAAGCCTATAATAGTGTCTCCACCTCCATGCTTCACCTCAGTGCCTCTTCCTACAGTGTGTGTGTAGGGGAGATGTGGTGGGAGCAGGGGGATGGGTAAAATGAAGCAGGGACCACTGTCCAGATCTTGTTTCCTTGTGCTGACAGGATCTGAGCCTGAAGAGGGAGTCTGTTTGGCAAAACTCGAACAGGTTGATGGATAGTTTTAGGAAGATTTGGTTGAAATAAGAACCCAGCATCCTTGGAAACACCATAGCTTGCCCTTGGAGCTGTCGTATCCTAACCTAGGATGGGTTCCATGGACCTGGGGGTGGGGGCGGGCAGGACATGTCATTCTTGGCCCAACAGCTAAGCCATGACTGTGCTTGCTTGTTGCAGTTTTATTTATTAATTACTCGTCCCAGAGTTGAAAGCCTGGTGTTCTGTAGAAATGTCCGAGGTGCCATTCCCTCCAGGGGTGGTAGGGCAGGGTGGCCAAACAAGTTGGGTGCCTGTTCTAGCCTCTTGCCTTTCACTTAAATTCCTCTCAGCTTTTTCCTTCTGGCACTTGTAGCTTAAAACTGTCAGTTGCTCCACAGCTGGAAATGAGGTGGAGAGGAGCGATGGGAGCTGCTCCCCGTGTTCTCGGGTTGAGCAGATGAAGTGATTGTGGTCTGACATTATGTAATTCTTCCCCCTTGGCCCCCCAGTTTTCCTGGATTCTTATTTCCATCCAGTTCCTTGCTTCTCTCTTGCCTGTCCACTTGCCTGTCTTCTGTCCTTTTTTTGTACCTAGAATGGTTTTGCTACTCCCCATGTGCCTCCACAAGCCTGCTGTTTCCAGGAAATTACATAATGTCGAGATGGAAATCTTTTGGAAGATGAAAAAAGCCTAATTACACGGGGTAGGAAAGCCAAGTCATTTCTTCAGAGTTGTCTCTTAAGCTGATACCAATTTCTTTCAGTCTTGTTGGAGCTCTGTAGGCCATCAGTGACCAGGAAGTGGGGGACCAGCCATCTGGCATCAGGCACAATGGGGTGGCACTTTCCCTGGTTCTGGGGAGTAGTTCCTGGGGTGGGCTTCTCTGCACTGGGACTTGTTCTCTACTGTGCTGGTCCAACTGTGGATAAGCTGGCTAGACCACACAGACGGCCCTCGGGGACATGCTCTGGTCAGGGACAGTGACAGAGCTCCTGTCTAGTGGTGGCCCAAAGGCTGAGCCAGCTACATTTCCCTTTGAAGGACAGTGGACAGCTTAGTATGGCTGGGTTGGCAAGAACTCCTTGCTGAGACCTGAAGCAGCGCCTGGGAAGGTGTGTGGCCCTGTTGCCTGGACGGATGTGGGTGGACAGTGGCTGCCCCTGCTGGTGCAGAGGCAGACCAAGGGTCATGGCATTCCCGAGACGGCACATTTGTAAGACCTACAGTCTTGGAATGTTTTCTTTTTCTTTTCTTTTTTCTTTCTTTTTTTTTTTTTTTCCTTTTTGGGTCACACCTGGCGATGCACAGGGGTTACTCCTGGCTTATGCACTCAAGAATTACTCCTGGCGGTGCTCAGGGGACCCTGTGGGATGCTGGGAATTGAACCCGGACTGGTCACATGCAAGGCAAATGCCCTACCTGCTGTGCTATCGCTCCAGCCCCCTTGGAATGTTTTCTGAGCATTTTGCTGAGCTCTTGAATCTCCCACAAGTCATCAGGGTGACCCAGACAGACAAGGCTGGTCCCATGTCTCTCCCAGGACAGCTGTCTCCTCTACCCTTCGGAGGGCATTTCTATCCAAGAAGGAGACATTTCTGCCCATTGTACCGCGCAGCGGGCGGACTGTTGCACAAACACCATTGGTTGCCACTCCAGGGCTGACATGAAAAGCCCAAGTGCCACAGAGCGGGTCTGGTACCTGCTGTGTTGTCTGAAGCCTGGCCTTGAGCAGACTGGAGCAACATCAGAGAAGCTGCCCGTGGGACCTGGGCCCCCTTGCGTTTGATTTTGTTGGAAGCTTGCACACACCCCTGTGCCATTGTGTTCAGGTGGTGAAGAATTGACCTTCAAGAAGCTGCCACAAAATTTTGCCTTCCAGACGTGCATTGTGGCTTTGCTTTCATTTTCTGTGACCTAAGCCCTGAAGCCTTCCACCTGGAAACTTCTCCCCCTGGCACTGCTCTGCTTTGACCCCTGAGTGGGGTGTGGGCATCCCCAGAGGGGCCTGAGTGGTCACCCCTTTGCAGTTCTTAACTTGGCCCACGCAGCTGCAAGAATAGTTTCCTATTTTCAGGGCTAAGGCACAGGCTTCCCCAGAGAGGAATTCGTGTTTCCTTCAAACTCTGTGTCATGCTTGCTTTGCCCTGCTTGAGCGGGACCCTGCCACAACCGACTTGCTCAAGTGTGGGCGGCTGTGACAGCCACAAGCTGGGGGAGCTCTCCTTGGCCCATGGTGGCCGCACAGCCGTTTTTTCAAGCCCTGTCATGGTCTCAACCCTCATGACCGGGCGGGAGAAGCTGCCGGCTCCAGACCCCAGGTGGGGTCACATCAACTGGGGGGTCTTTTCTGGGAATGGAGGCCTCACAAGCGGCTGGTCGTTTAGCCCAGAAAAGTCCCTGCCCTATGACTCAGGGAGCCTTCCCCGGTTGGTTTCACTGAAGGAAAATGACCCACGGGTGCCATGGGAAGAGAATTGACTGTTGCCAGGCAGAACCCTGTGTGTCAGGGGCCGGCAGCCAAGTGAGTGATCCAGGAAGTCATCCAGTTGCAAACCAGAAATCGTTCTTAACCCCTCACTCCCCGGCTGGGGTGTGGACCGAGCACGCTCCTGAGGTGGCCGTGGGGTCAGTGGACCCGGCGGTGTGGTGCTGCCCTCAGTCGCCGCCTGCCTCAGACCCTGTGGCAGCCCTTTGCTGGCCTGGACTCAGGGCTCAGCCTGTCACTCGGGAGAGAACAGCTCCAAGGAGAGAGCCAGTTTTGGTGGTGTGGTGCGGGGTGTAGTGAGGGGTGCCCACTTGGTCTCCTCAGAGTCCAGCTCTGATGTCCTCGAAGTGGCCTGTGCAGCGTGCTGCAGCATCTCAGCATATCCTGACCATCGACGGCCGCCTTGTGCACCAGGCCGACCCTGGCCCACTCAGCTGCTCACTCACGGCGGTAGCGCAGGTGGAGTTCCTGCCAAGAGCGGGGACCCTCCCATCCTGGCAAGCTAGCAGGTTACTCTGACCACAGAGCACCCGGCCTGCCTGTCAGGCGAGGGTTAATGGAGTTTGTTTATTGAGTCACGAAATAGCTGTCACATGATTTTAATCAAAACACCATTTCCCTGACAACAGTGATGTCAGTCTTGTTATTGCAGGAAGGAGCAGCTGTGAGGGACATTCAGTCTCCACGCAGAGCCCAGTTTAGAGGCTAAAATCCAGTGAGGCCTCATCCATAAATAATGGTCGCAGGCACCACCAAGGCAGGGGCCGCCCCCTCGCTGCCGCCTCTTCTGTCCACACAGACACTCCCGGGAGCCTGGCGCGGTGCCAGCCCCCGCTGAGCGAGCTCCTGCTGCCTTACCCGTCGTTCTACCCTCACTCCTACTTCCAGTCTTTCCAGCTTCCAGATTATCCTCGGCCTCCTGAGAGCTGAGGCCTCTGGCCTGACCTTGGGGGCACTTGTTCCACCGAGCTGGCTGTCCCAAGCAGTGTCCGTGCGGGTCTTTCCGAAGCTTCTCGAGGGAGGAGAGACGCGGGGCCTCCATGTGTCCCTCCCAGAAAGCAGCTTGCCGGGGCTCAGGCTGACCTGGTGACGCCAGGGCTCTTCTGAGGAGCTTGGCCGTGGGCGTCTCATGGGAGAGGCCGAGCCCCACTGAACTGGGGTTGGGCGGTGAAGGGAAAGCCCGGGATGAGTGGCCAGTCCCAGTGGGATGTGGTTGTGAGAGTGATAGGATGTTCAGTAAGTGGGCTGGTGGCCTGTCGGTGGGGCAATGTCTGCTTTCATGGCACCAACTCGGGAGCTAGGAGCTAGAGCAGCTGCCTCTGCTGAGAAGCACCCCCAGGCCCCCAACTCTTCTATCCAGAAACTTGGCTGAGCTGCCAGTCATGGGGATGCACTGGGGAAGCCCCAGCCGGGCCAGCTGCTGACTTGATGTCCTTAGATCCTGGCATTTTTGTTTGTTTTTTTATGCCATATCTGGTACTCAGGCGGTCCTGGTGGTGCTGGGGTGGGGGGGGAGCGGGGGGGATGGAAGATGTTGGGGTGGAACTGGAGTCGACCACCTGCAAAGCAAGTGCCTTAGGTCCCAAGTTCTTGGACCTTAACTCGGAATATTGGTCGCCACTGTCTTATGTCTGTGAGGTGGCTTCATAGGCACCGCGCACCGTGCCCGGTGAAGCCAAAGCACCACAGGTGAAGGTGACATTCTCTAATGAGCTGTTCAGGGAGGGAGAGTCTAGAACTTTCTTGTCAGAGATGTGTGCAGTGTTAGCCCAAGATGTGTGCGGGGTCACAGTCAGCAGTGTGTCTCCAGAATCACTGCCCAGGCTGGTGGCCAGGCTGTCCTTAGCGAAGGAAGGGGTGGTGCACCATACCTGAAACTGAAGGTTCTTTCTGGCAGGGAGGTGGCTTCAGGGCGTGGGGACCCCCATTCCCTCTGAATTGCACGCGGCCCATCCAGCTGCCTGTCTGCCCAACTCAGGCCTCTGGTGACGAGAGCCCTGAGCCGTTGGCCACTGAGCCCTGGGCCAGTGCCACCCTCCCCAGCTGTGTTGGGGCTTGCAGGGTGTCATGGCCTGATGCCTTTCCTCCCTCCCCCTCCTCTTTGGGGATTTCGGAGGGAGATTGAGTCAGAAGCTCCAGGGCAGCCCATGGGACGATGATTCAGTTCTTCTTCTTCTTTTTTTTTTTTTGGGTCACACCCGGCGATGCACAGGGGTTACTCCTGGCTCTGCACTCAGGCATTATTCTTGGTGGTGCCCGGGGGACCATATGGGATGCTGGAAATTGAACCCGGGTTGGCTGTATGCAAGGCAAACGCCCTACCCGCCGTGCTATTGCTCCAGCCCCTCAGTTCTCCCTTTGAGAGGCTGGCTCTCCAGTCCCTCATTGCTTCTGTGTTAAGCTTTTCTGAGCCTTCTGCTCAGCCTGCTCTGGGGGGCTTGACTTTAGGGGGGGCTCCTATCTGCCTGTTCCAGCCTCTGCCCATTAGCCCAATGGTTAGTGATGTCTGGGGGAGGCCCCTGGAAATTTAGAGGGGAGCGTCAGTGCTCCCTGCGGGGGGGCCCTCCGCTGGGACTGGCAGCCCCTTACACAGCGTGGCCTCTGACTCAGTTGGAAGTGAGGGCCGACCCCTCTGTCACCTCAGTCAAGTCAGGACGGATCCTGCCAAGCGGATTCTGCTGTGTGACTCCAACCTCTGCGTGGTGCAGCGTGGCCCTCCCAGACGTGAGCTGGGGCCGGGGCAGCAGTATAGGGCCCAGCAGCAGTCCTGGGTGCAGGGGACAATTCTGTGACTCCCTGGCCTGGGATGTTGGCGCCACAGATGGAATAGGGGTCCTCTCGGCTGGAAGGTCCCTGGGAAGCCTGGGGTTGGCTAGTGGAGACAGGAAACCTCCTAATGTGTCCTGGGGAGTCGAGCTGTCCTCTCCTTTAATTATCTGACTCTGACTGTATGTGACGAGGGGCTGAGGCTTTTACCAACTTGTTGTAAGATTAGTGAAAGCTTCGGGTAGCAGGGCGGTCGCCAGAACACAGGACGCTCCTTCAGCTGGCAGGGCCCTGACTAGGTGATGACAGGCCTCGGGGGATGGCACTGCGGATGCCACATCCCTGCGGAAGTGTGGGTGCTGCCAGATGTGGGGCTCCACCGCCCAGGCCCACGCCCCTCCGATGGTGTTGAGGGCGTCCTGGCGGTGGCTGCAGCTCCAGCCTCTGCGGGCAGCTCCGTGATTCCTGCCTGCTCTCTGGGCATTGGGGTTGTTTTTGGCAAGTCCAAAATGATGGAGAAATTTGGTGGGAAAGGGGAAGGCTTGCAAAACATGACCGAAATGGAGTGCTTCCCTTCAAAAAAGCAAAAAACAAAAACAAAAACTCAATGAACCGAATTCTCCGGTTGCCCAGCAGGGGGGTAAGAGCTGCTTTGTAGGCCGGCTGGGGCCCTAAGGAGTGGAGGCTGACAAAGGGGGTCTCCTCTCTCTTCCTGCCCTGGGCGCCGCCCCGAAAGATCCTGTAGTCAGGGAGCTGCCTCAGCCCTGTAGCTTCGGCTGTGCTGGAGCTGTTCGAGCGAAACCAAATCTTAAGTCGAACTCGCTGCCAGAAAGTAGAATTTAATCTGTCTGTTCTCGCAGGGTCTGGCACCAAAAGAAGACCCACACATAGAACAACTCAAAGACCTCAGCAGAGGGGCTCCCTGGCCCCAGAGGCCACTGAGGAGTGTGTAGGGTGTGGGGGTGAGCGACAGGTGAGTCGGGTGTGTGCAGACCCCAGTGAAGAGGCATCCAGCTGCCCGCAGCCCCCTCCCCCACACTCCCTTCCCGCCCTCTCCTGCACTGCAGAGGCCTCGGAAGCTCTGGGAGCAGCAAGCAGCCGGCCCTGGGCAGCCTGTGGTCAGCGCTGCTTCCGTCAGCGCTCTCCAGTGCGGACGTGTGCTCGGGCGATCTCAGAGCAAGGTATTATTTACCCTGCTGACGTCAATGCGAACATTATCCGCTGTTCTTTCTGCAGCCTGAAGTGAGCTGCAGCGCCCAGGGAACTCAGCCACCTTCCACCCACCTTCCACACTTTACCAACTCCCCCTGCCCCAGGCTTGATTTGCTGAAGGCGCAGTTCGCCTGACAGTCCTATCACACAGGCTCTTAGAAAACAAGTTTTTATTTGAATTCAAGAAGATTGAAAACATAAAAACAGTACATTTTTTTTCCTTGCAAAAATTTACCCCATTTAAATTACTGTTTGATACAAAGATGATTTATTAAACTGCATTTTAGGCAATTTCCTAACATCAAGTGACAGGTTATGTGTCGATTTTTTTTTTCCACATTGGAGCTATTATGATTTTACTCAAAATACCAAAGCTAGTGAACTCATCGATTTCTTTCAGCAATGAAAAAAAAATAAAAAGCACACAGGAGAGAGAGAGAGAGAGAGAGAGAGAGAGAGAGAGAGAGAGAGAGAGAGAGAGAGAGAGAGAGAGAGAGAGAGAGAGAGAGAGAGAGAGAGAGAGAGAGAGAGAGAGAGAACCACAATCAGGTTAACTTTATCAGAAGTAACTTTCACAAACCAAACATCCAGCAAAGACCACCCCCATTCCCTTCAGAAAAAAGCAAATAATCTTGCCCTTTCTACAAAGTGCAAATAGCTCACTCGCTGTGATTTCTTAAACTGTAGTCCCCAGAGAGCAGCCAGCATCCTTTTCTGCCTCATTCTCAGAAGAGACTGGTGGAGGTGGGTTCTTGACGGTCAGTAACGGGAAGGGATCCTCACTTGAATTTCCTTGACGGAGCCAACCTCCCGCAGATAGCTATCACACAGCCCGCGGCAGGCCCACTCACCAGTGTTTGCTAACGTAAGAGTGTTCCAATCTGGGGTCAGAGTTTTCCAGGATGTTATGTTGTACTTCTATTTTTAAAGCTCCCCTCGACCCACCCATTTTGCCTCTGAAAAGACAAAGTATTTGAAGTATGTTATTATTATTATTATTATTATTATTTTTTGACCGAGTCTCATCAGTGCTTGGGACTTGACAGGCCTTTAACTGCAAAGGCAAGTTACTGCCACCGGGGCCAGGCTGCAGTGCAAGCTTCTTCAGAGCAAGCCCCTTCCTTCAGGTTGAGTTTAAGGTCCTGAGGGGGTGACCGAGGCCCCTACGTGGCCCCGATCACATACTTCTGTGGGAAATTCCACCACGGTACTGGGAGAACTGGACACCCGAGTGTGAACTCACACGCCCTAGGGAGGACAGCTGATCTAGGGGTGCCTACCTCAGCCCTGTTCGTGCAGGACCACCTGCACAGCTGCGGCTGCCACCTGGAGGGCACCTCTCCCCCGAAGGCAGGCAGCTGTCCAGCAGGGAACGCACTGTGGGACAAGGTCACTGTCACCCAGTGCTCAGCTACGACGGGGGCTTTGTTTAGACAGCTGTTGGCTCTAGTCAACTGCTACTGATAGGGTGAAAGGGCGCAGAGTGAGAGGCCAAAATGCTGTGCCGGGGAGCCCCACACTAGCCCCCCTCGCCCGGGTGTGCTGGCTTCCTCGAGGGGCAACACCGAGAAGTGCGCCTGCCCGACGGATTTCAAAGAACTGGGAGGCCGGGGCAAGACTGGGTGTGAAAGTGCGTGGTCAAGGCCTGTCCACAATTCATGGCCAGCTCCTCGCGGGCCAGCGAGCTGCCGGGCAGGGTCAGAACCATCAGGACTGAGGCGGGCTGAGTCCAGGCTCCGCTGCTCTTTCTCAATCGAGGCAGAGCCCGGATCTGCCAAGTGTGTTGCAACGCCCCGCTGACGTGTGGACAGGAGAAGCTGGTGCAATGAGGGCGGCTATGTCTTTAGGAACCAGCTCAGCCACCTTGACTGGGAAGTGGGGAGCACTAGGTGAGGGGCCCTCCGGGCCTGGGGAGCAGCCCCAGTATTGAAGCTCTGAGTCAGTCACACCCTGGGGCAATGGCCCAGGAGGGGCAGCCCTGACACTGAGGAACGTGTACATTTAAGACACTTTCTGTCCTGCTCAAAAACAGGCAGAATCTGCTCCTGTCTTCCACACATCACGAGGAAGAACAGTTGTGTCAATTCTGGAAGATGAATTTCCAGAAGCCACAGGACGGTTGGAGATCGCTATCCAACGACTCCAACGTACTCCCTCCTCTCCAGTTTTAACCTTTGGTGTCTAGGCACAAAGGGACCGTGCAGTTCAGATGGGATCCAAAGAGGCGGTAGTGGCAGCCCAGCTTAGGGGCACGGAAGCAGCCAAGGTCAGCGGGCTTAGGGAACTGCCAGCCTTCACAGGGGCCACCGTGTTGCCATAGGGCACTGTGTGAGGTCCCCGGAGGAGGGGACCCGGTGAAGGTTATCTGGAGCATACATTTTATTATCTTTTTAAACACCAGTGGAAAACAGAAGAATAATGTCATCAAGAACAGAAAACCTGACCCCAGTATAGGCCCGGATCCAGAAGTACCCCAGGACTGATGAAATGCTGGAGGACCCCCAAAGGAAGTGCCTCTCCCCGCCTGCACTGGTGCTGCGGCTCTCCCTACCCTGCCAGCTCTAGCTTGGCCTAACTCTCCCCGTTTCGCACTTTTCTAGCCCCCACTTTCTGGGTACTAATGACAGTGTGTGTGCGGGGGGGGGGGGGGGTTGGTTCGTGGCAGCCAGTGGTCCTGAGTCCCTTCTGTGGAGGCCTGTGTGGGTAAGAAGGACGTTCCTACAAGTGCTACCCCTTTGCTGTGTGGTCCCGGCCCCCTGACCTTGGCCCACCCATGCCCCTGCCGGTCCTGCCACGGTGCCTGCTTATAATCTTGGAGCCGCTGATTTCTGAGGGAGAAAGGGCTGTGCTCTCTCCACCTCTCTGGAGGCAGAATACGGAATGAAGAGGGTTCTGCTATCTCTGACCCAGGAGCTCTTTTCGTTCCATCTTGGGCAGCCTCAGTTGGGCCCAGATATTTCCCATTAACTGGCTACTGGAGGACACTGATGCAGAGAATCTTCTCTGCTCCCAAGGTAACTGGGGACATGCAGGCCAGGGAGGGGCAGTGGTGGTGAGGGGTAGAATCGCTCACCAAGAATCCGGGCGGGAACACTAATTTTCTGGTGTGTTAACACTCTATTTGCCTTTCAGGGCCCTGCATACCAGTTTTATGTAAATACTAAAGACACACTTGCCCAACTGGAAATCACAGAACTAGTGCATTTTTTTTTCCCATAAAGCAAAGACTAATAACCCTGGGATAAAAGAGAGAGAGAGATAGATAGATAGAGAGAGAGAGAGAGAGAGAGAGAGAGAGAGAGAGAGAGAACATAAAAAATAAAGTACCACACATATTGCACTTTTTGTCGAATGAAAATTTTTACCTTACGTTCATCTCACCAAAGTCTCTTCAGAGGAGCCTGGTTTACAAGATAATAAAGCTAATGATTATTATACAGTAGTGTACACTGCTAATGTGAAACAGACGGGAAAGAAAAGTCATTATTCCAAAGTCGCCTCTCCTACAGAGTGGTTCTCATCCTCCTTAGTGTTACTCTAGTATTTGTGAAGAGAAAACTGCTTGGAAGCTTCCACGGGTCATTTAGTTAGGGGACAGCAACAGAACTGACAAGACTGTTGAGAAAAACACCTTCACTGACCCACAGAACCAGTCTCCTCTCACCAGCTCAATGTCGCTCAACGCATACGCTTGTGGAATTTACTGATTTCCGACTGGAGCTTAAACACAGGCTGAGCAGTTGGGTCTTTGCCCTCACGTGGGCACCTCCTCATTCTTGTCTTGGGTTCTGGACCCTTCCTTTGTAAGCCTTGCCTGAGCTTCAGGGAGGCTACCTGGCTGGTGGCTTTACTGTGGGTGCGAGGTGGAGGGAGGGAGCAGGCATCATTCCCTGTCTAATAATTGGTAGTGGTGCCCTTCCTGGGACTTGCTAAGAACTGAGCGCCCCATTTTCAATCCAGAAGGTTTCTTCACTTCATAAATATTATAGCACATTTGTAGTTAAGTTTTGGGACACATATTCTGTCAGCCTAAACCAGCCCTGCTTTCTAACTGGCTTATTTCACACAGACCTAAAACAGGTTAGAGGTTGAAATTCTTCAATGAAATGTCATCTACCTGACAGAACTATCAATCAATCACAAGCACGAGGAAGGAACAAGCAACCCACAGAAGGGAGACTCGTTCTGGATTTCCACTGTGCTGCTTAAGACCCCAAAGCTGACAGTTGTCCATACCACCCTTCTCCGCTGACATCCAGAGGACACCCCACCAGAAGCCATGCAGGGGCCAGGCTGGGACTCCTCGGACCCTCCATGCTTTCCTCACCTGCCTGGACACTTACTACAAAGAGGAAAGGCAACTAAAGGTGTTTCTAGATGCAGCATCGATGTGTGCCTCTCTTCTCTGTGCTTCAAGGAAGAGGCTTTGTGCTTAATGCATTCATCTGCTGTTTGGACAAGCTACTCAAAAGGACAGAAAGGACGAGTTTTTCTGAGTAATACTGGGATTTGTAACACTTGTATGTCACTGTTCAAATGACAGTTTATTCCTTACTCCTAGGTTAACTAGCTGTAGCATCTATTTTTTAACTTACTTGGAGGAATGACTTGTTAAGGGTGGAGGTTACGCTTTACTAGTCCTATCACACATTTGGCAGATAATCTGCTTAAATGGTTAACACATCTGTGGCTTTTTGAATATTGCTGTAATACTTGAACATTTCATTACAAATCAAAATATTAAGGAAATTAAGAATGCAATTCCCACATGGTGGAAAACAAACTCTGAAGTGACTTTGGATTTAGCATTGACATAAATGGAAAAGTGTTTCTACAGAAAAGAAAGAATTAAAGCATGATCTGGGGAGAAAAGGCACGGCACTACCACTTCACATGGGAGATAAAAGTTCATTTTTCTTGTCCTTAAAGTTTCTAAGCCCTATGTCAAACTGTCCAAATATACAAAGCTCAATAAACTACTAGCAACATAGAGTATAAAGTCAAAGTAACTATTCCACGGTGAGAGCCGGTCCTCTGGAGCCCGACTGCCTAAACCGGAGCCTCCCCCGAAGGCCACAGGAAGAGCCTGTGTCACCCGGCCCACGGTCACTTCTGCAGGCAACATCTTCGCAGCCCTGAGTACACGTCGACGCGGGGGGCCAGGGCACCTTCTGGAGAGGTGTGTTGCCTGCTGCCAGTCTCAGGGATCAGTACCAGCTGTTACTTAGCAGCCCCTCCACCCCCACCCCCAGCAGAGCTCGTGCTCTCCTGCTGTGCCATGGGCACGGGGAGAATGTGCATCAGCAGCTTAGAACTCAGGATTCAGTGACAAAGGACACCTTTGCCTCCCGTGATTCCGATTTCACCAAAGGTACTCATGATTTCCTGTACGCGACACGCCGTTTCTTGGCCTCAGTGGAAAATGCGCTGCCCTCTGGGTTCTGCCCACAGATCATGACCTAATTATTTCTCCCACAACCATCAAGAGTCCCCCTTGGTAGTGGACTGGGGCAGCTCAGCACACGGCCTGGGTCCGGGTGCCACCTTCAAGCACATCTGTGGGTGCCTCCTGGGAGTTTCCTCCCAGGACCAAGAGAGCACGAGCTTCAGCTTAACAACTATGTTCCAGCACTTACTACGGAAAACTGGGGGGGCAGAGCCAGGAAGGAATGACATCTACCCAGCCAGGCTCTCTGATTCCAGTTGGGCAACTTGATTTTTTTCCCCATTAGGGAGAAGGCAGAAAAATGAGCGAATTTAAAAGGCTGGACTGAAAATAGAAAGACACACTCTTCCTTCAGTTGAGCTGCCTTGCTCCCACGCTGAGACTAATTCACCAGAACATAGCCGTTGTGCTGGGGGTCCACAGCCTCCAGCATCTCACAATCAAAGAGTCCAGGGAACTCCGACAGGGCGAGAGGGTCGTAGGTGGAGGGGGCTTCCTGCAGTCCTGAGCTCTGGGGATCCTCGGGTGGCCCCATGCTGCTCTGCGCGGCCTCGTCCATGGGGTACTGACAGGGCGCGGGATAGTCCGGCTCAGAGGCCGCAGCCCGTGGCAGCTCACAAGTCTGGTAGGGAAACTGTAAGGGCGCGGAGGCAGCTCCTGACGGCTGTGGCTGTGGAGGCGGTGGAGGTGGCGGTGGCGGTGGCTGCAAGTGTGTGGGGAGCGCAGTGGGGGCCCGGGGCCCAGGCGAGGAGGGCAGGGGTGGCAGCTGCATCTCCTGGTACTGGCTGAGGAACGGGCTGAACTGCATTTGCTCCGACGAGGGCTCCAGCACGGGGCTCAGGGGCTGGGTGAGGGCGAAGGGCGGTGGCTGCGACGGCGGCGGCGTCTCCGGGTGGGCCAGGGGCAGCTGCTGGCTGGGCTGTGGGTAGGAGCTCTCTGCTATCTGCATCTGGTTAAAGTAAGCCTGCAGCTGGGACTGCTTCTGCAAGAAGAGCCGCTTCTGCTGAAGTCTGCATTGGCAACACCAAAAGAAAGAATCGTAAATCTTCTGAGGCGATGGTGATCTTAATGGAAACCCAGGCTCCGTCACTAGCTGCAATCCCGCTTCTCTATGCCGTGGCAGTGGCAGCATTTGTTTCAGCGGGGAAAGAACCAACTGCAACAGATTTTCTCAGACCCAATCTTATTTTGCCACCCCCCCGCCCCGCCTTTTTGATTGACCCCTCAGTATTCAATGACCACTGACTCATTTCTCTAAGATGCTGTTTCTTCCCACTCCCCCGCCCTGCCCCCGCAAGGCAAAAGCTGGTATCTCAGTTGCAGCGCTGACCGTGAGTGTCGTCTGGAGGGGGACTGGTGTTCTCTACCCAGGCTTGTGAGGAGGGGACAGGATTCTTGCGGGAGGCGGGGTGCAGCCCCTTGGCAGCATAACCCACTTAAGGGCATGCATTTGGTCAGAGTCCGAGATCTTAGGCCTCTTCCTAACCCAGCGGGGAGGAGTGTGCATGGGTGCTGGCTCTGTCTTAGCCATTACATCTTGCAGACAGCCTCAGGTTTCAAAGCACGGCCCCGGAGACATGAGCTCCAGGGGAAAGGGTAGCATACCCCACATTCTTTGTTGTTGATGGGGGCCACACCCAGGGGTGCTGTTGGGGAGCAAACCTGGGGCCAAGCACAGGCAGTATGCATGCTCTACCACATGAGCTGTATCTCTGGCCCCCAAATCCCACCTTAAGTCTCAGCATGAGAAAGTGACTTCTTTGGTCAGACCCCCACCCCCTCACCTGTGCTCCTGCAGCTGCTGTTCAAGGCTCCGGGGAGGTTCTTTACAATAAAGCTGACAGGTATTCTGGGCTTTGGACAGAAGCCCTGGCTTCTGGAAGAGCAGAAAGACAGTACGAGTGTGACAATGTGGTGTCACACCGGCTGCAGGCTGCAGATGCTGTCTGGAGGGTCCTTCCCCCACCACTGCAGGGTCGGCTAACTGCTCACTGGGCCCCACAGTGCTGGCTGGGCCAGGGCGAGCCAGGCACCTCGGCCCTAACCTACTTCCCTTTCCACTTCGGGAAGTCCTCAAGGACTGGGAGGCTGAGGGGAGGCCAAAGACTGCAGCATCTGCTGAATGAAAAACAATTCATTCTGTAGGGCACTGCTGCGGGTCATTTTTGAAGATTACCAGGCCCCAGTGTGGAGCTAATATGACGCTTCTGGCACTAGAGATTTCCATCTTATTTATTATTCATTACAGGGAGTCATATTAAAGGACGGAAGCCAGGTGTCTCTCTCCCACCTCTCAGTGGCATTATGGCATTACCCTTTACTGGGGCCCAAGGACAAATCTTTTTTTATTTTTTTCTTTCCCGCTGTCAACACGGAGTATAAGGCTAAGTCTGAACATGTTTCTAGAACATACAAGTGCAGAGTCAAATTCCTGCCTAAAGGAATCAAGAAGCCACCCTAATAAAGAAGAACGAGCATGCCAAACAGGTTCCCGAGCGCAGCGAGCAGGTCACGGCAGGGCGCGGCCGGCAGGGGCAGGAGGAAGCGTCCCACCTGGAGACGGTGCTGCAGGTACTGCGCTTCCAGGCCCGGCCGCTGGGGGCGCTGCGGGCGCACGGCACCGGGGAGAGCCGCCACGCTCTTCTGCTGCGGAGAAACTTCCTCCTGTGGAGTAAGGGGGTGCAAACACTTTCAGTTCTCCAGGTGGGAAAAAGTTTCACTTCTTAATTAAGCAAGCTGGCAAATGTCCAAGAGGAAGTCTAACGCGACAAAACCTCGCAGGCACAGCTTTTCACTTAGTGAGGAGGCCGAGGGTTAATGTCCCTGCAGAAAATGTGTGTGTGTCCCAGCCTGGAGCAAAGGTTCTTGGCATCCCCTGGAGGCTCTGACCTTCCCCAGAAACTCCAGTACCAGAACCCTGCAGCGTGAAAACGGCCCAATCGCTTCCACGGGCTTAAACAAAACAGCATTATTTTTGCACTTTTAGCATAAATATTCCACTTATAAAGCTTAGTGAAGCTGCAGCATCAAAAGCGGTAGTAGAAGCTTCTCCTTTGGGGGAAGTTTCTCATTTTTCATCTTGGTGTGTGTGCAGGAGACAGGAGTTCAAGAGACACCCCAAGAGGCAACGGAAGCCTCCCTCAGCCAGCTTGAGGAGGTGCGGGCCTCCATCCCCCCAAGGGCCAAGCAAGATTCCAGAAGGGCAGCTGCCCCAGCTGCTCCAGGGCGAGGTAATTCCTAACCGCAAGGCCCCAGCTGGGGGAAAGATGCCCCAAGCCCCATGAGCAGTGCCTGGCAAACCCACCTGGGGGCAGCTGCTAGGAAGGTCCTGGAGCTGCGGTGCGGCTGGCGCCACGCTGGGGTCAGCCTCTGAGCCTATGTGCTCGTAGAGCAACTGCACTTTGTTTAGCTCCAGGATGCCTTTGGTTCGCGCCAGATTCTGAAGGTGCTGTCTAAAGGCGACGATGCCTGAAAGGACAAAGACAGAGCAGTGAGGAAGGAAGGAAGGGAGGAAGGAAGGAAGGAAGGAAGGAAAGAAGGAAGGAAGGAAGGAAGGAAGGAAGGAAGGAAGGGAGGGAGGGAGGAAGGGAGGGAGGGAGGGAGGGAGGGAGGAAGGAAGGAAGGAAGGAAGGAAGGAGGGAGGGAGGGAGGGAGGGAGGGAGGAGAAAAGCAAACGAGTGAGCGAGATGGAGAGCGAGAGAGACAGAGACAGAGCGAGACAGAAAGAGATGGAGAGGGAGAGAGAGAGAGAGATCTTTCCAGCCAACAAATGTGACAGTGGCGTGGCTGCATGCTGCCTGGGGCTGTGCAGGAAGGGGGTGAAGTCAGAGGCAGTCAGTCACCTTGGGTAAGGGAGGTGTCTGATGCCCTGCGGCCTTCTCGGAAGCTCACTGGGGACCTATTGTGGGCCTCCCGTTTCTGGGCGCTCAGAGCCTGCATGGCTGGGTTGGCAGGTCTCAGGCTTATGAAAGGAGACGTCATGCGGGGCGACGGCTGATTGGCCAGCATGATGTCCTTCAGGGAAGGGTTGTCCTCCAGGAAGTTCAGGTCCCTCTGAATGGAGCCCATCTCATACTCCGAGTCCACGCTGTCCAGGGAGGGGTTGTCACTCATGGAGAACATTTTCCCTGTGAAAGAGAAACAGTTACGGCCCCCAGCCGTGAAGCAAGTGGCTTGTCTACACTTGGGATGCGATGGCCTGTATCTTCCCGGCGACAATGCCCTCACGCTTGACCACACCACAACTTGGTCTTTTAACTTGGCCATCGATTTGCTGTTGATCTTATAGGGGTTGACCCTCCTGGGCCTGACCCACAGGGCCTCCCCCAGCACCACCATGCCCATCCTTAGTGAATCATGGTGTTCCACGGGTTCCTGGGAGCTACATGAAGGCCTTACTGGACAGTGGACATGCTCCATCAAGGCGCAAAATGCGGGAGCAAACTAGGGTCAGCACTGCCTCTTTGGAGATGGCAGTGGGAGCGGATGTGGGGCACACTCAACCTGTTACCCAGCCGACTCCGTACCTGAGCCAGGCAGCACAACCAGCTGATTGGTCACTTCGGACAGAGTGTGCCGCCTCTGCCCGCTGCGTGTGGACTGGAAGGCGTCAAAGGCCTGGCTCGGGTCTTCCTCCGCCTCGCCTTCAGTCTCCAGGCCTTCGTCAATGGACGTCTCCATCATGTTGCTGGGCAGTGACTGGCAGCCCTTCCGTACCAGGACAGGAGGCACCGGGTCCAGGAGACAGCCATTGACCTGGACACAGCACAAGAGCAGGTATGAGAGGGGGGAGTGAGCTGTGGTTCTCCACTGAGCACAGGAAAAACCCAGGAAGGAAGATACGCCAAGACACGGCCAACTGGAAAGCAGGTAAAGGATTAAAAATGTGCCTATTTTCTACCGACGACAGCGTGGAGGTTAGAAGTCAAGGCAAGTCAAGCGTAGCACTCAGAGACAGAAGCCCATTATGATCCAAACTGGCTCTGGCTCTTGGTCCCTCTGAGTCACCATCAGTACAATAAACAATTGTGTTAGTGGTTTCCAGATGAAGATGGGCCCATCAGCCTGAGGCATACCCGATACTTAAAAAAAAATTTTTTTTTTAACATAGAAAAATTAAGAGGGGACTGATGAAATTCAAAACAAAACAAAACAAAACAACAACACAGCATGGCTTGTAGCTAGGGAGAAAGAGTAGTCATTGGCCTTCCTCTGATTTTTAACCACAAAACACACTGGAAGGTTCTAGACATACTTTTACGTGTGTAATTTAAGTACCTGCCCATTTGAATTAATCTTTAATTGGCTCGATGTGCCTGAGGAACGGAAAAAAAGAACTCTTTCAAGACAGACTGATAGTACAGGAAGGGTTGGCAAAAAAAAATAAATAAATAAATAAATAAAAGAAAAAAAAAGAAAAAAAGAAAAAAAAAACCAACCAACCAAAAAAAAAAAAAACCCAATCAAAAAACCCTCAAATGGCAAAGAGCCAAGGCCTTCCATTATAGAATAACAAATGACTCACAGGCCCCAAATTCCTGCAGAGGTTAATGAGCGCCAGCGTGCTGAATTGTCTCCTCCAGACACACGCACCATCTCTGCAGCTCCCACCGCAGTGGGACCCGCTGGGCGGCCCAGGGTGAGGACTCTGCCTTCCTTGGCAATCGCCAAGCCAATCACCGACCGGCAGGCAGGAACAGCAGACAGAGGGGAGTTGTGGTTGGGAGTCCTCTGGCTGGTAAAAGCCCCAGTGAGCAGGCAATTATTTACCTCATTACCTAAACTATTCCCCTGTGGAAATCAATCTGTTTTCTCCTCTGAATAGCTGCTCAGGACCAGCCAGGCAGAAGCACGCGGGCCCTAGCCCGGCTTTCACCTGGACCATGCTGGGGAGAGCGCTTGTTGCCTTTGGAAGCACGAGGAGCTCATGGATCTGAGAGGTGACGTGGGCCATCCCTGTGCCAGACGCAGGAAACTGCCCTCTTAAGGCGACCAATTGGAAGGCTTGGCAGGCCTGGTATTTGGAAAGGGAGATGCCGTGACTCAGACCTTCGGGGGCCTGGGGGAGGGGATGGCTATTCCACCCAACTGTTCTGGGGCTGCCGCCACGGGTGAATGAGATGGTTAATCCTCATGGTAAGGGAAGGGAGGAGTGCTGCCTTCTCAGGCCGACATGCACCTTCCAGGGCACCTGGACACAAAAATCTCTGAAAACGGCTCTTTTGGCCAGCCCCCAGATACATTTTCTGTTTTTAAATTTGGGGTAGGAGGTGTGGGGGCCTCCCCGGCAGTGGTCATGGGCCCAGGGGCCATTCCTGGCAATACTCAGCCAACTGGACTAGGTGGTGCTGGCGTGGGGCGGAGGTCCGGGGCCACACCTGGAAGTGCTCAGTGGGACCGTGGTGTGCCAGGGTTTGAGCACATGCCACTAATTTATCTCCCCAGCCAAAGTTTTCTCATTTTTGACAAATAGTTTTCTTGTAGAAAAGAATAACTGCTTGGAAATTTATTTTTATACCTCCTGGTTCTCTAGCTGTCCACAGATACTAATATTATCTGGAGGTAATTTAGAAATGAATAAAGCCACATTCTATATTTATCTACTGAGCCTCCTGACACTGACAGACTATGGTGAAATGGCATCACACATGTTCCATAGAAAAGTCTTACAACCAGGTTCTGCTTTCCTTAACAGAGAAAAGTCACCTTTTCTTTTTTATGGGTTTTCTTGCTTTCCGGGTAATCAAAAGCTTTGAATCAGTCCCCTTAAAAGACTGGGGGATACTACAGCGTTTAGACCCGGGTTCAACCCCCAGATCCACCGGGAATTGCCAGCGGGGCTGAAGCAGATGTACCCTGGGGCCCTTGGATTGAACAGCCGCTGGCCTGGTTGGCTCAGAATTGCCCACGGGGCCCCGGGCCTCCTGTGCAATGCTTGGGAGGCCCCAAACAAAACAGATGGGTTTATATATAGGTTTCCCTCAGACTGTTTCCTTATGAATTCTTCTCCTTGTTTTTATAATGAAAGAAATGATGTCGGGCCAGAGTGATAGGAGAGAGAGAGAGCAGGGTTCAATCCCTGGCACCCTGAGCACAGAGCCAGGAGTCAGCCCTGAGCACCAACGGGTGTGACTCCAAAACAAAATAAAAAATGAGAGAGAGAGAGAGAGAGAGAGAGAGAGAGAGAGAGAGAGAGAGAGAGAGAGAGAACTGATAACTGATGTCTTTTATTAAAAACTGCTGATTTCAGTTTTGGGGTGTTCAGATGTCTAGTGATTGAATCAGAAAGCACAGAGGGGGCCTGCCCACAGTTAATAGGTGCGAACTCTTCAGCTCTAAGATCATTTCCTGAAACAAGTGATAATCACGCCACGCCTGCCTGCCAATTTGCTACCCAGGGACTTGGTATAACAAGAGTCTAAATTGGGCTCTCGGGTTTGCAACTGAAATACTGGGCTAATCTCTAGGAGACCTGGGCTGCTAGAAAGATCTTTCACTTTAAGAAAAGAGCCTGAGTGAACTGTAAATTAGGGACTTCAACTACAAGATGCATATCATCACTGTACATTTTCTAATTTATATCACTTCTGTCTTTCCTAAAATCCCAAGCGTACTTTTTTCCCTCCCTTTTGGGCACCCTGCAGTGCTCTGGGCTTACTCCTGGCTCTGCTCTCAGAGAGCACTGCTGGCAGGACTCAGGGCGCCTTAGGCAGGGCTGGAGATGGAAGGTGGGTCAGGAGTGCGTCTTGGTCAGGGGCCATTCCTCCTGACTCCTGGCCAACTGGGTCAGCGATTCAACTGCAAGGGCCTGAGGATGTGGCATTTGTGCCCTGGAGTGCCAGGGACACTCAGGCTGCCCCTGGCCGTGCTTGGGGGTCTCCGGGGCCACGTCCAGAGAGGCTGGGGTGGCCATGTGGTGCTGGGACAGAATGAGGGTCGGCTGCGTGCAAGGCATGCACCTTCACCCCTGCACGATCTCGCTGCCTAGCGCTTAGTATTCTTGAGTCTGATGTAGTAGGGTTTTTTCCGACCTCCTTTCATGTGAACTGCCATTATAATAAGAGGCTACTGAATGCGGCTAAGTGGGGAATACCTCCACTTCCTTTGCATTTTCCCATTTTAGTCTCCCAGTTCCTTTGCCTTCCAGCTCTGAATGTGGTAAGCTGAAAAACCCTTTTGTAAAATCACCTGAAAGAGACTGAAATGGGGTGCGTATCGGAGACATTCACAATTCCCCTGAACCCCCAAAGGCAATGGCTGGCCCCACCCCCACGGTCTGCATGTGTCACCTGGGCGGGTCTGTTTCTACATGGAGTGGGGTGACTGCCTCAGACAGGTGCTCACTTGGGAGGAGCCCCAAACCCAGGGCTGAGAACAGAGCTTCACCGGGCAGTGGGAGGGACACATGGCAGACTGTGGGAAGGCAGGAGAGGGGACAGATCTGAGAGCATTGACCTGCTTGCCACCACCTGTACGTGAAAGCAAACAAGTGTCAGGACAAGGCAGGAGGCGCCTTTACAAAACAGCGCCTGGAAGTTGGAGTCAATGCACAGGAAGCACCAGGAACAAAGGACCTTG
This sequence comes from Sorex araneus, assembly GCF_027595985.1. Lineage (NCBI taxonomy): Eukaryota > Metazoa > Chordata > Mammalia > Eulipotyphla > Soricidae > Sorex > Sorex araneus. The sequence continues at coordinate 165,241,544 of NC_073304.1, read as the reverse complement.
CTGGTTTCTCTGACAGTTTGGGGCAAGGGCATTTATATACAGGATGCACAGAGAAGGTACGAGGGAGGGAAGGGCGAGAAGCCTTTCTGCTGTCCCACCGAACCAGCGTACAGGGCAGACTAGCGGTGTCTGGTCTGACCACGGCCCGAGGTGGCACTGCCAGTGCGGGCCACCCACAGGCTGGCTCTAGCATGGCCTTGCTCTATCCTACAAATGCAAATGCACCAGCGAGCTCCTGTCTCTATCTTTCACAAAAGCATTCATTTCCTGTCTGTTTCCTAGTTACGGTAACAATCACAAGCTTTAAAAATAGATTGCCCTATATAATTCAGCAGACAGTGCCCAATCTGTGTTTTGGGCCCGATGCCCTCACAGACAAGCTTTTAGCAGACTGAATTTTAATTTTTTTCAAGGGAATTAAATCTTAAAAGTAAATGAATTATGTGGCCTCAATTGATGTCTGGGTTTCTGGGGGAGGGTGGAGGAGCAGTTAGATTGAGGGCGCGGAACCCACTAGGCAGCCACCAGCAGAGAGAATGGATTGTCCACAGGAAGTGGTCTTGTCCTCAGAGGCAAGGGCACAAATGTCTCCTGGTCAATAACATGGTCTACACCTGCCCGTGGCAGCCTACCATGAAGCTGCTTGGCCACGTTCTAGATAAACATCTTACTCACTTCTAAACTGACCCATCTTCGTTCTTAAAATTTAATTATTTATTGATTAATTTTTGGGGTCACTCCCAGTGATGCTCAGGGGTTCCTGTCTGGCTCTGCACTCAGGTCGCGCCAATGGTGGATGCCGTGAATTGAACATGAGTCAGCTGCATGCAAAGCAAATGTCTTGTAAGGCAAATTGGCTGTACTATCTCTCCAGCCCCTAGTACCACGGCTTTTCTAACATTTTCTGTGGCTCAACTTTCCTTGTTCCAGAACATCAAAGCCAATTCCCCACCCACCTTGATCTGCCCATGTTCCAGTTCCCAGCTGTGCCCATTCCCCCAGGCTTGCCTGCTCAGACGGCTGCAGCAGCCCCTACTCTTCTTGGAGCTCACCGACTAGATCATTCTTTAGAACCTGGCACTGCCTCTGGTTATGGAGTGTCTCTTCTGGTAGACTTTAAAGCAGAAATAATATCTGACTCATCGTTTTTACTACCTTCTTAGGCCCCAAAATACAGGAAAGCAATATTTATTATGTATCTAAAATCTACCCAGAGCCATATGCATTTTCTCAATTAGTCTTCACAACTCTCTTATAAAATTGGTACTCCGCTTTTACACCAGAGAAAACGGAGGTTCAAAGGAGTTAGTCATCTTGTTCAACTTTACCCAGCTAGTGAAAGAACAAAGACAGTCTGAAAAATACTGCAAGACTATGAATTACGCCTATGAAAATGATCCAGTGTATGTTAACAGACTGCATAAAAGTCATAAGGATAAGACAGGGATGAGGGGTCACCAAGATAGGACAGGGTGCAAGCGCTTGCTTGCATGCAGCTGACCTGGTTCATGCCTGTCGCCACATAGGATCCCCATAGCACCACCAGGAGTGATTCCCGAGTACATAGCCAGGAGTAAGCCCTGGGCACTGCCGGGTGTGGCCCAATCTTCTCCATTTCCTTCCCTCCCTCCCTTCCCCCTGCTCCCACCACCAAAAAGTACTTTTCCTAGCTGGCATCTCTTAAAAAACAACCCTCAGAAGTGACTGGAGGAAATCACAAAGCTCAACACTTCTGGGCCAAAAGGTTAGAGTCCAGCCACGCTGCTCTCAGATGCGACTGTACCTTTGGAGTGTCCACACTCTCTTCTTCCATAAAGGCTGCTTCCGCCTGGCAGCCGGGGGCTGGGAACGAAAAGGCCTCCACATTGGGTGCCTGTGGGACGAGGGCCGATCGCATCAGTCGCAGGTTGGGTGAGTGCATGGTCACTGGGAGCCCCACGGTTTGTGCCTGCAAATACGGCAAGAATGAACAGTTGGGAACACGAACATACAACATCCTTGGAATAAAGTAATCCCTCTCGGTGCAATGAAAGGACTGTCATTTGCTGGAATCCTGGCGAAGAATGGATGGAAGCGACGCACGGGACAGGCCTGAGTCTGAGCAGTCTCTGCCATCTGATTCTCAGATTGGCTGCCCAGAATTTCTCCTGTTTCAGAATAAGGTGCAGACGTTTTACAGAGATAACAAGGCCTTTTTTTTTGTTTTCTTTCTCTTTGCAAGGAATCAAAGGCCATTCCTATTTTTCTTTTTCTTCCAACTCAACACACATAGGTTAATCTACTTCGTGAGACATATTATCTGGGAAGGAGATAAAGAAAAATAGGAAAGGCTTGCCTCCAGGAAAACCCAAAAGAACCAGGATTAGACACAAACATACACAGTTAACTAACAGAATGCACTGCACCCAGGAACCAGTGCTCTTGTGCTGCCCCCTACATCCTCGCCTTTTCATTTTCAGTGCCAGGGACCGGACCCGGGTCCATGACACAGGCAGCTTTTACTCCATTGCTGGCTCCTCTCTCCCGCTTGTGAGTGGGAGGGGATGGAAAATATTTCCGGCTAGGGGGATGTGTGAAGGGGAGGAAGGGAGAGAGAGCAGTTTCTTGTGAGGGCAAAAGCCTGCCTATGTGCAGCTGGAGGATGCTTGCTGCAGGTGAGTTGGCTTCTTCCTGATATCGAATGCTAGCTCCTGCTGCTCCAGGTCCACATCTTTGTTAAAATCTCCAAGTCAACAAGCATTACATACTGGTGAAAAAAAAAAAATCCCTTAAAGGAGAACCTCCTGACAACTGATCAGGATTTTCAAGATAGAACTGTTGGATGAGGAATCTTTTCATCGTCTCTTCAAATCTGGCAGAATAATTTATGAGATGCCTTTTGAACGAGAACAGATACTTGCAAACATCTGTGGGAATAATCTTTCTATAAGTTTCTAAGAGGCGGAGGGATGAACTATATTCTTAATTCTGTAATCACTTTAAAGGGTGTAAGATGGTGAATTTGAAATGCAAATAAACGAAAAGAAAAAAAAAAGATTTTGGGTGCTTTTCTCACTCCCAAGTCCTGGGTTTGATTCCTGCCGCCATCACTGATGGTGTGACCTTGATGAAGCTGCCTAGCCAACTGGCCTTTGCTTCCTCACCAGTAATAAAGGGCAATGGAGGGCTTCACTCAGTACTGCAAATTCCTTGTTTCCCCTGCTTCCTAAAGTCTTAAAATGATCACAAGTCTTTCAAAGAAGAACCTGACTGTAAAATAAAAGCACATGCACTTGCTAATGATTTGAGTTAAAATTTCAGACTGATGATTTTCAAGAATTCTAGAAATCTGCTTTGTATTTGAACATATTTAGAATAGACTTTACATATTTAGAATAGATGTTGGTATATTCCAATATTAATATCGTTAGATATACAGCAGGTGATAGAGACTAAAATAGCAACAGGAAATCATTGGTATTACATGGATAAGAAAAACAACAAACAACAAGAAGATAATATTCTTCTAGCATGATAAAGAGTTTTTAAAAAACGATCATTCATCAAGCATGAGTCATTAACGTTATTTACCCGACGGTGTCAACAATGTAAGATGTATGCTTATTTTTCTTGGAATGCTCATCATCGGGTTTCAGAGGTTAAGATGAACTCTGATTTCCATGTATCAGGCCTCTGAGGCCACAAATGTGACAGAGAAGTGTGCCAGATGACAGACAGCATCATGGAAGACCTTGGCCTGCGTGGGCACAGCCCGGGCATGCCATGGGGGCTTTCTACAGGCAGGGCCATGCCAGGCACAGCAGCACATTTTCCTGAGAACTTTCACCTTGGGCAACTGTGGGCCGTGTGAGGAGAGGCCTGTGGTATGGTGATGAGCAGTTCACTGACTGTAAGATGGAAGGCCTTAGGTTAGGGCCTGCATCTTAAGGTTCTTGTACTTGTAGGGTCAAAGATCCTTCTGGAACAAGGTAGGTGTTGACAACTGCACACGCAGTGCCACAGAGTTGACTCAAGGGTAGGGACACTCCGAGAAGGCTGACTGGTATCCCCAGGGAGCAGGGAGGTCCGGTTTCCCCCAGAGTAGCCATGAACTCTGACGGTGTCCAAACAACTGTTGTGACTTTTTTTTTTTTTTGCTTTTGGGTCATACCCAGCAATGCACATGGGTTACTTCTGGCTCATGCACTCAGGGATTACCCCGGCGGTGCTCTGGGGATCATATGGGATGCTGGGAATAGAACCCGGGTCAGCTGCATGCAAGGCAAATGCCCTACCTGCTGTGCTATCGCTCCAGCCCCAGTAGTGACTTTTTAAAGTCATATGTTTAGTGCTTTGAACCTCTGCTTCCGACTTTGTGCTTCTCTGAACTACTGAGATGGAAATAATGTCTGTTCCAAGGAGAAAGCTTTATTGCTGCAAGTGATATGCTTGTTATGGACAGAATTATTTCCTGCTGAAGGCCTAGAACTCCCAGGAGACTGGAGACATGATCTCTAAGTAGGTAACTAAGGTGCAAAGAGGTCACCAGGGTGAGGCCTGAGTCTGACAGGTTGATGTCCCTCTACCAAGAGGCCAAGCCAAAAGAGGCTTCTCTCTCTCCATTCGTGCAGAGAAGGTCCTATGAGGACATGCTGAGAAGGCAGCTGTCGGGAAGCCAGAAAAGTTCTCACCAGGAACCAACCCCGATGGCACCTTCATCTTGAACATGTAGCCTCCAGAATTGTGAGAAACACATTTTCCTTGTCTGAGTCCCCAATCTGAGAAGCCCCAGCTGACAAATATACTGCTTTTACTTGCAACCTCTGAATAGTATCTTACAAAAAACTGTGATGAGAGTTTCCCTTTTTGGGGAGGGGGGCTGCAGGGTGGTGCACTACACTCGGCTGTGCTCAGGGATCACTTCTGGCAGGCTCAGGGAACCAAATGGGATGCTGGAGATCAAACCTGGGCCTTACCTGCTGTACTATCTCTTTGCCTACTTATCTGCTCAGTTCTTGGAGTGAGGATGAGTGAAAACTGATGGTTTCCAGCAGGAAGAGTGGTCACGGGACTGGAGCACATGGTTTGCAGGCCAGAGACGTGAGTTCTATCTCTGGCATCACAGGGGCCCTCTGAGCACTGCCAGGAGTGACTTCCAAGCCCAGCCCCCAAATTAACAAAAAAATCGCATCCCCCAAACAACAGTGGTTTTATGCTGTACACATTAAGCTTAGGGTGATAGTTTCAATAAAACTGAAACAAAACTCACTATTAAAATTCAAACCAAGTGGCCAGGGAGATAGCTCAAAGTATCTGTCCTGTGTAGGGAGGCCCCGGGGATCGTTCCCGAACCACATGCCGGGCCCCTAGCACCACTGAGGCCATCTCTGTGGGTCCTAGTGCTGCTGAGCTCAGGAAGTGTCATATTTCTGGGCTTGAGAGCAGAATACCCAGGCCCACACGGGCGGGCCAAGTATCGCGGGGCATGGACGCAGAGCTCCAGAACTGCCTCCAACAAACCAAACCAAGTGAAACACCCTGACCTGGGGCAGGCTGCGTGCACGGCCATGCCTAGGGCTTGCTCCTCTCTCACTCTGACCCATTTTCCATCTGAAAACATTGCAATAATCTAACTTCTCTAAATCCCTTCTCTTAGCTATCCAGTCTCTGCTCCTCACTGCTACTGGATCAGTGACAGTTGAGCACAGATATAACCATCTCACTTCTCTGCTTCAAAGCCTTCAGCAGCTCACCCATTTCCTGCATTACAAGGAAACTCTGCTCTGCAGAATCCACAGTCTCACACCACGGCCTCAATTCCCCCCACCCCCCAACTTTTTCACGTCCTCCTGCTTCAATCTGAGTGGCTGATGCGAACAAAAGTCCTCTGCTCACACATTTAGGCACCTCCACTCGCACTGTTTCTTTGCTCACACACCATTCCTGTCCCGACGGTTTCTCCCTAACGAAGTCCTTCGCGCACACTTGCCCTTTCCTGCTTGGAAGTATCTCTTTCCCTCCTGCCCTGAGTTCTTTGGCAGCATCTATGGCTTCTTAGGAGCGTGTCTTACTTCTCTCCTCCTCTGTAATGTCTTAGGGAAGGGGTACCTGCTATACTGCTATTGTGACGAAAAAGACGGCTTGCACGTGGTAAATACACAGTAAAAGTTATTTGTTCAATGGAATAGAATGTACATGTTAGTTACATGACTCCCCAACATGAGAATGATTTAAAAAAAATCTGAAAGTTATTCAAAATAAAGGTAATCCTTAAAAATAAGATGGCACTCAACCATCTGAGAAGCTACTGAATGACGGAGGCAGAAACTTTACAGAGAAACCGTGTAGAGAATAAAATCCTAACCCTTTGTACTGCAAGATGAATGTGTCAAACATGTGAACAGGCACCTGCACAGATAAGACTGTTGGCTAATGGGGCGTTACCTTGGCAACTGTTTGCTCAGCGATGGTGCTAGGCCGACGCTGGCGGGCATCAAGCCTCTGCTCCACAGGAAAACTGCTCCTATGTGATTTCAGGCGTTCCACCAACAAGAAATAAATGGCAGCAAAGTGGTTATAGCTCTTGTTCTCCAAAGACTAAAAGAGAAAACAAGTGGTGAAGGCAGAGAATCAGAAACTCTGATCTGCACCTTTCTGAAAAAAAGCAGGAACAAATGAAGCATTCTTCAAGGCAGAGCAAAGAAGCAGCAAAATGAAAGCTGTTTTGGAATTTATTGATTTTTTTTTTTTTTTTTGCTTTTTGGGCCACACCCGACAATGCTCAGAGGTTACTCCTGGCTCTGCACTCAGGAATTACTCCTGGTGGTGCTCAGGGGACCATATGGGATGCTGGGGATTAAACCCAGCCTTCCCCCTTTCTCCGCTGTACTATCACTCCAGCCCCAGTTCTGAAATTTGGAAGGGCAAACAGTGTGGTACTTTTTCATGACCTGATCTTAACTAAGCTCTATTTACATTGCTAGAACCTAGTTCTTGTTCCACGTTCAGAGAAATGGGGCCACTGTCCCCTGCAGACATCCCCTTGTGCTGGCATTGGCAGCTCGGCCGTAGCCCCGTGGACGGTCAGTCAGCAACCTGAGCCTTGTGGCTCCAATTCCACGTCTCAACACAAGTCCAAACCATCAAGGGCTCTGAAGTGAATGATTACTCACTGGGGAAATTTCTGACGATGATTCTGGGCTGGAGGAGGGCATTTGGATGCTAGATCGAGAGACACTGTGTCTCCATTCTTGGGTAATTTTTTCCTCTTGTTTTTGTAGTCCCACCCTCTCAAAACCCTGAAAATAAAGTTGCTTCCCAAATTTTCATATCCTAAACCGGCCAGCTCTTGCAGGCCATGAGTGAGAGAAGCAATGGCTCCCCTGGCCTCAGATTCTATTGAATACTGTGGTGAGCACTGTTCATGGAGTACTCTTAGGTTCTTGGCCAGTGATATTGGCATGGCGAGACTGTGGATCTACTTTGAGGAAAAGTTACCCTGAAAAAGCAGTGGGATTAAAACAGGATTAAAACAGAGCCAGCAGCCTGGTTTCACTTATGGCTACAGGGAAGGCAAAGGAATATACTTTGAGGACTTATTTCATGACCATCTCAGTTCTGTAACTCATAATATGACCCACAATTTCTGATTTGGGATTCATTGTTTTTTGCCTCCCCAATTTCTTTAGTTTATAATATAGACCCCCCTGGAGTTCCTAAACCTAATACCTCCCTAATTTTCTATTCAACTGTCAGTCCTGTTTTATGCCTGCATATTTATGCTCCCTCTAAATTAATTTCTTACATAAAACTTTTTGTTTCATCCTGGAAGAAGCTTTCTGCTTTGTATTTGTCAAGCTTCCACCTTTGCCATTTCTCATTCCCAAAGTAGCTCCTCAACATGAATTTCTTGGGGTAAGAGGCAAAGGGAGGAATTTTTACATTGCATAAAAGCCAACAGCAAGAGTCAGATGTAATCTTTCGGGAAAACTAAGCAGCGTGCGTCAGTGCTGGCGATGCCAGTGGTACCAACCCAGGATGACAGGTGTGAGCATGAAACCACACGTTTCTAAACGCAACAGAATCCAACAATATCTTCAGCCAGATCGCTATCATTTTACCTCAATGGTTTTCTGCTGGTCGATTCCGAGGCTATGCATCAATCGCAGAACTTGCTCATTAAATTCCCCGATGGATGGCTCATTTTCCTGCCCTTGAGGATAGAGAATGGGTCTCTGTACGGGAACTTCCACCAGCATCCACTTGTGCTCCTTGATTTGAGCTATGGTTAGCCGCTTAGATGGGTCAAGGACCAACATCCTTCGAATAAGATGCTCACAGTCTATGGAAAACACAATGTTACAGAGGTCACACAAATTACCTTGCAAGTTCAGCCTATTTATTTGACTCGTGTGACTCTACCAGCCTTAATCTCTCTGTCCTTCACAGTACCTGCTGGGAGGAAGGTCAGAGGAATAAAGGGAGACGTGAAAGCTACTTATATTTGTCAAGTTCATACAGTAAATGTTGACACGTAAAATTAACCACCATAGTGAATAAATACTGAAAAACAGGAGGGTGTAGGTCAATGCAATTCTGTGCTAAATGAAAGCTTCTACCAAATTCTCAAGGGAAAATACCTAGACAGAGACTTAGATTTCTAGTAAAGAGAGAGAGAGAGAGAGAGAGAAAAAAAGACTTAATTCTTGGAACAAGCAAACCGCAAATGGCTCCTCAGTCATTTCTAAGGGTTGGTAAGCTGGGAAGAGGCTCCGTAGACACTGCTTTCCAGCCTATCAGCGCAGCTACAACAGTGCATGTGAAACCTCACTCCTGATGACGCTAAGAAAACAGCGAGAGTTAAGCTTTGGATACTAGACTATTCTCTGAGCTGACATTATGCTCTTTAATCACACTCCCCCGTTCCCTCCAAATTCACACACGCTAACCGTCTGTCACGTGCTATGTGCAAGGCACTGTTCGAAGAGCCTTATATAAAGCAACGTCACTAATCAGGACCACATTCCTATTAGGAGCCATCATTATTTCTCCTTTATTCACTGAGGAAGTGGAACTACAGAGAGGAGATGAAACATCGAGTGGTGGACTCAGGATTCAAACCAGATCAGTTGGGGCCAGAGTGAGAATACAGAGGGCAGGGTGCTTGCCTTGCATGCAGCCGACCCAGGTCTGATCTCTGGCATCCCAAATGGTCTCCCCAAGCCTGTGATCCCTGAGTACAGAGACAGGAGTAATCCCTTAGCACCGCCAGGTGTGGTCCCAAAACAAAAACAAATCAAACCAGACTGTTTGGTTCAAAGGTTCTTGTTCCTAACTGCTAGAACATGACTTCTATTTTTATTTATAAATGAAAGAGTGAAGGGTAATGAGTAAACCGGACTGGCATTTATCTAACAACCCATACACGACTGGTTAGAGAACAAGACATTCCATCTTCATTCAACAGTTCTTCCAGGTGGTTTTACTTATTTTTTCAACTTCCTGCCATAGGATATAGGACAGTCCATTTCATACTTAGAGTAAAATGGCTGTAAATCTGTATCTTCAAAGTGCTTCTCTAAGTCTAAAATAAACTGGGAACATTGCTAAACCAAGAGTAAAGGAAAAATTCGCTGTTATTACTGTGGGAAACTTTCTGATTTCAGGCAAGAATAGGAAGAATGGAACTTTTATCAATTACACGGAGTGGAGGGATTACTTCTATTAATTTAATAGTCATTAAGTCATTTTATTTGACATCCAAACTCTTAGAAAGAAGGAAGTTTTTACCAAGGCATTTCATGTGAAGCACAGATTCTATAAAGCACAATCAGTGAGATGAATGAGCTGTTACCTTCTGACATGAAATACGGAATCCGGAATCTTCCTTCCAGAACTCTCTGCCTCAAGATCGGAAGAGTTGGTCCATCAAAAGGCAGGGCTCCACAAACGAGGACATAAAGAACAACTCCCATGCTCTAGGGAAGAAAATCACAGTCACTTTCTTCTGAGGACTTCAACTATGCTTTTGTCTTCCTAAACCTCCATCCCTAGGGCTCTTAAAGTCAAATAGATCGAAACATTCCTCTTTGAATTTTGATAGTTGTAAATGAACACTCTGGACAAAAAGTGAGTGCTGAAAGGAGGTAAAGTGATACGCATAATACCCTTTCAGTAACAGTATTGGCAAAAACACAGTGCCTAAGGGGAGGGGGAGAGAGAGAGAGAGAGAGAGAGAGAGAGAGAGAGAGAGAGAGAGAGAGAGAGAGACAGAGAGAGAGAGAGAGAGAGACAGAGACAGAGACAGAGAGACAGAGACAGAGAGACAGAGAGAAGTGTCCGCCACATAGGCAGGCTGTGGTGGGGGGGGGGTGGGAAGGGGAGAGAGGAACAGACAGAAGGAAACTGGGGACACCGGTGGTGGGAAATGCACACTGGTGAAGGGATGGGTGTTGGAACACTGTATGGCTGAAACTCCATCATGTACAACTTTGTGATTGTATTATCTCCCAGTGATTAAAAAAAACAATCTGGAAAAATATCTAAAAAACATAAGTACTGCAATAAAGTCTAAAATCTAAAAAACTTGAGTACTGCAATAAAGTCTGCTATAGTAAATACCAAGAGATCTGAATTTCATGCTTTCTGGTTCCAGCTTAACTTAAATGGTGCTGAAAATTGGATGGTAATGCCTGTCCCTAGAAAGTCTTCTCCAAAGTGCAATTCAAGCTGCTCAGGCTAATAATGCCAGCCCAGCAGACAGGGAAAGTGTCAAGTACTGCCTCTGTGGAGGAAACCAACGCTTCAAAGGTGAGTCAGAAACCAAATATTGTCCTAATTGGTGCCTTAAACACAGCAAAGCAAAGCAATACCCAAATATCCAGCTGTGGTCCTTCGTACTGCTGCCCTTCGAAGACTTCGGGGGCCGCGTAGGGAGGGCTGCCACACCAAGTCGCCAGCAGCTCGCCAGTTTTAAAGAAGTTTCCAAAACCGAAATCTAGGGAGACAGAAATAAATGTTACTCTCACCTCTGCGCTCACACTGTACTAAACCCTCTGTAACACACCTCCAGGACGTTATCTAACAAGGTCAACAGCATGGCCCTGGGGGCGCAGACTTGAGCCTGCACAGCTTCCGGAACGTATTGGCTAATTACTCAGCAAATATTAAGTATGTAAGAAGTATTGATGGAATGAGTGTGGCAATAAATCAAAAGAAATGACTGAGAGATGGTAAATAGACTTCAAATCCTGTTGGCTTTCTTCTTTTATTTTATTTTTTTTTTTTGGGCGGGGGAATGTTTGCTGTTTGCTTTTGGGCCAAACTAGGTGATATCTGGGGTCCCATGCATTCTCTAGGATCAAACCCAGGGCTCCTGCATACAAAACCTGCACGCTAGTCCTTGAAGCCATCTTCCCATTCCCAAGATACTTTAAAGCTGAAGAAAAAACCCAGCTTTGTGGGGCCAGAGAGCTAGTACAGGCGTTAAGGTGCTTGCCTTGCATCCTGTTGACCTGGGTTCACTAATCCCTAGCACAATATGATCTCTGAGCCACCAGGGCTCACTCCAGAACATGGAGCCAGGGACAGCCCCTGAGCCCCACCAAGTGTGGCCCCAAACCAACATCACCAGCAAAAACAAAAAACAAAGCACCCACCAAAACAAAAAACCCACAAACAAACAAAACCAACCACCATTGGTGGGGTCTAACTTGAATGACAATTTCAGAATCCCAGTTATTCCGTGATTTAAACCTCTTTATTTTATGTGCTCTCTAAGATAAGAAAGAAGAGTAAAAACTTAGGCTGCTCTAAGTGTCTCCTAAGCAACCATTCCCTACATCCGGAGTTATGCTAGGACTCAGCTGAGGAGCTCACGACCAGGCGGTGACTCTACGGCCCCGCCACCCCCAACGATCCCCAGCACCCCCTCATTACTCATTCAGGGGACACAGTGACATTCTATTTCAAGAGTTAATGTCCTTCCTCTCTGATATTAGTCATACTGAATCTCCAGCTTTGCTACGCAGCATGCACTCTGAAAACAGAATACTCGGATGCTTTCAGCATGCACGAGATAGAAGAGGCAAACTCAGTAAGCCCTGGTACAGTGTGAGCTTGTGCCCTCGGCCTTCTGGTTCCTACACAGTCACACTTACATGAAGAACAATGTCTTAGTGACAGAAACTGGCTATGGCCCCCAGCAGTACCCAGAACCAGAAGGACAGAGAGATTTCGGGTGTCTGGGGAGGACCTGATGGCGTTCCAGTGCCAGCTTGCCTGGCCATGGGCCATCCAGTTCAGTTGCTGGGAGCCTTAGTGTCTTGGACTCCAAAGCTGATCTCTGCAGGGCCCGTGGTCCACAGCACATCTCTCTCCACACCTGCAGACTCCACACACTCTGGGCAGTCAGTGGTACTGTGAACAACAGACCTACTCCCTGAGCCGGCAGCTCCAGGGCTGAGCACACCTGTGAAGCCAGGAGAGCTGGCGCTGACTTCCAGCTTCTCCACTCGGGCACTGCAAGTCCCCAGGGTGAATGACTGAACTTCCCCGAACCTGCTGTATCGATGAATGTGGGTGAGGATAATCCTCCTACACACTTAAGATTGCCGGGAGGATGCAGTGAGATTAAAACCATCCACTGCCTGGGCTCGAGGAGATGGGAAATGCCAGCTTCTCCTGGCTGGAAGCCATCCTCCATCACCCAGCCCTGTTTTTCAGAGCAGAGTTCTAGAGCCAATAAGCAGGGAGAACAGAAGATTCAGGCTCTGATACATAGCACCTCTGTGCATCCAAAGTCTAAATATTATATCACTGCTGGAAGCGATGTCTTTTCAACTATGACAAAAATAAAATAGAAAAATAATGAATGTAGCTCAAATTAAAAAAAAACACCCCCCCCCCACACACACCAAAAATAAAAAAAAAAACAGAGAAACAGGTGGATGTGAGAAAAGATCCCCAGGCTCCGTCTAACCCTGCAGGAACCCACTGAGGTCTGTTCTTGGCCTTCAGGACTTGAGGCAAGAACTTGTCCCCTCAGATGGGAGGGGCGCAGGTCAGCCCCCGACTTGCTTTCCAAAATGACTCAAGAGAGCTGTTCTCTCCTCAACTTCACTTCTGTGGCTAACCACACATCATACCATGACCTACACGTCCATGTGCAGGCAGGTTTCTAGAACTCTCGAAAAGCTAGATGAGCAAATGGAGTCAAGGGGCTCAAAGAACATTTAAAGAAGGAAATGTTAATTCCACTCACAGCACAGCGCGAGCGGCACTGAGATGTGTTTAGAGATCCTGAAATAGGTACAATAATTGCTGTACTTTAAACCATAATCACAGGATGAGTTTTAGTACAAGTTGAGGCCACTCTCCAAATAGCACCGTATAGAATAGAAGTGAAATTTGAACATCACCAAGAGCCACTGTGGAGCTGTGACTTTCTGAACTGGTCCCGGCTCTGGGGGACACACCGGGACAGAGGCCTGTCACAAAGGTGGCCTGGCCGGCCTCTCGATGCTCCTCCCAGGAAGGAGGGAGCAAGAGGCCAGGAAAGTAGCTGGGAGAGGCACACCCTTGACCACTGCTTGTGGCAGTTGGGACGAAGCAGCGTTTCTGGTCACTTCGAAGTATACAAAATAGTGTGTACTTCCATGCCCTGTAGGTGAAATAGATGGAAACAGGCACCTGGGCCTTTAGGGACTTTAAAAGGAACACAGAAAGCCAACCGGGTCGCTGAAGCTATCACAAAGGTCTCCTGTAATCTCAGAGATCTTACACACTGTATTCGTCACCATCTGGTTCTGATAAGGGAGACTTTGGTGCCAAGTAGATTGGGACTCAGACCCTAGGTCTCTACTTTAGTTGTGTGGTCTTGGGAAAATTACTTAACTTCTTGAAGTTTTGGTTTCCTCATTTGAAAAATGGGGGCAATATATGCACCTCACAAATTTAACTGTGAGTAAATTATAATCACTATACAAGAGTATTTGTATGCATATATCTGTAGTACTTTATGTAATTACATACAGATAATAAACATGCTTTAGGCATGCTATTGAAATACAGTAGGTGCTCAATAAACAGTAGAATAATCTCTTGGATAGAACAGAGAATGGATGTTCTTCTCCCTCTGGTTTAACTTATGTCTTTTCCATCAGAGAGAATTCCTTGAGGATAGGGAGGGGAGAATGAATGGGTCTGTACACCCAGCACTAAACACACCTGCTGTAGGTAGCAACTATTCAATAGCTGAATAAATATATTGCCATCATCTCTTTCAAAAGTGCTCACCATGTGCCAGAAGCTGACTTATTTCTCTGAATATGTTTTTTTTTTTTTTATAGCACCCTTAGAAAGTTTCCCTGTTATAGGAGAAACAAGGAGAAAGAGGAGAAAGTACAGTACATTGCTAGAAGTTATACAGGGCTGCAAAAGTGGAACTGAAACCGAGCTTGACTACTATAGAGCCCTCACTGGCCACCACCACCTTCATGTCCTTTCCTTGCATAGTGATATGCAGCTATTTTTGAGCAAATTAATAACTGTCAGGTTTAAGAAGTGGCAATGGAAAGACACTTAAAAATAAAAGACATTACTTTTTCACAGGAATCTGGATAATTTGCCTCATTCACAGTCTGCAGCTCTCTGCCTAAAAGTTTATAATAAACTGAGGGGTGAGTAAGAGGGAAGAAATGCAAAAATGGCAGTGCTAAACACAGTGTGCTTCTTATCACTTTTCAAATACATGCTTCATCAAACCAACCAAACCTTTTCATTCCTTCAGGAGACATTGGAGTGCATGTGTGCTTCAAGCACTGTGCAGACACACAGGGCAGCCCCACAGCAAGGCAGAACAGCAAGGGAATCTGTGCTACTCTCTAAATTTTGGGAAGTCGTATGAAAACAACCACCTGGGTATTCCTGTCTTAGGCTGGACTCAGATGGAGCCTGGCCTTGCTGGGAGGAGAGAAAGCGTTCTCCTAGTTCAATGTGTCTTTAATGTTCTCATCCACAAGCTTGATACCTAGATTACTGTTGCTACAATGATGGTAGGATGGTTGCTACACCCCTTAATTTCCTCCCTATTTTGTCACAAAATGTATACCATGCAAAGCTGGATTCATGCTGATATATATATATATACACATAAATATATATGAGTGTGTGTGTATAGTATATATACACACATATCTTTTAATTTAGAAATAATTTCATATTTACAGGACAGCTACAATGATAAAGGAGACCTCCCTATACTTTCCAGCCAACTCCCCCTAATGTTAGCATTTTATACACCGTATACCAAACTAAGAAAGTAACATGGATTCAATACTGTTAACTAAACCGCAGACCTTATTAATCTTTCACCAATGTTTCCACGAATGCTTCAGAGCAAATATTTAAGACCACACACTGGAGTTAAGCTGCCCGACCTCCCCGAGCTTTCCAATTTGTGCCAGCCACTCAGTATTTTCCTTGCTTTTCATGACCACAAAAAGCACCAGGTCAGGGATTTTATAGACAGTTCCTCAATCTTGGTTAGCCTGAGGGCTGTTTTTTCATGATTAGCCCGAGATGAGGAATTTGGGGAAACACATCACCTAGGTGTCATGAAGTCTCCATCAGTAGATAATACCAGGGGAGCATGCTGCAAAGTTTACTTATGGGGGAGACTAATCCTAAAACAATTTTATTTTGGGGCCACGGGTGGCGATGCTCAGATGACCATGCAGTTTCAAGCCCCTGTGAGACTAATCCTGATCTCTTTTTAAGGTGGTATCTGCTGAGTTTTTCCATGCTTTTCTTTCCCTTTTATTGACTTACTATGTACCATTTATAATACTGTAATATATTTGACAGATATTTATTCTATGGCTTATAATTCAATGTCTCTGTGATTTATTTTGATGCCTAAGTGGTTATTTAAGTCATTAGGAATTAACTCAGATTTGCTCCTATATCCTTTCAACATGACCTTATTCTTTTTTTTTTTTTTTGCTTTTTGGGTCACACCTGGCGATGCACAGGGGTTTCTTGGCTCTGCACTCAGGAATCACTCCTGGCAATGCTCAGAGGACCATATGGGATGCTGGGAATCGAACCCGGGTCAGCCGCGTGCAAGGCAAATGCCCTACCTGCTGTGCTATTGCTCCAGCCCCCATGACCTTATTCTTTACAAATTTCATTTTAGGGGTTGGGGGATGTGACCAGTGGCAGAACACATGCATCTGTGTGGCCTCAGCTTCAATTTCTGACACTGAAAAAAATAAATTGTTCATTTTAGGCCCAGGGAAGTAGGACCGTGGCTATGATGCTTGCCTTGCATGTAAATGTGGTAGATCCCCAGAACCATATATAGTCTCCTGAGCTCCTCTGGGAGTGACAGCCTGAGCATGGGGCCAGGAGTAAGCCCTGGGCACCACTGGGTACACCTCCCTCAAAAACAAAACAAAACAAAACAAAAACACCACCACTAGAAAAAAAGAAAACCAAAACCCAAGTCAATTTTTTTTCTTTTTTTTTTGCTTTGTGGGTCATACCTGGTGATGCACAGGGGTTACTCCTGGCTCAGCAATCACTCAGGAATTACTCCTGGCAGTGCTCAGGGGATCATATGGGATGCGGGAATCAAACCCGAGTTGGCTGTGTGCAAGGCAAACGCCCTACCTGCTGTGCTATCGCTCCAGCCCCAAAGTCAAATTCTTTTTATCTAAAGCTTTTTTCTTGTACCAGAAGATGTCCAGGATTATCTTCTATTTTCCTTTGCCTGGCCCTGAAATCAACTAGTTTTCCAAGGAGACCCTCACCCCTTTTACAGAGAAATGGCATTTAAAAAGCAAGACATTTAAATGTTTGCATTTTATCAGGGCTGTCATTGCTTCCAGGCACTGTCAGCACAAGGAAGCAGAAAATAAATGTATAGATGATAGCTCTTTCATAGACACAGTTACATTTATTTTTGCATATATATATATATATATATAAAATCCCCAAATGATCCATGAGTTCATTCCGTTACTTCTTACTCTAGTCCAGGATTCAGTTTGGCATTATCTATGTTGAAACTATTTTTATTCATACATGATTGAGCAACTCTGACAAAATTTTGAAGGTAGAAGCTTTTCTTCTTCAGTAATTTGTCATTTGCGTGGGAGTAATTGTTTCAACTCTCCCTTATAACATAGCTTGAATTTGTCAGATCAATCATGATTTCCAACATTTCTTGAACATTGCCGGGAAAAAGACAAGTTTTTCTCAAAGAACCTTTTAGCTTCTCAAATTTAAGAAAGTTCAATATAAAATCACAAGAAGTTTTAGAAACAAAATGACAACTGATCTTGCAACATGGTCTATGAATTAGAACCCTACGCCAAACCATTTATGTCAGGTATACTTTGGGCAAAGCATTTTATACTTGGAATTTTTGTACTATTATCTCATCTAATCCTGATGTGGACTCCCCCCCCACCCCTAGGAGGTATGAGGGTCTTTACCTTACAAAGGAGAAAACTAAAGTTCAAAGTGCTTAATTGGTGGTTGGTCAGACTCTGTGCAGAGGGTACGACTCTTTCTTGAATACAGCAGACCCTGGTTTGATCCCTGGAACTGCATATGGTCCTCAGAGCACTGTCAGGGGTCACTCTTGAGCACAGACTCAGCAACAGCCCCTCATCACTGCCAGGTGTTGTCCCGCTGTGTCTTTTTTTTTTTTTTTTTGCCCCGCTATGTCTTGACTCTCCCCCATACCCTGGCCTAGAAAAACCAGAAAAAAATGGTTAGTAGCTACAGACTTGCTTAAGTGTCTACGGCTGTGCATGGTGTGGCTGGTCCTCAGATACTGGCTTTGAATCCTGAGCCAGATATTCCTTTTCACTGTATCAGAGTTCTAAGAATGCCACGAGGCAGAGAAGTTTAATCCAACCGAAAATTGAAGGTAAGTCTGTCAAAAATGAAAGGTCCTTTACATTAACCACCGGCAAAGTTTTTCTAATTTATCCCTCTGCCAAGCAGATGCTGGTAGGGGCTTTCTCTTCTCTACAATAATGGATGCTAGGTTCACAGTATTTTTAATAAGGAAATGGGAACAATTAAGATGTTTACCAAAGAAATGTGAAAAATATATACTCCCATTCATTTTAGGGTTCTATGATCATTTTAAGAATGCATGATGTGTTAAACAGCTTGTCCTTTTCATGCTGTGCTGTTGTGATAAATAAATAAAAACATATGCTTGGGGGCCAGAAGACAGTATGGGGGGCAAGGCACGTGTTTGCATGCAGCTGCCCTGAATTCATTCTCTAGCATCATGGAGGGTCCCTGAGCCCACCAGGAGTAAGACCCAGGAGTAAGCATCACTGGATGTGGCCCCTGTTACACTCCCCCTCAAGCCCCTTCCCCCCACCCCGACAAAAAATACTTGGTTTTCCACTTAATTTCTGAAAGTTCCTAACCCCCTGGAATCTCCTGACCTAATAGTCACAAACATTCCTTTTGTTATATTAAAGAGTGATTTTGGGGTGTTTTTTGGGTGGGGGGTGGTTTGGGTTTTTTTTGTGTTTTTGTTTGGTTTTGTTTTTGAGTCACATTCAGCGATGCAGAAGTAACCCAGGGTTACTTCTGCCTTTGTGCTCAGGAATCACTCCTGGAGGTGCTCATGGGGCCATATGGGATGTTAGTGTTTGAACCCAAGTTGGCTGCACGCAAGGCAAGCACCCTTCCAGCTGCACTATCTCTCCAGCCCAAATGAGTGATTTCTGGAAAGCACCTAGGAGGTTGGTTGCCAGGGGAAACAACCAGAAGAGATTTGAAAGTTTTGTCAGATGCTATCATCTGCCCCGTGACCAATGACCTAACCAATCATGCTTCTATAGCGTAGCCTCCATGAAAATCCATAGGTCAGGATTCAAAGAGTTCTGGACTGATGAACGTGTGGAGGTTCAGGGAGAGGGGCACGCCTGCAGAGAGCGTGGACACTACATGTCCTGTTTCACGCCCCACCCTACGCACTCTTCTTTCCACTAGTTCCTGACTACATACTTTTACCAGAAACTGGTAAATTGAAAAAAATACAGCACTTTTCTGAGTTCTCTAAGCTGCTCTAGCAAATTAACCATACTTTTGGGGGTGGGAGATAGGAATCTCGGATTTACTCATGTCACTCAGAAGCAAAAGTAACAATGTGGGCTGCGACTCCATTTGAAGTGCGGGCATAGGGCAATCTTGAATTGAGCCCCTGACTGATGCTGCCTCAGGTAGATGGTGGAAGAGTTGGGTTAAATTGCAGGTTAGTGAGATGGTGTCCAGAGAACTGCTTGTATATGTGGGAAATCCAGGAACCTATAAGAAATCTGCAGATAATGTGTGTGTGTGTGTGTGTATATATATATGTATGTGTATGTATATACATACATACATTCCAATTCCCATAGCGTAAAGGAATGTATCATTACATTGTTCTTGAACAATGGTTTTGAGATTTTTAAATATATTTCCAGGTTCGAGTTTAGCTTTATCTGCCATATAAGGCATATAGGAGAGAGAGGGTGCGGTAGAGTCTTTAATCTCAGAAATATCAACTGCTGTTGACTGATAGATATCTACTTGGCCTCAAAAGCTCTCAGCACCTCTTATCTAGCTAATCAATAGCAGAACAGGGATTTTTTGATGACAGTGCCTTTCTGATAACAAAAATCAATTATTATGTCATCGTTAAATAATATAATCAATATCCACACATGCTAACAGAGGCCAATGTTTTACAAATAATCGAATCTTACAGTCAATAAACTGATGATTATTGTCTGATAGGAACATATGAGAATGATTTTGTCCCTTCCAACTTTTATTTCTGTGGTGTCTGGGATTGAACCCAGAGACCTCACATATACAAGGGAAGTGATCTCCCGCTGAGCTACCCCCCCCCACCCTGTTTTGCTTTATGAGATAAAATGGAGCACACATTAGTCTGTAGAGAAATTACCCTGGGATCTGCTAAAATGTGGATGTTGATTGAGCAGATCTAAGGTTGGGTCTGGACTCTGCACTTGTACTAATTCTCCACGTGCTGCCCATGCTGCTCGTCCCTAGGACAGTCTTAAGTGAGAAAATTAAGGAAACCCACATATGGAGTGGAGAAGTTGTTAACAAGCCCATCAATGTTTATTGTTACGGCTTACTGTGATGTTTAAAGGCTTTCAGAGCTTTTAAGTGACAAATAATAAATAGGATAAGCTATTAGGTGAAAGAAAAATGTCTTCAAGTCATTATTTTTTTAAAAAAAACAGTCTTCAAGCTAAGAAAAAGAAAATGATTTCTAAGAATCAATACAATCAAGGCAACTTTTAATCTCCAGCACTGTGTTGTAACATCGAACTCATAACTTAAAAATCCTTCCACAGACCTGTGGATGGTTATAGGGTTAAATTTATTCTTGTTTCTAAAATACCCGATGCCAGTCTTGACAAAGAATCGGGGATCTTTTTTTCTGGGAAATATTCCCAGCAGTGGTATTGCTGGGTCAAATGGGAGCTCAACCTCTAGTTTTTTTCCAGAAAAGCCAAAAAGTAAAGTTGAAGTGACATATGCACTTATATGTTCACCGCAGCACTGTTTACAATAGCCAGAATCTGGAAAAAACCCGAGTGCCCTAGAACAGATGACTGGTTGAAGAAACTCTGGTATATCTATACAATGGAATACTATGCAGCTGTTAGAAAAAATGAGGTCATGACGTTTGCATATAAGTGGATCAACATGGAAAGTATCATGCTAAGTGAAATGAATCAGAAAGAGAGAGACAGACATAGAAAGATTGCACTCATCTGTGGAATACAGAATAATAGACTATAAGACTAACGCCCAAGAATAGTAGAAATAAGTACCAGGAGGTTGTCTCCATGGCTTGGAGGCTGGTCTCTCATTCTGGGTAACTCAGGGAAGGGACCACCAAGTAAAATGTGGTCGGAGGTCATGTGGGGGAAGGGTGATGCAGGCCGAATACAGACTAGAGACTGAACACAATGGCCACTCAACACATTTATTGCAAACCACAACACCTAATCAGAGAGAGAGAGAGAGAACAAAAGGGAATACCCTGCCATAGTGGCAGGGTGGGGTGGGGGGAGACGGGACTGGGGAGGGGGGGAGGGATGTTGGGTTTACTGGTGGTGGAGAATGGGCACTGGTGAAGGGATGGGTTATCGAACTTTGTATGGGGGAAACATGAGCACAAAGATGTATGGATCTGTAACTGTACCCTCACGATGACTTTCTAATTAAAAATAAACCAATAAAAAAAAAGAATCGGGGATCTTCTGTAATTGTCTGGAAGGGGGTAAAGAAGCAGCTGTGAGGAAATGAAAGTGGACAGAAGGAAGGTAGGAGAGCCCTGGAGAAGGGCTGACCCTGTGCCCAAATGGAGCTGCCACATCAGCCAACTCTGACGTCAGCACATACTTCACTGCCCGCCAGCAACACCCCGGAAAGGTCAGCCCAGCAGTTTCCTTCCAAACCTCAGCTCCTCCCTCCCTACCTGTCAGGAGGGAAAGAGCACAATCCCCAGGGCTGAGATGAAATGTGATCTGTGACTCAGATGAACCAAACGCAAGCAGCGCTTCCTAAGCTCAAAACGGAAGGGAAGGGAAGGGTCTGGGACCCACACCAAACTCAAGCCAAGCCCTGGGGGGCTCTTCCCCATAACAAGGCATGGGCGCTGTGAGTGCTGGGCATATGGGGTCTCTGTGTTTGCTTCGTTCATGTTTTCCATCATCCCAGTGGCAAGAAGTTACATATGCAGACGATGATTAATGAACATTTTGCCATTATGTGTTTCAGTCCCTCCCCATTTTTTTTGTTCCAGGGCACAAAACTTAAATTATATAGAGAAATAAGAGAGAGAGAGAGAGAGAGAGAGAGAGAGAGAGAGAGAGAGAGAGAGAGAGAGTGTGTGTGTGTGTGTGTGTGTGTGTGTGTACACATATACTGAATACTGAAACCCTGCCTCCAGCTCTCTGAGGAATGACAGTCCCTCAGAGATGGCGATGAGTTAACTGGGAAAGGGAGCACTTCTCAGGCTGATCACCAGTGCCTCGTGACGCACAGGTTACATTGGTTAATCAGGCAATTACACATTCCTAATTACATCTAAGGTCCCTCTCAGAAAAAAAATTAATTTGCATCAAGCAGAGGCAACTTAGAATATAAATGATAAACTTTCCTTTCTCCTCTGAGAGTTATATTAATAAGGCTTTCAGGCCTTGGTAATTAAAAAAAAATATGGAGGGGGGAGGTGATTACACATCCAAATTCTAAGGATGTGTTTTCACATGAAATCAATTACATACTTAATACAGATAATATTTGAATAAACATTCAATAAGATAATAATGCCTGGAACTTTAATTAACAGTAATAATTTAACACTTAAGTACCACTCTTTATGTACAGCAATGTTTGAAGTATCTTGCAGATATTAGCTAGTAACCATGATATGCACTTCTTTCATTCCTGCTTTAGAGCTGGGAGGAAACTTAGATAAGGAAGGCAAATGTGCCCAAGATCATGCAGGTAGTAAGTGGCAGAGCCAGGATTCAAATCTTGGTAGCCTGGACCCATTACCTTCCCTATCTCTAATATTATCACTAATCTCTATCATTTCCTGAAAGTAGATGAAGTTGTTTAATAAATAGGGAAACGCAGGCTCATCTGGGATCAAATTATCAGCTAAAGGCCACACTAGACACAGAGAGGCACTACCAGAATACACACTGGTACCACCTGAAATCAAACTCCAGATTCATTATGTAAAACTTTGACTTATGATATGTTTTGAACATTTCCAAGTTAATTCATACATTTTAATTTTCTTTCCTTTTTTTGAGGGCTCACTTCTGGCTCTGTGCTCTGGGATCTCTTCTGGTGAGGCTGGGATCAAACCCAGGTTGGCTGCATGCACTGTACTATTCGCTGTACTATCTCTCTGGTCCAATTCATACATTTTAAAATTTATTATTAACATTTCAGATTAGAAAAAATGAAGAGGAGCTGGAGCAATAGCACAGTGGGTAGGGCATTTGCCTTGCACGTGGCCAACCTGGGTTCAATTCCCAGCATCCCATATGGTCCCCTGAACACTGCCAGGGGTAATTCCTGAGTGCAGAGCCAGGAGTAACCCCTGTGTGTCGCCAGGTGTGACCCAAAAATTTAAAAAAAAAAAAAAGAGAAAATGAAGAATAAAACTAAATATCCTTCATCTATTTGTTCTCAACTTAATGCCGGAAAAGTCAGAATACCAGGAGAAAGAATTAAATTGCAATTACTGCTTAGTGGAAACAAATATTCCTCGAATTTGGCTCTTATACTGAAAATCCTACCATGTATATTTTGCAAAGGCTGAGTGGGATCTCATGACGGAGGCAAAGAGCACACACAGCTGTGGGTGGCTCTCTGGTAATCAGTGTCTGTAATCTTCACCCAGGGAGGGAGCACAAAATCTGATTGCAAAGTCATATTTATTGATTAAAATGAACCATGTCTGCTAGTTCTACTTCACTTTCTATTTTATAAGAGGAGACAAATATTTCTCTTTAAACCTAGTTTTAGTTTGTGCATCTCTTGAATTTCAACATACAAGATGGCTAACCACTCCATATATACAGTGCATGTAGCAATTAAATGGGCATTATTCTTTATCTTTATTATAGAGAATAACAAATAATTTGAGGGATATTATGGTATTTTTGTTTTGTGCTCTTCCAACTTTTGCAATTGAAAGAGCACAGCATGCTTTCCAATGTGTTAGGTTTCCTTGAAATTCAAGAAGAATCCTCAGAGATCAAATATACATATATATATATATATTTTTTTTTTTGGGGGGGTCACATCTGGCAATGCACAGGGGTTACTCCCAGCTCTGCACTCAGGAATTACTCCTGGTGGTGCTTGGGGAACCATATGGGATGCTGGAAATTGAACCTGGGTTGGCCGCATGCAAGGCAAATGCCCTACCCACTGTGCTATTGCTCCAGCCCCAAATATTGATATTTTTAAAGAAAATAAGGGTCATAAAAATGTTCTAAAATATATAGATAAAAATAAATATTAGGAAAAGATTTTTTTGTTTTGTTGGTGTTGTTTTATGGTTTCTTGGGGGTCATATCTGGTGGTGCTCAGGGTTTACTCCTGGCTCTATGCTCAGGGATGAGTCCTGGCAGGCTCCAGAGACCACATGGGGTGTCATGGATTGAACTTAGTCAGCTGCCTGCAAGACAAGTGCCCAGCCCATTGTACTATCTCTCTGGCCTTGGAAAAAGATTCTTTAGCCATACTGGGGCTGGAGCAATAGCACAGAGGGTAGGGCATCTGCCTTGCATGCAGCCAACCTGGGTTCGATTCCTCTGTCCCTTTTGGAGAGCCCGGAAAGCTACCGAGAGTATCCTGCCCGCATGGCAGATCCTGACAAGCTACCCGTGGCATATTCGATATGCCAAAAACGGTAACAACAAGTCTCACAATGAAGACGTTACTGTGCCCGCTCAAGCAAATCAATGAGCAATGGGATGACAGTGACAGTGACAGTGACAGTCACACTGGAGCACATCTAAACATTTGATGGCCTGTGGTCTTTCATGATCTGGCTCTGGGGACCTGTCCGGGCTCTTTTCCAATCTCTCCTTTCAGTACTCATGCTCTACCAGTTCTGGCCTGTAGCATCCCTCTGCATCTGGCGTTCTCTCTGGCTTGTCTGGCTGCATATGTTGATTCATTTGCTTATGACACATCATCATGCACCCCAACCTAAGGATGAATCAGCCATCCCTGCCTCACCCTGAACACACTCTCTCCACCCTGGGCCCTATCCCCCAACCCCATCTCACCAGAGAAGTCTCCTTCTTAATCAAGTTCTTTTTTTTTTTTTCTTTTTGGGTCACACCCGGCGATGCACAGGGGTTACTCTTGGCTCATGCACTCAGGAATTACTCCTGGAGGTGCTCAGGGTGGGATTCGAACCCGGGTCGGCCGCATGCAAGGCAAATGCCCTCCCCGTTGTGCTATTGCTCCAGCCCCCTTAATCAAGTTCTTAACTAATAATTTAGTTAACTAATAATTTCCCTGATTCTTCCCAGCTGTTCAGTCTTTGTCTGAATCTCATAGCCTCACACAATTATTTTCCTGTATCATATGTATGTAAAGGTCTGGTTGTGATGAATTCTCTGTGGAGAGAGCTTTTTCGTTTGTTTCCATTTTGTCTTTGAATATCTGAACTTAGCCCAGGCATACAGCTGATGCTGAAAAAAAATATTTCTGAACCTTTGGGGTTGATAATATTGAGGCTGACTAAAAAAAAAAAAAATGGGCGAGACGACCTCTGCATGCACAGCAGTGTGTCCACTAGTGAGGAAGGGAATCTAGCATACTAATGTGTAAATACAGAAAGATGGAGCCCTGTGAGAGAATGCCCCATTGAAGCACTGAACCACAGAATCGTTCCAAGTAATGCCTGGAAACGGCCACACAATGCAGTCCAAGCAGCACGGATACCGTGGCCACAGAGAATCTCACCCTGAATTCCAGGTCTGGGCTTGGTGTCACCTTAGCGAGTCACTGAGTCTCTCTGTCTTTCAGCTAAAAACTGGCCAGGGGAATGCAGCAAGCCAGTGTTGCTGAGAGATACAAATACTGAGCAGAAAACTTGAAAACAGAGAAAGCTCAGCAAGTGTAAGCGGTTAAACTAGTTTAGCCCAGAAAACTAGAGACACCTGCATTTGCCTATCTTCTACACAATATCTAAACCGTGAAATTTCAATATTCAAAAGCAAAAAATAAATAGCACAAGAAAAATATGTAGGTATGACATTAGAAATATTGAGTTTGGGGCTGGAGCGATAGCAAAGCAGGTAGGGCGTTTGCCTTGCACACAGCCGACTCCGGTTTGATTCCCAGAATCCTATATGGTCCCCTGAGCACCGCCAGGAGTAATTCCTGAGTGCAAAGCCAGGAGTAACCCCTGTGCATCGCCCCGGTGTGACACAAAAAGCAAAACAAAAACAAAAACAAAAACAAAACAAAAAAAGAAATTGAGTAAGCTAGAATTACGGTGGGTACATGATAGCCAGGCAAGCTTGGCTATAGGCTTAAAGGAAGTTCATAAGTTTCTCTGGTGTTTGACAGTTTCTCTTAAGATGTCAGTGACAGGGCACTTTGTAATTCCTACTGCATATAACCCACATGTCTCACCTTTCTCTGCCTGGAGAGATTTCCAGAGCTCCATGAAGTCGTTGCTTTGGTCATAAAGGAAGGTGAGAGTGAAGCAAAGGTTTCCCTTTTTCATGTGGTCACAGACTTCAAAACACAAGAGCACTTTCTATGGAGAGTTAAGTGTAGAACAGTGGATATATGTATATATATATATATTTTTTTTTTAATTAAAAAAATTTGGGGGGTCATTTTGGGTAATATCTGGTGATGCTCATAGGTTACTCCTGTAACTTCTGCACTCAGGAGTTTCTCCTGATGGTGCTCAGGAGACCAAATGGGATTTCAGGGATCAAATCCAGGTAGGCTGTGTGCAAGGCAAATGCCCTACATGTTGTACTATTGCTCCATCCTTGGGCAGCTGATATTTTCAAGAAGTAATCAAACAAACAAAAATTTTTGTGTGAAGTGCATTACAGAAGGTTGGCACAGAGGAGCGAAATAAATGAGATGAGGCAAAAATACCAAAAGAATGAGAAAAATCCACAAACCGGAAAGTGAACACATAAGAAACTATGGAAACACTAATTCTGTGAATTGCAGTTTCAAAATGACAAACCTTTGTAGATATTTTTACATGTATATAATAGAACTACGATAACTTAATTTGAAAATACCTTGTTTTACTTTTTATTTTTTAGCCTTTTGGGTCACACCCAGCAGTGCTCAGGGGATACTCCTGGCTCTGCACTCAGGAATTACTCCCGGCGATGCTTGGGAGACCATATGGGATGCCAGGGATTGAACCCAGGTTGGCTGCATGCAAGGCAAATGCCCTACTGCTATAATATCACTCCAATCCCCAAAACACCTTGTTTTAGAGGCCAGCAATAGTGCAGGGGTTGCGGCACATATCTTGCATGTGGCCAACCCTGGTTGGACGTGGGCTCTGAGTGTATCCAAGTGCAGCACCGGGGGACCCCAACCATTGCCAAGGATGGTTCAAGAGGCCCTGGGAACCACTGGGATGGCCAAGGAAATCCCTGCACTGCCCTTCGGGCTGTTGTGCTAAACTGCCGGCCTGGATGCCTAAGACTCTGAGAGGGATATGGGGTCTCTGGAATATCACCTGGGAGGCTCCAGTTCATTATCCCCCCAGCACTTTGC
This sequence comes from Sorex araneus, assembly GCF_027595985.1. Classification (NCBI taxonomy): domain Eukaryota; kingdom Metazoa; phylum Chordata; class Mammalia; order Eulipotyphla; family Soricidae; genus Sorex; species Sorex araneus. The sequence goes on along the minus strand of NC_073304.1, from coordinate 165,214,202 downwards.
TTCATCTTGGCAATCCCATTAGAAAATAAATCACAGACCACAAGAACAGAAAATCCCTTCCCTGAATTTCCCTGAAGTTCACATTTCAGGGAAATTCAGGGAACTTCACATTTCTCTGAAACATGTATAATACTGGCTTTTACAACTAGTTATTCGTTCATGAATAACTTTGCAACTATGTATTCACTGTGATTTAATAAAATAAAAGAATGAATACTTAGCAAAAAGTGAAAATAAATAAAATTAAAGTAAAACTAAAGTCAAAGTTAAAGGTAAGTAACAAATATTTTTCTTCCACAACATACTCCAGACATAATTAAGTGGTTAACAGCATACACAGAAACCAGCTAAATGCACCAATCAGAGGGTTTTCATTTCTGTTTTACATAACTGGGCCAAAACTCCAAGAGTTTCCTTCTCCTGAAACCTAGTGAGTCCAGTGAGTATTCAAACTAGCTAGACAGCCCATAATTTCTTTGTGCACTTCTCTCCTTGAATATCCCTCTGCTCCTCTTTAACAATCCTAGAGCAAAGTACCGCAGATGATAACCAAGCTCAGCTTCTGTTTCATGCTCTGCATCGCCTTCAAAATCTTCAACAAAATAGTCTTTCCTTCCTCAGCCCTGCTGCTGCTGCTCTCATTCAGCCCTGCGTTTCCATGACTGGACACTGCAACAGGTTCCATACTGATCTTCCTGTCTGTAGTTGTACCACGTCTCCCTCCTACCTTTACTGTGTGGTTGGAGAGACATCTTTCTAACATGCAAATCAGCTTGTGTTATCCAACTTCCCTTTCACCCGACTCCCACGCTAAATTGTCAACAAGGGCAGACACTACAGAATAAGCAAAACTGTACAGAATAAGGTCTTAATCTAGTTCACAGCAATGCTGGCCTTTGTCTACCCGCTCCTACTGTCTCAATCCCCTAGACCCACAGATTTTACAGTGAACCAGCACTGAGTGGCAGCTGGGTTCCACTGCAACCACAATTCCTTCTTATGCCAGTGGCAGTTAGATAATCTGCCTGCCTTTGTCTGCAATATCTACTTCTACTTTTCTGGTTCCTGGTAAGCTTCTAACGCACCTCTCAAGCCTAAGACAAACAAGTGCTTCTCTGACTCTTCAAGTATCTGAATGTCCCTTCACCTACATTTCTACTGTATTTTTTAAATATTAAAATGAATTACAGGGGCTGGAGTGATAGCACAGCGGGTAGGGCATTTGCCTTGCATGTGACCGACACGGGTTCGAATCCCAGCATCCCATATGGTCCCCTGAGCACCGCCAGGGGTGATTCCTGAGTGCAGAGCCAGGAGTGACCCCTGTGCATCGCCGGGTGTGACCCAAAAAGCAAAAAAATAAAATAAAATAAAATAAAAAAAAATGAATTACATATTCTGTAGAATTTATATATAATTTCCACATGTATAACAGTAATACCTGGTTAGCTCATTTTTTTGGGAAAATATTCTGGTCTAGTTACTTGAATTTTGTTATGTATGTTGGTGAGCTTAATTCTTTTTTTGTATTTTTCTTGTATTGTATTTATTTCTATTACATTCCTAGTTGCATTTTTTGGGCAGGCAGCATACTACATCTTAATTATTCTTATCTCCCTACTAGACTTCTAAGATCAGAGAAAATGACTTTTTGATTTATATTTCTAGGATCAATGGAAATACCTAGCATATAAGTATCTGTTGACGAAATGGAAGTTCTGACCATGTGGAGAACAGAAAACTCAGAATATAAAATATGAAGGTTTCTATAACTAGAAATAGAATCCCATTTTATCAGAGCAAAGCTTTTGCACTCCAAACTTTGCTCATTCTACCTCTGTTTCCCTCTTTGTCTCTTCTCTAGCTGGCCTCTCTGCAGCCATCAGCCGGAATCAGGAGTGAAATACACCAAGTATCAGCACCTACACTCTCCTCTAGTTCAAACAGTCCCTACATTACTCTCCTGTTCAGACAAAAGCATCTCATCCAGCAGACTGCTGCAAAGGGACTGGGGCACAAATCAGATTCTATGAATAATGGGCTTGTTTCCCTTTTCGTTACACACATATCTAAGGAAATGAAGAAAACACTTGGAGAAAGCTTGATGCCCTGATTTGAGATGCTAAGGCATCTGCTTGCAGGCCTGTTCCCACACACACTGGGTGAATGCACTCTCGCATCCCCTCAGGTCAGAGCCAGCCCGGTCCCTGGTACCTGCTATTTTGATGTTCATGTTGTTATCCAGCAGGAGATTTTCAGCCTTGAGGTCGCGGTGCACAACCTTCCGACCATGACAATAATCAACAGCTGAAAGGATTTGCCAGAATTTTCGCCTGGCCTCTGACTCATTTAACCGGCCATGATTAGCGAGATAGTCTGTGGGAAAAAAAAAGAATTTAGAATTATTTGCAAAATATAATATCCTCCCTACATGGATTTCAAGATTTTTCCCCCTCTCAAAGATCTTTTTTTCAAATAAATAAGAATCAGAGTTAAAATAATATGCTGTTTTCAAGTTCCTTTCCTATAGAGAAGAAATTTCAATACATTTCACTGGAATCCAGATACACAGAGAACCCAACCAGATAAGACCAAGTGGCATGTAACTCAGTGCAATTTAACAATGTTCTTTATGCCTAAGCACTCCTTTCTGTTCGTGTGTGTGTGTGTGTGTGTGTGTGTGTGTGTGTGTGTGTCTGTGTTGGGGGAGGGCTCCCAGGCAGTGCTGGTGTGGGGGCACTCCAGGAGATGCCCAGATAGTTGAATTGCTTGGGCCTGGTGGTGTGGGGCTTCCTGGGCATACCAAGCTCATACAAAGGGGCGCCAGGGATGGAACTTAGGATGTAGTGCATGTTAGGCATATGCATGTTAGGCATATACTTCAGTCCTCAGAGCTCCCTCCTGGGTTCCCCTCTGTTCTGTTTTGAACGGTTGTTGTGGGCCACTATGGCAATGCTCAATCCTGATAGTGCTGGGGCCACCAGGGCTATAGCCAGTAGCGGTGAGGGGCTTGTGTAATGCCAGGGATCAAACTCAAGACCTTGCACATGGCAGGCACTTGCTCTACCACTTAAAGCCATAATATTCCTATTCTTGGTTAACCAAGATGTCTTTTTCAAGATGACTTTTTCCAAACGGATCTACTTTGAAAATTACACAAACTATCTTAGTGCAATGTTGTACTCTCTCTTAAGGTAGTTTACTAAAAATAAATCTGCATATATTTATATGACTGCAATGAAACTGAGTATTATAACTCATACAGGTTTCACCTGCAAATGAAGAAGTTTCTGATGTGATCGAGAGAGAGAGAGAGAGAGCGAGCAAGCGAGCTAGAGAGAGAGAGAAAGAGAGAGAGGGAAAAAGGGAGAGAAGACAGGTGAAAATAAATTTCCAAAGCTGTTTATAGTTAAGGAATTGTATGAGTCAATTCTCTCCAACATTTTCTCTGCTACTTCCATGCCTTTTACTTATGCCAACTTCAAGTTTTACTAAAAATTGGTAAATTCTGTGGCACTTAACAGTTTACAATGCAGGTTCATATCGGTGTCTCAATTTTCCTAAAACCCCTCCATTAATGATAAATTTTCCCCTAATTCTCATTATCTAAATAGAAAGCTAATAACTAGAGGGATTAGTTAATTAATCTGGCTGACTGGCTGAACTCAAACACTTGGTACTCTGAATTAATCTAAACTAGAAAGTTTGGGTTTGTTTGCTTTTTTTTTTTTTTTTTAACTGATGTAGCTTTACTGTATTCCTGGTCAAATTCCAACACTCCTTTCAAAATCCTGCTCAAATGGCACTTTGCCCTTGAACAGTGCCTGATCATGTAAAGCAGAAGTGATTTCTTTCTTCTGAACTCCAGAACATTTAGAACATGTTCCCACCTGAATGATCTGTGTAAACTGTCCAACGTGCACGCATAAGCTGCTGCATGCACGTGCACGCATGCGCGCGCGCGCGCACACACACACACACACACACACACACACACACACACAGAGTAACTTGAACAATATAATGTTTTAGGAAATAAAGACATCTTCATTTAAGTAAAGGGAGAGGGACCCTAAAAGGTCTTCTGTACTCCCCTCATTGCGCAGCACCATGCACAGAAAATCCAAGTGGTGCAGACTCAAATGCCGAGTGAGCATGTCTTCTCAAAGGGGGCGTCCCAACCCTTTCCTGCACCAGTCTCACAGGACCACGCTATTCCACATGAGGGCTTTGTATGTAAAGGTGGATGTTGTGGATGTTATTCTCTACCTGGTAATTACCTCAACCCCAAAAGATAATTTCTTGGGGCTGGAGCAATAGCACAGCGGGTAGGGCGTTTGCCTTGCACGTGGCCGACCCAGGTTCGGTTCCCAGCATTCTATATGGTCTCCTGGGCACCGCCAGGGGTAATTCCTGAGTGCAGAGCCAGGAGTGACCCCTGTGCATCGCCAGGTGTGACCCAAAAAGAAAAAAAATCATTTCTTGGGCCAGAGTGATGGTACAGCAGGTAAGGCATTTGCCTTGCAGGTGGCCAACTGATTTCACTCCCTGACATCTAATGTTTCCCTGAGCACCACCAGGAGTAACTCCTGAGCATTGCTGGGTGTAGCCAAAACGTATATATAAATTTTTTCAAAATCACTAAAAAAAAAATCAAACAAAAAGATCATTTAAAAAATAATGTCCTGTTACATATATAGAACACCTAGTAGTCAGAATTCTGATGGAGGAAAAGGATCATTTAAGGGGAAAAAAAAAAGGATTTGCAGTCAAAATAGTCAAATTGTTCTCAGATTGTGTTAAAAAATGGAAATTTTAGTTCTATTTCTAAAAGTAAATCAGAGTCTCACTTCTCTACTGGATGAACTGAGACATACATTTAGAAAGAGTTTGACCTTTGGGCAAATGTGAGTTTCTGAAGGAAAGCAACATCTTTTTCTATATAAGAATTATCTTCCAGCTAGCTAGTAATACACATGTACACATACACACACACACACATACGCACATATACACAGAGGCTTTTTGGTCACACCTGGCAATGCTCAGAGGTTACTTCCGGCTCTGCACTCAGGAATCACTCTTGGCGGTGCTCAGGGAACCCTATGGGATGCCGGAGATTGAACCCGGGTTCGCCTCATGCAAGGCAAATGCCCTCTCCACTGGACTATTGCTCCAGCCCCGTAGCTAGTAATATCTTCTACACCAAATGAAACAAACTGTATTGCTAAATAAGACAACTTTTCACTAATAATTGGCTTTTCCAGATAGACAAACTTTTTTTCTGTTGACAATACTGAATCAGTTTGGGCTAGTGGAAAAAAATTTGTGAAATTCTGGCAATGTGCAAAACCCAAACAGCAACTTTCTTAAATTCTTATCTATTTTGGGGAGGCAGGGGCACACCCACTGGTGCTCAGGGCTTACTCCTGGCTCCGCGCTCAGGGATCTCTTCTGGCAGGGCTTGAGGGACCATATGTGGTACCAGGGATTGAACCCAGTTGGCCATGTGCAAGGTAAGCACCCTACCCACTGTACTATCTCTCTGGCCCTAGATTCTCATCTTTTATGAACTTTTAATAATATCTAATAGTTAACTGGCTCCCCACATAAAAATTTCTCCCTATGGACTCCCGTTTAACTGATTTTCCTCCGTATCTCTCACTAATTGCTTTTCTTTCTCTTCTTACTATAGTCTACCTTTGGCCCTTTATTTTGCCTCCAGATACTCCTCTCAAAGAATTAGTCTAAATTATCACCTTTGGTGGTTAAACTTTAATTCGCTTTATTCCTAGCTGGAAGGTGTCAGTTCTCTTCAGACTCCTCATTTAGTGCTTGTCACAGGGGGCCTCTTCATTCACTCCAGTCAAGACTTGCCCCAGGACTCTGGCCTGGGATCTTATGCTCACAGATGGAAATTATCCTTCCGTATAAACACAGATGTAAAATTTTTCACACACTCTCAAGGGGACCTATAAGATCTTAGGTTTAATCAGGGTTAAGAAACTCTGCCTTGCAGGGTTTAATTCATTCATTAGAATTTTTATAGAAATAACCTCCAGATTGCCAAGTGCATTTAAACTTTCAACACTTAATTATATACATCTATACAGATCTTTCTGCCACTGCAGTGTTATCAAGACTGAGTTCATCTTTCTTTTTATAAACTTCATTACACCATCTAAGTCACTATAACTACATCCTACCTCAAAAATTCAAGTAATCTTTTACCAACCCCTAAATTAAGTATAGTGGAAGCACTAAAAGGTGGCGTTCAGGTTATATATTTTAATTTTTACAGTATAATTCACCAACATTTGCACTGCATATTTATAAAGAATGTTTGGATTTAGCTTTTTATTCTGAGGGGTCACTCAGAGTCGTATACAGGGAACTGTGTGTTATTGGGGATTGAATCCAGGGCGCCTGCATACAAAGCGTGTGCTCCAGCCTTTTAAGTTATCTCTCCAGCCCAGTAAGTGCCTAAAACAAAATATCTGCTCAGGACCTGCAGATGCAGTCCGAGGGCAGAGTATTGCAGAGCACAGGCCTACAGATAAGACCCTGAGAATCAGATCTCTGACCCCCAGCGTGCACACACACACACACACACAGACACCAACACCAACACCACACAGACTGTGGTCCTGGCCAACTGCCATCTGTGATCTCTGGGGTTACAGTGAACTCTCTGTGTACAACTTCACTGTAAACCTCACAGCTAGTACATGAGCGGCTGCAAGTACCACCACACAGTCCCCTGCCTCCCCCCACCCCCACCTCCACCCCGGGCAACAACTAAAACAGGAAGGGAAAGGGGGAGAATGCTTAGTAGATGGTAGCCCTTACCCCTTTCTCATCATTGTCATCAGCTCTACCTGGCAGGGTCCCTTCTCCTCCCCCACTTATCACAGAAATAGAGAAACCAAGCCAGCTGCATTTTTCTGAGTTTCAGGGACATCAGAACCATGGAATGCTTTCGAGATTAACACTCATGTCAGAAATTATTAGCATTTCTTAAGTCTGGAGCTAAGTGGAAGTTCAAACATTATTAACATGTGCAATTAAACATTTAATATACATTAAAATGATTTCGTTAATAATTTCATTGATTTGTAATTTGGGGGTAAAGTTTTAGGCAAATACTAATTTAATATTTTATACTCAAATTCAGATAGGGCCAGAGATAGTACAGCAGGTAGGGTGTTCACCTTGCACGTGGCCAAACTGGGCTTGACCCCTGGCATCCCATATGGTTGCTCGAGCACTGCCAGGAGTAATTCCTGAGCATCAATGGGTGTGACCCAAAAAGCCAAAAACCAAAACAAAACCAAACCACCCCAGATAATTCCTGGTCACAGGTTTCTTATCCACAATGTTACAAAGACTTCAAATTTCTAATTATTATTTTGAATAAAAATATTGTTTTCATAATTATCAAATGCTTCATTGGCAGTAGGGCTGTCTTTCTTGGGGGAAAACAACAACAGTGAGTTTTGTGTTGAATTATGGAATGTAATCAAGGTAAAGAGAAAATGAAGTGAAATTTATCAATTATGCAGGCGGGGATGGGGGTTGGGGGGGCGGGGGTTGGGAGGTAGACTGGGGTCTTTGGTGGTGGAATATGGGCACGGGTGAAGGGATGGGTGTTTGAGTATTGTATAACTGAGACATAAGCCTGAGAACTTTGCAACCTTCCACATGGTGATTCAATAAAACAAATTTAAAAAATTGTTTTCAGCAATATGGTCACTATGAACTCTGGGCCTCTGATATAGTGATCAAAGCTCGTTTGTTTGCTCTTTCAAGATACTGAGGCTCTAATATCTTCAATTTTAATAGTCCTAACTTTCCTCACCTTTTCCTCTAACCAGAAAAAATATTACTGGGCTCAGGGCTGCAGTACAGGCTCTGGTACCAGGAGTCACAGGGACAATCCAGGCACCACATGCTCCCTCAGCACTGCTTGGAGTAGCCCCTGAGCACTGCAAGGGCTGATCCAAAAATGAAATAAAAAAAACTAGCACTATAAGAGTTCAAGAATCTAGTCTTTAGGGCTGGGGTGATATCACAGCAGGTAGGGCATTTGCCTTAAACGCGGCCAACCCGAGTTCGATTCGCAGCATCCCATATGGTCCCCTGAGCACCGCCGGAAATGATTCCTGAGTGCAGAACCAGGAATGACCCCTGTGCGTTGCCGGATGTGACCCAAAAAGAAAAAAAAATCTAGTCTTTGTTAACTTAGGCTGTTACTTGTTCCTACCAATCACTATTAGATAACATATAACTAAGGGAGTCCTATTAAGTTAAATAAAAACTTAAAAATAGTTTTTTAGCACAGTGAATACTAAGAGTACATGGTAGGTATTGAATAAGTATAACATGCGTTGACCCAATGTTAAATATACGAATAACGTTATGTACGTTGAGCTTTTAACCTTGAGGCATATTTGTGAATATGAAACTATATTCATAATTAAAACATTTTGCCTATTCTCTTAGTTTTTCTAAGTACATAACCATTTCAAATTGTCTATCTAACAAAAATTAAAGGAAATTGTTGCTTGTGGTATACTTGGCAATTTAATTGTGCTTTCAGCAATTTCCCTACATTAGACTGTTTGCATCTGTTAGACTAGGAATCAGTTCTTCAAGTTTGGGAAACTAATGAAGCAAAGCACGGCCTCCTGAGAAAATGAATTTTTAGCTACACAGCTTAAAGGGTTTTTTGTGTTTTTTTGGAGGTAGACCTTGTGTAATGCTTAAGGGACACTTCAGGCTCACCCCAAAGCAGTGCTGCTAGGAGATCACCAGGAATCAAATCAGGGTCTAAGCACAAAAGACTCTAATGCTGAGTTCCACTCCTGGCTCTAGTCCCTAAAGTTTAGTTTTGTTGTCTTGTCTTGGGTTTTTGGGCCACACCTAGCAGTGCTCAGGGATCACTTCTGGCAGGGTTTGGGGGAATATATGTGGTACCAGAGATCAAATTTGGGTCAGTCATGTGCAAGGCAGGTGCCTTATCGACTGTACTATCTCTTTGGTCTATAGTCCCTAAAGTCCAAAAGATCATTTACAATTAATTTCCAAATCTATGTGTCCAACTTTTCAGTATAATTAAAAGCAATTGGGCTGGAGCAATAGCACAGCAGGTAGGGCATTTGCCTTACATGCAGCCGACCTGGGTTCGGTTCCTCCATCACTTTCAGAGAGCCCGGCAAGCTACCGAGAGTATCCCACCCTCATGGCAGAGCCTGGCAAGCTACCCTGGTATATTCGTTATGCCCAAAACAGTAACAAGTCTCACAATGGAGACATTACTGGTGCCCACTCGAGCAAATTGATGAACAACGGGACGACAGTGCTAGTGCTAAAAGCAAATAGAGAAGTTTTCTAAAATAATTTATAGCCTTCACATAGATTATAGATTATAATAACTAATCAGAATAGGTAGCAAAGAGATGATACAAATTTTCCTTTATTTTAAATAAAATATATAAGTAAAATATATTTCTAAATCTTTTACTGGGAGATTTCAAAATATAGTGGAAATAAATTCTGAAGTCAGGCAAGTCTGACTTGAACACTCTATTACTCACTGTGGTGTGACTTATAATTTAGTAGTTTATAATTTGATTTCACAATTATAAACCCCAAGTTTTGCACTTTGTTCTTAAACTGTTCCACAAAGCAATTCCAATTTGATGGCAAAGAACCATCCAAGAGTGTTTTATTTCTACATCTATCGGTTTCTGTCCATACACAGAAATTGCTTTATCCTGTTGCATGAAAATATTATGCTATCTACAGCGTCTCAAAGGAGTCTAGTACCTATAATACTAAATAAACATTAGAAAAAAACTCTCCAATATTGAAATATTTAACAGGGAAAGTCGGGGCTTGTGAAACAAACATGTACAAAGAAGATGATTTTGGCCAAATATTTGTACAGATCTTCAAAACCCACACTCACTATGAAATAAGTCAGAATAAAATCAATTACAAAAGAATAACACTATGGAGTAGGCTTTTGGGAGTAGCGGACCCTCAGCAGTACAGGCTCCTCCAAAGTCATCTCACAGCGAGTTTCCTTTTTTTCAATCAAATGAAGGATCAAAGTCAAAACTTGATTGTGACTTTTTTTTTTTTTTTTTTTTTTGCTTTTTGGGTCACACCCGGCAGTACACAGGGTTACTCCTGGCTTTGCACTAAAGAATTACTCCTGGCGGTGCTCAGGGGACCATATGGGATGCTGGGATTCAAACCCAGGTCAGCCACGTGCAAGGCAAACGCCCTACCCGCTGTGCTATCACTCCAGTCCCTAAATTTGATTGTGACTCTTAAGGAGTAAGAGGATTCATTCATCAAAAACTGGAATGACTTCTTGGGTCAGTCACTAAGGCCAAAACTTTGCCCATCTGAAACTTCGATTTGCATAGAATGAAAGATGAAAACAAAAATATATTCTGATAATCTAATCAGTATATAGAAAAAAGGGTGATCAGCTGCAAACTAGCTGGGGGTGGCCATGTTAGAGACTTTCAAGGAGGTTTTTATGAGGGGTGCTGTTTCAGCTGGAAGGAGCTCAGGGAAAAGTGCTGTGCATTTGTGGCAGTCCATGACCCCGGCAAAGCTCAGTCATAAAGAGTGAGGGGTTGGGGGAGGAGAGGCAGAGACGTAATGGGAGAAATGAAAGTCAAATTTAGCAGGGACTTATAATCCTAAGAGGTGTATTTGGGGAAATATTGGGAAACCATGGAATGGTTTTAAGTAGGTGAGAGATCTGTTCTAATTTACATTTTTAAAGCACTTAGAAATAATCCAAGGAGCTGAAGCGATAGCACAGCGGGTAGGGCATTTGCCTTGCACGCGGCCAACCCGGGTTCGATTCCCAGCATCCCATATGGTCCCCTGAGCACCACCAGGAGTAATTCCTGAGTGCAGAGCCAGGAGTAACTCCTGTGCATCGCCAGGTGTGACCCAAAAAGCAAAAAAAAGAAAAAGAAATAATCCGAAACTGTGAGTTCTATATTAATAAGCTATACAGTCCCATTAAGTAAGAATTCAACCCCAAACTTAAGGACCTACACGGGACTAGTTCTGATGGCTGAAGTGAGAGCCACAAGAAATGCAATCTAGTTCTTAGTGTAAAAACATCTGCAATACACCCAAGGAAAGAGGGTTAAATGATAAAAACCTTAAACAGTCTTTGATGGAAATAATAGATGTCATGAGGTAATACTAGTTCACGAACACGGTGAGATGCTGTGTGAACACTATAAACTCTCTTAATCCAGAACAACGGATAAGCTTTCCTACTGATTGCAATATATGTAGTTACGTCACACAAACTGTCCCAGACTTATTTTTAGGCAGTGATTCTTTTATTCTTTTTTTTGTTTGTTTTTTGGATCATACCTACTGGAATTTGGGGGCTTCTCCTGGCCCAGTGCTTGGGGATTGCTCCTGGTGGTGTTTTGGGACCATGAGTTTCTGGGGATTGAATTTAGGTCTCCTCAGGCTAAGCAAGCACTCAAACAGCTGAGCTATCTTTCTGGACCTAGACAGTGATTTTTAAAAATAAATGTCAACTGAACAGCCCAGGAAAGTACCCAGAGTAATATTTAATACTACTAGATGATGATGTCATCTTGATGGCATTAAACACACCAGACAACTTTGTAAATATGTATCTTCATCCCACCTACTTTTATCATCTCTAAGGACCTCAAAGTCTGTTGTGAATTATTTCTGAGTAATGAATATGACTGGACTGATAAATGAGTCACTCTAAACTGAACTACTGATGTTGTGTGCTATTTACTCAATTTATAGTAGTGTTATAATAATATTTATAAATGCAATCTGGTCACACTTCTAACACATTCTTTACACAGATAAATACATCCAGATAGCTATTTTGATATGCAATTACTTCTTAAGGAAAGAAATGCAGTTCAAAGAAAAGACTATGATGTATTAAACCATGCAATATTTAAGAATTAAGATTCAAAATCCAAACTTGGAGAATAATGCTGATGATGAAGGAAATATTTAAGTACTTTAATCTCTCCATGTAAGCACTCTAAAGGTGCATTTTTAGGAAATACTTGAGATTTAAGAAATTCTCATCTGATAATTCAAAGGACAAATTTATTTCTTTAAATTTTTTCCCCATTAAGTCTTTCAGATGAATTGAAAGTGAAAAACAATGAGGAGAAGATGGATTGGTCTGTTCAGAAATGGGCACAGAAAACTCAATAGGTTAAGCTGTGCTGAGTGAAAACAACTTTTCAATAAAGCACTGTGATAAATTTAGCTAAGTGATAAATGAAATTTCTCGGGCAAACAAGATTATGAAAAGTCATGCTCCACAGTTCATCAGTCTGTTGCACTTATATTTACTGGGGTGCTCCTTATACATAATAACTACATTGAAGCCACTTGTCAGAAGGAGAAAAAAGTAACACTGAAATTTCAGGGAAGGGTTAGCTGGGAAGACAAGACCTAACTCTGTATGTGCCCAGATATTTGAACTCAAAGAAGACCGTGAATCATTAACAAACTGACATCACAAGGTTGAGACATTTTGTGGTAGAATTTTGTTCCCATTTCTTCACCCTTACCTCAGTAGCAGGATTAAAAATCCAAGCCCTCCATTGGTTGACTTTTCAATGCCTTTCAGAAAAAGAGTGTGGTAGAAGAGTTCTGCCTTATTGAGGTTAGTCTTGGCTCTGGGGAACTGTGTGTACTTTGATTAGATCTTTTGTGCTTCTACCATCTACTCATCTATGAGAAGAGTGTGCTCGGAATGAGAGACTCGTGGAGCAGAACTGAACTCAATACGGTTTGCAGCCCACAGAAAACCAAGTTAGCTCACCCACAGAAAGAATATTTGTTGATGTAAATCACTGAATTGTGGGTTATTTGTTATGTAACTTTATTACAGCAGCAACAGGACTGATATAATTTTCTTTTTTTTTTTTTTTTTTTGCTTTTTGGGTCACACCTGGCAATGCACAGGGGTTACTCCTGGCTCTTTACTCAGGAATTACCCCTGGCGGTGCTCAGGGGACCATATGGGATGCTGGGATTCGAACCCGGGTTGGCCGCGTGCAAGGCAAACGCCCTACCCGCTGTGCTATCGCTCCAGCCCCTATAATTTTCAATATTAGAAAAAAGGAGTTTTCTGGGGCTGGAGCAATAGCACAGCGGGTAGGGCATTTGCCTTGCATGAGGCCGACCTGGATTTAGTTCCCAGCTGGTCCCATATGGTCCCCTGAGCACCTCCAGGAGTAATTCCTGAGTACAGAGCCAGAAGTAACCCCTGTGCATAGCTGGGTGTGACCAAAAAGAAAAAAATGGAGTTTTCTCAGCTATAAAATGAACTAAAAGTACACAAGAAAATATTCTGAATATTTTTGCCAGACAATTTATATTTTGTGTTTTTTATTATGTATTACACTTGTTCAAGTTTTACACGTCTAGATGGCATGTTTAGATATCAAAACCCACCTGGCTAGCTTAATGGACAAAATGGTAACGGATATGGTGAGATAGACCTTACTAGTCAGTGGCTCTGTTCTATAGATGATATAAAGAAAGCTGGTCTGGTTTTCTCTTGGGAGGCCACGTGTTCATGTTTTCCAGTGAATTTATCCACTATGAGCACCTCGACTTTTTCACTGCCTTCTATCTCAAGGTTCAATATTGGAAAAAGAGGACAACTGATTAAGCAGGGTTTTTTTTATTGCCTCCCTCCCCACTTCCCCACCTCCTAGCCTCTCCCCAGGGTTGGCCAGGTAAGAACCTTATGTCCTGTGCTATCTCTCTGGCTCTAGGAATAGTCCTGAGGAATCAATTGTGATTCCATTCCAAAAGAAGACAAAATACGGGCTGGAGGGATAGTACAGTGGGGAGGGCAGTTGCCTTGCACATGGCCAACCAATGAACCACTGTTTGATCCCTGAATGGCACCCAGTATGGTCCCCAAAAATGAGAGAGAATGTGATGTGGGACACGAAAACAAAAAAAGGAAAAAATAGACAAAAAAATTGGCTATGGCTAACTTCTAGGTCAAGGGAGAAATTAAATAACATGGTCTAATGCTGAGAACACTGACTCTATTCTCAGGTCTGACACATATCACTTAAATAGTTCCAGATGTCAGTTTTATTATTTATTTATTTTGGGTCACTCCTGGAAATGCACAGGGCTTACTTCTCACTCTGTGCCCAGGGATCACTCTGCAAAGGAACTGGGGGACCACATGGGGTGCTAGGTATCAAACACAGGTCAAATGCATGCAAGGCAAATGTCCTACCTACTGTACTATATTTCTGACCTCAGGTATATTAAATGTTTCTAAAATAAAGTTATGAAAGTCGTAGGTTACTTATTAAAAAACTATTGTTTTTTAATTCAATAGTAATACTGAGTGAACATCATTATGAAAAATATGACTATAATTTTCCTTGGATTACTAATTTCAAAGGTTTTTTACTTTTTTTTTAACTGAGGTAAAATACATGTAATAAAATTTACCAAGATGATCCTAACAGTTTTTCTTTGGTGTTGCTGAGATCAAACACAAGGCTTCATATATGCAAGGTATGTACTTTACCACCGAACTACATCCCTGGGTTCACCTTAGATGTTTTTGTTTGTTTTTGGGCATAACCTAGCGGTGCTCGGGGCTAATATATTCCTGGCTCTGTGCTCAGAGATCACTCCTGGCAGGTTTGGGGGACCATATGGGCTGCTGGGGATCAAACCCAGTCAGTTGCATATAAGGCAAACTCCCTACCCGCTGTACTGCCTCTCCGGCCCCCTGTGTTAGACATTTTTAAATGTACAGTTCCCTGTTGGTTTATTTTTATCTTGTCTCTTTCTTTCCCTGTAATTTCTGGCACTCAACTCCCTCAGGCACTTATTTTAGGACTCAAGCGAAGTCAGATATATTGGGGTGGCAGTTCTGAACCTACGTCTCATTCAGCAGTAAGGTCACAAGGACAGAATCCTAGATGGAAAGCACCAGAAGCCAGGGGGGAAGTAAAAAGATTTAAATAGATCAAATCCAAAAGATCAACAGGAAGTACAGAAAGTAAATGACACCAGTGTGGTCGATATTCAGGAATCTAGCACAGGCAGCAGGATCTGTCCTAACTCCTGGTACTTTTAGGGTGAAGAGCAGTGATTTCATCAAGCCAGTAGCAATGATGTGTCCAAACAGAAAGAGAGACAGAGAAACAATTAAAGGATGAATGTTATGGCCCTCTAACTATGGAGTTAATAAATATGTTCTTTTTTTTTTTTTGGATGACAGAAAAAAAGTAACAGAGAATGTTATGACATCTGCTAGTTCTAGGAACTTAGTGGTGATGATCCTGAATAACAAAGGGATAGGAAAATACATTAAGAAATTTTTCTTTTGTAGCAATCAGGAAATTAATATTTGACAAAATGCAGGACTTTATGTACATGCAACTCCAACTCTTACATGTCTCCAGGTGGTATAAGTTCCTATTATTACATCACAGGTGCAGTTAAGCAGGGAGAGATTAGCATGTGTTTCTAATGAGTATGCTTAGGAAGCCCAAAGATACTACAATCACATATCTGACACACAAAACTCAAGATTCAACACTCTCAGATACAGTTTGATATCTTTCTCACTAACTTCACATTCTGTTAAAGCCTGAATTTCAGCTAATAACTGGTCTACATAGTTTAGAAAGTGTCCACATCTTTAAAAAAATGTTTTTTATTGAAGTTTTGTGATTTACAATACTGTTAACGGTGGTTCTCATGCACATAATTCCAACAGTACACACATCACCAGTGTACCCCCTCCCTCCCCCAAGGATCCCAACCCTCTTCCCTTTCATCACCCCTCACCCCAACTCAAAACTGTGCAGATCAGTTCTCCTGTGGTGCTGCCTTTGGCCCTTCATCACTCCCTTGCTGTGTATCTGTAAGTCCCATACATGACAGAGATCACTGTATTTACCCTGTATTTATACTGTATTTACTGTATACTTACTAACTGCACTTGGGCATGATATTCTCTAGTTCCATGTTGCTGCAAACTGCATGACTATGTTCTACACTATATGTCAAAGCTCTCCAGTCATCAAAGTCAGGACCTGGTTCTTCGACATGACAGATATTAAAAATCTTTCTATCCTCTAGTAGGCATTATTGCTATAGATTTTTAGGCAAGAGTTGTTCATTTGAAGTTTCTTAAAAAATAGGACTTATATTTCAGTTATTTAAAATTTTTTTGTTGCCAACTTTGAGCCACATAGACACGCTCAGGGGTTGCACACAAGGATGCTCAAGGGGTGGGCTGGGACAGAAGCAGGATGTCCTGCAGGTAATGACACACTCAGTACAGTGTGCTCTCTCCACCCTGGCTTATTTTATTTTTAACATCAATGTTTTTTATCTTCTTTTTTCCTCTTATAGCAGCAGAAAAAAAAATTAATGGTAAATCCACTTTACTTTCTAGGAATTTGTTAAACTGTCCTAACTTTAATCACTGTTTGGCCTATTATTCTAAGAAAGCTAGTCATAAAAGATAAACGATGATTCCTTTATACTTTTGCACTAAAAAAGAAATGCTACTCTAAGGCTTATTCAAGAATATCCTCCTGGAGTCTAACATAAAATCGTTTAGAGCTACAGGATCTTTTAGAGCTACAGAACTCCAAAAGGAGCTAAAGCAAAAGTCTACAAGAAATTCTGGGCCTACTTTGTTTTTAATTTAAGTTCATCATGCACGAATATTACCGACAGCTCAAAGAGAAACCCTCTGTCCTGTTCAAATATTTGTGGACCATTAAGCTTTCTATAAATAAGGATGTCTACTAACCAAATACATTAGAAAAAGTCAGTGAGCTCTGTCAATATCTTTGGATTTGATTCTTTGAAACCTACAGAATAGCAGATTCTGTGCCAGCTAGCGTTCATAATTTACACATAGTGAGTTTATGGCCTGATGCTTCCTAAAAACATTTCATTGTGCATATAAATGTCAAACACTTCATTCTCAGCATTTTCAACAACCATAATTAGGACCCCACTTGTGCCCTAACACAGTGAGGTTTTACTGAATATCAACATTCCTGTAACACAGAGATAAAAGGTAGAAAAGAGATTTGGGGAACTGAGTGTGGAAGTGGGTTCAGACATGAAGTCAATGGTTAGTGAGGCAGGGATGGTCAGAATTAGAGAGCTTGCAAAGGGTCAAGAATCATGCACTTGACGTGGCCAACCTGGGTTCAATCCCCAGCATAACATATGGTCTCCCAAGCACCACCAGGAGTAATTCCTGAGTGCGTGAGCCAGGAGTACCCCCTGTGCAACACTGGGTGTGACCCAAAAAGAAAAAAAAGAATAATGCATTTGAGAGGTTGGGTGGAGCCCTGGGTTGGATCCACGGTACTCTCTAGCTGAAAGTACCTCCTTTGTGGCTCCTGAGCACTGCACCAGGACTAGTCCCCAACACTGCTGGTTGGAGTAAAAGGGGGGAAAAAGGAGAAAAAGAGAGAAAGAAAAAAATACATACAGAAGACTAACTAGGCTGGGGATATAGTTCAGTCATAGAGGATGGGCTTTGCATGTATGAGGCCTTGTGTCCAGTCTGTGGTATGCTCTTCACTTCTCTTTCTCTCTCTCTCTCAAACACACAAACACACACAGAGAGGCAAACCTAAGTTAAGAACAATCATAAAGCCATTAGGGCTGGGCAAATCACAAAGTCATTAACACCTTAACTGCTAGTTTATTAGTAAGTTTTCCAACAACTAGCAGGATTTTTTCTTGGGAGGGTGTAAAACATTTCTAATTTTACACAAAAGTGGAAATGAAAAAGGAATTTCTTTACAATCACCTTGGTAAAACAGCAATTTCGTAAAGCAAGACTATTTCTACACAGAACTATTAATAACAGCAGGAGTATATTTTTAGGACTGTCATATATTACATGCAGGTCTGTTCTGGGAGAAATAAACACACATATACACATATACCTCACCCCATCCCCAACTCTTATTAGTTTAGTTCTATCCCAGTCAAGATGAAACCTAATTGGGAATAGAGAGAAAAGGACAATGTGTATGTGTATATCTTAATAAAGGAAGATTTTCAATTTTTGTGCCCTTTCAAACTTCAGTTTGCATTTCCTTCTACTACATTTATCTACCAGTAATTCTTTACACATGAAATACTTGGCACTGTGTTCTCTACCCTCATCAGTCAATTGTCTATTCACTGCTTCCATAAGGACATCTCATATGCATTTCAGGTAGAACACACTCCTAACAGAACCCCTGATCATCTCTCCTCATCCTGCATCTTTCTCATCTTCTAAGTTAAGGAAAATTAAACTCATACCTTGAGACCCTTCTTTCTCTCCATAGTTACTCTAGAAGCAAATCCTGTCTGTCACCCCTACCTCTACCTCAAATCCAGAATCCCACTGTTTTTCTTTACGTCCATTATTCTTCCTCCAGCCAAATTACCATTATACTCCAGTGAACTATTACAAATAGCCTTTGAGGTTGGAGTGATAGTACAGCAGGTAGGGCTAGGATGCTGGAGGTTAAACCCAGGTCAGCCATGTGCAAGGCAAGCATCCAAATCAATGTACAGTCTCTCTGGCCTCTGTTCAGAAACATTTTCATGTATCATGCAAGTTCTCTGCCCCAAACCGTCTGGTGGCTTCTCATAGGATTCCAAGGAAAAGCTAAAGTCCTTACTACAGCTGACCAAGGTGCTAAATGATCAGAAACTGAAAGTAGCTTTCACAAAACGAGTAATTCCAAATTACACATACAACGAAGTGTGACTGGCTATAGCGCAGACCCAGGCTTGTACTCAAACTTCTCAATGCGAGCTATCAAAACCAAGACCTAGTGTTGACTCAGAATTATATACACAAGTTTGCAAGGGCTTGTGTACAATGACATTTAGTTCACCACTATTGAAAGAGTCCAAATTAATAAACAATCTAAATTCCATTAATAGAGAAGTTATTGAATAATTTATAGCATTCTATGAGACACAAGACTATTTATAAAAATGTAATGAAGGGTCAGATAAATAGTTCAAGGGGCCAAAGTTCTGCTTTGTCTGTAGGAATCCTGGGTTTAATTCCCAGTATCACGTGGAACCGTGAGTACTGCTGGACAACACAAATACAAACAAAAAAATGTGATAAATATTTACGTATTTATATGAAAGGATCTTTCTCTCTCTCTCTCTCTCTCTCTCTCTCTCTCTGTCACACACACACACACACACACACACACACACACACACACACTCTCACTGTAGCAACTGCAAACTGAGTGCAGGTCTCCATATTGAGATAAACTGCACCGGATGATCCCTCTACATATCTCCATCCTCTCTGTAGTAATTCTTACTCATCCTTCAAGATTCATCTCAGTGCATCACCTCCTAAAGAAAGCATTTCCTCTGGCGGGTAGGACAGATGCTCAATGTTTGTAGACTATACAAAGGAAAATAAAGCTCTTCAGTTTCTATATTCTAAAAACTACTTTGAGACTTCATTCTAAAAAGTCATTTTAGAATAAAAATTTAGAAAAGTCATTTTAGAGAAAATGTCATTTAGAATAAAAATGACTTTTTCTTAAATCCAATGTAATTTATTTCTGTCATGAGTTCTGCCACTGATATAGAACTCAGGTCTTTCCTAAAATGTCTTAAATAATGCCTACTTGATGGGGGCCCATGGCTATGACTTGTGGCAGAGCACTATCTTCCATGCATGGGAACATAAGTTTGATCCACTTGCTGAGTGCAATTCCAGTGGCAATGCTACTTATGGTCCTTGGGGTCTTTATAACAAAAAAGTTGCCATCCGTTCCACCACAATCAAGCAAACACATAAATGTATAACCCTAGTGAGCACCAAAAAGAAATGTGTGAACACCATGTAGCCAAGTGTGTGAGTCTGGTCAATGCAGCAGCTGCAACAATGACAATAAAGAAAAGGGAAGTAAAAAAAGTAGCCACTAAGAGTAGCTGTTTAGCACCATGTATAATTCACCCACTCAAATAACAAAAATAACGAATATTGGTATTTTCTAGGACATTCACAGGGAGAATAATTTTTTCAAAACAAAACTAAAAACAATCTCTGAGTTTGGAAACCATCAATTTGTGATTACTGTAAGATGTAACACAGCTGGTTTTAAAGAAAGCAATTATTACATCTTATATACACTTGGTTTAAAGTTTTCCTCAAAGAAGTTTCCTTGGGACCACATTGTTGGACATAGGGGAGCAGGTAAGAAAGCTATACTACACTCAATATCAACAGATGCTATTCAGTTCTTCAATCAACAAAAAAAGGGACAGCTAAATGGTAAAATCTCCAACTGGATATCATTCCGATCCCTCATATTCCACATGCTGTGAGTGGAACTCATTACTTTCTGGTTTTCCTTGTAATTTGCCACATTCCTATA
Organism: Sorex araneus; assembly: GCF_027595985.1. Classification (NCBI taxonomy): domain Eukaryota; kingdom Metazoa; phylum Chordata; class Mammalia; order Eulipotyphla; family Soricidae; genus Sorex; species Sorex araneus. The sequence continues at coordinate 165,193,707 of NC_073304.1, read as the reverse complement.
GATGGCACCAGTATTTCCCTCAGTTATCTCCCCTTTATTCTGTCATATGCTGTGGTTCTTATCTGTAACTTAACAGCTGCAAATTCATACCCAGGATAAAGTTTTCCTCCCTACTCAGTACATCCGAGAACTTTCCTGAAGTTAACCTTGTGGTTAACCAGAGAGACTCTTGCCTGCACGCCTGGCTGTCTTCCTAGGGACCCCTCAGAGGGGATGGGCTTCAGCTTCCCTCCCCACCTTGAGCAGAGCTCCCAGCGGCTGAAGACCACCAGAACCTAGCTACAGCCATGCTGGAGGCCCCTCTCCACACGTTCGGACAGACCTCATGCATGAAGGTACCGGCAGAGGAACCCAGGTACGTGTAATCCCATCAACGGCCAACATCCAGAGACTTAAAAGCAAGCTCCAAGAAGCAATATCTTTAGCCTACTTCTCCCTCTGGGAGAAACAGGCAATCTTCTGAGAGTTTCCTGCCCACGTGGGACAGCCTTGCAAGCTTCCCATGGAGTATTCATATGCAAAATCCAGTAACAAGCTGGATCTCATTCCCCTGACCCTGAAGAGCCCCCAGTGCAACATCGTTAGGAGGGCTGAGTCGAGATAGACTTCTAAGATCTCAGGGAAAGGACAAAATGAAATGTTATTGAGCCCGCCTGAGAAATCGGTGGTTAACAGGATTTCGTGATTCGTGATTCATGAACCTTGTGGTGTTTTGATGACTGCCTCTCAGTGCAAGCTCAAGTAACCCCTACAAATAGGATCTACCTCATCACATAAAAACAGTTATTTTATTATGATAACTAAGAACAGCCATTAATGAATATTTTTTAAAAATACCCCCAGGAAGGAGACAAATCTCTGGTACGGTCTTGGGTCTTAGTAGCAGTGTTTTTGTTTTGGGGCCATACATGGTGGTGTTCAGAGCTTACTCCTAGCTTTTTCTCAGGGATCTTTCCATATGGGGGACCATATGGAGTGTTGGGGATGGAATGTTGGTCAATACTGTGAGGTAAATGCCCTGTCTGTTGTACTCTCTGGCCCCTCTCACAAATACTTCTTAGTATTTTTCATGAGTACAGCTAGCCTTTCTTTACTCCACAATCTGATGATAATGCTATCCTGGAGATTTCCTCTCGTCAAACCCCTTGCCGAAATGGTATGTATTTCTGGCATTGTGAATTAGTTAGCTAATCAGAAATTTTACCCGAACTCTCCTATTCTTTCAGATATTTTAAAAAAGATAATGGATACATATTCCAACTGCCATGGAGTGTAAATGTGTAGAGTCTATTCACTGCAATTTGTTTTGTTTTCATATAGTTTTCTCCCTTTGCTACTATTACCCCCAAGATTTACTAGCCTGGTGCTTCCTGGAATTTGTATTATAACTGATTTTTTGGTTTGTTTGTTTGTTTTAGGTCACACCCAGCTGTGATCAGGGTATATATGGGGTGCCAGGTATTGAAAGGCAAGCACCCTACCTGCTATATTATCTCTCCAGTCCCTAAATTCATCTCTTTTTAGAAGTCTGGTAAGTCATCACAAATGTAGATAGTTTTAGAAAGTAACTTTAAACAGTTGGGTGAAGCAGTTATTAACTAAAACACTAAAGTTTATTATTTATTTATTTATTGCTTTTTTGGGTCACACCCAGCGATGCTCAGGGGTTACTCCTGACTTTGCACTCAGGAATTACTCCTGGAGGTGCTTGGGGGACCATATGGGATGCCGGGGATCAAACCCGGGTCGGCCGCGTGCAAGGCAAACGCCTTACCCGCTGTGCTATCGCTCTGACCCCTTAAAACACTAAAGTTTATTAACATGATGTGAAAACCATAAACATGCCCTAAAACTGAAGATAGAGAATCCCTATAAATATCAATGGTACAAATTGTTTCATGACTAAAAACAAACTAGCAAGCAAACAGCCAACCAGATTATTGCAATTAGGGAAGGCTAGTAGCCAGAACTTAAACGTAAAAATTGATTGTTTCCAGCAAAAGTCTGGACTTCATTTTTTTTTTTTTGGCTTTTTGGGTCACACCCAGCGGTGCTCAGGGCTGACTCTGGGCTCTGCACTCAGGAATCACTCCTGGTGCTGCTCGGGGGACCATATGGGATGCTGGGAACTGAACCCGGGTTGGCCGCATGCAAGACAAACACCCTAACTGCTGTGCTATCGCTCCAGCCCCTGCACTTCACTTTTTATAAACCACCTGTAACACATAAATTTTTTTTTTTTTGCTTTTTCGGTCACACCCAGCGATGCTCAGGGGTTACTCCTGGCTTTGCAGTCAGGAATTACTCCTGGCGGTGCTTGGGGGACCATATGGGATGCCGGGGATCGAACCCAGGTCGGCCGCGTGCAAGGCAAATGCCCTACCCCGCTCTGGCCCTAAGAATCTTTTTTTATTTTTAATTTAGAAATATTTAAACATCGATAAAAAAAAAACCTTTCTTTCCCATTTCCTAAACCCAAAAAGTTTTTGATTTTGGGGTGTGTGTGTGTGTGTGTGTGTGTGTGTGTGTGTGTGTGTGTGTGTGTGTGTTTGTATTTGGACCATACCTAGTAGTGCTGTATCTCTCTTCCCCCCCTAAAAAGATTATTTTTTCCTTTTAAAATTTTATTTCAATTTTAGATACAAGCTAAAAATAGACTATAGACCGAACATGAAGGCCACTCAATACTTCCATTGCAAGCTACAACACCCAAAAAGATCGAGGACAAAAGGGAATGATGCCCTGCCACAGAGGGAGGGTAGGGTGGTGGGGGATGGGGTGGGGGTGGTGAGAGGGATACTGGGATCATTGGTGGAGGAGAATGGGCACTGGTGGAGGGATGGGTAAACGATCACTGTATGAGTGAAATGCAAACATAAAAGTTCATAAGTTTGTAACTGTACATCACAGTGATTCACTAATAAAAATTTAAAAAATTATTTCAATGTATTGCATCACTATGTGATACAAAGTCACCCAACAAAGACATTAATTAATTTTATAATAGGTCAGAAATAACACAGAAGAGCAATGCTAAGGCATAGGGGAGTCCTTAGGAGAAAATTCAAATATCTGTATGGAAATCCCCAACTCTTTTTTGTAACTTCAGAAGTCAGTGAAAACTCCCTTGTAACTATGATGGCTTTATGCCCGTTACAAAAGTACAAAACTGAAATCGTGACTGCCACTGAGATCTCTGTGGGGCCTGGGGAGGCGAAGATAACAGTCTTTAATGTCTTTTTGTTATTGTTTGTTTGTTTGGAGGCCACACCCAGTTGTGCTCAGAGATTACTCCTGCCTCTGCACTCAAAAATCAAGAAGTAACTCCTGGTGGTGTTCAGGGGACCGTATGGGATACCTGGGATTGAACCCAGGTCAGACACATGGAAGGCAAATACCTTAACCACTATACGATTTCACTGACCCCGATAAAAGCCTTAAAAAAATCTTGTAGACTCCATTACAAAGCAAACCAAGGGAGCATTGGCATCAGTTATAAGAACCTTTATTCTGTTGATCTTTTTTGTCAATGCAACAGTTCAGATTCCTATTTTAAAGCAAGCTGCAAGGCTGTTTGGAACTCTCCAAGGTTCTGACCCTCACCAGCGGCCTAGCTACCTAGAGAGTAACACTTGGAAAACCAAAGCCCATGGGAAACCTTAGAACTAGGCACAACAGTTCCTGGCATTTCTAAATCATGATTTTCATATCTCACCCCTACTTTGGTCTTACTTATGATCATTTTAGGCCACCTCAGGTCACACGCCTCACCACAGCCACCGCAAGACCAAGGTCTATGACATGACCATAGTATCTGAATCTATTAACTTTGTCCTTGTTTCATCCAACCCTCCCCCAACCCCCAAGTCCATAATTTTAGAATTAATGTTCAGTAGGTTGTGGGAAAAGGATCAGATTAAATTTTACTTGATGTCTTTGGTTATCTTATAGACAAGGCAATTGGAAGAAAATAATTCTTCCAACATTTCAAATCTTTTACTCTACTCACTTCTTTTTACAGAAACCAGTTAGTTGCCTGGTTTCTGTAAAGAAGCTGGCCATAACTCTTTATCTTTGCTCTGTGTTAGGTGGACTTGTTTTCTTCTTCTGGGTTGCTTACTCCTAGCTCTGAGCTTAGGGATCACTCCGGGTGGGGAGAGGGGCACGCTGGGGATCAAGCCCAGGTTGGCTGCATGCAAGGCAAACACCCATCCCACTGTTCTATTGGTACGGCCCCATCAAAAATTTTTAGAAATTTAAACACAATATTCCTCTATATAATTTTTGCTTTTTGACATTATTCTGGATGACGTTCTTTAAGCTTCTGAGATATGTGGTTTGTGTGTAAATTTGGGGTAAGTTCTTGGTTACAAATATTCTTTTGTCACTTTTTCTTTTTTTCTTTTCTTTTTTGGGTCACACCCGGCGATGCACAGGGGTCACTCCTGGCTCATGTACTCAGGAATTACCCCTGGCTGTGCTCAGGGGACCATATGGGATGCTGGGAATTGAACCTGGGTCGGCCGAGTGCAAGGCAAACACTCGACCTGCTGTGCTATCGCTCCAGCCCTCTTCTGTCAAATTTTTCTCTTCCCACTTCCCTATTATACACATGGTATACCTTTCACAGTTGTCTGTTTTCAGATATTCTGTTCCACTTTTCGTATTCCCCCCTTCTTAATTTGGAATTTCTGTTAACATATTCTCAAGTCCTCCCCCCACCCCGCCCACGTCCAGTCTAATACTAAGTCCATCAAAGGGTTTCTCTATCATTTCCTTTTTTATCACACTTTCCATTTTTCTCTATATATTATTATATATCCTTACACATCTATTTTCTCTGTTAGAATTGTTGGCATACTTATCTTAGGTTTTTTTAAGAGGGGACCTGACCATGCTTGCACCCAGTGGTGGTGTGGGGGAAACATGCAGAGTCAGGGACTTACCCTGACTCTCACACATCTAAGGCATGTTTTGTACCATTTAAACCACGTGCCCTAACCTAGTTGTTTTAAATGTTAGTTTATTAACATCAATATCCTCACCATATCTGATAAAAGACAAAAAGTAAGCAATCTGATGCTTACTGTTCCTTTAAACTATACTTTTTGTCTTTTATCATGCCTTATGGTTTTTTGTTGAAAATCTAGTGAGATGTACCATGTTAAAGGAACTCAGACTTTAGTGGTGAGATGTGGAGGGATAGGAAAGCACCCCAGAGTCTCAGGTTTTAGTAAGCCTGGCTGTGGATGTCCTTCTTAGTACCCGCCCACCCTCTCTACCAGTGCAAGCAGGACAAAGTACCTAGATCAATTTGGACTTGGTCATTTCTCTCCTCCCAGGTTGGTTCGAGGCTAATAAAGCCCCAGTAAGTTAGGCTCTAGTGAAATGATTCCTCTCTAGGGTGGAAATTACATTTTCTGACATATTTCAAAATAGTTTGCTCTTCTCTTCTCCCTGCCAAGAGCAGGAGGCAATTTATTTGTATAGTATTCATCGTGAGAACCTAATGGGGCTCTGGTATTGATGGCTGCAGCAACATTTACAGCGACGCTAGAGTCAGTATTTTACAGCTGCCTGGCTACTACAGTAGTATATCCATACAGCTAAAACCCGCAAAGAGTGGCCACCCATGAGAGGGTTCGCCTGGACTTTTCCCCTCTCAGATGTGTCCACATACAGCTTCCCACTCGTTCAGGTTTCCTTACTCCACTACTAGTTCTTGCAGGGTTTTTCTCTAGAAAGACGGTGATTGTCTGCATTTATCTATAACTCAAGTTTGGATCAGGGGTTTGCCCCATAGCTTGGCTTCTTTGAAAATTTAAAGAAGTACTAATTTTCTCTTTGTTTGGTTTTTCACTTATTGTTCAGATAAAGTGATGACTTCCAAGCTGTTTACATGCTGGATCAAAAAATGGAAAAAACAAGTTAATGTTATTATTTTTCTGGTTTTGGGGTCAATACCCAGTGATACTCAGGGCTTACTCCTGGATCTGTACTCAGGGATCACTACTGGTGTTGCTCAGGGGATGCTAGATGGATTACTAAATGGGATGCCAGGGATTGAACCTGGGTTGGCTGTGTGCAAGAGAAGTGCCCTACCCACTATGCTGTAGCTCTGGTCCTGGAAAAAAATAGTTCAAATATGAAAATTCCTAGGACTGTTTTCTCTCTCTCATATAGTGCTCTGAAGTGCTTCAAACAGCCAAGGTGTTTGAAGGAAAAGATGAGGGTAAGAGGATGGACATCAGAGAGGTGCCCCCGTCCCAACTGTGCCCCCTATGATCACTCAGTCCATCGGGAGCAGTGAGGCAAGAGGTTGTTTAAAATATCCCGACTGCTATGCCACTTTTCTTTCAGGAACGTTCTGAAGGCTGTCGGAAATAACCCGAGAACCCCTGCAATCTTGTTGCACTTTCTCCCATGGTCCTGTTTGCCCAACACCAGCTAATGCTGACGTAACCTTTTCCTGTGGCGCAAAACAGTCTGATATGATTTCCCCTGAGAAACTTTGAAAATCTTTCAAAAACATTTTTGTAAGAAGACAAGGAAAAGAACAAGGTTATGCAGAACCAGTTGTGGTTATGTGTGTGTGTGTGTGTGTGTGTGTTGTGAGATTTGGGGGCCACACCTGGCAGTGATGAGACTATCATCTGGTTCTGTGTTTGGAGGACCATGTGTTTCTGGGAAATGAACCTGGGTCTCCAGCATGCAAAGCATTTTGTTATTTTATAAGCAGTTTAAAGAGGAAGAACTTTAATTTCATATGAATTTTGCACATAGTTGATGGCTGTGGAAGGCAGAAGGCATTATGTGATGTTTACTTGGGACCAGCCTAGCACTTTCCTCTCATTCCTCCCCAGGGAGGCAGGGGTTAGGGGGACAGAAAAACAGAATGCTGAGTATAGGCTCTGGAGAGATTTTGCCTGACTTCTAAATTCAGAGTTACTGCATTTTAGCCATCTGACCTTGGAAAGCTGGGGCTTTTTTTTTTGTGTGTGTATGCCTTGGTTTTCCTAAGAGATTTTAACTGTATCAACCTCAATTTTTTTTGGTGAAGATTAAACCTGTGACTAACACTTAAAACCAAGCACAAGGTTATCATCTACAGAAATTCCCATTCCCCGCCCTGGTTGAGGGATACCAGATCTTGGGGCTGTTAGAGAGTCCTTGGGGCATGCAGTGAGCAACACCAGGAATTAAACTCAGGGTCTGATGCATGCCCTGGGCACTGAGCTATCTTCCAGGCCCTTCATGAAGGGGATCACAATGCAGTGCTTCGAGGGTTGCCTCAGTGCAGGAGGTGGCACTGGTATTTGAATCTGAAGCTTCATGCTTGCCAAGCAAGTGCTCTAAGCAATCGAGCCATGTTTGGGCACTTGTCAACAATGAACTTGAAAGTATATCTGAAGCTGTCTGCGTTATTCCCACCTGCATATGAGTCCAGACCACCATCATCCTCTCATCTGGATCAAGGCATTTGTCCTAAACATTTGTCTCCAATCCAACTCCACTCCAAATGGAAGTCAGTGAGTACTTAGAAATCAAGCCACACCTCTACCCCCAAAGCCCCAGAGCTTCCAATCTCATTTTGTATAAATTCCAAAGACCTTCCCATGGCCTAGTTAGACCTTATATGATCTTACCATCCTCTGTCCCTTCCCAGCCTGTGTCTCCCATCACACCACCTCTTCTTTATCACATCATTCCACTTCTAAAGGCTTTGCCTTACATTCCCCTCTGCCCAGATGGCCACACTTCCAGGTATTTTTTTTTTATTACTCGAAGCTAAAAGATTGTCAGATCAGAAAGAATATTCAGACTTGGATTGGAAAATGAGCTTAGTGAAACCAGCATTCTTTTGAGAAGCATTAGAAGTGAGCAACAAAGAGGGGAGCTGCTATTATTTCTGAGGATGGAAGCTGGAAGGGTATATACAAACAGGGAATTCATTGGAGTCATTTTATAGGGAACAAGAAGACAGAGAGAGCCAGCTAGGAGAGAAAAGAGAAACAGAACTGTAGAGCAAGAAGCAGAGAAGCCGTTATAAACAATGAGTCTTCCTTTTAAAAGACAGTATCTTTAAAAAAATTTTTTGCCATACCCAGTAGGATGCCATACCCAGCCAGAAAGCCAGGGATATACTGCTGGTAGTGCTGGGAGGACCATTTGGTCCCAGGGATCAAACTTTGGCCTCCAGGATGCAAAGCATGAGCTCCAGCAACCAATTCATCTCCCTGGCTTTCTAGCTTTACTTTTGCCTCTTAACTTACCATGTGACTGCTCTGTAACTCTACCCTTTCACCAGAGTTGTACTCTGTTCACTGCTACTTTACAAGACTGTCTAGGCATATGAGGGTAGAAGAGTGGAGGTTAAAAGGACTAAAATTGCAAATTATAGGAGTTAACAATAATGAATAAAGAACTAGAGAATGGCAAAAAAGATGATAAAACTTTAAAAAAATGGCTGAAACCATAAACAGTGAACAAAATGAGCATGTAAAAGCAGCATGAAAGAAATTTAACTACTGAAAGAAAAATAAATCACTTAAGTGTCAAAAAATGTTCTACAGATAGTAAAACGCTACTGATGTCATGAGTCGGTTTTCAGACCCTTTCCTGCCTGATGCATTTTTATCATTAACTTATTCTTATGCTTTGGAGGGGAAATGCCAGAGCTGCTGCAGGGGAGAGGGCTCAAAGGTCGAGGGCACATGCCCTGCATGCAGAAGGCTCGCATGATCCTGGCACTGCACATACACTGCAGGGGGGTTTCCAGGCACTGAACCAGGGGTAGCCCTTGAGCAGCGCTAGATGTGACCCCAAACTCAACCCAACCAACCAAGAAAGAAGCTGTCCAGGCTTGACATTTTCTCTGTGCATCATCTCTCCCATCTGGTGCCTTTTCACTTGACTGTGTCCTGCTGGATATTACTCCATATTCCTCCTGATTACACTTCACTGGAGTTACTATCACACCTGCCGAGGTATTCACCATGGCTCCTTCATTTCCCAATGTCAACAGACATCAATCTTCCTAAAGTAGAACTCTAAAAATATCATCTCTCTACTTAAAAATTCTCAATAGCACTTGCCTGCTTATATCTCCGTTGCCTAGCTAATTTAAAGACCATCCATGGCATGTCTTTTTTTGACAGGGTACAAGCGGTGCTAGTAGGGCCCCTCCAGATATTCCTTGGGGAACCATGTGTTGTGGGGGTTTGAACCCAGCAAATGAACCCTGAGCTCCTACAAGCCAAGTATGCACCGAGCTTGCTTGAACTATCTCTACCCACCTCTCACCCAATATGTAGTTTTAGTATCTTCTATGTTTTTACATAGAACACACACAGAGAGAAAGAGAGAGAGAGAGAGAGAGAGAGAGAGAGAGAGAGAGAGAGAAGGAGAGAGAGGGAAGCTATTGCTATTTGGTAGTCTCAAGGACAGTTGGAAATCTAAATAAGGTAGACCGGATAAAATAAAGACAAAAGACCAAGCTTGAATTTGGAAAAAGATATTTTCACTTCTGTCACTCCTTAGGTTCCTATGTTTAGGACGATAACAAACTACCCCAGCTATTGCTTCTAGCATAGTCTGAATCTGTTATGTGAATATTTGATGTGTATGTAACCTATACAGTGTTTAGTATGTCCATTTAGGATTAGACAAAGTGACTCTTTTTTTCTTACACTTCCTTTAATAAAAAGCTCTTAAAAATTAGTCAGAACTATTAAATTTGGGACTGGAGTGATAGTACAACCTGAGGGTGCTTGCCTTGCACACAGCCAACCTGGGTTCTATCCCCAGCATCCCATGTGATCCCCCCAAGTCCACCAGGAGTGATTCCTAAATGCAAAGCCAGGAGTATCCCTTGAACATCTCCAGGTGTGGCCCCAAAACAAAAACAAACCAAAAAAAGTTATTAAATTTGTTGGTACCAAAGGAAAAAACCATCTTCTTCCCTGAGGGAAGACGATGCCTTTTGGACACAGGAAACTAAGTGGCCTAGTCACTTTGTTGAAATAAGTGATTTATGACATTCATTGTATTTCACAAATCACAATTATTGAATAGTGAATACCCCTTCTCCACACATTCAGACGAGCCACATGCATGAAGGAACCGGCAGAGGAACCCAGGTGTGTGGGACCCGGGGCTGAGATCTCTAAGCCTGCTTGGATAGGGAATAGGCCTCTTCCACCCAGATCCCCCATTGTTCCAGTAGCTAGGAGGTCACAGCCAGAAACAGCCCCCTGATGCCGGGTAATCCCATCTATGGCTAACATCCAGAGACTATAAAACCAAACTCCCGGAAGCGACATCTTCTAGCCTGGTTTTCCCTTTCAGAGAACCTGGCAAGCTACCGAGAGTTTCATGCCCGCATGGGAGAGCCTGGCAAACTCCCCGTGGCATATTCATATGCCAAAACCAGTAACAATGATGGTTCTTATTCGCCTGACCCTGAAAGAGCCTCCAATGCAGCACCGTTGGGAAGGACGAGTAAAGAGAGGCTTCTAAAATCTCAGGGCTAGGACGAATGGAGACATTACTGAGACCGCTCGAGAAAATCGACGATCAACGGGATGATGATGATGATGATGTCGTCTTTACTATCTCTTCCTATTACACTCTCCATCTACTATCCACCTTGCCTCCTCTATTTGCTTCCAATCAGTCTGTACTGCTTTGTTCTCAATATTAACCTCCTAATTTTCTAATTCTGTACTACAGCTCACACTGTTCCTTTCATCTAAAACTCACCTCTCCCCAATTTAGGCAACACAAAGGATTAATAGATTTCTTTTGAAACAGCAGCATATTCTAATTAATAAAATCAGCATATCAATGAATCAATTAGACATATGCAAAACTACTTTAAAGATTATAAAGTCAGCAAAATTTCATGAGAGAGAGAGAGAGAGAGAGAGAGAGAGAGAGAGAGAGAGAGAGAGAGAGAGCAGCCTAAGTGGGACAGTATCTGCAAAGGGAGCAGCAACTCAAATGCTCCCCCAAAGCCTCAGTCGAGCAGCAGAGGTACTTGGACTAGATCTCTGAGCTCCAACTGTAAGCCTGTCATCTCATTAAAAAAATCTTAATGGTTTTAAGAGCAGCATTACTCAACTGAGGATCATATGGACTCATGTAAAAACTTCATCAACGAGGAGCTATGGCATGAAACGAGGGGGCCAACGAGGAGAGGAAGGAAACAAGATGATCAGAAGGGGGCATGGTCAGAAGGTAGAGCCCCGGCCTTGCAAGCATAAGGTAAAAGAGTGCGGGTGCTCCGGATGCCCTGCCTAGCAGCTGAGGTGTTGGATTCCTGAAGCTGCAGGTGATTTCTAGTCACATGACAGTCAGGTGTGTGTGAGCAGCAGGACTACAGGGGGCACTGCCAGCCTCGTAGCACTGCAGTCAGAATCTAAAGGGATGTGACCGCCAGCGACCATGGCTAAACATGCTTAATGTCTAGTGATATTTCATTGAGGAAAGTTTCTTTTTTTTTTTTCTTTTTGGGTCACACCTGGCGATGCACAGAGGTTATTCCTGGCTTTGCACTCAGGAATTACCCCTGGCGGTGCTCAGGGGACCATATGGGATGCTGGGAATCGAACCTGGGTCGGCCGCATGCAAGGCAAATGCCCTACCCGCTGTGCTATTGCTCCAGCCCCTCATTGAGGAAAGTTTCTGAGTTGGGCAACTAACTTTAGCAATGCAATTCAGAGATACAAAGCATGATTACTGTATTTTGAGTGTAATGCCAAAATCACTAAGAGCAAAATTTATTTATTATGTGGAAGGCATAATGTTAAAAAAATCCAGATCAGACATTTCAAAACTGTAACAAGAGGTATTTTCAAAACAAACTGAATGGATTATTTTGACTTTTGCATAACCTGTCCCTATTTCTTTTCATTAATAGGTTTCTTGAAATAAAAAAAAATAGTGACAACCAGTTCATTAACTAAGAGAAATGGGTGAGTTGTATGTACAGATGAATGAGTAACCAGATTAAAATCACACAATAGCCAGGAGATTCTCCTGAAGTTAAGATTTATTGGCTGGATAAAAAAGCTGTGATACATGCAACTCAGTAAGATATCACCTTACCATATAAAGAAATAAAATTGTTCCATTTGTGACCAAAAATAGGTGGAGCTTGAGGTAATTGTGCCAAGTGAGTTAAGTAAACAAATGAAAGACAGCTATCAGAAGGTTTCAGTCATATTTGGAATATAAATGTCTAAAGCAAGCAAACTGACAAAACAATAAAACTAACCCTTAGACTCACTGGAAAGAATGGTGATTACTAGGGACAGAGAGGGAACACAAAGAGCTTCCATGCAGGAGTTCATGCAGGAGTCTCATGGAGGAGGCTCAGGGCCAACCCTGGCACTGTGTGATCCCCCTAGCACTTCGAGTGATGTCTGACCCAAATGCAGAGCTGGGTGTAACCCACACCACTGAGTATGGCCAAATACCAAAAATCCTAAGAAATAAATAAAAATAATGGAGATTACTAGTAGGAAGAAGAGAGGTGGGGAGAACACGAACAGTTTTGGGTGATGGGATAGCATTACAACTTTGGTGCAGGTACAGTGAATCCTATAGGTATTAAATGTGTGGGGCTGGAGCGACAGCACAGCGGGTAGGGCGTTTGCCTTGCATGCGGCTGACCCGGGTTCGATTCCCAGCATCCCATATGGTCCCCTGAGCACCGCCGGAAGTAATTCCTGAGTGAAGAGCCAGGAGTAACCCCTGTGCATCGCTGGGTGTGACCCAAAAAGAAAAAAAAAAGATATTAAATGTGTGAAGTACTACCTTTACATTAACAATTCTATAATCTTGTAAACTAATGATGAATTTGTAAAAGTAGAAAATTGAGATCTTTATCATGAATTTTTGTTTCATTACTACTCAGAAAAACATTTAAAGGCATTTTTTAATGTTATTTTAAACCAGCTCTTTATTTTATTTTATTTTTAACTTATTTTTATTTTTTGGCTTTTTGGGTCACACCTGGCAATGCACAGGGGTTACCCCTGGATCATGCACTCAGGAATTACTCCTGGTGGTGCTTGGGGGACCACATGGGATGCTGGGAATCGAACCTGGGTCGGCTGCGTGCAAGGCAAATACCCTACCTGCTGTGCTATCACTCCAGCCCCATAAACCAGCTCTTTAAATGTCTTCTTGGGAACTGGTATTGGAACATTATATGCCTGAAACTCAATCATGAAGTAACTTGGTAACTTTGTAACTCACAGTGATTCAATAAATAAATAAAGATTTATTGGCATTTGATAACACTGAACAAAATTATTTGCATGAGTACATTTTTCAGTTTAACTTTCACTACTCTTGGCACACTGAAAAATAACGCACTCTCTAACGAATCATCAGAACTAACATACCTATTTTCAACCATAGGTATCTTGGTCCAGAGAGATGCATCTTCAAAATAGTAATCAATACTCTCTATTCCTTAATAAAGATTTCAGAGTGGTGCCAGGGATGTTGCTCAGCAGGAGAGCACCCAACTTGCAGGTGTATAGCCCTGAGTTGGGGTCCTTAGGAAGGTGGGGGAACTGGAGTTGACAGTCTGCTGAGACCGAACACTGTGTGCCATGAAGGGGTTTCAGCCTGACAGGGAGACAGACTTAGAAGCATATCATTATAAAACAATGTGGATGACTCAGGGAGCCGGTGTGCATGAGGGGCCACGGGGAAGAGAGATCTGCCCAACTGATCGAGCTTGCTGGAGGGGTTGGGGAGCCTCTGCCTACTGTCCATGCCACTGTCATTACCCTCATCCAAAGTCCCTAAAGCAAGGTGAGTTCCATCATGTTTTTTTTTGTTTTGTTTTGTTTTTGGGTCACACCCAGCAATGCACAGGAGTTTCTCCTGGCTCTGCACTCAGGAGTTACCCCTGGCGGTGCTCAGGGGACCATATGGGATGCTGGGATTGGAACCCGGGTCGGCCTCGTGCAAGGCAAACGCCCTACCCGCTGTGCTATTGCTCCAGCCCCACATCATGGTTTTTAAGCAATGACATAAAAAGAGAAATGAGGGGCTAGAGCGATAGTATAGCAGGTAGGGTGCTTGCCTTGCATGTGGCTGAGCTGGGTTTGATCCCTGGCACCCCATATGGTCTCCCGAGCATTGCCAGGAACAATTGCTGAGCACAAAGTCCGGAGAAACCCCTAAGCATCGCCTGATGTTGGCCCAACTCAACCCCTCCCCCCCAAAAAAACAAGAAAAAAGAAAAACAATAACTGATATCTCCTGATGTATATAAAGAAGCTTAAGAATAGACTTGGTTTTTGTTTGGGGGTCACACAAGTGGTGCTCATGGCTTACTCCTGGCTCTGTACTCAGTGGTCATTCCTTGGGGTGCCCAGGACCATCGATGATGCCAGAGAATGAGCCAAGGTGGCTGTGTGCAAGGCAAGCACCTTAACCACTGTACGATCTCTCTGACCCCACAGATTCAGGTTTTCTTGTTGAATTCTTTCCTTTTCTTCAATATTTTTTCTTTTTTTCTCATGTTATTTTCCCTGCCAAGGGCATTAAAAAAATTTTTTTTTCCAAATAGAGGTCACTGCTGGAGGTGCTCGGGGAGCACTGGGGCATGCAGTGATGAGGATCACACTCAGGACCCCTCAAGGAGCAGGTTCCTGTCCTCAAGATTCAGACCTTACGGTACAGGGGATCAAAGGAGAAGAAAAGGGTGTTTGAATTTAAACAGGCAAAAAACACCTTAAAGTTCTGTTTCATATGGTTGAATATACTATACATAAGTATATATAAGGGAACCACTGAAAATCCCTAATAAATTGTTGCACTGCAGAGTAGAGTTTTAAAATATTCTGATGAAATTTTCTCTTAAAGGAATTTGTATTCTGAAATCAGATTCCAAACTCATAATTTATCTTCTAATGCATCTCTAGTGAAATATAAAAATAGTCCTCACCTGGAGTGGGAAATTTCACCTCATGTAAAATATAGTCATACTCTCCATGAAGTGTTTGTACCCCACTCCTCTAAAAGGGTGATACTGATGGGTACACAGATTCTTAATAAGACACAACAGATGGACATGGTTAGTAAAACATGGTTAAGACTGAGGAGAAGAGGCAGTTGATGACAAGCAGAAAAATGTATAATTCTCACTCGCATTTAGGTGTGGGGAACTAATTTAAAAGCTACTTGAGAAGTCTGTCTTAGAATTGTAAAACAACATGTAAAAAACGTACCAATTACACAAAGCACAAACATGAAGAATTTACCTTTCATTAGAAAAAATCCATAATTGGGTTTTTATAAATAAAAAACTATAAAGAAGAAAGCAAATGACATAATGCATATATCCAAGTCAAGAAAGAAAGAATGACAGGTAAATAGTTAAGTATATGACTCGACAAAGGGACAGGGGGACCAAATGCTGTTTGGGTAAGAATGACCCAAACCCCAGAACTTTCTATGTGGTGAAGAGTAACAGCCTGCAGCCCAGGCGGGTGGACCATTATCAGAAACTCCAACAAGCAAAGGAAATGTTTAACAGAGAAAAGGAACTAGCTACTCCGATCCTGGCATATAGGATTTTTCTCTCTTTTATCTTTTCATAAGTATTTGTCCCATAATTGGAGCTTCTGAAGTTTTTCTTCACTTTTAAGTAGGCTTATTTTGTAATGAAAGAACACAGTAGGAATTCCTTAAAAAGAGACTATGAGCATTGGTATTGAGCAAAAATTATTTACTAACATACTTTATAGTAATCATGTTTTATCTAAACAGTTTCTATTATTCCCTTCCCCCCCAGCAGCTTTTTGTGTGGTTCAAATTCTTAACAATGGATTCTAATTTATGACTGACTTCAGAATTCTAAAATACAGGCAAGAATCAAAGAATGGCCAATCAATCAAACAAAGTGAAACAAAAGGAAATCAGAAAGTTATTCAATCTAGATGGGTAACTGACAAATTGTAGATTTTCTAGAAGAAAGGAAAGACAGATAAGGGAAGGATGAAAAACAATCTGCCTGGAAGAAACCTCTCATTGGCCCTGCAGAGACTCTGACATTACTGGTGAAACTCTTGGTACTGGTACTGCTACTGGATGGAATCTACTTTTGATACTACTGTTTGGCATAAATCTGCTTCCTGTTGCTAAAACTGACCATCCCATACTATTTAACTTCTTTTTTTTTTCCTTTTATTTTATTTTATTTTTTATTTTTTTTTCAGTTTTATTAGTTTATTTTTAATTAGAGAGTCATCGTGACATACTATTTAACTTCTTCTTCTTCTTTTTTTTTTTTTTGCTTTTTGGGTCACACCCAGCGATGCACAGGGGTTGCTCCTGGCTCTGCACTCAGGAATTACCCCTGGCGGTGCTCAGGGGACCATATGGGATGCTGGGAATCGAACCCGGGGGGTCGGCCGCGTGCAAGGCAAACGCCCTACCCGCTGTGCTATCGCTCCAGCCCCACTATTTAACTTCTTAATAAAGCTTTTCTGCAAGGCAAAATACAAGGCAAAAAGCAATCAAGTCAACTACAATCTGCTTTCCCCCTCTCATTATTAGAGCACAGTCTCAGGGGCCTCTCTGAAAGTGCCAATTGCCTTTCCCATTGCCCAACTTGTTGGATCTCCTATTTTTCTCTTCTGCTGTTGGAACAGTTCTTATGGTACATAGGAAAGATGGGCTGAGGGTCAAGTAACAGGCTTCTTAATAATATTTCTAAGTAGAAAGGGAGGCTATTGGACTTCTTAGAAATTTTCTCCTTGAACTGTCTAGAAAGACACAAGAAGGTTGAATTAAACCTCACTGGTTGATTCCTCATAGTCAAGTCACAATTTCAAGTCCCTCCTTGGGACTGAAGGTCTATGAAGGTAGTGATAAAGTCTCTCAAATTACTAAAAATTGGCCTAGAAAGGGCTTTACGGTTTGGACCTTCCAAGAGTTTCAAAAGAAAGAGTGAGGTAATCTGACATTTATGAAGGATCTATGATGGACAAGGGACCAAGGTAAATGATGGAGATACAACAGTGGGAAAAATGAACTATGTAGTCTCAAGGATACAGTTTAATGAAGAAAAGAGAACAGTTGAAATAGAATGTTTTAGTACTATGACACAGGTATGAATAAGGTCTTAATGCTATAGGGACTGTATTTAATCTACTGGGAACTTACTTTCTTTTTGAAGAACTATCCTAATACTCATAATTGAAACATAAAATAGTCCTAGTTGGGCCAGAGAGATAGTACAGAAGTTAAGGTGCTAACCTTGCATGTAGCCCATCCCAGTTCAATCTCTGGTACCACCAGTAATAATTCCTGAGCAGAGAGCCAGGAGTTAGGTCTGAGCGCACTGAGTGAGGTCCCAAAACAAAACAAACAAAAAGTCCCTTAAGTCCACTATATTATAACTTATGTTCTCCAGTGTTATAAATATTTCCAGTGCACATATATTTGTACTTCCAATATTCACATGTCATTTCTAATATCAGAAATGGCCTTTATCCCCATACCCATCCATCCTTTTGTCTTTATCTATTCCATAACAACATAGTGGAATGTAGTGGACAGGAGCCTCACATTAGAGAATCACAGTAGAGGGGCTGAGTGATAGGACAGCAGGTAAGGCCTTGCACAGGGCTTGCATGTGGCTATTCCAGGCTTGATTCCTCAGACCCCATATGGTCCCCTGAGCCTGCCAGGAGTGATTCTTGAATGTAGAGCCAGGATAACCGCTGAGCACCAGCGTGTGGCCCAAAAACAAACAAACAAACAAACAAACAAATCACAGTGGAATGCTTGTTAAAAACAAAGTCCTAGTTCTTATACCCAAGAGATCTGATTCAGCAGGTCTGGTATGGTAAATAGAAATTTTGTCTTATAATTATTTAATACATGCTGGACACTGTGGTCTCCAAAATATGCTTTGAGAAACACTATCATGATGGCCTGGTTTTACCTTTCTATTTTGGCAGTGTTTAGGAGCCTCCAGGACTAACTCTGGCAATGCTTGGGAATCATGAGGTGTCAAGGATCAAACCGGGGTTGGTTGCTTGCAATACATGCATCTTAACCCTTGCAGTTTGTATGAAATACATACAACTTAATCTCCAGTCTCCAAAGCATGGCTTAAAAAAATTATTTTCTTAATTGAGTCACTGTGAGATACAAAGCCACAAAGTTGTTCATAATAAGAGTTTCAGTCATACAATGTTCCAACACCCATCCCTTCACCAGTGTGCATTTAGTTTCCCTTTTGCCCCCACCCGCCGTCCCTGCAGCCTGCCTCTATGGCAGACACTTCAGACCTCTCTCTCTCTCTCTCTCTCTCTCTCTCTCTCTCTCTCTCTCTCTCTCTCTCTCTCTCTCTTTCTCTCTGTCTCTCTGCATCACTTTGTCTCTCTGTCTCTCTCACACAGACACACATTTTCCTTTTCCTTTTAGGTACTGTGGTTTGCAATACTGTTACTGAAAGGATATCATGCATATCATTTTACCTCTTTTCAGCACTCGGTTCTTGTTCAGAATGATCATTTCCAACTGTCATTGTCATAGTGGTCCCTTCTCTGTCCTAACTGCACTCCCCTCTTTCTTTGTGGCAAAAAGCATTTATTCTAAAGTCAAGACTCATCTGAGTTTGAATCCTACCTTCCCCAATTATTCTCTTTGTTACAGTGCGTAAATTTATTTTACCATAGAATCTCCAAATGTTTATTTAGATGAAGATAATGACAGTACCTCACCTATGTGAGGCTTAAGTGGGACAAGGCAGTTAGCAGAGTGTCTGGCATATGGTAATTATTCAATAAATGTCAGTAATTGTTACTAACATTATTAACAATAATTTAAAAATTAGCTTTTCTAATCAAGGCCATCTGAGTCTGTGGGTTCTGTCTCTCCAAGCACTCACGTTAGATACCCAGTCACATCCACATGGTCCATGATTTTTATGTTAACATGTTCAAAATTGGGGTGGTGTGCCAAAGGCTGACTGCAGCTGCGAGATGATATTAATGACATAGTGTCTAACACCAAAATTCTTGGCAAACGAGATTTGATTCTTGGTTTTCTACTAACTTCTGCCATTCTTCTTCCATCCCTTTAAATAAATGACCTATTTGATCGTAAAGATGTTAAAAACTCATAATTGATTGATTTTGATCATATTCCATAGGTACCAATTTCCCATAGATTTAATGTATATAATGGCAAGATTTAAAGTTATGTGTTTAATGTACTCACTCAAAATTTTATTACCTTGTTTTAATTGCACACACACATAAAAATACTCATATTTAACATTGATCTCTTTTATCACTATATGAGTTTCAATGTAGACTTAATACTTTGGATCAATTTTAAAAGAAGTAGTTTGGATAAAACCTTAGAGACACTAATGCAACAACTTCAGGCAGAAAGTAAAGTGGACACTTCTTTGTACAAAGAGTTGATGCTGCCAACTAAGTATAGCTAATTATTGTTCATATATAGTTTTTATTTAACATCTTCAAAGCAGCTAATTATTTCTATTAAAAGTATTGGTCAACTTTAAGAAATCTACAAAGCCTGCAAAGCCCTCTAGACTAGAATATTTGCCACAAACAAAGGCAAAATCACAACTAGACTGAATGAGTTCATCAGACTGAAGTGCCTGTGTTATAATAGGTACTTAAAGTATGGGTACTGGATAAACTATACAACATGGCTGCCTTTATCCTCATAAAATGTATTAAAAAGAAGACTCTTATTTTACCCTAAAAAACTCCTCAAAGCCCCAAACCTAGACCAGGGAGATGGCTCACGTGGTTGGAGTAGGAGGCCTGGGTTCGATCCCTGAAACTGCACTATCCCTCTACCTAGCAACATCAGGAAAGACCCCAAGCCAGGAGTAACCCTTCTGCGCTGCTAGTGTGGTTGAAAAACCAAAACCCAACTAGCCAAACAAACAAAATAATCTCACTAAAACTGTAACTACTCTACAATGAGAACACAGAGCTTCCTAATTCCTACATAGCACTACATTAATTATAAAATTTAAATTACCTTTATTTTACTTTACTCTAGTGAATTAAAGACCAATTTTCTTTGCACACAATTTGCAAAATAGTAACTGTTTCAGAAAAGAACATATAGCTTGAGGCAGCTTAGCAATTTTATAAATCTAACAAATTCAGAGGCGCTCTTAACAAAGGAGGTCCACAGAAAGCAGTGCAGTTGAGTTTTATTTCTATATATATGATCAAAGGTAGAAAACACAATTTTCCTCTATCTGAAACTCAAAATAAGACAGCTGTTTCGACAAAGAATGCCTACCGAAACCAGTCGCATTAAACAGGCATAAAAGGAGAGTTCACGTCAGTTTTAGCTCCAATGAATACAACTGTGATTTAAATCTGTTAGTTTTAATTTTACCTTACATAATTTTAGAAAAAGCATTTTTTAAAAACAAAATAATATATGGAAAAAACTTAAAACACCTTATGGAATGATTTATAAAAATATGTATTTTGAGGTGGTTCCAAGCAATATTCTGGGGCCCTGGGTCCACTCCTGGTGATAAGCCAGTTAGGCCTGATGATTCAAAGTGTGGGCCTGGCAGTACGTGGGGGTCATTGAGATTTTCTCGGTGGTGCTCAGGGTGCTAAGTGGGACTGAATTTGACTTCTCTCTGACCCACTTTTGTTTTTTTACAGTTTGATGTATGAATTATTGGGAATCTGAATAAAAAAAGGGGGGAGGGAGGCTGAGAATGGTGATTTAGGAAGATTACAAAATATTTATAATATTTTAGAATTTTAATGCTGAGCCTCTACTTTCTCAAGGCAATAATTAGGCTGAAGATTTTATAACTCTACCAGAGCATCCTATCATTATAATTTCTGTAAAAGGAATGTAATAAATATTTTTATTTTAAACAATAAGCAAAAAATATTTCTGCTTTTCAGGGGAATGCTATCCTGACTTTCAAAAAGGTCAAAGTCCCTCATTCAGGCCTGTAAAGAACACCAAGTAGAACATAAAACATAAAACATCACATATTTCTATAAAGAGCAGAGTTTTTTTTCTACTTTAGAAAATTCTTAACAAAGATAGTTTAACTAAGTTATGAGTTGAAATCTGATTGCTTGGAGAAGCCCCACCCCCCAAAAAAAACTTAGCTGCTAAAAACAACTTTGAAATATATTTAAATTAAGTCTATTAAGTGACAGCTAGTTAGCATATTGACATATGGTAGTACATATACTAATTTAATGTTTTTATTGGGGAAAATACCTATGGAATTCCAGTCAAGCATAAAGATTTGAAGCTAATCTGTTTGTAGTTAAAGTTCGAATGATACTATGGTATTTATATTTGTGCTTATCAGCAAATTATTTAATGATATTTTTCTGCCTTTCTTCATTCCCTAATTAAGTTTCTGGGTATGCAAAGACTTATTTATAACAGTTAAATTAAAAAAAAATCTACTCTGGAGAAAGACTTTGTGAGCTATGAAAAAGCAATGTTAATGTGCAATCATGATCTTCCTTCTCTGCTCCTACCACCACGACATCGCCACACCTGAACAGACACAGGGACCCCCCTCTCCACATTAGCACACTAAAAGAAACAGATGTACAAGTCAGACCTAAATCTGCATTGTCCTTTGTCCTACATACATCATCAAAAGCTTTCCTTAGCTTAACACTCATAATTGAATGTTCATTTTTTTTTTTTAAAGTTTTAGGGCCGGGGCTGGAGTGATAGCACAGCGGGTAGGGCGTCTGTCTTGCACGCGGCCGACCTGGGTTCGATTCCCAGCATCCCATATGGTTCCCTGAGCACCGCCAGGGGTAATTCCTGAGTGCAGAGCCAGGAGTGACCCCTGTGTATTGCTGGGTGTGACCCCCCAAAAAAAGCAAAAACAAACAAACAAAAGTTTTAGGGCCATACCCAGTGATGCTCAGGGCTGACTCCCAGTGGCCTCTGAGGAACATATGGGATGACAAGGATTGAACCTATACTATCATCCGGCCCCAAATATACATTTCTTTCTTCTTATTATTATTTTTTTTTGCTTTTTGGGTCACACCTGGCAATGCACAGGGGTTACTCCTGGCTCTGCACTCAGGAATCTCCCCTGGCGGTGCTCAGGGGACCATATGGGATGCTGGGAATCGAACCCGGGTCGGCCGCATGCAAGGCAAACGCCCTACCCACTGTGCTATCACTCCAGCCCCAGAAATATACATTTCTTGTTGAGTAATTTTAGCAAAGTGTTATTAGTACATGATACAATCTAAAGTACATAAATAATAGAGTTAGGAAAATTATGTGGACTGCATGGTTATTCAGTTAAGTTACTTTTTCACTACAACATTATAAACTTCATGTATTAAAATACCCTTCCTTTACCACCTTCATCCATAGATAAGATCTTACTTTCTCTGAGGGGGGAAAATGTAATTTGCCACACACTGACAGTAACAATATATTATCTTAAAACATAGTGGGCTCAAGCTAAAGTGTATACTGTATGATTAGCAGACTCAAAATCAGAGTATAGACAGATACGTGGAATATGTGCAAGGATCAACAAAATGCTGTACTCACAGATGGAGAGACAAATGCGCAGAAAAAAGAGTGAAACTATGTGCCACCACCCTGGCCAGCTGCAGTATGCTGAAATATAATAGGCACTAGAGCACTGGGACTGACAAGCTATGCGACATATCAATTATCAAATAACATGTAGCCTGACAGAATTTAGGAAGAGCAAAAGTATTCATTTTGCTGACTAACAGTTCAAGAATACAAACACTACTGGGAGAGTGCAACTAAGATAAGATATATGTTCCAGTAACATGGTAGCATACGCTTGTCATAGCCTCTCTCTAGCTGGGCCTTCTCCAGAAGATCTATGCCTTCAATGTTTTCCAAACTCACCTGCTGAACCGGCATACCTTCCAAATAAAGACATATTCGTTTCCCCCCAATCTAAAAGCAGTTCATATTCATTATGTAAAACTCCAAATACAAAAGCACTCTAAACACAAATGAACCCTCCAATAATCCTCCTTTCCCCCAATAATTCTACTCCCCAGACAGAGTACTCTACAGCTCAACACATATTTTCTAAAATTTTGTCCACTACATGTATATGAAATGGTGAAATTTTTGGGTCAAAGGGATTATTATTTTGGGCTGCCTGGTATTAATCTAATATCCATACTCCCCCAGTATTGACTATAACCTACAAAAAAGCAGGGGCTTCTTCTGTCTGGTCTACGGCTCAATTTTTAGTACACGAACAGGACCAGTACTAGAGTGGAACCACAGTTTCTCAGGTAAATGAAAATTCTGGTGCACTCATAAGTTAGCCCGGGTAAAACAGAACAACTGTCCTTGCTTCGAGATGCTAAAAATATTTGATATGTGATGTGGTTGTGGTTAAAACTTTTATGGGCTGGTGATGTGAATCAAGCAGTAGAGCACATGCCTTGCATGTGTGAGGCCCTGGATTGATCCCTGGCACCAAATGGTCCCTCAAGTGCCACAAAGTTTTACCTCCACATAAAAATTAATATTCTATAACAACTTAAATATCATGATTCCAACTATGGAAAACTGTCTATACACAGAATAAATGTGGAAAGAAACAATCAAACCAAAATTTAGACATTTCTCTAAAAATGGGGCTTTCCCCCTCCCTTCTTCATTCTCTTTCCATATTTTATACATTTTCAATTATTTTGTGAAAAAGGGTACACTTAAAATAATTTAGCAATGAAAAAGAACAGCTACATATAATCTCATAGATGGATATTAGAAGACTGAGTGAAAGCAGCAGACACAAAGGTTTATTTCAGTTATCTGAAATTCAAAACCAGGCAGAACTAATCTATGGTGACAGACACAAGGTCATCTTGTGACACTAATGGGAGCAAACACAGAGGTAATGGAAATGTTCTATATCTATCACATAAGAAAGTATGTATGCAGAAAATGGAGAGGCAAACTAGAAGGGGCCCAAGGACAATGGTGAAGAGTTTTGACACAGGTGATGATGAAGGTGCAATAACTTTGTCCACCAAAATCATAAAGAGTAACACTATTGTAATCATGTTACCTGACTACATTAAAAAAGTCAGTATATAAACTTAAGATGTGTATTTCATGTTATAGCTGTATTTTATTTTTTTTAAACAAGAAAATGAAGAATTATTGAAAAGAGACAAAAATAAAAATGGGATTCTAACTCTTTGTGAAAATGTTCTTTTGTATTTCAATGAAAAGAAATAATAGAGGTCCAGAAAGCTTTTAAGTGTTGGTTAATTAAATTTACAAATCCAAATTTCTCCTGCTACAGAGAAGCAAAATGTCCTTGTGACAGTTTCTGTATCTTTTAGTTTCCTTCATATTTTTCAGCATGAGACAAATTATATATTTAGAATATAAGTTTAGAAATAAACGAACAGGTGGCTGTTTAGTAGAGCTTTTCCAAGCAAATTTGAGTTTTCCCAAATCAATGATGGTAGTAAAGCTTAAGTGGCAGAAATACTGAAGGCAGTCACTTGGAAAATAAGATACATGCCATGTGGCCAATATGTTAGGGGAATTTTTTCCCCCTTTTTCTCAGTTCCTTTTGGGAAAACAGGATTTTCCATATTTGTCTGATACCATGGCAGGCATTAAGTCCATTGTTTTGTTCTAGTGCCACTGGATGCTACATTTTGCTCTCCAAAATACTGGCTACCTGTCATGAATCAATAAGTAATATTTTAAAATTACTAGCAAAAATTTTAATATGGCAATATAAAATTTATGCATTCTCTGTAAAGGCAGTACGTATGGTCTGCGATGGT
The DNA here is from genome assembly GCF_027595985.1 of Sorex araneus. Taxonomy (NCBI): domain Eukaryota; kingdom Metazoa; phylum Chordata; class Mammalia; order Eulipotyphla; family Soricidae; genus Sorex; species Sorex araneus. Next base: position 165,168,844 of record NC_073304.1, on the reverse strand, counting down.
CCTGTGCATGGGGCCACATGTTGGGCTAGCATTTGATACCTGTCATGAATCAATAAGTAATATTTTAAAATTACTAGCAAAAATTTTAATATGGCAATATAAAATTTATGCATTCTCTGTAAAGGCAGTACGTATGGTCTGCGATGGTCCTGTGCCTGGGGCCACATGTTGGGCTAGCATTTGACAGGGCCATGGCTGAAGCTGCAGGCAGAGTGCATTAAACTTGACACTATCACTACAGACCCGTACTTCTGAAAACATAACATAATTCCAAAACAAAAAAAGTTTTCATTTATTCAATTACCAAATTCTCTAATGTGCCAATCATTTTACTGGGTGGTGGAAATATATTAAATGAGTAAGATGTGGGTCCTGCCCTAGAGATCAGAGAGGAGTATGAGAAAGATATGCGGATTTATAATGGGACTTTACAACAGATAAAGTGAAGGTAAATTAGCTTCTGATTCAATTGACAACCCTGCATTAGACAGACAGACAGACGAGGAAAATATTAGAGAAGAGAATGTTTGGAATGTTAAAGCATAAGCTGGAGGGGCTGGAGCCATAGTACAGTGGGTAGGGCGCTTGCCTTGCATGCGGCCGACCTGGGTTCGATTCCCAGCATCCCATATGGTCCCCTGAGCACAGACAGGGATAATTCCTGAGTACGGAGCCAGGAGTAACCCCTGTGTATTGCCAGGTGTGACTCAAAAAGAAAAAAAAAAATTAAATAAAGCATAAGCTGGAACTCAATTAATGTGAGACTGTTAGGGTTAAAGTAATGAAAATACAAAGAGCAGAAATGAGAAAAAATTCTAAGAAAAACTGGTAATTCCAGGAGCTAAATAGATACAAACATAAAGAAGGACGTGTCAAAGATACTTCAGTGGTGATAAGAAAGATTTAACTGATAGAATTTTTAAAGACAGAAAGAGCTTATTTAGAATGGAAAGTAGGGGCTGGAGTGATAGCACAGCAGGTAGGGTGTTTGTCTTGCACACGGCCGACCCGGGTTCAAATCCCAGCATCCCATATGGTCCCCTGAGCACCGCCAGGGGTGATTCCTGAGTGCATGAGCCAGGAGTGACCCCTGTGCATTGCTAGGTGTGACCCAAAAAGCAAAAAAAAAAAAAAAAAAAAAAAAAAGGATGGAAAATAATATGCCAGTTTTGTACTTTATTTTCCAGATACCAAAGAGAAAATAAGAATCTGGAATCCAGGTTAAAGTAAAGGCTCAGGTCAAAGACTTGAGGATCAGTTTACAGAAGGTAGCAAAGATTGAAATACAGGAGCTCACTGGGAAAGAATGCATAGAAATCCTCTTTAAGGGACAGGAACTTGACAGAGAATTCTTTTTGTTTGTTTTGGCGCCATATCCAGTGGCGCTCAGTACTTACTCCTGGCTCTGTGCTCAGGGATTACTCTTGGCAGGCTTGAGGGACCACATGGGATGTCGAAGATCTACTCTGGTTCAACTGCACGCAAGGTAAATGCCCTACCTGCTGTACTATCATTCCAGCCCCTGAAAATTCTTTTTTTTTTAAATTATTTTTTTAAATTCTGAAAATTAATTCTTGAAAATAGGAAGATACTGGTGTGTGTGTGTGTGTGTGTGTGTGTGTGTGTGTGTGTGTGAGAGAGAGAGAGAGAGAGAGAGAGAGAGGGAGGGAGAGAGAAAATACATGCTAAGAGTAAAGTAGTTGCAAGGAAGAAAAAATGAAGATTAAAAAGGAGCAACTAGATTTGATCATTAGGTTATTAATGACCTCTTCCAGATGCTACAAAGCCACTAAATTCATCACTCTGCACCCTGAAAATATTATCTCTGCTTAATAATTCTTGCCCCCACCCGATGACTTTCTACAGAACTTCTCATGTACTTTTTAACAGTACATATCATGCACATTTAACATCATAGTGTCTTTAATTTTCTCTTTATACAGTACCTCCCCTCAAATACCCAAGTTTTTCTGATTAGAAACCTGGTGATCATTTCTTGAATAAAGAGAGAGAGACAAAGAGAGAGACACAGAGAGAGAGAGAAATTCACAATGGGATAAAGAAACAAAAAAGCTTGTACTATTTAATGTCTACTGTACCAACAAAAAAGCCAGATTAAAAAAAAAATAACAAACCCTTGATAATGAAAAGCCAATCTATTTAAAAATGGCTAAACATAGGGTCCAAAGAGACTCTGCTCATTTCAAAAAGCAGACTAAGAACTAAACAGTTCCCACCCCCCTCCCCCATCAAAAACTGGAAACAACAAAACTAACTAGTGGTCACATAAGAACAAAAGGAATTGAAAGGCTGGAAACCGGATGTTCTGTGATCTACAACAGACTAAATCAAACTAAAGAAGAAAATCATAGGCTAAGATCAACATAGATCTTTAGTGGTTACACAGACAAGAAAATGGCAAAGAACAGTGGTGTTCCATGCTTAAAGGTGAAATAGAGACACAGAGAGCAGCCAAGCGCAAAAGCAGCAGTAGCTGAACAGTACAGTGAGCTGAGCAATACTCACACCCTGGAAGCAGCGTTCTTCAACCTTTTGATATCTGCAGATCAAGTCTGCCTCTACACCACTCCACAGACCAGCAGTAAAATCAAGATGGTTGATTTTCAACCTCTCTACACCTGGGAACCAGCTCCAGTCTGGAGACAGGTGGCTGAAGACCAGTGCTCTGTACAATCCTGCTGGCAGTGAGAAAGGAAGAGGCAGATTTCCCCAGTCTACAGCACTGTGTGTAAGATCTTAGAGGATCAGGACAGTATTCTGGGTGGCTGGGAATATCAAGAAGGAAAGGGAAGCATTCCTTCCCGGTAGATGAGATACCAGGATATTTTCTAGTCACTTATTTGGGGGGAATGGAGTACCTGGTAGTACTCAGGGCTACTCCTGACTCTGTGTTCAGGGACCATTCCTGGTGGTGCTGAGGGATTGAACCCAGGCTTCCTGCACACAAAGCTTGTGGTCAGCCCACTGAGTGATCGCTCTGCCTCCTCTAGTCTTACTCCCACAAAAAGCGGAGTGACAACTCCAATAGCATGTCTTGTTTTGTGTTTGTCTGTTTGGGAGCCACACCTGGCAGTGCAGAAGCCACAACTTCTAGCAAGGTTTGGGGGACCATATGGGTTGCTGGGGATTAAACCAGGTTGGCTGCATGCAAGGCTGCTGTACCATCTCTCTCTCTCTCTCATCCCCTTCCCCCACCGCCACCAATAGCAGGCCTTTGTCCTCTTCCTAAACAGGCAGTATAAAGAAAAGCAGACACGTATGTGAATGAGTAAACTCTGGAGGAAAAAAAAGTTAAATTAGGCTCAGAGAGAAAAGTACAGGGATTAAAATGCTAGCCTTACATGTGGCCAACCCCAACTCAAACCCCAGCACCGCATATGGTGTGACTCCAGAGCACAGAGTCAGGAGAATGCCCTGAGCAGCCAGGTGTGGTCCAAAAGTTAAAACAAATATATAATCACTGTTATCACTGTCATCCCATTGCTCATCGATTTGCTCGAGCGGGCACCAGTAACATCTCCATTGTGAGACTTGTTGTTACTGTTTTTGGAATACCGAATACCCCACGGGTAGCTTGCCAGGCTCTGCCATGTGGGCGAGACACTCTCAGTAGTTTGCCGGGCTCTCTGAGAGGGGCGGAGGAATTGAACCCGGGTCGCCTGCATGCAAGGCAAACGCCCTACGGCTGTGCTATCACTCCAGCCCAAATATATAATTGGAAAAGGATTTTAAAAGTCATTCTGTTGCCTTCTGCTACTACCTGTAGTGTAGTAACAGAAACCAGACAACCAGTCAAGAAGTACTAAAGGACTGATTTTAGACCCCGGGGCACTGGCAACACTGGGCTGTGAACCCTCAGGAAAGAGAAACAAAAGAGGTGAGGCCTACTAACTCCTGGCATTCTGTCTCAAGCCACATTCCAGACTTCGTAGCAATGATACAGATCCCAAGCAGAGCATGGCTGTTTTGCTGAGCAGAGGAGATGTGTTAGAATTCGAGAAATCTAAGGTTTCTGGAAAATATGGGTCAAAGTTTCAGAGAGGCTGGCAATATGCAGTAAAAAGCACCCACGAATGTGTATGGGGGTGGGGCTTGTCAGTAAGTCTTTGCTAAGCACCAAGGCATATGTTAATAGGATGGAATTCTGCAAAGCTGGGTACAATATGACTGAGATGCTAAGAGCAGAATGGTTCCCAGAGCTCACATGGGTGTGAGAACCACCCAAATTTCCACCAAAGTGGAGAGTTCTCATTGCACCACTTCAAGGTTGAGTGAGAACCTTGAGAGGACCACACCTTAATAGGCAGGCTAAACCATTTCTAGCAGAAAGGCTCTACTCTAACACATACCCTAACAAAACTTAAAAGAGTCAGAAAGAACTCTAAGTAGCTTAACTGCCTACTAAAGCCTAGCTCTCGTAAAAGTAAGACAATAAAATCCAGAGACCTGACAATGTAAATTCACAATGTCCAGCATCCAATAAAAAACATGCCATGAAGCCAGAAAATAAAACCTATAATCAGGAGAAAAGCAGACAATAGAAAGAGACAGAAAAAATAAGAGATCATAGAATTTTTAATGACACTATGAGAGTTATTTAAAGGAAAAAATATTTTAAAAATGTATCCAGGTACAGAATGATTTCAGCAACAGCTGGGACTTAAAAGATGCACAGCAAAGTGGCAACAAAAGGCCCAAAGCCACAAACACAACAGGACAACTAATCTACACTACTGAGTTGTTAGTGGTGGTAGGGACTGGAAGGGAGGGGTGCTAGGGTCCTTGGGGGAAGAAGGTGGGTACGCTGGTGATGGGTGTGGTGTTGAAGAATGTGGTGTTTTAAGAATGAGAAACCATTATTAACAGTAGTATAAACTATAGAACCTAAATCAATAAAAAGTTTCTAAATATATATTCATATGTGTTTGTGTGTGTGTAATTTTTTTTCTCCTCAGGTAAGGGAACATATTATGTCAAAGAAAAAGTATACAAAATAGTAATAAGAATTAAAGACGATGGAAACAAAATAATTCTAACTGCTGAAATGGCAATCTCAATTAACTTGAGAATCTAGAAGGCTCACAATGGAAAATGTCTTGAATTAACAGAATTCTCAAAGACTTATGAACTGTTGGCCCAAGAAATGCTGAGAGTTGGTGTAAATGAGCTATAACAAAGGTAATCTGCTGAAAATGACCAAGAGACAATTCATTCCTTAAAGCTCATGTCCATTTACATAACTGTGTGATACTTCAACTTTACATCAACTGAAATTCCATATTTCAGATGAAAATAGTCTCTAAGACAAAAATAAATGAAAAAGAGGATCTCTAGACTGTTCTTAAATCAGTCTAGCAAAGGACAGTAATATCACACTGAAAATGGGGATTAAGTAAATTTATGCACACTCAACAACAATATGTGTTAGTCAAAACTATGGTTATCAGGCCTTTAACTTCTCAGCAGAATCTTGTCCTGGGAATTATCAACTCAAGAGTAAAGATATAAACATTGGGAATATCCAATGAAAGAACTGAGCCAGATCATTCAACAGCAAAACTCTTAGCTGACAAATTCCATCCACTCACTTGGTAGAGTCAGTTTCTTAGTCTCACTCTTCTATAGGAATTGGCAACCAAATATGTTTAATAATTACCGAAAAATAATCTAGTATAAAATACACAACCAGACAGACAAAAAACATAGACTTCAACTGGGAAAAAAAACTGGAGGACAAAAGGGACTGCATATATAAAGAGAAGGAAATACAGTAAAATAATGTTTGGAAACCTAATCAAATATAACAGGTACTGTCTAACTTACTTAAAAAATTTCCCCTTTCCTTTTGTTATTGTTACTGGTGGTGTTGCAATGACCAGAAGTCACACACTTGTTTGAGATGATCACACACACTTGGCTACAGATGCTGCAGATTTCGAGGTGGGGTGTCCCAAACAGCAGTGATCGCTGAAATTGCATTTGGAGTGTGTGGGTTAGTGTTGGGGATTAAACTCATGATTTCAGGCTTACAAGAAAGGTGGTCTGCAACCAAGAGGAAAAACCAGTGAACAAAATTAATGCATAGATAATAAAAATAACAAAGAGAAAGGTTAGAAATAAGGTTTATAAGATCCCCAGAAAGCCAAGCAAAAGGACTAAGACATGGAACAGGATAATAGAAAGGAAAAACAGATGACCAGTTCATAAGGGTTAGTACCTATAAAAGGCATTTATGAAGGAGGACACATAAGATTAGGGAAGGAAACCATCAAGTAAGTACTTCAAGGGATTTCCTTGATCCCAAGGATTTGAGTTTCTAGATTAATAGGGTCCACCAACAGCTTAGTCATAGAGGGAAAATAAAGACCCACATAAGGCACATCACTGAAATTTCAGAACACCTAGAATGAGAAGATCTTACAAACTCATAGGCATAAAACAACACAAGACCAGAAACTGTATCACTGTGGGCTTCTGAACAGAAATCCTAGAAATGACATGACAGTGAAGCAACATTCTCTTTACTGGGAGAGAAGTTATATCCAAGTTAAATTCTATTTCTAGATAAATCATGAAATACAAGGTAGACATACAAGATATTAAGCCATGTAAGATTTCAAAACAATTACTTCCACATACTCTTTCTTTAAATTTATACCCAAATATGTATCAGAGAGGTTTCCCTAGGCCACTTTTATAAAGGAACAAATAATGATCCTCATTTTCTTACTTCCTTTTGTTTTCTTGTATCTGAACTCTAACACAGTTCAGTTCTATAATTCCCCACAAATTGAAACACCCTAGCTAATTTTAAGTCTCAAGAAGACAAGGAACATGTTCACGGATGTTATTCACACCCAGAACTGTGTCTGAGATACAACAGACCCCCTAAAAGCAATGTGCTGCTTTGACAGAAAAAACTTCTTTGAAATATAAACAGTGAAGCAATAGAACAGACTATTTAGTGATGAGGATAAAATGAAGGCCATTTCCGAAATACAAGGTTTCACTCAGAGACCTCTTTCAAAAAGCAGGAAAAAAAAAATTCTGTAACAGGAGATGGAAAGATCATCCCCTGTGTGACTTTTTCATTATAAGTAGGAAATTTATCTATCCTGCTTACTACCTTAATTGCAGATAAAATCTGCCTCTCGTTCTCCCCTTTCACAATGAAGCAGGGTTTTTTTTTTTTCTGAATTAATTCAATCTTATTGAAATGCCTTAATACAATGACTCACTTAATAGAAATTCATTCTGAAAGACAGAGAACACAGACTGCCAAAAGCCCCACATTAATAGAATTCGGCTGGGTACGGTTATGGCTCAGATGAGAACTGATGCCGCCCTTCGCTGTAGCCTCGCTGCAGCTGCAGCTGCCAGACAGGGGAGAAGCTGACTGCTCACAGCACAGAATGTCAGCTTTGAACCAGAGCTGACGGCAGGCTGCCAATAATCTGCAGGAGATAGCTGAAATGAAAATGGAAGTTAACAGAAAAACTGGACTGCTTTTCAGAATCTTGTCTATTCAATTAAAGCCTGTTATGCTTATATTTCCAAACATACGCAGCTTAAAAACAATTCATCTAATCAGCTCCGACAAATCCATTCCATTCATCAAATGTTCAGAAACTAAACTTTGTTTCCTGAGATTTACAGGCATCAACTTTTAGACCTAGAGAATTGACTCCAATCCCTTCATGTAATAATCAAGTCATTCATTTATCTTTTCATCTTTGAAATTGCTAGCACCAGTCATAGTATCCAGCATATAAAACTTGATGAGAGCATACAACCCCCTCATTTTTAGAAGACACCAAGGGTCAAAAATGTTCTATGGCTTGCCTTCGGAATAGCACACAGATCTTACTCTGGCATTTTCTTTTAATGTCTCACACAACTGAAACAGAAGTTAGGGGAAAGCAACTTCTTGAAGCATGAATCAACATGAATTAACACGAATAAACATGAATCACGCTGACTCTTTTATGTACTTATTAGTCTTCCTTCAGGTTAACTAGGGAGATTTACAAATAATCCAATTTGACCTGATTTTTTTTTTCAAAGGTTGGATGCATCAAATAACAATTTAAAAGGGAAGGCCCTAAATTTTACACTGAAGGATGGCTTTTAAAAAATCTTAATTAAAAAAATTAAAAATCTTTATTGCGGTACTGTGATTTTCAACCCTGTTAATGATGATTTCATGCCAACATCACTCTGACATCATATCATCATCAGAGTAACCACTTTCCTTCCCCAAGGTCCCAAAAGCCCCTCCCTCTCAACCTGCCCCTCCCTGCAAACTCAGTTCTGTGGACCAATTCTCCAGTTCTGTTGCCTTTGGCCTTATGTTATATCTTTAAATCTCATATATGAGAGAGATCATGCTTTAACCCTTTTCTTCTGACTGATTTCACCCAATTTTAACTACCTGGAACCAACATTTTCAATCCCCTTCCAGATATAAACGTAATATGCTAACTGTATTTCATCTGTTTCATATGTTTAATATCTTTACTGTGATTATACACCAAGTTGGTACCTTTCTTCACGGACATATACCATCCTCAGGTGTGTGAAATACCATATTTGTCTGAATATCTGCTCAGCATATTATTTTAGTTAATAAAGTGCAAATGACACATGACAGAGATGTGACAAGAAAGGTAGACAGGGGCTGCATCATTATATCAGTTCGATATTCAATATGATTTTATAATGAAGGCAAGAGGGAAACCATAGAACTATTTTAAGTAAAAACCTGACAAGATCAGATCTGCATTTTAGAAAGATCATTTTGACAGCAACATGGAATATGGTTCTGAAGAGGGACAAAGCTGGAGGCAGAGGCCTTCGGCTCCTAAAGTAAATCCAGAGAAAAATGATGAAAGTTCAAACTGAAGCAATGACAGAACAAAGTGGAGGAGTGAAGACAGATTTGAATAGCATTGCAAGTGGGGTCCTGTTAATCATTAACAAACAAACAAAACCCAAATTTAAACTTAGACTCACACTGCTGTTATAAAATGTTCATTTAAACACATAACAAAAAGGCAAGTGAATGGTTTTTCTAGCATCACCATGCTGTTAAGGTAGCAATAGAAGGCCAAAGAAACTGGCCCTTAGATTCTCTGTGTAACCAAGAGTCCAAGGGTATTTTGGCCAAAACAAAGCTCTTTTTCAATCTCTATAGTTCGCATCCTAATATGTTACCACTGAAAGGGAAAGACAGGAAATGAATCAATAAACCTCAGGCACATGCTTGGCCTGGAAAGACACAGCATATCAAGGAACAGAAATCTGAAAACAAAGGCCCAGGGTAATTTAATTACCAGGCCGGAATCTGCTGACTGCCGGTTTAATTGTTTGAACAGTGCCCAAATTGTCCCGATGAGGTGCCACCCTAAGGTTTTTGCACCATTTACTGCATATGACCACATGGGCAAACATAAGAGACAGTTCTGAAGAACACAGAAATAGGGAATGTCTTTCATTAATCACACCCGTAATTCCAAAGGAAAAACTTAAAGAGTCAAACACCTGTTTACAAATAACGCAAGGCTCTTTTTAGCCACTTCGTTTGCCCGTCACATACTCCTTGCCTTCAGATCAAGACATGAGCACCACTTCTGTATAAGAAATGGAAAACAAAATTACTCAGATTTGGTTCCTATTCTCTTATTTACCATTATACTCTGGAAAAGATTATTTTAGGGCCATGTGGGAGTTAAGAAAGAATGTAACTGGAGGGTAATTGCCAGTAAGTACTCAAAACTTGTTCAGTACACTAGAGGAAGCCAACTCTCTTCCCTGATTCAATTAGCATTTCCTCATTCACTTTTATCTCCTGAAGAGTAAACCAACAGAAAACTCCTTTTAAAAACTGAACAAAGAACTGTCTCAGACTGCTAAACCTGGCAGAATGTTCTCCCGTTGGCTTCACTGAGCAAATAAGGTGTAAGAGGCCGAAGAGAACCATTTCACCATTCATCAAGCAGGTGTTTGTAAAATGCTGTGCATTGTGCTAAGTCCTCAGCAGAAGTTTACAATCAAGTGGAGATTAAAAGATACACATTGAGGGGCTGGGGATGTGGCTCAAGTGGCAGAGCACAAATCTAGCTTGTGCAGAGTCCTGAGTTGGGTCCCCAGCACTGGACATTCCCCATACATAGCACCCCACCCTCAAAATGAGTGGCACCTATAACAGTGATTCACACACAAAAGATACACAGATATTTTAACCAGAACAATGGAAGGCAGTTTGCATGTCAATTCTAAAATTGGTTGTGCAAAGAGAGAGAACTATATAAATATGCTCTCATATGAAGAACTCATATGAGGGGGGAGCCCTTACAAAAAACTTGACTGCTTAAAAAGAAAAAAAAAAAGGTAGGGTTTGAATATATATAGTGCAAATGGCTATTTTCTTTTTCTGACTCTAGAGCAATAAAAGCACAGATCTGGAATCAGAAGTTGCACATGTTCTAGTCTGAGAGGCAGTGTGTAGATCAGTCTTGTTATGGGTTTTGTGGTCATTAGATTTGATATGGTCATTAGATTTGGTAAGAAGTCCACTGGCCAGTTTCCAAAGTACTGAAGACTCAAAGCTTTCCTTACTTCCATTAAACATAGAAGAGAATATGGGACCAAAGCTACACAAGAAGTTATGTCAAGAACAGTTTTAGTCACTATAATAGAAAAAAAAATCTTTAAAGATTTTTGTTTCGCCTGTTTCTAGTTTCAATAGTAACATTAAATGAATGACATTTATTAAGATTTACTTCAATTAACTGGCATTTTTCAGGGCATGAGGGGAGGGCAGAGAATTGTCTTAGCAAAAGAAAGAGTAATATACAAGGTTTCTGAGACAGAAGAAGCTTTTAAGTACAAGAGCCTTAGGATGACATATAACAAGGTAGGATAGTGGAACTGTTGAAAGCTCAGACTCTTAAGTCTTCAAGACTTGGTTATGCTACTGAATTACTCTTTAACTTGGGCAAACTGTTTCCCCTTTCTGTTCTCAGTTTCATCTGCAAAACACAGATATTAAGAGTCTCCACTGCCTAAGATTTTTGAAAAAGCTAAATGATATGGTGTAAATACACAGGACTTAGTAACTAAGCACAGAGTAAGTATCCAAGAAATGGTATCTTTATTGTCACTGTTTTTAAATCTGGGTGGATAATCATTTTTGTTCTTTGTTAAGGAACCCTAGTCTTTATTTCAAAAGCAGTAAAAGTCTTGAAAATATTTGTTTTAACTGGGTTTTTGTTTTTAAAATACAGATTACTTAGCATCGGCACTTCAGCAGGTGGTGGTTCAGTAGGGGGTGGGTACAGTAACACTGTATGCCTAAAACACAGCTATTGAAACGATTGTAAACCATGTTACCTAAATTTAAAAAAAGAAAAAAAAACAACTTTAAAGGAAATGTTTATTTTAGAATTTATTCTCAAGAAGTCTTCTGCTTGAAGAGTAGATGCTTTCTTCTCTTACAAAAAATTCTGTAAGTAACTGTAATCTTTTCACTCTGACAACCAGAAAAGTTAGTGCCAACTCTGTAGCTCTTAGGCCTTCACTGTCTGAAATTAGTGCCTGTTTCTTACTCTTAGATTTACTTTCTGATTAAATTCTTTACTCTTCTATATTTTAGGCTTACTGGTGTTGCATATTCTCCTATGTAAAGCTTTTCTGGAATTCTGTGCTGTAAATGAACCGAATAAAATAAAAGGCACAGGTATCACAGCCCCACCATGCAGGGGTCAAACACTGAGACTAGTCCCCAGCCCTACAGCCCCATCATGCAGGGTCATCGACTGTAGATGTGTCCCCTGTCCCACAGCCCCATCACGCAGAGGTCATCCACTGTAGATGTGTCTCCCTGCAAGCCATTGAAATCACTCTGCTGGAGGAAACCTAGTCAGATGGAGCAAGGAAACCAGATGGCACAGGAAACCTCTCTGTGCAAATGAGCAGCAGCTGAGGACAGTGCAAAGCCCCAAGGCTGCTTCTGAATTAGCAGGGCACAGCCAGGGTAATCAGTGCCAGGAGCAGAAAAGAACTCAGAAGCAGCAATGTTGGGCTCAAGGTGAAAGTTTCTATTGTTTTCTAGGGGGATGTTTTTCCTGAAATCACTTCAGTGTCTTTAGGACTTGCAATTGCTCCACTGCTCCATTCTATTGGCACATCAGTTTATTGGCACACCTCACTTTTGTCTCTTCAGAACTCGAATCTTGAAGTCAGCCATTTCAACTCTGCCCTCTCTGGCCACACCATCTCCTCCATGAATTTGACCTCCTGCCATTCAAATCCCCAACCTGAGTCACTCGTACTGTCTATTTTTTTCCCCTGAGTTGGAAAGATGACTGTGAGTCTGTCACGAACACCCACATCACTAATTACTGGTGCTTTGATTCATCCCTTGACTGTCGTATGAGTATCTCCATCTGCTCTAACCCCTTCCCCACACCACAATGTCTAAGTCCCACACTTTCCCTGATGTCTCATCTGCTATATTACAGAATGAATTAAAGCTATCCCCTAACAATATACTCATTTTCCATTTTACCCCAAAGCACCTCTGTAGCCGTATCCTCGGCACCAGTCCTATTTCTTATTGTAATGTCACTTTGTACACCTCAGAGAAGGTAAACTTCTCTCTTCCAAGCTAATCATTCCTTCCTGGTTTTGATGCCATTGTTTCTTGTCTTTCCCGGGACCCTGTACTACCACCAACTGGCTCTTCTTCCCTGCCTATATTTTCTTTTCTGGTTTCTTCATGACCACCACTAGTATTGTATCAACAAAATGATGATACAACACTGAATTCAGAGAACACTAACTCTGCCTTGATTGCCTCCTCTCTACCTTGAATATCTCCATATAGCATTATATTATCTCTCTCCCTTTGCTCACCACCCATCACTAGTGAAGTCTGATTTTGCTCCCCGTTTATTCAGAGACATTCCCTTCGGTCATCAGGAATTCCTCATGACCACACTTGTCTTCCCTTGCTCACTCACTCCAAGCTCTCTGGCTAACCAGAACAGAAACTGTCCTTATTTCCCAAAATATTCTATTTCACCGTCTCCTCCCATCTGCTTTATAAATGAAGTAATTAACAAAACTCACTTCTCAGCCTCTTCTCTTGGTGATAACATTATAAATTACAAATTTACTCATCACTTCTATGCATATAATTCTCACAATTTGATGTCTATACTACAAAAATCTTCTTTTTGAGAAAGAAAAAATTTACTATGGTATAATTTTACAGACAATAATATGCAAATTCTGAAGTCAGTAGTGAGATCTGTTTATTGTATACTCTGTATAGTACACAATTCAGTCAATTCAATACACAACTAAAATCCACTCAAAACAAAAACATTTCACCAAGATAGTTTCCTCTTGTTCCCTTTTAGTAAAATCTCTCCTCTCCTGGAATGGAGAGATAGTACAATGGTTAAGGTTTGCATGCAGCCTGGCTTTGATCCCTAGCATTGTCCTTGGATGGTCCCCAGAGTCCACCAGTACACCCTGCGCATAGCTGGGTGTGGCCCAAAGACCAAAACCAAACAAATCCAGATTAGTCATGTGCAAGGCAAGTACCTTACTTGCTGTACTACCCTCTGCCCTCCCGCCAGCCAATTATTAGTTTTTGCCTGTTGTAGAACTTCATATAAACAGAACCATAAAGTAGAAACTCTTATGTCTAACTTTTTTGCTCAGCATAATATCTGTAAGATTTGTTCCTGTTGCTGCATGTATGAGTAGTTAATTCCTTTTTATTGCTGTGTCATCTTCCATTGTATTATTATACCACAATTTGTTTTGGATACATTCTTCTGTTTATGGATACTTGAGTTGCTACTTATGAAAAAAGTTGTTATGAACATCTATGTGCAAATCCCTTTATGAACATTCAAGTTTTTCTTGGGTAAATACCTAAAAGGGAATTGCTAGGTAATAGGATAGTTTTTTGTTTAACCTGACAAGAAACATCTCCCAAGTTTTACACTCAAACCAGCAGAGTCTGAGAATACTAGTTATTTTGTAGTCTAACTAACATTTATGATTATCAATCTTTTTCAGAATTTAGTTGGTTTGTAATGTTATCTCACCATGGTTTTTAATCTGCATTTCTTTCATGCCTAATAATGTCGGTTAATTTTCCATGTGCTTACTGGCTATTTATATATCTTCTTTTGTGAAGTGTCTGGTTCCAGTCTTTTGTTCATTTTTAAATTGGGTTGTTTGTCTTTTTATTGTTGAATTTAAATTCTCTTTTGAATATCATTTGTTTCCCTATCTTCAACTGCTAACAGCTCATATCAAACTAAATGTACTGATGTTATCTCCAATAGCACATTTTAAATTGAATTTACAATTTTTTTTAGCTGGGAACCAGATGCTGGGATTGCTGTCAACCGTATCACAAACACTCTTTAATCACAGAGATCTTAAATCAAACTTTCAAGGTTTTATTTGAGATCATCTAATACACACTCAGTGGTGGGCAGCAGAATTTTTAATTATGAATTTTGCTGTAGGTTCGAGGACTCTGTGGCTTACTTTTGGACTGTCACCTACTTTCTACATGACTTCAGACAGCTTACTGAGTCTTTCAATTACAATTTTTTTGGTTGAGTTTAAATAAATGAATTGTGTAAAATACTTTAAATAGTACCCAACAAAAAGGGAGTGCTCAATAAATATTACTCATTGTTATTTTTAGAACTGGAAATGCCTTTTGCTTAAAATCTTTTCTCATGATATGATAACTAACATCTTAACCCAGGCACTCAGTCTCATATCTAAACAACCAAAACTGCCTCCTAAGCAGCCCCCTTTCTCCAATAATTCAAGCTATATACTACCACTATATTTGTATTCCTAAGAAGGTCTTATAAACTTATTACCATTTGGCTCATCAATGCCCTTGCTACAAATAATCCTAACTAAAATTTTTATCTAAAAATTTGAAGTCTCTATGACTGGTCCTTATATACTTTTTAAAATATTCCCCATACAGAAATAGGGGGTAAAATTAAAATATGCTTCAAACAATTAGACAAAAAAAAAGTCTGAAGCAGCAAAGTAAGCTCATTACTTTGGGAACCAAGGGTAAATTTAAATTAATCAGTTAAAAGAAGTGAAAATCTGAGGAAGGAAAATGAGTGTGGTAAGAACCAGAAAGTGCTGCTATTGGCAATAAACCTTGTATCTTCAACTTTGGCAAAACTAAAAACACAGAGTGAGAGAGAGGAGAGGGAAGGAGGAAGGGAGAAGAAGGGGAGAGAGTGATAGAGAGAGAGAAAGCTAGAGAGAGAAAAACAGGAAACATCAGTAGACAGAGAAGAAAGGCAGAGGCAGAAAGGGAAGGAGGGAGGATGGTTACTAGCTGGAATGAGTCGTATAAAGTGCAATTTGGATGCTCTACCTACAGCAGCATGGTCTACCAGAGACCTATGGAAGGAAAGGTGGGCACCTCCACTGATGTTAGACAGCTGTCCTATTTATGGGATGAGGAGTTTGGATTTAAACCAGAAAGTAATAGAAAGGTAAGTGTTATTTACTGGACTCAGTAGTAGCATAATGGAAATATTTCTGAAAGATTAAATAATAATTATACTCGAAGGTAACTGGACTGGGAAAGGAACCAAGGAGGTAAAACACTAGGTCTTCATGAATTGAGACCTGAGGTGATGAAAGCCGAGATCAGGGTGATGACTGTGGAAACAGGAGGATTTAATTTCAAGTCATTTTTCAAGAACACAAGGTATGGTCTGCTTGCCAACTAAACATGAAACTAAGGGAATAAAGGAGAAAAAAAGGAACACAATGTCCTCAGCACTGATAGGACCCAAAAGAACACTTAAAAAGTTAAAAGGAATTCCAGTTATAAACATGAAAGATAAACCTTAATACATAGCTTGGAATACTTCGTTCAATATTTTTACATGGCTTTTTCATGGAAATTTCCAATGGCAAAAAAATTTATGGCTCTGGGGCAATGGGTCAAAGTAAGGTCCCAGGTTCGATCCCTCACACAACATGATCCTCTGAGCACCACAGGAGCCCCCAACCGCCCCCAGCATCACTGGACTTGAGTAGTGCCACATGGTCAGTCTAAGCATTGAACTGTTTGGCCTAGTGATACACCACTGGGGTAGGCCCTGGAGATGCCAGAGTACTGCCTTGGAGGTCTGAAAAGAAATATTACACATTGAAAACCCCCAAATTGTGCCTCAACTTATATAAAACATAACATGAGCAAAACTTTCATCAAAGGACTTAGTAAGAAAGAGCAACTTTGAATAATTCATTATCACAGAAATGATATTTATCGAGTCATGCCCCTTTTAATTTAAAATTATAGACAAATTTAAAAATATACTAAATAGAGACTTAAGAATCCTGCCCTTCACCATGTAGGCTCCTATCTCAACTACTTGCCATTTTTTTCTCCCTACTAGTAGAATAAAATATTCAAAAAAATTGTCTGTTCTACTCTCAACTTTTCTTTTCAAACAGCAGATCTAGCTTTTGGACTACTTGCTCCACCAAAATGTCTCTTTCCAACTGCCAAATACAATGTTCATTTATCATTTTCATCTTTCTTGATCTACCAAGCAACATTTGACCCAATATCCACTCTATTCTCCTAAAACGCTGTCTTCACTTTATTTCCAGGTCAACACAGTCTTGGTTCTTCCTTTTTTGTCTCCTATTCAGACAGTTCCTCTTTTTTTCCTCAACTTTTTAATGTTTAAGTGCCTCAGGGACCAGACTTACCACTATTCTGTTCTATGCCACAATCGTTTTTCTCGGACAACTGCCAAAGCATTATACCTTATCTTCCAGTTTTCACCCTTGCTCACTATAAGCTACTCTCAAGGAAGCAAGGATAATTCTAAAATGCTAACTTACATGCAATTATTTCTTTGCTAAAGCCCTTCTAATGATTTCCTAATTTTATTCATGGTATCACTGTATCACTGTCACCCCGTTGTTCATCGATTTGCTCGAGTGGGCACCAGTAACATCTCCATTGTGACACTTGTTACTGTTTTTGGCATATCGAAAATGCCACGGGTAGCTTGCCAGGCTCTGCCGTGAGGGCGAGATACTCTCAGTAGCTTGCCAGGCTCTCTGAGAGGGATGGAGGAATCGAACCCTGGTCGGCTGTGTGCAAGGCAAACGCCCTACCCGTTGTGCTATCGCTCCAGCAAATATCCTTACAATGACTAACAAATTTTGTCCCACACCTGAGTCCCACTTATCTTTCTGTCCTCATCTCCTCCTTGCTATTTCTTGACCACATTAGTCACACTGCTGCCATTGGGTCTTTGCACTTACTTTTCCCTGTCCCTGGATCATCCTTTCTCCCTTATCAATATCACTGAGCTTTTCACTCTTAGCACAAATACTAATGGCACTCAACTGACCATTCTAATAACACACTCAACTATCCTACTCCCCATGCCCTCCTCTTTGTTTTACTATTTTACAGCATTTATCATCATACTATACACTATATAATTGCTTTGTTTACTGCTTCTCCCCCGGGGACAACTTTGAATTTACATCCATAAGAACAGAAGATCTATTTTCTTCACTGCAGTATTTTTACCACATAGAATAGTATGTGAGAGTTTTCAAAGATTTCTTGAAAGACAGTGAAGAAATGAATGACTGAATTTAAGAATTTAAGAAAAAAAGAAAAAGAACAGAAAGAAAGGCAAAAAAGAGGAAAGAGAGTAAAAGAATAGAATGGGAAGAAATGGAAAGAAGGAAACTGGACTAAAATAACGCAACAGTTGAGTAGGGTCGGCTGCACTCTACACTAGATCTGTCTTGCTTCAAAGCCCATACCACTCCAGTCCAGAGCCAGTTAAGGAGTTTCTAGTTACAACAAATATCTAAAGAATTTAGGGGCTAGAGAGATAGTGCAGCAGGTAAGGTGTTTGTCTTGCACTACACAGACCAGTTTCAATCCCTGGCACTGCATATGGTTCCCTGAGCACCGCCAAGAAGTGATCCCTGGGCACAAGCCAGGAGTAAGCCCTGAGAACCAGTAGGTGTGGCACCAAAACCAACCCCTAACCCGAAATAATTGAAATAAGCACAGTAAGGAGTAGCTTAATAAAGAAAAACAATATGAGGAAACACCAACTATCTTTAAAATATAATTAGAAAATTATCAGAATGATTTAAAATTCAACTGTAAATAATATATTTTTCAAAACTATAGGCAAGTATATGTAATTCTTTCTCCAAAATAAAATTAAGAACAATTTGGAAAGGATAGGAGGTGTACCTGTGTTCACCTGAGATGAGTAACATTGACCAAATTTATCCTCTCGTCAGAACCTCTCCTCGCCTCAAGCCACCAACCAAGTGAAAAACCAGAAGAAAAGTAAGAGATTTTATTTTAGCACATGTGACACTAAACATCACTCAAAGGAGTGATCCTCATGGGACAAAGAATAAATGAGATATAATCTGTGAATGTTCCCAGCTTCTGAGATATTGCAAAGGGACTCAAAGAAACTTGAGTGAGTTGGATTTCTTAATTTTGGCAATAGTTTCAGACTGTTGTGTGTGTGAGTGTGTATGTGTGTGTGTGTGTGAGAGAGATAGAGAAAGAAAGGAGAGAAAATTTATTAAACTTCCACATTAAATACATGTAAGTTATTATGTTAAATTATTCCACAATAAAGCTGTATAAAAATTAATCTGACTTAAATTTAACTTGAAACCAAAACTGTTAGACTGCCTACAGTGTTTAGGCTTCAAATGGAAAAATAAAATAGGAAAAAGCAAAGACTTTGAAAAGATGTCTAGGTTTTAAAGGATTAGAATGGATCATAGAGACCAAATAGTAAGTGCTTTCTGTTAAAAATAAAGGAACTGGATCCCAGAGGTTTAGCAACTTGCCTGAGATCTTCAATTATAGTTAACAGCCCACAATACTATCAGATCCACAATGACAGGACTGTGTTATTAGATGACTCCATATCCCAAAACCTAATGGAATTCCTGAGACATAATCCAAGTTCCATAAATATTTGTTGACCCTGGAGAGAAGGTGAAAAGGAGAGAAAAACTCCCTTGCCGTATGATTGGAAGTTTCCTTCTACCTTTAATTCTATTGTTCCTTTAACATGAAAGAATAAAACACAAATTTTCTTTTGTTGCTGTGTTGTTTTTTGAAACACTATTTTTAATATAAATGTCAGTGAATAAATTATATTCCATATTTTTTGATTTTGGGATATTTTAATTCTTTTTTTTCCTTTTCTTTTTTTTTTTGTTTTTTTTGTTTTTTGGGTCACACCTGGCGATGCACAGGGGTTACTCCTGGCTCTGCACTCAGGAATCACTCCTGGCGGTGCTCAGGGGACCATAAGGGATGCTGGGAATCAAACCCAAGTCGACCATGTGCAAGGCAAACGCCCTACCCGCTGTGCTATCGCTCCAGCCCCCCGATATTTTAATTCTTAATGTCAAACCTGCCAACACACAAACAAGCTTCCCCCCTAACTCTAGAAAACCCTTCATTCATGTTTTCATTTAAAAAAGATTGACTTACCAAAAATTTCTCCATTTTTGGCATATTCTGTCACAAGATACAGCATACTTTTGGTCTCCATTACCTGTTGATAAATAATCCCATGTCAGTGTCAGAGGAAAAGACAGCACAATATTCTATGGTGTTATTTAAAGTGAAAATCAGTGAGAGAGGCAAGCATGGTGGGAATTCCCTGCTGGCCCCCGGCAATCCTGCACTGCTGGGCCAGCACTGAACCAGACAGCCCAGCAGGCTGGGAGTGGTCCTGGGACCCCAAACCCTGCTTAGGGGGCTCCTGTAAGGGAAATGAGTGAAAGAATTGATATGATGAAAAATTCAGAAGCTGGTTACGTTTCCAAGACTCATGACAACTTTTTACTTCGCTTTCTGGTATTAGGGATGGAACCTAGAACCTCACACTCTTAGCACACACCCTATCACTGAACTACAGCTTCAGCCACAACAATCACTATCACTATCATACCCTTGCTAATTATTTTTGCATGCAGACTACTTTTAGTTAAAAAAAAAAAATCTAGAGCTATGTTCTTCCAAGTGGGATGCACACAGACCTAAGCAGCAAGAGCACTGCCCAGGCGCCTGTCTGAAATGATGAGTATCACCCCAGGCTTTCTAAAACAGAATTTGCGTTTTAAAAGAATCTCCAGGTGACTTTTTGTGCACCAAATCTGAGAAATGCTAGTATCTTATTATTTAGTCATAGGAAAAAATCCTGTTAAAAGAGTTTTAAGATTAACTTGGGAAAAGAAACAAACAAAACAAAACACACCCAAAACATAACAATCTCATTGGCTTTTCCAGCTCTGTATTATCATGTAGTCTTATTAAATAGAGAATAATACATTAGAGGTCAGTTTATCAGGTCTTCAGGACAGATACTCTGACACAATGTAGATTTCCTCCCACTCTACTTTAAAATTGTTACCAAATATTGCAACTTAAAAAGTGTTCAAAGGCTGTTCTTTACAAATCTATAAAGCTATACTTTTATTTAAATAAGTTTAAAGGAGGTGTGTTATTGTCACAAACTTGATTTTTCAATGTACTCTAAGGTCTATTTAGACAGGAAATGAATTTACTAATTCAAGTGACTGAATTTTAGACTGCTTCTTTGTAATAAGTCCTTCTTCTATACCAGCACATGCAAATCTAAAGTTTAAGTGCCATCTACGGAAAACACTGAAACTAAATTTGTTCTAATACACAGGTCTAGGATTATCCCTATCAGATTAGAAATCTAAGAATTACTTATAACTTCGGACAAGTTAAAAAGTCAATTAAGTTAGCCTATTAATTCAAATGAAGACAAAATTATGATGTGAAATATGGGTATGCCCTCAGTTTGACTCTGGTTCATGAGACATTTTTTTTTCTTTTGGATAAACCCCTCCTCTCAGGGGTTATGCTTGTAGGGGGGGTCAATGCTTGGGGGTCACGTCCTGGCAGTGTTTTGGGGACCATTTGATACTGGGAATCAAACCTAGGGCTTCCAAATGCAATGCATGTGCTCAGTTCTTTGAGCCATCTCCCTGGCCTCTCCTCAGATATTTCAAAAGAATGATGTTTAGTTTCTTACGAGCATCCTCTTTAACTATTATACAGAAAAAGGTTAAATAGAAAACTACACTGATAAAAATTTGACCTTAGCGGTCCTCTGCAGTTCTGGTACTTAAGGAACTGTTTTGAGTGGCACACCACAGTTTGTAACTGTATTAGCCCTACTGTAGCTAATGGTAGCACTAATGGTCTCCAGTGATCTCCACTGCTTTCAAATTGCAATTATCTATAAAAAGTTGTTAAGACTATATATAGAATATGTGCATGCATATATGTATGTGTTTTTATATATAAAGACACAAATAATATTCTTATGCCATCATATATATTCTGCTTAATATAAAATGCACATGAGAAGATAAATATGAACATTTTTTTATTACAAGATTTCTATGGAAATAAAAAGGTCCTAAGCTATAAACTGGTGTGGTATAAATACATTCCTACAATCATTGCTGATTTCAAACCACTAATGTGATTAATTGTTTGGCAAGCTTCTGAAAATGTAATAGTCGTGAGTCAGTAAGGCAGAGTCTAGCATACCAGGGTGACAAATCATACTCTACAGATCAAAGCCATAGGCCAGTAGACTGAAATATTTGAATTTTAAAAAATTTTAAAATAAAAGTATGATTAGCAGTTTTGTGCCTCAATAAAAATGGTTGAAAAATTGCTTTCAAAATAAATTTTTCTAATATAAAAATTCTACATGTTAATGAATAAAAATGTGAAAGAAAACTTTGGTACTACATAATCAAGCATGAATTACTTTTTAAAAATCTGAGACAGTCTTCCATTTAAAAAGCAGCTTATCCTTAAAATAAAGTTTACAGGGGCCAGAGTGATAGTACAGCGGGTAGGGTGTTTGCTTTGCACGTGGCCGACCTAGGTTTAATCCCTGGCATCCCATAGGGACCCTCAAGCACCACCAGGAGTAATTCCTGAGTGCAGAGAGTGGAGTTGTTTTTTTTTGGTGTTTTTTTTTGGGTCACACACGACAATGCACAGGGGTTACTCCTGGCTCTGTACTCAGGAATTACCCCTGGTGGTGCTCAGGGGACCATATGGGATGCTGGGAATCGAACCCGGGTCAGCCGCATGCAAGGCAAACACTTTACGGGCTGTGCTATGGCTCCAGCCCTATGCAGAGCCAGAAGTAACCCCTGAGGATCGCTGGGTATGACCCAAAAAGCAAATATATATATTTATATATATATAGTTTACAAAATTATGTCTAATTATAGTTGATATTTTAAAAAGTAGTTAATTTCTCTTATTTGGTAAAATAACCCAAAATATAATACTATTAAAAAAATGCAAGTAACATTATTACTCTAGCCTTTGTATTTCATAAAGCATAAAATGATTCAGTTTTAAATAAGTAAAATCCTGTTAAAGGCACAGTAATCAAAACTTAGCTGGGCATCATAAATTTACAACTGCAGTCTTTTTAATGAAATAACTTATAGTTTTCAAGACAACTTAAAAAATACATTACTAGTATTTTTTATTTCCTAAATTTTTAAGTATGGAAAATAAAAATATTCACTGTAATTAAAGCATATAATTATCCTTTTTCAAACATAAAAAAACTAATAAAAGAGAGAAATGATGATGCAAAATAGAACACTAAATGTGAAAAGCATGGAAATGTATAGGGTCAAGTCATACCTGGTAAAGTTTGATTATATGAGGATGGTCTAACAACTTCATTATTTGTACTTCTCGGTAGATTTTCTCAAGGTTCACTGCATCCAGCTGAGATTTATCTATGATTTTTATCGCCACCTGCATCCCAAACACAAATAAATTATCACTTTTCCCATTTAAGAATTATTTTTTAATAAATGACACTTGAGATGGGTAAGACAATGAAGAGAACTGATTTAAATGCAGTGCTCATTCACTCCACAAATATTTCTCACACATCTATCTCGAAAGGGTACTGTGGTGGATTTTGTCTGGGAATGTCACCAGTTGTACTATGAAAAATAACCCTGCCAAGTGACTTTAATGAAAAACAGTTCCCTTCCAGTACTTCTGGAATGCCCTTTTATTCCATTTATATCCAAAGTAATAAAATCTTAGTGGTTTCAACTAGTTATCTACTAGTTATCTTCAACTGTAATGTACTTATAAACAGAAGATCAGACAAGTTAGAGATAATTTCTGTTGCACTGAAATAAGACTGTTCTTAAAAGTAAGTGAAGGTCCTAGAGAACAGACATACTCTATTCTGAGAAGGAATAAAAGGCTAAAGAAAAAGTTACAAAACCCTTCTACATTAAAAAAATACATTTTTATTTTGAAAAACATTAGAGTTGAAAACTCTAATGTTACAGCAATACCAAAATTTTCTTTTCTTCTTTTTTTCTGGGAGGGGAGGTCAAGGGTTTGGGACCACATCTGGAGGTACTTAGGGCTTACTCCTGGCTCTGTACTCAGGGATCACTCCTGGCAAGGCTCAGATGATAATATGTTGTTCTGGGGATTGAACCAGGGTAAATTATGTATACTGCAAGAATTGTATCCCATTGTACTATTTTTTTCAACCACAAATTTAATTTTCTTAGATGTAGTTTATTATAATAAGAAAATGTGGCCTCTTCCTATAATAATTGACTAGGCACACAAACCATTTCTAAGGTTAATATTTTGAAACAATTACATCTGAAGGCGATTTAGGTTGTCAGAAATCATTCATGCAACCAAGAAGATTTATTTAAAAATAGCATATATTTGGTTGAGAAATAAGGTTTTCTAGCTAACTGGCAACTACTGTTTTTTTTTCTTTTTTTAAATCTTTTTTTTTTTTTCAGAACCTCATCCAGCAGTGCTCAGAGCTTAACCCTGACTCAGCACTCAGGGTTCACTCTCCTCAGGGGACCATTTGGGGTGCTAGGGATCGGACCCAGGTTAGTCACCTATAAGGCAAGTGCCCTACCTGCTGTACTATTACTCCAGTCCTACCATCTTCTCATATGGCCAAAGTGTTCTTTGCTGTTATCCCTTAGAAATCTCTAGTGTAAGGTTTATTTCTTACTTTTCCTATTTCTAATTTGCTATCCATAGCTTGTTTTCTGAATTGAAATAACTGTAACCCATAGAAGATCTCAAATTTCTCAGGAGAAGTCAGATTACTAATTATAATGCATAAAATTAAATCTACTGCTTAAAAAGAATACGTATTATGTGGACAGTAAAATACAAAGGTTTTGTGATAGCTTTTTTTTTTTTTGCTTTTTGGGTCACACCTGGCGTAGCACAGGGGTTACTCCTAGCTCTGCACTCAGGAATTACTCCTGGTGGTGCTCAGGGGACCATATGGGATGCTGGGAATTGAACCTGCATTGGCTGTGTGCAAGGCAAACACCCTTGTGCTATCACTCCAGCCCCATGATAGCTATTTTTAATATGTTTGGGAGTAATTTTTACATTTCCATCAACAAAATGTTCAATAATGCAAAAGGTGCTAAACTTTCCTAGATTAAGTAAGTAAATTAAATACTATACTTGCTGTTTGAAATATTACTGAACAACCTCAAACCTAAAAATATTTAATGTGTTCCCCACCTCCCACTAAGGAAAATTTCAATGCTCACTATTATCCATTACTTTGTTACTTATTATCAGTTATTTGTTACTTTGTCTAATAATTGCCAGATAAAAATGTAAGTGTATACTTGAATTTCCTCAATATTCCCTAGGGAGATTTCACAGGGAGTTTCACAGAATAAGCATTATTTTGAAGAAAATTTCTGTCCTACAATTTCTGGAGTGTGTCTAGATACACGATCTTTTCACCAACAAGAAGCTTTTACAATAAAATGGGACTCGACTGTAATAAGAAGAAAAACAATCGAAGAGAAAATAAAAATTTCAATATGAATAATTAAGAAAATTTTAGTATAAGTTATCTTGAATATAATATTTAACATTAAAGAAAAATTTGGATACTAAATACCAATTAGAGCAATTCTTTAGATACTAAATACTAATTAAAGCAACAGTTATTGCTTTAATTGGTATTTCCTCTATTATACTCTGTTGGAGCCTTGGTTACAATGAAAAGAAAAATATATAAATTACTGTCTTTTAAAATAGTCATAATCCACATTATTTAACTTTTTTCAAACAAGAAATTTCACAAATCGCAAAATGTAATCCCTTGATTTTTTTTTTCGTTTTTTCTCTTTCTGGGGGCAGGGGGTAGTGGTTTGAGGTCACACCTGGCCAGTGCTCGGGGATTACTCCTAGCTCTGCACTCAGGAATTACTTCTGGTAGTCCTTGGGGGACCACACAGGATGCTGAAAATTGAACCTGGGTCGGCCATGTACAAGCATCCTCCCTGCTGTACTAATGCTCAGGCTCCAATCCTTGATTTTCTTTTGGGAAACAATGTCATTTCTCATTTCATATACACTATGTATCAGATCTTCAACCGCTGGTCCACAGACTGGTGCCAGTCTGCAGGTGTAGGAAGTTTGGAAACTATCAGACTCCTTCACCTTGGTTCGAACCAAATGTCTGTGGCTTCTAATACTGGACAGGTATTGGTCCACAGATATAACAAGGTTGAAGAATGCTGTATAGTAAATGTATGCACAGTCCATAAACATACACACATTTATATAGTACATTCATTCCACAAGTCTGTTTACTTATATCTTCACACTATTATTTGTTATTGTGAAACTGCTATAAGAAATTATGAAAAAGCACTGAAAAAGCACAGCATATCTTTCTTGTTATAAATAGGGTTAATTTGGCTGCTGTAACATGTGGATTCCCCCCCAAAATATGACTCAGAGACAATGGAAGATTTTTTCCTGCTGATGGAGCAAACGTGAATGGGTGAAGCCAGTGAGTAGGTGGTCCTCCTTTTCTGGCCAGACAGGCAGAGGAGAAAGCTCTGAGGAGCCCATGAAAGGTTTTTATGGGCCATGTCTGGTATTGCCCCACATTATTTGTGGCCACTCCACTACTTAGAATTTGGTTATGTGACCATACCTAATGTCAGGAAGGGCAAGAAATCATTTGTTGGAGGCTCAGGAAGAAGAAGTGAAATTGTTGCTAATTGTCTTGCAAGCAATCTCTGCCATACTTTTGCAGGTAATTTTCCTTTTTTTTTCCTTTTTTTTGTGCATCTCAAGCAATGTGTAGAGGCACAAGGGATAACTGTGGCTGACACTCAGCTGAGTCGGAGGCCAAGGAGTGGTGCTGCTCAGCCCTGCAGAGCCAGAACACGGACACGCTGGTGCTGCAGGGGGCTGTGGGACTGGGTGTGTGCTCAGGGCTAAGCTCAGGCTATGTGCTGCCAGGGACAGAACCTAGGTTGTGCGCATGTATGCCCTAACCCCTGTACTATTTCCTAGGTCTTTCTTCCAGGTAATTTCTTAACAATGGAACTCTTTACCAGTATTTCTTGGCAAAACAATAATAGGGATAATTATATTGACTTTCACAACTACTGTTTTTTGTTTCTTTTTTTTTTTATTTTAAAGAGCAACCCCTGCCGCCCCCCAATAGTGCTCAGGAGGGCTTCATCTGGCTTTGCTGAGACGGAAGAGGGCAGGGTATGCAGGCCATGCTGGGGGTTGAGTTTGGGGCCCTGCTCATGCTAAGTATGTGCTACACCACTTGAACTATTTCTCTGGCCCCAGCTACATCACTGTATCACTGTAACACTGTCATCCCATTGCTCATTGATTTGCTCGAGCGAGCACCAGTAACGTCGACATTGTGAGACTTGTTGTTACTGTTTTTGGCATATCGAATACACCACGGGTAGCTTGCCAGGCTCTGCCGTGTGGTCGAGATACTTTTGGTAGCTTGCCGGGCTCTCCGAGAGGGGCAGAGGAATCGAACCCGAGTCAGCCAAGGCAAATGCCCTACCCACTGTGCTATCACTCCAGCCCCAGCCCCTAGCTACATAGTGCTTTTTAATTTAATAAGATACTCAAACATATTTCATATCACCTGTATCTCAAATTTGTACAGTATTTGGGGAAACCAGTCTGAGTTGAAGAATCTAAGGTTTTAAGAGGTGTTACGTAAATCTACATACGTTCCAAAAGCCCAAGTGAATTAATGGGGAAAACTGCGAGCCTTCTAACTCCAAGTTCAGTCTTTTCATGATCTCAAATAGCCTGTTATTCACACATTTATTAAACACATGTTGTATGACTGAAATTATGTCTGGTACACAAAAATTAATGAAATCCATTTCCTACCTTCAAAGCCTGTGAGAACAAAGGGAGCACATTTTGGAAAGCAAACTTTACCACCAAAAAAATCCGCATCTTGGGATTTCTCCAAAACGTATGTATTTTTCCACTTTACAAAAGTGCTGTGTTCTAATAATTGACTTTAAAGAAAACTAGAAATGTAGATTTCTAAGACCTTATTCTCTGCATTACTTTCTTAGGTCTAAACACAGTACCAAGAACAAAACCCCCAGAGCCACAACAAGGGAGACTATTAACTAAATAGTCTATTAACTAAAGCAAGGGACTCTATTAACTAAAGGATATCTTTTCTATTATTATCAATATAAATTATACAACCCTGTAATTCCTAATAATACATGCACTCTCTTTTAAAATACCATTTTATGATGGTAGGAAATTGATATTCCTTCTGCTAGGGAATAGGTTTGCAATACAATTTTGGAAGGCATGGTGGATATAATAGAATGGTTACTATTTAAATCCCATGTAAAGGAGCAACACTGAATATTTCATTTCAAAAATAGAAAAATGTGGATTAAAATAATAAAATACCAGTTTACCACTTATATTCACTAAAATAACAAAGGATCAAATCTTCTAAACTAGGGTACAATTACATGGTCACTTTTATATATTCCTGGGATAAGTATAATGTCTTTTTTCTGTAAGATTTTGGTATCCTTGGGTTAGGGATATACCTCAAAAGGCTAACTTACATGGATTTACACACACAGGATATGAGGGCTTAGGTTTGACCTTGGAAAAGCATGACCTCTGTAACGGATATAGTTCTGGTGATTTTCAGCAGGACTATTAAGGAGCCCCTTCCAGTACCGCCACCCACACCCTACTGCAAGGGAGAAAAACCATGAACAGTAATAAGAAAAAAAACCCTGGCACTCTTTATCAAGAACCTTAAAAATCATCCATTTTGGATTATGCAGAAGTGGTGTATATATATGTATATAAATTATGTATGTGTATCTATCTGTATATATACACAATGGAATACTATGCAGCTGCAAGGAAAGATGAAGTCACACAATTTTCGGCAACCTGATTGGAACTCGAAGATAAATCATGTTGAGTGAAGTAAGTCAGAAGGACAAACACAGGATGACTGCACTTGTCAGTGGTATACAGAATAACTGGATGAAGAAATATAATGTAGTAAAGTGTGAGGGGGGAGTGTCCAGATTAGCCTTGACCCCAGAGTACAGGAGTAAAATAGTGAAAGAAAAAAATCAAGGGTGGGGGAGGAAGAAGAGAAAGAGAAATAAAGGGATGATGGGAGTGAGAGACCTCAGTTACACTGGTGCTGTGGGAGAGTGGCATAGCCATTTATCCAAAACACAGATTCAATAACACTGAAAACATGAGATCTAAACTACAACTGCAGAACTGTGAAATGTGCACTGTCAGGTGGCAGGTGGTGGGTGAGGGCAGTGTGAGAGAGCATGGGAACATCGGTGGAGGGAAGTGACACTGGTGGTGGAATTGGTGTTGAAATATTCGATGCCTAAAACCCAGCTATAAATAATTTTGTAAATCATTATTCTTTAACTAAATTAAAAAAAATTTAAATCATCCATTCTATTTAGTCCAAGGATATTACTTCTGAGTAATTACTGAAGAAATAATTTGAAGACTGATGTGTAAATATATGCAAGAATGTCATTCATAAATAATGGAAATAATTTAGTAATATATGGATTACTGTAAGTTTACATCACGACTATTATACAACTATTATTAAAATAGTTCCTTCTGGTGCTGGAGCGATAGTACAGTGGGTAGGCGGTTTGCCTTGCAGTTGGCCAACCCGGTTCGATTCCCAGCATCCCATATGATTCCCTGAGAACCGCCAGGGGTAATTTCTGAGTGTTGAGCCAGGAGTGACTCTGAGCGTTGCCGGGTGTGACCCAAAAAGCAAAAAAAAAAAAAAAATCCTTCTAATAAGATGGAGAAATTCTTAGGTTAAAATATTAAATGAAAGGGTTCCCGGTTTTGATCCCCAAACTGCAAAACAATGTAAAAAATCAGGATACAAACATAGTCAACATAAAGCATTCAAAGAAAAATATTAGAAAAAATTACAATATAAATAAAAAATATCATGAGGCAAAAAATATCAGTCTTTTCCCTGCATTACACTCTGCTATGGTAATTCTAATGAGCAAAACTTACTATTTAATTTTAAAAAGTACAGTAAAATCCAGCTATATTTAAACATTAATTTATCAATCTGTAAAATATTAGTCATTTATTTTCTAAATGACCTCTAAAATGGCTACAAGATTTAAATATCAATTAAGATTACATAGAAATGTTTATAACTGTGTTAAGCAAAAAATGTTGTTTAATATTAGTATAAAGTATCTATGTAAAACATGTTAGTACTGTGCACTTAGCAATTATGCCACTGAAGCTCCTAAAACAAAAATCTGGAAGAAAAGGAATTAACATAAAAAGTAGAGCTTTTTAGGACACTGAAACTGATAACATAAAAGGAATTTTTTATTTTTCAAATAAAACTTAATATTATTTAGAAAAACTCATTTCACTTGTCATAAAAATATTAATCTCATGGACCTAAAGCAATTACAGGTACCAAAGTAGCTTTAGGGGACTTTAAAAGGAAATTCTATAATAAGAGCTGTTCTTCCTGTAACAAATCAGAGAGACTAATATGTTGGCTGTCTGAGGCAATATCTGCTTTAGAGCTATTACCACTGATACCCTTACTCCAACCAAACTGCTTCCTTGACATGCCAAGGAGCATTATTGTTATCATACAATTGTCACTGTCACTGTCATCCCGTTTTGCTCATCGATTTGCTCAAGCGGGCACCAGTAATGTTTCCATTGTGAGACTTGTTACTGCTTTTTAGCATATTGAATATGCCACAGGTAGCTTGCCAGGCTCTGCCGTGCTGGCGAGATACTCTCGGTAGCTTGCCGGGCTCTCTGAGAGGGGTGGAGAATCTCGTGCAAGGCGAACACCCTATCTGCTACGCTGTCGCTCCAGCCCATCATACAATTAGAAATTTAAATTTAACTTTTAAAGCTGTTACATAAAATTATGGTGGAATCAAATACTAGTCTATCATTTGACTCAAAAGTTGTAACATGACTGGAGTGGTCTACAGTAAAAGAATTTCTGAAAGTAGTCAAAGTCAGCAGTAAAACTAACTTAAAGTTCTCTAGTTATCTTTAAAGAATAACTGTACTTTCTCTGGAAGGTGACTCAGCAATAAAGGGTTTGTCTTGCTTGTGTAAGGCCCCTGGGTTCAATTCCTCTGTGTGTGTGTGTGTGTGTGTGTGTGTGTGTGTGTGTCTGGACCAAACCCAGTGCTTAGGGCTTACTTCTGGCTCTGTACTCAGGCATCACTCCTGCTGGTGCTCAGGGGACTATATCATATGGGGTGCCAGGGACAGAGTTTGCGTCATCTGTGTACAAGGCAAGCATCCTGCCTACTGTTCTATCCTCTGTCCCCCTCCCCCAAGAATATTTAATAAAAATTAATTAAGATTTTGAGTTTTATATTGGTGGGTAAGGAAGACAGACTGGAGGAAAAGTAAATTTTACTACACTCATAAATCCATGAAAATTGAGCTGATGATTCTTTTTACTTAATCTGGGGGAGGGGCTCACATCACATTGGTGCTCCGGGGCTGTTTCCAGCTTGCTGCTCAGGGTCATTCCCATAGTTTCTGGGGGCACCAGGTAGTGCTCAGGATTGAATACAGGTTCTCTGGTGCAAAACATATACTCTAGCCCTTTGAGCTACCTCCCTGATCTTCTGATCTTGAACTGAGAATTCTTAAGACTTTAAAAGAAGCAATTAAAACTTATCTTTCCAAAATAAAAAAAATAAACAAAAGAGACAACCCAATTAAAAAATATAGGTCAAAGAACCAAAAAAGCAAGTCACACATAAAAAAGGGCCACTGGTCATCGTATAAAACGGTGTCATTAAGCTGATCAAAGAATTGCAAATTAAAGTAAAAATACTATTTTTCCTAACAAACTGGGGGAAATGTATGAACAGTCCTGATAAATATATGAATTATTTCTTGTGTAATTTATGATACTCTTTTCTAGAATGAATTTGGCATTTCAGTCTATCATATATGAATATAAGGATAAGTATCTTTATTTTTATTAATTTTCCTACTTGACCCAGAAATTCATTGGTGGGATTACCTTAATGAAACAATCAAAGAGGTATAGGACCATATAGGATGCTGGGAAGCAAACTTGGGTCGGCTGCAAGCATGGCAAAAGCCCTACCCGCTATGCTATTGCTCCAGCCCCCAGCGTATACTTTAAAAAAAACACACAACAACTTTAGTATGAACTTGAGTACGGGCTGGAACGATAGCGCAGCAGGTAGGGCGTTCACCTTGCATTCAGCCGACCCGGGTTCGATTTCTTCGTCCCTCTCAGAGAGCCCGGCAAGCTACCGAGAGTATCTCGCCCGCACGGCAGAGCCTGGCAAGCTACCCCTGGCGTATTCAATATGCCAAAAACAGTAACAAGTCTCACAATGGAGATGTTACTGGTGCCCACTCGAGCAAATCGATGAGCAACAGGATGACAGTGACAGTGACAATGATAAACAGCAAGAGAGAAAAAATAAAATGTTCAATAATAGGAAACTGATTAAACAAAATGTAGATGGTAACAGAATACCTTTAATTATTCTTTAGACAGTTTTTTTTTTTTTTTTTTTTTTTTTTTTTTTTTTTTGCTTTTTTGGGTCACACCCGGCGATGCACAGGGCTCACTCCTGGCTCCGCACTCAGGAATTACCACCTGGCAGTGCTCAGGGGACCATATGGGATGCTGGGAATCGAACCCGGGTCGGCCGCGTGCAAGGCAAACGCCCTACCCTCTGTGCTATTGCTCCAGCCCCTCTTTAGACAGTTTTTCTTTTAAAATATTAATATACTATAAGCATCCTGGCAAGCTACCAAAAGTATCCTGCCCACACAGCAGCGCCTGGCAAGCTACCCATGGCATATTCGATATGCCAAAAACAGTAACAAGTTTCACAATAGAGACGTTACTGATGTCTGCTCAAGCAAATCAATGAAGAACGGGATGACAGTGCTACAATGCTACTATAAGCAAAAGATAGAGCATATAGAAAAATAACACTTTTATTACATACATATAAAATATATGTGGATAACTAAGAAGATACGAAGGAAATACAATGGTTCTCCCATGGTCTGAATGTATAACTAAGAATGTTTGTTTTCTTCTCAGAGCTTTTTAAAACCAGACCACACTAAATATGCATATCTTTTGGAACTGGGAAAACAGAAATGGCATGTTCACTTTAAAGGACTTATATTTTAGCATAATTTTTCAGTTTAACTCATCCATAAGCTATCTCCTAATCTTTTAAAAATACTTAAACAATTTTTAAAACAAAAGAGTGTTTGATGAATTATATAACTGTATAATTGTAACATTACAAATATAACTTTGTTATGTTGTAATGTTAATATAACATTAAAATTAATGTTAATATAACATTAAAAATTAATAAAAAGAAAAAATGTTTTCTTAACTGCCTAAGCTGAGATAGAATTTCCCAGAGGAATTAAAATGATCTCAACTGGAATACATGGGGTATTTTCCCCATAAATGTTCCACATAAAGAAACTTTTTTCATATAATAACTATTTCAAAAGTATGAAGATGAAAGGTAGAAGAGGCAACAGGTATATTAAAGAGGAAAGAAAGACTTCTGGAATCCATTTGGCTCTAAGGCAGTAAATCTGCCATCAGCAATGGGTCATAAATCAAATATCATCATGTGAATCCAAGAATGGAGGTCAGTTTCAGTTATTTCCAAATAAATGTTTTCTTAACTGCCTAAGCTGAGATAGAATTTCCCAGAGGAATTAAAATCAGATGCACTAAACTGTTAAAATTAGATATTTTTAGAGCATATAAAATTTTATACAACTCTTACTTTGCATATATGTATTTCCCTAAAAGTATAAACCACTTTGAACAATATTTAGCAGAAAAATTTGCAAAGTATTACTTGTTAGAGGGATCCAAGAACTATTTATAACAAGCACTATTGTCCATGATGAAAACAATTTTAATACACTAAGATCATAGAAATATCACGGTCTGTCACTGTTGTTCTGTTGGTCTTCGATTTGCTCAAGCAGGCACCAGTAAAGTTTCCATTGTGAGAATTGTTGTTACTGTTTTGGGCATATCAAATACGACATGGGGAGCTTGCCAGGCTCTGCTGTGCAGGAGGGATACTCTCGGTAGCTTGCTGGGCACTCTGAGAGGGATGGAAGAATCGAACCCGGTAGCATGCAAGGCGAACGCCCTACCCGCTGTGCTGTAATTCCAGTCCCATAGAAATATAAGTGATTAAATTTGGAAACAAGTCCTTTTGTTGTACATAGTATAGCTGATTCTTGAAATCTGGAATACTTCAGTGCAAAGATTTATAGCAAGAGCAGTCTTTTTTTTTTTAAAGTTCTAATAACTTGTTCTTTATTCAAATCCTTTATAACACATCAGTTTTATTGAGAAATTAGGTACAAAATAAGACATATTTACTTAAAGTTTGCAATCCAATAAGTTTGGCAACCGCATTCACGCAAGATCACACCACCACAATCAAGGCTCACATTATATTTGCCATCCACAAAAGATTCCTCATGCCTCTGCAGTTAATTCCTCATCCAGTCCTTAGCCCAGATGAACTACTATAGGGGAGGTTTTTTCCATTTGTAGAAATGAGATATCACTTGCAAGTTGCTTTTCCAAGAGAAGTATTAAATTTTTCAGGGAAAATATAAAATTCAAATGTATCAAACAATCAGTTATCTTTTTCAGCAAATACTGTATGTTGTATGACTTTTCCTTTCCCTAAAAATGCAATTTTAGTACTTCAGTTTGGAAAGCTTAACAAATAAAAAAACCTTATATTTTAAGGTAGAAGTTCAGGTGTCATTCGTAAATTGAAAGCCCCCAAATGCACATGGTTTTTCAGTGTACAAAAAACAGTTTTCAGATGTCCTTAAAATTTCAGTTTTTCATTCCAGGTTCTCTTAAAGATAAGTATGTAGCCCAGCACCTGCCATTTGAATAGGTAATTTTTAGAACCTCTATGAACTTCGTGGTTTTGTTTTTGTTTGGGGGCCATACCTTACAATGATCAGGGCTTACTCCTGGTCTGTCCTTAAGAAACACTCTGTAACTTTCACATATGGTGCCAGGGATCAAACCTGACTCCACCACATGCAAGGAAAACACCTCAAAGTTACTTTATGAAAATAGAGATAAACAAAATGCTTATGCTATAAAGATTAATAGGGAAAAAGATACAATTTACGTAAGTAAGTCAATGTGATCTCATCTATGGAAAAATCCATTAAGAAGACCAGAGGGAAATATGACATAAGATTAAAAATGACTTTGCCCTATTGGTGGAAGAATTATAATTTTTTTTGGTGTGTGTTGCAAGGGCTTTCTTTGTACACTAACTCCTCTTCTTTATATGTCATATATTATGACTATATATTTTTAATAGAAAACAAAAGATATGTGAGAGCATAATGGCTTTTCTGGAATTTTATTTAGCAAAACCCAAACCAGTCATACAATTAGATAAAAGGAAACAGTTCCTTACTAGTATAGTATTAATAAAACACTTCTCAAGGACACTCCCTTCATAGCAAACTAGCAACCAGTACTGCCGAAAATAGTTTTGACAGTCTAAATGCTATTATTCTTTCCCCATTATGCTAATTTTTATAAAATTAGCTACTTTAATTCATAACCACAAACCAATACTACAAAGCTTTTATGAGTTTTATATTAGGAAGCTGGATTCTACCACCACCTGCCTTCTCTTTTGTGTGCAAAATTTACATAGAAATCTACTGAAGAATACTGCTTTGGATGACGATGTAAATATAGTCCTTAAACAATGTTTAGCTATTTGATAGGCCAAAATGAAGGTCCCTTTGTCTACTAACTCTTTTTCCCTAAAAGGCAGTTTTGGATTTTCTAAGCTTAGTCAAAACACACCAAGTTTCAGTGATACAGAACAAGGGATGAAAAAGAGTCAATTAAAAATAAAGGGGTCCAACTGTTCATCATAAATGTTTAAACTAAGCCGTAAAATTTGTCTTTGATTCAAACTTGGGGCAGGGGAGGTGGGGAGAGACCTGTAATGGGAATCTAAAGTAATGTTAAATAAAAGTTTAATTTTAGCAGCCATCTCTTAGTATATGAGGTAGTCTTATTCAGTAAAAACACAGATGATTTATCCAGTTAATGAAGATAGTGAACACCCCTTAAAAATTTCAATTTGTAGGAGCTAGAACATTTGTTGAGCTGGGAAGGCTCTTGCCTTACACGCAGTCAATCCACATTCAGTCCCCAGTCCCCATATAGTCCCTGAGCCCTGCCAGGAACAATCTCTGAGCACAGAGCCAGGAGTAAGCCTTGAGCATCACTGGGTGTGGCCCCCAAACCAAAACATCCCAATAATAGTATAGTTTTAAAAACAATGGTGTATGCATGCTAAACAATTCTTAATATGTATTACAATAAGAGTTCACAAAGAAAAAGCTTGAGATCAACAGGAACTTTTGGTCCTGCTGATTATTTTTCTCACCATCCTCAATTTAAAATATCCTATTACACCAAATTACTACAAATCACCTATCTTAAACTCAGTTTCTTTTAGTGTTAAGGTCATCTTTAGAAAAACCCAGGGGAGATGTGATCTATGAACTAAAGAGTTAGCTTTTAAGTCATTTTGTAAACAAAAACTACACACACTAATTTAGGACCTGAGTTCTTTTCCATGATCTGACCTATGCCTTCAATTACAAATGCATTGATCTCACTCCCTCTTCCTAGCCAAAACCCATGAAACTACTCCACAGTGCCCCCTAGCTCTACAAGATTTGTTAGTTTAAGGGGACACAGTTTGAACTGTCAACCTCTAAGCTGTCACTATCAGTTCCACTTAAGCAGTTTTAAATGGATGCTTAATTTAACCTAACAAGTAACAAGGGACTTACTTAAATCTTGCAACTAATACTGATAAGAACGGATGATGAAAAAAATACAATGAACGTATGGGCTGGGAATCAAATCACAACAATATAATTGAAAAGTTTGGTGGAAGTTCCCTGCAATGTACAATTTGTTTGATGTTTAGACGGTCACTAAGCAAGTAATAAAAAAAACCACATCAGAAATGCCTCATCTTCATGTAATTTAAAGGGGAAATGGCATGGCATTAGGTCATAGTTCTTTTAGAGGAATGGAACCAATTTCCTTCTTCATTTTAAAAATGCTGGGGTCAGATTAAACTGTGCAAATATTTAGTAATCTCACTGTAGTCGCATTATTTTTCAGTTCGAAGTCAACTTAAATCTCCAACACTAGGAAATCTGCATAAGAAAAAAGCTGTAACCTTGGTCCTGATGCTATAAAAAGAAAGAAAGAAGCAAAGAAGAAAGGAAGAGAGAAAGAAAGAAAGAAAGAAAGAAAGAAAGAAAGAAAGAAAGAAAGAAAGAAAGAAAGAAAGAAAGAAAGAAAGAAAGAAAGAAAGAAAGATTTGGCCAGCACGGGATCAGCACGGCCCGACAAAAAGTGAAGATGTCACAAAGATACTGCCCTTCCTTTGCAAATGGATTCCTTCACATTAAGCCAAACTTCTAAGAGCAACAGTTCCAGAAGAAGAAAAAAAAAAATCACCCCCATTTTCAGTAGCCATTCAGGGGGAAATAAGTCCTACTTTATACCACCTTCAAACTCATGTATGTTCATAGTGATAAGTAGAAAAACGGAATAGGAAGAAAACGGAAAGAGCACGAAAAAAGGATGAAGCTCCAGGATGGAACTACAATAAGGCAGAAGTGAGTGCGTCAAGAAGCAAGCAAACAAGCAGCAACAAAAAATCCTCAAGGATTATTCTAAAAGAATGCTTTTGCTTCTACCGTCCCGTCCCGTCCCCGTGCCCCCACCCCCCCCCCGCCCCCCAGCCCAAAGTCTTTAATTTGCACCTCTTAAAATAGAGACCCCGAGGAGAGCAGCTTGAGGCTGGGGAAGCAAGGCGGGGGGCGGGAAAGGGGGATCTAGGTACGAAAGACGTGAGAAAATATGTGCGGTGCATTAGAATGTGCAACTGGGGAGGCGGGTGGGGGCGTGCGGGGTTCGCCGGCAGGAAGCCAGGGAGTGAGGTCTCTAAGAGTAGGGAAGCAAAATCTGCCGTGGTTTCTTCGGGAGCGCGTCCTCGGAGCCAGATAAGGCACACCTGGTCCAGGGAACAACCCGGGGCTCAAGAAAAGACCCAGCCACCGGCGGTGCCTATGCACCGCTGACCATCTAAAACCGGCCCTTTTGTCTGCAGTTCTTAGGTGGGTACGTCTCAAGCTGGAGGACCAGGCTCGCCTGACACCGAATCAGGGGCGCTGCGGGGCGAAAGGGGATGGGGGGGTGAGGGGTGGGGGTCGGCGCAGAAGAGATGGGCGCGGGGTCCGCGCGGGCGTTCTCGCCACCCGGGGCGCCGGGGTCACGGGGCCCACGCAATGCCCCAGCCCCGCGCGCTTCCTCGGGGCCGGCGACGTCCCGCACCCCGCAGCCCCGCAGCCCCGAGACTCCCCCTGCCACCCCACCCCCAGCCGAAAACGGGGACAGACGCGGAACTTGGGCTCCCCGAGCCGAGGCCACCCGGCGGGTCACGGCCCGGGTGGGCGGCGCGGGGCGGAATTCCGCGCGGCCGCCGGGGGCGGCGCAGGGAAGGCAGAGCCCCGGCGGGTTTCCAACCGGACGACACTCGGTATCGGGGACCCGGGCGCCCTCCCCGCCCGGCGCCACGACCCCGCTCGGGCGCACCGCCCCCGGGCCCTCTAGCCCAGGACTACTGACCCCCACCAACCCCTCGGGTCCTGCCAGCGTCCCCCCCTCCCCTCGGTAAACAGCTCCTCTCCCGACTCCCTCGCCCGGGACGCTCCCGCCAAGCCCCGGGCCGCACCTCCGTCTTGGTGATCCGGTGCCGCCCCAGCTTCACCACGGCGAAGTTGCCCTTGCCCAGGGTGCCCTCGATGTCGTAGAACCCCACCCGGACCGGCCCGCGCTGCAAGTGCCTCGGGCCATCCGCCATGACCATGCTGGGCCCCGCTGCTAGACACGGCGGACTGGAGCGCGGGCGGGCGGGCGGCGCGGCTCGGCGCGGGCGACGACGACCGCTCCGCTGGCTCCCGGGCTCAGTCCCTCCGGCTCCCAGGGCCCAGCCAGGCGCGCGCCGCCGCTGACGCGCACCGACGTCAGGGGGCCGGGGCCGGGGGGCGGGGGCGGGACCGGGCCTCGATTGGTCACCATGGCGACCGGAGCCCCGCCGACGTCGGCGGAGGGCGGGGGAGGTGGGCGGGGCCTGGACGGCGCGTTCCTTCCGGGCTCGGGCTCGGGCGCCCTCTTGTTCTCCTCACCCTTTCGCCCCGGCCGGGGGGGGGGGGGGGGGGGCGGGGTCGCCGCCGGGCCCGCCTCGTTCTCCGGCGGCCGAGCCGAAGGGCAAGAGCGAGCCCTGGTGGGCGGAGCGGAGGGGTGCAAGCGAGGGGGACCCCGGCGCTCCGTCTCTCCTCCGCCCACCGGCGCGGAGCTTCCCGCCAAAACCTCTCACCTGGGACTGGGAGCGCGCCCTCCGTGCGGCCTGAGAGGGGAGCCGCGGTCGGGCAGCGCCTCCCGCGCAGCCTCCTTGCTCTGTATTTCCACCCCACCTCCCCACCGCCACCCGCGTCATCGTATTTCTATATAAATCGCCCCACATTTCGATGTCTCGGAGGAATCATTCCCACAGCGACACGGTCTCGTGAGAGACCCGCGGGATGGTGGTTCGCTGTGAAGAGGCCCCGGAGATGCTCCATCCGGGCACCTGAGCCTCCAGCGGGCTTCAGAGCCTCGAATGCACGAAGGCACATGGTCGCTTACCCTGTCAGGGCACATGCCTCAGGAGAGGGGAGATACGAGTCCCAAAAGATTTGGTCACCCCGGGGTGGGAGTGGAGGAACACATAATGAAGAAATATTTACTTAGTTCTTATCTTTTCTTCTTTTCTTTTCTTTTTTGCAAGTGAGGACTCGAGCACCAAGGAATGAAGGGAATTGCCAAAGTCACTCAGGCCAAGCTAGAGTTAGGATGGCAAATCCCCACTCTGGCCTCGCCTCTGTGTGGTGCCTCAGAGAAACAGGTATAACTTAATTTTAGTCTTTTGAAAACCCTTCTTCTCCCAGTCTTCATGTCTAAATGCTGTTCTTCACGGAAAGAAACCTCAGAGAAATGGCTTTTCAGTGGCCTGGCATTCGGGCCTTGTAAGCGTTAGACCGGGGGTTCCATCCCTAGCACTGCATAAACCCCCACCCTGCACCACCAGGTATAGCACTAATCACATCCAGCACCTCTGGACTGGAGGAGTACTGCATCACTGAATATTTCTGGGAGTAGCCCCTTGTCACCCTTAGCACAGGTTGGGGGCCCACCTAATGCCCTTAAGACAAAGATGGGACCAGTTTTCTCCTGAGTATACATAGCCTACAGTTAAAGTTGAGGCTTTTTAAAACCCTTCGTTCTTTATTTATTTGTGCATTTATTTATGATTAAATTTTTTAAGGCCTGGTAAGCAATGATCAGAGGCCCCAATGCCACTTCTGGCAAAACTTAGCCACTCTGACTAAATGGTTCATAGCCAGGGCGATGCTGTGCTGTGTGGGTAATGGTGTTGTGCCACCCTAGCAGGAGACCACAAGTGTCACCCATTCGTAGTGGTTGGTGGACCACTAGGAGATTGAATGAGAGCACCCATGAAAGCATGTGTCCTTGACCCCTGTGCTATCTCTATGGCACTAACCTATTGGTCTTTTAAAATAGCAAGCATTGAAGCCTTTGGCTTCATTGTCATGGAGAATTCTACCTATTTTTTTTTTCCCTCTGTATCATATGGATTCAGGTCTGATTTTGAGGTCTTTAATCCCCTGTTTGTCTTTTGTGCAAGGAGTTAGAAACAGGTCTGAGGGTTTTTTTTTTTCCCCTGCCTGTGGCCAGCCATTTTTCTCAGTACCACTTACTGAAAAGGCTTTCCTTGCTCCACTAAATATTTTCTGCTCCTTTATTGAAGATTAAGTGACCATATGTCTGAGGATCTAGCTCTGAATTTTCAATTCTATTCAGTTGTCCTGTGAATCTGTCTGTATTTTAGTATCATGCTGTTTTAATTTACTGCTTTATAGTGAAGTTTGAAGTCGGGGGTGGGGGCCAAGTGATAACTCTCATCTTCTTTTTCCCAGGGATTACTTTGGCTGTTTGGGGGAGGGAGTTGTTGTTCCATATGAATTTCAGGATGTTTGGTCTATTTCATAGAAAGGTGCCATGGGTATCCTGAGAGGGGTCATATGTTTTGTTCTTGACTTGGCAGCAAGTTGAACATTTTTGGAAAATGTCATAAGAGGGAAAAGGTTGGGGTAAAGGTGATTAGAAATCATCTGTTGAGTGCAATGAAATTCAAAGAATAAGAGTCTCTTTAGGCTGAAGGTGAGATGCCTATTTTACTTCAGTGTGTGTGGGGAGGAAATCAAGGGAAGCAGTGGCTGTGGGTAAGTGGATAGTTTGCTGTATAGTTTACCCATGGCATCACTTTCTTTTGTAAAGTAAAAAGCATATTATTTGCAAAGTGTGATAGTGGATGGTTAGGGGGGTTTAGGTTAGTAATAGAGGATTGAAAGTGGTAGAGGAAAATAGAAAACATTAGGGCACACAGACACGTGGTATATGGAGATCTAGTTTGAGATAGGGAAAACATGGATTGGTAGAAGTACCTGTCTGCATGTACATGGAACTTTTTTGGACTGGAGGGAGGGTAAACCACACCTAAGGATGTTCAAGGCTTCCTTGGCTCTGAGGTCACTCAAGGGTCACTCCTGAAACTGCTCAGGGGATCATATGGGATGCCAGGTATCAAACCCCGATAATTCCATGTGGCATGCTCCCTCCTTGCTGTACTGTCTCTGGCCCCAGGCATGGAACTTTTTTCTTTTTGTAAGAATGCTTCAGTCACTTGGATATAAAACTGGAGTGTGCTGGATGGGGTTCCACAGAAAATCAAAGGGGCAAGGTTGTTGAGGTCTGAGCAAGAAAATTACTGGATTCCAGGCATCTAGTAATTAAGTACCATGTCGCTTGGATAGAGGGGGGAAAAAGTAAAGAAAACAAGGGACTGGAGACCAAGAGGAAAATAGAGATTCAAGAGTCTGGAGCATAAATGAAAAGAAAACAAAGGCATAGGGGCGGAGAGATGGCTCAAAAGGCTGAAGCATTTCCCTGAAATTCACGTGGCCCCAAGTTCAATCCCTGTACCTCATGGTCTCAAACTGTCAAGCGTGAGCCTGGTCACTACCTAGGCTGAGAATCTCAAGGAATGACTTCTGGGATTCCTGGGTACTGCTTGTTACTATCCTATCCCACAACCCCTTTCCTCAAAAATAAAGGGTATGAAAGCTCTTG
This sequence comes from Sorex araneus, assembly GCF_027595985.1. Lineage (NCBI taxonomy): Eukaryota > Metazoa > Chordata > Mammalia > Eulipotyphla > Soricidae > Sorex > Sorex araneus. The sequence goes on along the minus strand of NC_073304.1, from coordinate 165,126,875 downwards.
AGCAGTCCTGCCTGTGCCTATATATATTTGAATTAGATATTGATTAAGGATATGATAAGACCGAGGGAATATCCTCAAGAATGGGTTATTGGGGTAGAAAAAAGGGCCTGCTAATTTCCCCACTGTTTTTAGTTAATCAGCACAATGCCTGAACAAATTTGTTTTCAATATATATTTATTCATCTGAAATAAATAAATGTACTATATTTTCTGCTTCTTGGCATAGTATGTCATTTCCCAACTTCCCCACATATTTCATTAGTTAAGTATAAGCATAGTAAAAGAGAAAAAAAAGCACTGAACGAAGTGAGATTGCACAGTTATGATGGGATTCTGATTCCTATAACATGGCAATGGGAAAGAGTTAGTGAGTATTAAGAAGTTCCCTAAATAAGATATATAGTGATAGTATAATACTATATAATTATACTATAGTATGCTATTATACTATATAATAATAGTATTATTTTGTGGGCTAAAAATTCAGGACCATGTTACCTATGATCCTATATGTACTAAATCTTGGAGAACATTTTGATCAATTGGATTTAAAATGGGAGAAGTTGACCTTATAATGTATAAGCATTAGGGCCTAAGGAGATGGCTTAAAGGATTGGTATATGGTTTGTTTTCAGTAGCCCTGGGTTTGATCCCCAGAACCAAAAGATCACTTAAATACCAAGCTGAGAGTAGACCCAGAGCAGAGCCAGGAGTGACTCAAAAACAAACAAACAAATTAATTATAACGAGCATTAATAGAAATTAAAATATATATGTGTGATTTTGCATAGAAGTTGAAAGCTGAAAGATTTTGTTTGAAATCTCTTCTCCAGCATCTGGCTATTTTCCTTCTGATTAAGCCTTATTCCTTTGTATTAAACAAAGAAAATGTGATAGGCTTTTAATAAACTACTATTACAATGCTTTCTAGAGGTAGGGATGTAGCTCACTAGTATAGTGCTTGCCTTACATGTATGAGGCTCTGGTTTCAATCCTTGGAACCACACACCAAAATCTTGAGAGTTGTATCTGGACCTTCTGATTCTCTGTTAATTCTAATTTTTTTCCCACTAGTTTCATGACTGAGTTAATTTATATCTCCATTAGAATCAGATAATCATCAATTAATGGATACAAAGAAGAAAAGGAACAGAGACAAGACCTCTGGCAGGAGGGAGGCTTGGGTAATAGCATTGAAATGGAAATTTTGAATTTGGGCTGTTGAAGTGCAACTAAGACCCTTTTGATAGTTGTCTTATAATTTGTTCAAATAAAAAATGGTATGTAAAATGTATACTTTTTCCAAGTTACTGAGAATTACTGCTGAGTGGCTGATTTCAAGATCATTGCTAGGAAATGGGAAAATATTACATATTGTTGGATTGGAAGAATCAATGTTGTCAAAATAAACGTTCAATCTAAATTATGACATAAATTCAATGCAGTTTCCATCCTCCAGGACATTTTTAAGAACTTAGAATAGACCATAATAAAGCTTGTATGTAATCTTAAAACACTCCAAATACCCAAAGCCATCCTGAGAAATACGATATTGTTTAGGGCCTGAGACAGCAGGCCTGGTACAGCAAGTTTGGTGTTTACTTTGCACACAACCAACCCAAGTTCAATTTCTAGCATTCCACATGGAGTGATTCCTGAGCACAGTGCCAGGAATAATCCCTGAGCATTATTAAAATAGCATGGTAGCACTGTAGCACTGTCATCCTGTAGTTCATTGATTTGCTCGAGTGGACACCAGTAACGTAATTGTGAGACTTGTTGTTACTGTTTTTGGCATATTGAATATGCCACAGGTAGCTTGCCAGGCTCTGCTGTTCGGGCGGGATACTCTCGGTAGCTTGCCAAGCTCTTCGAGAGGGACAGAGGAATTGAACCCGGGTTGGCTGCATGCAAGGCAAATGCCTTACCTGCTGTGCTATCACTCCAGTTCAAATAAATAGCATGGTACTGGAATAAAAATAAACTCTCTGTAGGTTAGATTCTAATCAGTGTGTTAGAATCAACTACAAAAGAAAAATCTGAAGATCTCTGGTCAACTAATTTTCAGCAAAGGTGTTTAGTACATGAAGTAGAATCAGGAGAGCCTCTTCAGTTAATGGTCCTGAGGAAACTGCATAATTACATGTAAAAAATAAAGCTACATCTGTCTCTCACACCTTACACATAAATCAAGTTAAAATGAATCATAGACATTGAGATCAAACTGGAACCCATAAAATGCATTAAGGAAAATATCAGCACAGCAGTCCAAGATTTGGACCTCAGAGGTGTTTTCAATGATATGATTCTTTTGGCAAAGTTAACAGAAACAAAAATAAATGGAACTACATCAAATAAAAAAGCTTCTGCATAGCAAAAGAAACATGAGCTAAAACTAAAAGACACCCAACTGAATGGGATAAAACACTTGAACTCAGCACATCAGATAAAGGATTAATATCCAAGAGATACATAACACTCTCAACACAAAATTCAATAACAAAAAAATCAAAACCTTATCAAAAAATGGGGAAAGGAAACGAGCCGACACTTACCTGACAGTGCCCAATAGGCAAATTTAAAGGTCTCATCATCACATTAGGGAAATCCAAATCTATACAATAACAAGATAATATTTTTACCAGTGAGAATGGCACATATCCAAAAAATGGAACAATTTATGTTAACTGGGATGTGGTGAAAAAGGAACACTCATTTACTGCTGGTGGTCTATTGTCTGGTTCAACTCCTATAGAAAACAGTATAGAGATTTCTCAGAAAAGCAAGACTAGAGCTGCCATATGACCAAGAGATTTCACTTCTTGGTATCTACCCCCAGGACACAAAGATCTATTCTAGAGAATATGTGCACACCATTATTCACTACAGCACTTAGTAAAATAACTATGATATTAGATCAACCCATGGGTCTAATGACAGATGAGAGGATATGAAACTATGTTATGTATGTATATTTATACATATATATATATAAATGGCACACTATGAAGCTTCAAGGAAGGATGAAATCTTGCAATTTTCTGCAACTTGGATGGAACTGGAGGATATCATGTTAAATGAAGTAGGTTAGAAGAACAAATGCTGGATGTTCTCACCTATGGTATTCAGAGTAACACATCAAGGGAATACAAGGTATCAAAGGGAGATATCTAGATTACCCTTGATCCTGGATTGTAGAAATGAGAATGCAAAGAACAGGGAAGGAAAGAAATCAAGGGGAAAGCAAGAAGATGCAAATGGGAGGTATCAGGGGAAGGGGGGTCAAGATCTTTAGGCACCTGCTTGGTACAGAGGTATGGTATAGATATATATCTAAACCACAGAGCCAAGAATACTGAATATGAGACCCAAACGACAGTAACTAAACTTAAAAAATGTGCCTGCTTAGGAGGCAGTCAGGGTAGTGGGTAGAAGGGTATGTGGGGACATTGATTGGGAGAAATTGACAATGATGGTGGAAATGGTGTTGGAAAATGTATTTCTGAAACGCTACTATGAATAACTTTGTAAATCACAGTGGCTTAATGATAATAAAAAGGAATGTTCTTAAAACAAAATATCAAGCCATGTAGTTTTACAGGGAAGTTCTATTTAACTTTCAAGAAACATGCAATATTAAATTTATTACAAACTGTAGCAGAAAAATAGAAAAAGAGGGATTAGTTCCCACTAACTTATGAAGCTATATACTATCAATCCTCAAACAAGATAATGTTAGTATGAGAAAAGAAAACTATAGATTATTTCTTTAAAAAAATATAAGTGTAGAGGGGCTCAAGCGATAGCACAGCGGGTAGGGCGTTTGCCTTGCACGAGGCCGACCTGGGTTCGATTCCCAGCATCTCATATGGTCCCCTGAGCACCGCCAGGAGTTATTCCTGAGTGCAGAGCCAGGAGTAATCCCTCCTGCATTGCCGGGTGTAACCCAAAAAGAAAAAAATATATATATATAAATGTAGAAACTCTAAACAATATTAGCAAACTAAGTTTTATAAAGTATACAAAAACTTTGTAAATTTTATAAAGTGAAGTATACCAGGCAGGGGTTTCCCAGGAATTTAATTATATTTACATAATTAATATATGTAATATAATTCACAGCAGTTATAAATTAAATGTCAAAATTAATTTGGAATTATTCCAGAAGACATTGAAAAAGAGATTTTACAGAAATTTAGCCTAGGGAGCACTAGGCCAATGGGGGAGGGGAATGTGCCTGTCACAGAGGCAGGCTGGGGGACAGGAGGGAAACTGGGGATATTGGTGAAGGGTAGTGGATACTGGTGAAGGGACTGGTCTTGGAACCATATATCCCTGAAACTCAATCATAAGTACCTTTGTAACTTTGTAATTCTCAGTGATAAATAATAATGATAAAAGTGTGTGTGTGTGTGTGTGTGTGTGTGTGTGTCTGTCTGTGTTTGTCTGTGTGTGTGGGAGGGTGGGTGGGTGTGGGTGTGAGTGCCAGAGGCTAACCCTGATTTGGTGCCCAGCACCAGCATCAAATGGGAAGCATCACTGCGAACCCAAGCACCTCCCAATGCTCCCCTCAGCCCCCAACCCCCATCCCCACATACTCACCTCACAATGGGAAAGAACAGGAAGGTGGCAGGGGTCAGCCACTTTCTTGGTGTGCCCTGGATGCAGCTCCTGGGCACCTGACCTTAACCGCCTTCCCACTGGACAGCCAGGAAGGCCTGGGGGCAGGCGCTACCCAGCAATTCCTGCTCCACCCCATCCCACACTGTTCCAGAGTTAATACCTTTTCAATTATTTATTTTTAATTTTATTAAAGATTCGTGATTTTAGTTAAGTCCTGCAATAGCACAGCGGGTAGGGCGTTTGCCTTGCATGTGACCAACCTGAGTTTGACTCCTCCGTCCCTCTCAGAGAACCTGGCAAACTACCGAGAGTATCCCTTCCACACAGCAGAGTCTGGCATGCTACCCGTGGTGATTTGATATGCCAAAAACAGTAACAGCAAGTCTCACAATGGAGACATTACTGGTGCCCACTTGAGCAAATCCATGAACAATGGGATGACAGTGCTATTCATAAAAAATTATTAGCAAATTAACAATTTACTTATCCTGTTGTAGGATAATTATGTAGTACAAACAATGTGGTTAGTGTGAAGTTAATAGTAGCATTATATTTTAAATCAAGAATGAGACAGTGTTGTCCAGTAGCATCACTTCTATTTGAGATTGTATTAATTGCTTTAACTGGTGCAGTAAGGGAAGAAAAAACTGCAAGAGGAATACAGACTGGAAAGGAAGAAACACAATTATCATTATTTCCTGACAACATTATTAATTTATAGAAAATGACTCCTGGGAAAAGTAATATTTTTTAGAAATATTAATAGTAGTTTTTAGAAATAATAGAATCCAAAAAGTCCAACTCATTGAGTTATACAATTTAGAATGCACAAGTAAAAAATATATTGCAGTGTTGGATCAAGAATGATTCATTCCTTTTTGTCTGCATAACATGCCTTTGTCGTATGCCCATGCAAGAATGTAAAGATATAAAAAGAATGTTAACAAGTCTTTTTTAGCAGTTGTACATTTGTTCTACACCTAAGTTACAATGATTCTTCTTTGTGACTTCATCCAAGTCCTCCTCCTCCTCCTCCTCCTCCTCCTCCTCCTCCTCCTCCTCCTTCTTAGTTCTTCTTGTTCCCATCCCCAGAAGAGCTTGGGGCTTGGGGGTCACATGTTGATTTTCTGTAAGGCAGTTCGGGTGCCACCAGGGCCAGCCATTGAATGCAGGGCTTCGTATATGTTAGGCAGATGCTATACAATTGTTTGAGTCTTCTCCAGGAACCCATCCCTCTTTATTTCTTTTTGCTTTTTTTAATCCCCCCCTTTTTTGGGGGGGGGGAGTGGGCACAGCCAGCAGTGCTCAGGGTTTATTCTGGCTCTACACTCAGGGATCACATCTGGCAGGCTTGGGGGACTACATGGGGTGACAGGGCTTAAACGCAGGTTGACTATGTGCAAGATAAGTGTCCTACCCACAATACTATCCTCCTGACCCAACCCTTCTTTCTTTAGGACACAAAAAGTGAAGCTCATGCTTTTATACTGGTCAGCCCTATTTTGACATATGTATCTTTCTCCATAGGCATTCATTCATCCCTATGAGTAACCATAATTTGATGCTCATTTCTAGTATCCTCATCTTTTCTGGAGTTGTCACTGAGAAAGGGAAAGGAGTATATACATATATTTTGTGAAGAGGACAGTGTCACTAAAATCCATGGTTAATGGTAAAGTGCCATATAATGACTTGTACAAAAAATGGGGGAAGAATATTAGTGATCAGCTTGAGAGACAGCATTTACAGCCTTTGCTTTAGAGCTAAGAAGTTACTCATTTTGTTCAGCTCATCACTGAATTACTTTTATTAGGTACTCTCACAGTTTTATTCCTCATTTCCCCTGAAGTTGGTGTTTTTTTCTCCTTCCTGTGTTTACATGTCAAATCCATTCATCAGAGTAAAATAAGGACCTCTGAGGGCAGAAATCAAATTTAATTTTCTGTCAGCTTTAGCCCCCAACTCCCAAATTGTGCATAGGGCTTACTAAGTAACAATTATGCTACTTAGCTACCCCTCTCAAATTGCCACATAAGAACAGAAAACATCCCTGTGCAGTAGCCCAGGGAAATCCAAATCAAAAGGATGAAAGAAGATGCTGACCACTCCTCAGAAGACTAAATACGGTAATTGTATTGTTGTGCCCATAATCACTATTTGACCAGACAGAGTTAAGGATATGTTGGTTCCAAGATGTTGAAGTTCAATGATCAAGTTCAAAAAACATTTATTAAAACAACTTCCCCTTTCCTCCACCCTTGAACCTCCAAATGCTTAAACATTGAAGAAGGCTAAACAATGTGGTTATTTTATTCTTTTCAACTCACATAATTCTTGACCACAAAACCCTGACAGATATCTACAGAATTCTGAATCGAGAAGTGAGATAGGAGAGAACAAGGTTCTGGGGGCAGGGAGTGAGAACACTAAGTTTTGGTCTTAGTTCTCCCAAGTTGTATCTAAGTAAACATTGGAGAGTTACTTCAATTTACTTGGTGTTTCAGTTTCCTTATTGGTAAAGTAATAATCATATCTGCTTTGTAAATGCACTTCTCTAGATAGGTAGGTAATAGATGAAATGCACTTTGTAAACTTTGTATTCCTAGACCCTCTTTCACTCTGTTCTCCCCTGAACATAGTAGAGAGCTGTGTGTCCCACTCACTCTGTCTGGTCCGTTCTGTATCAGTCACATACTAAAGACTGGGTCTCTTCAAACTGGAACAAATCAAGACTTCCTGGAACATCCCGACATTTATGCCTGCACCCACATTAATTGTTAAAAGAGCACATGGAGCCTTCTCTCTGCTGAGTACTAACACAGCGTGGTCGTAAGCCTAAATAATCCACTTTATTTTTTTATTTTCTAAATTTTTTTAATTGAATCACCATAAGATACAGTTACAAAACTTTTATGTTTGAGTTTCAGTCACACAATGATCAAATACCCATCCCTCCACCAGTGCACATTTTTTACCACCAATGTCCTCAGTATCCCCCCATCCAAATCCTCCCCCTGCCTCTATGGCAGAAAATTTCCTCCATACTCTTTCTCTAACTTTGGGCATTATGGTTTACAATATAGATACTGAGAGGCTATCACATTTAGTCCTTTATCTACTTTCAGCGCACATCTCCCATCCTGAATGATCCCTCCAACCATCATTGACTTAGTGATTCCTTCTCTATTCCAGCTGCCTTCTTCCCCAGTTCATGAGGCAGGCTTCCAACTATGCAGCAATATTCCTGGTCCTTGTGTCTACTGTCTTTGGGTATCCGTCTCATATTATGTTACTTTATATTCCACAAATGAGTGCAGTCCTTCTATGTTATGTCTGTCCTTCTCTTTCTGACTCATTTCACTTAGCATGATACTCTCCGTGACCATTCACTTATAAGCAAATTTCATGACTTCATCTTTCCTAATAGCTCCATTGTGTAGATGTATCAAAGTTTCTTTTAACCAGTTGTCTGTTCTTGGGCACTCTGGCTGTTTCCAGATTCTGGCTGTTGTGAGCAGTGCTGCAATGAATATACAGGTGCAGATGTCATTTCTACTGTGCTTTTTTGCAGCCTAGGAATATATTCTCAGAAGTGGTATTGCAGGGTCATATGGAAACTCAATTTCTAGTTTTTGAAGGAATGCCCATATTGTTTTCTAAAAAGTCTTGAGCAGTTGACATTCCCACCAACAATGAAAAAAAGTCCCTTTCTCCCCACATTCATGCCAGCACTGGTTGTTCTTGTTCTTTTTGATGTGTGCCAGTCTGTGGTGTGAGATGATATCTCATTGTTGTTTTGATTTGCATCTCCCTGATGATTAGCGATGTATAGCATTTTTTCATGTGCCTTTTGGTCATTTGTATTTCTTTTTTGAGGAAGCTTCTGTTCATTTCTCCCCATTTTTTGATGAGGTTGGGTTTTTTTTTTCTTGTGCAGTTCTACTAGTGTCTTGTATATCCTGGATATTAACTCCTTATCAGATGTGTATTGGGTAAATATTCTTTCCCATTCCGTGCACTCTCTCTGTATTTTGGTCACTGTTTTTTTGAGGTTCAGAAGCTTCTTAGTTTAATGTAGTCCCATTTGTTTATGTTTGTTTCCATTTGCTTGGTCTGCGGTGTTTCATCCTTAAAGATGCTTTTAACTTCAATGTCCTGGAGGGTTCTGCCAGTTTTTCCTCCATGTTCTTATGGATTCAGATCTGATATTGAGGTCTTTAATCAACTTTGGTCTGACTTTTGTGCCTGGCGTTAGACAGAGGTCAGAGTTTATTGTCTTGCAGGTAGCTGTCCAGTTTTCCCAGCACCACTTGTTGAAGAGGCTTTCCTTGTTCCACTTCACGTTTCTTGCTACTTTATGAATGATCCACTTTCATAACTAACATGGTTTCAACCCCAGAAAAACATTTCTTTTTACACCTCTGGCCTTAAGGTCACAAAACAGAAGGACTTCACCGCAAATGTTTTAAAGATTTGTGGGTGGTACTGTTCCCAGATATGCAGCCTCAGGCTGCTTTGAAGTGTGTAAGTCATTAGGGTGATGAAAGTGATCAAAAGTGCTGAGATAAGAGAAAGACAAATAAATCAATTCTTCAGATCTCTTATTTAAACAAGAATGAAGAGTTTTTTTTCCATATCCAATTACTGTTCTCTGTGTGCTGTTTGTACTTTTTTGCCCTCTTGTGTTCACAGATCAGAATGGTGTACAACATGCACATTGGTGACTGAGGCATATTTTGCACTAATTAATATCCATATTAAATTATCAAGTTCTTAATTAAAACTTCTATAAAGTATCATACCAATTTGTTACATTCTTTCTTACAGGAAGAGAATAATAACTCCTGAATAAAGAATCACTATTTTTATAAGCAAGTAATATTTACTTACATTTTAAAGATTAAAGTTTCAGATTGTCTAAGTTTAATTTAGAGTGTTAATATTTGTTATATCTAATTTACTCTTTTTTACTAATTTAATTTTTATTGTCTGTTTTTTGGGCCATACCTAGCAAAGCTCAGGGCTTACTCCTGGCTCTGTGTTCAAGGATCATTACTGGTGTGCTCAGGAGACCATATGGAATGTCAGGGATCAAACCCAGGTTAGCCGTGTGCAAAGCAAGTGCCCTACCTGTGCACAAGGCAAGCACCCTATCTACTTTTCTATATTGCTCCAGTCCTTACCTTTTTACTAATTTTAATAGGTGCTTTTGAATGTTTTAGAAGACACTTTTGAAATATATTTCTTAACTTGATATATATATAGTGTATATTTAGATGAAAATATGATGAAACAACAACATATGTACACATACATTTTAATGTAATATTACTGTTGATAAAATGAAAATTTTATGAAAATCTTAATAATTACAGCTTAAGTAGTGACTGTTAAAATAGAAACAAGAAAAATAACTTATCAATAAATATTGGTTGAATGGGTAGACAGGATTCAATTAAAATATCAAACCACCTTTAACAGTATGACTCTAACCTAGAGCAATAAAAATTATATAATTAGCTTTATATTGATTATATCCTTAGTTTTTAAAGATTTCTCAGATGGAAATAAAAGAGATGTGCTGATAGAGGGTGGGATGGGTTTTGTAAAGTCTTTGTCAAACATTCTACTTCTGTTAATAGAAATTTGTTCCCTCTTAAGTTTTTATAAAAAACAGTATGTCTGAAATTGAAACAAATATTTAACATAAACACCTATGTGTTTTAGAAATTTTGCATATCTTCAAGCTTATATTTGGTCACTATTCCAGTGCTCTTTATACATTTGGATGATTTGGGGTATGTGTACTGGTATATATGTACATGCTCTTGGGCATGTAGGCTTACGTGTGTATGTGCGCGAGCGCTCGCAGCTTGAACTATTTCTTTTGGGAGGGGTATACCTGGTGGTGCTCAGGGGATCATGAAGTGCTGTTTAAACTGGGTCTCCTGCATGCTTTGCATGTACTGTAGTCCTTTGAGCTATTTCCTCAGCTCTTGAGCTCTTTCTTCTCTCTCATTTCTTCTGTGGAAAAGTTTAAGACCAACTGGAAGAGATAATAAGCAATGACTATAGACAAAATTAGTATACTTTGGGGAGGAAAGAAAGAATCCTTTAAAAAAAAACCTTCATTAGAAGGGAACTGAGGCATTATACCATGCTGTGAGTTTGATTATTTTGTGTGTGTGGCACTAATGAGGCTAAGTCATAAATTCTGCTCTTGAGGAGACTGTTAGTGGAATTCTTCCTTTGCTGTGATGACCCTACCTTGGCTAGTTTATTTGCTCATGTGTAACTGCTGGGCCATTGGCTAAAGGGTACGAAAAAATGTAGAAATCACAAGAAAATCTAATAGTGCTTTGGAAAGTGAGCTACACAGGTATCTTCTACTGAAGGTAGGTAAACAGCATTTCTGTCATGTGGATTTTGCCCTAAGTTGTCACTTTTACTGAGGCACTACAATCCCAAATGAGTTCCATTCTCCTTTCTGTTCCTCTGTTTGTTTTCTCACTTTCTCACTTGTGACCCAGAATGGTAATTCATGAAGAAGTGTTAGAAAAAAAAAAAAACAGAAATTAGGTGGTCTGGGTCTGGTTTTGTCCAGGGCACTAAGTAGTCATGAAACTTGGAGCAAACTCACCGAACTTTGATATGTCCTCTTTTACCCTTATTTGTAAATGGATATTTGGGTCACTGGATGGTTCCTAAGGTTCTTCTAATTCTAATGTTCTAGATTATTTAAACACTTTCTAAAGTGCTCCTTTACTTTGGTAATCCCTTAATGTGTCAATTTAATGATATTTTTAAGAAGTTAGTTTTTAAGTTTCTTAAAATACAAGGATTAGGAGCTGGAGCAATAGTGCAGAGAATAGGCCACTTGCCTTGCATTGCATTTGACTCACCTGAGTTTAATCCTTGTCATCCCATATGGTCCCACAAACACCGGCCAGAAATAATTCCTGAGTGCAGAGACAGGAGTAACTTATTTTTACGTCTAAAAAAGAATGATTTTGGGGCTGGAGCAATAGCACAGCGGGTAGGGCGTTTGCCTTGCAAGCGGGCGACCCGGGTTTGATTCCTAGCATCCCATGTGGTCCCCTGAGAACCACCAGGGGTGATTCCTGAGTGCAGAGCCAGGAGTAACCCCTGTGCATTGCCAGGTGTGACCCAAAAAGAAAAAAAAATAAAATAAAAAAGAATGATTTTACAATATAGATGATCATTTATGCTAAGATTAGAAAACTTAAAGTTATGGAAGACCAGTGGAAATTAAGATGAAAAATTTACTGGTGGTTAATATTCTATATTCTGGAAAAATAAGAATGTTCCTTTGAAGAAAGGAAACATTTTTTATTACTATTTTTTCATTTTACAAATTCTACAAAGTGAAATGAACTCAAGATAGAGTCTTTTTATGGCTTATTTTTCAGAATTTAGGGGCAAATCTATAAAATATCCTGAAAATGAATTATAAGCTAGTAAATCAAGAGGGAAGCCTAAGAAAAATGATTCTGAGGAAAATAGTGACACATAGTGGTTGGTTCTGTCTGTAAAACTACATAAGAATAATAATAATTATTTTTAAACAAAGCCATTTCTTGTTTCTCTTTACTTTTTCATGGCCTTGTTATTTACAGAGGTTCAATGCAAACTAAAGCTTATCTTTCAGGTGGGCATATGATTGGATATAGACATTTGTAATGAGAGCATGTGAGAGATGTTACACTTCAAAAATAATCTTATTTAATTAGGAGTGATAAATTCGCTATTTAGATATGAGGAGTAGATCGTGGGAGAAGCTCAGTGGTCAGAACACATGCTTTATCTTTGTACCTGTTTGATCCCTGCCACACATGGCCTTGTGGTCTCCAGCACTGCAAGGTTCAAGCAACTCTGCATCCTTGCATTGAATGTTGAAGCTTAGTTGGCCAATTATCACTGGTAGTGGTCCTGCCACTTCCCCCAACCCCCAGCACTGCGTGGGAGACCCTTTTCTCACAAAAATATAAAGAAAACAAGGATTGCACTTCATATGTAGAAATAATGACTGCAAAGCCCTTCCAGAACTTGTAGTACTAAGAGTAGTGAGCTCTCAGCTTTAGAGTCAGTAGAAAAATCTACTTCCTGGTATACTAGGAGCATTAACATGAATGGGATCTCAGAGAAAAAGACACTCCAGTCATATAGCTATTGCAGCAAAATCTTGGTAGAAGCAAACTAGATGCCTTTGTCTGAAGAAAGGATAAATTGACAGTGGTAATTCAGTTATCTCTGTAACACTGAAGTGATCAAAATCTGAGCAGGGAATTTTGATGTTTCAAGATAGTTATTCAAGCAACAGTAATGTAAGACTTTAGTTTTAAAATCCATACAAAAGGAAATCTTCAAGTATTAATCAGTACTCATTTGTGACACCTATACAAATAAAACTGGCCAGTTAAAAAAATGCCACCACGGGGCTGGAGTGTTAGTACAGTGGGTAGGGCATTTGCTTGCACTTGGCTGACCTGGGTTTGATAACCAGCATCCTATATTTTTCCCCTGAGCACCGCTAGGAGTAATTTCTGACTGCAAAGTCCGGAGTAACCCCTGTGAATCGCTGGGTGTGACCCAAAAAGGAAAAAAAGAAAATCCCAGCACACTGATGATATAATCAGAAAATTGCACTTATCTACATGGTCAAGTCTGTACTTGAAGGATTGAAATCTATATTCCTGGGCAGAGGAGGAATGAAAGCAGGAATAATACCAACCCTTCTGCCTTATGACTTAACTAATTATGTTCCACAGTCATAAAACAGTACCCTCCAAAACATATGGTTTTATGAAATGAACTAAAAAGTAGAAATATTAACCTTTCCTAGAAGCCTGAGCCATTCTTGCAAGATGCTAACAACCTAAAGCAAACAAATTTATTCCTGATATTTACAATATTAATATCTGTTTTGTATCACAGTGCTTGCTATACAGAAAACCAAATGAGGAGCTCACTGACTGTAATCTTGGCAGCATCCCATTCTCCCTCCTCTAAATGACCACGTCTTGGGTCTGAAGTTTGGCCTTCCTTGCAAAAGAGTAAAAGTAAAAATTCCAATAGATTTTTTTGGGTGTGTGAACACACAAAAAGGGAAGGGGCACCACACCGGGCACAGGGCAGCGGCGCTCTATTTCTCCCACCGCCTGCGTTCCTTTGTTCCTTCGGTAGTCTCCAGCCGCTTCCCCCACCCCAGGGAGATTGATGGCGATGATGAGGCAGGTCAAGGAAGGAATGGAGCCAGGCTGGTTGGTCTCAGTTGCAGTTTATTCCAATCTCCGTTCCCGTTCTGCTTCTCTCTCTCTCTCTCTCTCTCTCTCTCTCTCTCTCTCTCTCTCTCTCTCTCTCTCTTGCTTCTGTCTCTTCCCTCTACTTCTGTCTTCTCCCGTGCTTCTCTGTGTTCTCTCTACTTCTGTATCTTCCCCGCTTCTGTCTCTTCCCTTGCTTCTGTCTCTTTCCTTATTTCTGTGTCTTCTCGCTTCTGTCTCTTCCCCCATGCTTCTGTCCTGTCCTCTCGTGTGTCTCCTTCTCTGTCTCTTCTGTCTTTTTCCTCTGTCTCCTCTGTCTTCTTCCTCTGTTCCCCTCAGTGCCCCACAGTCTTAATTTATATAGCAAATTACATAGGGTGGTGACACAAAGGTGGGTTGAATCAACAAAGAAGGGTAAGATCATTTCTGAGGAGATTAACAAAATCTCATCTAAGGAAATCTCATCTAAGGAGATCCGCTCAAGGGTGGGGGAACAAACAAGGGTGTGTCAGGGTGTGAGTTAGTAATCTGCTTAAATAGTTATAGTAAATTTACTTCTAATATTTCTAGCAATGTCATTCTGTATAAGCATAGTAAGAGATATAAAGTTTGGTTTTTCCTGAGGATATCTCACTATACATTCCAGACCACAGTCCTCAGGCCAGGTTAATCTTCCTAACCCCATGCTGGTCTCGTTGTTACCTCTGGATCATGACAGCATTGTCCATGATCATGCCCTCAACTTATAGTTGAGTATTGTGGTGCTTTGGCCTAGCCCATTTCGGTGCCAGGGTAGCTCACAGCTTGCCCTGGGTCCATTTCGTCCCTCATCGGGACCCTGCTTTTGGAGTACTGGAACTAAGGGCAACTGAGTTGAGAAAGCAGATGCCCAGGAGTAAATATTATTGGAGTCAATCAACTCCCAAGTTACAAAGCATAATATTAACTGTCTTCCTATGTCCATACAGAAAGGACATTGCTTTAAGGTAAACTATGCAAAAGACACTAACTTACAGTACAAGTTCAGAGTCCTTAGAAGGATCTAATCTTACAAAATAACAGAATTTGATTAGAGAAAGAGAGTCTCTTGCCCGCACGCCTGGCTGTCTTCCCAGGGGCCCCTCGGAGGGGATGGACTCCAGCTTCCCTCCCCACCCCGAGCAGAGCTCCCAGCGGCCGAAGACCACTGGAACCTAGCTACAGCCATGCTGGAGGCCCCTCTCCACATGTTCGCACAGGCCTCATGCATGAAGGTACTAGCAGAGGAACCCAGGTGTGTGTAATCCCATCAACGGCTAACATCCAGAGAGAGACTTAAAATCTAGCTCTCAGTGCTTCTTTAGCCTACTTCTCCCTCTTGGGAGAAACTGGCAATTTTCTGAGAGTTTCCTGCCCACATGGGACAGCCTTGCAAGCTTCCTATGGTGTATTCATATGCAAAATCCAGTAACAAGCTGGATCTCATTCCCCTGACCCTGAAGAGCCCCCAGTACAACATCGTTAGGAGGGCCGAGTCGAGATAGACTTCTAAGATCTCAGGGAAAGGACGAAATGAGATGTTACTGAGCCCGCCCGAGAAATCGCTGATTAACGGGATTTCGTGATTGTGATCATGATTAGAGAAAAGGTGATTAACTGGCTGGGAAGGAGGGTGAAGAGAAGAGTGTACAGATAACCAAAGGAATGGGAGTGTCTCCAGAGCACTTAAACCTAAACTCCTTGTGGCAAGGGAGGAAGGACAAACCAATGTTATCCTACATTTGGGGGTTTGAGTTCTCCTTTCAAAACTGAAAATCGTTGAAACTGTGTGAAAGGGACTTCTAGTACTTCTACAGTTCTTTCTAATTTTGTATGTATTTGTTGGTGTAAGTTGTGTGAATCACTCCCAGTTATACTAGTAGGGGTTGTCATGCAGTCCCAGGGATTGAACCCAAGGCCTTGCATATACAAGACCCCAAATATTGCGTGTTATTAATTTTCTATAATAAAATTTAGATAATATATGAAGGATACACACAATCAAAGAGAAAATGTTCATGTTTTCATGCAGACCCAGAGCTTAGTCTAATTTTAACTAATTTCAAAACGGGAAGGCTACTTGGCTACTGTGTTCTATTGAAAGCACGTGCTTTTTTGTGGCAACAAGAAACCATCACAAAGATAGTATTGGAATTGGCAGCCTAGAACCAATGGAAAGTTATCTTTTGTGGGTGGGAAACTTGTGTTTCATGGTCTCACGCGTGAGGTTAGTATCCTTAATGTCAAACAGCAATGAAGGAAGCCAGGGTTTCCATATTTTTCTGCTAGATTCAGTGTGAATGTCAAAAACAGATCCAAAAACTATGGCAACTGAAAAATATTTGTTTTAATCAGTGTTTGGGAAACAAATGCTGGTGTTTGGCTTTGGGATTGGCTCCTTTAGCCTTGATATTGGCAGATCCAATTCACAATAAAATCCTACTGTACTTGTGTTGTTTTTCAAAACCCCATATGGATGTACTCTGTAAAATCCCTTGGCACATTTGCACGTTTTTGTTTCCTAGAGGTTCTTTGGATTTATTTGGCTTTGGTATCATGATTATTTGTTTTTTTTTTTTTTAACTGAGGTGTAGAACCAAAAACACACTTGTTGTATTTTATCCTTACATGTGTTTAACGAGTGTTTATTGATCTCCTGCTGTGTGTAAAGCATTATTCTTATTCATCTGGGAAGATAAAAATAAATAGGATGAGTAGTGTAACCTTAAGGTACTTTCTTCCCAATGAAGAAGACAGTTTGGGGCTGGAGTGATAGTGCAGCCGGTAGAGTGTTTACCTTGCATGCAGCCAACCCAGGGTAGATTCCCAGCATCCCATAGTCCCCGAGCACCACCAGGAGTAATTCCTGTGTGCAAAACCAGGAGTAATTCCTGTGTGCAAAACCAGGAGTAATTCCTGTGCATTGCCGGGTGTGACCCAAAAAGAAAAAAAAAAAAAGGACAATTTATGAGCCAGGCATTGAACTATGGTAAACTAAGGTGAGGTCAGAATTCCATGTTTCTTATGTGTTGCTACTCAACATGATTGTCACTGTCACTGTCACTGTCATCCCGTTTCTCATCAATTTGTTCGAGTGGGCACCAGTAACATCTCTCATTGTGAGACTTATTGTTACTGTTTTTGGCATATTCAATAAGCCATGGGTAGCTTGCCAGGCTCTGCCATATGGGCGAGATACTCTCGGTAGCTTGCCAGGCTCTCCGAGAGGGGCGGAGGAATCAAACACGGGCCGACCGCATGAAAGGCGAATGAATGCCCTACCGCTATGCTATTGCTCCAGCCCACTCAACATGATTAGGACAGGTAAATAGAGATTTAAAGATGGTGTAATATTTTATTCCATAATTTCTGGTGGACAAAATGACCTTGAAGCTGGAGTCATAGTGGACATTTTGGTCACAAGTGGGGTGTAAGATGACTCTAAGAGGGAACGGAAAGCAAACGTAGAGTTTCTGAGATGGAAAAGAGTTGGCATCACCTAAAAACCTAATCCTCCTAGGGTCTTGAGTGGATCAGAGTAACTGAAGACAGAGTCACAGACACCAAATCATGGTGCTTTGTTGTATAAATGAAACTAGTATTTTGTCTGATTGTTGATGTAAATGAACTTATAACTTATGGATGGAGGTATGGGTGTATATTAGCTAGGAGCTGGGGAAATAATTCATAGAACTCTAGTGTGTGTTTTGCATGCATGAAGTCCTGAGTTTTATCCCTGGTACTGCTGGGGTGTGGCATTGCTGGAATGGACCACATGGTATCTGAATACTGCTGAGGTGACCTTGGTGGTTTCCAGCCTTGCTGAGCCTTAACAGTATTGCACATTTTGGTGTGAGCATTGAACACTGTGGCAAACTGGCTGACTATGACAAGGATGCCCTTTGTTTTTTTTTTTTTTTATAATTTATTTATTTTTAATTAGAGAATCACCGTGAGGGTACAGTTACAGATTTATACACTTTTGTGCTTATACTTCCCTCATACAAAGTTCGGGAACCCATCCCTTCACCAGTGCCCATTCTCCACCACCCGTAAACCCGGCGTCCCTCCCACCCTCCCCACTCCCATCTCCCCCCCACCCCACCCTGCCACTGTGGCAGGGCATTCCCTTCTGTTCTCTCTCTCTAATTAGCTGTTGTGGTTTGCAATAAAGGTGTTGAGTGGCCGCTGTGCTCAGTCTCTAGCCCTCATTCAGCCCGCAACTCCCTTCCCCCACATGGCCTTCAACTACAATGTAGTTGGTGATCGCTTCTCTGAGTTGCCCTTTCCCCGGAACGTGAGGCCAGCCGCGAAGCCATGGGGTCAACCTCCTGGTACTTATTTCTACGGTTCTTGGGTATTAGTCTCCCACTCTGATATTCTATATACCATAGATGAGTGCAGTCTTTCTATGTCTGTCTCTCTCTTTCTGACTCATTTCACTCAGCATGAAACTTTTCATGCCCATCCACTTAACTACAAAATTCTTGACTTCCTTTTTTCTAACAGCTGCATAGTATTCCATTGTATAGATGTACCAAAGTTTCCTCAACCAGTCATCCGTTTTGGGGCATTCGGGTTTTTTCCAGATTCTGGCTATTATAAACAGTGCTGCGATGAACATACATGTGCAGATGTTGTTTCGATTGTACTTTTTTGCCTCTCTGGGATATATTCCCAGCAGTGGTATTGCTGGGTCAAATGGGAGCTCAACCTCTAGTTTTCTGAGAGTCGTCCATACTGTTTTCCAAAAGGGCTGAACTAGCCGGCATTCCCACCAGCAGTGTAGAAGGGTCCCTTTCTCCCCACATCCTCTCCAACAGCGGTTGCTTTTGTTCTTTTGGATGTGTGCCAGTCTCTGTGGTGTGAGGTGGTATCTCATGGTTGTTTTGATCTGCATCTCTCTGATGATTAGTGATGCAGAGCACTTTTTCATGTGCCTTTTGGCCATTCGTGTTTCTTCCTTGGTAAAGTTTCTGTTCATTTCTTCGCCCCATTTTTTGATGGGGTTGGATGTTTTCTTCTTGTAGAGTTCAACCAGTGCTTTATATACCATTGATATCAACCCCTTATCTGATGGGTATTGTGTAAATATCCTTTCCCATTCTGTGGATAGTCTTTGGATTCTGGTCACTGTATCTCTTGCGGTGCAGAAGCTTTTTAGTTTAATGTAGTCCCATTTGTTGATCTCTGTTTTTACTAGATTGCTTAGTTCCGTGTCACCTTTGAAGATACCTTTATCTTCAATATCGTGGAGGGTTTCGCCGACCTTGTCTTCAATGTACCTTATGGTTTGTGGTCTAATGTTGAGGTCTTTAATCCATTTTGATCTGACTTTTGTGCATGGTGTCAGGTCAAGGTCTAAACCCATTTTTTTGCATGTGGTTGTCCAGTTGTGCCAGCACCATTTGTTAAAGAGGCTTTCCTTGCTCCACTTCACATCTCTTGCTCCCTTATCAAAGATTAGATGATCATACATTTGGGGTTGTGTGTAGGGATATTCCACCCTGTTCCATTGGTCTACGGCTCTGCCTTTGTTCCAGTACCATGCTGTTTTAATTGTTACTGCTTTGTAGTAAAGATTGAGGTTGGGGAGGGTGATGCCTCCCATCATCTTTTTCCCAAGAATTGTTTTAGCTATCCTTGGACGTTTGTTATTCCATGTGAATTTTAGGATTGCTTGATCCATTTCTTTGAAGAATGTCATGGGTATACTTATAGGGATCGCATTGAATCTGTATAATGCTTTAGGGAGTATTGCCATTTTGACAACATTGATTCTCCCTATCCACGAGCAGGGTATATGTTTCCATTTCCTCATGTCCTCTTTGATTTCATGGAGTAGCGTTTTGTAGTTTTCTTTGTAAAGGTCTTTTACTTCGACAAGGATGCCCTTTGATGCTTTGAACATTTCTTGGGATGTCCCCCCAAAGCAATAGATTAGCTAATTCTGAAGGTTTTGACTCTTAAGTAGCATTGGATGTTATCTATCATCCTATTTTTCTGTTTTCTATCATTCCCTCTTTTCTGTTTTTTTTTTCTGATTACCAGATTATTACAGTCTTGTTATATGTAAATGTGTGCAATCAATTGTCAAGTCTTTTAATTATATTTATTTAGTATCTCCTGACTCCTTTTACTTGCTTGCTTTTTTGGGTCACACCTGGCAATGCACAGGGGTTACTCCTGGCTCTGCACTCAGGAATTACTCCTGGCAGTGCTCGGGTGACCATATGGGATGCTGGGAATCGAACCTGGCTCGGCTGCATGCAAGGCAAAGCCATCCCCGCTGTGCTACTGCTCCAGTCCTCTCTTTTTACTTTGTAAAGTTTTCCCTGTCTCCTTAATCTCTGTATTTATTATTGCTACAACCTCCCATGTGGTCATTTTCTTTTCTTTTTTTTCTGCCGTGTATAAGGGGTGCTTTACTCTTCACACATTGATCCATGCTGAGGTGAGTTGGGCTTGGGCCAATAACCCTGTATGCACAGAACTGAATAAAGTGGGTCTCTGAGAAGTCTGATTTTGCCTTTGTGTGGGCAGGGGGTCGAGAAGAATAAGAGATAGACGTGATAACCAGGGATGTGTTCGGTTCAGTGCTGGTTCTGGCCTGGAATACAGGGAGCTAAGACAGTTCTTGGGAGTATGTGGAGCGAGGTGGGTAGGGGACTGCTCACTTCCAGGCAGCGGAGGCCAGCTGGGCTTGGAGGGCCTTCTGGACCACATCTTCCCATCAAGCATCTGAGGTCTCCCGAGCTCAGGCAGGAACCCAGGGTGGGGGGTGGCAAACTTACTCCAGCCATCGTCCTTTCCACCAGCTCCATGTGCTCTGAGGCCATGAAAATAAAGCTGTGGCTGCTCAGTGCTTCTGTGCCTGCCTCCTCATTCTCACTTTCTAACTGTGGATATGCAAATGAAGCCCTATCCTGGATTTCAGCAACTACATCTTTTCCATCCCCCACTGGGGCCAAGCTCCACCTCCTCTTGTTCAATCTTGGTTCAGGAGCTCAAGGAGTAGCCAGCTTGGCTGGGCTGGTTTCCTCCCGCTCCTCCTCAGGCTCCTCACTGTTCCAATCTCTAGTGCCTTCCATGGGGGCTCTGCTGTGGCTCTAGTTTCTCAGTCTGATTGGGGGAGATATGCTCAGAGCCCCTGGTGTCTCTCCCTTGAACTGCCGTTGCCATCTGGGTAGAGGCTGCTTAGAGCTTGTGGCAGAAGCCCCATGTCTTAACTTCCAGAAAGTCAGACGTGCTCTGGGAGCCGGACTTGGGGTCATTCTCTCCTCACTTTTTTGTCCTACTTCAATAGCTGCTTCAAAACAGACTCATAATGAACTTTATAAAATTGAGATGTACTCGAATACATAACATTGTCTTTGTGTTAGATCACAACGTAATGATTTGGTATATGTCTATAGTGTGAAATGGTCATCACAATAAGTTTAGTTAATACATGTCTATAGTATGAAATGGTCATCACAATAAGTTTAGTTAGTATACATCCACTCACAGTTGGGCTGGAGTGATAGAACAGCGGTAGGGCGTTTGCCTTTCACATGGCCGACCCGTGTTCGATTCCTCTGCCCCTCTCGGAGAGCCTGGCAAACTACTGAGAGTATTGCGCCCACACGGCAGAGCCTAGCAAGCTACCTGTGGCGTATTTGATATGCCAAAAACCAGTAACAATAAGTCTCACGATGAGAGACGTTACTGGTGCCTTCTTGAACAAATTGATGAGCAACGGGATGACAGTGACAGTAAAACAGTTATAAATTTGTAATGAGACCTTTTAAGATTGGCTCTCTGAGCAACTTCCATGCGTACTCTACAGTATTATTGGTAACAGCCCAGTGGAGCGATAGGGTGTTTGCCTTGTACGTGGCCTACCTGGCTTCTATTCCTTCCTCCCTCTCTGAGAGCCCGGCAAATTACCGAGAGTATCTTGCTCACACGACAGAGCCTGGCAAGCTACCCGTGTCATATTTGATATGCCAGAAACAGTAACAAGTCTCACAATGGAGACGTTACTGGTGCCCACTCAAGCAAATCGACGAGCAACTGGATGACAGTGACAGTGATAGATCGAACATGATGGCCACTCAATACCTCTATTGCAAACTACAACGCACAAAAGGAGAGAGAACAAAGGGGAATGCCCTGCCACAAAGGCAGAGTGGGGTGGTGGGAGATGGGGTGGGGGTGGTGAGAGGGATACTGGGATCCTTGGTGGAGGTGAATGGGCACTGGTGGAGGGATGGGTAAACGATCACTGTATGAGTAAAATGCAAACACAAAAGTTCATAAGTTTGTAACTGTACATCACAGTGATTCTCCAATAAAAAATTAAAAAAAAAAAGGATGAACACTTTATGTCCCCAAACTTATAATTGGAAATTTGTACTTTTTGATTACCTTCATCCATTTTATTAGTCCCCTTAAATCCCTTGTCTCTGATTACCTCGCCTCTGTGTTCTGTGTATCTGTGCATTTTTTCCCATAAATTTTACCTATAACATTATACAATATGTCTCTTTCATTATGACTTATTTCACTCTGCTCAATCCATATTGTTACAAATGGAAGGACAATTGATGTTGTCACAAATAAAGGATTTCCCTTTTTATTTTCTGGTTGAATATTTTATTATTTAAGTATGGTCATGCGTCACTTAATGATGGGCAAACATTCTAAGAAATGTGCCAGTAGGTAATTGAGTCATTGTGTGAACGTCAGAAAGTGTAATTACCCAAACCTAGATGCATTGGCCTACTCTACACCTACGCTGCATGATATACTGCATTGGGATCATATTTAGCAACATATGACCTTATACCACATTTTCTCTATTCATTCATCCATTGATGCACACAAGTTGTTTTCAGGTCTTGGCTATTATAAAATTGCTGCCATGAAATGGCAGTGAGATATTTTGTGGCATAGTAGTTTCACTTCTGTTGGATTTGTTCTTATTTAGACGAGGAATTGCCTAGACCCTATAATGCTTTCTAAAATTCTGTGAGGCACGGTGATTCATTAAAAAATGAAAAATAAATAAATAAAAATAAATAAAATTACTACAAATTTTTATGGGCTGGAGTGATAGTACAGCGGGTAGGGCATTTGCCTTGCACGCACCTGACCCGGGTTCGATTCCTCCACCCCTCTTGGAGAGCCCGGCAAGCTACCGAGAGTATCTGGCCAGCCTGGCAGAGCCTGGCAAGCTCCCTGTGGTGTATTTGATATGCTAAAAACAGTAACAACAAGTCTCACAATGGAGACATTACTGGTGCCTGCTTAAGCAAATCGAAGAGCAACGGGATGACAGTGACAGTGATATTACAAAATAAAAAAAATAAAATTCTTTGAGGAACATCCATACTGTTTCCATAATGGTTCTATCAATTTATGTTTCCCACCAACAATGTACAAAGGTTCTCTTCCTCCTCATTAACACGTGTTACTTTTTGATTTTTGATAATAGCTAGTCTAACAGGTATGAGTTAACTTTAGCAATTAATTTTGACAGTTTCATTGATCTCATTGTGTTTTTTTTATTTGTTTGGCAGTATTGGATATTGACCAGGTCTCCTGCATGCAAGAGAATGCAGGAGACTTTACTACTGAGCCAGATTCCTGGTCTCATCTCTCTGTGTGTGTTTTTTTTAAATCTTATTTGATCTTTCTTTCTTTCTTTCTTTCTTTCTTTCTTTCTTTCTTTCTTTCTTTCTTTCTTTCTTTCTTTCTTTCTTTCTTTCTTTCTTTCTTTCTTTCTTTCTTTCTTTCTTTCTTCCTTCCTTCCTTCCTTCCTTCCTTCCTTCCTTCCTTCCTTCCTTCCTTCCTTCCTTCCTTCCTTCCTTCCTTCCTTCCCTCCTTTCTATTTTTCTGGGTTGTGGGGTGGGGTTGGGTATCCCACATCCAGTGGTACTCAGACCTTATTCCTGACTTATTCCTGATCACTCCTGGTGGTCTTGGGGACCCATATGAGGTGCTGAGGATCAAATCCAGGTACGTTGCATTTTAAGGATGCACCCTACCCATTATACTATCTCTCTTGATTTAAATGCTCTGGCTACAGATTTCAATTTGCAAATATTTTCTCCCATTTAGTAGATTATCTTAGTTACTTGTTTGTTTCTCAGCCACACCATGCTGTGCTCAGAAGTCACTCCTAGCAGTGCAGGGGTGAGGTTGGGGACCATATGGGATACCAGACTGACCTGGGATCATACGTTTCAAGTTGGCACATGCAAGGTTAGCATCTTACCTGCTCTGTTATCTTCTGGCTCCTTTAATTAATGAAAACATTTTTTTTTGGCACGCTGTGATTTACAATACTGTTAATGATAGGGTTTTGTGTATACAGTGTTCCAACACCACACTATCCACCAGAATGCCCCTCATCTTTCTCTCAACCCAGCCCACTGCCATGGTAAGCTCGGTTTTGTAGACCAGTTCTCAGGTCCTATTGCCTTTGTCCATTTGCTATTCCCAAGCTGTGTGTTTCTTTATATCCCACATATGAGAGAGATCATTCTGTATTGTTCTTTTAATTTCACTCAGTCTGATACTCTCCTGGGAGATTGTCTATGTGAATGATCGTGTTCTTAGCAGTGTGGAAGCTTTTTATTTTTACGTAGTACCACTTGTCTTCATTTCCCTTTTGTTGCCTATGCTTTTTGGAGTCAAATCCAAGAAGACCATTGTCCAAGAGCTTTGCCCCCTCTCTTCTATCAGTTTTAAGTATTCAGATCTTAAGTTCAAGTATATTTTTCTTTTAATTAAAGTTGTTAGTATAGTCTTAGTTTATTTTTGGGTAAAGTGTAAGATATGGGTCCAGCTTCATTTGTGTGTGTGTGTGTGTGTGTGTGTGTGTGTGTGTGTGTGTGTACTGTCTAATTTTTCTAACACCATCTATTGCAGACTGTCCTTTCCTTTTTTGCTGGAGCAATAGCACAGAGGATAGGGGATTTGCCTTGCACGAAGCCAACCTGGCTTCGATTCCCAGCATCCCATATGATTCCCGGAACACCGCCAGGAGTAATTCCTGAGTGTAAAGCCAGGAGTAACCCCCGTGCATCGCTGGGTGTGACCACCCCTCAAAAACAGAAAAAAATTCCTTTTTACACATTCTTTATTTCTTTGTTATAAATTAATTCACTTTGTATGTGTGTGTATTTATGTCTAGGCTCCTGATTTTATTCCATTGATCTTTGAATCTGCTTTTATGCCAAGAACAAACTATTTTTATTACTATAATTTGTAATTTAATTCGAAATAAAAAGTTTTTGCCAAGAAGAGCTTTCATGGTCATGTGATTTCACCCTCTTAAAATCCTTGAATATCTCCCTGTAGCTTTTGGAATAAAAGCAATTCAAATTTTAATAGTGGGAGAAGGAAGAGGGGTCACCTAGTGAAACTGTAAATGTAGAAGGTGCTACAATTGCAGTAGCTAAGACATTAAAGCAGGAAGAGAGTAGGAAGAAATACCATAACCTTTTCTCCCTTCTGCCCACATGTGACTGCTGGAAATTCCTGTTTTCCAAGTCGTAGGGGAAGGATGTGGAGTGATACAGTCTCTTACTTTCAGTTTGCTAGGACACAGCGCAGGGTGGAAGAATAAAATAAATGTCTGGGTCCCCAGACAGGATTTCCAATGAGATATTGCAAATGATGAAAAATAAGCACAGGGATTCATAAAAGTAGCTTGCTGGACAGTATTTCTGTGAAAGTACTTGTCACAAGGCTACTCAGTGAATTGGTATCAATTCATTTAAAAAAAATCATATTCTAGGCTCTGGTGGACATTAGTGTTGGTTAAACTAGTTCTATTGCTCTCTCCAAGTTATTTTATTGTCTTCTATGAGGAGAAACTTACTGAAGTTCCTAAGCCTTTCCCTTTATATGCCCAAAAGGACTCTTTTACTCATTAGGGGCAAGGAACTGTGATTCTTTTCTTCCTTCCTATCCTTTTTGTTTGTGAAAAAAATTAAAAAATAAAAAATAGAATATAAAAAAATTAAAAATAGAAACTTTCAAACACAGGTTAAAATAGAAAGAGGATAATACAGTGAACCTCAATATACCTCTCATTCAGAACCTCAGCAATTGGCTGATATTTTACCCCTTTCATATCATTTTCATAGTGTATTTTAGGGGCTGGAGCGATAGCACAGCGGCTAAAGCGTTGATTCCTCTGCCCCTCTCGGAGTGCCCGGCAAGCTACCAAGAGTATCTCGCCCCCAGGGCAGAGCCTGGCAAGCTACCTGTGGCGTATTTGATATGCCAAAAACAGTAGCAACAAGTCTCACCATGGAGACGTTACTGGTGCCCGTTTGAGCAAATCGATGAGCAGCGGGATGACAGTGACAGTATATTTTAGAATATAAATTTCAGAAATTGGGCCATTTTACTGTAAGCTTTGTAACTGATAAACTCTTTTTATCTTTTGTGTTTGTTTATGTTTCATGGTTTTGGGCCACACCCAGTTGTGATCAGGATTTACTCCTGGCTTATCTGCACCCAGAGATTATTCTTGGTGGGCTCAGGGGACCATATGGAATGCCGGGGTGGTCCAAGGCTAATGTCCTACCCACTATGCTATCAATCGGAGGGACCCCCCTAGCTCCTTTATTTTTTACAAAACCATTGTGCTATTATCATACAGCAAGTACAAAATAAGGTTGGGGATATAGTTCAGAGGTCAGGGTGCATGCCTTGAATGTGAACAACTCAGCTTTGAGTCCTGGTACCACATGGCCTCCTGAGCACCATGGTGGTGATCTTGGGGGCACCCAGCACTGCAGGGCCTAAGCAGTATTATTGCATTCTCCAAAAATAAAAGAAATCCTTAATTTTATACTCAACCCATGTTCAATTTTTCAGTTATTTCAGGGTGTCTTATTTTGGTTAGTTTTTCCCCTATTAACAGTCAAACAAGGTCTCACACCAGTATAATTCCTTTTATTAAAAATAGCCCTGGAGCCAACTTGTGGTGGAAGACATTTGGGGACCACCCTGCACGATCATAAATACTCCTTCTAATATTCACACAAAATAAACATTTCCAGATTTTAGTTCCTCCCCAGTGGGGCCGAACCTCTCCTTTGAGTGTGGAGAAGGGATGACTGGGATGAGTTATCTACCACTTTATCTTGCAATGCTAATCTAATCTAGCTCTAGCAAGACTATTAATTGCCTTGGGGGATAACATGAATGATGAGGACTTGTGTGGCATAGGTTGTTTGTTTTATGGGGTTTTAGGGAAGTCTGGGATCAGTTTCTTAGCCTTAATTCTACTTAGATGATCTCACTGCTAGAGACTCCACATCCCAGTAAAGAAAAGAAAAGAAAAACCTGCCAACTAATTTCTGTGTGCGTTTGTGTGTGTGAGTTGTGTGTGTGTTTGTGTGCATGTGTGTGTGTACACCACACCTGGAGGTGCTCTGGAGTGACTTCCAGTTCAGTGGTCAATGCTGGGGTCAAACCTGGGGTTCTGCATGCGAAATATGTGCTTTAGTATTTTGCTCTATCTCCCTGGCCCACTAAGTTTTTTTGCTTTTTCTTTTCTTAGTATTTTTTTCAGACCAAAGGAAAATGACTAAGATCTTTACACTAAGATAAGTAAGAACCTTACAGATCTAAACTCTGGGAGGCACTGATATAACAAAGAACAGTTACCTATTCTTATTACCTATATTCAGGAGCTCAAAATTGGAGGCTCCACCTCTTACACTCTGCTGACTCCCTGAAGGGGGTCCACTGACTTCTGTGTGAGTTTCAACACAGACAATGATGGTTAGCAGGTCTTGTGGTTCACTAAATCTCCCTCCTTTGAGGAGAGTTTAACCTTTTGTTGTTCCTCAGAATGTCACCAATGGGGTTGGAGTGGGGAAGGGGATATAAATCGGTGATAGCCAGAAAATGCACTTTAATTGAAAAATTTAATTTCTCTAAATTGAATTGAGAAGTCTTGTTGCCTCAGTGCAATTAGATTAAAAGTGTTCAGGGATAATAATAGCTCATATTAGTGGTGTCATGTGCTGTGCATTTTCTATTCTTTGTATCCATAACAAAGTATCACAGACTGTCTTAAATGCAGAAATGTGTGATCCCACTGTACTGTAGGCTGGAATTCTGAAATCAAGGTGTTGGTGCAGTTGGTTCCTTTTGAATGCTGTAGCTAGTGTCAGATCTCTTACTTCATTTTTTGGTCATTTGCCAGCAATCTTTGGCATTTTTTAGGTTGCAGAAGCAACGCCTCGTTCTCAGCTTAACTTCATAGGATGTTCTGCTGCTTTCTAATTTCCTTATTTTATAGGACACGAGTCATTTTGGATTAGAGCCTCCAGAATACCCTAAATCATGTTGACCGATTGTATCTGTAATGACCCTATCTCCAAATACAGTTGTTACATTTTGAAAGGCTAAGACTTAGGAGGACTGGAGCAATAGCACAGCGGGTAAGGCGTTTGTCTCGCATGCAGCCGACCAGGGTTCAATTCCTCTACCCCTCTCGGAGAGCCCGGCAAGCTACCGAGAGTATCCCGCTTGCACGGCAGAGCCTGGTAAGTTACCTGTGTTGTATTCGATATGCCAAAAACAGTAACAAGTCTCACAATGGAGACATTACTGGTGCCTGCTCAAGCAAATTGATGAACAACAGGACAACAGTGATACAGTGCTACAGGGGTTAGGACTTCAACAAATGAAACTGGAGAGAAGTAATTCAACAAATGTCAATGTTTGGCATGTAATTTTTGATTTGATTCAAAAAATACTTTAAGACAGTTAATTTGAAATACAAAGAAACTGAGGCTTAAATAATTTAGTTGTTCAAGATTGTACAGCAACAAGAGTTAGAATTTAGACACTGGGATTCCAGAATCCAGGATTTTAATTACTTTATTTTACTGTCCTAGAAGTTATATTAGTCTAATATAACTTTTACTTTCACTTCCTTTATAATCATAGGGAATTGTTCGAAATGAATGAACTTTTGAAATTTCACCATTGAAATTTTAGTAGATAAAATTTCTATTGTATTACAACACTGCCACCTGGTGGTAAAAATAAGTAAAGCCATTTCCGACTTCCAGCAAAAGTTGTATTGCATGAAATTCTAACTGGCCTTTCTCCCTAATTGCTCTAATACAGTCAAGCAACTATGAATTATGCTGATACTAATTTGAACCAAACGTAGGAACATAATAGTATAAACTTTTATCTTTTGAAGGGTTCTAAATTGTGCTAATTAAAACATATAAATCTTGTACTTCTGTGATAATATATATGTATATTTAATAGCTTTATATACTCAAACGTTCTACCTGGTCTTCTTTAATCTTGGAAAACTGTTTTCCTATGATGTCCTTGCTCTGATGACTCATTCCAGACTCCATTTCTTTCAGACTCAGAATTTAAAAATAAAAGAATTGGTTCACAATTATTAATCACTTGCTACTCTTTGAAATTAAAAAGAAGAGGACTTGGCTTTGTCACTTTTCCACCTCTGGGAATGCAGGTCCATCGATCTTCATGTGGTCCCTCTACTGGATACTCGACACCATTACCCTATGTCTTCTGATGATAAGTAATGTGAGCATAATCTGCTCAACAATAAGCAAGGAAAAATTATATTGAAATAAAATACTTAGAGCTAAAAGACATCATAGAGTTTAGTCTCCATCTTATCTTTGGCTTGTGTTTTCACACCCAAAGTGGAAAATCTTAGAAGAGGGCATGACTCTGTTGACTTTTGAGGAGTAGTGGTCTGAATCAGAAAGTATTTATTGTGCCTCCTTGTAGCCTACGAAGGTATGGCCAAGGTGTCCTCATTTCAAGGTGCAGGGACATCATTAGAGTAAGTTACTCATACAGTAACCAACTTGACTTTACTTGTTACAATGCTTCTTTTTCTTTAGACCATAGGAGTGATTTTTAAACTCAGATAACTGTTACCTCCTTCACCCCAGTAGAGTAGGAAAAACAGGCTCTACAAACTTTTAAGTTGAAAGATTTAAACTGCTTTATAGTCTGGAAGATGAATTGTTCATCGATTTAACAAATACTGTTTGTGTATTCCATGCTGATTTGTGCCTTGAGTGTAGGAGGTACAATGCCTGCAGGCAGAGAGAATCCCAGGCCTGAAGTGTGTGGTAGCTGAGTAAGGGCATGAGGAGAGGAAAGGGACATAGAGAGGGTAAAGGGACAGATCAGAGAGACAGGTTGTCCGAAGCAAAATGGGAACTCGAACATTTCAGAACAGCAAGTCAGTCCTTCAGACAGTGTGGTCACTATTTTTGCTTGAAATGTGGTAACTCAAAATATACTTCCCTAAAGTCTGCCTAAGTAATGTTTTGTTCTCCACACTGTTGTCTGCCCGAAAAGGCAGGTAATTGGGCAGTACTATGGCACTTCTACTGCTCTGACCCAGAAGTTAGAAACTACTCAGAAATAAGATACCCAAGGAATAGTTAAATGACCCTGATTATGAAGCTGTTAGAGGGAGGTTGATAGTGATTAATGGTGGTCAGATCACCAGTGCCTAAACTGGTATTAGGCCAAGAAACTTCTCTCTGTATTTGAGTCCAAAAATATTTGAAATAGTCAGCTACCTAAAACAAAATTATCAGCATATTCTAATACTGATCATCTTATCAGTAAAATAGTATCATTTGTAAGTAGCTTAAACGGAATCAAACATGCGGGACCCGGGCTGGGAACACAAGCCTACTAGCCCTAACTGCAATTTCATTTTTAGTTCCTAAAGTATTTCCAAGTTGGATATTTCCAAGTTTGGATGTCAGGAGAAAGAAAAAAGGGTCCCCCGAGGCCACATGCGGAGGAAGGGCTGTAGACACAGACTGACTAACATTCTGCTTCCTGCTTTTTATTTGATTTGATTCTCTGCAGAAACAAAAAATGATACAAGAATTGCTGATGTGCAGGTCAGCCCGAGGCTGCTATTTGTGGGCTTTGAGAGAGTCTGTGTTTTCTCTCTCTTGATGATGATGTGTGTGACCTACACAAAGCAAGAAAAACAGAACCCTGAGATAAAACCCATCTCACAGCTCCCCCTTCCACCCCCCTCCCCCAACCCCAACCTGAGCACTGTCAGTGAATGTGCAATCCCTGGAAAGACAGAAATCACCAATAATCTGACATCTGTTTTTCACTCTGGGCACCGCACTTTCTCATAAGGTCAAGTTGGATGTGTCTGGAATAAGGGAGATAGTCCAAACTTGGGGATCCAAGAGGGGCTAACGAGGATCAAGCTTACCCCACCCCCGAGTCTGCTCCCGATATTTCCATACCCTCGCTGAGTATTTACCTTCTGAAAAATAGGAGACTTTTAATTCTCTTTTCTTTCCCTTTCTTATCAGTTCAAGCTTCCTTCTCTGTGCCCTAATAACCATAGATTTCATTTTCCACCCACCCGGACTCCCTGCTCCTCCCTATTCGTTCTGGGGAGAACTCATAAATGTCATTGGTCACAAAGCCACTCTCCGTGCTTGCCAGAGTCACGAATCCACTCTCCGATGGGTTCACAGCCATGTTGTCATAGTCACAAGACACGTCGTCCGGTGTGGCTTCTCCTGAGCACACTCGGAATGAAATGTTCTTCAGGTCTGGCCGGGTCTCAGCTAAATCCGCTTCGCTTTGTTTTCGTATGACACTGTAAACCTCTAGGTCAGGGCTGTTCTCGGAGTGCGGGGACGGCCAGATGGTATGCGGCTCCTTCGTGTTGGTGCCTGACTCCTCCCTTCTCCTAGGAGGAAAGTAAACCAGGGCTGAATATTTTAGACAAGGGGACCCCAACATCCCCAGCTCTTCCTGAGTAGGCAGGAGGAAATTGTGTGGGGAGCCACTCGTTGATCTTCTCTCTGGACAAATGGACAGCCAGGGACCGGGTGTGGGAGGGACAAAACAGGAGAGTGTCACTATGTTTAAAGGGGTGAGCAGTCATTCCTGCTCTCAGAGTATGGAACAGGGGTGGATATCCCAAGGTCCCACAGCCTCTACAAGATTCATGTATTGAACTTGAAGAGGAAGAAGAACACATTTAAAAAACCTCATCTCAGTGAACTTTCTCCTGCTGTTCAGTTATGAATATAGGACAATAAGGCCAAGTAGGAAAAAGTAGTATCATTGGTTCTATAAAAAAATCATAGATATTTACATATCCCATTACAGTTATTACACATGCCTTGAAATATCTTCTAACTGCTCTCTGCTCAGGGTGGAAGTTAGCTCATAGGGTAGAACACACGCTTGCGTGTACAAGGCCTCAACTCCAAGCACTGCTAGATGTGGCCCTTGTGGCCCCTGAGCCACCACGGGGTGCAAGTAGCACTGCATTATCTGACCAGAGCACAGAGTGTCAGACTCTCACAACTGGACCAAGTGTCATGGAGAGTAGTCTCTCGGCACCCAAGTACTACTGAGGAAGCCCCCCTAAAAATTTGGCTTTGGGACTAGAGATATATAGTACAGGGGGTAAGGTACTTGTCTTGCATGCTGCCAACTCTAGTTCACTCCCTGGTACTGCATGTGGTACCCCAAGCACCCCAGGAGTGATCCCTGAGCAAAGAGCCAGAAGTAAGCCCTGAGCACCACCAACTTTCACCCCAGCCCAATATATAGTCTGCTAATTTTGATTACAAAATTATGATAACTATACCTAACAGTAAATAAAGAACCACATATGTTACTGAACTAAGTAATCACTTTTGGAAATATTTCACTAAATATGGAGCAGTATAATTGCTTTCCTTGTAATCCATTGCATTTTATTTTATGTATTTAAAAATAGCATACCGAGAAGGGGTCTATGGACTTCATGAGTCTGCCACAGGGATCTGTGGCACCAAAAAGGATTAAAAAAAAAAAATCCCTGTGATAGATAGACTTCTCTTCAAAGGAACAATTTCCAGATCTGTGATGTGTTACATAAAGGAAGGAAAGGAAACCAAGAACCAACTGTAGGCTGAAAAAGATGTATGTACTATTTTGAACATAATTCAAATTTTAAATTAAAAGGAAATAAGTAAAATTATTACAATAATTGAATGCCACTCAAATTGGTCATCAAAGAGAATTGAACTTAGCTAAGATCCAGTTCTAAAAGAGGAATTTACCTGTTGTAAAGGGGAACACCCGACCTTTTTAAGTATACCATGATGAGTCTAAAGAGGTAATTGAAAAATGTTTCAGGCATTTTAGATATAGTGGCATATCATAAGAAAAAATGACACATTGCTGATCACTGCAATGAATGGATGAAACTGGAGGGTATCACAGAAGCAGAATTAGTCAGAAGGAGAAATACAACAACTAGATGATCTCACTCACTATGATATATAAAGAAACAAAGAAGGCATTTGCCTTGCATGTGGCCGACCCAGGTTCAATTCACCGGCATCCCATATGGCCCCCTGACAACCACCAGGAGTAATTCCTGAGTGCAGTCCCAGGAGTAAACCCTGAGCATTGCCAGGCGTGACCCCCTCCACCAAAAGAAAAGAACCCCCCTACCAAAAAAAGAGAGAGACAAATAAGGGAAAATAGATAGTATCAAACAATTGGCAAATCCTTGCCCTTGGATTATAAAACTCAGATTACCAAGTAGTGGGGGAAGGGTGCGTGGGAATGAAGAGGTGGACTAGAAGTGACAAAGGGATAATGGTGGAGGGTCCTGAGCACTTTGTGGTGATGGGTCACTGTCACTGTCAACCCATTGCTCATCGATTTGTTTGAGCGGGCACCAGTAACGTCTCTTATCATGAGACTTATTGTTACTGTTTTTGGCATACCAAATCCACCACGGGTAGCTTGCCAGGCTCTGCCATGCAGGCGCGATACTCTCAGTATCTTGCCGGGCTCTCCGAGAGGGGTGGCTGCATGAAAGGTGAATGCCCTACCATTGTGCTATCGCTCCAGCCCAACCACTTTGTACATCAGTATATAGTGCTGATACATATATACATATATATATACAATATTATAGCCACGTTACCTAAACTGTAATGAAAAAATTATTTTTAAAATCTTGGTATGTAATTTATAAACAGGTGTTATCTGTGACTTGGTGTAGTTATTTAATAATATTTAGAGAACTAGTATATTCAATTGAAAGTAAAATCAATTTATAAGGATCTACCTATTTCATTTGAAGTAAGTTTTAGGTGCTTACTAGAATGCTTTATAATAGTAAATTTTCATACACTCACTAGACATTTCTTAATTCACTCAACAATTTTTGGGATGGCATATATACATTCCATGAGGCATACATTACATGAAAAATGTGGGGGAATATCACTCAGCTTTACCACTTATGTGGTTAAAAGTCTCCCCCCCCCCACTCTACACCGACAAACAAAAAAAAACCCCTAGAAAATGTATGATCACTATCTTGATCATAACCAAGCACATTGCTTAATACTTAATTACTTAAGTAATTAATGCTTAATTACTTCAGAAATCCTGACTAGCAGAAAATTTACTCTCAAATCTGCAGGGGCGATTCTCTCCTAGCCTCTGTGGTTTTTCATGAAACAAACATGGTTGCATTCAAATCTCAAAGAGTTTAGAAGATTCAAAGGTTTACAGGATAACGGTTGTACTTGCCTCCTTCTACAGATCCATATCCAACATACAAATATGGTGACCACAAGCAGGAGGAAAAGAGGGATACTGGGAATTAGGACGTAGGCAAGATTCAAGGCAACATCTGAAAGGAGGAATGCACATTATTCGCATTAATGATGTTTTCATGTACTTCAAAACAGGCACAAAAAAAGAGCACTAATGTTTCTTTTAGCAAAATCAACCTAGTTTTAATAAATGAGGCTTTCTACCAGTCTTGTTATTCAGAATAATAGAGAACTTTAAATTTTGAAGTCCCTTGTAATCTATCAGAAAGTAAATTTTTCCCTCCAGAGGAAAGAGATTCTTTTTGTTTTTCCTTTTGAGTCACACCCGGTGATGCACAGGGGTCACTCCTGGCTCTGCACTCAGGAATTACCCCTGGCAGTGCTCAAGGAACCATATGGGATGCTGGGAATGGAAGCCGGGTTGGCCACGTGCAAGGCAAATGCCCTACCCACTGTGCTATCGCTCCAGCCCCGAAAGAGATTCTTTTCTTGTCTTTCCTCTCATAACAACATAGGGGATACTTGGGGAGTGCTGATGTGTTTGACCGTATGGGCAGGAAACTAAAATGGTGTGCGGAAAAGGGAAGGAATAAGAAGCAAGCCAGAACTCTCAGTATTTTATAATCAGGAAAGGGAAAGTCACCCAAAACATATGAATCAGCCTGTAGAACCTTCCCAGTGCCTTTGACTAAGACTAATTGGCTCCAGTTGTGTCCATGAACCACATGACTGTGACTAGCACTTAAAGTTCTTGCTCCTGACCTTCCTGTTCATTAGAGCTTAGAACCAGTGACTCTCCCCTTAAAGACTTTGGGAATTAAGAATTAAGAACTGACTCCCTTTTTTCTGCCAGTCACCCAGATGCTTTCCCTTCTTCTTTTTTTTTTTTACAAGACTGCAAACTTCACAACCACAAAACACTAAAACAGAAAAAAAACAAATAAAATCCAAATCAAAATTAAACTCTAAATGCTTGCTATCATAATAATGAGCAATAAAATGCCACCCACCTTTGTACTTTTATCAAAGAACTTTGTACTTTTTGGTGTGAGATGATATCTCATTGTTGGTTTTTATTTGCATCTCCCTGATGACTAGCGATGTGGAGCATTTTTTTATGTGCCTTTTGGCCATTTGTATTTCTTTCTTTCTTTTTTTTTTATGGCTTTTTGGGTCACAACCAGCGATGCACAGGGGTTACTCCTGGCTCATCCACTCAGGAATTAACTTCTGGTGGTGCTCAGGGGACCATATGGGATGCTGGGAATCGAACCCAGGTCAGCCGCATCCAAGGCAAATGCCCTACCCGCTGTGCTATCGCTCCAGCCCCCTGTATTTCTTTTTCGAGGAAACTTTTGTTCATTTCTTCTCCCCATTTTTTGATGGGGTTGGAGGTTTTTTTTTTCTTGTACAATTCTACTAGTGTCTTGTATATCCTGGATATTAATCCCTTATCAGACCTCTCAGTGTCTGTGTTGCAAGCCATAATGCCCAAAAGTAGAGAGAGTATGGGGAATATTGTCTGCCATGGAGGCAGGGGGAGGATAGGGAAGGGGGGGGAATACTGAGGATATTGGTGGTGGGGAATGTGCACTGGTGGAGGGATGGGTGTTTGATCGTTGTGTGATTGTAACCCAAACATGAAAGCTTGTAACTATCCCAAGGTGATTCAATAAAATAAAAAACAAACAAACAACAAAGCACTTTGTACTTTTTTCAAAGCCTTTTCATACATTGTATTTATTATGTAGTGAAGGATTTGACTGGCTTTTGTCCCTGGTTCTCGGGAAGGAGGGTAGAAATACGTGGGGTTGCCCATGTCATAGCAGTGATTTTGTTCTTCAGGGGCCACTCAGAGTCTATGCTGAGGAGAAATATCTGCGGATGGATGGGGTGGTGGTGCTAGTGCCGAAGAAGCGAGGCTTATAAGGGGATTGAATTCAGTTCTGTGGCTCATGAACAAGTCAAACATACCTGTTTGGTGTATGGGCTATGTTTGGTGTTTGGTCTATGTTTGGTGTACAGACATTCAATAAAGTCTGTACACCGAAGCTCAGTGGTGGGTGAAGTTAATGTGTGGAAGGATGATGATTTGATAGAGAAAGGACTCAAAAGCTAAGCTCCCCTTTTGGGAACCAACCCCCATAGACCTTACCCTATGGGTTTCTTCATTTGGCTTTTCTTTGTATCCTTTATAGTAAAATGTAGTCATAAATATAATGTTTTTCTGAATTGTGAGTTATAGTAAATTATCAAATCTGAAGGGACTGTAAATATTCCTTGGATTTCGGTCAGCTGATCAGAAGTGTGGGGGTCCTGGGATCTCTTTAACTCGTTGTTGATGTTCTAAATAAAATTAAGCAGACTTGTTGGGAGCTGAACCCTTAACAAGACTGAATTCAGTGAACTGAAGTGAAGGATTCTGAATTAGATTATAGTATTGCATTATACTGTATTTATGGGCACAGTAATACTTTTAGGTTCGTAATAAAAAGATTATTACTTCCATTATGCAAATGATTAAATTGAAGCTCAGAAAAATAAGTGTTTTTTAAAAAAAGTTTCCCAGTAACAAAACTTGCTCTTGAATATTCCATTTGTAATCTAAAATGTTCTTCTCATTTTCTTTTATCTTTTATATCTGTTACACTGTCACTGTCATCCGTTGCTCATCGATTTGCTCGAGCGGGCACCAGTAACATCTCCATTGTGAGACTTGTTGTTAACTGTTTTTGGCATATCGAATATGCCACGGGTAGCTTTCAGGCTCTGCCATGCAGGCAGGATACTTCAGTAGCTTGCTGGGCTCTCCAAGAGGGACAGAGGAATCGAACCCGGGTTGGCCGTGTGCAAGGCAAACGCCCTACCCACTGTGCTATTGCTCCAGACCTATTATTATCTAACTTTTAGAATGTTTTACCCATTTCCCCTGTTTGTTTCACAAATGCTATTAATCATGGATGTTATAGATCATGACTGGAACTTTATGGTTTTATTTCTTTACATCAATCTCTCAGACCCCCTCCTTTGCCTACTCCCCACCTCATGACTTCTTAATGGTTCTTAAGGTTCTGTCTTCATCCATATTTTTCACCGCTTGTCTAGCTTAACTTCCCCCGTTGCCTTAGGCTAGCTTTATCCTCTTATCTCGTTGATTAAAGTTAATGTTTAATGTAGTTTTTGCATAATTGCTCCAGCTCCAGCTACAGCTTTCAAGTAGCTGTGGGGTAAGAACAGAGCAAGAAATGTAACACTGGGTAACTTGGGATGCAGAGTCCCATTTTCTAGTTTTTCCAGGAGAGTTCGTTACATATATTTCTTTTCTTTTTTTTCTTTTTTTGGAGAATCTCCTCGTCAGAGCTCGTGGAACCTGGGGGCCACTTCTGGTGATGCTGGGCCATCTGGGCTCATGTCCACCTCTAGGACCTAAGAAGCAATGTAGCTTGGGCTCAGCAATGTCAGGGATGACTCAGGTTATACCCAGAGGTACTGGGGGCACCTTCAGGCTTACACCTGGAAATGCTTGGGGAACCATGTTGTATTGGGGATTCAAACCTAGGTCAGCTGCATGTAAAATATAAACTTAAACCCCTGAAATATCTCACCAGTTTGTTACCTTTATTTTCTTGAAATGTTTCTTTGTCCTCTTCTTTCTGTATGTCTTCTGAAAATGTAGGTGTTGCTGGCTCTATTCCTGCACGTGGAAAAAAATAGTGTACTTTAGAATGTGATAAGGTGATAACGTAATCTTTGTACGTGATAATGTGATCTTTGTTGCTAAGAATCAGGTACTGAAACAACCAACAGGCATCAAGGCACATAAAGTATTGAGGTGCCAAAGGGAAAGCTATGGCTCATTTCTAGAAACAACAGTTATTAGTTTGGCTCACTTCTTGTCTCATTAGGTTGAATTATTCCTTTCAGATAGTTATAACAAATAATATACCAAACTAAGTTTGGAACTATTGTTTTGAGAGAGAGAGAGAGAGAAAGAAGAGAGAGAGAGAGAAATAAGCTACTTGCCATAGCCAGATGTGGTCTATAACTCTTCAATGGTCAGGGATAATATCTGTGGTCTTTATTTTTGGGGGTTTTGTTTTTGGGCCACACCCAGCAGTGCTCATGATTTACTCCTGGCTTTGCACTTAAGGTTCATTCCTGGTAAGGTCCCACATGGGACCATATGGGGTGCAAGGGATCAAAGCTGGTTGTTCGCATGCAAGAAATACACCCTAAATATTTTACTACCACTCCTGCCCCACCAATCAGTGGTCTTTATGTTTCATTATATAGTCTAAAGAATATTTGCTTCTAAACCCACAAAGAGAAGTTAAGAAACAATCCAAAGTAACCCAAATCTCAAATGGAGAGCTTACCTACAGGCCTTGTAGAAGGAGCTGTTGGTTTCTCTGAGAAAGAAACAAAAATAAAGATCGTACTCAAATTTCTATGCCATCTGAATGAAAGCAGCCAAAGCATCTATCATTTATTTGCTCATACAAAACTTTATCATCCCACAAAGATAAAAACTCAACAAATCAGCATTGGTAGCTTACCATCTAATCTACAGACCTTATTCAAATTTTACTATTTGTCATAAATAGTCACCATCATCATCATCATCATCATCATCATCATCATCATCATCATCATCATCATCATCATCATCATCATTATCATCAGTGTCACTGTCATCAGCCAGGGTCCAATGTAGGATCCTCTGTTGCACTTAGTTCTTATGAAAGAAGGTGGGAACCTGAACCTGAGGTTGAATGTTATCACTGGAAAGGGGGAAGGGTATTTAAGCCCTGGGAATAGCAGTGAAGAACTCTTGGGGTATTTCATAGAGTACAAAGGGAATGGGATTCTGAGAAAAGTAGGAGGCATGGAGAGACCAGGATCTGATTATTTCCGTCCTTTTATGGCATGCTGAGG
This sequence comes from Sorex araneus, assembly GCF_027595985.1. Taxonomy (NCBI): domain Eukaryota; kingdom Metazoa; phylum Chordata; class Mammalia; order Eulipotyphla; family Soricidae; genus Sorex; species Sorex araneus. The sequence continues at coordinate 165,087,367 of NC_073304.1, read as the reverse complement.
TGTGGGAACTTATCTGAAGGACGAGTAGCCAGTCAAAAAACAATATGCTTATTTTTTCCACGTGCCCACCTCCCTTTCCCAGATCTATATTCTATCCTTCTTTGTGTTTTGGGCTGATCTCTAAGATCCTTATCATGGGGTGTTGCTGTGTCCTTTGGCTTCAGATTGCACTTAATTAACTGAGACAGAGGCAAGAGATGAGAAAGCAGAAGAGACATGTCCTGGTATTCTATCCCCCTCCCCTCTCCCACATCACTGTCATAAACGGTATCTGGATTCTTAGGTTAGAGCTTCGATGGGTGGCTTTTCTGTGACTTCAAGCTCTCTGTGGTTTCTGTTAAAAACCATTCCCTTTGCTTGGGCCTGGGAATGGTATTAGCTTTTTCATTGTGGCTGGGCACATCACCATCTTATGTTTTTGATCAGCCATTTTCCAAATGGCTTTCTATGTCACTTTCCTCATTCAATTCTGAGTGTGCCATCTCCCCCTCCCCCCATCCCCTACCAGGATTCAGTCTGCTACAGGCAAAAGCAAAAGTAATAAAGCATATTTTTAAAAAAGTTTAAATTTTGGTCCTTTGAAAATGAAAAGGATATAAAAGCTCATGTATAAAAAACTCACATTTCAAAAAACATTAAAAAGTGCAAAATTTAAAAAAAAATTAAAAAAAAGAAGGGGCTGGAGTGATAGCACAGCGGGCAGGGCATTTGCCTGGCACGTGGTCAACCCGGGTTCAAATCCCAGCATCCCATATGGTTCCCTGAGTACCGCCAGAAGTAATTCCTGAGTGTAGAGCCAGGAGTAACCCCTGTGCGTCGCGTCGCCGGGTGTGACCCAAAAGCAAAAAAAAAAAAAAAAGTGCAAAATTTTAAGTCATGGAGCTAATGGGGGATAATTAATAAAAGTGGTGGAAAGCCATTTGTAATAAGCACCTAGTTTTATCTCTCTGAAGAAGCCATCTGCTAAAGAACCCAACCCTGGTCTATGCAGTTCCCTTGCTGAAGGAAGACAACTGTGTTTGACGGGGAGGGCCAGAACTCTGGAGAGAAGAAAGAATTATTCAAAGGGGCAAAGACAGAAAATTGAAAAAAAAAATCGGCAGCAAAATTTGCAGCAAAAGCATAGTCAACTTCAAACAAAATTTGAAAGTGAAAGGATTATTTAATCCCCAAATAGATAGAACGAACAAAGCAATGTAAGTTGAAGTTGCAAGGTATCAATATAATCTAGCATGGGGACTTAAAGCCTGCTCATATGAGTGATCACTGTCTGCCCAGTATCACTGAAACTGGTGTTCTTTAGCATCTACCTCCTCTGATCACTGTTCGAATTCCTTAAAAGCCCCAGTAAGTAACTTCACATGACTATTAGGAGACTTTAGAGAATGATGAGAGCTTCCTCTCACATTTCTTCTTATTCTAAGCTCCTACAGTCAGCCTCACACGTGGAAAGCATCAAGAATCTGTGGCTGCCCTCTTGGAGGACATTTTGTTTCCTGGTCTCATAATTCTTTTTTAATTGTGCATAAGTCAGACCCTTTGTTTTCTTCATCCCCTCATTTAGCATCTGTTGTCCTTTTCTCTTCCTAGAATAACTCTCATTAAAGAAGTGTCTGCATTTCCCTTTACAAGAAATCTCCATGTTTATCACTGCTGGCATTCACAACAAACTTTCTCAGAGACCACAGTAAAAATTCTTGGAACTAGCAGCTGCTTATGGGAGAGGAGGTGAAGAATTCAACTACATAATTGGGAGGGAATTCATTACCATCAGAATATTTGCAAATGAAATTGTTCTTCATGTTGCAGTGGTCGTCATTCCACTGGAACATGTAGGGGCCCCCGATGCCAGCGGGTGCCGATGGCTGATGGTACATGACCACGCAGACCTCGCTGCCGCAGGAAGGCTCATCCACATACCAGTTCCTGTAGGAAAGGGGTCAAAATGGAAGCAACAGAAGGATACCCCATGACATGGAAGTCTTTTCTTTCCTTTCAAGTTCTACTGAGCCATAAACTTACAATGTTATTTAAGTATGAGAGAGAGAGAGAGAGACAGAGAGAGAATTGAAGTCCTGTCAATAAGTAGTACCACACATGTTCTAATATGGACATCATAGTCAATCATCTGACATGACCTCTTTGCATGGAGGAACTTATTACCATGTGATAATGTCTGTAAAGTATTTACAAAGACAAAGCAGCTAGTAGTGAGGGTCTGTTTGTCTCTGTTTCAGTCTGTTTGCCCTGATATAATATATAACTTATCTCATCTAGAGTTGCTTGTCTCTCCCATCTCTCTGCATTTTTCAGTGGCTATAACTGCCTTCCTATCCTAACCTTGGGAAGCAGATGGAAAATTCAGCATCAAAATAAGCTTTTTCAGACTTCAGAGGATTTCAAAACAGATGAGGGATGAGGTTAGAAGTCATATTCAGTTATTTTCACTTCATCAGTCTGATGTGCCTCTTCAGCCTGATTTCTTGTTTTGTCTCCCTGGTTCTTGAATGGGGTAACCTCAGCTCCACTATCTAGTGGCACTTGGATTTTAATGCAGGACATGCATGTCCTGGCTTAAGACTTTTGATGGCAGAAAGTCTACAGGCCATGAGCATTTACTTCAGGTGTTGTCTCAGGATGGGGTTTCATAGTCTGCTAGGCTACTCATCTGAACTGTCTCCTTCCTGGGCCCAGATTGTGCCTTGGTGCCCAGATGTTTAAGCTGGGTCTTTCCGTTCTATGTAGCTCTGTGAAAGTCCCTCCTTAGACATGGCCTGGAGGTCTTCTGGTAGCAACCCAGAAAGGCTTTGCTTGAGGGCTGGTTGCTACTTTCAAGTGGAAAATTTTATGCTACACTCCCTGGACTGGACAGTAACTAAACTTGGTTACTGTGCCGGGGTAGCTGGAATTTGTCTCTCATTAGTTGCCTAAAGACCATTTTTCTTTCTACCTTTTCTCTTTCTTTTGTTTTTGGCCATATTGAGCCATATTGGGCAGTGGTCAGGGCTTACTGCTGGCTCTGTGCTCAGGGGTCACTCTTGGCAGTGCTTAGGGGACCGTATGGAGTTCTAGGGATCAAATCTGGGTCAGCTGTATACAAGGCAAATGAGCTATCTGCTGTACTTTTACTCCAACTCCAGAAGGCCTGTTAGTACACCTACCCTGTGTTGCCTTGTTCTACTCATCACTTATGGCTTTATGTTGCTTCATTTCAGCAGGAATGAATGGATTATTATACCTGTCACCTTGTTTCTGGTCCTGAGCCAGCTTGCCATGAAGGGACTCACTGGGAGTCCAGCTTCCCAGGAGGAAGGAGCCTTTATCACCACAGCAATACACATGGTAATGATTTACCCTGTTTGTCATTGGGACCTGTGGCTATTCAAATAACCATTTACTGGGAAAGATGAATACCCAAACATTCTAAGTACTGGTGGATACAGGATACAAGTTTACATCCCACAGACCTAATGTCATCAAGAGGACTCACTGGAATGAGAGCATTTTAAATATAATTCTGACCCACAACCAGTTCCCAGTGGGCTCCATTCCATGTTTATTATCCAGTTCTCAAGGATATGAAATGAAAAGACATGATATGAAATGAAAAGTAGTTGGCATAATCCCACTTTGGTTCCTTTTAGGGTTAAAAGCTATAATGATGAAGAAGATCAAATTATGTCTCTGAAACTGTATTCTTTCTATCTACTCTGAGACACTGAATAAATATCTTTGTCAGGGGAAAATGTCAAAAGTAGCAGCAACTTGAAAGCTTGAGGTATGCAAACATGATTTCCCTCACAGTACATCTATTTAATGTAGTTAATTAAATTTGGCTTTGGTTCCTGTAAAACCCAAGGGGTTTATGAGGGTACCAGAGGAGAACAAACTCAACCAAGAAGCTACAATTACAGCTGCTTTGCCAGATATGGCATCTTTGCTAGAGCAGGTTAACATGCCCTCAGGGACCTAGTGTGTAGATCTGATGATAATTTTCTTTCCCACATATATCAGCAAGGGAATCATAAGTGGTTAACATTCATTTGGAGTGAATAAAAGTATGTATTTATGTTTTTGCCAAAAGGTTATATGAATTCTCCTACCTTCTGTTATAATATGATGTGAAGAGAGTTGGTGGCTCAGACATCTTGCAGGAAAACTGTGCAATATACCACCTATTTTGCTATCATGACGTGGACTGAATCAGACAGGCAGAAAGTGACTAATGCATTGCAGAACTTAGACTCAGCTCATATCCTCCAGTACACTGAAGAGGTTGAAGATAATTTTATAAAGATTCAGAAACTTCTACTTTGTAATAATGGCTTAGATGCGTCACGATCTAAGGAATGCCAGGACATATTTTAAAAATTAAAGGACATGACAGTTGCATCTTGCAATAATTTGAAGTGTCTTCCAATAACTTGAAGAGGGAAACATAATGCCTAGTAGGTCTCTTTTGGTTCTAAATGCAGAGGATTTCATACCTATGGATACTGTATTGGTCCATGTACCAGTAAATTAAAAAGATGGTTGTCTTTGAGTAAGAATCTAAAGCAGAAAGCAACTCAAGTAGTTTAGGATGTGGTGTAAGCTGATTTGCTACTTGGCCATATTACCCAGAGACACTAATATAGGAGGGATCAGTGGTGATAAAAATAATGTCATATGGAATTTTTGACAATACTTAATGAAAGAATCAATGCAGACTCCTAGGATTCTGTGGTAAGGCCATGTCACCTGTAGCTGAGAAAGACTCATCTTTTGCAAAACAACCTCTTGCTTGCTACAAGGCAACAGGCACAGAGACCATGAAATTCCACTTGCTAATTATGTTTGATGTATGTAGTTAGACAATTATGTCTAATAGTACAATGTCTGTACTATTAGACAGACCTCACCAGAGCTTGGCATGTCTGGAACCAATCAATTATAATATGGAAGAGGTATATCTAGGACTAAAGGGCATCATATGAGCCATTTAAACAGATGATCTAATGACAATTACCACTATCATACCAGAGGCTCTCCCTTAGCTTACACTCTAGCTGCATAAGGGGATCCTTGATAGATCAGACTAAGCTTGATTTGTGAATGGGTCAGCCAACTACAACTCCAAATGGATAAAAACAGCCATGCTCACAGATGTCCTTGAAAGCTCAAGGGGAAAAGGACATCCTTTCTATGGCCAAATCTCAGTTTGTACATATAGTATATATAGTTAACTACTTGTGCAGAATGGCTATCCAAAGGCTTTTTCAATATTTTATCTATCAACACAGGATACCATATAACATCTCATCAGAACAAAGAACTACTTTATCACATAGTAAGTGTGGGAGTAAGCACCTGGCCAAGGAATTTGCTAGTCATACCACATACTATACCATTCTGTTGCTGCCATCCTGATAGGAGGATGGAATAGCATTTTGGGAACACTGAGAGGTAATACTCTCTGTTGATGGGACATCATTCTCTAAGAGCCAATGAACTTAGTGACTTTTATATTGGCATCTGAACCTAAGTATGAGAGTACATGGTTCTGGGAACCAAGGGATAGCCCTACTTGTGATGCTAGTATGGACTATTTTTAGAATAAGTGAATCTTACACATCTACAATTCTGAGCTTTGTGGGTTTATAAGTTTTTGGCTCCCAAAGGAGAATAACCAGAGCAAGGGTCTGATTGAACCATGAACTATGGCTGCTACCTGGACATTTTGGAATCTAAGAGTCAAGAAGAGTAACCATTGGGGACAGGGCAGTAGTACAGTGGTAGGGCACTTGCCTTGCATGTAGTGGATCTGGGTTTGATCTCTGGCACCCCATATGGTCCCCCAAACCCTGTCAGGAGTGATTCTTGAACACAGAGCCAGGAGTAAGCCCTGAACATCACTGAGTGATGTGAGCCCAAAATAAAACAAAACACACAGGAAAGAGAGCCGCTGAAGGAAAATGCCCCTTAACAAAGAGAAGGTAGATCTGTTTTTATACATTATGAAAGGTGCCCAGATTATCTATTTGGGTACTCTTGTTTTACACTTGCCCAATTTAGATGATAAATAAAAAACTGCGATCACTGCAGCTTGAGAACTACAAGTGGACTCGGGATAAGGGTCTAGATCATGTCACAAGGTAAGCCATTTAGGTGCCATGAGCAGAAGGTGAGGGAGTCTAAACTGAGCATTAAAGAAGGGAGATCATTCGGTATCAGTAATGGCCCTGGGACCAGCTGCAGTGGTGGGACATATAGTTCATCCTACTATTTTCCTTTTAGAAATTCTTCTAGGAAGAGAGTTCCATGAGAATCCTTCAGAAGCTACTGATTCTAGAATGCAGGTTAAGATGCAGGTTTGATGAACATAATGGATAGACCTTGATAGTTGCTCATCTGCTGTCTTAAATATAACAGGTAAATATATATACATATATATATTTAGAGAGAGATGTTACATACATATGTATAGATATACATATATAAGTTTTGGGTCATACCTGACAATATTTAGGGGTTATTAAATGGCTCCATACTCAGGAATTACTCTTGGTGGTGCTTGGGGGGGCATATGGCATGCTGGGGATAGAATCCACATCACATGGGTGCAAGGCAAGTGTCATACCTGCTATACTATCTATCCAGCCCCACATATTATATATGTTAATCTTTTTGTTTGTTTGTTTGTTTTGTTTTAGGGCACATCCTGCAGTACTCAGGACTTACTCCTGACTCTGTGCTCAGGGATCTGGCGGGGCTTGGGATATCATATGTGGCACTAGGGATAGAAGGTAGGTCGGGCACATGTAAAGCAAACACCTACCTGCTATACTATCTCTCCAGTCTCTATCTCTTAATGTTTTGTTGGCTATACTTTTAGGTTTCATTGGCATAAACATTTTATTGTAAAAATATATCAGCTATGGTAAATTTGTTATAACTCATAACTATTTTTTGTATTAGGTGTGTCTTCTAATTTTAATATTTTTGATTTTTGTCCATGTTATATTTGTTAGGAAAGATGGTAGTAAGGCCATGGTGCCAAGGTGGAGTGTGATGAGTGATGTTGGTTTTAGGAGGGTATAAATTCTTGCCTATAGATAGAATTAGATCTTGGCTTTGATTTCTTGCCTATCATCACAATTTCCTGTAGTCAGGAGCCCAAACATGAATTTTAGCCCCATAGGCCTTCAACCTCTCTCTGAAGTTCTAGGTCCTGATGCTGGATAGCCAAATCCATTGACTTCTAGCCCTTGTACTATAGAAGCAGTACTACTGGGTTTCATCCACCCATACATAACTCACTGGATATGAGATGAACACAGACCCAAGGTTGAGTCCCCACCTTTGCCACACTTCTGCTATTCTAGTGTCTGCTGTACACCAGGGCTCTGCAGAGCTCTGTCTTCTCTTACCACTGACCTGGCAATGTGGATTCAACTTGCTTCCTTTTGTATTTTAGTCATATAAGTTCACCACTGTGGTTCCATGGACTTACCTGAATGCTGATGTACTGCCATCAGTCCAAGCATAAAGATCCTGACAGGCTGTGCTATTGTTTTGTTTCTCCTCATGTCTTCTGAGCCCAATCCAGAAATCACCATCAGATGCCAAGAGGTTTTCAATGAACTTTTCTATCAGTCGCTGTTCATCTTCAGACTCCATGCTGACTAGCTGGCCTCCATCCCTCCTGCAGGCATCTCTGGCTTCCTCAAAGTTCATTCTTCTAGAAGCATCATGGAAGTAGACGACTTTATAACAAGGCCTCTGGGTTCCTCCCCGGCAGACCCGTTGCCCTAGGGAAAAAAGGAAAGTCTATTTCAGTGTCCCCCAAAATATCAGAGCTGAGATGCCTAGTGCCATCTAAGTAAAGCCCCCATAGGCAAGAGTTTCAATTACACCTCAACGGACGATTATAATGTCAGGGTTTTTAGAGCAAACTGATTCCTCTTCCATCATGGGGATGCAGTGATTGAAACTCTGGTGTCATGTAGAATTTCATGCTCATTTGTTTTGTTACAGATTCTTGAAAAGCAGACATTTTTATTTTTATTTTTTAAATATGTGCTGGGGATTGAACTAAGGTATTGAGGCAGGCACTTTACCTTTAAACTACATCATTTCCTCGTTTTTTTTTAAAGGAAAGTAGATGGAGACTTATGACTTCACTTAAAGGCATATAATCACTATTTTCATGCAGTCAGGGAGTCTCAGAGATTGTATGGTTGGTTTAAAGTGGGATATCTGTTTGGTGGTCCCTTCAGGTAAGATAAGGTATCCTGATGTTGGGCAGTTTCCTCTACCTTGGAACCCTCCGCCTAGGCTGCAAGACTGATAATTCGCTCAGTTTATGGCATGAGATGTAGCAAAAACATCAGATCTATTGGGGTTTCTGTTACTGATCTTGTTTAAAGACAACAGCTATGGCTTACTGAACTCTTACTGTGTGTCATGAACTATACTAAGGACTTTCACATTTACACACATATATTACATTATTGAAACCTCATCATAATTCCCAGATGTAGATTATTGTGTATACCCCATTTTACAGATGAGAAAACAAAGCCTCAGGGAAATTAAGTAATATGGTGGTCGCACTGCTATCAGCAGAATTATCGATGTCTGCTAATGGTGAACATACTACCCACTCCCCTCTTGTCTGCAGGCTCAGGTTGTACTAAGGCAGTAATGATATATGTTATCTGAAAAGACTGAATATACATATCATACATGACATCCAGCGGGCTGTATACCATCTCAGACAAATGGATGGGCTTCTACTGAGGATTTCACCAGTACACACTGCTTTGCTTGCCTCTGTGTGAAGTCTTGCTGAACCTGAAGTCGTAGCCTAATTACTCCATTCTTTGGTCAGTCCATTTGGAGAGGAAGTTCTGCCTGGTTCTATACAAGGTGCTGAGAGAAGTAACATGTGCCAGAGCAGGCAGATAACTCGGAGGACTGGAGTGCAGAGTTCACATGCAGAAACATCCCTGGCACCACATTGTGCCCCCCTATCTCTTAGGTGTGAGTATTTCCGTGTAGCATGACAATGTATGACCCCAAATCCCAAAAATAAAAGAAAGCAAGAGAAGAAGCAAATGCCAGTTCCTAGCCCACAGAAGGACACAGCCTCCCTCCCCTTATCCCTCCCTCCCTTCTTCCCTCCTTTCTTCCCTCCTTTCTTTCTTTCTTTCTTTCTTTCTTTCTTTCTTTCTTTCTTTCTTTCTTTCTTTCTTTCTTTCTTTCTTTCTTTCTTTCTTTCTTTTTTCTTTCTTTCCTTCTTTCTTTCTCTCTCTCCTTCTCTCTCCTTCTCTCTCTTTCTCTCTTTCCCTCTTTCTTTCTTTCTTTCTTTCTTTCTTTCTTTCTTTCTTTCTTTCTTTCTTTCTTTCTTTCTTTCTTTCTTTCTTCCTTCCTTCCTTCCTTCCTTCCTTCCTTCCTTCCTTCCTTCCTTCCTTCCTTCCTTCCTTCCTTCCTTCCTTCCTTCCTTCCTTCCTTCCTTTCTTTCTCTCCCTTTTCTGCCACACCTGGCTGTACTCCAGGATCACTCTTGGAGGGCTTGGCAGGCCTCATATGATACTGGAGATTGCACCCAGTTGACCGTGTGCAGAGCAAGTGCCCTAACCACTGTAATATCTCTCCAGTCAGCCTTTGTATCTTGATTCAGATCTATGAAATGAAGACCAAATTTTAACAAGGGGAATCTTTCCTTTGTAAGGAAAAAGTCCAACCATGGGCTGAGGTGTGAATTAGTGCCACAGAAGGAGGTTTTGGTTTGAGGATCTCTTCCCAGGCCTCATGGAAATCCTTATGTTCCTAACTTATTTTGCAGCTGTTCAGGGAGCCAGATAGCCTTTATTATGTTCTAACTGTCCAGCATGCCACAGACAACTGCCTTTTTGGTGCCAAAAAGAAATAGCACAACAAATAATCCAGAATGCACTTGTGGTCTCTTATTTTCTATTACTCTTTAACAGCTTTGGTTAAAAAAAAAAACTTGTCAAAAAGCAACAAGTTAAGAGAGTTTTGTATTTTCTTTCTTTCTTGGGGTCAGTCTTCTGCTACTAAACAGAGAAACTTTAATAGAATTGCCCATTAGCAAATTAGAGGGCCTCAAAGGCAGGACTTCTCTAAGGGGGTGCGCTAGAGAGGGAGTGTGTGTGTGTGGCGGGGGGTGTACTGGGTAGACAGGGGTATGGGGATTTTCCCCTGCAGGATAGCCTGGTGAGGAAAAACAAATGAGCCCAGAACTTCCAGCCTGGACCCCAGTATAAGACAGACTGGAGTTGAATTTCCTGGCGTTCCAATTTTCCACCGTCGGATTATCCAGGGAAACTCTAACACCTTCCACCAGTTTCCTGTATGGTCGGCCTGGCCTGGAGACCCGAGTAAGTGGGTGAGTGCCAGCGAGCCAGAGCTGGAAACAGGCCCGGACCATCTGGTTCTCCGGCCTCCAGGAAGTCTTTCTCTTCTCATTGGCAGGAAAGGGAAGGGTGGGAGGGCTTTCTGCTCCCCAAGAGCACGGACTCGGCCCCACAGCCCTACCCTACCCGTTACTTACCCCCTCTCCCTCCTCCGCTGTCGTCGCTCACACCCCGCTCCCATCCTGAAACCAACGGTGCTGACAGTCAGCTGGGCCCGCAGGATAACTCTGCCGGCCTTTACATTGCCCGGTGTCTCCCTTGGTTTTTGTCCGCTCCCGCCAAGTGGAGCGGAGAGAGAGGGGCGAGACGAGATATTGCTCCCCACTCACGCCCCCCGCCCCCCTGCCCCCCCCCCCCGACATGCAGCACGGATGCAAAATGCGGGAAAAGCAGAGCACTGTACCTTCTCCGAGGTCCAAGTCCGAGGCTGCAGGGCGCAGGAAGGAAACGGAGAGTCACCCCCGAGTCAGGCGGGGCTGGTCCCGCCGACCCCGCTGCTTTCCCGACCTCTAGGGCTCTCCCTGCGCCGCTGGATCCCGCCACCCTCTGCTCCCCAGGGAAAGACCCGGAGTACCGGGCGAGGTCCCGACAGCACAAACGACTCTCATTCTCCCCGTACCCGAACGCGAGGCCCTCCCCGGGCCGTGGGCAGGGCAGGGGAACCGGTGATCCAGCACCGAGTGCGAGTACCACTTGGGCAGGTCGTCCCCGATGTGCTTGGAGCCCCACGTCACCCCGAATCCCGTTCGCTGGGCTGGGGAAGGAACTCGGATCCTTCCAGGATCCGAAGGGAACCGGCGTTGGTCTGCGCCGCGGGGCGATTTTCCCCCTAGGAGCAGGGGACGTCGAAGAGCGCGGAGTTCCTTCGCGGGAGGGGCGCCACCCCACCCACCCCGCGGCCCTGCCGGCCGTCGGCAGCAGTTGGGGTGCATGGGGGCTCAGCACCGAGGCAGTTCGGGGCCCAGCTCCCGCTCCCGCCCCGCTGTGCACTCACCGCTCAGCAGGCGTCCGCTCGCGGCCCGGGACCCCGCCAGGAGCGCCGCCAGCAGCCAGGCTCGCAGCGCGGCTCCCCGCAGCATGGCTCGGCTCGGGGGGCACGAGGCGGCGGCGGAGCGGGCGGACTCTGGAGCGTCGTGCACCACCGACACGGCGGCGGCCGCAGCATCTCCTAAGCTCGACGGAGCCGGCACCCGCAGGAGGCGGGCTGGGCGCCGAGCCAAGCCGTCGCCCCTCCGCCCCCCTGGGACGTCACTGCGGAGAGGGCAGCCCAGCCCGCTAGCCCGTCCCCCTCGCCCCCTCCCCCCGCCCCCTGCGGGTCTCCACCAGCGAACTGGGCGCCGGACGCCCGGCCTGCGCCAGGGGAGGGAGGAGAGGAGAGCGCCAGCTCTCCGCCGGGCTTCCTAGCTCCGCGGGGCGGTCCATCCTGCGTTTGCCTCGGGGCACTGGGCCCAGGAAAATCCCTGCCTGGCTTTGCTGAAGCCTGGTGACAGCACCGTGGCCCAGACCAGGACATCTCTCCTGCTCGCTTCAGAGGCATAGGCAGATCCGCCCAGCCCTGGGCTCTGCAGTGTGGACCAAAGGTACCGAGACCTCTCAGGTCAGGACGGCTACCCTGGGAAAGGCATAGTAGATTCAGATGCTCAAGAAGGCAGTGTGGAAGTGGAAGGCAGCGAGCATAGCCAGCGGAGAAGGTGGCTTAAGTTGGCTGAGAGCACTGTGGCAGAGCAGAAGACATCATGCAGAAGGTGGCCTTGGAAGAGGACCCCCTCTAAGAAAAGAATGTCTCAGTTCGCTCTGGAAAAGCTTTCCTCTCTAACCCTGCTCTGTCCCTGGACTCCCACAGCAGCTGTGTTTTACCTTTGAGTTTTGTAGTGAAACAAGATGTTTTAATTTTTTAATTTTTATTTTTTTTATTAGAGAATCACTGTGATGTACAGTTACAAACTTATGAACTTTTGTGTTTTTGCATTTCACTCATACAGCGATCGTTTACCAATCCCTCCACCAGTGCAGGTTCACCTTCACCAATGATCCCAGTATCCCTCTCACCACCCCAACCCCATCCCCCACCACCCCACCCTGCCTCTGCAGCAGGGCATTCCCTTCTGTTCTCTCTCCTGTTGGGTATTGTAGTTTGCAATAGAGGTATATTGAGTGGTCTTCATGTCCGGTCTATAGTCTACTTTTAGTTTGCTTCTTCCGACCCGAATGGGTCCTCCCAACATCCTCTACTTCGTGTTCCCTTCTCTATCTCAGCTGCCAATTTCCCCCAGCATGTGAGGCCAGTCTCCAAGCTGTGGGGCAGACCTTCTGGTCCTTATCTCTACTACTCTTGGGTGTTAGTCTCCCACTCTGTTATTTTATATTCCACAGATGAGTGCAATCTTTCTATGTCTGTATCTCTCTTTCTGATTTATTTCACTTAACATGATACTTTCCATGTTGAATCCACTTATATGCAAATTTCAAACAAGATGTTTTTAAATATACTCTAGTAATAAAATTAGCCTCCTGCTTAAGTACTAAGGTACCCGGTGGCAGAGTTGGTTCTGAGTTCCTTGGCTTTCCCCCACACCATGCTGCTCTGTGAAACACAGAAGAAGCCCCCATCATGGCCACAGATGTCTGTTTTACCCTCAGTTTGAGTGACTGCAATTCTAGACGAACAGGCTGAATGCAGACTTGGGGGGAAGGCAGGGAGGGATATCAGCATCCTCAGATAATAGGCTGCTTTGTTAGTGCAGAGAGAGTCCTGCAGGACAGTCATAGCCATGGGGGCTTTTTGTGGTGCAATTACACTGGAACTCTGGTGGAGGGTGACTATTTCTGGTAACTATTAAGACACATACAGACAGAGGTGTGAAGCGAAACACTTGAAATTACATGATGTTATAAACCAATGATGAAAAAATAGTATTTTAAAGAACATCTCAGACCCAAAATTTAGTTTTTCCAGAAAGTCCTGGTCATCAAAACAACAGAGACAACTGTTATGGTTAAATAAAACAAATAAATTAATTTTAAAAAAGCATTTAAGTTGGCTTCTGCTGCTCTGCTTAGGATGCCTCGGGACCAGTTATGTCTAAACTCGACAGATTGGGTCTGGCTATTCAATGCTAGTGCCCAGTGGGGGAGCACTTTGGGCTCTGCAGTGCCAGGGATACCAAGCTATTGCTGTGGTACTTGTGGGCAAGAGGGCTACCTTGGGCAGTGCTGCGGCGTGGGATTTGGAGCTGGGGAATGGTATTTGGTGCTGGGGTGTGGCATTTGATGTTGAGGTGTGGTATTTGGTGCCAGGGATCAAATCCAGATCTGAGAGCGCAGTGTATGTGACCCTAACCATTGGGATATCTCTCAGATCCCCATGCCTTTAAAAAAATATCTGTAGGGCCTTGAGTGAGTTCCTTTGCCAAGTTTCAGTCAACTCTTGATAATACTAAATGTGACCTTAATTAAGGGGCTGGAGAGGGAGCACAGGGGTTAAGACACTTGCTTTTATTTGTTTATTTATTTATTTATTTAGTCTTTGAGCCACTTTCTGTCTGTGCTCAGGGTTTAGTCCTGGCTCTGCAATCAGAGATCACTCCCCACAAGCTCAGGGGGCAATATGGGGTACTGGAGGTTGAACCTGGGTCAGCTGTGTGCAAGGCAAGCATAAAGCACTTGCTTTGTATTGCTTGGATCTAGTTGGACAAAGCCTCAACCCAGTTATCATATAGTCCCCAAGCACTGCCAGAAGATACCCTGAGCACAGAACCTGGAGTTAGCCCTGAATAACTCAGGATATGGCCCAAACCCTCTTCTTCCCCCCCCAATAGTTTTGTAAAGATTTGATGGAGGCAAGTAGATATTTAGATATTTGATCAATATCTATGTGAAAAAGTTTTGTGAAGGTTTGATGAATCAAATAGATATTTGAAATATATATGAGGAAAATAGATAATTTAGGAAAATAGAAAGTGTGCAGATTTCTGGATATTGTCACTGACACTGTCATCCCGTTGCTTATCAATTTGTTCAAGCGGGCACCAGTAACGTCTCTCATTGTGAGACTTATTGTTACTGTTTTTGGCATATCCAATACGCACAAGTAGCTTGCCAGGCTCTGCAATGCGGGCACGAAACTCTTGGTAGCTTACCGGGCTCTCTGAGAGGGGCAGAGGAATTGAACACTAGTCAGCCGCGTGAAAGGTGAATGCCCTACCACTGTGCTATCGCTTCAGCCTGCTGGATATTATCAACTATAAAGGCTTTATTTCCAGTACGATAGTATCTCTTACAACTTGTTAAAGAAACTGTTCCTTTGACACAAATATGAAACTGTGCCCTGGTTCTCCCTTTGGTACCTTTATTTAAAAAAAATTATTTAATTGAATTAAACATGAAAAAACTTACAAGCTTTCAGCTTCAAGTCTCAGTCACTCAATGATCAGACCCCCATCCCTTCACCAGTGCACATGTTCCACCACCAAGAACCCCAGTATACCCCACCTTCCACCCCCCCACCTGTGTGGTCAATGATATTCACTTTATTCTCTCTATACTTTGAATACGTTCAATATTTCAACAGAAAACTACTATTATTTAGAATTTTCCCCCAACAATCAAACCTGCTGTACCCCAACAATCAAACCTGCTGTAAAGGTGTCATTTGATAATTTGTTTTACATTGCTGAGAATGAAGAATATATGAGCTCGTGTGGCTGCTATTGCGGCCGTATGATTTTGGATTTCTGATATTTTAGCTCAGTTCACAGTTTTATGTGTGTCTGCTCCAGATCTCGTCTGGGCAGAGAGCGTGCCAGTAACACCCCCATCCCAAGATCTCCTGTGTGCCACGTCACTGCAAGCTCATATCTCTAGGTAGTGAGTTCTAGAATATGGCGGTTGCCACGTGGGTGCCGCTGCCGCCGCTGCCACCAGCCCTGCCAAAAGAAAAGGTCGAGAGAGAAAAACCTTTCCCCTCCCGGGACGGCATGGGGTTGTAGCTCAGTTCACAGTAAAGGTGCATTTCTACAAGAAGCCGCTGGGTGCCAAAAGTGGTTAGTAGCCCTCCAGGATCATAGTCTTTAAGGAGCAGAGGCGCCGTTTCGTGTACGGCTGCTCCGGATCTCTCCCTTTGGTACCTTGACCCTTGGTCCAGGTCTGTTTTGTTAAGGTATAGAGTCAGCTTCATATGGTAGATTAAGGACCTCAGTTCTTCATTTGCTCTGTCTCTATATCCTTTGTCATGTGGCTTTGTAATTCCTTTCATTAAAGGGGCAAAATATATTTTATCTTTGTGTTTTACCAGGACTGGAGTGATAGCACAGAGGGTAGGGAGTTTGCCTTGCACGCAGCCGACCCGGGTTTGGTTCCTCCGTCCCTCTTGGAGAGCTTGGCAAGCTACTGAGAGTATCCCGCCCGCACAGCAGAGCCTGGCAAGCTACCCATGGCGTATTCTATATGCCAAAAACAGTAACAACAAGTCTCACAATGGAGATGTTACGGTGCCCGCTCGAGCAAATCAATGAACAATGGGATGACAGTGCTACAGTGTTTTACCAGATCACTTGGTCAACAGAATGGGTTGAAACTTCTGTTTCTGAGCCTAGACAGAAAATGGCCACACATTTCTAGTTGTTCTCTTGGATCTTTGCTTTTTTTGAGACCATGTAGATTTCTCAGCTGTTCAAAACTGTTCATGTATATACCAAATAGGATGCTATGAGATCCAGGGATATCTTAGTCAATCATTAGACACCTACTAGCAGACTGGAACCCTGCCCTCCATTTCCTGGTGCTGTAGCATAGAGCTGAGCTATCTGACCAAAATTAGATCAGCTAAACTCCAACAGATCTGAAACATCATTTGTATCACTTGTCATCCCATTGCTCATCAATTTGCTTGAGCAGGCACCAGTAATGTCTCCATTTATCCCTGTCGTGTGCTAGTGTAGCCCAATGACGTCTGCTCACTACTGGGGGCTCTTCCAGGGTCAGGGGAATGGGGCCCATTTTTGTTACTCCTTTTGACATATCGAATATGCCACGGGTAGCTTGCCAGGCTCTGCCATGCAGGTGGCATGTTGGTTCGCTCTCTGCCGGTTGACACTGTTGCCACCCCCTCACCACGATGAGGCGGTGAATCTGCAAACATGTGACCAAATAATGTTTACTTGTTTGTTTGTAGTTCTGGATATTAAACCCAGGGCCTCATCCTTGCAAAGTATATGCTATAGTACTGAGCCACAATTTGGGCCCCTGAACATTGAATTCATTGTTATGCAGTATTATTGCATTACTGTTAGTACTGAGTGGTGTTAATGGGGGAAGATGAGTTACTGAGAGCTGAAATAATAGAATTTTTATTGGTTAAATTACCTTGATCTAGTGTCTAATCCTTAATGTGATAAAGTTCAAACCAAATCTAAGGGACTAGCATATATACACATTGAGATATATGATTATCAGGTAAAATGATGTTTGCATTGGGCTATTAAGCACATACTTTCCCTGGGGCAAGAGAACATTTCTCAGTGAGCAGGAAATCAGGACAAATATAATTAATTGGACTAGGGATGTAGCTCAGTAGTAGAGTTCTTCACTTGAATGTGTGAGGCCCTGAGTTTAACCCTCAGCACTGCAAAAGAAAAAAAATAATTAATTGGTTGGAAAGTTTGGGCTTTGATAGGTTGCAGAGTCCAGATTTAGAGCAGAGCAAAGTGCATGATGGCTCTAAATAGAGCCCCAAATCTGGAGTGGAACACAGAACTGACAAGCATCCAGCTGGATAATGCAGAAGGGACAAATACTTGACCTCTTTCCTGAAATATACTAGCAGGCATGACTTTTGGCAACAGGATCACACACATATGCATTAGACCTGGGAATGCCTAAACCAAAAGCCATTCATTTCTGACTTTAGCTGTGTTCCAAAAACAAGTCAGATTTTTAGAAAAGAATTTTTTGTTTGTTTTTGGGTCACACCTGGTGGTGCACAGGGTTTACTCTTTGCTCAGTGCTTAGAGATCATTCCTAGCAGGGCTCCGGGGGAACACGTGGGGTATTGGAGATTGAATTAAAGCTGGCCCTGTTCAAGGCAAGTACCGTCCCTATCCATTGTACTATCTCTCTGGCCAAACAATAAGATTTTAAAGTGTTCACAACTTCCCTTTAATCTCTGTTTACTGGAAATTTGAAAACTGGTACTCAAAATCTCTTTTCTTGTCTATACGATGCTCCTACTATAGATCAAACATAATAATTCTAAAAATAACCTTTAAATGAAAATAAGACAAATAAGAGTTTGAGAATGTACAAGCTGGCAGATGTAAAAAACTAAGGCACGCATGGGCGTGTGCACTGGCGGGCTCTCCGGACGGCTCTGTCTCACCACCTGCGTTCGGTGCTCTGGAATCTCTGGAACCATTGTGTGTGGCTGTTGGTCAAGGGCAGGCGACAGAAGGAAGAAGGCCAAACTGGTTGCTCAATCAGTTTATTTCGTTCTCTCTCTCTGCTTCTTTCCTGGTTCTGGATCTCTCTCTGGATCTTTTTCTATCTCCCCTCTCTGCCCCACCGTCTCAGTTTAATATAGCAAATTACATAGGGCAGTAGCACAAAAGTGGGTTTAACATCAACAAATCAACAAAGAAGGGTAAGACCATTTCTTGAGGAGATTAACAAAATCTCATCTAAGGAAATCTCATCTAAGGAGATCTGCTCAAGGGTGGGGGTCCAAACAAGGGTGTATCAGGGTGTGAGTTAGTAATCTGCTTAAATAGTTATAGTAAATCTACTTCTAATATTTCTAGCAATGTCATTCTGTATGAGCACAGTAGGAGACATAAAGTTTGGTTCTTCCTGAGGACATCTCACTATACATTCCAGATTACAGTCCTCAGGCTAGGTTAATCTTCCTAACCCCAGCAGGGTCCTAGTCTCATTGTTACCTTTGGATCATGACAGCATTGTCCATGATCATGTCCTCAACTTATAGTTGAGTATTGTGGCGCTTTGGCCTGGCCCATTTCGATGCCAGGGTAGCTCACAGCTTGCCCTGGGTCTATTCCGTCCCTCGTCGGGACCCTGCTCTTGGGGTGCTAGGAACTAAGGGCAACTGAGTTGAGAAAGCAGATGCTCAGGAGTAAATATTGTTGGAGTCAATCAACTCCCAAGTTATAAGCACAATATTAACTGTCTTCTTGTGTCCATACAGAAAGGACATTGCTTTAAGGTAAACTATGCAAAAGACACTAACTTATAATACAAGTCCAGAGTCCTTAGAAGGATCTAATCTTACAAGATAACAGAATCTGATTTAGGAAAAGGTGATTAACTGGTTGGGAAGGAGGATGCAGAGAAGAGTTTATAGATAAACAAAGGAATGGGAGTGTCTCCAGAGCACTTAAACCTAAACTCCTTATGGCAAGGGAGGAGGGACAAACCAATGTTATCCTACAGGGAGAGACATGATCATTCTGTATATCAAATGCAGTATTAATAGACGCAGGTAGCTAATCACTCATTCTTAGAAGTTTATATGTATAACTTTTGTTTCTCTGATTTTACTAAGTGAAACAACCCAACAACCTGATGTAATAGTAGATTTCTTCAAAAGTGAAGATCCAAGTGCACCTGCTTCTGCCATGTTGTCAGTCGAATTACTTTAAGGCTTTGACTTCTTCTTTGTCATTTTTGTCTGACTCCATTGTCCTTTTCCTGTGGGCCATCAGAGTGCCAGTATAGTTGTTGTGAATACAATATAGTACAAGACCAATTTCTTATGTTTCTTACAATAAATAGACAAGTCAAAAATGTATGAAAATGTGTTCATTTCCCCTAATAAGTATTCACTGTCTTGGATTATGACTATTAGATTTTGTAATAAGTATAAACTTGCATGTAGAAATGGTCATTTTATTGTGGGCTTGAGAGAAGACTTTATACATTTAATATAAGTTACTTAACCAAAAGTTAAACTTCTGAGATTTCATCATCAGTAACTGATTTCTTTGTATTTACCATTGTTCTTTCTAGTAATCCTCTTTAAAAATATCACTGGGGTAAATAAATATCACTGTATCACTGTCATCCCGTTGCTCATTGATTTGCTCGAGTGGGCACCAGTAACGTCTCCATTGTGAGGCTTGTTGTTACTGTTTTTGACATATTGAATATGCCATGGTTAGCTTGCCGGGCTCTCCAAGAGGGACACCCTACCCACTGTGCTATTGCTCCAGCCCAATCGCCCAATCACCCAATGAAATATTAAAAATTTAAAAATACAATTAGAACTGTCACTGTCATCCCGTTGCTCATCGATTTGCTCAAGCGGGCACCAGTAATGTCTCCATTATGAGATTTGTTACTGTTTTTGGCATATCGAATATGCCATGGGTAGCTTGCCAGGCTCTGTCATGCGGGCTAGATACTCTCGTAGCTTGCCGGGCTCTCCAAGAGGGGCGGAGGAACCGAACCTGGGTCGACCTCGTGCAAGGCAAGCACCCTACCCGCTGTGTTATCACTCCAGCCCACAATTGTAACTAGGTATATAAAAAAACCCTAATCTTCAGGAGCTGGAGAGATAGCACAGCAGGTAGGGTACTTGCCTTGCATGCAGCCCACCCAGGTCCTATCCCCAGCACCCCACATGGTTCCAGAAGCCCTGCCAGGAATGATCCCTGAACGCAGAGCCAGAAGTGAGCTCTAAATACCATTGAGTGTGGCCCCAATACCCCCCACCCCCAGTCCTAATCTTCAAGTTCTTTATCCATTAGCCTGCCTTAGCATGTGAGTGACTATCTCCCTAGGAGGCAATAATCCCTATTGTGCAAATTCCTTCTAAACGATTATGGGAGCTTTGGTCTACTAAAATTGCTTAGATTCATCAGATCTGCATCATTAAGTGTTTACCTAGGATTTAGTCTGGTATTGCCATGTAAGACACTAAAACCTTATAGTAAACACACTCATTCTCTGTGGCAGAAGTGAATCTGTATTATCCTAACAGATGTTGAAGAAATATTAGTTATATCTATGAATGTAGGTTTTTTTCCCCTGTGTGTGTGTATGTGTGTGTGTGTGTGTGTAAAGGCTGGAGGAAGGGAAAAAGACTAAAATTAAAATATATATTTTTTAATGATTAGTGGTAGTCGCTTTCCTTTAAACTCTTCAGGCCTATGTGTCTGGTCCTGTTCAAACATTCCAGAAATAAGGATATTTTTTGTCATTTTGAGAATAGTTTTGACACCTGACTTTAGATTGGAAAATTCTGGAGTGCCATTGGTGGAATCTGAGTTTGTAAGCCAGAAGATCTGCTAAAGACTGGGGGAGAAGAGGTGTGGGTGGGGAGGCAGGTGACTACTATAGCCCTCAACTGGAGGAAAAGGGAGTGGTACAGATTTCAGGTAATCTGCTTTGCTCTGCACACACTTGTACTTGCACATTGTATAAGAGATGCAAGGGGGCTCTTAGGCAGCAATGTCTCTGAAAGACACACACAGACACACACTTTATTCCTGGCAAGAAATCTCTAATGCAATAGACTCACAGAGATATACAGATGCTTATTCCTGGCATGATATCTCTAGTACAGTGAGTGTTTTTTTTTTTGAAATGAAGATTTAAAGATAGGTGCAAAAATTAGTTTGAGTACAAAAATTGTTTCTTTCCAGGGGAACTAGAAAGACAAGAATGTTTCTTGACAGAATTAAACTTACTTTGCTTTGAAGTCTTTGGCCTTTGGTTTATATGAAAGGGAGAGCCGTTCTTTCTAAACAAAAAATTCAAAAGAAAAATTTTTATGTTTTATAAAATGTTTTTGTTCAAAAGGAAAATTTTATTGACTGAAATTTACTTGAAAAAAATTTGAGGTTAAAATTTTCACAGAATTTATACAGACTAGCTTCTAAAACTTGAAGATGGTTAGGTTATAAATTTTCCAGATTAGGGAATTTGGGTTCGTTCAGGAGAGTTAGGTGTTGGTATGTCAATAAATTCATAACATATTATTCTTTTTTTTTGTCTTTTTAATTTAGCATTTGCTTTTGAATGTTATGAGTCATTGTAAAACAATCACTGGCACTGAAGCAGTCTGTGTTAATATTACTAATATAGGTATTAAATCCTATAAATAACTTTATGAAAGGTGACAAAAAAGCCCATGGATATGAGAATTTCTCTTGATCAGCTTTGCTGTACACTTTGGAGGGGCCTTTGGTTCATCAGGGATCAACAATCTGATGTTTATCCCTTGCCCCCACCCCTCTAGTAAATAGAAGACCATAAAACATGGATATCCAGATTTAAGGGGTCAATACATAAAACCTCTGAAACACTGCACTTTTTGATATATTGATCCCAATGCCTCACTCTTTCTCACCGAGATCCTTTCTTCTCTTTGTTTTTTTAAGAGTTGGAGAATCTCATCTCTCTTTTTAGCCTGTTTAAAAGGGAAAAGAAGGAGGTGAGTTTTTTTCATTAAATAATGAAACTTTGTATCTATGGAAGGTAGAGTAAATAAAAACAGAGAACTCTATAGACAAAATGACTGATCAAACATCTTGTTTTTGTTTTGTGCCACACCTGGTGGTGCTCAGGGCTTGCTCCTGGCTCTGAGCTCAAGGATCACTCCTGGTGGGGTTCAGGGGAACATATGGGACACTGGGAATGAAACCCAGGTTGGTTGCATGCAAGGCAAGCATGCACTATCTCTCTCTGCCCTCTTATCCAACTATTTTATTTATTTATTTATTTATTTATTTATTTATTTATTTATTTATTTATTTATTTATTTTTTGCTTTTTGGGTCACACCCGGCAATGCACAGGGATCATTCCTGGCTCATGCACTCAGGAATTGCCCCTGGCGGTGCTCAGGGGACCATATGGGATGCTGGGATTCGAACCCGGGTCGGCCGCGTGCAAGGCAAACGCCCTACCCACTGTGCTATCACTCCAGCCCCATCTTATCCAACTATTTTAAGAAATAAACAGTGCCATCCACTGTCAAACACAAAAACAAGCAAACCACATCTACAAGGTACTTAATGCAGATTACTACCCTATTTATTATATCAACTAATTTTACTTACCGTTTAGTAATTAGCTTTGCTTTGAATTGAATTGGATTTAATTGGTGTATTATTCACCACTTCTAATAATGCGTTGGTTTTAGGAACTTAGTCTATACCAGTCTTTTCAAGGTTTCTAAGAACTGTTACCAAGAGTCTTGTAGAGTGAAAATAATCTTTTCTCAGTTGAGTTTTGAGCGTTTCTAATCAAAAAGCACTAATTTAGGCCTTTAGAATCATCACAATGTTCCTCCTTTTAATCTATGCTTGTAAAAGAGTGGAATGTGATAAAATTACCATCTATTTACAAGCAAAAATGAACATAGTCCACACATTTTTTGCTCAATAATTGAAATTTCAAAAATCTTTTCAGTGATAATTTTCTCTTTTTAAGATGATAAAGACAGGATGAAGGGAAAATAAGAATCTTTTTTTAAAAGACTATGAGAACATGCTGGTCTTGTGTCTTTTAATCAGGTTGTAAATACTTAGGTGGTTTAATATCTTTAGCAATTTATTCATTATCCTTTGATATTTATCATTTTATTCAAGATATTTTATTTAATACTAACACTTTTTACCTGCTAAGTTTTTATTTTTCAATGTCAAAAAATAAAAAGTGAAAGAAAGATGAAAGCAGAGAAGATAAGACCAAAGCTTTTCCCCTAGTGACTGAATCGAACCATTTGAATTGAACAGGGCCTCACACATACAATGAATGCCCTCTACTGCTAAATCACATCCCAGCCTAAGAAAAGAACCCTTTTTTGGGGGGTAGGTGGGGGCAGGGTGGTGTATGATGAGGACATTTTAATGAATGCTGTTGGGATAATTAGCAATTTGGGGAGGAAATTAAGTCATGTCCATGTTTTACAATATACTTTAAAAAGATACACCAGATTGGATTGATTAAAGTATTAAATATGGAAATCATATTTAAAAAATAATAAAGAAATGAAAATGGAGCATTAATCAGATCTGTGGAGGGTTGGTACCTTTTCCAAATCTAAAAGTAAAGAATCACTTTAAAAAACTATTTTTGGTTTTGGGGGACACATCCAGTGGTGCTAAGGGCCCACTGTTGACTCTGCTAAGGGATTACTTCTGGAGGACTTGGTGAACCTTATGGGGTGACCAGTATTGAACGTGAGTCAGCTGCATACAAGGCAGATGCCCTACCAACTGTACTAACCAGCCCCAGAATCACTGTATCACTGTCATCCCATTGCTCAAGTTGAATGCTAGGCCTTATGTGAGGATTACTCATTTTACCATCATAGCACAGTGAAATATGTATTATACTTATCGTTATCTCTTTAATAAAAGGAACTCAGTTACATAAAAATTAACAATTTCTCTGAATCACTTAACTGATCGAACCAAATATATATTTTTTATTTTTTTAAATTTTATTGAATCACTGTGAGATAGTTGCAAGCTTTCATGTTTGGGTTACAATCTCAATGATCAAACACCCATCCCTCCACCAGTGCACATTCCCCACCACCAATATCCCCAGTATACCCCCGCTTTCCCACCCTCCCCCTGCCTCTAAGGCAGACAATATTCCCCATACTCTCTCTCTACTTTTGGGCATTATAGCTTGCAACACAGACACTGAGAGGTAATCATGTTTGGTCCATTATCTACTTTCGGCATGCATCTCCCATCCCGACTGATTCCTCCAGCCATCATTTTCTTAGTGATCCCTCCTCTATTCCATCTGCCTTCTCCCCTCCGCTCATGTAGCAGTCTTCCAGCTATGGGGCAATCCCCCTGGCCCTCGTATCTACCGTGCTTGGGTGTCAGCCTCATGTGATGTTATTTTATACTCCACAAATAAGTGCAGTCCTTCTATGTCTGTCCCTGTCTTTCTGACTCATTTCACTTAGCATGATACTCTCCATGTTTAACCATTTATAAGCAAATTTCATGACTTTATCTCTCCTAACAGCTGCATAGTATTCCATTGTGTAGATGTACTCAAGTTTCTTTAACCAGTCATCTGTTTTTGGGCACTCAGGTTGTTTCCATATTTTGGCTATTGTGAACAGTGCTGCAATGAATATATAGGTACAGATGTCATTTCTACTGTGCTCTTTTGCATCCTCGGGATATATTCCCAGAAGTGGTATTGCGGGGTCATATGGAAGCTCAATTTCTAGTTTTTGAAGGACTGTCCATATTGTTTTCCAGAAAGGCTGGACCAATTGGCATTTCCACCAACAGTGAAGGAGCTTCCCTTTTCCCCCACATCCATGCCAGCACTGGTTGCTTTTGATCTTTTGAATGTGTGCCAATCTCTGTGGTGTGAGATGATATCTCATTGTTGTTTTGATTTGCATCTCCCTGATGACTAGCAATGTGGAGCAATTTTTCATGTGCCTTTTGGCCATTTGTATTTCTTTTTTGAGGAAACTTCTGTTCATTTCTTCTCCCCATTTTTTGATGGGGTTGGAGGTTTTTTTCTTACACAATTCTACAAGTATCTTGTATATCCTGGATATTAACCCTTTACCAGATGTATTGTGTAAATATTCTTTCCCATTCTGTGAGCTCTTTATGTATTTTGGTCACTGTTTCTTTTGAAGTGCAGAAGCTCCTTAGTTTGATGTGGTCCCATTTGTTTATGCTTGCTTCCACTTGCAAGGTCAGTGCTGTTTTGTCCTTAAAGATGCTTTTAGCTTCAATGTCATGGAGAGTTCTGCCTACATTTTCTTCTATGAACCTTATAGATTCATGTCTGATATTGAGTCTTTAATCCACTTTGATCTTACTTTTGTGCCTGGCATTAGACAGAGGTCAGAGTTCATTTTTTTGCAGGTAGCTATCCAGTTTTCCCAGCACCACTTGTTGAAGAGGCTTTTCTTGTTCCACTTTGCATTTCCTACTTCTTTGTCAAAGATTAAGTGGCCATATATTTGGGGGTCTGTGACAGGATATTCAACTCTGTTCCATTGGTCTGCAGGTCTGTTTTTATCCCAATACCATGCTGTTTTAATTACTACTGCTTTGTAGTAGAGTTTGATGTTGGGGAAGGTGACACCACCCATCTTCTTTTTTCCAAGGATTGCTTTAGCTATTCGTGGGGGTTTATTGTTCCATATAAATTTCAGGAGTGTTTTGTCTATTTCTTTGAAAAATGTCATGGGTATCCTGATAGGGACTGCATTAAATTTGTATAGTGCTTTAGCAGTATTGCCATTTTGATAATGTTAATTCTCCCTATCCATGAGCAGGGGATGTGTCTTCATTTCCTAGTGTCTTCTTGAAGTAGTGTTTTGTAATATTCCTTGTATAGGTCCTTCACCTCTTTGGTTATTCTGATTACAAGGTACTTGATTTTCTGAGGTACTATTATGACCGGGATTGTTTTTTTAATGTCTCTTTCTTCTCTTTTATTATTTGTATGTAAGAAAGCCATGGACTTTTGGGTGTTGATTTTGTAGCCTGCCACTTTACTATATCGACCTATTGTTTCTAGGAGCTTTTCTGTAGTGTCTTTAGGGTTTTCCTAGTATCATATCATCTGCAAATAGTGATAACTTGATTTCTTCCTTTCCTATCTGTATGCACTTGATATATTTTTCTTGTCTAACTGCTATGGCCAGGACTATATTGGATAGGAATGGTGAAAGCGGGCAACCTTGCCTTGTGCCCTATCTTAGAGGGAAGGCTTTCAGTTTTTCCCCATTGAGAATGATACTTGCCATGGGCTTTGGGTAGATGGCTTTGACTATATTGAGGAAAGTTCCTTTGATGCCCATTCTGCTGAGAGTTTTCATCATAAATGGGTGCTGAATCTTGTCAAATGCTTTTTCTGCATATATTGATATGGTCATATGGTTTTTATTATTTCTTTTATTAATATGATGAATTATGTTGATTGACTTGCGAATGTTAAACCATCCTTGCATCCCTGGCATGAATCCTACTTGGTCATGGTGTATGATCTTTATGATGAATCGTTGGATTCTATTTGCTAATATTTTGTTGAGGATCTTTGAGTGTGTGTTCATCAGGGATATCAGTCTGTAATTCCCTTTCTTTGTGGTATCTTTGTCTATTTTTGGTATCAGGGTGATATTTGCTTCATAAAAACTGTTTGGAAGTGTTTTTGAAACTTCAATTTCCTAGAAAAGCTTAAAGAGGATGGGGAGTAAGTCCTCTTCAAAGGTTTGGAAGAATTCACTAGTAAATCCATCTGGGCCAGGACTTTTGTGCTTGGGGAAACTTTTTATTACCGTTTCAATTTCTTTGATGGTGATAGGTCTGTCGAACCAAAGATTTAAACCCATTCTCAGTTCTGTTTGACTGTATATTATATACTTTAGCTATACTACTTTGAACTCCTGATAAAGATTTTGGAACATTTTAATACACAGCCATATAGTGTAACAGATGATTTCTCTATTCTATCTTCATTCAGGAAATAGAGTTAATCAGGGCTTTGCTCTGACTATACTAGTACAAAATGTGTGCTGTGCCTGTGCGAGTGTACAGCAGAGGGTGCTAAGCCAGCTAGAGTTTAGTTAATTTCACTGTATCACTGTATCACTGTCATCCTCTTGATCAATGATTTGCTCAAGGGGGCCCAGTAATGTCTCCATTCATCCTAGTCCTGAGATTTTAGCAGCCACTCTTTACTCATCCTTCCCAATGGTGCCGCATTAGAAGCTCTTCAGGGTCAGGGGAATGACTCCCATCATTGTTACTGTATTTGGCATATGAATACACCATGGGGAGCTTGCCAGGCTCTCTCATGCGGGCAGTAAGCTCTCAGTAGTTGCCAGGTTCTTTTTAAAACAATGATACCATTGAATCTGTACAGTGCTTAGGGGACTATTGCCATTTTGACAATGTTCATTCTTCCTATCCATGAGCAGGGAATATGTTTCCATTTCCTTGTGTCCTCTTTTATTTCATTGATTAATGTTTTGTAGTTTTCTTTGTAGAAATCCTTGACATCTTTAGTTAGGCTGATTCTGAGGCACTTGATTTTCTGGGGCACAATTGTGAAGGGGATTGTTTTTCTTTTATGTCACTTTCCTCTGTTTGGTTATTTGTGTATAGGAAGGCCATGGATTTTTGGGTATTGATTTTATAACCTGCGACTTTACTGTACAAGTCTATTGTTTCTAAGAGTTTCTTGGTAGAGGTTTTGGGTTTCTCTAGGTATAGTATCATATCATCTGCAAATAGTGAGAGCCTGATTTCTTCCTTCCCTATCTGTATTCCCTTAATGTCTTTTTCTTGCCTAATTGCTATTGCAAGAACTTCCAGTACTATGTTAAAAAGAAGTGGTGAGAGTGGACATCCTTGTCTTGTCCCTGATCTTAGAGGGAAGGCCCTAAGTTTTTATCCATTGAGGATGATGCTTGCCGTAGGTTTGTGGTAGATGGCTTTGACTATCTTGAGGAAAATTCTTTCTAAACCCATTTTGGTGAGAGTTTTCATCATAAATGGGTGCTGGATCTTGTCAAATGCTTTCTCTGCATCTATTGATATGATCATATGGTTTTATCTTTGCTTTTGTTGATATGGTGGATTATGTTGATTGATTTCCGAATGTTAAACCATCCTTGCATCCCTGGGATGAATCCCACTTGGTCGTGGTTTATGATCTTTTTGATGAGTTGTTGGATTCTATTTGCTAATATTCTGTTGAGGATCTTCGCATCTGTGTTCATTAGGGATATTGGCCTGTAGTTTTCCTTCTTAATGGTGTCTTTGTTTGCTTTTGGTATTAGGGAGATATGTGCCTCATAGAAACTGTTTGGGAGAGTTCCTGTTTCTTCAATTTCCTGGAAAAGCTTGAGGAGAACTGGTAACAGGTTCTCATTAAATGTTTGAAAGAATTCGTTAGTGAATCCATTTGGGCCTGGGATTTTGTTTTTGGAGAGACTTTTAATTACAGTTTCAATTTCCTTGATATTAATGGGTCTATTCAGGTATTCCAAGTCTTCTTGGTTCAGTCTTGAGAGGTGATAAGAATCCAGGAAATTATCTATTTCTTCTAGGTTCTCTTGTTTCGTGGCATACAGATTCTCAAAATAGTCTCTGATGATCTTTTGAATTTCAGTAGTTTCTGTTGTGATGACCCCTTTTTCATTTCTGATTTGGCTTATTAGGGTTCTCTTTCTTTGTGAGTCTTGCTAGTGGTTTATCAATCTTGTTTATTTTCTCAAAGAACCAGCTCTTGGTTTCATTGACCTTTTGGGTTGTTTTTTTGGGTTTCTGTGTCATTGATTTCTGCTTTATTTTTTTAAGTTTTATTATTTCTTTCCTTCGGCTGGGTTAGGGTTCCCTTTGTTGATCTTTTTCTAAGGTTTTGAGATGTGAAGTCAAAGGGCCTATGTAGGCCTTCCTTCCTGAGGAAGGCTTGTAAAGCTATAAATTTTCCTCTTAACACAGCTTTAGCTGCATCCCATAGGTTTTGGTAGCTCATGTCTTCATTCTCATTTGTTTCCAGGTATCTTTTGATTTCATCCTTGACGTCCTTCCTGACCCACTCATTGTTCAATATTGAGTTGTTTAATTTCCAGTTGTTTGATTTGGTTCTCCTCATCTGTATGTGATTAGCTTCTATCTTCAGTGCATCGTGGTCTGAAAAAATAGTTGATACAATTTCTATCTGCTTGATTCTATTAAGGTATGTTTTGTGACCCAGCACGTGGTCTACTTTAGAAAATGTTCCATGTGCACTGGAAAAGAATGTATACTCTTTCTTTTGGGGGTGTAAGGCCCTGTATAGGTCTGTTAGCCCTCTCTCTTCTATTTCTTCCTTCAGAGCCAGTGTTTCCTTGCTGAGTTTTGTTCTTGTTGATCTATCTAGAGGTAAGGATACCCATGAAAAACTTCAAAGAAATGGAGCAAACACTTCAGAAATTCATATGGAACAATAAATGCCCACGAATAGCTAAAGCAATTCTTGGGAAAAGGACGATGGGAGGCATCACCCTCCCGAACCTCAAACTCTACTATAAGCGGTAGTAATCAAAACAACATGGTACTGGTCCAAAGGCAGATCTGTAGAACAATGGAAAAGGGTGGAATATCCCTACACACAACCCCAATTGTATGAACATCTAATCTTTGATAAGGGAGCAAGAAATGTGAAGTGGAGCAAAGAAAGCCTCTTCAACAAATGGTGCTGGCATAACTGGACAACCACTTATAAAAATGGGTTTAGATCTAGACCTATCACCATGCACAAAATTCAGATCAAAATGGACTAAAGACCTCAACATCAGACCAGAATCCATAAGGTACATTGAAGACAAGGTTGGCAAAACTCTCCACGACATTGAAGCTATTGGTATATCCAAAGATGACATGCCACTGACCAACCAAGTGGAAATAGATATAAACAAATGGACTATATTAAACTAAGAAGCTTCTGCACCGCAAAAGATACAGTGACCAAAATGCAAAGACAATGTACAGAATGGGAAAGAATATTCACCCAATACCCATCAGATAAGGGGCTGATATCAAGGATATACAAGGCACTGGTTGGAATCTACAAGAAGAAAACTCCCAACCCCATCAAAAATTGGGGGATGGAAATGAACAGAAATTTTTTCAAGGAAGAAAAACGAATGGCAAAAAGGCACATGAAAAAATGCTCTTCATCACTAATTATCAGAGAGATGCAGATCAAAACAACTATGAGATACCACCTCACACCACAGAGACTGGCACACATACAAAAGAACAAAAGCAACCTCTGTTGGTGTGGATGTGGGGAAAAAGGGACCCTCCTACACTGCTGCTAGGAATGCCGACTGGTTGGACTCAGCCCTTTTGGAGAACAGTATGGTCGCTTCTAAAAAAATTAGAATTGAGCTCCCATTTGACCCAGCAATACTTCTTGGAATATATCCCGGAGAGGCAAAAAATACAGTCAAAATGACACCTGCACTCGAATGTTCATTGCAGCATTGTTTACAATAGCAAGAATCTGGAAAAAACCCGAGTGCCCGAGAACAGATGACTGGTTAAAGAAACTTTGGTACATCTACACAATGGAATACTATGCTGCTGTTAGAAAAGATGAAGTCATGACCTTTGCATATAAGTGGATCAACATGGACAGTATCATGCTAAGTGAAATGAGTCAGAAAGAGAGAGAAAGACAAAGAAAGATTGCACTCATCTGTGGAATATAAAATAAAATAACAGAATAGGAGACTAACACCCAAGAATAGTAGAGATAAGCACCAGGAGGTTGGCTCCAAGGCTTGGAAGCTGGAGGAAGGGGCAGCTCGCATAGAGAAGGGAACACCAGGTAAAGTGTGGTTTGAGGACCTGCACAGGATGGGAGATGCACCCTGAGAATAGAATATAGACCAAACGCGATGGCCATGCAGTGCCTCTGTTGCAAACCACAACACCCAAAAGGAGAGAGAGAACAAAAGGAAATGCCCTGCCACAGAGGTGTGGTGGGGTGGGGGGAATGGGGTGGGAGAGTGGGAGGAATACTGGGAACATTGGTGGACTGGGCACTGGTGGAGGGATATAAACAAAATGCAAACATGAAAGTTCATAAGTTTGTAACTGTAACTCATGGTGATTCACTAATAAAAAATAAATTAAAAAATAAAACAATTATACCATATAGCACGCTGCAAAAAATGCTTAAAGGGTAAAGAATAGCCGAATTCTAGTGATATTTTTAAACTCATGAATTTTCTAAGATTTATTTAATGTATGTTTATGATAGAATTTTAAAATTAAAACCTAACAACAAAATTAGGTGATTACAGTTCAAATTTAGAATATTATCTAAACAAACCAAGGTTCTGTTGTTTAATAGAAGTTGAAAACAAAATTAGGTATTTCCCCTTCAGAATCTGGAATTTAATTCTTAATTTGATGCCAATGATACAGAGCAAACTGTCCAATAGAAATAGTATGGAATTTTAGTTCTTTTTTTTTTTTTTGCTTTTTGGGTCATACCCGGTGATGCACAGGGGTTACTCCTGGCTCTTCACTCAGGAATTACCCCTGGTGGTGCTCAGGGGACCATATGGGATGCTGGGATTAGAACCAGGGTCGGCCGCGTGCAAGGCAAACGCCCTACCCGCTGTGCTATCGCTCCAGCCCCTGGAATTTTAGTTCTTATTTTGCATAAACTCTTAATAATCAGGAGGTTCCATTTGTCCTATTTACAAATGTAAACAGATTCTTCAATTACAAATGTAATCTCAAGAAAGGTGATAATTATTTTTGGCTTAAGGTAAAATTATTTATTAGTAAAAAGTTTCACTTTTGGGCTTGATTCCAAAAAGCAGAATACCTCTTAGCTTGTTGATTTTGATAAGAATGAATTTGCTATATGAAGTTACTATTCACTATGCCTATTAATTGAAAGAACTGTGAAATAACAACTATGAACTTTCTCTGTGAGTTTAATGTTCACTGTACCTATTAACTAAAATTTGCTATGTAGATTCTATAACTTCCATATAATAAATTAATATCCACTATAATGATGAGATACAGAATGCCAAGATACTTGAACTTCAACAAATCTACTATGTGCTTTAAAAGATAGCCTGAATTAACAGTCACACGCAAAACAAATGAGCTCAGACCTCTTAATAATGCCAGGCACAAAAGTCATATCAAAATTGATTAAAGACCTCAATATCAGGCCTGAATCCATAAGGTACATGGAAGAAAACATAGGCAGAACCCTCCATGACATTGAAGCTAAAAGCATCTTCAAAGATGAAACACTACTGACCAAGCAAGAAAGAAGCAAAAAAAAAAAAAAAAACAACTACATTAAACTAAGAAGCTTCTGCACCTCAAAAGAAGCAGTGACAAAGATACAAAGACAGCCCACAGAATGATAAAAATGTTTATCCAACACTCATCTGACAAGGGGTTAATATAAAAAAAATAAGGCACTGTTAGAACTTTACAAGAAAAAAATCCAATACCAACAAAAAATGAGAAGAAATGAACAGAAACTTCCTCAAAGAAGAAACACAAATGGCCAAAAGGCACATTTTAAAATGCTCTACATCACTAATCATCAGAGAAATACAAATCAGAACAACAATGAGATATCATATACCACAGAGACTGGCACACATCCAAAAGAACAAGAACAACCAGTGCTGGTGCGGATGCATAGAGAAAAGGATTTTTATTCATTCGTGGAATCCTGACTGGTCAAACCCTTTTGGAAAACAATAGGGTCATTCCTCAAAAAACTAGAAATTGAGCTTCTCTATGACCCAGCAATGCTACTTTTGGCAATATACTGTGGGAGCCCAAAAATGGCCCTGAACTTCAATGTTCATTGAAGTACTATTTATAGTAGGTAGAATCTGGAAACATCCTGAGTGCCTGAGAATAGATAAGTGGATAAAGGAACTATGGTACATCTACACAATGGAATCCTATGCAGCCACCAGGAAAAAACGAAGTAATGAAATTTGCTTATAAATGGATGGGCATGGAGAGTATCATGCTGAAGAAATGAGTCAAAAG
Source organism: Sorex araneus (assembly GCF_027595985.1). Taxonomy (NCBI): domain Eukaryota; kingdom Metazoa; phylum Chordata; class Mammalia; order Eulipotyphla; family Soricidae; genus Sorex; species Sorex araneus. Next base: position 165,054,388 of record NC_073304.1, on the reverse strand, counting down.
GAGAGAGACAGACTACACTGATTATGTTCATCTGTGGGGCATAAAAAAGAAAACACTGTAATATGAGAATAATAGAAAACAAGGGCCAGGAGGACTGGTCCTTGGATGGAAGCATGCCATTAAGTGGAAGGATACGGGGAGGTCAGTTAGGATAGAGAAGGGACCATTATGACATTGATAGTTGGAAATTGTCATTCTGGTCAAGAACTGAGTGCTGAAAGTAGGTAAAGGGATATTCATGATAACCTGTCAGTACCTGTGTTTCAATGCTCAGAAGGAAGGAGGGAAGAAGGAAGGAAGGAGAGGGAGAGGGCATGAGAGTGGTGAAGGGAAGGGAACTAGGGACATTGGTGGTGGGAAATGTACACTAGTGAAAGGACGGGTACTGGAACATTCCATGCCTGAAACCCAATGATGAATAACTTTGGAACTATCTCATGGTGATTCAATAAATATTACTTCAAATTTAAAAATAAAGATAGCCTGAATAATCAGTGAAAAGTGTTTCTCTAGCAGTAATCTGGGTTTAGGAGGTAGATCTGACCGAATCATCTATGGGAATGGATGGAAGATGTTAGAGGACTATTAATCGGAGGGAGGAAGAATGCTGACTTGCAGGGAAAAGATGCATATCAAAGCACCTTCTCTACCTCCTGGAAATTGCTTGATTCTGGCTCAGTTCCCAGCTCTGACATATATAATTTTCATTTGAAAAACAACACTCACTTGAATGAGAAAAACACATCAATCATTACCTAAGAGGGAGCCAATAAATTTTTCTTAAATATAGATTTCAACAAAATGTGAATTACCTATGGTAAAGAAAAATGTGGACATTCTTGAAACTGTTGTACATTTTCCCTCAGTTCTATTCCATATTATCGTCCCTCTTTTCTTCCCTTTGTTGCAATTATTGCAATGACCAGAGGTTGCACACACTTGGTTGTGATGTCTACAAACTTAGCCATGTGCTTCCTAGGGTGCTGCACTTCATAGTTGTGGAACTTGCACTCAAACTTTCTTGGGATCATACTCATTTGCTGATTTGAACCTGCCTGTGGTGCTCTAGAGATCACATACTCTGATCTGGTGCTGGGATGCCAGACAGCAGCGCTGCTGGGACTGCACTTGACGCCTGTGTAGCACTAGGGGTCAAGCTAATGCCAGGCACTTTTAGCTATGCAGGCACCTCCCATACCTCTATCCTGGGGCCCGGTTACGTATGTTTTAATGGAGTAAATAATAATTAGCTGATATCTTAAAACATTTATACAAAACAAATACATGCAAGTCATTTCTGAGTGCCTTAATGCTCCTTTAAAAATTGTTAAACAAACCCCTAAGGTTTGAATTTTAGTTCTGAGGAAAATGAGCATAAGATTTTTTTTTAATTTAATAGTTTATTTTTAATTAGTGAGTCAACGTGAGGGTACAGTTACAGATTTATACATTTTTGTGCTCATGTTTCTCCCTTACAAAGTTTGATAACCCATCCCTTCACCAGTGCCCATTCTCCACCACCAGTAAACCCAACATCCCTCCCCCACCTCCCCAGTCCTGTCTCCCCCCACCCCACACTGCCACTATGGCAGGGTATTCCCTTTTGTTCTCTCTTTCTGATTAGGTGTTGTGGTTTGCAATAAAGGCGTTGAGTGGCCATTGTGAGCATAAGATTTTAAAGTGTATTGAAGTATAGATGAATTAAAGATAATTCTGTATAAGGTTCAACTATGTATTATTGATGACTCAATCTGCAACCTTGTCCTTAGCAAATAAATTATGATGGCGTCTTTAAGGTCTTTATTGTTTTGGTAGTTATATAGATATGACGAATGGGTGAAGGGGTCGGACTTTGTGTTTCAGTTATCTTTTCTGACCTGGATTAGGATTCTAAAAGGAGCAGGTGGTGGTAGTACAGTAGGTAAGGTGCTTGCCTTATGGTCAGCCCCCCTTATGGTCCTCTGGACACTGCCAGGAGTAATTTCTGAGTGTACAGCCAGGAGTAACCCCTGAACATAGCCAAATATGACCCAAAAACTAAAAAAAGGGGGGGATGGATGATTCCCCTGCCCCATCCAGGTGACCTTCAAATTCAATCCATTTCTGAATTTCTAGTTCATACATTCACAGGCTTATTTGACAGTTGACCAGCTTATTTCAAAGGTACCTCACACTCCTTATGTTTACTGAAATTTACTTCCATCCCCAACCCCCATAAGTAAATAAATAAACTAACACCTGATCTTCATCTCACGCTCCTTATTTCAGAAAATTGCATGTGTACCCTGATATGTAAGCCAGAAAACCATGAATTATATTTGCTACCTTGCAGTGTTTCACCTTTCACATCCAATATATAGTTCAAGGCATTTAAAATTATTTTAATTAATTAATTAATTAATTTTTAAAATTTTTATTAGTGCATCACCATGAGGTACAATTACAAACTTACAAATTTTCGTGTTTGCATTTCAGTCATACAGTGATCATTTACCCATCCCTCCACCAGTGCCCATTCTCCTCCACCAATGTTCCCAGTATCCCTCCCACCACCCCCACCACATCCCCCAGAATAATAATTTTTTTAAAAGTGAAAAATGTGGCACAAAGTAAACTGTGAGAAGGAAACTTTTGAGAGCTAAAACAAGAGGCAGAGCTTTATTCAATCTAGAACTTTCAATCTAGAGTGTATATAGAATAATTCAAAAATCTATACTATCCTCCGAATGTCCATGAGTGACAACGAAAGTGCCTTGAATATTGATTTTTGGGATTACAAATAAGCAGTAGTAAGTGCATTCTCAAATATGGAGTCTATGAATAATGAGGATCAATTCTGTTGCTAGCATAATAATTTGGAGAATAATAAACTCTCAAGAGCCTATTAAACAGATCAACATTGGCTCTGAGGGCATTTTTAATTGCTTCATGTGACTGACATACATTATCTTAAAAAATAGTAAAATGATAAGGAAATATACAAAAATACATAAATTGTTTAACTTTATTATCTGGCCTCAGATTTGCTTATGAGCCTCTCATTTTGACTTTAAGACAAAAGAAAGAGGCAATTATTATTTTGGTTTCAGATGCTGTACTTATTCTGATGACCTAATCCACAAAATATTTTTTGCTTGCCCTACTGTTCATAAGATGTTAACTAATTACAGAACAATCTATTTATTCTCTTTGATTTGCTCTACTGTTTGTGTTTATTAATTTGAAAATTGGGTATTCATGAACAAAATAAAATTTATTTTTGAAAATATATGAGGGTCTGGAGTATAGAGGGCTGGATTTCATGTGCTGTGCTCTGAAGCTTTCAATTCCAATCCCAGCATGCATGGTCCCTGAGCCCTGCCAGGAGTTACCCCAACTCCCCACAGCACTGAGCCAGAAGAGTGCAGCCACAAAACAACAAAACAAAGCCGATTCATTTTTTTTCAAATAGCACAGTGGAAAGGGCATTTGCCTTGCATGCCGCCGACCCAGGTTCGATTCTTCTGTCCCTCTCGGAGAGCCCAACAAGCTACCGAGAGTATCCTGCCTGCGTGGCAGAGCCTAGCAAGTTACCCATGGCATATTCGATATGCCAAAACCAGTAACAACAAGCCTCACAATGGAGACGTTATTGGTGCCCGCTTGAGCAAATCAATGAACAACGGGACGACAGTGCTACAGTGCTACATTTTGTGTTCAGTAGGATCATTTAATTCTGGTTTCTAAGGAGATAATTAGTATGGGTCTTTGCCTAATAATATTTAGGATTTAAAATGCTTTTCTTTAAATTTTATTTTGTTCTTAAGGTGAATATGTATGAAAGATAGTCACATATCTTTGGGAAAAAAAGAAAGAAATGCATTTAATGCATGCCCTTATCTTACACTGGGGCTGAAATTTGTCGGGGACTGCTTGTTAGATACTTGAATAGAACTCATTCTTCTTTTCCAAATATATTTTCATGAACTGAAACATACTTTCATGAACTGAAAATACTCTTATTACAAAAGATTAGCTGAGAATCTCATCTGTGAATAGAAATGCTAGTAGAACTCACTTTTCTTTCCTGTTTTGTTTTGTTTTGTTATCACAATCGGTGATATTCAGGGTTATTCCTGGCGCTGTACACAGGAATTACTCCTGGTGGTGTTTGGAGGACCATATGGGGTGCCGGGGATTGAACCCGGACCGGCCATGTACAAGGCAAACATCTTACCTGTTGTACTATCACTCTGGCCCAAGAATCCACTATTGCTTAGTGGTGTTTTTGTGTGTGTGTGTGAGGCACACCCGGTAGTGTTCTGGGGTTGCAGACTCTGTGACTCTGAAAGTTACTTCTGAAAGTGCTAAAGGGACCTTGTGATATGGAGATCAGGATGCGGTTGGCCGCATGCATGGCAAATACCTTAACCACTGTACTATTACTCTGGCCCTTTAGTGGTATTTTGTGGAGGAAGAGACTTTGATATTATATAAGGAATGGACAGAAAACTGAAAATCAGAGAACAGTTACTAAGAAAATTTAGATTTGTCTTGAAAGACAAATAATCCAGATTATATTGAAAGCGATGAAGATTTTCTTTTATCTTCATTTCTGGCAATGACACAGAGGAAATTCTCTATGTCTTTGGTTTGGCGCTACTAAATAGACTTAAAATTCTGGGTGTACCTCCTGCTTGGAAATTGTAGGATGACAGAAGATAAGAGTTTTCCATTTTTGTGATCTAGTATTTGAAAAATACAACTTTGTGACACTTCTTCCAACACAGTTTTCATAATAATGTCACATAATTCTGGTTCATGGGAGTACTATAGCAAACTCACTTTGAAGAAGTCTCTCAACTGTGGTCAGTACTGGTGTATAGGTTGTATGATAGGACAGATTAGACCTCATTCGCAGTAAAGAGTATGTTTGGGATGCAGTTTAGAAGGTTCTCTGCAAAAGCATTTGGTTTGTATTGACTCGTTACAACTTTGATCCCAGATGGATATTTACAAGTGTGTCATTTATATATAGATCCCTTAATAGACTGCTTTGATCTCTTCTGTCTTCTTCCAGCAAATGAATTATTCATAATTTTTTTCTTAAAGAGATAATCAGCTAAAGAGCTTTCTTAAAGGTGGCAAAACTAAAAAGCAAATTAGTTTTATGATTTCAAAAAATTAGCTGACTATTCATTTATTATAATGTTTTCAGGCTACTTTGGAACTCTCAAAGGAAGAATAATGGTTCAGTATAGTGCATATAAGGTTTCCTTTATGGACAGAGTAGGCCATTTAATCTTGACAACTCAATTGTTTTTGATTTTATGCCATGCATATCCATCACAGAAATAGTAGTTGTGATTAATAGCATTTTGTTCACTAACCAAAAGCATTTATAATGTATACCTGGAATATATTCCAAAATGGAGAATAACATTAAAGTTTAATAAAAATTCAACAACTGAAAAATCAATATCATCAGACAATAGAGCTAAAAGGGATTTTTAGGAAAGATGGATTTTTATATTTACATTAATTTTAAGGAGAAAAGGGAGTAGAAATCTGGAAGAGAATCAATATTAAATGTTTTTTTTCTCTTCCATTTTAAGTTAAAAGTTATAACAGAAATTTACTTCTCCCTATTGCCTATAATCAAAATATATAGAAGATTCTCTTAAATTAACTAAGCCATTATAATTTTTCTTAAGTTAAAAAATCTCCACCCTACCCCCTTTATTTTCTGCCAATAAGATAAAAATTCTAGAATGATTTTGACCACAATGAATAGTAGTCTTAGTAACACAGTAGCATACAGAAGTATACTTTTATTAAACTTTAATGTTGATCTTGTGTTTCAGTACTTAGTCACATTTCCCCCCGCCCCGCATAAAGACCCATGAAATCAAAACAAAACTGAGAAGAGAGATCATATGTTAAAATGAGTCCAAAGAGACATACGAATGTGCTTATATTACATTTACAAGCAACTGGAAACATTCTTGCAAAAATTTCAGCCCAGAAAAGTTTGTCAAATGAATCTATGTGGAAAAAGCTAAGTAAAACATGACATATGTTCAATGATTAATGAAATTATGTACTTTAATCACAAATAATCAGAAAGGTACTAGCTTAAGCAAATAATTCATGATCCCTGCCCTCACACAGGAAAAGAAAATAAACACGTATTTGTAGAATCAGGCACTTTCTACATATCAGCCTGAGATGTCTATTATTTATAATTTTTAATGAAGTTGAGTCTCACAGGAGTTAGTTGGTTGCTCAAAGTCGCACAAATAGTGTCTGAAAGGGTGACAGTAGGTTTAATGCCCAACTGATCTCCAAAGTCCATTACACCATGGTGCCTTTTTTCCAATAGGAAAAGTAGATATGTACACCATTGCCTATAATACCAACCAGAAGTTGTGGTAGATACTATGAGAGTTATTTGGTAAATGTGATTGGCTATGGGAGCACGGAGGAGGGAGCTATTCATTATACTGGTTGCTAGTTCACCTCTGAGAAGGCTTCAATGCTAGAGAACCTGCCACTGAGCTACAGCTTGAAGGCAGAATGTGAAGAGCATTTTTCATAGAAACATGAACATACAGGTTGAAGAAATAATTTATAATCTCACAAGATTAGAAAGTGTTCCTTGCATGATTGCAGAAGTATCTGTACAACCCCATGACCAGCAGTCAGGACAATATACCAAGTCTCATTGGTTTTTGGCATTAGAACACAGGCTTTATATCTAGGCTCTGACACATATCAGTTGTGGAAACTCTTGAAAACTTATCAATCCTTATTTGACTCAATGGGGTTAATCATCACATAGCTCTTTTAAGTGGGATACAGGTTATTCCTGTAAATTGTTTAATGTAGTACACATAGTCTGAAGTGTCTATCGCTAAATTATGAATACCACATCACAATAATATCTGAGAACAGCCTGCTATTGTTTGGGTTATCTTGATTGTGTATTGCTCATGACCATGTTTGACTAGAATTGTACTGTGCAGTACTGACTAAGCTGTCCTTTATATTCACAAGGCATAGTTTCACTAGATTTTCTTTCTTTTGCTTTCTTCTATCTTTTTCTTTTTGCTTCTTGGGTCACACCCGGAGATGCACAGGGGTTACTCCTGGCTTTGCACTCAGGAATTACTCCTGGCAGTGCTCAGAAGGATCATATGGAATGCTGGGAATCAAACCCGGGTCAGCCTCGTGCAAGGAAAATGCCCTACCCACTGTGCTATTGCTCCAGCCCTGCTTTCTTTTGTCTTGTTAGATCTCTTTTACTCTAAAATAGATCTTCCACACTGCATTGCAGGGTCACTTGACAATGTGCAATTTGGCAGATCATGATCATGATCAAGAAATCCTGCTAATCATCGATTTCTCGAGCGGGCTCAGTAGCCTCTCCATTCGTCCTTTCCCTGAGATCTTAGAAGTCTCTCTCAACTCAGCCCTCCTAGCGATGTAGCACTAGAGGCTCTTTCAGGGTCAGGGGAATGAGATCCAGCTTGTTATTGGCTTTAGCATATGAATATACCATGGGAAGCTTGCAAGGCTGTCCCATGTGGGCAGGAAACTCTCAGAAGCTTGCCAGTTTCTCCCAGAGGGAGAAGTAGGCTACAAGATATCACACAGCTGCAAAGCGGCCGCTCGCTTCTGGGAGCTTGCTTTTAAGTCTCTGGATGTTGGCCGTTGATGGGATTACACACACCTGGGTCCCTCTGCCGGTACCTTCATGCGTGAGGCCTGTCTGAACGTGTGGAGAGGGGCCTCGAGCATGGCTGTGGCTAGGTTCCGGTGGTCTTCAGCCACTGGGAGCTCTGCTCGGGGCAGGGAGGGAAGCTGGAGCCCATCCCCTCTGAGGGGCCCTGGGGAAGACAGCCAGGAGTGCGGGCAAGAGACTCTCTGCCAATTTGGCAGATATCACAAAATTATGTTTATGTTTTGCAAACATATTTATTTTCCCGGCTTCTGCTGCATCAGCCAACACTGCTGCTCTTCTCTCTGAGGTCTTCCGTTATCACTTCTCTGCACAGCTTTTCAAGCTTGGACATTAGCTTGTGGTTGCCTGAGGCTCATGCCAAACCACGTTGGTGAATGAGCTCGAGAGTTTCCGAAGACAGTTGTCTGTATGTGGCTTTCCCGCTCTTGGCATTCTTCGTGCAGTCATGGAGGTGCTGAACCAGTCGATCATATTCCTCGTCGATGTTGTCAACGACGGCATATTCTCACGTTGTCACAATAGTGCCAAAGAGCTCCCAGTTGGTGGTCATCCTGTCTTGTTTGCCAAGGCGTCAAAAATCAGATGGGCCATGGTACTGGAAAAAAGGCAGAGCCTCAGACCAATGGATCAGGGTGGAATATCCCTACACACAACCCCAAATGTATGACCATCTAATCTTTGATAAGGGAGCAAGAAATGTGAAGTGGAGCAAGGAAAGCCTGTTTAACAAATGGTGCTGGCACAACTGGACAACCACATGCAAAAGAATGGGCTTAGACCTCGACCTGACACCATGCACAAAAGTCAGATCAAAATGGATTAAAGACCTCAACATCAGACCACCAACCATAAGGTACATTGAAGATAAGGTTGGCAAAACCCTCCACTATACTGAAGCTAACAGTTTCATCAAAGATGACACACAACTGACCAACCAAGAGGAAACAGAGATAAACAAATGGGACTACATTAAACTAAGAAGCTTCTGCACCGCAAAAGATACAGTGACCAGAATACAAAGGCAGTCTACAGAATGGGAAAGGATATTCACCCAATGCCCATCAGATAAGGGGTTGATATCAAGGGTATATAAGGCACTGGATGAACTCTACAAGAAGAAAACATCCAACCCTATCAGAAAATGGGGCAAAGAAACGAACAGAAACTTTCCCAAGGAAGAGATACGAATGGCCAAAAGGCACATGAAAAAGTGATTTACATAACTAATCATCAGGGAGATGCAGATCAAAACAACCATGAGATACCACCTCACACCACAGAGACTGGCACACATCCAAAAGAACAAAGGCAACCTCTTTTGGAGAGGATGTGGGGAGAAAGGGACCCTTCTACACTGCTGGTGGGAATGCCGACTGGTTCAGCCCTTCCGGAAAACAATATGGACGATTCTCAAAAAATTAGAAATTGAGCTCCCATTTGACCCAGCAATACCACTACTGGGAATATACCCTGGAGAAGCAAAAAAATATAGTCAAAATGACATCTGCACTTATATGTTCATTGCAGCACTGTTTACAATAGCCAGAATCTGGAAAAAAACCGAATGCCCGAGAACAGATGACTGGTTAAAGAAACTCTGGTACATCTATACAATGGAATACTATGCTGCTATTAGAAAAAATGAAGTAATGAATTTTGCATATAAATGGATCAACATGGAAAGTATCATGCTAAGTGAAATGAGTCAGAAAGAGAGAGACAGACATAGAAAGTTTGCACTCATCTGTGGAATATAAAATAACAGAGTAGGAGACTAATAACCAAGAATAGTAGAAATAAGTACCAGTAGGTTGGCTCCATGGCTTGGAAGCTGGCCTCACATGCTGGGGAAAAAGGCAGCTCAGATAGAGAAGGGAAGACCAAGTAAAATGTGGTTGGAGATCCCGCGCGGGAAGGGAGATTTGTGCTGAAAGTAGACGAGAGACTGAACACAATGTCCACTCAATACCCCTATTGCAAGCCACAACACCCAACTGGAGATAGAGAGATCAAAAGGGAATACCCTGCCACAGAGGCAGGGTGGGGTGGCGGGGAGATGGGATTGGGGGGTGGGAGGGATACTGGGTTTATTGGTGGTGGAGAATGGGCACTGGTGGAGGGATGTGTTTGCAAACATTGTATGAGGGAAAAACACGCTCGAAAATCTGTATCTGTATCCTCATGGTGATTCACTAATTAAAGAATAAAAAAAATCAGATGGGCCAGACACATAATGAGATTCAGAGACGACCACTGAACTAGAGCTGTTACCGACAAGATTCCATGGGACGTCAAAAGACTGTGTGGCCGCCCACCTACAAGATTGTCAGACTTCTTTGTCAAAACCCTTAATGAACGGTTTGAGGCTCTTCGTATTCCTGGAGCAAGCAGATACCACTGAGCTACACTAGCATGCGACAGGGATGAATGGAGAAGTTACTGGCGCCCGCTCGAGCAAATTGAAGATCAATGGGATGACAAGTGACAAGTGACAAATGACATATATATGACATAAAGTATATATATATATATATATATATATACTTTAATCCACTTACCACTTTGGTAGCACACATAGGTGGATACAAAGTGTACCTTAGCCTAGTGGTCGAGAATCAACTATGAGAAGTAGACTTTGAGGGTGGGTGAGAAGCAGAGGAGAATGATAGGAAGAAGTCAGTGAGATTGGAAAGGAAGAATGTCAAACTGAAGGGATTGGTTTTGATCATACAGAAATAGAGATTCATGGAAAAATATGGAGAAAATATAGAGAAATTCATGGGAAAATAGAGATTCATGATTACTCTCAATAAGTATACTGTGTGCTGAAAAGTAGATAAAGGAACATTGCAAACTGTAATGCCCAAAAAAGGGGGAAGAAAGGAGGAGAGGGAGGTAGAGAGAGGGAAGCAGGAAGAGAGGGGGAAGGAGGAATAGGAAAGAGAGAGAGAGAGAGAGGGAGGAAGAGAGAGATAGAGAAGGAAAGGGAGGTAGGGAGAGAGGGAGGCTGGGGGGGTGGTAAGAGGGAAACTGGGGACATTGGTGGTGGGAAATGTACATTGGTAGAGGGATGGATGTTGGAACACTGTATGACTGAAACCCGATCATGAACAACTTTGTAACTATGTATCTCATTGATTTACTTTAAAGTGCCCGAGAACAGATGACTAGTTAAAGAAACTATGGTACATCTACACAATGGAATACTATGCAGCTGTTAGCAAAGATGAAGTAATGAAATTTGCATATAGGTGGAAAGTATCATGTTAAGTGAAGTGAGTCAGAAAGAGAGGACAGACATAGAAAGATTGCTCTCATTTGTGGAATGTAAAGTAACAGAATGGGAGACTAATACCCAAGAACAGCAGAGGTAAGTACCAGGAGGATTACTCCACAGTTTAGAAGCCAGCCTCACCAGGCTGGGGGAAAAGGTACTTCAGATAGAGAAGGGACCACCAAGTAAAGGGTGCTAGAAGGGCCCGCTCAGGATGGGAGAGGTGGGCTGAAAGTAGACTATAGACCGAACATGATGGCCACTTAATACCTCTACTGCAAACCTCAATACCTAAAAGGAGAGAGAGAGAGCAAAGGGGAATGCCCTGCCACAGAGGTGGGGTGGTGGTGGTGGTAGGAGGAATGCAGGGACCATTGTGGTGGAAATGGGTACTGGTGGAGGGATGGGTACTCAATCATTGTATGACTGAAATGCAAGCACAAAATTTTGTAAGTCTGTAATGGTGATAACACTAATAAATTTTTTTTTAAAAAAAGGTAATCTATGAACAGAGTTGTGTCCTTCCAAGATGTTTATTTTGAAGTTCCCAATGTAACTGTGTATGGTGAGAGGTTCTTTAGGAAGACAATTTAGTTTTTTAAGTGAGATCATATAAGTGAGACCATAAAGATTATGAGTGATATCTTTTAAAAGGAGACATCAGAGATTGCTACCTCTGTTTGAAGACATAGTTAAAAGAAAGTCATTTACAAGCCGGCAAGAGAAGCTTTACCAGAAATCAGTCCCAATGGGCACCATGATCTTATACTTCTAGTCTTCAGAACTGCAAGAATATAAAGTTCTGGCCTCACATGCTGGGGAAAAAGGCAGCTCAGAGAGAAGGGAACACCAAGTAGAGGATGTTGGGAGGACCATTCGGGTTGAAAGATGCATGCTGAAAGTAGACTATAGACTGAACATGATAGCCACTCAATACCTCTATTGCAAACTACAACACCCAAAAGGAAAGAGAACAAAAGGGAATGCCCTGCCGCAGAGGCAGGGTGGGGTGGTGGGGGATGTGGTAGGGGTGGTGGGAGGGATACTGGGAACATTGGTGGAGGAGAATGGGCACTGGTGGAGGGATGGGTAAATGATCACTGTATGACTGAAATGCAAACATGAAAGTTCATAAGTTTGTAACTGTACCCCATGGTGAATCACTAATAAGAAATTAAAAAAAAAGAAGAATACAAAGTTCTGTTTAAGTCCTAGCTTCACAAATGAAGTCATGTGTAAACCTCCATATAGGGTAATGAATATGTGAAGCATGAAAATTTTATTTTTGATTTATAATTTACTTGCAGTAAATATTTTATTTATATACCAATTTTATGATTTTTTTTGAAAGCACACCAAGTGGAACATAGGTACTGTTCCCAGCTTGGTGCTTGTGGCTATCTAATCTGTGGTATTTTGTTATGACCATAATAGTAGACTAATAACCCAGGAGATCAACGTAATCTATTTTAGGTTTGAGGAAGATACTTAGTGCAGCAAAGAGGATTGTTTGCATATTTTGGTGATTCAAACATTCTTTGAAGCTCAGCTCTTTTAGGAAGATTTCTTTTTTTTGCTTTTTGGGTCACACCTGGCAATGCACAGGGGTTACTCCTGGCTCTGCACTCAGGAATTACCCCTGGCCGTGCTCAGGGGACCATATGGGATGCTGGGACCCGAACCCGGGTCGGCCGCGTGCAAGGCAAACGCCCTACCCACTGTGCTATCTCTCCAGCCCCTAGGAAGATTTCTTAATTCCTTAAGTTTCATTATACTATGTGTGTAGGTGTATTATATAGCATATTATAATTCTTTGACCACTAGAGAGTAAGCTCCTTGATATCGGGGATCACATCTTATTTTTGATTCCCATTATCTAGTACAGTACTTAGCACATATCAGGATCTCAATAAATAGCTGTGGAATAAAGTAATAAATTTAAAAAAGCAAGGCAAGGAAACCAATTCTAAGACTAATATTTATAGTAGCCATTAGCAGGACCTTCAACATATAATCTATCATCTTGTCTAATTGTTTGACAAAAGATGATTAAAATTGATATTTGTTTTTTAATCTTTTATATATAATCCTTTTCTAAATTAAATTAAATGAAACAAACTCCAAAAGTACAGAAGAAGTTGTCTTTTTAATTTATGCCATTAAAGCCTGGCATAAATATCCTAATATCCTAAAGAGACAAGAAAATGCTGACTATTTCTAATCACCTAATTTGTTTGGAGGAATCGCCAATAGAAGACAAAGTGAATTAATGTGTTCAGCAAATTCAAATGTATTGTTCTGTAATTTATGTAGAATTCCCGATAAGTCTTTCAGAGTTTGGCAATATGTCTAATGATTAGAGACATTAGGCCAAAATGAATCTTCTTTGCTTCTATCTTTACTGTACAGAAAGTTACAGAAATGGTATTTATCCATTAACCAAACAAAATGTTTTTGTGAATGTTTAATGAGTTAAAAGTTATACCTATATCATATAAAAGACCAAAAAAAAAGTTCCCTAAAAGGGTGTATTTAGTTGACAGCACCAACACCAAGTCAGAGTGGTTCCAGATAACACTTATTCCTTAATCATTTAATTTTAATCAATCATGACAGTTAATTCTGACAGTTCCAGTTTTCACAATATTTTTGTTTTTAGAGCATTGTGTCTGTTTGGAGTTTATATGATGGGAATTGTGTACATCCATCTTTCCCCAGTTTCCTCTCATTTTGACATTTCTATATTTGGCATTTGCAGAGACTGTAGTGGAAATTATTTTTGAATTTAATGGAATTTATTGATCTTCATTAAAATTCCAGGGGCCAGGGTGATAGTATAATGGGGTAGGGAGCTTGCCTTGCCTGTGATTGACCCCGGTTCAATCCCCAGTACCACATATGGTCCTTCAAGCCCTGCCAGTACGCCCTGGTGTAGTTTGAACCACCTGGTGTGGTTCAAAAACAAATAAACAAAATTCCAGTTGCTCAAGCTAAGATACCAGAAAAAATTATATTTAAAAGAATGATTAAGATTATTTAGGAAATTGAACAAAACTCAGGTGGTCTTTTGAAATATTAGCCTACCTTTTGGAAATAATATTCTTTCTTCTCAGTTTCTTGAATCTGTGTGAGCTTAGTTTTGATCTCTGTTTCCTCTAAAGGAAATAAAGTCAAGTTCCAGTTAAAACAGTTTTATTATTATTAAATGTGATATAAAATTGGATAGTGGTTAAAAGGTGTAACGGAGTAAAAGGGTAAACACATGAACAGATTCGTAAATAATTGGAGAAAATTGAGCAATGGTTGCAAGGAAACTATTCTCTATAGAAAGGGAGTAAGCCACTTGTGTAGAGGTAAGAAAACATATTTCTTCTATTAAAATAACCTGTATCTCATATGAGATATTCTAATTTCTACATTTCTACTCACTATGTATATGAATTTAGGCATTTTTTTCTCTGGATAAACAGTGTAATCCCTTGGATAGGATCTTGGTATGCAATTCAGAGAGTTATTCCAAAGTATAAAGTTATATTCTTAGACTTACTACCTATTATCTTTGAAGACCCTAGGAATTAGGATGTTAAATGGAATAAAAATTGATACTTACTGTCCTTATCAAAGGGAAAAGGCTGGATGTAAAATTTTCCTAAAAAAATAGAAAGGAGAAGAAATCACTGGAAAAATTACATTAAAATTATTTAACCTTTCTCTACCTGTAAAGATTGTTTAATTATAGTTTCCACATCTTGGACCTTAGAAAGGCAAGACCTTATAAATTAGGTTTCTTGGGACCTAATTTTGATACTGCCTTCATTCAACTTTTTCCACAACTTTGTTTGAATTCAAGTACATAAACTATCATTTTAGTATTCTTCCAGCCAACATTTCCCCAGATTGTATACTGTTTAGTCAGATAGATACCATAAGCTAAAGTCTACTTGATGATTTACTTCTTTGGTGGGGGTAGGGTTGCGGGTGGGGGATCACAACCAGCTGTGCTCAGGGCTTACTCCTGACTCTGTACTTAGGGATCACTTCTGTTGGCTCTGGGGATAGTATGGGGTTCCAGAGATTGAACCCAGGTTGGCATGTGCAAGGCAAGCCACTACCCACTGTGCTATTTCTTCAGCCCTTGGACTTTTTGTTGCAACAAGGTACTTCCTATATTTTGAGGAGGAAGCAATGCTGGGAAAGTTTTTGTATAGCGCAGTTAGACATTTGAAAGATTTGTATTTTAGTATTAGGTTTGGAAATTTCTCCACGAAGGCACTCTGATATCTTCCTGGCTGGTTACTGGTGGTGGCAGAAATCCACCACAGGCGGCAGCTACTCACCAGGCCTACTGCTTGTGGACGACGCCACGGGCAGCCGCTGGGAGCTCCCTCCCGTCACTGTCAATTGAGATTCGTTGTGAGGGTACAACGACGCCGCAATCCAGAACTGTTTAGCTAAAATGGAGTCCTGTTCTGAAGAGCCTGAGAACTCCAGTAATCCAGGGATATCATTGGACTCCTTTTCGTTGCAGGGACTCCTTGCCATGGCAACTCAGGACGCTTCCCCAAGCTCCTGTGTACACCCCCTGCCAAGCCCCAGCCCTCCAGTGAGTGCCAAATTTGCAACAGTCTCTGCTGGAAGCCCTCAATTTCCTTGGCAGTTGTTGGGGTCCAGCGGGCTCTTGTGGGTCTTCAGATTTAAGGACCAAATCTTGGCAAACATCAACGTTGTCCGAGTGTCATTACCTGTTGGAACCAGTGGGGGAGCATTCTTCAACTTTTTTTTTTTTTTTTAATTATTTATTTTTAATTAGAGAATCATCGTGAGGGTACAGTTACAGATTTATACACTTTTGTGCTTATACTTCCCTCATACAAAGTTTGGAACCCATCCCTTCACCAGTGCCCATTCTCCACCACCCGTAAACCCAGTGTCCCTCCCACCCTCCCCAATCCCATCTCCCCCCCACCCCACCCTGCCACTGTGGCAAGGCATTCCCTTCTGTTTTCTCTCTCTAATTAGCTGTTGTGGTTTGCAATAAAGGTCTTCAACTTTTTTTTTAAGCGCCTTAGTCTTTAGCTTTCACTGCTCTCCACCCCAGTTTCTCTCTGCACCAGCCTCCTCACCTCTACCCCTAAGACAGAGACAAAACCCTCAATTCCTTAGTCCCAAGGTTCCAGTCCTCACTTCCATACCAGGGAAGTACCCCCAATGGTGAATGTCTGTATTGTTTGGAGAATACCTTACCTGTCTTAGGCTGCTAAGGGCCTGCCTTAAGAGACAGGGAGAAAGAAGTAAAAGATACTTTATGTGTAGGGTCTGTTAATATCCCCACTATACTTTAAGGCATCTTAGAAACAAACCAGATTTAGATGACTACATTTACTCATCATCAGTTCCACTGCTACCCCAACTACAGTAGTTGTAAATGATTAATTCATATCTGATGACTGAACTCTTCAGTTTCTTCATGAAACATGTTAAAGGAGTCCAATAAAAATATTAGCAAATGTAAGCAAATGGCTTTTCAGGGAGCTCTTGTTAATCAGGGAACAATTTAACCATTTCAGCAACCAGGAAAGCATAATTACTGTGTGAGCTAGACATAAAGTCAGTTTAGAGAGGGAAGTGGAAATATGGCAATATCCACATATATTTTGTCCCCATGTGCTTTAATCAAATTATTAATACAATGACAGACACTTTAAAAGTTGATAAATATAAATTTGTGCAAAGACAAATACCAGTTAAGAAATCTTATTTCTCATATGCCTGAGTATTTTTGATTAAATCAGAAGGAATATTGAAGAATTACATTCTTATCCCACTATATATTTCAATGAAGATGGTTTTCTCTTGGCAGCTGTTAACCCGCCAAGGGCAGTATTATCTCTAGCACCCCCTCCTCTCCCAAACACAGTTCTGTGCCCAGGCAGCTCTTCCGGATGAATTCCCAAATCTTTTTACCTGGCCGTGTGGTTAGTGATTGGTACTGCTAGCAATCAGCTAACTACACTGCCTAGTAACTAGACTCACAGAGAAAAAGGTCTACTTCGTCATAAACTGCAGACTCCTGCCCGTGCCCAAACATCGTGGTAGGCAAGTCGGCAGCTCTCAGCTGGCAGGCTGGAGTGATAGCCTACTTTATAGTGAAAAGTGGGCACGAAGAATCTCAGTGCTCCTCCCAGTGGTCTAAACGCTTTTAGTTCAAACATCTTACAGCGAATGCCTAACCCCCACAACCCACTTCGCTTTCCCGACTGGTGGCGCTCTCGGGGTCGAGGCGACCAACAGCCCAACGGACCACAGGCCCCCGCCCCGAGGTCGCATCGCGCTGGGGACAGCGCGCTGGGACCGCGCTCGGCGGGACCCGCGCTGACGCAGCAGATGCCCAGGCGCGGCTCTCGGGTGTCCCGGGGCGGCGGCGTCCTCCAGGCGGGGCGGCGGCTGATGCTGTGCCTTGTTTTGTTGGCAGTGGAGTTAGTGATTGTAAGCACCACAGTACAATCAGCTAATTACACTGCCTACAAACCGAGCACCGGGGCGCCGTGGGCTGGAGCCGTGGGTCGATCCGACGGTCCGCAGCAGCGCCGACGCGTGTCCCCAAGCTGGCCGCTGGCGGGGCCGGGGCCAGTCGGGGAGTCCTCCGGGGATCCTGCCCGGGCCGCGGGCGTTGCTTTGGGGGGTGGAGATGGCTAGGGGGTACGGTGGGCAATCTACAGCCCCCTGCACCCTCTTTCCCCCCCTCCATCTCAGGTGACTCCCAGGAGCGTCCCACCGACGCGCTGGGCCTGGGCCAGCAGGTCCCCGCGCCCGGCCTCCCCATCCCGCAGCTTCTCGCACCTCCCTGGACGCTTCCCTTCCTGCCAACCCGTCGCCTTTCCTTCCCTTGGCCTCCGACTCAGCTCCCACCGCCACCACTCCCCGCCCAGCCCAGAAAACTCTTCAGCTCTCAGCCCAGGCCCTGCTGCCGGCTCTCAACCCGTGTCCTGTGGCTCTGAGTGACCGTGGCGGTGGACGACTAACCAACCGCCCTCGGAACCCCGCGGGCACAGGGGGCGGGGCGGGCGCGAGGTGGGCGGGGAGGGTGGGGGAGGGGAGGAAGCAGCGGGAGGGGCCGAGGGCCGACCCAGGCGGGGTTAGAGGCCCAGAAGATTCTCGAGAAGTTTCTCTTCCTGATGTGACCTGACCGACGAAGGGCAACTCCTCCCATTCTTCCCCGCCGCTGTCCATCTCCCTGTCGCCCAACCCCCAGCTCCAGAAGCCCACCCAGTTTCCTGCGCATCACAGTCAGGACAAATGCCTTGCTGGCTACCTAGAATGGTGGACTTGAATTTTCCAAACGGAGCTTGGGCTGGTTGACCGTTGGCAATACCAGTGCCTTTCGGAGTCCTGCCTGAGACCTTTCCTCCCCGTGGGATCCCCTGACCCTCCTTGGAAGCCCGCATTGAGGTGGAAGGCTGGATCTTCCAGGCAAACAGCCAAGCCACCTGCTAGTTCAATCGGAATGAGATCTCTTGCAATAAAGGCCAGTTTGGTACTCTCGAAGTCAGCCGTAGGCCAAAGTATTCCTACTTTCAGCAGCATCTGAGGCCATTCATTCTACCCTCCATCCATATGTCCAAATGGAAGTTAAAGCAGACACTTAAGATGGGTAGAAATAGAAGGGGCGGGGGGGGGGGGCGGGAACTGTAGTTGGTCAGGAATCCTTCATTGAAGGTGACCATATAGTAGGTCCTTGCAATGAGAGCACATTTAGATACTCAGGATGTAAATTGGGCAAGGCAGACAGTTACGGATTTCTGAGATACGCTGTTAATTATTCTTTTCTTTAGAATCCCTTCAGAATCACTAGAGGGTAAAGAATATTCTCTGATCTCACACTTCACACTCAGTTGGAAATAGCTCTCCTCTCTCTAGTACGATCTTCCTGCATCCCATAAAGAGCACTCTCTCGATTCTGAATGCTTAGTTTTAAATATTTTCTCACAGAAATTTCCAGCTACAGACTAATTCTCTAAATCTAGCAAGTAATTGACGTCTCTAGGAACATGAATAGGGGCAGGTAATCGGAATTATTCAACACGTATTCCAAGCTCATACTAATAACACATCAGAACTTTCCAAGGAGGAGTTTAAGTGAAGTTAAGCACATGAAAGAGACCCTTTAAATTTGGGGCATCAAATTCATTTTTCTTTGAATATCAAAATGAAGAGTAGAAATTAAAGTAAATTATAATACGTGCAGTATAGAAATATTAAGTGTAAAAATCAACTTGTGAAATTAAATTGCCAAAGACAGGTCATTTACTATTAATTGTAATTTGTCATCATCTTTTAGTTTGTGAGAGATATAATGGTATAAAATACATCATATAAATCACTCACCCTTGGTTAACATGTACAACATATCAAACTACACCAAGCAACATGTTTAAATCAGAATTTATTGAATTATGAGTTCTCTAGCGATAACTATAGACCCAAGTATCTATTTTATAGTTAAATTGCATATGTTAAATCAGGAGTAAAATAGACTTCATTTAATTAACAACAAAAGTCTTGATTAAGATATAGTTATAAAAACAATTGGTTTTTCCATTTATCAATCATCTTTACCCATACACAATATTAAAGCCTTCATTCTGATTGATGTTTTAAGATTAATAGTTGCATGATACATATCTTACCTGAGCTGGATTGCTGTTACCCAGGACAATGATTGTAGTAGATGCCTGGAATTTATATATATAAAAGTTCTCTTCAAAGATGATAAAAAGAAAACAAAAAGTCATCAATATGAAATGTCTATTGAAATATTTTTATGCACTTCTGAAAAACAGGTAGTGCACCAGGAAAGTAAAAGCCCCCCAAATTGTGTGTGGCCTAGTTTTGTTTGAAAAACCAAGAATGCTTGTTCTCAGGGTTGCTGTTGATTTGGCCTGCAGTTACTAGAGAAACTCCAAGGATCTCATTCCCTTTACGGTTCATGTCTAGGCATGTCTGGAGTCCAGGGAGACCCATGACTTAATCTAAGCAAGAATGCTTGTGGTGTTTAAATGCCCAAACAGAAGATTGCATTTGTTTTAGACAGAACCAGGAAGGTACCTCTGGGGCGAGGTTGGGTGGGGGTGAGGGGGGTGGGGGGAGATTGTTTAATGCTTTATTCAATTTCAAAGCATTTGGTGATTAGGGAGATAGAGAAGGGGCACCAAAGAGAGAAGGTGGGATTGACGATTAAAAGAAAACCAAGAAGAGGACAGAAAACAATTAACTTTGGCACATATTACTACTCTTAAATAGATAAAAGACTAGAGTGATAGAAACTGGGAATTAAGAAAGATGGAGACAGTTTACTCTCTCAACAAAACAAACTGAACACTTCCTATCTTCCGTAGCTTTTGAAAAATAGGAAGAATTAGACTGATTAGAAATTGGGGCCAGAGAGATAGTACAGGAGTTAAAGTGCTTGTGACAGATCCTGGTTTGAATTTCTCAGCACTACATGCCAAGCACCACATATGGTCCCCTGAGTCCCTCAGGGGTAACTTCTGAGCACAGAGCCAAGAATAGCCTCCTAGGGCAGCTGGTTGTGCCTCCCTCCTGCACCCCCCTACACACAAATAATTAGCGTTTAGCAGTTGTGTGTGTGTGTGTATGTGTTTGTTTTTGCTTTGTTTTGTTTTTGTACCTTCTAGTCAGTGCTCAGGGACCCTGGGGTCACTCCCTGTGGTCCCAGTCAAACGGATGGGATGTTTCAGCCCTAGGACCCTGTAATACTCTGCTGCTTAGAACCAATGGTGCCAGGGGCTACCAGAGCCACTCTGAGGAACTGATTTTACATTTACTGTTTGCTGGGTGTTTCACCCTTCAATTGCTGACACCTGATTTTGGTATGACTGGAAGTTGCTTATGGGAGCAGGGATGTCAAGACAGCAGAGTTGCCAAATGGAGAGTTACGAGGATTGTTCTAGAACATGTGGCCCATTGGGAATTGAACTTGTGGCCTCATACTTTCAAGACAGGCATTTTAGCCACTGGCCATTTTCTGGCCCTTGCCAGCAGCTTTAATAATTTTATAATTCTGATTTTATTTCATTTGTATTCTCAGAAAGAGAGCACCAGAATCTTACCTAGCTTCTTGCTTATATCTATTGATCAATCAACTGTTGCTCTCAATATGAAAATGTTAAATTAATTTATATTTTAGTAAATCAGAAGCAATCTAAAATAGCCTTCATAATTAAAGTTGCTTTTATCTTCAGGGATTTATGGTCTGTTTGGAGAGATAGACAATTTTATATAAAATATTAATATAATAATATTAATGCTAATATACAATATAATTTATATATTAGAAATATTATGTATCTTATATTAAATACCAGAATGGTTAAATCAGTTGGTGCTTTGAGAATTCTGACTACTCTACTAATGTTTCATCATTGCTAACATTTAGGAAAGAGGAAAACCATAAAATTTGGGACACAGAGAACATTTTGTGGAAAATAGAAATCAATCGGCATCCAGGAGGAACAGTAGAGCATGGCTAAAGGCAGAAGAAGGAGAGTGACTATTAATGGTCGAGATATCAATTGTCAGGGAAACACATAATATACATTCCATTGGGAAAGCAAAGAATGTTCCCGTTGGAGAAATCAGATTAGGTAGATCATGAGAAACTTTAGATGATAGACCAGATGTTGGGTCTTCATTCATTTTTCTGACAGAAGGATCTTAGGATTATATAATATGCTGTTTCATGGAGATTCATAAAGTAGCAAAGTAGGAAGGAAGACACACACACAAGATTAATTGAATATTGTAGGTATGAACTGTTACTGTCACTGTCATCCCGTTGCTCATTGATTTGCTCGAGTGGGCACCAGTAACGTCTCCATTGTGAGAATTGTTGTTACTCTGTTTGGCATATCGGATGCGCCACCGGTAGCTTGCTAGGCTCTGCCATGTGGGCGAGATACTCTCAGTAGCTTGCCGGGCTCTCTGAGAGGGACGGAGGAATCAAACCCGGGTCAGCTGCGTGCAAGGCAAATGCTCTACCGCTGTGCTATAGCTCCAGTGTAGGTATGAAATAATGTGAAAATATGGTAAAAGAGACTTTGTGAAGAAAACCTCACAGCACTTGATGACTAATTAAGTGAAGAGACAGAAAAATATTAACCTCTGGGTTTCAAGTAGAAAATGGATTTGTCAAAAGCAAATGTAATCAGAAAATAATGATGTGTTTAGATTAAGGAGTGTTTAGTTTTTGGTAATGATAGTAGATCTATGTGGCAGAAACTCTGAGGATAGCCCAATATGGAAAGAAAGGGTTAAAATTTTCAGCGTTCATGGGGCTGGAGAGATAGCACAGCGGGTAGGGCGTTTGCCTTGCACGTGGCCGACCCGGGTTCGAATCCCAGCATCCCATATGGTCCCCTGAGCACAGCCAGGGGTAATTCCTGAGTGCAGAGCCAGGAGTAACCCCTGTGCATCGCCAGGTGTGACCCCAAAAAAAAAAGCAAAAAAAAAATTTTCAGCGTTCTGATTTGGAGGTTCCCAAATTTATTTGGCTTATCACCTCTATCATTCTGTGTCCTCCCTCTGGAAATCTACGTTATTAAGGTGAAGTACCAGAAAGCACCTGAGGCTGCTACTTCGAAATGCCCCCAAACCTCACCTCCATCATTCCAGCACCCTGGGGTGGGGAACAGTATCTTCCATTTTGGGAAATTTGTTTCTAAGCATTGATGTCTAGAATACTAATGAGATCTTTAAGAGAAGTACTTTATCTTATTCTTCATTGAGCCGATATCTCCAGAGAAGGTAGATAAGCAGCAAAATTTTTATTATTATTTTTATTTCAATGTATCACCGTGAGATACAGTTACAGACTTACAAACTTTAATGACTGCGTTTCAGTCAAACAATGTTCAAGTACCCGTCTCTCCACCAGTGCCCATTCTCCACCCCAATGTTCCCAGTATCCCTCCCCAACCCCTACCCCTTCCTACCCCCTGCCTTTGTGGCAGACACATTCCCTCTTACTCTTTCTGTCCTTTTGTGTATTATGACTTTCAATACAGGTATCAAGTGGCCATCATGTTTGGTCCATAGTCTACTTTCAGGTTTGGTATATCTACACAGTGGAATATTAGGCAGCTGTTAGAAAAAAATGAAATCATAAATGTGCATATAAATGAATCAACCCAGGCAGTATCATGCTAAGTGAAATGAATCAGAAAGAGAGGGACAGACATAGAATGACTGCACTCATTTGTGGAATATAATGTGTTATTTTTTGAAGAGAAAAAAGGAGTGAGGGAAGCGGGAGCTCAAGAGCAACGGTGTCAGTGTGCATTTCTTAGCTGGAGGAAGGCGTCTTGAGAAGGGCTGGCCATGAGGAGCAGAACAGAGGACTCGCCTAAGGCAGTATTATTAGAATTAAGTCCTATACACTTTGATCATTGTTGTTAGAGCACTGCACATGATTGTGTTTCTCCAGTAGAACATTTTCTCTCAGGGAATTCAGTGAATTGAAGTGTCAATAAACTTCTAGGCCATAACTAAACATATCACTTTCTTTACCACTTCCCATTGCTAATTAGGCTCTTTTACATATATAAAACACCTCAGGTAGATTTGAAAGGTTTATAGATTTATAAGTAATTTTAGAATTTTGTTACAATGAGTAGTCTGGGTGTCCGATGGAAGAAAGTCTTTATTTTAGAGTTCTGTTGTATTCTATAACTCTATGAAACCAAAGGAAGAAAATTTATTATCTTGCTAATCGATTCACTTATATGAAATTACTTTGTGCCACTCTCTTAATCATCACTCTATGTCTAAACTATTTTTTAAAAATAACTATTTTCCTTCTTTCCTCCTGTTTGTTGCGGTCTCTACAACGATTGGGAGTCTTGCACACTTTAGTTGTGGTATTGCTGGGGATCAGGTAGTTGATTTTGGTACTCACATATTTAGATGGAATGCCCAGAAGGTCACACACTTTAGTTTCAGTATAGACACACTTGGTGTGGTGTTCATTTGGAGTTGTCACTTCCTTCCTTCTCCTTCCTTCCTTCCTTCCTTCCTTCCTTCCTTCCTTCCTTCCTTCCTTCCTTCCTTCCTTCCTTCCTTCCTTCCTTCCTTCCTTCCTTCCTTCCTTTCTCTTTCTTCTTTCTTTCTTTCTTTCTTCTTTCTTTCTTTCTTTCTTTCTTTCTTTCTTTCTTTCTTTCTTTCTTTCTTTCTTTCTTTCTTTCTTTCTCTCTTTCTCTTTCTTTCTTTCTTCTTTCTTTCTTTCTTTCTTTCTTTCTTTCTTCTTTCTTTCTTTCTTTCTTTCTTTCTTTCTTTCTTTCTTTCTTTCTTTCTTTCTTTCTTTCTCTCTCTCTCTCTCTTTCCTTCCTTCCTTCCTTCCTTCCTTCCTTCCTTCCTTCCTTCCTTCCTTCCTTCCTTCCTTCCTTCCTTCCTTCCTTCCTTCCTTCCTTCCTTCCTTTCTTTCCTTTCTTTCTTTCTTTCTTTCTTTCTTTCTTTCTTTCTTTCTTTCTTTCTTTCTTTCTTTCTTTCTTTCTTTCTTTCTTTCTTTCTTTCTTTCTTTCTTCCTTTCTTTCTTTTTTCAGTCACACCAGGTGTTACTCAGGTCTTACTCCTAGCTCTACACTCAGGAATCACTCCTGGTGATACTCAAGGACCACATGGGATGCTGGAGATTGAACCTGTGTTGGCTGCATGCAAGACAACTTCCCTACCTGCTGTACTATCTCCCTGGCCCCATGTATACTTTAGATTCTGTAGTCACACTTGACTGTGGTGCACCAAAGATCATGACACTTTATTATGGCACCAGGGATTTATAAGGGTAGAGCTACCTGAATTTCACTCTCTATGTGGGGGATGCTGAAGAGCAAAAAATAAATAGCCTCACACTTGGAAGGCAGCCCTTCAATTGCTGAATTATTCCTGGGTTCCTATATTTACTTATCCTTTTGTTTTTTGAAAGGTTTTAGGCCACATGTGGCAGTGCTTAGGGCTTACTCCTGTCTATGTACTCAGAAATACTCCTGAGGGGCTCAAGGAACCATATTAGGTGCTGGGGATCAAACCTGAGTTGGCCACCTGCAAAGCAAGGGTCTTACCCAATGTGTTACTCTCTAGCCCCTCTTACTTTATGCTTATTTTTTATTTTGCTATCCCATTTGGCAAGTTAGCTTTCCCCTAACCCAAGGAAGACCTTATATTTCATAGGCTTAATTTTTAAAATTGAAGTTACATTGATTTACTGTCACTGTCACTGTCATCCCGTTGCTCATCGATTTGTTCGAGTGGGCACCAGTAACGTCTCTCATTGAGAGACTTATTGTTACTGTTTTTGGCATATCCAATACGCACAGGTAGCTTGCCAGGCTCTGCCGTGCGGGCTTGATACTCTCAGTAGCTTGCCAGGCTCTCCAAGAGGGGCGGAGGAATTGAACACGGGTCAGCCGCGTGCAAGGCGAATGCCCAACCACTGTGCTATCGCTCCAGCCACATTGGTTTACAGCAGTATAAATATTGATACAGTATGTGGATATAGTGTTACCATACCACACATCAAGCCAAAGTGCCATTAACTGTTTACCACAGTCCATTAGGCCCTTTCAGCTCACTATGGCTCATCCTTGATATCATTCATTTCATTTCACTCACTTCATTGATTCATTTCATTCATTCAAGTGAGAGTCTAAATGCTTGTTTTCACTGGACACTGTCTGTTCCCTTGCTTTGTTTCTTTATATTATCTTGATCCCTTCCAGTTAGCCCAGGTTGTAGTAAAAGGTAAGACTTTATTTTTTTCTTATGACTCAGTACTATATTACTAAATTCAAAAAATATACATAATTCTCTCTTGTCTTTATTTTTCACATCATAGAATATCAATAATTATTTTTTACGTTTTTTTATTAATTTATTTATTTTTAATTAGTGAATCACCGTGAGGGCACATTTACAGATTTATACACTTTTGTGCTTATGCTTCCCTCATACAAAGTTCGGGAACCCATCCCTTCACCAGTGCCCATTCTCCACCACCAGTAAACCCAGCATCCCTCCCACCCTCCCCGATCCCATCTCCCCTCACCCCGCCCTGCCACTGTGACAGGGCATTCCCTTCTGTTCTCTCTCTCTAATTAGCTGTTGTGGTTTGCAATAAAGGTGTTGAGTGGCCACTGTGCTCAGTCTCTAGCCCTCATTCAGCCCGCAACTCCCTTCCCCCACATGGCCTTCGACTACATTATAGTTGGTGATCCCTTCTCTGAGTTGCCCTTTTCCCAGAATGTGAGGCCAGCCTCCAAGCCATGGAGTCAACCTCCTAGTACTTATTTCTACAATTCTTGGGTGTTAGTCTCCCACTCTGTTATTCTATATACCCTAGATAAGTGCAATCTTTGTATGTCTGTTTCTCTCTTTCTGACTCATTTCACTCAGCATGAAACTTTTCATGCCCATCCACTTAAATACAAAATTCATGACCTCCTTTTTTCTGACAGCTGCATAGTATTCCATTGTATAGATGTACCAAAGTTTCCTCAACCAGTCATCCGTTCTAGGGCATTCGGGTTTTTTCCAGATTCTGGCTATTGTAAATAGTGCTGCGATGAACATACATGTGCAGATGTTGTTTCGATTATACTTTTTTGCCTCTGGGATATATTCCCAGCAGTGGTATTGCTGGGTCAAATGGGAGCTCAACCTCTAATTTTTTGAGAGTCGTCCATATTGTTTTCCAGAAGGGCTGAACCAGTCGGCATTCCCACCAGCAGTGTAGAAGGGTCCCTTTCTCCCCACATCCTCTCCAACAGCAGTTGCTTTTGTTCTTTTGGATGTGTGCTAGTCTCTGTGGTGTGAGGTGGTATCTCGTGGTTGTTTTGATCTGCATCTCTCTGATGATTAGTGATGTAGAGCACTTTTTCATGTGCCTTTTGGCCATTCGTATTTCTTCCTTGGTAAAGTTTCTGTTCATTTCTTTGCCCCATTTTTTGATGGGGTTGGATGTTTTCTTCTTGTAGAGTTCAACCAGTGCTTTATATACCATTGATATCAACCCCTTATCTGATGGGTATTGTGTAAATATCCTTTCCCATTCTGTGGATAGTCTTTGGATTCTGGTCACTGTATTTTTTGCGGTGCAGAAGCTTTTTAGTTTAATGTAGTCCCATTTGTTGATCTCTGTTTTTACTAGATTGCTTAGTTCTGTGTCACCTTTGAAGATACCTTTATCTTCAATATCGTGGAGGGTTTTGCCGACCTTGTCTTCAATGTACCTTATGGTTTGTGGTCGAATGTTGAGGTCTTTAATCCATTTTGATCTGACTTTTGTGCATGGTGTCAGGTCAAGGTCTAAGCCCATTTTTTTGCATGTGGTTGTCCAGTTGTTCCAGCACCATTTGTTGAAGAGACTTTCCTTGTTCCACTTCACATCTCTTGCTCCCTTATCAAAGATTAGATGATCATACATTTGGGGTTGTGTGTAGGGATATTCCACCCTGTTCCATTGGTCTACGGCTCTGCCTTTGTTCCAGTACCATGCTGTTTTAATTGTTACTGCTTTGTAGTAGAGTTTGAGGTTGGGGAGGGTGATGCCTCCCATCATCTTTTTCCCAAGAATTGTTTTAGCTATCCGTGGGCGTTTGTTGTTCCATATGAATTTTAGGATTGCTTGATCCATTTCTTTGAAGAATGTCATGGGTATATTTATAGGGATCGCATTGAATCTGTATAATGCTTTAGGGAGTATTGCCATTTTGACAACATTGATTCTCCCTATCCACGAGCAAGGTATATGTTTCCATTTTCTCATGTCTTCTTTTATTTCATGGAGTAGCGTTTTATAGTTTTCTTTGTAGAGGTCTTTTACATCCTTGGTTAAGCTGATTCCGAGGTACTTGATTTTCTGGGCACGATTGTGAATGGGATTGCTTTTCTCGTGTCCCTTTCCTCTGCCTCATTGTTTGTATATAGGAAAGCCATGGATTTTTGCGTATTGTAGAATATCAATAATTTTTTTAGAATATCAAGAATTTTATCATATTTACATTTAATAAATTTTATTTTTTCCCCTTCTTACTTTACCTATAACTTGTTTAATCTCAAACTGAAGTTCTATTTCCTGGGTAACATTTCCCTTAGTGCCTTTAGCTGATCTTGATCTTTCTCTTCTCTAATTTTTCTCAGACTTAATGTAGGCACTAATAATACCTACCATTAGTAAAAGAATGTAGCACTGTTGTCTCGTGGTTCATTGATTTGCTCGAGCGGGCACCAGTAACGTCTCATTGTGAGACTTGTTGTTACTGTTTTTGGCATATTGAATATGCCATGGGTAGCTTGCCAGGCTCTGCTGTGCGGGCGGGATACTGTTGGTAGCTTGCTGGGATCTCCAAGAGGGATGGAGAAATCGAACTGGGGTCAGCTGTGTGCAAGACAAGCGCCCTACCCGCTGCCCTATCCAGTGTAAAAGTATATTATTTTATAATAGTAAAATTGAATTTTGGAAAAAGTATTTTATCATAATAGAAAAGCATGCTTGTGTATATTACACATTTATTGTAGTCCAAAGCATTATATATATACATACATATTTTTTACATCTTGAATTATTTATAGTGGGTTATCTTGGTTTCCAACTTGCTGCATAATATATACATTTTATATGTTCTCTAGCACAAAGCTACTTATATTGTGAGTGCTCATTGATGCACAGAGAAAAGACATGAAAAATGTTTGTGGTGAATAAAATAACTGCATGGTAATTTTATGGAAAAAGGGCATTATATATAATTTAAGCTCCATTTACTTCATTAATCTTAATTCTGAAGTGAGTTTCACTTGATAGACTGGGGAGTTCTAAATTTATTAAGGTTAAAATGAACATTACATGATTGTAGAATTTATGTGGGAATCTGGAATATATAGTTTAGTTTTAATAATTAACATAACTTCATTTTTGTGTGGTTTGAACACAATGGCACTGAATTCAATTGTGGTTTGTAGAATTAGATCACTGCTTTATGAAAGGATGCTACTTCCTTGCTGTTGGAACAAATATACATAGAAGTGGGAATTTTGCTAAAACATTTGTACTCCCCCCCTCATTTAGCAATGGTTTTCAGTTGTAAATGAAGATAAGCTTCAGGTGAAAATTGCATCTAAAATGGGGCTGGAGCAATAGTATAGTTGATAGGGCATTTGCCTCTCATGAGTACCACCAGGAGTAATTCCTGAGTGCAACACCAGGCGTAAACCCCAAGCATCGCTGGATGTGGTCCCAAAACAACAACAGCAAACAAACAAAAAATAGAAAATTGCAACTGAAAAAAGGGAAACTAGTGCAATCAACTAGGGCTTATTTATAAGATTGGCTATGATATGAGAATTCCAGTGAGTTTAATGTTCAGTTTAGATGGTGCTTCAAAATTATTTTTGCCTATTTTGAAAAATAGAATCCACTACCAGCAGTTCTCGGTCCAGTGGTGCAAGCCTGATGCTTTGGTTCTTACCTTGGCAGTGCCACAGCCAGAGCTTACCAGGCTACATCCTGCAGTGTAGGGGGTGTGGTGTGGGAGGCACATGTGTAGGGATCAAACTCAAGCGCACACATGGTTGGCATGTGCTCAACCACTTGAGTTAATTTCTCGGCCCTAACATATGCAAACATGTTTCATTTCATAGCTGAAATTTAGCTAACATCAAGAGGGAAACTGCATAATTCGATTTTCAAGGTTTACCTTTACTGCTGAATCTTGTAGCTTGAAGATACTTTAACAATTATTCCTTGAACTAAACCAAACATCCTTTATATATGGACTCCTGCTGAATGCAATTATTTCAGTAACATTCTCTTAGTTACTAATGCTTGCAACTTGAAGTAATTTTTGAGTTACTCCTTTCTCAAACTGTTATCCCAAATAGTCAGATAGACGCTTGTGTACATATTTAATTTCCTTCTCTAGAATACAAATATCCTGAAAAGGAAGTTGAGAAAAAAAACCCGAAGGCACTTAGAAGTGTATAATATGTAGTTAAGTGGTCAGTAAGCATTCACTGAATGAATGTTAATTATAACAGAAGACAGGGTTGTCATTAATGTGTAGGTAGGGATTTAAATGTTTAAAATAATTATAAACAGGTAACTGAAGGAAGTCTTGCATGATGTTTAGTTTCTATTTGATTGTTCTTTCCTGTAATCTAAGTACATTGTTATTCTACTGTTCTATTCATAACTTCCAAGGCCTGTC
Organism: Sorex araneus; assembly: GCF_027595985.1. NCBI lineage: Eukaryota > Metazoa > Chordata > Mammalia > Eulipotyphla > Soricidae > Sorex > Sorex araneus. Next base: position 165,024,120 of record NC_073304.1, on the reverse strand, counting down.
TGGGCCTGTTGCAAAAAATAATGCTAGGAGATGGTTCAAAGCCTCATCACTAATGCGTTTCCCCAATTCAAAGTGCAATGGAACAGTAAGTATCCCGGAAGGTGAAATAGTGAACTATTAAACACTCACTTTAATGTTGTAACTGTAAACACTGACCATTTGAAAAGGAAAGATTTGCAGATGTGCGGATACCTATGTTGCTTTTGGTTTTGTAGCAAATTTTATTTTTAGTCATGTATGAGTGGTTGTCCTGATTTCAATTTTGTCACTTGTAACAAATTTAGGAAGGAATCAGAGCTGTAGGCATTGGAAGTGTCCTTGGCCTCTTGATGCTCGTAGAGGCAGCTCTGCCCTGCTTGCTGTCAGTTGTGACTAAGGCAACAGATTTGGGAAAAGACCCCAACTGTCTTATACAACCCTAAGTTCTACTGAGGGAGGAGGAGGATAGTTCCAGGCCCTTCTTTGTCCCCACAGTGGCTTCAGGAGTGGGGCTCGGGGTGGAGGGGTGGGTGGATATGGTTAGCTGGAATTCTGTTCCAGAATAGGATTACTGCTATGTAGACAGATCATCCGCTCTGCAGTTTGGATTTTCCTTTCTTAACTAATATTGCCGGAGGAAATTCTAAATATACCCAATTCTTTTCCTTTTTTGAATCTTACTATCACACAACTGCTTGGATACAAAAATCTAGGTAATGGTAGCATGGGGTATAAAACACAAGTGTCAGCTCCAATGTAAAACTCTCTAAAATTCACTAATCTCCCTTTGGACCCTGCTGCGGAGCGAGCATGATGGAAGAGCCCAGGGAAGCACCCTTGGACTCCAAGCAGCCCACTGAACTAATTCCGGCACGGGATCGGAGACCCCACGGCGGGCTGAAACAGTGGGAACCGGGCATCCCCCAATTCTTTTAACCTCTCTCTCTCAACTCCTTCCTCCCGAGCCCAGCGCAGGGTCCGCGGCTTTCTGAGCGCAAAATGGAGACGCCGAGCCTCTCTCTAGGTTTCTCCATCTTATGAGCACCATAAAAGGGTAAAAGTTTGTAGTGATGTTATTTCTGGTTGTGCTTTCCCTGGACTTTATACAGAAACCCAAAACCGCGCGGCCGCTACTGCGGCCGCACGACCTAATGTCATGTTAGCATCAGCAATATGTAATGGTTCTTTTTTAATGAGTCGGACTTTTGTGGGAGATCCTAACAAGAATAGTAAGTCTGTTGCTGAAATATTGAAGGCAATCAAAGTGGTAGCCATCTCTCTAGACTGAACTAAGCTATATCCCCACGCCGGCTGAGAAGAAATTTTCTTCTTTCTCGGGAAGAAACGCGGCGTGGCGTCAACTATAGTGTGATGTCCATTAAGCAAACAGACCTGGTGGTGTGGGAATGGGATATAAGGGGAAAAATTATGTACATGGAACAGTGGGACTCTGGTGGAATCTCGAGCCGGAGCCGATACCAGCGCAAGACCTTCGGTTCCAGAAACTGCTTGCAGACACTCTACTAGACTATCAACTAAGCCAGAGTTCCACGCCTGCTGATGACGGGAAATAACCATCCTTTTCGTTTTTTTTTTCCCTTGTCAGGCAGTGTGGCGATTACTAAACAGGCGTGAACTCGGTGGCTCACGTTAGTTGGTTGATAACTGCAGACCACCCTATGTGTGTGTGTGTAGCGGGAGGGGGGGGTGCGGGGAATAACTGAGAGTGTCTGTAAGCAATTCCCTATGATATGCAGCTATGAACCTTCAGCATGAGAGCTAGCAGTTGGGGGATGATTGTATTATATTTGAAAAGAAGAACTGATTCAAGGATCATACTACTTATTACAGTGCTCAAAAGGACATCTTTGGGCAATGGAACTCTTCCTGTAGGCTCTTGTGTCTTTTGACATGATCCATTGGATTTGTATAGCTTCCTTGCTTACTATTATAATCTAGGCTCATCAAATATATTATCATACTAATATAATTATGTTTCTTCAAGGATTTTTAAGTGATAAAAGGTAAAGACTACAAAATGAGTATAAGGATTGTTTATTAATTCTAGATCTTTTCATCTCTACTGAAAAGATCTAGAATTAATAAGCAATAGTAATACATCTAAAATAGTTTTGCAGTTATGGTGGTAGATATATGAGGGCCTCATACATGTGAGGCATGTGCTCTTACCATTGAACACATTTCTAGCCCCATATTATTTTAAAGAAAAGTTTATGTTAACATTGCCATTTCAAATTTAACTTTATAGGATTTTTAAAAGTAATCAAAAATTCCTCCCCTCTTCTTCCTCTTGTTTTAATAACTGAGATCATACACATTTATTTAGTTTTGGTGTTTGCTGGGAGTTATATGTTGAATACGGGCACTCACACACTTGGCCTTGGTGCCCACCAGAGCAATACATTCCTTTATTTGTAGTGCTTGTATACATTCTGGCTGTAGCGCTGTCCGGGGTTGCTGTGGTGCAAACACATTTGATCACCAGGAGTTGCACTCTTAATTTTATTTGTTTTATTTTTTGTTTTTGTGTCATACCTGGAAGCTGTCAGGGGTTACTCCTGTCTCTGCACTCAAGAATTACTTCTGGTGGGGCTCAGGGAACCATATGGGATGTCTGGGATAGAACCTGGGCTGGCCTCCTGCAAGACAAGTGCATAAACCACCATATGCTCTCTCTGGCTCTGGGGCTTGCACTTCTTTTATGTAGTGCTCACATATCTCTTTTAGTTGTGATGCTCACTTGGGGGTGTGTGTTGGTGCTTGCACGTGCCTGACTGTGGTGTGGCAGGAAATCTCTTGCAGCACTGGAGATCACAGAGTGCAGAGCTGCCAGGAATAAACCACAGAGCTGGGGAGACCAAGCTCAGCTTATGCATTGACATCAGGGAGTGAGCTCATGTCTTTAGGCTTATAAGGCAGGTCTCCAAGCTAGCATTTCTCAACTGCGGGCCATGTGACACCTTGTGGGTCCCAGGATATTCCAATGGAGGGGCACAGGTGAAAAGTCACTTAAATAGGGGGCCATGGCATGGGACAGGGGGCCATTGGAAGGAAACAAGTTCAGAAAGGTGACTTTGTAGGAAAAACCTTGAGTAACACTGCTTTAATCCATTGACCCATTTCCTGGACCTCTTGAATTAATTTCTTTGATTTTATACTTTAGTCCATTTTTTTATTACATTGAAATTCTTGGTGTATAACGATATTGAAATAAATATTTGTATTACCTGATTCTATTTTCTCTCTATATGCATATGATATATGTACATATTATAGTATCAATGTAGTGGTGCTTTTATTACTGCAAACAATTAGGGTACAGAATGATGAGGAACGGTGGAGATATAATTCTCACTTAGATATCTTGACTTCATGACAGATTTATACACTACTCAAAATATACATGAATTTTGACTTATTATTAGAAACTATACATTTTATTATTCCAATTTGAACATTTCATATTAAACATAGATTTCATTATTTATTGTCTTGATTTTTTTAAAAAAACAAAAAAGGTAAATGCTTTTTTAAAAAAATTTTTTTTAAAATTTATTTTATTGAATCACCATGTGGAAAGTTACAAAGTTCTCAGGCTTATGTTTCAGTTATACAATACTCAAACACCCATCCCTTCACCAGTGCTCATATTCCACCACCAAAACCCCCATACCTCCCACCCCCCGCCTCCCACGCCCACCAGCGTAACTGACAAATTTCACTTCATTTTCTCTTTACCTTGATTACATTCCATATTTCAACACAAAACTCACTATTGTTGTTGGAGTTTCCCCCCAAAAAAGACAGCCCTACTGCCAAGGAAGCATTTGATGATTAGTTTTCCATTGCTGAGAATGAAGAGATATGAAGTCCCGCTGTTCCAAGTACATAACTCTTTTTTTTCCCTCCTTCCTGTGCCACCAAGTTCATGCCTGCTTAATAGTTCTCATAATATGGCTGACACCATGCCGCCCGACAAAGGAAAAAAAAACCGAGAAAGAAGGATATTTCTGGTCCTCAGCCGGCGTGGGGCTATGGCTTAGTTCACAGTCTAGAGACATGGCTGCAAGCAGTTTCTGGAACCAAACGTAGTCTAGTTGGCCTCCGGATTCTGGTAGATCAGCAGCAAAGCGGCCGCACAAAGTGTGGCCACCCGAGTGGAATCTCAGTGGAGCGTGCGCTGGTATCGGCCCCAGCCCAAGACTGCCCAAGTGTCCCGCTGTTCCAAGTACATATTTTTTTCCTCTTCCCGCACCACCAAGTTTGTGCCTGCTTAATAGACTTCATAATATGGCTGATGCCACGCTGCGTTTCTCCCCAAAAAGGGAAAAGAACTGAGAAGGAAGGATATTTCCTCTCCTTGGCCGGCGTGGGGCTATGGCTTAGTTCACAGTCTAGAGAAATGGCTGCTACTTTGATTACCTTCAATATTTCAACAAAAAACTCACTATTATTGTTTGGAATTTCCCCCCAAAGTTAGACCTGCAAAAAAGGAACCATTTCACATTGCTGACAATTAAGAGATATTAGGTTTTGGATTTCTGTATAAAGTCCAGGGGAAATTCTGCCAGAAATTGCATCACTGCAAGCTTTTACTTCCCTTTTGTGGTGCTCATAAGATGGAAAAGCCTGGAGAGAGAAACCCTTCCCCAGTGGCACTGCATGGGGCAGTTCACAGTCTGGAGGCATTTCTGGGAGCTACTCGTGTCCAAAGTAGTTCAGTTGGCCTCCGGGATCGTGCTCGTGCAGCAGCAGCAGCAGCAGCAGAAAGGCCCAAGAAGGTAAATGCTTTAAATTTAAATTGATGATCTTGACTTCAAGTGGCAAAAAATTCTCAAGTATCTTTCCAAAAACATAATATTGAAGTATTATGGAGGTTGAGATTCCTTCAAATAACATTGGCTCCCAGAGACTAGGATATTATTGAACTGATCATTTTTTCATTTTCTGATTGACTTGATTGTGTAACATTGGTATTGTGAAAGAATATTGAATGCAGATCACAAGACAATTGACCTTTTTTTGTTTTTAGATCTTGAGTTGCTATGATACACCCAACTATGTCTTGGTGTATGATATTATATTTATTTGGATAGGGCACCTGATGGTGTTCTGGGGGACCTCCTGGCCAGGTTGTTCCCAGCCCTGAGGTTCTGGGGTTGGGGTAGTGGGAGCTGGTGGAGCAGGGATCAGGTCCAGGAACTTTTATGTGCAATGCATGTGCTTGGGTCATGTCTTGGCATGACCTGGCATGTGTAATCTTTGGTGTAATCTTTACTTCACCATTTACTAGATTTTCACTGGATAAGAATGTAACTTACATAGTTCACTGTATCACTGTCATTCTGTTGTTCATCGATTTGCTTGAGCGGGCGCCAGTAACGTCTTCATTTATCCTAGCCTTGAGATTTTAGCAGCATCTCTTTACTGGTCCTTCCCAATGATGCTGCATTGGAGGCTCTTTCAGGGTCAGGGGAATGAGACCTATCATTGTTACTATTTTTGGCATATCAAATATGCCACGGGGAGCTTGCCAGGCTCTGCTGTGCGGGCAGGATACTCTTGGTAGCTTGCCAGGTTCTCCAAAAGGGAGAACTAGGCAATAAAGAGCTTCTGGGAGCTTTGTTTTATAGTCTCTGGATCTTGGCTGTTGATAGGATTACATGGCGCCAGGGGAAGTTTATGAGTGTGACTGCCTAGTTACTGGAAAATGGGGGATCAGGGTGGAGGAGGCCCAGTCTCGATCCAAGCGGGCCTGGAGATCTCAGCCCTGGATCCCACATACCTGGGTTCCACTGCCGGTTCTTTCATGTGTGAGGCTTGTCTGAACATGTGGAGAGTGACCTTGAGCATGGCTGTGGCTGGGTTCCGGGGGTCTTCGGTTGCCAGGGCCCTGCTCAGGGTAGGGAGGAAACTCAACCTGCCCCCCTCCAAGGGGCTCCGGTGAAGACAGCCAGGAGTGGGGGCAGGAGACTCTGCTTACTTACTTAGTTAAGTGGTAGTAACTATTGAAAGTCCAAGGAGAGATATCTAAGGAATTAGTCAAAACCCTCTGCTTGTTCTTTGTCTAATTCAACTGTTCATTTATTGTAGGATGACACCCTGTAATTATTACTAAAGATACATATAATAGGTATCCCCAAAGATAGACCATACTGGATAACAAAATCAGAGTCAAAGATATCTTGATTCTCCATAGTAATGATCTGCTTAATATAATGAAATGTGATAGGTGTAGTTTTAATATGTAGTTGTTCCAAATAAGTAGAAGCCACAAAATAAAAGATGTGTATCAAAATGATAAATATATATATACTTTATTTATTAATAGAAATACCACCACTTTCCTACGTCTTCTCTAAAATACTTCAAGTAATTTTTATAATTTAATCTTGATAAGAACCTAATATAGTAATAGTAGGGTAATGGTTCCATTTATAGATTTTTTTTATAGCACCATTTACCATTTATAGGTGCTCTTCTAGGTATTTCACACTTGTGTCACTATAGACCTATAGTAGACCAATAGGTCCTGCCCTTTTGTCCTCTGTATAGAAATAAGGAATTTGATACCCATAAAAGTCATGAGGGGAGAAGGCAGATGGAATAGAGAAGGGATCACTAAGATGGCTGGGGCTGGAGCGATAGCACAGCGGGTAGGGCGTTTGCCTTGCACGAGGCCGACCCGGGTTCGATCCCCGGCATCCCATATGGTCCCCCAAGCACTGCCAGGAGTGATTCCTGAGTGCAAAACCAGGAGTAACCCCTGAGCATCGCTGGGTGTGACCCAAAAAGCAAAAAAAAAAAAAAAGAAAAGAAAATGATGGCTGGAGGAATCAGTTGGGATGAGAGATGTGTGCCAAAAGTAGATAATGGACCAAATATGATGACCTCTCAGTGTCTGTGTTGCAAGCCATCATGATCATGATGATGATGATGATCATCATCATCATCATGATTATCATCATCCCGTTGATCATCGAATTTCTTGAACGGTCTCAGTAACGTCTCCATTCATCCTAGCCCTGAGATTTTAGAAACCTTTCTTTACTCGTCCTTCCCAATGATGCTGCATTGGAGGCTCTTTCAGAGTCAAGGAAATGAGACCCAGCATTGTTACTGGTTTTGGCATATGAATACACCATAGGGAGTTTGCGAGGCTCTCCCATGTGGGCAGGAAACTCTCGGTAGCTTTCCAGGTTCTCCCAGAGGGAGAAGTAGGCTATAAGATGTCACATGGCCACGAAGCAACAATATGAAAGCCATAGTGCCCCAAAGTAGAGAGAGAATATGGGGAATATTATCTGCTATGGAGGCAGGGGGATGATGGGAAAGGTTGGGTATACCGGGGATATTGGTGGTGGGGAATGTGCACTTATGGAGAGATGGGTGTTTGATCATTGTGTGATTGTAACCCAAACATGAAAGCTTGTAATTCTCCCATGGTGATTCAATAAAATTTTTTAAAAAAGTAAATAACTTCCTTTCCCTGAGATCTTAGAAGTCTATCTCGACTCGGGAAAGGATGAAATGAGAGGTTACTGAGCCTGCCCGAGAAATCAGTGATTAACGGGATTTCGTGATCGTGAAATAACTTCCTAATGTCACACAATTAATTAAGCTAGGATTCAAATGATGTATGATCTCAGGACGTCTGATTCTTTGCATTAGAAAAACAAAAAAAAAACCTTTTGGGGTTGGAGCGATAGTACAGCGGGTAGGGCGTTTGCCTTGTACACGGTGGACCCGGGTTTGATTCCCAGCATCCCATATGGTTCCCTGAGCACCACCAGGAGTAATTCCTGAGTGTAAAGCCAGGAGTAACCACTGTGCATCACTGGATGTGACCCAAAAAGCTAACCCCCCCCCAAAAAAAAACCTTTTTATTTGAGTCACAGTGAGGTACACAGTTTCATAATTGTTCATAATTGGGTTTCATACCTTTATCAGTGTACCACTGAAGTCCCAGCTATTTTTTTAAAATATGTAAAATTTTAAAGATAAGGGAGTTGAGAAACTCCAATTTTTCTAGTATTTTCTCCTGGTTTGCAAATGTAAATGGGTTGAAAACCACAGGTTAACCTAGTGATTACCATAGACAAGTGCTCAGACAGGTGCCAGTCCTAAAAGAGAGGGAGAGAAAGAGAGAGAGAGAGAGACAGACAGACAGAGACAGAGAGAGACAGAGAGAGACAGAGAGACAGAGAGCATACAGAGAATTAAGGATGTGGATTTGGTACCTCAGAGGGAGAAAGGACTAATTGTATTTGGAATTTTAAAAAAATGAAATGGGTTTCCTTGTAGGAGAAAGAATTATTTCTCACTGACAAGAACCTGAATGACCAATTATGGTGCATATTGATGACTTACATATCAGGTGTGGATTCTTAAAATTTAGTAGGTATAAGAATTTTCTGGAGAACTTGTTCAATACTGATTCATGGCCTTACTCTGTAGAAATTTTGATTTAGTAGATGAAGGATAAGGCCCCAAAATCTTAATTTTAGTATTGGCAGTGGGCCATGCTCTTAGAGACAGTGAGCCTAACTAACTCTGCTGTGTTTTATACTTATTTTACAAATAAGCATTTATTAAAAAAAGTATCTAGTTCACATAATGACTATGCAAGAGAAGATTGTCTTAAGTTTGATCTAAAACCAAGACAAAATTCTTCAATATGTTGACAGGTGAAGTCACTGGAAATGAGAATATTAAAATATGGAAGGAGAAGGCTTGATACTCAGTTGCTGACATGAACTGAATTTATTTGGCCTGCCACCCTCTTTTCAGAAACAAACAAACAACTCCCACCCCCCGAAATGAAAATATACCTTCTTTTAAAACACAGAAAGTACTTCAAGACTCTCATAATCCCCACTCTTACTAAAATTTCATTGTGTCCCAGGAGGTGGTCTTAAATACCTTGGGAAACACTCAAAAAACATGACTTTGGTAGCAAAATAAAATTTATACCAGTTTGAAATTTTTGTTTTGTTTTGTTTTGGGGGGTCACGTCACATGACTATGTGGTACTAGAAAGCAAACTGGGGTATCTGCACTTTGAGCCATCTCTTTAGGTCCAGTTTGAAAATCTTTAAATACTTTATGTAAAGAATTCACTTCCCATATACCAACAGGTAATCTGATGAATTATGTGGAAAAGCTGTCTGATTATCTTAAATAACAGCACCGGTGTAAAGTTAAACATCCATCAGGCTTTGGGGCCTGGACTAATATAAATTTAGCCTCAGAGCCTCAGAGAAGGCGTGGGTGAAAGTGTCTCCAAACTCAGGTCTGCAATTTGTTGGAGTTAAAAGAGCTGGTAAGTGTAATATGTTTGATTACTCTTAATCTCTGCTTAAGGTGTACAACTCGAGAATACATTTTTAGAACTATTGTATCCTGAAACTGTTCTTGCTCTCTGTAAATGTGTTTTTAAAAATTATTCTTAGTGTAATTTATTATTCCTTCTTAGGACCTTTATTTTTTTTAGTTTGTTTCTTAAGTTTTTAAAGTTTGAAAAGATTTCTTTCTCTGAAAGTAGTTAAAAACAGGCTAATTTGAAGACTTGGTATTCTTGGCTCTTTTGTTGATACTCCTGATATGCTTATCAGATCCTTAAAGATTAATAAATAACTTTTAAAAAAATTTATTATATACAAAATCTAAATATCAGTTTAAAAAATTTAGCTGATTAAAAAAATTAAGTTCTCTTTGCTTCCTTTTAGTTGAATCATGAGAGATGAAATTGCAACAACAGTTTTCTTTTTCACAAGACTGGCAAAAAAACATGATAAACTGAGTAAACAGCAAATTGAAGACTTTGCAGAAAAGCTAACTACAATTTTGTTTGAAACATATAAAAGTCACTGGCACTCTGATTGCCCTTCTAAAGGTCAAGCCTTCAGGTGAGAGCTAGTCATCAATACGGTAAAGGGGAGCACCAAACAAGCAAAGACCACTTGCAATGATTTTGTTGGCTATGTGGAAGAAGCCAATATTTTGGGGAAGGTTTATTTAAGAGTGGGCTCGAGAGATAAAGGGATGTAGTAGGTGAGAGCATAGTTGAAAGCTAGAGAAAACTCCTCTTATGTGATGTAGATGAAACAGTTTCCAGTTTGTGTTCACTGTGAAATATATACAGTGAATATTAGGTGGACTATTTATATGACTTAGTAATGCATCATGTTCTGAGTCACTGTGTAAGAAGTCTATAGTTTAGTCTTGTGAAACTGTGGCTGGAGGGGGGCGGAGACTGATGTGGGCGCTGTGTAAATTGGAGCAATATGCCCACAACACGAGTTTCTAGCCACAGTTCCGGCCCTCATGTCTTTGTTGCCCTTTCCTTGTGTTTTTTTTTTTCAAAGGTGTATCAGGATAAACAATAACCAGAATAAAGATCCCATTCTAGAAAAGGCTTGTGCTGAAAGTAAAGTGGATTTTTCTCACCTGGGACTTCCAAAGGAGATGACTATATGGGTAGATCCCTTTGAAGTGTGCTGTAGGTGAGTCGTCTCATTACAGCTAGAGTGTGCCCTGTGACCCCTAGAAATTGAAGGTTATCTGTCAATAATATGTTGTGAACCTCTTTGTGAAAGAAGTTGCTCGAAAACCTTGGGTTAACATAGAGGGCACTGGTTAAGATTTCAGGTGCAAATTTTATAAGACAATACTCACTTCCATGAGTGGACGGAATGGGGCCCTCTCAGTGTGCCTTACTGCGAAGCCTTTCAATTTCTTTTAACTAAATTTTTGTAAGTCAGCGAGTTGAATTTAGAAAGAGTTGAATTTAGAGATATAATTTGGAGAAGTTGAATTTCTAATGAATATTTTATTTTCCTTTTCTATCTAGATATGGTGAGAGAAACCATCCATTTACAATTGCTTCTTTTAGAGGCAGATGGGAGGAATGGAAACTATCCCAACAAATCAGTCATGCTGTTAGCAGAGCTGCTTTAGACTACTCCTCAGGCACTTCCTCTGATGAAGAGAGTTATAACAAAGAACCACAGATAATTCCTAAAGTCAGAAATCCAAAGAGTATTTATCAGGTAAAGTGATCTTGTTCTTCATAATTATTTTTTCTAACTATCATAATTCTAAAATTCTGCATAATTGTTCTGTCATCTGGGATGTCTAAAATGGATATTTCTCAACCAGCCTTAGATAATGATGAAAATTCTGGTTGGTAATGGGGTTTAATCTTTAAAAAAAAGTAATAAATGTGCTTTTAAAATATTTTAGTTGAATTAAAGAATTTATTTTTAAATGTAGTAACTTTATAATGCTAACAAAAATGCTAATTTTTAAAATTATGATTATTTATTTTGATTTTTGTCCATTTATACTTCTCTGCTTCTATAGCATAGGCTTTACTTTTAAGCTATGGGTTTGTATTGATCCTCAGCGTTAGAGTTTTCATGACGAGTTTTACATACCACTCCCTTTTCCCTTTTTTTCCTCCCCAGGTTGAAAATTTGAAACAGTCCTTTCAACCTTGGTTCCAAATCCCCTGCAAAATGAAAGGTCGTGTGGGCATCTTAGAAAGTAATTACTATAGGTTGCATAAGAACCCTAAAGGTTATAGACCTGTTGCTCTACACAGGGTGGACAGGTACCACTGGGTCAACCAAAACCGATAAAGAACTGACTGGATGATGTTTAGTAGAAGAGCTCAGAGGAGACTATATATTTTTAAAACAAATCAATCCAAGATTGAGAAGTCCTGAAAGAAAAAATATCCATCATATTAGGGATGAGGGTTTGAGACAGTAAATGATGATGCTTTTAGCTGTATTTCTAATTATTTTAAAAATTGTATTTTACGAAATACTAATGCATGTACTTGATAAACTAGTAGAATGAAGATAATGACCTATGGTAAGATTTAATGAAGTATGAAAAGTTAAGTTTAAATAAATGTGCTGTTTTTAAATACATTTCTAGTTAAATTTGCTGCAAGTTTTTAAAAGTTTGTTTCTTCATTGTCTATTGAAAAGTAGATAAGCATTAAGGGTTAGACTGATGCTCATTATTATATTCTGCTTTCTTCTTGTACCTAATGACAAAACTAACTTAAAAATTACTCTTTCAACAAAATTTCCATGTACGTCTTTTGATAAATTTTTGTTTTTTTGCTGAACCTTTTATAGACTTGCTAATTATGTCCTTTTGGGGGAGATGGATCACACTGTAGTGTGCAGAGTTTACTCCTAGCTCTGCACTCATCACTCCTAGCGGGGCTAGGGGTGCCAGGGATCAAACTTAGATTGGTTGAATCCAAGGCAAGTGCCCTACTTGCTGTACTATGCTCCAGCCCAGGGTTCTCTTTATTATTTTGTTATTTTGGTTTTGGGGTCATACCTGGTGTGGCCACACTAGGGCTCTGTACTTGGGGATCACTCCTAGAAGGGCTGGGGAGGACCATATGAAGTGGCAGGGGTTGAACTTGGCTCTTCCATGGGTAAGGCAACCACCCTACCCCCTTAATATCTCTTCAGCCCTAGTTATGACATTTTATAAGTAAAAAGTGCTCATTATAAACAATTCAAATTGAGCAGAAAAAGATACCAAGATAAAAAATCCCAACATCTAATTATAAACTACTATTGTTAACACAAACCTTTCCAGTTGTCCTATATGCATATACATGTGTAAGGACTAGTATGCAATCTAACAAAAACATACTACATAAACTATTTAATAAGTTTGTTTTTAATTGATACTGGCCATTAAGTTTTTTACATTCAATTAGGTGACATCTACTTAAGTTTTTCTACCACAACATATTTTATGCACTGAAAGATTTCCCTAGGGTAAAATGAGGCTGGGACTATTCTTAATGCCCCCATCCCCATTTTGAAAAATATTGATTATTGCCCATACAGACTTTAGAACTTTATCTTAATATTTTTCTTCTATTTCCTATGCTATTACTAATGCCATGATATATCATTTATATTCTGCCCTGAGTCAATCATTCCTATAGTACTTTTGTCTTAGTTCTATATTTAAATTGAATGCTCATCAATTAGCTTGTGTAAATGTAAAAATCTATTTGGCTACATCATTGACTAGTTGACTATTTTTAAAGCCACTTCTTCCCAATTAGGTGTTAAATTCTGAGTTTGTGCATAAGCATCTCTTTGTATGCTTGAAAGAAAGCTTGGCTTAATGCTAACAGTTTAGGTTAGTCCCTTACACTTTATAGATCTCACATTAATGTCTGGCATTATACATTACAATGGAGAAATCTAAACCAGATTGATTTCCCTAAGTCCCTGCCACTTGCACCGATGTGTGTACTTTTATAGGTGGCTTCTTTGTCAGTATGAAAAATTTGAAGTATATGTCTTAGTCAATTATTCTGATTAATTTTTTTTCTAAAGGATTGTGCCTCTTTTGAATACTTTCTTCAATAATTTTAGAAATACCAATGCCCTTTATCTTGTATAAATGTAAAAATCATCTTATTTCTGATCATGGCTATTAATCTGATTGCTTTAATATAAAAAAATGCCATGATTGACTGAAGACTTCTCTTCTGTTAATTTAATTCTCAGCCCTGTCAGGTGTTTGTTTCTACAATATTTATTAATTTCATTGTGATGTTATTTTGAATTTCAGTTAGTGACTTTTTCTATAGGTGCTATTCATCTGTAACAGTTGTTGGACTGGAAAATGGATAAAGAATACTGAGCTGTAGGTGGGTTTTTTGCCTTAGTTTTGATATCAAAGCAATAAAAGAAATTACTATAAATATGCTTAATATACATATACATGCACACACTATTAGCAGTTTGTAAAATTTGTTGGAGGTGATCCTTTTTTTATGGAGGAGTTGATATAATTATATTTAAATATTTGGTAGCATTATGTGTTGAAGCCATCTGGGTCTGAAGATTTCATTGGAAAATTTGAAATTATGAATCCACTTTTATTAATAGAGAATTATCCAAATTATTTTATATTGCCTGAGTTGTGTGAACTGGAAGTTTGTGTTAAATTTATATGGAATTCTTTGTATTGTTTCCTTATTCTCCTTTTGGTACATGGCAGTTTTTAGTAACTCCTATGTTTATTTCTGATGATTTGTCTTTTAACCGTCATCTTACTACAAGGCTGTCACCACCATTACACCATTCCAACACCATTACTTCGAATTTTCTCATCACTACCCAAGCCTGCCCCATAGACAGATGCTAAATAATTTATTTTGTATTGCTTGTTATGAATAATATGAGATGTTGTGAGGCTGTGTGCTCCTAGAATGGTAAATTTTTAAAAAATATTTGGGGTCCGGAACCATCTCTGTGGTGTACTGTTTTTTCCAAGATTTATTTGAGTCTCTGAATCATGGCTATTAATGTACTTAAATGGCACCCAGAGGCAGTTCTTGGGCATGACTGCCAGGGAATTGGAAGGGTGGAGAAAGGCAGGGAGGTCATCTGTGAAGGTTGGAATTTTCAGTCCCACATACCTGGGTTTATCAGCAGATTTCATTCTCATGCGTAGAGGGCTCGGATGAGGCTGTGAAGGTAGGCTGTGAGCATGGTAGTGATTGGGTTCTGGAGATTTGTGGCTGCCAGGTTCATTTGGGCAGGCAGAGGGACACATCTGCCCCACTCTGAGGTGTCCTGGTGAAATCAGCCTGGCATGGGATGGGGAGATATCTCTGCAGCATGCTCTCTGTGATACACTGAAATGGCCTCATTTTGATCTTTCAGGATTTACTTATGGGTCTCTGCAGCAAGGCTCATAAATGAGCTTGTATAGCTGAGCCAGAGGTGGTTTGTGGGCATGACTCCCGCATACCTAACTTTTGGCCTTTTAATTTCTTGGGAAACTTGGTCCCAAGTTGTTGGGGTCAGCCAGAGTCACAGCAGCAATTTTGGGGTATCAGGAAGCCTGAAGGCACCATCAATTTGCTGATGTACTTGCCCCGCAGGTACAGGTTAACCTGCTAGGCAGCACCTTATCCCCCCCCCCCTCATTTTTTAGGCTAAACTAAAACATATGTTTTTGACTGAAAAGTTATTGTCTTTCCCCACCCAAACTCTTGTGTTGATGGCTGACTTTGAATAGGTTGCAGTGGGGGAGCTATGTGCTGTGTACAAACCCCTGACCCAGAAGCAAGTCCTCTATGAATGGTTTAGCACCTGGTTCCCTGTGTGGGTGTGAGTGTGTGGGGTGTGAGTGGGTGGTATGTGTGTTGTGGGTGGTATGTGTGTTGTGGGTGGGTGGTGTGTGTGTGTGGGTGGTATGTGTGTGTGTGTGGGTGGTATGTGTGTGTGTGTGGGTGGTATGTGTGTGTGTGTGTGTGGTATGTGTGTGTGTGTGGGTGGTATGTGTGTGTGTGTGGGGGGGGTGTCCCAGGTGGTTTCCAGGAACACATTAGGGAGAGTGACTGTTGGGGAACAGTTATCCCCAAAATGCCCAGACACGTTACACACTGGGTTAGGGCAGGAGCCTGGCTGTGGGGTGAAGGAGGATGAGCATATGGAGAAACCCCTCAGGAGCAGTTGATCACAGTTCACTTTGCCAAATACACACATTTTTAATAGTCTTGGCTTACAGGCTTACAGGAGGTCCAATCACATAGCTTAGCACTATAGGCCTATCACCTTTTCCTCTCTGTTTTGCCTCTGGTCCAATCCCTTTCAAGGCTATCTATTGCGGTTAGGATGACTTGTTTAAGGCATGCGTGATGGTTTCTGCGTTTTTAGGTATACGTGACTAGGGGTTCAAGTGAAGCTCGAGGCCGGACACATGATGCAGGTGCCCTGTTTTTTTTTTATTTCTTTTATTAATTCACCATGTGGAAAGTTACAAAGCTTTCAGGTTTAAGTCTCAGTTATACAATGCTCAAACACCTGTCCCTTCACCAGTGCACATATTCCACCACCAAGAATCATAATATACCTCCCCCCTTCCCCCCACCTCCCCAGCCCCCCACCCCGCATTTGTAACTGGTAAATTTCACTTTACCTTCACTCTACTTTGATTACATTCAATATTTCAATAAAAAAATTCACTATTATTGATTTGGAGTTTCTCCCCCCTAAAGTTGATCTGCTGAAAAGAAAGCATTTGGTAATTTGTTTTCCATTGCTGAGAATGAAGAGATATGAGGTCAGGAGGCCGCACTAGCAGCAGCATAGTTTTGGATTTCTGTATTTTAGTAACTAAGTCTAGTGAAATGTCTGCCAGGAATCACAACATTGTAAGCTTGTACCTTTCAGCTATTTTATATTCCACATATGAGTGCGATCTTTCTATGTCTGTCTCTTTCTTTCTGACTCATTTCACTCAGCATGATACTTTCCATGTTGATCCACTTATATGCAAATTTCATGACTTCATGTTTTCTGACAGCTACATAGTATTCCATTGTGTAAATATGCCAGAGTTTCTTTAGCCAATCATCTGTTTTCGACAGGTGCCCTGTTTTGCTAACATTGCCTAGTTATTCCCTTTTGTGAGATTATTCACTTCAGGGCCGCTTTGCAAGGTCAGGTTTTTCCTGCTCTAGTGCTCCTTGCCCTGCTCCACAGGTGACTTCATTACTAATAGGCAACGGTGAAAGTCCTCCCTATCCCTTTCTCCTCTGATCTACCACTCCAGCAAGGAGCCCATTGTAGGAGGACTCGTTAATTGACACATGCTGGTAGCTGCCCCGATTTCTCCTGTATTTCCCACTGCCATTATGAAATGGAGTGTTTTGTAATGATTTCATGAAACTTCCTAACTCTGTTTGGCCATCTTTTACTCAGAAGGAGGATGGAATGATATGCTATAGTCCATACAGGGTATATGTCTAGACATGCTACTACACTTTTCCTGATTGTGGGGCCGGTGTTTGCGATGTTTGGCTAGTCTGTTTTCCTGGTTTTGTATATACAGTCTGGGGAGTTTTGGTGGGAAGAGCAGGGAAAAGTAAGGACACTCCATTTTCTGTAGTATGCAAAAGTCTACATACCATTTTTGAAATAAAGGTAATTCCTTTTTCTTTTTTTTTTGAGGGGGGGAGGCACACAGCTGTATTCAGGACTTACTCCTGGCTCTGTGCTCAGTAATCACTCCTGGCAGCAATCTAGGGACCAAACCTGGGTAGCTGCATTCAAGACAAGTGCCTTACCTGCTGTATAGTCTCTAACTCAATTATTAAAATATGTATTTGGAAGAAGTTTTGTTAGTAATCCATAAAATATGGCTTCTATATCTATTGCAGTTTTCTTTTTCTTCTGGATAGCAGACTGTGAATGTGTATGCTTATAGACTAATTCCTTAAATAATGTCAAAACATTAAAGAAACTTGCTATTGATTTGATTCAGCAGTAAATACTGAAGCAGAAAGCAGAGTATGATCCTTGTCGTTAATCAGTGATATCCCCATTAAAAAGCTCGTGCTTGCTAAATGCCTATAGATCCTGGTTATTAATGGAATCAGATGGGGGTCCTGAGAAGTCAGCCAGGAAGTTAATTGGATCATACTTTGGTTGGTAGAGGCTAACTTGACTAAAAAATATAGAAGAAAGATCTTTTAATTTCTGCATGACTTTTTCTTTGTGAACTCTCTGAGATCTCTCTTGACCTGACTATCCTAAATAGTTATGTGTGTCTGGCTTAATTAATCTTCACTCTGCTTTCTGGGAAATACACTTCATAACTTATGTGGATGGTTAATGTTCTTGAGGACACATAGTCAATATTACAGAAAACTAAGATTCACCTTTTTTAGAGTACTGGAGAAGTTTTTAACCTATAAAGTGATTATACATTGATTACAGAGGGGGTGAGGGGTGTGGATAAAGAATTCTCAGTTCCTGGAAAAGACAGAACAGTGGCTTCACAGTTCATTCTACTGGACAACTAACATGTTATTGGCATCTTTGCTGGGAAGGCAGCAAGAGATTCTTTTTATCTGGGGGCATGTATTTCAGATCCAGCTTCGTATTAAGAGGGCTACTCCTGGCTCAGAGCTTGGGACTCACTCCTGGAAAGTGTCATTTCCAGGTGAATTTAGAGCTCCTGAATCCAAAGCATGTCCTTCAGCCCTTTGTGCTATCTCCCGGTCCAGCAACTGGTAGTCCAGCCAATGAAATAGTTCTACAGCAGACACATTTGGTTTTCATTTGGACTGGTGGATAATTTAATTATTTAAATGGAATGATTATGTTGACTAAGTGATCAAACTCCAGCAGCAAAGAAACAAGAATACATCTCAATGTAAGATAAGAGAAATGGAGAAGTTAGAAGTTAAGTAAATTAAATCTGGATAGATGACCTTCATGGCTTGGTTGTAAAATTGGTCATGTTGTCATTTTGCTTATTTTTTTCTAATTCAACATTAGTATTAGGCTGGATTTAGAGTTAAAATTTCAGCATGCATCTCTTAATTATAACAGAAGTCCTATATGGTTAAAAAAGAAAATTCAGATAATGAGAAAAATGTCACAGAAGAATTCCTACAAATCAACAAAAATAAGTGAACCAATGGAAAATTGAAAAAGACTTTAACAGGTCCTTCTCAAAAATATTCAAAAGGTGCTTAAATATGTTAAAGTACTAAATTTTATTAGGTATCTAGAAATGTATATTAAGCCATATACCCAGCAAGAGAAGCAAAATAAAGAATATAAGTGCTGAAAAAGGTGGTAAGCAACCAGAACTCTTACAAACTTGCCAGATGCTTTTTGTCCTCTTCCAGCCAAGGCTACAGGAGAAGTTCATCTCAGATCTGTCAAAAACTTGCTTATCTCTTGGGTCCTTTCTAACTGGAATATCTTATTGGAATTGGAAAAGATTAAATGGTGATGAAAATTATTTATTCTAGCATTACTTTTTAATCTCCCAATTCTGTCATTTTTCAATTGTAGATGCATCCCAAACACACAATAAAAAGTTACAAGATGTTTAACAAGAAACAATCTTGATACCATAGAAAAGGGCATCTCACCATATCATCACTTAATAATTAATCTCTTGGCTTTCTTGGTACTTGTTGCTCTGCAGCAAGGATGCTTTTCAGGAAATGTTCCATATGAGTGAAGAGGAGAAGATCTTTGTTTTTTTTAATGTACTGTAGAGAATGCAAAGGATGGAGTTAGTATTATTCATTTAATGCTATCATTCAAGTAATTTTGGATCTCAGCTCAAATGTAGACCTGAGGGTAAAACCTACAATTCTACTTCTTAGAATAAAATGAAACCTCTTCATAGTGGTTATTGGCAGAGTTCAACAACTTGCTCTGTCTTGAGCACATTGTTATTTGAAAAATCCCAAACCCCAGCTTTCTCATCAGTATATTAGGAAGAAGGCTAGAATCTATCTTCTAGGTGGGCCATGTGGAAAAATTAAATGAGGCAATGCATGTAGCTATCTTTTTAAAAAAAATTTTATTGAATAACCGTGAGAGTGTTACAAGCTTTCATGTTTGGGTTACAATCACACAAAGATCAAACACCCATCCCTCCACCAGTGCACATTCCCCACCACCAATATCCCCGGTATACCCTCCCTTTCCCACCCTCCCCCTGCCTCCATGGCAGACAATATTCCCCATACTCTCTCTCTACTTTGGGGCATTATGGATTGCAACACAGACACTGAGAGGTCATCATGTTTGGTCCTTTATCTACTTTCAGCACACTTCTCCCATCCCAACTGATTCCTCCAGCCATCATTTTCTTAGTGTTCCCTTCTCTATTCCATCTTCCTTTTCTCCTCCACTCATGAAGCAGGCTTCCAGCTATGGGGCAATACTCCTGGCCCTTATATCTACTGTCCTTGGATGTCAGCCTTATGGATGTTATTCTATACTCCACAAATGAGTGCAGTCGTCTACGTCTGTCTCTCTCTGAATCATTTCACTTAGCATGATACTCTCCATGTCTATCCATTTATAAGCAAATTTCATGACTTCATCTCTCCTAACAGTTGCATAGTATTCCACTGTGTAGATGTACCAAAGTTTCTTTAACCAGTCATCTGTTCTAGGGCATTTGGGTTGTTTCCAGATTTTGGCTATTGTCAACAGTGCTGCAATGAACATATAGATACAGATGTCATTTTTACTGTGCTTTTTTAATGCATTTAACTATCTTGACAGAACATATGGCATATGGCTAGTATATAGTAAATACTTTTATCTGCTTTACAGTTATGGTAGGTCAAATGCTTAATTTTTATTTTTTTGGAAACTGTACAAATAAAATGTTGCTCAAGATCTACTATGCTAAGGGATCATCCCTGGCAATGCTCAGGGGGATCATTTGCAGTGCTAGGATTGATCTGGGATCAGTCACATGGAAGGCACGTTCCTTTGCTCTTGTACTATCTGTGGCGTCTGACATATTTCAGTATTTGTCATTATGTACATAAAAATCTGTTTGTTGACATAATAAAGATATTGACAGGGTACCACTATAAGCTGGGAACCCAGAATATACCAGGAAACAAAAACCTCTGCCCTTATGAGGCTTCCATTTTAGTAGGGGAACAAGAAGTATAAACAGGCATAAGTAAAGGTATGTTAGGAAGTGGTACAAGACAAAGCAGAGTAAGGGAGAACTGATAACAAGATTAAGAGGGTTGCAAATTAAGACAGGTTATCATGGTAGGCTTCACTGAGAAAGTGATATTTGAACATGAAGGAGGTTCTGGGAGTTGGCCATGTGTGTTTGAGTTAGAATCTCAACCTCAACATTATTGATGTTTTGGATAAATAACCTTTGGGTGTAGAGACTGTTCTATGTTTTACAGGATGTTAGCAGTTTCCCTGGCATCTAAACACTGACAGTAGTCTCTGGCTCCCATTAACCAGAATATTAAAACACATCTCTGCCAAATAACCTTCATGGAAGGCCCCAGAGAACCAGTTACTTAGACCAGCATTTCTCAACTGGGGCTACTTGGCTCCCAGAATATTCCATGGGGGTCCTAGAAGAAATTGTGTGACTGCGGGCCCCTGACATGACCTCAGGGGTCATCTGATAGAATATAGGGGCCACAGGAAGAAAACAAAATTGGAAGAAGATCACAGTTGAGACGGTGAGAAACACTTCTCATAGAGGAAGGGGCACTACAGGCAGAAGGTGGATGACCTGTGTCTGAAGAACTGCAGGGAGGAAAGTATGGTTGCAATTGAGCAAATGCAGGAAATTGTTGTGTGAAGGGGTGGGAAATACTGGAGACCTGGTTTCTCTAGCTTTTAAATGAAATGAGGAACCCATAATAGGTTTTCAAGCGCACAAGGTCTTTGTTTCCTTTAATTAAAAAAATAGTTAAGATAACATGTTTACAATGGTGTGACATTTTTGGTCTTGTTGTACAGTTACTCACTTCACCACCACCAAGGATCCCAACCCCCTTATACTTGTCCTGTTGTGTCAGTTCCAGTCCACTTACTCCCCTCGACCCAAGTCATGTATTCCTGATATGTACGCCAGTACCCAGAGTTTATCAATTAAAAAGGGTCACTTTGTCTCATTGAGAATAGATTGAATAGAGGCAAAACTGAAGACTGGGAGAACAGTTGAGTAAATATAGTATCTAGGTGAGAGATTATTGTGGTTTTAACCAGTCTGGTGGCAGCGTAAGTGGTGAGAGAAGGCAAGATTCTGGATATACATTGAAGGTAGAGCAGTAGGTTTTCCTGATGAATTTGTGTGATTGTATTTGTGTGATAAGGTTTCAAAAAAAATTTTTGCCTTTAAAAATGAGAAGACTAGAGTTTCTATCAACTAAAATGAAGAGGATTCAGGTGGAGCAAGTTTTGTAAAGTTCAGTTTGGGCTGTATGAAGTTTGAGATACTTATTAGATATCCATGTGGAAATGTAAGCAGTTGGATATATGAGTTGTGTTAAAGACTTGAATTGGGACTGGAGATAAAAAAAAAGAGAGATGTTAATATATCGATGGCATTACAAGCTAGAGGACTGGATGGTATACTCAAGGGGATTGAATATAGACTGAGGAAAAAGGAACAGCAGTGAATCCTGGCCCTCCCACATTACGAGGCCAGGGAGAAGAGGAGATTGAGATTGAGTTTGTGGAGAAATAGGAAAGAAAAGAAATAGGAAAGAAAGAGGCCAGTGTTCATGGAGCCAAGCAAAGAAAATGTAGATGGAGGACAAAGTGAGCAGATGTGTCAGAAGTTACTGGTGTGTGAGGATAGAGAACTGCTATACTCTGACCTGTGGGAGCTGAAGTATAATAGAATTCTGTGACCTGGGCATATTTTCTCACTTGAAACCTCTTTTTGCTTGAGAATTTTTTATGTGACTCTAAATATATATGTATATGTATATATACAAAACAGGCATGCAAATCATTTACTTATCACTGTTAGTATCATCCCGTTGCTCATCGATTTGCTCAAGTGGGCACCAGTAACGTCTCCATTGTGAGACTTGTTACTATTTTTGGCATATCAAATACGCCACGGGTAGCTTGCCAGGCCTTGCTGTGCAGGCCGGATACTCTTGGTAGCTTCCTGGGCTCTCCAAAAGGAGCGGAGGAATCAAACCCGCTGTGCTATCACTCAAGCCCATTAACTTATAATAAATCATAAACACATTTGTTGTAAAAAAAAATTTTTATAGTTCAGTGACCCCCAAATGGGGTCATGATCTACAGTGGATGACCAGTATTGCTACCACTAATCACATGATAAGTACCCAGTAACTTTGTGATGGAGATTTGATTATAGAGAGATATATGGAACATTTACTTAGGAATCAGAAATATAGATTCTAGTTTCATATCTATACCACAAATAGCTTTAGTATAATAATGAAAATCATATGCTTTTGTTTATAACTCAAGAATGAAGGGGCTGGAGCGATAGCATAGCGGGTAGGGCATTTGCCTTGCACGTGGCCGACCCGGGTTCAATCCCCAGCATCCCATATGGTCCCCTGAGCACCGCCAGGTGTAATTCCTGAGTGCAAAGCCAGGAGTAACCCATGTGCATTTCCAGGTGTGATCCAAAAAGCAAAAAAGAAAAAAAGAAGAAAAAAAGAATGAAGGAACATTTAATGATGATCATCTTAAAGATTGTAGATTTAAATGTCATGCTATTTTTAATATAAAATGAGAAAATAATATTCTCATAAAAGTTCAATATTCAGAATTAAGGCTGCACAGGGGAGAGCATATTTAAAGTTTGAGTAAGAAGGCCTCCACCTGGACATCTAAATTTAGCCTGAGTTTTATAGATGGAATGCTGGCTTACAACATTAGTTGGACATGAAATTAAATAACTATAGAGTCATATTTGCACTCTTTAACACATTGATACAAGTACATATTTCAGGGGTTCACACTTCGATGTGGATTAATTAGCACAAATTGCAATGCTGGCATCAAAATGTTGATGAGTCAAAAGAGCCAGGTACTCACTGCCACTCTGTGCAATATGGGAATTAGAACATGTTGTCATTTATGGGTTTGAGAAACAGGTCGAATGTCAAGGCAGTTTACCATCTCGAAGACAAAGCTGTCTGAATCACTCAAACTCTGAGGTATTTACTGTGAAGGAATTGGTTTTAATCAAGACCATATGCCACAAAAATTAAATTTGATTACCTCTTCTGATGATTCTGGTGCCAAAGGGGACTCACACCTGGCTTCAAAGAGTTTGGAGAGAAGGTCTCTTCCTCTTTCAGAGATGGGATGCTCTTCCAGCAGATTACCACTTATGGTTTGGTTCAGTTGACTGTCCCAGGAAGCTGCTGACATTTGCAGTGTGATAGAGAATGCTTCCTGGAAATAGGCCTTCAGTCCCTGCTCAAACAAAAGGGGATCAGATCAACATGGCTTCTAGACAATTAGCATAAAAATTTCAGATAATTGAATAATAATAGGGCTTGGGGTTTAGCATCTTTTCTTAATGTTCACTATGAATTTTTATCATATGAATTTCTGATGAAGTTTATGTTGACAGATACCCATAGAAATCTGTGATGCTCTTCCCAGAGCAAGACCACTTATCTCCAGAATTCTTACAGAACAGGGCATGCACTTATCATATGCTGTCACAAGAAATTCAATCAAGAAAATATTTTTTACCAGGCAATAGGAACCAGAGGTTACCAGTGGAACTGAAGCCGAGTTTAAAGGCTGCAAAGTTTAAAGTACTTATTACTTTGGGGAATGAAGTCTGAGTCATACAGGAAGAAGCAAAAATCTTTGGGCATGTTATCTTTTACTTACTAAAGCAGACTTAAGTATTATACATAAATTTTGTGGAGTTTTAGGAGTTTAAACACACACACATATATGTATATATATGTATATATATACATATATATAATGGATTTTGGGCCACACCAGGTGGTGCTCCTAGCTCTGTGCTCAGGAATCACTCCTGGTGGGCAGAGCACCATAGGAGATGCTGGTATAGAACCTGAATTGACTGCATACAAGGAAAGTGCCACACCCACTGTTTCGTCTCTCCAACTCCCAGTATTTTTGAACATAAAGCCAACATTCCCTTTTTAGGGTAAAATATACTTTTTTTCTTTTTTAATTTTTATTAGTAAATCACTGTGGGGTACAGTTACAAACTTATGAACTTTAATGTTTGTATTTGGTTTACATCCCTCCACCAGTGCCCATTCTCCTCCACCAATGTTCCCAGTATCCCTCCCACCACCCCACCCTGCCTCTGTGGTAGGGCATTCTCTTTTGTTCTCTCTCCTGTTGGATGTTGTAGTTTGCAATAGAGGTATTGAGTGGCCATCATGTTCACTCTATAGTCCACTTTTGGTATGTAGCTTTCAACCCGAGTGGGTCCTTCCAATATTCTCTACTAGGTTTTCCCTTCTCTGTCTCCGCTGCCTTTTCCCCTAGCATGTGAGGCCACATAAAACATACTCTTATCCTTTATAGGTCAATTCATATTTTCCTTAAAAATTTCTCCTCTTCACTCTTACTGAATTATATATTTGTAGGATTTATCCATTTTGTGTGACTATTCAAATGTATTATAGAATTATACTATTTAAACAATTTATATACCTGTAATGAATAGTTCTATTTTTTGGTTTCTTGTTTTGGGGCCACATCCAGCATGCTCAGGGCTGGCTTCTAGCTCTATACTCAGGCATCATTCTTTCTTTTTTTTTTATTTGATAAGGAGTAATTTTATTTTCTTCTCACTGTGATTTGATTCTTTTTTTTTTTAAATTTTATCACCATGTGGAAGGTTAGAGTTCTCAGGTTTATACCGTCTCAGTTATACCGTATTCAAACACCATCCCTTCACCAGTGCCCATATTCCACCACCAAAATCCCCGGTATACCCCCCGCCCCCCGCCCCAACTGTATAACTGATGAATTTCACTTCATTATCTCTTCACCTTGATTATGTTTCATATTTCAACACAAAACTCACTATTGTTGGAGTTATACCCCCCAAACAAGATAACACTAATAAGGAAGCATTTGATAATTAGTTTTCCATTAAAAGATTGTATGTTTTCAGTCCCGAATCCTGGAGCCGTGTTAGTTGCTGCTCAGTGTCGCCAGGGCTCCATCTGGAGAAGGTGTGCTGGCGGCACCTCCTCCTTCCGGCTCCCCGGTGTTGCTGGCCCCAATTTGGGTCCAGAGCATTTTCCGGGCCATGTTGCTCACCAGAATGCCTGCCGCTTCTCTGTTGATTGTGGCAAGATGGCGCCGAGGGTGGTTCGAGGGCGTGACTTCCGGCGGCCGGGACCACTTGGAGTTTTGGGCTGGCGCCGCCCCACTCCAGTGCCCCCCCCCCCCCCGCGGCTCGGATGTGTCCCAGTCCTGAATCCTGGAGCCGTGTTAGTTGCTGCTCAGTGTCGCCAGGGCTCCATCTGGAGAAGGTGTCAGGCATCATTCTTGGCAGGGCTCACAAGACTCTCTGGGATGGCAGGAATTGAACCCAGGTAGGCCACATGCAAGGCAAGCACCCTACATACTGTACTATCTCTCTGGCCCCTATGTACAATTCTGGAAAACATTTTTGACTTATTGATTTACAATTTGGTCATCAAAACTGGAGATTTTCCATAGAACTGAGGTTTCATGGGAGAGAGGGTGGCTGGGAGGGGCCTTTGGGACATTGGTGGAGGGAAACGGGCACTCTACTGATGGGGTGGTGTTGGAATGATGAATACACAAAAAGTGATTTAACAGTATTGTAAATCCAGTTACTCAATAAAAGTGGTTTAAAAAAAAGACCCTTTGTGTATGTTATAAATACCTTGGAAAATAACCTTTGAAAGGTGGAACTGAAGTCAGAACGGAGGTCTTTGGCAGTAATGTGAGCCAGGGAGTGGATCAACAGAAGGATGAAGCTTCCCACAGATGCCAAACACTCTCTCCTAATAAACAGTCTGTTTTCAGCTCTCTGAGTGAAGGAAATAATCAGAGATGTTAACCTCAGGAAACCTTTCTACTGCTTCGTTCCATTTGATTTTTTTTTAAAAACATATTTAAATTAACTTTGGGAATCATAAAGAACAGGGGCTCCTTCAAGTTTAATGAACATTTATTCAAAGAAAAACAATTGTTCTAGTTTAACTCTCTGAATAAATCATGTTTCTTGATATTCCCAGCTTTTTGTTTGTTTTCCTACCCCTAGCTTCCAGAAAACTGTTGGAAATGCAGAGCAAATTTAACCACATATCATTTTTTGTCAATGTTCTCCAGTCACTGTCCCTTTAAAGAGTAGGGTCTCAGACTTTTGGGACTATCTCAGAATTTCTGGTTTCATGGTTTTAGGCGGGCCTCTGCCTTTCCACTTTTATCAAACTGCTCAGGTGTTTGATACACAAGGTCCAAGGACTAGAACCTATGTATCATTGCATTAGAAGGATTTCTGTGTCTTTCATAATTTTATTGTAATCAAATTATCAAATCTCATGTCTTGCCTAATTTTTGAAATTACCCCCTTGATCATTCTTATAAGAGCCAATAGATCTGCATAGGGGAAAGCCTTTGATTTGGAATAAGTTTAAGATCTTTTCCTGGAAATCAACTGGGTGACAGCACAGACTAGTGGTTAAAAATGGTGTCATGTATAGCTGCAATTTCAACCCTTCAAATGCTTTTGATTTTTGCCTAAGTCCCTTGGGCTTAATTAAAAAGTTGAGATAACAAGAGTGCCCACTGCAGAGGGTTGAGTTGCTGTAAATTATAAACAAGATGATACATAGACTGGTTCCTGGCACACAGTACTCAGTAAATCCTGTTTGTTTTCCAAATAGTAACATGGAATTAAAATTTTCCACTTCTTTGAGTTGCTTTAAGAATAAAGCAAAATGATATCTGGAGAATACCTTACATGAATCATCTTTTGGTCATACTAACTTCTCTAGCAATCTACTTGTGTCAAATATGCACCCATCTTTTATTCTAACACTGATTAGAAGTTTTTCCCCTCACAATCATTTACTGATGAGCTATCATCCTTGTCTAAGGTCTATATGCACTTAAGAGTTCAACGATGGTGCTACTATTCTATGTTTGAGGAACCACTAGGATGGTCAGGAACAGTTTAACTCCCTTTCTGTAGGAAGAGACTGACTCAGCAGGATTTCCTGAAGTTGCAATCATGACTCTTACAGGAAACACCAATCTGGAACCACCACTTTGGTACTGACAGAGATTCACTGAGAGACACAAAACCATTTTGATTCCCTGGGTGTAAGCCAGGAAATATTCATTACTCTAATTAGAGAAAGCTCTTACATGGGGACATTTATTATGCCTTCTCTTGGTGACTTATTACCAAGAGGGAATTCAGTATGTCAAGACTTGAGAGAGAAAGCTATTTTATAGCATTCATTTTTATTGCTTCTGTTTATCTTTACCAGATTTAAAATTCTATAAATCTACACTTGATATAAGAATGAATATTATATCATTCAGCACCTGATATAAGAATGAACCCTGGAAGGCATTGTCTGAGGCTTCCATGACAGGAAGATGAGAAGCAATCTGCAGGGTGATATCTGGAGCCTGGAAAGAATAATAAAAAAAGAACAAAATGTCATTCTTTTGCTAAAATTTTTCATGCAACTCAGTTACATCTCACAAACCAAATCAGTGAGAACTAAATACATTGGAGCATCATTTAAATTACACAGAGTAAGATTCAGTGTATCCTACAAAGAGTAGAACGAGTATACTAACATGCACTTGATATTTATCATAATTACAATTAATTTACTGAATATCTTAATAGAGATGGACTAGAGTACTCAGGTCCGAGGATCCTTCAGTTACGCTGTCTGGTTTCTAACTTGCTTCTCCTCATGGTTACCTCTTCCCATGACTATTGTTGTTATTGAGATATCAGTGTCACACACACTTGGTCATGATGCTCTCATGCTAATTGTGCTTACTAGAGATCACATGCCTTAATTGTGATACTTGTATGAGCTTGGTTGTGGTGTACTGGAGATGGCATATTTTCACTACAGAGTTGGAAATCACCAATGTGGAGTGGTGCCCAGGACTGGACTCATAGCCTCATGTCTGCAACGCAGGCGCTTCTACCACTGAGCCATCCTCAGACCCCTATAATCTTGTTATATCCTTTTGGTTGTAAACTTACACAGTCACTCTATCTTTCCTTCTCTAAGTTTAGGAAAATGTTTGGCGCAGAGTTTTGTTGTAGATTAAATGAGTGAATTTATGTAAATAAGAGCATCTTATGATAAGTGTATATTGCTTGTTGCATTCTGCTTCTTCTATTTTATTTTCTTGCATGTGTTTTTTGGGCATGGGTTTAGGTCATACCCAGCAGTGCTTAGGAGCTCCGAATATGTGCTCAGATCACACCCGACAGTGTTTTTGGGGGCCATATGTGGTGTTGGGAATTGAACTGGTTGCTGCATGCAAAGTACAGCTTTAATCCCTGTACTATCTCTTTGATCCTAATTTTTCATATACTTTGAAAGATTTTTAGATTAGCAGAGTTATTTCCTTCAGATCTCTTAAAGCAGAGACCATAAAGTTTGATGCTCTGGTGCTTAATGCTTTGGAGCTTAATATATCCACAAGATCCAAATATAAATCCACAGCCTGGGAGCTTTCTCTCATGGTCATTCTGATCTTCGGTTTTCTTGGGTGGGGAGTTTGAGTCACATTTGGAACTGTTTGTACGGCTACTCCCAGCATAGTGCTTGGGGCATACCATGCAGTGCCAGGGATTAAACCTGAGTCACTAGCATGTATTCAGCCCTTTGACATGCTTGCAGCCCTAGTACTAACCTTGTTTCCATGGTTTATTATTCACAGAGGATCCAGAGATCAGACTTACATGAAGCTGGGGGATGAGGAGGTGCAGGACAGAGAGGCCATACTGGTAAACCACAAACTCCCTGGCAGAAAGGTCTATCGATTGCACAGTTACCAGCTTCTCTTTATGCACTGTCTGAACTTTTAAGGGATCATGTAAAAAGCTTTTTGGGGCTACAAACAAGAGAACAAGAGAAACAAGTAATAATATCACTAACTTTTCTGTACAGTATCCATATATATTAAGAAAAAAAACCCCACACAATTCAGTTTAAGAAAAAATATATTTGTAGGCATGGTTCCATTATCCTGTACTATGTAAGTACTATGCCTTAGTTTCTATTGCCCATTATTGTGAAAGAAACATTCCCCAGAAATATTCTTATTTTAATAACTCCAATTATTTGATAATGTAAATCTACTCTCTGCTTATGTGTAAAAAACCAGCAGACTGGTAATTGCCATGGGCCGCAGTTTGCACTCCCCTGGTCAAATTCAAGGATTTTCATGGAACTCTGTTTTCTAGTTATACGACAATCAACTGAAAGGTATACACTAATTTTCTGTTAATCAGCTTCCACCTGGAGTTGGGTAAATAACCAGACCTAACTCCTCAGGGTAAGTCAACTATCATCTCTTGACTTCAGTACCAACAACTGGTATTGGTAAAATGATCTGGAATTCCTTTGGGAAGAATAGGGTCTTATCTGACTTTATCTCTATCTCATTCTTTACCATTAACTCCTTGTAACAGGTGCACTACTAGTATTAGGTAAAGTTTCAAGAACTAGATCCAGTGTTTGATTGGGGGTAGAGGACTTTTAGGAATTCCCTTTGGAAAATTGGTTGCATCGTCATGATAGGAGTCTTGATTTATGCTGTTATTACATATATTACTTATTCACAAAGTCATTGTGAATCTTAGGATTGGGGTAGGGAGTGAGAGATCATTGGAAATGCTGGATTGTGATATTCCTGGTCCTGAGTGGTCTCAGATATTTTCAGTGCCCCCATGATAATTGCTAACAGGATCTACTAGGGAAAGGAGCTTACCTGGCCCCTGTAGTTCAGATTCCTCTAGATGGGTTTTGAACCAGACATCTCCTTTCTTTAGGGAAGAGAGGATGGGTAAGATCCACGGGATATCAGAGTTTCCTGCCTCTGAACAGAGCAGAAAGCAGTTGGAGTAAGATACAGCACTGTGACCACAGTTGAAAAGAACCAAACTTAGCATGGATATGACAGGCAGCTTCAAAGAGTCCCCTGTACATATCCAAGCCCTGTTTATTCCCCTCATCTTGAGTTGGATTTAGCTTAATAGAAGTAGAATATGGCAAACTTATGAGCTCAGGATACAAAAGGACCATGGCTCCATTTTGTTTTTCTCTAGTTTTCTCTGAAAGAAGCCAACTTGTTGGGAGCTGCCTTCTCCGACCATGTGACAAGAGAGTGATGTCTCTGGCCAACAGTCAGTGAGGATTGAAGGTCTGCCAACAGCCACCGTAGTGAATTGGATGTCTCAGTCAAACCCTGACATGACTCAGCTCTGGCTGCCATCACCTGGGTGTAGCCCGAGTGAGATCCTGAGCAGAGGCCCCCGGCTAAGATGCACCTGGATTCTTTACTCACATAACCTGTGAGGTGATGAACGTCTGTTATTTTAAGTGAAATTTGGGGTTAATATTGGTTTTGTGTGAAGCAAGATAGTTTAGATTGAAATGTATTTAGAAAGATGTGAGGGGAGAGAAATAGAAGTCCACCGGCTTTTCCAGAATGGAAATAGGCCAGCAACAACAACAACAACAACAAAACAGAGACAAGCAAGTGATACATGTGTTCAAGGGAGAACACAGGCTTGAAGAGCAAGCTTCAGTTAATATTTTGCATATATATAACTCATAGATTGGGTTTCTTCATGACCTCCTAAAGCACGCACTGGGATGTCTTCTGTAATGTGTCCCAATTGTTGGGTTACAGATCTCACCAGAACCACAGTCCACATTGGAAGCTACAGTAAATTATAGGAAAAAAGACTCATTACTGACAAGTACTTGCACATGGAAAGCATGTGATCTTTTTGTTGTTGTTTTGGGCCACACCCAATGGTCTCAGGGGACCATGTAGGATGGTTGACCATGTGCAAGGCAAATTCCCTACCCTTAGTACTATTGCTTTAGCCCCAGCATGCGATCTTTAGAAGGACATGGCCACACTCTGTAGTACCTGATGCAGAGCTTATTAAAACCTGACTGGCACTTGCAGCAGAAAGGAATGGAGGACAGTGATCAATTTTACCTGTTCCTGGTCCCTGATCTTCCAACACTAGATCATGACCTTGAATATTCACTAGTGCTGCAGTGATGCTCTTTAGGAATGGGATCAGCAGTGGGCAGGCAGCAGCCTGGCTCCTGAGAGAGGAAGTGATAATTCCATAAAATCTGTTGCTGGGGTAATTTTCCAAACACACAGGTGTTCCCGAGACAGCAATCTAGAATGAAATTGATGGATCCTCACTCTGAGCTTCTTTCCCATTTGTTCCAGGTAGCAGCTGCTGCTGCTGCTTTTTTTTCTTTTTTCTTTTGCTTTTTGGGTCATACCCAGTGATGCTCAGGGGTTACTCCTGGTAGTGCTTGGGGAACCATATGGGATGCCAGGGATTGAACCTGGGTCAGCCACATGCCAGGCAAATGCCTTACCTGCTATACTATCTATCGCTCCAGCCCCGCTAGCTACTTCTTTGTAAAGCACCATCAAAGGGGGCTGTACAAGTCTTAAGTATAGAGATGAATACCTGGGTGTGTAAGAGCTGGAGGCGGCTTAGCTCCCTTTGGTACTGCAACTGACCCAGGGCCCTATCCAGGATGTTCTGTCTCTTCCTCAATACCTCTTGAAACTCATCAGAGAGATGCTGAACCACCTGGAACACAGAAAGAATAAAGTCCAAATTAAGAGAACCTCTTTCTCTTTCTTCCTGCTCCCTTCCCACCTATCCCTGAATAATACATTGCCCCCAACGCCATATATGATCCCATGGGAAGATGTGCTCATTCAGGAGAACCCTTGCCAGCCTCTCAGTCTCACCTCCCTGGGAGGATTCCAGATCTGTGGACTCTGACTCTCACTCTGCTGTAGTCGCGATTCCTCCTCCTGGCCCTGCAGTCGACTGACTGCTTGCTTGAGTTTTTCTGCCACCTGTGCTAAACTCTGCAAGAATTTCTTCATGCCCTGTGCCACCCATGCCTCCACTTCCCACTCCTCTCTGTCTGCTGCAAGGGAAGAGAGAAGGAATGTACCAGTTGCCACCTCTGCAGAGGAGAAAAGACACATGTATTTATCAGAGCAGGAAAACCTGATTACCAGGTCCAGGCCTGGCTGGGAACTTGGGAGATGAGCATATTCAGAGGACAAGAAGCCCTTGCACTGGTCAGCTGTAGGGGGCATGATTCCTAGGGACTGTGCTGTGGAGAGGTGGGCCCCGGGGGTGCTGCTTACCTCGAGAGAGCAGGCTTTGCATGGGGCTGCCCTGAGTGCTCAGCGCTGTGGCTCTCCTCTCGGTCTCCTGTCGGGAGCAGGACTCCAGGGCTGTGCAGGCCTCCATGAGGACCCTCAGCTACACACGACAGGAAGCATAAAAGAATGGGCCATGTACCGGGCCACCTCAGGTTGATCCCTCTTCCCCTACTCCATGGCATGAGACGTGGGCGCGATAGAAATCCAGGGCTTGTTGCTGGGGAATTTTGGAACTTGGTGCCGAGAGGGATTCTATTCCCATGGCCAGGGAGAGACAGAGGCTTACCCTTCCCAGAGAAACTTTTTCCATCTGCATCAATGGGTGGGATGGATGGTGACCTGGTATCTGTGGCACTCACCTCCTGCCCCAGGTCTTTGCCTGGAGTGCAGTCAAGCTCTTGGCTCAGGCTCTGCAGATCTTCAGCTAGCTGCTGCTCTGCCTGCTCCTGGTGGTGCCAGTACTGCTCCCGGATTCTCAGCTCCCTCTCCAGGATGTCCAGCTGCAATATCCAGGCCTCATGCGCGTTGGTCTGTTGTAGCCGCCTGCCTGGCGTGACTAGAGATCTCCAAAGGCCCCCCTCACACCTTGAGTATTTGTGACTAAGCTTGTGGAGCAAGCTCTGTCTACAACCGGTTTGTAGATAGAAAAGTAATAACCACATCCTTTCTTCAATCTCACATTGCTAACTTCCTCCTAACACCCGGACTCTCCAGAATCACTTGTCCCCTCACACCTGCTGTGGGCGATGGCCTGTAGCAGTAGGAACATGTTCTTAGTTCCTCCATATTGCCCCTAAATACTCATTTGTGGAACTGAGAGTTGGGACTAGAATGTTAATATCTTGGCTTCTAACAATAATCTTTTAAATCATATCTATCTTTGTTTCTGAAACTATAATTAGACTGAGAATGTATTGGGGGACCCTAAATTATTTTCATTTTTGTGGAGATCTGCCAAGGGCTGAATTATCACAATAACCTCCTGACGAGGCTTCCTGTAAACCTGGCTTTATGCCCATCCACCGTTGCACTGCTGCCAGAGGGAGCTTTCTAGAGTGCTGATGATTACAGAAGTGTAAAGCTGTCTGAAAGGAGGCGTACCAACCTGTTAACATAGCTGCATTGGTTGGGAGAAACTGGAGGCAAGATGAGTGATATGTGGATAGGGGAACATTGTGGGGGGTGTTTGTGATGAAGGGAGAGGACAGGGAGCTTTTGCTTTTTCATCTGCATATTTTAGAAAATATAGGTATGCAGTTAGTTTTATTTTTATATTGTTTCATATCTTCAAATTTAAAAGTGTTAAGAATATTCATATCTGAATCATATCACATCTACTTAAAATCTCCTACTCACTTCCCAGAGCAGTTTGTGACATTCAGGTTCTCAGCCAACCACCTAAGACTGTTCATGCTTTGTTTCCTGTCTTCCTTGTGACCTTATCTGCTGTATTTGTCCCTGTGCCTTTCTAATTCTGGAACATTCATGATTTCACACATGCCATCTTTGCCTTTGCTGTTCCCTCTAACCTTTCTTATTTCCTCAAGTTTCAGCCTAAGTATTGCCTCTTTAGGGAGACCTTCCTTAAACACTCTATCTTTCTGAAACTATCACACTTTCTGAAACCTCACACTCTGATGTAGGTACCTTTCCTCTGTGGTCTCCTATTGTAAACCATCATCATGGCTGGAATCTAGGGCTAGTCAGTTCTTTATGGACAGGAGTCCCATCTAGTTGACATGACCTCTCAACATCTAGAACATAGGTTATTATTATGTAGTTGCTGAATGAATGAAAACACAAAACAGAATAAGTGATTCCTACATACCAGTCTAGGGTCACTCACTTCCCGAGGTAAGGCCTCTAGCATCTGGACAATGGGCACGACTACTTTGGTAGAAGGATCTGTTTGAGCACCAATGACAGGACCAGGTTCCCCAGTCAAGGGGTGTATGGCTTGAGCCCCAATCGAGATTGGTATAAGACCTGTAGGATATCAACGTTAGCAACTAGAAATGAGGGAAGGAGACATGATGGAAGGAGCTGAAGTATCTTTTCTAACCCTTTTACATATTTGTGTTTTTGTTAGCCCTAAAAGAAGCACCGGAATGATTTTATTGCTTTGTTCATGAGTGAATGGGCTGGGGGTGGGGATGTTCCTCCTTGAGCCTTAGAGGACTTTTCTATCCCAGAGCCATCACATTTCTGATCCCCTAAATGGTTTTCTGCGCCCCTCCTACCTTTGCCGTTGACATCTTCCATTGAGCCTGCCAGGGGTGTGGTGTCAACAGAGTGTTCACCAATATCCATGCCCAGGATGGGCACTGAGAGCCCTGAGCCTTCAGGGTCTGGAATTTCCATCCCATAGAGGATTGGGACCCATATCTCTGTTCCAGGATAACACATTGTTCCTAACGTGGGGAGAGAGCACAGAGGTGAGGATGTTAGGGTTAAGTTCCACAGTGAGGGTTCTGTGCATCCCAAAATATAAATACCAGACAAGAGACACTTCCCTGTGGACCACTTTCGTTCCCTTTGAGACCAAACATAGCATTGTTAATCCAGAAGGGAGAAGGGATAAACTGAGGGAGGACTACTAGGAAGCTAAGAACAGTTTTCAAGTCACAGTGCAGAAAGCACCTACTAGTATTCTATCACTGTCATCCCATTGCTCATCAATTTGTTCGAGGGGGCACCAGTAATATCTCTTATTGAGAGACTTATTGTTGCTGTTTTTGGCATATTCAATACCGCACAGGTAGCTTGCCAGGCTCTGTCGCATGGGCTCGGTACTCTCGGTAGCTTGCCAGGCTCTCCGAGAGGGGCAGAGGAATTGAACTCGGGTTGGCCGCATGAAAGGCGAATGCCCAACTGCTGTGCTATTGCTCCAGCCCATATAAATCAAATTTTATATCCTACAACTAAATATATGTATATGTTACTAATTTGGTGGAAGCGCATATCCAGCAGTGCTCCAACTCAGTGCCTGGGGGTTGCTCCAATGGTGGTTCTGTGCTATGGTGCTAGTAGAATCTGAGCTTCCTATCAGTAAAGCATGCGTTCCATCTTTTGTACTACCTCCCTGCCCATATGGACCCTTCACGTATTTTATTTATTTTTAATTTTCACTTGTGTTTTAGATGTTTTGGCCATACCTAATGGTGCTCAGAAGCTACCTCTGGTTTTGTGCTCAGGGGTCACTAATGGCAGTGCTCCATAAGTGGTGTTAGTTCCATGCAAGACAAGCGCTATACCATAAATACCATATTCACAAGCACTGTACATATTTACATACATGTATGGACGCAAGATAAACACTCTACAAAAAAACTTCTATACTATCTCCCTTCCAGTTGGTTTAAAAATGGCAAAACAGAGGCAATAACCAGGTTTAGTGAGTTTCCAAAGGTAAAAGAGTTTATAAATGATGGGATCAGTCTTTTAAATCCAGTTCTGACCCAAACTAAGTTTTTTTCCTTTTTGTTGGTTTGTTATATCTTGGGCAGAGGCAAGTCTCTAGAAAGAGTGAGGGAGATACGCTTTAGGAGGATGTCACTCCTACTTCCTCTCCAAGCCCTTCCTTGCATTAGTGCTATGTGGGAGGTGGAGTGGGATGGGTTCTCTTCCTGAGTTTATTATTGAAAAATTGAAGACTGTTGCAGGAATAAAAGCAAGAGAGAAGGACTCAGGAGACAAAGGTTCAGGCTTGACTGTGTAGCTAGGTAGCTATCAGACCTTGGTTGGGCAAGTCACTTGATTCCCTGAACTTTGGGTTCTTTATTGTAAATGGGTCCTAGTACCTGTTATGATGTTTGGGGAACCTATGAAATAACAAGAGTTTATATATATTACAAGCATAAAGCGATAGCACAGCAGGTAGGGTGTTTGCCTTGCATGTGGCTTACCCGGGTTCAATTCTTCCGTCCCTCTCAGAGGGCTTGGCAAACTACTGAGAGTATCCCGCCCGCATGGTAGAGCCTGGCAAGCTACCCGTGGCATATTTGATAAGCCAAAAACAGTAACAACAAGTCTCACAATGGAGACATTACTGGTGCCCACTCAAGCAAATCGATGAACAACGAGATGACAGTGCTACAGTGCTATAAGCATAAAGGCTGATACGCAGTGGGCTTGCAAGAGATGACAAGAGATGAAAAGTAGAGCTTTCAAGAAGTGAGGACCGAAAGTCATGGAATTCATTTGCTTTTCCATTGGTCATCTGAGGACCAATGGTGTAAGGCCAGTGATCAGCCCCTACCCTCCTGGCAGAGAGCCAGTCATCAAAGTACCAGGTAATATATTCATGATGAATATGGATGCATAGATCCTCAACAAAATATTAACAAACTGCATCCAGCACTGAATCAAAAAGACCATACACAAGGATTAAGCAGGATTTATCCCAGGATGATTTAAAATATACAAAAATAAAAATCACAATCACTTGAACACAAAAATAAAAATCATATAATCATTTCAATAGGCACAGAGAAAGCATCTAATAAGATCCAATACTCATTCTTAAACTTTTCATTAAATAGGGATAGAAGGATCTTCCTCAACATAGGTTGAAACCATTTATCACAACCCACAGCATACATCAATACTCAGTGGTGAAAAATTGAAAGGCTTCCCTCTGATATCAGGCATAAGACAAGGTTTCCCACACTTCCACTATATAGTATTGAAATTCTTTGACATAACAATTAGGCAAGAAAAAGATGTTAAGGATATTAGATTGGAAAAGAAGTCAAACTGTCACTATTTATAGATATTATGATACTAAGAAAACCCTAAGGACTCTATAAAGGTTCCTAGAGGCAATAAAGTGGCTGTAAAGTGGTAGGTTACAAAATCAACATACATAAATCTATTGCATTTCTCTTTGTACACAATAAAATAGAATTCTTTTAAAAAATCACATCACATTCACAGTTATGCCTGAAAAAAAAATCAAGTACCTGTGAATCAGCTTAATAAAAGACTTGAAATATTTATTCAAGAAAAATTATAAAACACCATTAAGAGAAGACAAATATATGGGAACAAATCCCTTATAAATGTATTAGGAGGCTGAACACTGTCAACGATAATCCTTACCCAAAGCAATATGCAGATTCAATTTGGATTAAAAATCCCCATAAACCCTGATACTTTTTAATGTATAGGACAAATGCTGTTAAAATATTTTTGTTTAGGGGCCATATCTGGTGATGCTTAGGGGTTGCTCCTGGCTCTGCATTCAGGAATCACTTCTGAAAGGGTTCAGGGGACCTTATGGGCTGCCTGGGATTGAGCCTGTGTGTCAGATGTGTGCAAGACCTCACCTGCTATACTATCTGTCCAGACTCACTGTATTAATACACCCTCCTGCTCTGCCCTGCCCCTCACACCGCAAATAGCCAAAGCCAGCCTAGGAAAAGAGAAGGTGGGAAGATTTCTCTTTCCCAACTTTAAATTATACTGTACAGTTGTAGTAATCAAGATAGTGTGTGTTAAAATAAAGACAGACTCTCAGGCCAATGGAATAGAATTGAGAGCCCAGAGATAAATCTTCAAGTATGTGGACAGCTAATCTTTGACAAAAGATCCCAGAGTATGACGTGGAGCAGGGAAAGCCTATATAACAAATGGTGCCCGGGAAACAGATTGATCACCTGTGACAAAAATGAACTCAGACACATTTCTCACACCATATACAGAAATCAAATTAAAAATGGATAGAAGACCTCAATAAAACATAGTGAGGAAAACCTAGGCAGAACACTGCATAACCTTGAATCTAGGAGGCACCTTTCATGAGTCAGTCCCACTAAAGCAAACAGAGAAAGATAAACAAATGGGACTGCAATGTAAATTAAAACAGCAATGAGATATCACCTCACAACAGTGATATGGACATACATTAAAGAAACTCCCACACTTTTGGAGAAAATGAAGCCTCACCTACTGGCTGGGAATGTTGACTGGTTCAAGCACTTGGAAAACAATAGCACAGTCACACTGTCATCCCATTGTTCATCGATTTGTTTGAGCAGGCACCAGTAATGTCTCCATTGGGAGACTTGTTACTGTTTTTGGCATATTGAATATGCCACGGGTAGTTTGCCAGGCTCTGCCGTGTGGGCGAAGTACTCTCAGTAGCTTGCCAGGCCCTTTGAGAGGGATGGAAGAACCAAACCCGGGTTGGCTGCATGCAAGGCAAACGCCCCACCTGCTGTGCTATTGCTCCAGCCCTTGGAAAACAAAATTCTAAGAATTGTTTTTATATGATCAATTAATTCTGCTGCTTGGTATCTACCCCAAGAGCCCAAGAAACTCCATAAAGGACATCTGCACTCCTATATATTCACTACAGCACTATGTGCCCAAATCTGCAGACAACCTGAATACCCAAGAACAAATGACTGTATAAAAAAACTGGTATATACAGACACAGTAGAATACTAGTTGGCTCTAAGAAGAGACAAAATCTTCTCATTTACTCTCATGTAAATGGAAGAATGTAGAATGGAAATAGAGAGTA
Source organism: Sorex araneus (assembly GCF_027595985.1). Classification (NCBI taxonomy): domain Eukaryota; kingdom Metazoa; phylum Chordata; class Mammalia; order Eulipotyphla; family Soricidae; genus Sorex; species Sorex araneus. The sequence goes on along the minus strand of NC_073304.1, from coordinate 164,984,805 downwards.
TCATGCTGAGTAAGGGGACAGTTACAGAATGATCACCCTCACATGTGGGCTATAAAGAGACATAGTAAAGAGAACTGGTCTATAGAACTGAGCCTAGGGCGTGAGGGGTAGGATGGGGGACGGGAACTGGTACCATGACGGGGATGGGAGGAGGGGAGTGGGCTCCCTTACGGAGGGTGTGGGAACATTCCAGTCACACCACAGTAACACATCACAGTAACAATATTGTTCGTCATGGTGCTCAGAAATAAAACTTTGTAATTCACTGACAAAAGAAACCCAATAAACCTCGTATTTCAAATCCCAAACCAACCAAACAAAAAACCAAAGTATGAGGCCACTCTATACCTATCCTGCCACCGCTGGCCTCGATGTGATCTGCTAGCTCCAGCTGCTTCTCCAGTCTCCGAGCCTGCTGCAGGGCGTGGTACAGACTCAGGGAAAGTGCTTTCCTCATGTCCTTGGTGGCAGCCTCCAGAAGCTCTTGGACTCTTGGCCCTGGCCCCTCCTGGCACTGCCGGAGCAAGGCGACCACTTGCCTCTGGGCCACCAGCACATTGCTATTCAACAGGGCTTGTGGCCCGCCAGCATGAGGCAGGGTCTGACCCTTCTGTCGACAGGCCCCCTGGAGTTGGACTGGCTTCTGGCTCAGTGGCTCCACAAAGCTGTCCCCTGGCAGCAGGAGGTTCCCCGAAGCATCATGCAGACCTCCTAGTGCGAGCACCTGCCCTGGAAGCAGAAACCAGAGAGGGTAGAAGGGAGTGAGGCAGGGCTTGGGGGTTGGGAGTTTGCGGGGCTCAGGTGGAGTGGGGGCAGGGTGTGGGGCTGGCAGAGGAGGAAACATCCCTTTGCCTTCACTGCAGAACCAGCCCACCTCCCGCTTCCCTCCCTCGGGCATAGGTTGGGAACAGGATGATGGGACAGGAGAAACTGGAAAGGACTCGGGGATGGGGGGCAAGTAAGAGGCAGAGTTGGGTGATGGGAGGAAGTTTTCCCTGGGGCAGTTTGTAGCCTGGACCAGAATTTTTGAGGCAGGAAGAGAGGGTGGAGGGACAGCAGTGAGGGCTGCCGCGAGACCTGTGCTCTCATCCAGCCCGACTCCCAGGATGGGCGTGATGCCTCCGGTGACTGGATCTTCCATGGGGCCCCCCACCTCGAGAGGGGTCAAAGTCTTGGTGAGGGGATTGCAGTATGTGCCCCCCAGAGTGAGCCACTGCCTTGTTTGGGGGTGCAGGGTCACGGCCAGCACGGGCACCTCGATGCCAGTTCTAGGGTCTGTCATCAGAGCCCCCAGCTGCGATGTCCTTCTTGGCTGCAGGACGGGCAGGCGGGGGGCGGGTGGGGAGCCCGTGTCCGGACAGGTGGGGTAGGGCACATAGGGAAGGATGGCGGCTTCCGATATGCGAACTGCACCTGGACAGGAAGACAGTGGGGTCAGAACCTGGTCTCCCTCCCAGGCTCTGAGGCACTGGGGTGGAGAGACGCTTTCTTCCCCTGAAGCTCTCTCTGGCACCCCTGGAAACTAGCGAGGATATTCACGTCAGGGAGAGGTCCCCCACCCCCATTCCGCTTTCCAAGGAGAGAGGCTCACTTCCTGGGCTGGAGATGTGAAGGGGTGGGGGGTGGGGGGCGGCATGCTGCTTAGTGACACGGGCTCACCAGCACAGACGTCAGCAGTGGGTACCAGGGCAGCGGCCTGCAGATCATAACCCAGATTTCCAGCCTCGGGCAGCACGCGCCCTGTGCCAGGGTGGACGAAGTAGCCAGGAGGAATGGGCCCTTTGTGGCCCTCAGCTGGAAGCAGCTGACATTTGGTGCCAGGGACTAAGAGCTTGGTGACAGGATTCACACTGATGTCATCGCTGTCCCCTGGGGGAAGCACACACCTACTTAGCCCTGGGTCAGAGGCCCGGTGGAGTTGGGGACAACTCCCACGTGGCAGCAGGAGCTCCCTGACGCTTGGCACCTGTCTTTGCTGAGCTGAGGGCAGGACTTTCTGCAGGCTGCCTGGGACTGACAGAATTCTGGGGCGACCTAATGGTAACCTGACAGTGGGCCCACAGGTGCTCCGGGCCCATTTGTCGCCCAGTTGTGCTTTCCATTTTTCAAGCATGACTGTTTGCGGTCCCCTGCAGGCCCTGACTCTCAGGAAGCGCTGAGTGGCGGCTTTACTCATTTACCCTCCCTTCTCCCATTTCCCAGGTCCCTCTTTCGTTACAAGTTTGCCCAGAGCTGTTTTGAACAGGAAGCCCCTCCTACTTTTGGGGCTTCCCCCTCTTCTTGGCTTCCTCACAGGGTACTTTGGGGAAGGATTCTAGTTTCTCAGGAACTGACACCCTGAATGCAAGCTCAGGCTTCCTCTGTGGGCTTTGGGGGAGGTGCGTATGGTGAGGGGGGTGACTGAGGCCAGGCTGAGCTCACCTGGCCGTAGCAGCTCTGCCCCAGTGCCAGAGCCCAGGACACCCCAAGCCTTCAGGCGGTGGCCTTCCTGCAGCAAGGCCTGGGACAGGCTGTCCAGCACCGTGTCCAGCTCGGGGGCATGTCTGTGGGACATTAGGCGCGACACAGTCAGGGTGAGAGGGCACTTAGGGATGGGAAGTGTGTGCTTGGCTGTGGTCCGTTCGGGCAGCCCCTGGTCTCACCAAGCAGGTCCCGCTCCCCCAGGGACTCACCCTTCTGGATTCCGCCCAGCCTGACAGGACTGCAAGGGCCTGCAGCCCGTCTGTGACTTCAGTAGCCGCTGAGCCGCCGCCAGGGCCGCGCTGAAGGAGGCCCACTGCTCCTGCCTGGCTCCGAGGTCTTGGTGAAGGAGCTGCAGCTGCCGTCGGAGGCTTGCTGCGTACTCTCCCGCCAGTTGGCCCCTCCGCCTGGCCTCCTCCTCTGCTGCCCTGGCAGCGGCCTCCGCGGCCTGGGTCAGACACAACACTTTCTGCTTATCTCCAGCTGACAGGGACAGGGGCGTGGGAGCCGGGGACACTAAGCTTCCCTCAGGGCATGCTGTACAGGGATGGCGGCAAAGGCAAAGTGATGGGTGAGCCTAGGAGCTGGGCGCAGGGGGAGGGTGGGAGGAGAGCTAAGAAAGGAGCCACCGTATAGTGAGGGCAGAGTCACAGGTGGGCATTGGGCGAGGCCGTGAGGGAAGGTGTCAACTCATCTGACCTGTTGCTGCTCGCTCTGGGCGCTTCCCAACTGTAGGTCACTGGCGGCACGGGGGTGCTGCTTAGCACCCCACAGCTGGCGCAGAGCTCGAGCTTCACTCACTAGTTTGAGGTAGAGCAGTTTGAGCTGCGAGAGAAGGCGGAGGTGACCCAAGTCACCCCTCAGTCACCGATCCCAGTGACCATTTTGTCACGGACTCCCGATGACCAAAGGCTCTCTGCTCTTGGAAGGAATGGGAGCAGCTGAGTGAGCCCCAGCATGACCGTTTCAGCCACGGGACCCCCACGTTGTGTGCTTTTTTTCATGTGGCACCTCCTAGTTGTCTACAGGCCTGAACCACTTACCCAGCTGGTTCTCAGGAACAGCCATCTCAAAAACTTCAGATTCTCTACCATTGACCCACATTCTGAATTTCATCTTCTATCTCCCCTCCTGGGTTCTCATTCCTTCCGAGGCTCTGTGTGCTGTAACCTCCTCTCCCAGGGCCCCGTCTGCGCCCAGCCCTACTTGCTTCTCCAGCTTCTCCACTCACCTCCTCCTTGGTCTGGCTCAGCTTTGCTGTCACTGACAGAGACTGCCGGAGCAGGATTCCAAAGAAGGTTTCTGTGTCAAACGACTCTAGATCCACTTGCTCCTCAGCCTCCCAGTTCTCACCTACGTGGGTAGAGAGGGTGATGGAATGCAAATAGGAACTTCCCTACAGAACTTAAATGTCTTCTTGCACACCCTCAGTGAGCTATACACAGTTCGGGTACTAAAATGTGATCACATCATCTTTGAATGGGAGGCTTGCTTTGCTTCACTGAAGAATTTTCTGGAAATGTAGGCTCCTAGGCCCCTCCCAATTCTGCATGGAAAGATTCCCCTCCCCCCCAACCCCCCCCCCCAACCTTCCAGGTGATTTGCATTTTCCCTGAAGCTTGAGAAGAACGAATGGAGCTATACAAATGTTGAAAACATTTTAGCATGGCATATAAATTCTGCATTGTTTTGTTTTAGGGCCATGCTCAGTAGTGCTCAGGGATTACTCCTGGCTCTGCACTCAGGAATTATTCCTGGTGGTGCTCAGGGACCATATGGGGTGTCAGGGATCAAACCCTGCTCCGCCTTGTGCAAGGCAAGCACCTTGCCCACTATACTATCTTTCTAGACCCTTTTTTCCCCTTGCCTTTCCTCTCCTCTCCTCTCCTCTCCTCTCCTCTCCTCTCCTCTCCTCTCCTCTCCTCTCCTCTCCTCTCCTCTCCTCTCCTCTCCTCTCCTCTCCTCTCCTCTCCTCTCCTCTCCTCTCCTTTATAAAATCTGCAGCTTAATCTTCTAGGTAGTACCGGTTAATTCTTGACTTGGGCATTTGTTGTTGTTGCGGCCTGGTTACTGTACCCTCTTTAGGAAAGTTTGCATTTGGATGTCTTGATCCCCCTCTATACTGCCTACTCCTGGAAACTGACAGTATCTTACAAACAGTTGCCACTCAATCAATATTTGCAGAGGGAACAGATGAATGAATCAAGGAATGGTCTTGACCAATGAGCAAGGGAAATAGGAGCAGGCCATTTGGATTTCAGGGTAATTCCGGGACTCTAGTCCAATGTCTTTCAGTCCCCATGCACTCCCTCACCCATGAGACTGTCGGGGGCTGGGCGTGATCTGCTTCTTCTCACTGATATCACTCCTGTTCTTCGCCAAGTGTAGGCATCAAGATTATATCCTTGCTGATGCTTCCTGAAGATGGGGTTGGGTGTGGCCTTTCGGGCCCAGCTTAGGCTGTGACATTGAATCTATGGGGTATGTAAAGGGGTGATGTGAAGGAAAGAGAAAAGTGAGGGGAAGCATCCTTTCTCATGCAGTGAAGGGAGGACCATCTCTGACTCTGAAGTGCCTTATCTTCTTTGCTCACACCATTCTATTCGCCTATCTCTTGAAAGCTTTTCCCCTCTCACTGCATCTTTGTCCTCCACCCTATTGGCAGAATAAAAGCCTAATCACTATGTCCTCCTGGTGCAAAATTCTGTGCGTCTCCACTTCCTAGAGGGTTAAGTTCAGACTTCTTGGCAGAACCTATGAGATTTGACAAGTTGTCATCTCCTCAGCCCTCTTCTCTCCCATACACTTGTCCCCTAAGCTGCACCACAGGGACCAAGGGTGAGGCCCTGCTCATGCTGCAGTGCTCTCTCTGCCTTTGTGCAGAGTCTTACTCTACTTCTCCCCTCCCTCTTATTCCCATGCATTGCCCTCATCTCCCAACTGCAGCCCCTATGTTGGCACATTGGCCACCTTCTATTCTTTTTTTTTTTTTTGCTTTTTGGGTCACACCTGGCGATGCACAGGGGTTACTCTTGGCTCTGCACTCAGGAATTACCCCTGGCCGTGCTCAGGGGACCATATGGGATGCTGGGATTTGAACCCGGGTCGGCCGTGTGCAAGGCAAACGCCCTACCCGCTGTGCTATCTCTCCAGCCCCCGGCCACCTTCTATTCTATTGGTGGCCTATTTCAAGCCTCTTTCAGACACCTCCTCTGGGCAGAAGTGCTCACCCCCAAAGAGGACAGTCGGTTGCTCCAGTGCAGCAGGGTGCCCTGGACACACACTGACCACAGTTCTGAAACACTCACTACTGTTTGTTTCCTTGTTCACAGTCTCCCAAGGAGGCCTGAGGCTGCCCACCATTCCTAAGGAATCCTGGGAGCTATTCTAATGCTACTGCAGGGTAGGTCCAATCCCGTCCCCAGGAGGAGAGGGCGCTCTTGAATAGATGTTAAGGTGTCACTTGTTTAACTTTACTCACCAGCAGCAGCAGGCAGAGCCCCAGGAGCATCGCAGTCACCCCCAGGATTGCTGGCCAGTCAGACGGCTTCTGAGGCCTTGGGATTTTGGCGATGCCAGTTTGGATGAGGTGCCTGGGAGTCGTGGTGGTAAAAGGCCATGCCCACAAGCACTGGCCCCCCGGTGGGAGGGTACGGATATACTAGATTAGGGGTGGAGAAAGTAGATTTAAATTTTGATTCTTCTGTCTACCAGGTATAGGACAGAGAGGGAACCCAGGGCTATTATCAGTAGCCAGATAGTGCTTTGTACAAATGACTGGGGAGTGGGGGACAGAATCCGGGTGACATGGACCTGAGCTTTGAACCTTGAGGATAAAAGGGTGGTGGAAAGGAATGAGTGGAGGATTTGGGAAATGGCCAGACATTCTGGTCTCCTTGAGTGTGTTGCATTTGCACCCTCCCTGTCTTCCTCCCCTTTCCACATCACAGGCTGGATTGCTACAAGATGGCATGCCCAGAATTAGAATTATGGGCCCTGAAGCTTTTCTGGGGATACTCAGGGGATCTCTTTCCATGGAGAAGAGTCAGGGTTGGTTAGGAGAAGGAGGCATTTTTTAAAATGGAAAGTGGAAAGTTGGGGGGGAATGACATCTCACGCACGGCAAACTTGAGATGGCAAACATGTCAAAGACAAACCATCTTCCGGTGCCGGTTGCTACTTAGACGAAAGACATAGACCCCGGGCTGCCGGAACTGCTGCAGAAACAAGTAGGGATTTTGCTGCTGGAGCCGAGACTCTTCATCCAGGGCCCGGAAACGCCCCCAGTCAAAGTCCCTCTCTGTGTTGTAGTAGTGACTTCTGGGAACAGAGAAAGGAAATGGGAGTTGTGGCACAGCAGTGCTTTCTCGCCAGGGCCGGTGTGGTAGCAGAATGTGTCCTCTGGCCACTCACAGGTCATACTCAGGGTAGTGCTCTGGGGACACCAGGAAGGCCAGGGTATTATTGAGTTGGAGGCAGACTGTGGGGTTCCGGATGCCCAGGTCTGGGGGTGACAGGTCTTCAGGGTGTGTGGAGTTGATCTGAGGTCCTTCCTCTGTCTTTCCTGGGGCAAGATTCAGAACATGAGGGTAAGTAGCTGCTCTCTCTGCAGGTCTGTGCCAGGCCCTGGGAAGCGGGGGGAGAGAGGGGAGGTGATAGCTAGGACACTCACCTGCCTCTTGGCCTGGGATCTTGGAACCGCCAAGGGACAGGCTGAGTGAGAGCAGTAGTTCCCTCCCTGGTCTGCGAAGGGCCAGGAAGCCAATCCCTACGTCAAGATGGGGATGTCTCGGTTGTGGCAGGGACTATTGGGAGGGCTTGGCCTCGTGCTGGGTACCAGAAGCTAGCCATGTCTGATTTGCACTGGGCACAGTGGGACTTTCTGTAAACTGGCCGGTTTGGTGCTTATTTCTTGGGGAGCCCGCCCACCTTGAGGGAAGGGAGTGCCCATCACCCTGCCTTTTCTACCTGAGAGGTCAGTGCTCAGGTCCAGCTAGGGAGCAGGCTTATCCACACACGATTCTCACGCCAGGTCCCTGGGGGCTGCCCTTTTATCTGGCCCTCTTACCATCCATCTTGATCACATATACAGGGACAGGATCCTGCCCGTGGCCCAGGTTGCAGGGATGGCCCTCTGCCCGCGGTGAGGAAGGCCTGTCTAGCAGGTAGAAGTCCTGGGAGCAGGGAGTATGAGTCAGCTCTTTGCTAAGAAACTGAGTCACATACAGGCCTAATAAGGAGGTGGGCAGAGCATGGAGTTTCAGAGGCAAATGTCAGGCTGGGCCTGGAGGCCAGGAGGTGGTGGTAGGGATAGATCTGAGAGCCCCATGGGGAAAGGGGCAGCCTAGAGCCTAGAGTCCTCTCTCTCTCTCTCTCTCTCTCTCTCTCTCTCTCTCTCTCTCTCTCTCTCTCTCTCTCTCTGTGTGTGTGTGTGTGTGTGTGTGTGTGTGTGGTGGGGTTGGGGTTAGGGGAGTGGAGGGAGGTAAGGAGGGCACAGCCATTTGCTCACTTGGGAAGATTTCCATGACACTTTCCTCTCTTAAATGAACCCAACAAATTCTTCTAGGAATCCTCTAGGGTGGAAGGGAACAGACCCGGGGCCTCTTCTCTGGCCCCAGGTGGTGTGGGTCTGTGGGCAGGGGCAGGAACACTAGCTTGTCATGGGCTACCCCTTTGGCGGCAGAAGCTTTTGGGGCTGTGTGTGTGGCTCTTGGGAACTGGATGTGGGAGCCTCTACCTGGCTCCCTGCATCTTCTCTGAAGGAAATCTTGGGCATGCCCTTGGGGCAACTGAGGTGCAGGATGTGTTTCCGTTCCTCTGGGCACAGGGTACCGCACGCCTCTCCTGACTGTTGTCTCCAGCACAGACAAAGGCCCAGGACTGGATCATAGCCCCGAGCATCTTCGGGAGCGGAACACACCTGCACAGGGGTGGACACTGCATAGGGGCAGCTCCCTGGGGTATATTTACCCCCCCCCCCACATGCACAACACACACACTCAGCATGCAAAGCGCAGCTCTGTCTGTCTCCAGAGTGGACTGCGGAAGAGCCCTGTGGCCCAGTAGTTTGGGACAGTTACGAATGGCTGGAGGAGTGCTAAGAGCTGGGTGGTCTCCTACCTCGCGGGCACAGTGGTCACCCCACTGATCCTTGGTCAAACATAGGCCCTCCTGGTTCGAGGTGGCCCCATCTTTGCAGATCTTGTGTTCACGCTGGACACATCCCCTTGGCTCACTAACATCTTGGTAGCCTGGGAGGCAGGGGCACTGCCCGTCGCTGGGCTGGGGGGGTTGGGGCAGGGAGCACAGTATCAGGGGTGCTTAATACCAGTGAAATGGGCCTGGACAGAATGGTGGTAGGCAGAGGGTGGGCTGCAGGGCTATACAGGAGTCAGAGCAGACAGGCACGTCGCACCGGCTACTTGGGGTCAGTCTAAAGGACCTGTGAATTTCACAGGCTTACTAGTAAGCTTAGAAGGCAGGTTTGTGGGGCTGGAGCAATAGCACAGCAGGTAGGATGTTTGCCTTGCACGCGGCCAACCCAGGTTCAATTCCCAGCATCCCATATGGTCCCCCGAGCACTGCCACTGCCAAGAGTAATTCCTGAGTGCATGAGCCAGGAGAAACCCTTTGCACTGCCAAGTGTGACCGAAAAAGCAAAAAAAAAAAAAAAAAGGCAAAAAAAAGGCAGGTTTAAGTTGGAAGAGTTTGTGCTGGGAGGTGGCATGTGAAGGAATGATAGAACAGTGGAAAGTTAGCCCTTCACTTTGGGAGGATTGCCAGATTGAGAAAAAAAAGTTACAGGGGTCCTGGTTTAATTAAAATTTAATGTAAGCAATAAGTACTCTTTTGGTTTAAGTATATCAAATCCCATATTTGAGATGATCTTTATGAAAAATTATATAGACCTGACCCTCAGGTTTAACCTGGCAGCCAGTACTTTTATCTGGCAACCTGATCCCCAACCAGACTCTTAGAAACCTGAGTTGAACAGGTTCGGTCACACTGCATTTGACAGACCTAAGCAATCTGGCCCTGCAGCTTGTCCTTGCATCCCACCTGCAAAGGACATACCTGGAACACTCGCCCCAGCCCCCGGCAGACGCAAGTGTCCTGGCCCTCCTCCGGCTGGGTGGCCTCCGAACCGCAGGGGAAACAGGCGTCCTGACCAGGCCAAGAGTTGAAGAATCCCCGGGGACAAGGCTGGCATCGGGGGATCTTGTGGGGACCCAACTTGGAGAGGAAAGTTCCAGGGGGACAGGCAGCAAGTGGGGTACCAGGGCAGAAATGACCTGCACAGAGGGGCAGGAATACAGTACATAGTTCAGGCTAAGACTCAGTTTTCAGTAGCTGCAGTAGCTCCGGTGATTTCTTCACTGGACACCTGATAATGCTCTTCCCATATTAGGGGTCCTCCTTAAGCCATTTTTCTTGCCCCCACATCTCAGCTGTAGTAGTCCTAACTCTTTGGCACATGTTTTGCCCCAGCCCTTACCCTCTGAGCACCCTGGTTGATCCAGTTCTTCTGCACAGGGCGTCTGGTTTCCACAGTCCTGAGGGTTCTGTGTGCTCTGGCACATGGCGTTCTGGACGGCAAAGCAGAAGAGAACTTTCTGGATCCAGGTCCCTGGGATGCCCCCAAAGGGGTTAGCCCTCACCCTCTGAGTAGGGGTGAGAGAGGCAGACATGGAGATGGGGGCACCACAACACCGAGATACACCTCTGGACATGAAAGTGGTGGGGGAGAGAGGAGCAAGAGGCCAGTGGATAGTGAACAGCAAGAGCAGGAGAGGAGGCCAGGGTAGGAGAGTGGCAGAGAGCTGGGCGCAGGGAGCTGGCGGTGGGGAGAAAGGCGAGGGAAGGCCAGACCCTGCCCTTGACTCGAGTTCTAGGCAACTGAATATTTCATGACAGTGAAACAGGAGATGTGGATCTATCATCTGGCAGCTTGGGCACAGACATCTTTCCACCCTCCTCCTGCTTCTACAGCGGCTGCTGTTGGGGGTTGGCGGTGCAATGTGGGATTGATGGCCCAGTGCTCAGGTGCCACCCCTGCCACCCGGGCAGGGGGCAGATGGGGTGTCTTATGCAACACCAGGGATGGAATTGAACTTCCTCTAGCATATACCAGACATTTGTTCTACCACTTGAGTGATCCTACAGTTGGAATAGTTTTACACAAGCAGTCAAGTGCTGCCAAAGAATCTTCACCTGGAAACTATAAGGGCTGTGACTAAAACTCACAGCAGGCAGTGGGGAGCAGGGGTGCAGTCTCCCTGGATATTGTTGATTATTGGAAACTGGATAATCACCTATAAAAAAAAGTGATATTGCATACTACTGCTTAACTTCATAGCAGTTTGGCAACATCAACTAGGCTACCGGGTGAGGAAGTGCTTGGAAAATCATAAAGTGTCAACAGCAGTAACTGATAACAGGTACGGAGAGGCTGCAGATGAGAGTTCTGGAACTTTCAAGGCCACCCAGTTGTAAATGCAACTTAAAACTTGTCAATGACTTGGTAGTTTAGCCTCTGTTTTAAAAGTACTGTGAAATCTGTCTGACTCAACATATTTCATGTATTTAATCAAATTACTCTGGGTGAGTATGACTTGGTTGCTTCTAAAAAAGAACCATAAAAAAGTGCCATTCCAGCTACTGTCCTCCACCTAGGACACTGTTACTGCATGCCCATGTTTATTTTCCATTTCACAGATAGTCACTGCACATTTGCTAGGTAACAGGCTCTCCTGTGTGGCAGGTACTCCCCTTCAGAATGTGTAGCATAGGAGAGAGGAAGTCATGAAATTTAAATGTATAGACATGGAGAGTATAATGCTAAGTAAAATGAGTCAGAAAGAGAGGGACAGACATAGAAGGACTACACTCTTTTGTGGAATATAAAATATCACTGTATCACTGTCATCCCATTGTTCGTCGATTTACTTGAGTGGGCACCAGTAACATCTCTATTACACTCAGCCCTGAGGATTTCAGCAGCCTCACCTTACTTGTCTTTCCTAATGATTGGAGGCTCTTTTAGGGTCGGGGGAATGAGACCTATCGTTACTGTTTTTGGCATATTGAATACACAATGGTTAGCTTGCCAGGCTCTGCCATGTGGGCGGGATACTTTCGGTAGCTTGCCCGGCTCTCCGAGAAGTATGTATATTTCTTTTACTGTATTTGGGATGGGCTGGAGCGATAGCACAGTGGTAGTGCATTGACCTTGCATGCGGCTGACCTGGGTTTGATTCCTCCACTCCTCTCAGAGAGCCTGGCAAGCTACCGAGAGTATCTTGCCTGCACGGCAGAGCCTGGCAAGCTACCCATGGCATATTCAACATGCCAACAAACAAGTCTCGCAATGGACTTACTGGTGCCCGCTCCAGCAAATCGGTGAGCAACAGGATGGCAATGACAATGACAGTGACAGTATTTGGGATATGAATATGCCATGGGGAGCTTGCAACACTCTCCTGTGTGGCAATAGACTCCTGGTAGCTAGTCAGGTTCTCCAAGAGGGAGAACAAGGCTATTAGAGTGGCCATGCGCTTCTGGGAGCTTGCTCTTATTGTCTCTGAATGTTGGCCATTGTTGGGATTACACGGCACAGGGGGTAGTTTTTTGGAATATAAAATACAATAATAATATAATAATAATAAAAATAATATAATAAGAAAATAATATGAGACTGACACCTAAGGACAATAGAAAAAAGGACCAGGAATACTGCCATGAGCTGGGAAGAAGGCAGCTGGATAGAGAAGGGATCACTAACCATCATTGGATGGTTGGAGGAATCGTTAGGGATGGGAGATGTGTGCTGAATCTAGATAAAGGACCAAATGTGATAATCTCTCAGTATCTGTATTGCAAACCATAATGCCCCAAAGTAGAGAGTATGGGGGAAATTGTCTGTCATGGAGACAGGGGGAGGGTTGGAAAGGGGGGGTATACAGGGGACATTGGTGGTGGAGAATGTGCACTGGTGGAAGGATGGGTGCTTGATCATTGTATGATTGAAACTCAAAGATGAAAGTTTTGTAACTGTATCTCACAGTGATTAAATTTTAAAAAAAGAAGGTGCAGCATATTCTGATTGTGGCACTGGAGCTGGAATGATTTATCTTGGGGTACAGAAGCAAGGTACCAGGCACAGTCCTTGTAGAACTGTGTTTGAGGGGAATGATTCTAAGATTGCTGGGAACCAATACTCTGAAAAAACACAGCTTACATCAGTGGAAATATGAGACTTATATGTGAAATTAAATTTCTAGTAGCCACATAAGCAAGTGAAATTATTTTTAAAAAAATATTTGACTGAGTCCTTTCACTCCCTCCCTTTCACTCTAAAACAAGAGTGAAGTTCCATTCTGATGTCAAAATGCAGTATTCACGCCACTGTGAGCACCTTTTAGAGAGACTGAATGAACAGCGAGAAGCAGGTTTTCTCTGTGACTGCACAGTGGTGATTGGGGAATTACAGCTTAAAGCCCGTAGGAATGTGGTTGCCTCCTTCAATTCAGTCACGGTATCGTGGAATCATGGTGCGTAAAGGACTGGGAATATTTGAGGAACTAAGGTTGCAAAAAAAGGAAAAGAATTCTGCGAAAGATAAGGAAGATGGAAAGAAACTCCCTAAAAAGCCAAAATAGAAGGCATGAAACAATTGAGTCAGAGTCAGGATCCAGGGAAGAAGAAGCAGAGAAAGGGAAGAAGAAGAGGCAGAAAAAGAGAGTTAAAGAGTCGTCGGAGAGGTTGGAATAAGAGTCAAAATCCAGCGGTCAGAGTCAGAGTTAGAATCCAGAAATCTGGGATCTAGGAATGAGGGGCTAGGAAGAGTGTGTGAGATGAGAGAGATGAGAGATTGAATAAATGGCAACTAATCAGCAACCAGCTTGGTCCTCATTCTTCCTTCACCTGCCCAGCGCCAACAGCAGTCTTGATCCAGTCCATACACAGTGGCTCGAGAGCACTGAGAAAGAGCCACCCGGAGAGCCCGCGAACACACATCCCTTCCGCGCATGTATTTTTTACATACATATATTAGATATATAGCACATTATATATCTAATATATACGGCAGAGTCTGACAAGCTACCCGTGATGTATTCAATATGCCAAAAATAGTAACAATAACGGGCCTCATTCCCCTGACCCTGAAAGAGCCCCCAATGTGGCAGCGTTGGGAAGGATGAGTAAGGAGAGGCTGCTAAAGTCTCAGGCTCTTCATGTTCCTGGAGCGAGGAGACACCATTGGGCTACACTAGCACGTGACAGGGACAAACGGAGACGTTATGGGCACCCGCTCGAGCAAATCGATGAACTACGGGATGACAGTGACAATGACAGTGACATTTGACTGAGCCCAATATATTAGAAATTATTTAGTCCTATGATCATTATTAAAACAAGTATTGTGGCTATTGTTATTTTGGGGGCACTAAGTCTGAAAATGCATTATATATTTACAGCATGCATTACTTTGTATTATTTTGATCTTGAGTTATTAATAGTCCTAAGCGGCTAGTGAATACTTTATTAGACATCACTGACATCTTTTAGCAAAACCAGTTCTCTCCAGAGTTTCCTAGGCCTGTAAGTGCCCTCTACTCTGCATACAACCTCAGAGAACAAGCTTTGTTCTCGCCTTGAGTGGCAGTCACTTAGCTCTTCTTCCCAGAAGGTGGCACTGTGAGCTTGCAGAAAGTGGTAGTGAGAGGCCTGGTGGAGGGAAGGATGCAAGGAAGAATGTGTGTGTGTGTGTGTGTGTGTGTGTGTGTGTGTGTGTGTGTATGTGTGTGTGTGTGTGTGTATGTGTGTGTGTGTGTGTGCGTGCGTGTATGTATGTATGTGTGTCTGAATGTGTGTGAATTAGTACCCGCATCTTAATTACTAATTTACTTTATTTTGGGCAGCGTCCAAAGTGGTGCTCAGAAGACTTCCTGGCAATTCTAGCCCCCAGGCAGGTAGTTCATTGCCGTGGTCCCAGAATGAGGTGCTGCTTGTGCCCTTGGGGACTGGGGATTACGTAGAATGCCCTCGTGGTGCTTGGAAATCTCCTAACTACACCTGGAAGTTCTCAGGGGCCTCTGGGGGTGCACGTGGTAATGTTCAGAGGCCCATGTGGTCCTGTAGATCAAATCATGGTCTGCTATATGCAAGGCAAATGCCTTAACCCCTATACTATCTCTCTGGTCTCACTTTCATTACTTTGATAGAAATTAATGTCTGTGTAATGCTTTCCAACAATTCTGAAATTAAAAAAACAATTTTGTATTAAATATTAAGGCACCGTGATTATGTGTACATAGGCATACACATAGATAAACATGTATAACCAGAGTCATCAATACTGCAGATAGGAGATCAAAACTGCAACAATTCTGAAATTTTACTGCCCTCATCAATCACTGGAAATATCTGCACTTTTATTTATACATTCAAAAATGAAAATGGTTGACATTTGGTGTACAAAACAATCATATAAACTTTTTTCCACTCTAGAGAAGCCTGTCTTTCTTGGACGCTTGTTTATCTCTTTCCTCTGTTTTTTTCCCAATCTGGAGAAGCCTATGTTCTCACTTTAACACTAATCTCTCTTTCCCTCCCCTCACATCTATCTAAATTATTTTCAATAAAACTATTTTGCTTCATAACAAAGCAATCATATGATATACACACGTGATAAAGTGATTCACTGTCATCCCGTTGCTCATTGATTTGTTCGAGCGGGCACCAGTAATGTCTCTCACTGAGAGACTTATTGTTACTGTTTTTGGCATATCCAATACGCCACGGGTAGCTTGTCGGGCTCTGCTGTGCAGGCTCGATACTCTCGGTAGCTTGCCGGGCTCTCCGAGAGGGGCAGAGGAATTGAACTCGGGTCCGCCGAGTGAAAGGCAAACGCCCAACCGCTGTGCTATGGCTCCAGCCTGTCCTATCACACACATAACATTACTATTTTTCTTGTGACAAGAACCTGAAATCATTTCTCTTAGAATATTTCCATTACTTGATGCAGTATTATTATTATTATTAGTAACAATGATGTGTCTCATTCCCCTGACCCTGAAAGAGCCTCCAATGTGGCACTGTTGGGAAAGATGAGTAAAGAGAGGCTGCTAAAATCTCAGGTTCAGGATGAATGGAGAAGTTACTGGCTCCTGCTCGAGCAAATCAATGATCAATGGGATGCTAGTGATATAGTGATACAGTGATAATTATCATCACTTTTGTGTTTTGGGGGGTGCCACACCTGGTGGTGGTCAGGAATCATTCCTGGCTACTCTGTGCTTGAGGGGCACTCAAGGGACCATGTGGTTCTGAGGATCAAACCCAGGCCTCTCCCATATGCAAAGCATGAGTTCAGCCTTTTGAGCTATCTCTCTGGCTCTCAGTACAGTACTAGCTACAGTCTTCATGCTGTACTCATCTGAAGTTTTGCCTTTGTCTATTATCTCCCTATTCTCCCTGCCCTTAGTGACTACAGTTCTATTCTCTGCTTCTGTGAGCATGCCTTTTTTGTTAGATTGCTCATGCTAGTGAGAGCTTTTGGTATTTACCCCTCTGACTTACTCCCTTGATTTAATGTCCTTCAGATTTATTGCGGCCACTCAACCTCTTATAGCCTAGTTCTCCCTCTCGGAGAACCTGACAAGCTACTGAGAGTTTCCTGCCCACATGGGAGAGCTTGGCAAACTCCCTGTGGCATATTCATATTCCAAAACCAGTAACAATGATGGGTCTCATTCCCCTGACCCTGAAAGAGCCTCTTATGCGGCACCACTGGGAAGGACGAGTAAAGAGAGGCTTTTAAAATCTCAGTGCTAGGACTAATGGAGACGTTACTTACACCACTCAAGAAATTCAACGATCAACGGAGTGATGATAATGATGATGATGACGATGATGAGATTTATTCAGGAATGGATGGGTTTCCTTCTTTTTCATGGCTGAAAAGCATTCCACATCTTTCTCCATTCATTCACTGATGGATACTTGGGCTGGTTTCATATCTGGCTATTATGAATAATGCTGCAGTGAACATTGAAATGTAGATATCCTTTTAAGACATTGATTTGACTATATACTTAGAAGTGGGATTGCTGAATCATACAGCAGCTCTATTTTTAGATTTTCAAGGAACCTTCATGATGTTTTCCATAAGCCTGTACCAATTTACATTCCTGCCAGCAGGGTTCAAGGTTTCCTTTTCTTCACATCTTACCAATACTTGTTATCTTTTGTCTTTTTGATAACAGCCATTTTAACAGGTGTAAGGTAATATCTTGTGGTTTTGATTTGCATTTCCCTGATGATATCATGATGTTGAGCATCTTTTCATATCTCTAGTGGCCATTTTTTGTTTGTTTATTTTTGGGCTCCACCTAGCAATGCTCAGGGGGTTACTCCTTGTTTTTCACTCAGGAATTACTTCAGCAGTGCTCAGGAAGGGGACCATATGGGATGCTGGTCAAATCCAGATTGAGCATGTGCAAGGAAGAACCCTATCCAACCCCTATCTCTCCAACCCCTCTAATAGCTATTCTTAAGCCTTCTGTTGGGAAATGTCTATTCAGACCCCTTGCCATGTTTAAAATGGTCTTTGAGGGTTTGAAGGGAGATTCTGACCACAATACTGAATTTAGTAGTTCCTGAGATTCTTCGTTTTTAACAAGTTATCAAATGAGGTGGTGGTCACCAAAGCTTAGCAAAGCTTTGTAAGCAAGTTAGATATGCACTGCCCTTTTTGATTTAATATCCTTGTGAGAGAGATGCAGTGAATGTTAGAAAGCAGATTTATTTCATCAGTCTTCCTTCCTCTGGGAGAACATAGGTAACTTTTCCTGCTATGAGGTTGTCTGGGAAGTTCTGTAACCTCCTGAACTTTTTTTTCTTTTTTGGGTCAAACACAGCAATTCACAGGGGCTACTTCTGGCTCTGAACTCAGGAATTACTCACGGTGGTGTCTGGGGGACCATATAGGATCCTGGGAATCGAACCGGGTTGGCCGTGTGCAAGGCAAATGCCCTACCTGCTATGCTATCACTCTAGCCCCAACCTCCTGGACTTTCATTATTCTGTTCATTATTGTCATGGCCAGTAGCTGTCTTCATTCCCTTTTTGCTGTGAAATCCCTCTAAAGGTCACTTCTACCTGGAAAATGGAGCAGTGAGATTGTACTTGGTTGATAAAAGGAGCTGGGGCCCTGAGCAGAATCAGTTTTCTCCACTGAGTAGAATTTTAAACCTGTTAAATACCCTAGGGATTATGTCCTTCAACTCTGTCATTGTTCAGATGAGGAAACTAAGGTCCACAGGAGAAGTGACTTATTTAAGACATGATGGAAAATCATCATGAGGTCAGGTCATTTGATTGGAGTAGCAAATTAGAAAAAGAAAAAAATAGTTTCAACTACTCCTCAGACCAAAGGGGTTTTTGAATCTCTCTTGATTGTTCTCTTCTTTGAAGTATCTGTTGTTGGGGGGCTTTAGCCATTGGAGATTATTGAGGCCTCGAACACGGTAAAGCCTTTTCTGAGGTCCAGTTCTATGGGAACAGAAAAGACACCTAAGGCATGAATGGGCTCTGCTGTCAAAAGCCACACAGATGACAAATAAAGGCATACTGAAAGAGGTAGTATCGAGTTCTAGGTTGTGCATATTGCTATACAGGAGAGAAAATGCTCCCTGGAATGAAAGGCAACAGGAGAGGGAGAAGGGATGTTGGAGACTACAGTAATAAGACCTGCTACTCTCGGGGAATGGTACCAGAAGGAAGCAGGAGAGACATGGGTTCCAACTCAGTTCTTTTAATTAAAAAAAAATATATATATTTTAATGAATTTCTGTGAGATAAACCCTTACAAAGTTGTTCATGATTAGGTTTCAATCATATAGTGTTCCAACACCATCCCTCCACCAGTGTACATTCCCCAGCACCAGTGTCCCCAATTTCCCTCCCTTCACTCCCACCCCAACCCCCCAGCCTGCCTCTATGGCAGGTACTTTTCTTCTCTACCCCTCCCTTCTACCCCTCCCTCCTCCTTTTGGGCAATGTGGTTTGCAAAACAGATACTGAAAAGTTGTTGTGTATATCCCTTTACCTACTTTTAACAGTCAGTTCTTGTCCAGTGTGATAATTTCCAGCTATTATTGTCACACTGGTCCCTTCTCGATCTTACCTACCCTCTGCCCCACATGAATGTCACACACACACCCCTGTGCCTAGGGAGGAAGTGTGAGTTACACTCATGGTGCATTTTATTCTGGGGAGGAACTCATTCTGATCCCGCCCCCCTCATTATTTTTCATTGCCATCTCTCCATAGATAATAGACCCCGAATGTTTGTGGTCAATTCCCACAATTCACCAGTCCTTCTAGTCCGTTTTCCTTGGACTTGGTTATTAGTCTTCTACTATACATTTCAACTTATTTTAAAGATGAGAGAATGGAGACTCAGTGCAATTAAAGCATTTCCACGAGGTCACATGTGGGTTGCTGAAACAATGAGAGTGATTCCCATCAGGGTTTTTTCAGAGCCCCACTGGCTAGAACTGTAGATGATTCTTTGAGTGCTCCTCTTTGCCACTGCTTCTCTTTTCCTCCTCACCAGTATCTCCCCCCTCCCATTTCTTAACGCCTATATCGAAATGTACTACGTGACAGGCAAAGACTATGGCTTTCAAAACAAATATCCCTGGTTGACAGATTACTTTGACTTTGCTCTTCCTCCTTCTCTTCCTTCCAAAGAGAGAACGCCCCCCCCTCCACCCCTGCCCTCCATGATTTCCTTCTCTCCTGATTTTCCTCCATTTTAAAAATAAATCTAATTCTATTACCCCCGCTTCTCTTTCCCCCTTATTTTCTCTTTCTTTCTACTTGTTCTTTTCTTCCTCTCTCCCTTTCTTTATCTTCAGCTCTCTACTGCTCTCTCATATATACATCTGCGTGTGCAGTTCTCTACCTCTCTCTCATATATACATACACACGTGTGTGCACGTTATACACACAACCCTGTGCCTAGAGAGAAAGTGTGAGTTACACTCATGGTGCATTTTTATCCCGGTCTGGGCAGGAACCCATTCTGATTTTTTTCCTCATTATTTTTCATTGCCATCTTTCCATGGATGATCATTCTGATACATTTAAGTGTGCCTGCAAGTGTTGTTGCAAAATGATTACTGTTTGCAGTGCATGCAATGAAAAATCTATGCAAAGGCTAGCATGTGAGTTCATCATGTCCTTGAGTTTTCCTTTTAAAAACACATCCATGATGCTAAGTGCATATATAGATTGAGGCATATAGTACTTCATCCAGTCGTTGTCTTTCCTTTATGACCATAATTCATTTGATAAGTTGGTCATACTTACTGCTTTCAGGTCCTTCTTCTGTCTCCTCCTGGCTCCCTGACTTCCATATTAATTGCCTCTTAATATTGTTTTCTCCTCTTCCTTCTCCTCCTCCTACGTTTCCTCCTCCTCCTCCTCCTCCTCTCCCTTGTCCTCCTCTAACACCTACTCTTCCTTGTTAACAATTAACCAACCAGTTCATTATTAACAACTGGCCCC
Organism: Sorex araneus; assembly: GCF_027595985.1. Taxonomy (NCBI): domain Eukaryota; kingdom Metazoa; phylum Chordata; class Mammalia; order Eulipotyphla; family Soricidae; genus Sorex; species Sorex araneus. The sequence goes on along the minus strand of NC_073304.1, from coordinate 164,964,768 downwards.
TGGTTTGTATGATCGCCTTAGTCTTCCACCCTGTGGCCTTTTTTTGTTCTAGGACCTCCTGCTAGGATTAGTTGTCATGTCACACTAGACTCTTCTCATTTTTAACAGTGTCTCAGTTTCCCTGATGTTTGTTTGTTTTCAGACCACATCTGGTCCTGTTTCTCCTCTTCCTCTGTGGCAATGAATAGTTCCATTTCTCAACTCCCCAGGGCCCAAAAAACACACGGGACACAGGGAATTGGGGTAGTTTTGGTGACATTTTATTTCTTAGGGGATAAATGCGTGGTTTTTAAATTTTGCTTTTGAGGGGCTACAAAATTTTTAAATTTTGCTTTTGGGGGGCTACATCAGGTGGTGCTCAGGGTTTACTCCTGGTTCTGCACTCAGGGATCACTCCTGTTCTGACAGGGCTCGTGGGACCATAGCGGGTGCCACAGATCGAGCCCGGGTTGGCTCTTTGCATGGCACATGCCCTGTTCACTGTACTTTTGCTCTGGCTCAAATATTTATTTTTGAATTCATCATTTCTTTTCATGTGTGACTTCACTATCTCAATAAAATTTGAGCCATTAGTGAGGGAAAGGAAAAAGACCTGTTGGTTTCCTGGCCACAGGCCCATGCCCCCTTGCTCTTGAGCAGAGGCTGCCTTGCCAGAGGTCTGCCACTCCCAGCTTTGAGCCAGGGAATGGGCAGCTGGTTTGGGCCAGATGGCTCTGCTGGCGCCTGTCTGGTCACACATTGCTACGGTGTTGATGTGACTCAATACCTAAGTGATGAGGCAGGTAGAACTCCTTTCCCTCATTGTATTTACCCTTCTCATCCTCAAGGCTCACCTCTAACTCCCAGAGAACTTTTGATGAGTGACACCGTGGCAACACTTTCCTTCAGCCAGAGGCATGTTGCTGGAGACAGGATCAGGATGGAAGTTGAGGGCTGGGGCATTGACTTCCCTTTCACCCCCTATCTTGTGGCAACAGCAACACCCCCTATAAAACCCAAAATCAACAAAAGAGAAAACCCAAAAAACTGGACTTCAACTTCCTTATCGCCCATCTAAATCCACTTGTGAACGAAATCTTGAAATGGGCAGATCTAGACCTGGCATAGCCAAGGTGGGTGAGCTGCAGGCCAGGCAGTGGGTCATCTGGGGATGCAGTGCTAGGCCAGGTTAGGATGTTTACACATCTGGAGGACAGGAGGGTACACAGCACCCAGCACACACATACTGGTAACCAAGATGTTCCTTTGCGTGGTGGGGCTATTCAGGCTTTGGGACCAGGATATTGTCTTTGTCGTGCTGGGGGATTTGATGAAGCCTTTTCAGACAGGATGGTAAATTTAAAGCTATCTGCAATTCAACAACTCTGGGATTGGTCTGATCAATAATAAAAAGTGTTAGGGATGAGATCCTGGGGTTTCTGAACCTATGTCATAAGAAACCTTCTAGATTCTGCCCCATTATTTTTAATTTTGTGATTATGAATTTTATTTTACAATGGAGACATTACTGGTGCCTGCTCGAGCAAATCGAAGAGCAACGGGATGATACAAGTGAATTTTATTTTATTTTTATAAAGTTGTTCGCAATAATTCATTACATTTAATATTTGAACACCAATGCCACCACCATTGCACCTTCCCACCACCATATTTTGAATGTTTTCACCCCAAATCCCAAACTGTGTCCCCCAAAGTAGAACCAAAACAATTCATCTTGTATTGTGTGCTATGAATAATCTGCTAAAACTGGTCCAATAAGGTTTCCTTAGAGAAAAGTGTGTGAAGATTGTTGTATTTCATCCTGGAGCCATTAAGTATAAGAGATATCTAACATGTTTGTTAAACCCACTCAAATGTTGTGTGCTACTCTTGGTATATCAGTGGTATAGAGTATGAGAGGCCCAGGAATTCTAAAATTTAGAATATGATTATAGAGCAGATTCACTCATGGATGAGGTCTATGTCACTCTCTTCAGGGAGCCTTGAATCTCTGGATCATGGCCATTGATGAGATTATATGGCACCAGGGGCAGTTTGTGGATGTGACTGCCAAGCTACTGGTAAACTTGATGGCTTGGCAAGATAACTGCCCCATTCTTTTAGATATTCTCTTTGGGAGCTTTGATCTGCAGTGTGAAGCATCTTATCGTGAGGCTTCCTGTTGGAGCTGCCATGAGTCAACCCTTTGGCCAAAAGTCCCAAATGAGCTAAATCTTCTAGTTGTACCTCTGTAGGTATCACTGTATCACTGTCATACCGTTGCTCATCAATTTGCTCGAGTGGGCACCAGTAATGTTTCCATTGTGAGACTCATTGTTTTTGGCATATTGAATACACCACGGGTAGCTTGCCAGGCTCTGCCATGCAGGCAAGATACTCTCGGTAGCTGCCGGGCTCTCTGAGAGGGGACCTCTGTAGGTATAAGGACTCATCATCATCATCATCCTGTTGATTGTTGATTTTCTCGAGTGGTCTCAGTAACGTCTCCATTTGTCCTAGCCCTGAGATTTTAGAAGCCTCAGTTTACTTGTCCTTCCCAACGATGCCACATTGGAGACTCTTTCAGGGTCAGGGGAATGAGATCCATCATTGTTACTGGTTTTGGCATATGAATACACCATGAGGAGTTTGCCAAACTCTCCCATGTGGGCAGGAAACTCTTGGTAGCTTGCCAGGTTCTCCAAGAGGGAGAACTAGGCTTCCAAGAGCTTGGTTTTGTAGTCTCTGGATGTTGGCTATTGATGGGATTACACGGCTGCCAGGAGCAGTTTCTGGGTGTGACCACCTAGCTACTGTAAAATGGGGGATCTGGCCATAAGAGGCCCAGTCCCAATCCGAGCAGGCTTGGAGATCTCAGCCCCGGGTCCCACATACCTGGGTTCCTCTGCCAGTTCCATCATGTGTGAGGCTCATCCGAACGTGGGGAGAGGGGCCTTGAGCATGGCTGTGGCTGGGTTCTGGAGGTATTTGGCTTTGGGGGCTCTGCTCGGGGTGGGAAGGGAAATTCAACCCACCCCCTCCGAGGGGCCCCAGTGAAGACAGCCAGGCGCGGGGGCAAGAGACTCTACCAGGTATAAGGACTAAAAGAGAAATTATCTGAGGATTCCCCTCACTCCCAGATCTTCCAAGCCCACAAACTGTAGCCCCTGCTGAAGCTATAAATAGGGCAGAAGAATTGCCCAGTGGAATCCTGACTATATTTCTGAACTACAACATTGTGTGAGATAACAACACAATTGTTTGATACTGCTATCTCTTGGGAATGTAACGCAACACTAGATAGCTGAGATAGCCCAGACTGTCCCACCCTCTCCACCAGACACACACACTCCTAGGTTATCTGGTTATTAACCTCCAAATCTTATAAGAGTATAAGAGATAAGGGATTGTGGTTCACCCTCCAAATGGCTGGAATACTCAGATACCAGGACTCAGGCATTTAGCATGCCTTGAAATGGTGGCAGCTTTTCTGCTTGGGCTAATCCTCTGAGACCTGGGGGTGAATTGCTGAAGTTGCAAATAAAACTGGCCTGTGGAATGCCTCCCAGATGGCAGGGCAAAAGGTGCAGTACCCTAGAGGCTGGGTGAGTCTGGAACAGGTTGAACCCTGGAAGAGGAAGAAGAGCAACTTGACAGAGGAGAAAAGAAGGGGCTGGATGTGGCGAGGAGGGGGTGGAGAGGAGGGCTTCCTGAGGGAAGAGCAGGGGCCCTTGGGTGATCTGGCACCTCTGCCCCCACTCTCCCGTGCTGTGCCCGCTCTCTTGAAAGAGTGCTGCAGGCTGCCCACTGGGGTGAGCTCACACAAACAGTGCAGGTGCAGCCTGGTCCGTAAACCACAACAGCCGTAGCCTGGGAGGCCACAATGAGCAGGGCAAAGCCTCCAGAGGGGGATAAAGGGCGATTATTTGTTTAGCATCATTAGTTAGAGTCCCTGAACCCGTCCAAAGCAAAGCAGAAACTTTTGTACTAAGGAGATTAAACCTTAAACTCAGCTGAGGAGGCTCTGCTGTGTGGGGTGGCTTTGTTGTGCCTGGCATTGTGTGTGATTATATGCAAATCATCGGGAGGCCCTACTGGAGTCCTGACCACAGAGGCTTAGCTGCCCGCCTGCCGCCCCAGTGAGTGTGCAGGAGAGGGTGCAGGCAGCCACACATCTTGGGCAGCACCCCTTACCCCAGGGTGGAGAAGCCTTTTTTAAAAAAAATCCCTCATGTTCAGGAAATTTTTTTTTTTTAAGGGTTTAAATGCCAACCAATGGTCTTGTCTGGTGGATGCAGAGGAAAGTAGGAAAAGAAGTGACCTCTGGAAATTTTACCTGGACCCCTAGGGGATTGTCTAGTGAGACTGGGAGGATCTCACAGCATCTCACCCAGTGATTGAAATCTTAGAAGTATATGATATGTGGCCGCCCAGGAGATCAGAGTTTTGATTTCTTTTCTGCTGTTAGCCAGCATAAGTTCGTGGCCAATCAGAGGGACTTGGGGGATTATCCTGGGGGTATTGATCCAGAAAATGCTGTCTGCTGTGCATGCAATAGGGCTAGAGACTGTGGTGGGAGCAATGGCAATGGCGGAAACTGATGAATTTGATAGCTCTGTGCTTCTTAGTGTCCTAGATGTGTACCCAGATAACGGAAATGCCTGGTGGGATTGAGTGCATGCTGGAAGCAGTCCCCCTAGAGCTGGCATGGCTTAGAGGAGAAAAGGGTCAGGGAAGTCTTCATGGAACCAAAGTGGGGAGGTTTGAGGACCTGAGCAAAGGGTTTTTTTTTTTTTTTTCAGAGATCATAATGTGCATAGGGACTGGAGCAATAGCACAGCGGGTAGGGCGTTTGCCTTGCACTTGGCCGACTGGGGTTTGATTCCTCCGTCCCTCTCAAAGAGCCCAGCAAGCTGCTAAGAGTGTCCCGCCCATACGGCAGGGCCCGGCAAGCTACCTGTGGTGTATTTGATAAGCCAAAAACAGTAACAACAAGTCTCACAATGGAGATGTTACTGGTGCCCACTCGAGCAAATTGATGAACAATGGGAGGACAGTGCTAGAGTGCTAATGTGCACAGGGGGATTGTTTCAAGGGACTGAGCCAACCCGCTTCTACATACCAGGACCCAAGCTTATAAAATGTGGTTTTGACGTTTACCAGCAGTGTTACGTCCTGGCTCTGGACTCAGAAGTCTCTTCCAACGGTGCTCGGGGTAGGGCATGTAATGTTGGAACCCAGGTGGAGGCATGCAGAGCATGTGCTCAGCACACTGAACTGTCTCTCTGGGTGCTTTATTTATGGTGGTAATTATGGGGGTGGGTCAGGTCATACCAAGCAGTGCTCAGTAATTGCTTCAGGTTCTGTGCTCAGGGATCACTCTTGGGCATGCTCAGGGGACAGCACGCAGTGCTGGTGATTGAACCAAATTGGCCACATGAAGGTAAGCCCTATAACCCCTCTTCTATTCTACTTGGCCTCTGAGTTCATTTTTCATACTAGATTCTGCCTTGGGAAAATGGGAGTAAGAGTCTAACCCACAAAGGGATAGTGAGAGCTTGAACCCCATGTCAGCATCTGCAGACTAGCAGGACAGCCATGTGGTGGCTTCAGAGATGTCCGTGTCTCACCTGCTGATCACTCTTAGAAATCTGGACTCCTCTTTTTTTTTTTTTAATTTTATTGAATCACTGTGAGATAGTTACAAGTTTTCATGTTTGGGTTACAATCACACAATGATCAAACACCCATCCCTCCATCAGTGCACATTCCCCACCACCAATATCCCGGGTATATGCCCCCTTTCCCACCCTCCCCCTGCCTCCACGGCAGACAATATTCCCCATACTCTCTCTGTACTTTTGGGCATTATGGCTTGCAACACAGACACTGAGAGGTCATCATGTTTGGTCCATTATCTACTTTCGGCACACATCTCCCATCTCTACTGACTCCTCCAGCCATCATTTTCTTAGTGATCCCTTCTCTATTCCATCTGCCTTCTCCCCTTCGCTCATGAAGCAGGCTTCCGGCTATGGGGCAATCCTCCTGGGCCTTGTATCTACTGGACCCTGAACTCCTCTTTGCCTTTCCATTAGCAATTGTCTCTAGCTGCTTTCAGGAACTTGAGGACAGAGACATCTCAGAGCACCCTCTTCCTAGTGGACAGGAAGTAGTGTCTAAGAGTGGTCACCATCAGTGCAGACACGGAACCTGCCTGGGGTCCTGCAGGTCTGAGCTGAGTGTGAGGGTTGTGGGAGATGGAACCCTTGTCCTCTGAGATGATTTGCTGGTGGGGGTGACCTAGGCTGCACAGACAGTGAGTAGTCAAGGCATCAATGGGAGAAATTGGGCAGAGTGGTGGAAGCAGGTAGGATCCCAGATGAAGTCTGGGAAGTCTTGCCTGATTTCCTGGGTGCTCCTGTGGGAGGAAAAAGCGTGTTAAAGAGGACCAGGTTACAGCCCCAGACAGGCAGGATCCTGCACCGCTGCTAGCTTTGAGGTTGCTGGTCATTAGTCCATGCATCTTTCAAGGGATAGACAGGCTCCAGCCTTCAATGGGGCCAGGTGGGAGCATGAGTTTTGAAAATGCCGCTTATTTTCACCGTAGAAACGGAGACGTTCCAGCCTCCACAAGCCTTCTGTTCTAACCCCTCTCCCCCACCCCCCACAGTCAGTTGCCGCTGGGCCTCTCTGCTGGAGGGAATTCTGCACCCAGAGGGTGGGAGCTCAGATCACTCCCCTCTCCTGCTGTCGCCAGAAGTGGGCGTGCATGCCCGGGGAGCTGCTGGGTTCTGAGGGGGATGTGATGGACGGAAACCGAAAACCCGAAACCAAAACTGTTTTCTGGAACGCTGTGTTCTCCGCCACGTGCATCAGAGGAGCAGAGAGTGGTGTGCGTGCACAGGAAGTACTGGGGGTCTCTGTTGGCCGGGAGCCAGGGACGGGGGTGGGCCCAGCCGAGGGGGAGTTGAAAGGAACCGTGTGATGCCACCGTCTGGACTCCGCGAGGATAAAAGATGCCGGCAGACGGGCCTGTTCCCCAGCCACGCTTTTGTTCTGCCCTGCAGCGGCTGCTTTCCGCAGGGCCCGCGGGCGGGTGCGGTGCTGGCGGGGAGGGCGCGCTGTCTGCCATCTGCAGGAGAAATACAACAAACACCCACACGCGAGCCAACGGAAACTCGGCAAAACAAACAGCAGCGTTGGGCACGGCCGGGAGAGTGTGTGGCAGGGCGGGCCTGGCGGGAGAGGCGCGGGCACCTGCGAGGTGGCTGTGTGCTGTGGCCTGGGTCAGCAGCTTGTGGTGGGAGTGGGTGGGGGCAGGGTCAGGGGGAGGCCCTCCTCCTTCCCCCAGCTATGCCCTTTCTGTGACTGTCCCTCCTTCGGGATCCACAAAGTCCTTTTTGTCCCCTCTCTTGATGAAGATGATACTTGGGTGACTGGGTTTGCCTCAAGGGATTGAGGGGGAGATGGGAAGTTAGTTTTTTTTTTCTGGGATTTGGCCTTTTGGGTCATACCTGGCAATGTTCAGGGGTTACTCCTGGCTCTGTACTCAGAATTACGCCTGGCAGTGCCTGGGGAACAATTTGGGATGTCAGGGATAGAACTCAGGTTGGCTGTGTGCAAGGCAAATGCCCTAACTATCACTCCAGCCCTCAGAGATGTGAAGTTAGGAAGCCTGGGTTCAAGGTCTGGCTTTACTGCTCCAGTGGAGACCTCTGTGCATGCCTTCCTTCTCTGTGAAGTGGGGAGATGAGAATGCAGGACCTCCAGGGTTGTCAGGAGGATGTAACTGTGTATAGAAGGTTCTTTGTGAATGCAGCCGCCTGCATGGAGCTTGGCTGTGGTTTGCACGTCACCTGGCTGGCGGGTTCTTAGGGCTGCAGGAGGCGGTGCCCAGTCTGTGACGTGCAGGGCACACACACACACACACACACACACACACACACACACACACACACATCAGCGAGCAGGTCAGCACAGTGGCCTGTGGGAAGTGTCTCAGCCTGTGGAGGAAGCTGGCATGTGCAGAGGGTTCCAGGGCCTGGGTAAGGGAGGAAAAGTGGGCCTGAGATGGCGTGGCTGGGCACAGAGTAATGACTGGTGGTTTGATAGCATCAGGTGCTGGGCTCTGGCCTTGGCCTCATGGTTGAAAGGGACTGTAGAATGTTCCCTGGCATCCCTCCTTGCTTGGGTCTTGCCTTGCCTCCCTGCTCACGCATGCTCACCTTGGTGCAGTGAGTGGCAGCTGGCGGCCAGTGTCCACAAACCTGCTGGGACAGGGCAGGCGGCTTGTTTGCTCTTCCCAGGGCCAAGCCTGGTGGGCCGGACCCAGAAGTATTATGTTACTCAGCCAAAGAATTCCTTTCCTCTCCTGCCTCCATTTATGAAGGGGATAAATAAACCCTGAGCAATATGCTCTGGTGGCCCCAAGCCAGGGCCTCAAGTGTCATTTCTGGGGAGTTGCTCTACCCAGGGCAGCCTCCAGGACAAGAGCCCTTCCCCATCCCACCAGTGCTGTTAGTGGTGGCATCTCTTCTCGCTCCTCACTCACCCCAGGAGGCTATGGGTCCCAATACCCACCTTGGGATAAAGAAGACTTTCCTTATTCCAAGTCTGAGTCCTTGAGAGCAGAGTAGGGTTTGGTGGTTCTGGGGCTGGATTTCTGGGTGGTGCTGGTCCTGGCTTGTACTGGGGTCAGTGCATTCCATCAAAGAGGTTCCTTGCCATTGCCTATGTCCTGCTGTCCAGGTCTCTGTTTGCTTTGAGAATCTGAGATGTGATTTGGATCCTTCTGGGATCATGTCAGAATTCTGGCCAGAACTAGGCAGCCTGGGGGAAGCCTGTGCCAGCTCTGGGCCAGCCTTTTTGAATTGCATCTTATCGGAGAGACCTAGGAACAGGTGAGATCTGAACATTAGTGACCTGTCATGTGAGAGTCGCTTACTTTGCAGCCAGAGTTGGGAAGGTTGGTAGAGTAAGAGTGATACGGGGGAGTGACTAATGAGGGGTGCTGATCAAGGTCTTGTCCAGGTTGTGGGCTAGAGAGATCTTAAAAAATTCCCTGACTTCCCATCTCCTTCTGGGTGCTTCATCCTTTTTCTCTAGTGGAAGGAGGAAGGGTCACTAGACAACACAGATTTGATTCTGCCAATGCTACTAATCACCTGGTCAATTTATGTTTTCTATGCTCCAGCTTTATTTGTTAAATGAGGACATCAGAATGGCTAGGTTTTTTTTTTTTCTTTTTGAGTCACACCCGGCGATGCACAGGGGTTACTCCTGTCTCATTCCTGTCTCATTCCTGTCTCATGCACTCAGGAATTACCCCTGGCGGTGCTCAGGGGACCATATGGGATGCTGTGAATTGAATCCGGGTCAGCTGTGTGCAAGGCAAACGCCCTACCTGCTGTGCTATAGCTCCAGCCCCAAGAATAGCTAGTTTTTAAGATCTCTTCTGTTTTTGATATATCATTTATGAGTATATACCAATTTGGTTGCAAATAGTAAATAAATGCTAACAAATGAATTCTGGAGCCCCATCTCCTTTCCTGCCAGATGACTGAACTTGGCCTAGTAGAGATGACAACTCCTAGAACAACCTGTCAAAGAATCAGAGAAGCATTACTTGAATAGTAATGGCAGAAAATTGGGCTTCTGAAGAAAATGAAAGTTTGAATTTTTAAAACAGTGTGAAGTAATATATGAGTAAATCTGACTCGCTTTTTTCCCCTCCTCCAAACATATTCATAGCAATTCTACTATCACACAGATTTCAGATTTACTAGTTTCTCTCATGTCTGTCGGTTTTTCTTATATCTTACTTAATGCACTGGATTATAGTTGAGCTCATCACTTATTCGGTTGGCACCCATGGCGCAGCCCTGAATGGTGGGACGCAGACATCAGGGTCTACATTTTTCCTGTTGCTCCACGATAAAGTGCCAGATCTGTAAGCACTCTCCAGAGTGTCAGCACCTTGAGACTTGGCTTGATTGGTGTGTTCACAAGTTCCAAGAACAGTGCCTGGCACACAGAAATAGTCAAAGAATATTTGTCGAGTGAATAGAATGTCAAAGGAGTGAAGTGCAGGGACTCCTAAGTGCGTACTGATTTGCATTGATCCACTCTGCCTCTTGCCCTCTGAGTAAGTTAGTGTTATGTTCCCCCATTTGCCCGCCCCCCCATCAGCATCTTCTTGGCACCACCTGTTAGCATTCCTTGATGCTTGTTTCTCTGACTTCCACTTTGTTTCTTCTCTGTGTAATCTGTTGGGAATAGTCACCTTTGTGACAGAAACTAACACTATTATATTTATGACTCTCTTCAGCTCTGAACTTTGCTAGAATTATGTTCTTACACCACTGTTTGTCAGCCAGTTAACAGTCAAAGAATTTTAGTATAAAAAGGAAGCTTAGGAGTCATCTAATAAATCCTTGCCTAAATCCCAGGACTTTTATTATACCCTCACCAGCTCTATTACAAGGCAGTGTATCTCATTAATTTTTTAAGTGATATTCTGTGATTTAGTAATGGTTTCTTAAGCACACAAATCCAACACCACACCCATCACTAGTGTACCCCCTCCCTCACCTAAGAACAAAGCAACATATTTTTTGTTGCCTAGCCCTGGTGGCTGAGTTCCTGTCTATATTTTAAGACTCCGATATCAGATCCCACATTTTATGGAAATTAATTAGCATCTGTTTAAAATAGCAAATATTTTGTAATATGAAAACTTTGAATATCTGAAGTTAGTTGAGAGGAGTTGTTCTCTACATAAATTTTAGGTACCCACTCTTCTTCCCTGGTTTTGGAATCAGAAAGACCTGGCTTTTAATTCCAACTTCAACATTTAGCAGCTATGAAAGTTTAGGAAAGTTATTTCTATGACTCTTGAACTCATTATCTGTAATGAAGCTATAATAGGCTACCTATAGTTTAGATTTGGTATGAGGATTGATGATACTATAAATTCAGAGACTCATATACAGCCTGACATATATCAGGAGCTCTTGAAATGGGAATTAGAGTTAATTATTTCAGAGTGACATGAGATATTATATCTGGGGAGTCTAGGCCAAACACAAAGCAACTGTTACTATGTACTTTTCTACGTCCAGTTCGGCTCTCGGTACAGTGCTGAAGCTATTGTAGTCTTGATTCTCTCCATCATGACATAAGGAGCAGTTCTCCCTTTGGGAATTAATTTGGTGATTGATTCCTGTTTCTGGGTATAGCACCATTTTCACACTATCGTTTGGAAGCACAGAAAAGAAGGGAGGGTTCTGTGTCTTCAAGGCACTGCGTGGAACTGCTTGTACTAGCCTTTAATTGCTTGTAACTTGGTTGGAAGGAAAGGTCAGCACGTATGGGGTAATTAGGAAATAATTAGCTCCATCAGATGAAGGACAGCGCTGTGATGCCCAAACTCTGTTGAGAGGCCCTGTGAATTGGGCTAAGAGATTAGGTTCTAGAATCACAAAGACTAGGCTTCTAATCTGGATTCGGTCACTTAGTGTTTGTGTGACTTTGATTAAGTTATTCAACCCCTCTAAGTCTTAGTTTCCTCATCTGGGTTCTTTTGTGAGGATTAAATGCTTAGTTCCTGCACCGAGAAGTGTTTAGCATAGTTTATGATTCGGAGAAAGGTCTCCATAAACATTAGCTACTCACTATTATTAAATGCTTTCTATCATCAGAAAAAAGAGCTCACTGAAGCCTGTGCTAATCAGGGGATGTGAGCTAAACGAATTAAGAGAAGTGCAGAATGCTTTGTAGATGGAAAGCAAAAAAAAAAGAGAGAAAGAGAGAGACAAGGATGCACAGAACCAGGAAAAACTAGAAGTGTGCATGGACAATGGATCTTATATCAACTCTGAATAGAGAACACAGTGTGGGAAGTATTCGAAACCAAATGGGGGCCACCGAAGGAGATTTGAGTTGGGGAGTAGCTTCTTTGTATTCTCTCTTTTGTCTCACATGGTAATTGGTGCAGCTCAGTTTTGGTGTTAAAAATCATGGCCTACTTGCTGAGCCTGGGTCTCTTGGAGCCAGTGAATTTTATAGGCTTTCCACTCCCCTGGGTGCTTTCATTCAGCTCCCCAATTCAAAGTTCCTTAGGTATTATTTTTTTCCTGCTAGTTCCTAATTTTGTTAGCTGACCCAGGGGGAAACTTACTAGTAGTACTGAGAAAATATGGAGCATCTTTCTGGACAGCCTTCTTCATCTGGATATATGTCTGTATCATTTTGGAGTCAGCTTGACTTCCCCCGTTTCTGATTTACTCAAGTCCCCTATTTTATAGTTCCTTTACTTGTAAAACTTGAATAAAGTGTCAATAACTCATTTATTGCCCCTCAGCATCAATTACCTTCAGGTTCCTGCTTTACGAGACCAGAAGCAATGTTTCTCCCTCTAAAGGAGAAATTTGAAGCTTTTCAATAGAGGGCGCTATCTCAAAAGTGGATTCATATGAATGATTACCACAAGGGCAAGGGTATGGGATTTCTTTTGTTGGGTGATAGAAATGTTCTGGAATTAGTTGTGATGGTTCTACACACTGTGAATGTGCTGAAAAGTCACTTAATTATATACCTAAATTGGTTAAATTGGTGGGTTTTTTTTTGCTATTTGAGCTTTATATATGGGAAAAAGCGATAGATTTTTGTAGCAATTGATTGTAGCAATTTGTACAATTTTTTAAATAGAAAAAGTTTAGAACAAAGCATCTCTGAATATTAGTAGTGACTGTAATGTGACTTAATTATTTAGTGATCGATCTTGGGACTTTCTCTTCCTTGAGCCGGTGCGACCCTGGCATGACTTTATCTTTGTGGCTATGGAACCTGTGGATTCAGAATCCTTCCTGCTTCTCATGCTGAGGTCTCTCATGCTGCCGTTTTCCTTGCTAGGGCTCAGGGCATAGAGTTGCATACCTGCACTCTGCTTTCTCCTGCATTGCTCATTGTGTAGCTGATGAGTACATAGATAGTAATGACTAGGTAGTAGAGGAAAATCCAAAGAAAGGATTAAATGGTCAGCTGCAGTGTCCTGGGCTCTAGGCCTCTGGGTCGAAGTTTCACTAGAAGATAACCAGCACTGATGGTGCCTGGTTATTCTCCCCAGCTGAACCCTCTGATCTGCAGACCTTATGTGATGACTCTGGGACCCAAGCCTACACAGTCACCATTCTCTTTTGAGTTGACAAGGGGACCTTGGTTGGAGGTGTTGCAAAGCTTTCTAGTCAGCACATCCCATGCAGGCCCACAAGAAAGGGAGGTCAGGAGAAATAGCAGGAATAATAAAGGAAGGCTTGGAGAAATCCTGAGTGATTGATTTGGGGGAGATTCTCCCTACCCTCTTGCCCCATTTCTCTTTGATGGCATTGGAAGGAGAAAAACTGGAGAGAGATATGGCAGTATAAGCAAGGAACTCAGTTTCTCCATCTCTTTCTCTTCTATGTGCTATCCATTAGTCTTGAAGGCAAGTATTTCCGTCCTGCACTCTGTCATTCATGCCACATGTCTCAATGTTCCAGTGTCTCCATTCTTCCCATACACTTCTCAGGCTGTTTTTCCTGAATATTGGTTAGGAAAACATGACCACAGGGGGTGCCCTTGTGGGTTCTGTCTGAGACCACAGGAGAGTATGCTGCTGCATCGAGCTACCTTCCCACACAGCTGCCCAGTACCTCAGGGGACAGCAGAGGATGTCCCTGTGATGTGACATCTCTTTCACATCTGTCTTTTTGCAGGAAGCAAATGCTGTGCAAAGACTCAGAGAAACCAGTTTTAGGGCTCACATTCTGACCCACATGAGTACATGCTGGGGCAGCCACAGCTTCTGGGTGCATTGGTTTTGGGGTCCCTGAGCTACCCCAGAATTCCTCTAAGGACTCCTCTGAGACCTCCCCTCAGACACAGTTACCAAACATGTTTTTCATCTTTATTAATCTGCTCCTCTTCTCACGTTTCTCAGGTCACAGCTGCATTGTTATCTGATGGGCCCTCTGCCAGCCCCATGAAGCCTGACAGTTACAAAGGGTGGATTAGCTGCAAAAGAATATTTATTAGGGAAAAAAATCCCTTTTTATTCTGGCCTTTTATGTGGAGCTAGCCATATATTATCTGGTGAGATTAGAGCAACCCTTTGTGGCCAGCCTTGAGCAAAGAGGTCCATTACTGGGCTCCTGGCCACACTGGGTGAATGGTGAGGCTTCTCTTTGCCCACCATGAATCACCACTCTCTGTGTCTCTCCTGGAGGATGCTGTACAACCTCGCAGCTCAGAGACGTCTCAACTGCGGCCGCCTTTTTTCAGAAAGAGGAAAACCTCTTTGGCAAAAACTTTTCCTTTAATCTTTGGGCTTGGAGATGATCAGAGACTGACCATGTGATAATGAATTCCCTTTTCTACTTCCTTACTCAACTCTACTGGCTTTTTTGAGAGAAAAGAGAGCTCCAATAGAAAAATGAAGGCAGATAGTGACTTTCTCACCCACTTAGGAAGAATCTCTGCTATGGAGGTAATTTGCAGTTCCCAAGAAACCCATTCCTTTGTGGGAAATTTTCCTTCTATTTTGATTTTGATTTTCCTTCCATTTTGGAGAAGAGTTTGGTGGCAGAATGCCAACTGGAGGATCTTGTGCTTGGCTTCTTCGATTCTGGGAACTCTCTTGATGGCATCCAGAGTCCTTGGGAGGTGTCAGAGGGCATGTTTTATTGGAACTCAAGCACTTTGAGTTCACCCTGATGGGATGTAGCTCTCTGGAAACTACCATTCTGAGCTTGTCTGAGCTTGCTTGATGTCAGTTATAAGGGGCAGGAGATGGGTGGAGGCCTTGTGTGCTAGTCAAGAGGGTGACCTCTGATCTGGTATTTATGTGACCATCATCTGGAATCTGGGCCTGGTCTCTGGTGGTGCTGGAAAAACTTGCAAGTCAGGATCTCTAGACTAAGAATTGGAGTTTCTGGAATATGGAGGAAGAATCAGTGTTAGAGGATAAATCATAGTAAAGAATTCAAACTACAAGGAACACTGGTGATGGAGAACACTTGTTTGCCAATTGCTACTAGAATCCAAATGCCTTTTGCTAACCTACCACATTGGTTTGTATTTTTACTGTATTCTGTATTGTGTGGTCTCCTGCATGGGGGTGGGGGGAAGCTATGGCTTTTGGAAGAGAAAGTGTCTTTCTAAAGTGACAGGAAGAGAGGATAAGAGGTGCAAGCATCTGGATGAACTGCAACTGCTCCCTATACAGCCCTTCTTTACCTGTTTTTTATGTCCCTTCCCTTCCCACTGGCCCTTTCTTCACATCACTGGATGTACCACCCCTCTATCTCCTGTAGGTAAAATACTGTCACACCCCACTTGACCCAGCATATTTTTTTCTATCCCACCTTTAATTTTATTTTTCAATTTTTTTTTTTGCTTTTTTTTTTTGGTCACACAGGGGTTACTCCTGGCTCATGCATTCAGGAATTACTCCTGGCGGTGCTTGGGGGACCATATGGGATGCTGGGAATTGAACCAGGGTCGGCCACATGTAAGGCAAACACCCTCTTCACTGTGCTATCGCTCCAGTCCCTCCTATCCCACCTTGTTCCACTTGGCTCTCTGCCTTTGGGCAATGGAACCAAGATGTTCTAAGTCACCCACCCTCAGAGATCCCATCAGTCAGATGCTTTCTTTTTTCTTCCTCTACATCTGACTCCTACCCAAACTGAATATTATATACCTGTGTACTGTCTCTTCCATCATTCATGTCTTTATTTTTGTTCCTAACCTATTGTTTGGGTTTTCATCATTATCTGTTATCTGGAATACCATGAGTTTCCCAGCTGGACTTCCAGTCTTTTACCCTGGACTCTTAGACTTGTATTAGTAGTTCGAAAACCTCTGATCATAACCCTGAGTACTGAAAATCACCACAACTATCCAGTACTAATCTACATCCCTAAACAGCTGAGGAGGGCAACATTAGGGATCCTCCAGCCTTCCTTTTGTTTTGGAGAGACTGAGTGGGCATTTGGGTATGTGAAGCCAGAAAACTTGTGTATGATATTTATTCATGTTTCCTTATGATCAGTCATAGAGAGCACACACACACACACATATATAGCATGTGGTAACTGGCATGTGTCGGCAATGCTTGTAAACTACTTCAATATGCATAAAGACCGCTACTATCTACCAGAAATGCTTAATATTCCCCAAAATTCCCTTTGCTTTTGTCACCTCTGCCATTGCTCATGTTCCACATAACTGTCTCTTCGACTCCGCCCCATTTCCCAAGTTTCAGCTGGAACTTCACCTCCCTCAGGATCCCTTTTGGGATTCCACAGAGGGACTTGCCATGACTTCCCTGAACTTTACTGGTAGTCTATATCCTCCTGTGACCCTGGACATAGTTGACCTTTATATAAGGACTTCTCATATCTTCTAAGGTTTCAACTACTTGAGGGCAGGGATATTTTTTACTCAAATCTTTTTAAGCCCCTATAACTGTTTTCCTAAGGAAGGTACAAGGTAAAATGCATTCTATTAACAAAGGAATACCTAAATGACTGGTAAATATTTTACTCTTATCTTTAAGTCTGGTTAACTAATAACCAGAGTCTTACAGCCTTAAAGATAATGAATGGCTCTGGGGCAATTAGCATTCATTTATATACCAGCTGCTGGACTGACTGACCAACTCTAATAAACGTGAACAAATTAGCATTTGTTGTCTTACAGCAAAAATCACATCAAGACTGTAAGGGTACTTGGTTGTAAGAACTTGTTCTGTGGGTGTAGTTGCCCTGAAGTCTAACAGGAGGGCCCACAGCATTCCCTACTGGACTGTTCAGAATCCATGAACAGACGCATTGCATAGTGCTGGGCAGGGCAGGAGATGCCAAGCCAGTCTCCTGGGCTGTGTGACTCTCCTTCAACTATTTTGCCTCTCCATTAGGCCTTTGATTCACCAGTGTTGGTAAATCTAAGACATTGAAGATAATAGGAAGTGTCTCTGTGTGAGGCTCAGCACCCGAGGAGGGAGATTCTGGCTCTGTTCTTACAGTAGATCCTGAAGCGTAAGCCTCAGAGTTGTCCTGGTTCGCAATTTCACTTCTCTTTGAAGTTCTGGACCAACTGAATGCTCATTAGAAAAGTGACATCATGGAAGAGAAAGTGAACTCTCATCCTTGTGTGTTACCTCATCTCTTTAGGCCTTGGTTTCCTTAACCAATGGTGAAAGCTGCTTTACAGAAAGTGGGGTGGTGGCATGTGTGGTGATATTGCTGGGTTTAAATGGGATAATGAATGTCATGCTACTTTGAGAAACAGGTGTATCATTACTCAGTTCCTGCTATCGGTAGGCCCCGTAGGAGTGTTGGCATGCATCTAGAAGCAAGAGGTGAGCAAAGCGTCCAAGAATTTCCTTTAGAAATGAATGGTCAGCTCTCCAGGGGCCAGGCAGCGTGGGCCCATCATCCCTGGAACGCATGATTCTTTCGCACGGTACAGTGAGGACCCTGGAATCTGTCCCATTAGTCTGCGGTATGGGCCTATCTTGTATGTCATTTCCAGTTCCGTTTAAAGATTTTTTGTTTTCAGGAGGGCCCTAGTGTAGAAAAAGAACATGCCATCTCAAGATCTGCAGCTGTAGCATTCCTTATTTGGGACTGGTTGACTGGAAGGAGCTGGAAGGTGTTTCGGAACCTAATCTTTAAAGATTAGGCGCTCCATCCCCATACCTTTCTGGGCCCGCCACCACTGAGAACTGGCACTAGAGGGAGCTCTGTCACTGTGGTGCCCCTCTTGCTGCATGTGGAGTGAGGGTCTGCCCAGGCCCCCCCAGCAGAGGCCCGAGGAGCGTCCTTAGTCACAGGCTAAGGGCTAGGCAAGTCAAGAAGCTGTTGGAGCTCAATTGGAAAACACAAGAAAATCCACTGTAGTGTCTAGATGTTGGAAGATGCTCAGAATAAGCATACAATGGAAATGCACAAGTGTTCTAATACTTGGGTATTTGGGGGGAGATGAAAGAAAAACTGTGGCTGATGACTGAAGGTGTCATAGTACCTGCTGATTAGAATTGCTTCCCTACCCCCTTTCATGGCTGCATGAGGTGACTGGCTGCAACAGGGGCGCAAATGAATTTTGGGATTGCTGAGTGTCTTATGTCATTGCTCATTGAGCAGTCCCTGGGAAGGGGTCTGCCCTGTCCCTGCCTGATCTGCTATATCCAAATGCAGAAAGGTTTCAAGGAGGTAATAATTCCTTCTTGACTCTGGTTGACTGTTCTCCATGTACTTGATCACAGCCTCAAACTGGGAAGTGGTGAGGATAAGATGAAGGGAGATGTCCTTCTGGTCACGTGCCAGAGTGACCGCGTGATACATCTGTAGGGACTCTTACATGCATGTGGGTGTATGCATGTGTGCATGAGTGTATGTGCGTCTGTGTGTGTATGTGTGTGTGTGTGCGCGCGTGCGCGTGTGTGGCCCCTTCAGGATTCTCATGCTGATGAGGCAGGGGGAACAGCAGAAATGACTGTCTCAGGCCACTATCATAGGCTTTTCTTCTCTACCTCAGTTTCACAGAGGATGAGTCCCTAGGGAACCCAGGGACACAGTATCATGTTTGTGTCAGTCCTGCATAGTGAGATGTGACCATGTGGTGTGAGCTCAGGCTTTGTAGCAAGAAGGGCCTGGGAGGTGTGGAAGGCCCAGCCTAGAAGCTCTTTCTTCTGGGCCAGTGACATTCCAGCAGGACTGGTACTGTTGCCTGATTGACTTCTCAGACAAATCTTAGTGTTTAGAAAGTAAGGTTGAAATTGATGTTGGGGTGACAGGGAAGGGGGCTCAGAGGTGAGGGTGGGATTTTCTGGATTTTTCTAATGGTCTCAGCTACTAGAAGGGCCTTCCCTGCATCCTTTCACCTTGGGATCAGAAACATGATCTGGCCAGGAGCAGTTTAGGAATCCCGACCAGACAGATGGATTAATAATTCCCGTCATAAAGATGGAGAGGGAGCTGCCTTCCTATTTCTGATGAACTTTGAGTCCTCTCTGGGGTAGACACAACAGAGTTCAGGTAGAGGTCTGCAGGGATAGCCTGTTTTTGTCCTTCTGCACACACAAATGCAAACCTAAACTTTATCTTTGTGAATTAGTTGACTCACTCTACCCACACAAGCCAAGTAATACTCTTGAACTGTTAGTTTAGATCACAATACACCCAGACACAAAGTCAAATCTCTCATCTGCATCTCAGAAACATTAAGTAGGAGGGGATGGCTGAGTGCTCAGGTTGGTATTGCTCATAATGCTTCTCCTCCTACCTTGGCCCTTTTGTGGTTCCTTATTTCTCAGAGATCAAGGCCCCACATGATACAGCCACCCAGAAAGTTGTTCTATAGCCCCATCTTGCATCATGCTCTGGACTTTAGCCACCCTGACCTCTTTGTTTCTTGATGTTGGTGTCTCTTTCCAACCTCAAGAACTTTGCATGTGCTACTTCTTATTCCTGGTCTGTTCTTTTTTCAATTCCCGTTAAATTCTTGAAAATTTTTTCTTTTCGTGGTCGGAGGTCATGCGGGGGAAGGGTGATGCGTGCCGAATGTAGACTAGAGACTGAACACAATGGCCACTCAACACCTTTATTGCAAACCACAACACCTAATCAGAGAGAGAGAACAAAAGGGAATTCCCTGCCATAGTGGCAGGGTGGGGTGGGGGGAGACGGGACTGGGGAGGGTGGGAGGGATGCTGGGTTTACTGGTGGTAGAGAATGGGCACTGGTGAAGGGATGGGTTCTCAAACTCTGTATGGGGGAAACATGAGCACAAAAATGTATAAATCTGTAACTGTACCCTCACAGTGACTCACTAATTAAAAATAAATAAATTATTAAAAAAAAAGAAAATTTTTTCTTTTCAATTTTGGACCATTGCTCAAAACCAGTGCTCAGGGCTTACTCCTGGCTCTGTCTGCCCTCAGGCATCACCCCTAGTGGGACTTGGGGGATCATATATGGTGATGAGGATTCAGCCCATGGGCCCAGTTTCTTTTCTTTTTTTTTTTTTTCCTTTTGGGTCTCACCCGGAGATGCACAGGGGTCATTCCTGGCTCTGCACTAAGGAATTACCCCTAGCAGTGCTCAGGGGACCATATAGGATGCTGGGAATCGAACCCGGGTTGGCTGTGTGCAAGGAAAACTCCCTACCCGCTGTGCTATCACTTCAGCCTCCAGCCATGGGCCCAGTTTGAAGGCATGTGCAAGGCAAACACCTTAGGCCCTGTACTCTCTCCACACCTTACCACCTATACTATCTCTCTACCACACCCTTGACATTCTTTTATCTTGGTGATTCACACTTATCTTTTTTTTAAAAAGTATTTTATTAGTGAATTACTGTGAGGTACAGTTACAAACTTATGAACTTTCATGTTTGCATTTCAGTCATACAGTGATCGTTTACCCATCCCTCTGCCAGTGCCCATTCTCCTCCACCAATGTTCCCAGTATCTCTCCCACCACCCCCAACCCCCACTTATCTTTTAGAGTCCAACCCAACCTAGATTTTTATGTCCATAGGCGCATTTCCAGCCTTCCCAGACTAGTTCTGATCATACACTCTCAAAGGCCTGGATAGCATCCTTCACAATTTTGATTCTCTGAATGATGTCACTAATTATTTTCTCTTCCCTCTGATAGAATGTGAATCTCATAAGGAATGTTTATTCCAAAACCTTGTTCTTGATGCCATAGAGTGCCTGGCACAAATAAGAGTCTCAGTCAATATATGCTGAATAAGTGAATAATGGGGTCACCAGGTTGCCTTTGGGAGTTCTTTTACCTTCTAGTATACAGGCTTCTGTCCCAGATTGTGTGGATGCTCTTTCATGCCTGGGTCCCACAGGTTGGCTAAGTAGTACTGCATGCAGCTTTGGCAAAACCGTTAACTCTTGTGAAATGTTCACAAGTCTCCTCTCCTCCTATATCATCTCCCTAGGAGAATCTCTGCTAAGGTAGGGTCCATTCTCTTCTGTACTAACTGCTCCTTTTGCCTCCTAATCCATAGCCTTTAAGTATCTATGTGAAAAATGGGACCTTTTCCAGGCAAATCCAAAAATTCTGCTTTGTCCAGGGAAATTTATTGACTGTTTTCTCTTGAGGTAAATCTCCAGAGCTAGGCTTTTATAGCTCGGTCTACTCTGTCATAGATACAATACAGGATGATAATAAAAAAAAACCTGGTCACTTGACCAGCTTGAGCTGGGTTTGGAAGAAAACTTAATATCTCCAAGAGAGATCACCACTGGTTTCTGCCAGTCCTTCGGGACTTTGTACCTTGAGATCTGGCTCAGCGCCAGCTGAGAAAGTGGCCTGTGACTTCCCCTAGAAAACTGGACTGCACCTTGCTGGTTGAGTTTCAGCTTCTCCTGGCCACTCCAGTTGTCTGTTGTGACATGCTTCCCCCACTCATCACCTTGCCTCCTTGCCCTTGGGTTCTCCTTCCCTGAGTCAGCAACAATGCCTGCTCCCTTGGCATCTTCCAAGGGTGATTACAGTAAGTAGCTCATTTGGAAGGTCTCATCCTGTGCTTTCACCCATTTTAACAGACAACTGGCAGCCAAAAGTAAAGAACAATGTTGGGAACTAAGTCCATGAGGACTCATGACTGCACAAGCCAACCACAAGGACCATAGTGAGGGGAAGACCATCTTGCCACCAGGCTTCACTTTGTGCCAGGTCTTGCTTCCTAGCTAGCAGTGCATGGCTTTGGCCAACAGTCAGAAATCTACTGTTAGTGTTTGCTGGTGGTTTGGCTTCTTTCCACTGAGCCACGGCATTTGGACCTTTTCTCTCTGTTCTGCTGATAAACTTAGGATGAAAGCCAATAGATCTCCTTGGAAATTGCCTCCATTAGTGTCGTCTCCCATCCTGTCTGAAATGAGGCATATATTTTTATTTTTCCCACCTTGACATCTCCTCTTGCCCTTAGCTCAAATAGAGAAGTCACAAATAGTACAATGCTGAAGGGAAGAGGGAGTCCAAACTAGGATTGTGTGGGGCTGGAGAGATAGTACAGTGGGTAGGGTGCTTGCTTTGCATGCAGCCAACCTGGGTTCGATACCCAGCACTTCATATGGTCCCCTGAGTCTGCCAGGAATGATCTTTGAGCACAGAGCAAGGGTTAAGTAAGCCCTGACCACCACCAGGTGTGCCCCCAAAACCAAAATAAATAGGTTATGTTTGGGAGTGGTGGATGAAGTTTTGATGTCCAGGGTTTTAAATTGGCCAAGAAGGGAGGTAATTACAGGCTTATTTTTTGGTTCCTGGTTGGACTGACTATAAATTTTATTAGGAATATTTTCTGGTAGTTCTGTGAGTACCCATCTTAACTCACAGTGCTATGTGATGAATTGTGCCTCTCCCTACCACCAATTCATTTTTGCAAGCCTTAATCCCTAAGCCTCAGGATAAAATATTAAAAGGCGATTAAGATAACATTAGACAAGATAGCTGTGTTTTAACCCAGTATGACTGGTGTATCCACATACAAGTCAGTCTGGTTCCACAGAAGCTTGGTGGAGGGGACAACAGGACTAGAAGTCTTGCTTCTTGAAGGCAGGAGTTGGTCTTGATTCCTATACTTCACCCTTAAATCATAGTCATTTCCCATCCAGTTTGCGGGATGAATGTCTCTTGAGCACTCTCCAAGCTTAATGATTCCTTGATCCAATGACCTCCAAGGCCCACAGTAGTCAGATGGTGGAAGGTACGCTTGGTAGATGGTGTAAAGACAAGCAGACATAGGGTTTTGTAGTATGCAAAGTCATTTATGAGCAATTAATCTGGAAGCTAGAGAGGAAAACATAATGAGCTTCCCTTCTTAGCATTTCTGGGAGAATCCTCAGGCGTAACAACAGGAACTCAGCCAGTGCACCTGTCCTATGTGTATGATCAGAAGCGATAGCTCACTCTCCACAAAGCAAAAGTTGGTCAAGCTCCTCACAGCTGTTTCCCACAGAGAGGAAAGCCCCTAAGTTCCCAGGCTGTGTAAACTGACCGTGTGTTTATAAAATATGCCCCATGGCCCAAGAACATGAAAATGCTTCAGATGCACGAACTGGCAGCTGCTAAAGCAGAGATTTAAGATGCTTGGGAGCAGGGCGGAGAGCGTGGGAGCGGGAATGCTTGAATGCCAAATCAGCGTGGCTCTCTTCTGGAGAACACCCAAATGGATCTAAAACTGATGCTAAGAAAAATAACAAACATCCAAGCCTTTTGGAAAGACAGGCTGCCCAGACATCTTTTAAAGCTAAGTGGTCAACCCCTTGTTGGTGCTACCAATGAGTTGGTGCAGACTCCCCACAGCACCCTAGGAATTAGGGGCTATTTGTACTTCCTGTCTAAGGGTTCCAGGAGCTTCCATTCAAACTCTTGCTGCCTGGCCCTGCCAGATAGAAACCGAAGAGGCCACTTATGAGAGGACAAGAGATTGGAGCAGTGACCCCTCCCCTCTACTGACAGAGCTGTGCCTTTAGATGTGCTGTTTTATTTCACGCTGACTGCGCTCACCTGGACAAAAACCTGTGACAAGAATACCGAGCCAAGTCCAGATCAGCAAATAGGGGACAGGAAGAGGAAGAGAAGCAAAGGCAGCGGTGCGAAGCAGTGACTGGCAGAAACGAAGTCAGAACAGCTGGTTAACTTAATTTTTAGCCCTTCAGTCAGAGTTGGTAAAACTTTAACAAGGGCAAGCCCTTGTTGCTGATCTCTTAATCTATAAAGAAACCAGCCCTGACCCAGGGGATTGGGATGAAAATGTCATCCCCACGCTGCCCAAAATGTCTTTTCTTAAGCTGCTTTGGAGAACAAACTTTGCAATTACGCTAAACAGGTTGTACACTGCTGTCCTCAAGAATTTGTTGGAATTTGGATATGCTGCAAGATGGGTGTCCTCAAAAATATGCTCCATGAGAAACCCCTGTATTCCCAGTGAAGCTGCCATCCAGGGAGAAACCAGTAGTAATAGAATAAAATAATGCAACGACTTGCTTACTGAGCCATTGATCTGCTTAGGAGTTCTATAGGATATAGGAGATAACTTGCCTTTTCCAATCAAAGACCATTACTATCCTCCTTTATGTATGAGGGAATGAGTTTAGACATGTCCACTTGCTCTCTGAAGTCATGATGTTCATGACTGAATCAAATGTAAACCTAGTAGCTCTGATCAAAAGCCTGAGCTTTTAACTGTCACATTGTCCTTCCCTGGCTGACACCTTGTGTATTTTTTGGGGGGTGCAGCCTGTGCTGGAAGGAGGTTTGAATAATGAACTTGCACCAAGCATGCTGTGGACATGAAGGAACATTTAGGAGCTTTCTAAATTTTCTCTTCTCGCCTGACCTCAGGAGTCAGACTGTCCTGAAGTCTGGGATTTGAACAAATACATGGGGTCCAAAGTGAGGGGCACACCTTTCCTAAGATTAAATGTAAGAAGGTAACCAAAAGTAGGTTAACAAGAGATTTGGTTGTTTATATCCAAGTGCCAGGAAATATACTGAAGAAGTCCCTGTAGAGTCCATCTATAAAATCCTGCTATTCTCTCCTCTAGGCAAATTCAATAGTCAGTTTCTCACTCCAGACCACAAAGACATTTGCCTTCTGTCTTTATAGAGCTCTGCTCTCCTCTCCTCAGGCCCCCATGATTCCCATAGTTAGTTCTTTAAAACTCAGCCTTCCTCCTCCTCTGTGACTGAGAAGGTGGCAGGGAGTCTTTCTCTGTGAGGGGGGCTTTGGCAGCCCATGCAAATCATTTTTTGCCCGGAGGTATTCTGAGAAGAAAGAGAGCGCCCCCCCCCCGCCCCACCCCGTGGCCTTGCACTTTCCTTGCATTCTGGGAAGCTGCATTTCTCTCTGCTGTGATGCTTCCGAGTGACCTGCATCTCCCTACAGAGACTGAAACAGGACATGAGTCTGCGGAGGTGCCTGAGAAGTGGGTACTTGGCTTGCTTGTTGCCTTTGAGAGTTGAAGGAAGAGACCCGCCAGCCTGCCTAGATCTTATCTCCCCAGGAAGGGGCAGGAAAACAGCAAAGCAGCTGCCTGGCAGGAGAGGAGAACACTCTGCGGCTGTGTGTCTTCACACCACACACCCACATCTAGCGAAGTTTCCGTTTCCCATGAAGATGAAAGTGCAGGATGAGGTACAGGGATTCCCTGTGCCCGAGGTGGGAGGCTTGACTATCCCCCTGGTCCATGGAGATGGGCCTCTAAGCAGCCAGGATTCTTTACTTCCATCCTAGCTGCTCTCACTTTACGGAACTTCAGACATGGAGTGGGGGTGGGGTAGGGGCTGGGAGCTTCCATTTTCTAGAAGGGGCAGAGCATTCTCCCAAACTTATGAAATACACACCCTGTGTCTGTCTTATCTCTCTGGAATCCATTTACCTACAAAAATAGCTCTGGATCAGGTGGAACTGAATAAAACTGAGCGGGGAGACTAACCACAGATAAAGGGAGAGTTAATAACAACACACACACAAATCACACACAGAGCGGTTATGAGTGGTACATGACTAATTGGCAAATGAAAGACCTGTTCTCTCGCTTTGCTCCCACACTGACATTTCGCTGAGCTGGGGGAGAGAATGAGAGGTGGTTCTCAGGGGAGGGCAGGATGTCATGGTGAGAGCGACTCCAATATGTCCACTCTGAGAGGTCCTGGCAGGGACTTTTTTCTTCAAAGGATGAAGGGCCAGCTCTTCCATGTTCCCTGAAACCTGGTTGTGTCTTCCTTCAGACGTGGCTCATACCTGCTTCCCAGCAGCCTTCATCCTTCAGCCTTTCTGTTCACAGCAGCCTCCTTCCATTTTTCACTCTGTAGCCTATACATTTTTCACTCTGATGCCAACCGTGGTTCCTCTGCTGTTGTCTGGGCCACCCTTTCCCCCTAACCCTTAGGATGACAACTAACCCTACTCAGTTGTCAATTGACAATTAGATTAGATTGGAGACAACATAGTTTGGAACTGACTTCATCTCTGCCACTCATTTGATGTATGACTGTGAGCCTCTCAGCTTCCACATATGCAAAGTGGGTACAAGAGGGATCTCTTGAATGTCTGATTGTCATGAAGATCTAGTAGGATCATGAATACAAAGTGCTTGAGATGTGTCTGGAGCCTGCTTCTATGTAGAAAGCTATCAAAGTCTGTGCAAAAGCAGTGCCCCACTTGGTTGCACCATTTTTTTTTTTTTTGCATCATTTGAATAGCAAGGTACTAAACCCCTCTATGATCAGAGTCCTGCATTTCTCCACCGGGAGAGAGGTACTTCAGAGGGTTGGAGATGTGAGCGTCTCAGACTCAATCCCTGGTATGGTACTGGGTGTGGCACTCAAACAGAAAATCAACAAAAAAGTCCTGCATGTCCATGAGTTTCCCTGGTGTCAACTCTAGGCAGTTTCTACTGCTGACACTGACTCTGGCTTTGTCAATGTTTGGAGCCTTGTTCCCCTCCTTCGAGCCTCTGTTTTCCTTACCTGTGACCTTTCTGGTGTCTTGGTTGGTTTCATCTCTGGCCTCCTATTCCACCTCTTTCTGACACTGCTCTCCTAAGCAGGTTGCTCATACGGACCACCCTCCCCTCTCCCCGCTGACATGTCTCTAGTTTCATCTCACAAGGTTCTCATGTTGTTTGTCACAAGTCACTGTTGGCTAACATGGAATCCAAGTTTCTTTTCCCCTGGATTGCTTGGAAACTATCTTTAAGTTTTGTGGTGAGTTTTAACTTGAGTTCCCTCCTCAAGTTTGCTCATTCCCACCTGCCATCGTTCTGTGGTTCTTAAAATTGGTTGTTGTTGTTGTTTAAATGTTTTTGTTTTCATTTTCTAACTAAGTGTTCTTGGGTATGTCACTCAATATCTTTTGGATTTCATTTTTTGTTTGTTTTGGGGTCAGACCTGGCAGTGCTCAGTGGTAACCCCTTGGTCTGCACTCAGGAATTACTCCTGGTGGTGCTCAGGAGACTATATATGATGCTGATGCTGGGAAACCAACCAGGGTTGGCTGCTTGCGAGGCAAATGCACATTGTACTGTAACTCGGTCTCTGGGATTCAGTTTTTATCCCTATGAAGTGACCATAATAAAGCTACTTTCCCATAAGATTGTTGGGACTTTTAAAATGTTATATCTTCATATTTTATATTACTATTATTTTTCTACAAAATGCCTTTTCTTTTTTTTTCTTTTCTTTTCTTTTCTTTTCTTTTCTTTTCTTTTCTTTTCTTTTCTTTTCTTTTCTTTTCTTTTCTTTCCTTTCTTTTTCTTTTCTTTTCCTTGTTAAGGACTGGTACTCTGGAGACAGTGAGACCAGGTACTAATTATGGTCCCATATGGACTACTGTGCAAGTTATTTATCTGCCCTGAGGGCCAGTTTTCTCATCCAAAATTGTGGCAAATATTACCCATTTATGGTATTTTTGTAAGGATTTAGCATAAAAAAATTTGAGTGCTGGGGGCCAGAGCGATAGCACAACAGGTAGGGCGTTTGCCTTGCACGCGGCCGACCCGGGTTCGATCCCCAGCATCCCATATGATCCCCCAAGCATCGCCAGGAGTAATTCCTGAGTGCAAAGCCAGAAGTAACCCCTGAGCATTGGGGTGTGACACAAAAAGCAAAAAAAAAAAAATTTGAGTGCTAAACAACAGTGATAATTTTACTGTTTCTAAGACTTACCATGTCAGAAATAATCACTCTATCCTTAGTGTTACTACACAATATTATAGTAATAATATAATTATTTGAATCATCGCATATATATATATATATCAATCTGCTACATGAAGACTTATGCTATATATTCTATGTGATATACTTGACATAATTTAATATGTCTAGGGCTGGAACGATAGTGCAGTGGGTAGGGTGTTTGCCTTGCACATGGCTGACCCAGGTTTGATTCTTCTGCCCCTCTCAGAAAGCCTGGCAAGCTACTGAGAGTATTTCGCCCACACGGAAAAGCCTGGCAAGCTACCTGTGGCATATCCTATATGCCAAAAACAGGAACAACAAGTCTCACACTGGAGACGTTACTGGTGTCCACTTGAGCAAATTGATGAGCAACGGAATCACAGTGACAGTGACAGTGACAATTTAATATGTTTATCTCTATATTTATATTTACTATATATGCATATGTATTATATCTTCCCTAGGTTATTAGTTGCTGAAGAGTGTGTGTGTAATTTATGAAGCCTGGCTCTACTCTAGTGTTTGCTATGTGTGGGTTTTGTCCCTTCTGTGGACTTTCCTTGTAATCTGCCCATTTTTGCCTGCCCTTTGGAATGCTTGTATGAAGTGGAAGCATCATTAACACAAGAGGTCATCAGTAAAAATTGCCTATTCTTTAGGGAGGATACCGGCTTTCTGAAACCCAGATGCCTGTCTACAGACCAGTGCCCAAGCCCCAAAGTCATAACTACTTGCTCATCTCAAGTTGAGATAAATAGGTTATGTCTGAAACTGGTAGCAGATGACAGATTTCTTTCCCTCAGGGAAACACATTTAGAATATTTAAGGCATACTGTAATGGGACAAAGTGACCACTAGGTTAATTACAGTGACAGAGAACAAGAGAGACACATTTGGCAACAAGGGGCTGTGTTGAGGCACCCAGGAGTATGATGCTGAGCACACTATGGACCTAACTATGTAGTGGTCAGTCAATATGAGAGAGTCCTTACTGTTATGTCCAAAGAAATAGCTCATGTGGCACATAGGCCTTATTGAGCCATATGGTTCTCCCTGACATGGCAAAGCTTGGCCTGTCATCTATCATTAGCTTCATCATAGGGCAGTGATCGTGTTGAGAAATGTGCACAGCTTTGTTAACAGATCACTAATGTCTTCTGATCTCCACTTTTATCTAAAGAATAATAATAAGATTTGTCTTATGAACAAAGAAAACTACAAGACACCACTTAAAGAAATAGAAGTGAAAATGAGAAAATGGAATCACATCCCCTCTCATGGATTGGGAGGATTAACATCATTAAAATTTCCATATTCCCCAAAGCATTATACTGATTTGGTTCAATCCCTATGAGAATACCCATGGCATTTCAAAGAAATAGATCAAACACTTCTAAAATTCGTATGGAATAATAACACCCCACCCCCAAGTAACCAAGTAAGTCTTGGGAAAAAGAAAATGGGAGGCATCACTTTTCCCAACTTCAAACTGACTGTAAAGCAGTGATAATTTAAAAAGCATGGTACAGGAATAAAGATAGACCCCCTGATCAATGGAATAAGAACTGAAAATCCATGGATAGACCCTCAAATATATGACCAGTTAATTTTCAATAAAGGATCAGAGGATACGAAGTGGAGCAAAAAAAGCCTCTTCAACAAGTGGTGCTCTGCAAACAAAAATTAAATGAACAGATTTTTAAAATTGAATCACCATGAAATACAGAGTTAAAAAGCTGTTCATGGTTGGACCCTCGGCGCCATCTTGCCACAACCAGCAGAGAGGCGGCCGGGCATTCTGGTGAGCAACGTGGCCTGGAAAATGCTCCGGACCCGAATTGGGGCCAACAACACTGGGGAGCCGGAAGGTGGAGGTGCAGCCAGCACACCTTCTCCAGATGGAGCCCTGGCGACACTGAGCAGCAACTAACACGGCTCTGGGATTCGGGACTGGGACACATCCAAGCCGCGCGGCCGCTGACGTGGCCACGCGACCTATTCTAAAACCTGAAAACATACAATCTTTTGATGGAAAACTGATTATCAAATGCTTCCTTAGTGGGGTTATCTTGTTTGGGGGTATAACTCCCACAACAGTAGTGATTTTTGTGTTGAAATATGGAATGTAATCAAGGTGA
Source organism: Sorex araneus (assembly GCF_027595985.1). Classification (NCBI taxonomy): domain Eukaryota; kingdom Metazoa; phylum Chordata; class Mammalia; order Eulipotyphla; family Soricidae; genus Sorex; species Sorex araneus. The sequence goes on along the minus strand of NC_073304.1, from coordinate 164,934,896 downwards.
AGAGAAAATGAAGTGAAATTCATCAGTTATACAGTTGGGGTGGGGGGGCGGGGAGTATACCGGGGATTTTGGTGGTGGAATATGAGCACTGGTGAAGGGATGGTGTTTGAATACGGTATAACTGAGACATAAACCTGAGAACTTTGTAACTTTCCACATGGTGATAAAATAAAAAAAATTAAAAAAAGAATTTGTAAAAAAAACAAAAAGCTGTTCATGGTTGGGCTTCAGTGATACAGTGTTCCAACATCCTTTCCTCCACCAGTGTATATTTCCCTTTACCAATATCTCCAGTTATCCTCCTGCCACCCTCTGATCAGCCTGTCTCTATGGCAGGCACTTAGATTTCGTCTTGACATCATGTACAAAAGTCAAATAAAAACAGATTAAAGACCTTGGCATCAGATTTGAATTCATAAGTTACACTGAGGAAAACACAGGCATATCTCTCTCTGACACTGAAACTAGAGTCATCTTTAAAGATGAAATGCTACTGATCAAGCAAATATAAGGACAGATAAACAAATGGGACTACATTAAATTAATAAGCCTTTTTCATGGCTAAAGGAAATGAAGGCCAGAATACAAAGAGAGCCCACAGACTGGGAGAAATTATCCAATAAAGGATAAATAACTTATAGCATTGGTAGAACTTTATAAGAAAAAAACATCATCCAGCCCCATTAAACAATGGAAAGGAGAGATGAATAGAAACTTCCTCAAGGAAAAGATCCAAATGACCAAAAAGCATGTGAAAATGCACTCTATCACTAATTTTCAGGGAAATGTGAAACAAAACTATGAGACACCACCTCACAACTTGAGAGACTAACACTCATCACACACAAAGAACAAAAACAACCAGTGCTAGCATGGGCATGGGGAAAAAGGACTCTTTATTCACAGCTGGTGAGAATGTCAGCTGGTCCAGCCTTTTTTGAAAACAATATGGACATTCCTCAAAAGACTGGGAATTGAGCTTTCATAAGATCCAGCAATTCTGTTCCTGAGAATATACCCTAAGGACCCCAGAGCACAATGTAGAAGAGGCATTTGCACTCTTATGTTCATTGCAGCACTATTCACAATAGCTCAAATCTGGAAACAACCCAAGAGTCCAAGAACAGACAAGTGAATAAAGAAGCTATGGTACATCTACACAATGGAATGCTATGCAGCCATCGGAAATATGAAGCTATGATTTTGCTGATACATGGATGGACATGGAGAATACCAACCTGAGTGAAATGAGTCAGAGGGTGGAGGACATACATAGAATGAACACACTCATTTGTGGAATTGAATAATAAAATAGAAGGAAAGTAATTCCCAAAGTCAATAGAAATGAAGGCCAGAAGGTCCTTAGTAGAAAGTTTGCCACACTGGGGGGAGGGCAGTTTGATCAGTGAAGGGGATTGTTATGATGATGATAGTGGGAAGTGATCTCCGGAAAAGAACTGGGTACTGAAAGGAGATAAAGAGATATGTATGCATGATACGCCTTCAGTAACAGTATTGCAAACCACAGTGCCTAAAAGGAAAAAGTGTCTGTTATAGAGTCAGGGTTGGAGGGAAATTTGGGACATTGGTGGAGGGAAGTGGACACTGGTGAAGGGAATGGTGCTCGAGAATCGTACAACTCAAAATCAATCACAATGTTGTAACTTTGTGGGTGATTCAATAAATACTTTTTAAATTTAAAAAATTTACAAAAATATGTCTCATGAATTTATTAGGAGAAAGTGAGGCATTGTACAGGGTGGAAAATGACAAAGATATATTCACTGAATTCTATAATAACAATAAAGCAATAATATTGAACCTACATGTGATTCGGACTGGAACCATAGTACAGCGGGTAGGGCGTTTACCTTACACACAGCCGACCCGGGTTTAATTCCTTCGACCCTCTCGGAGAGCCCAGCAAGCTACTGAGAGTATTCTGTCCACACGGCAGAGCCTGGCAAGCTAGCCGTGGCATATTTGAGATGCCAAAAACAGTAACAACAAATCGCACAATGGAGATGTTACTGGTACTCGCTCAAGCAAATCGATGAACAACTGGGTGAAAGTGCTACAAAGTGCTACGTGTGATGCGTGTGCTATCCCTGAGACCCTTCTAAGGGTTGGTCCTCACAGAAGTGTTATGAGATAAATAGTCCTATCATAACTATTTAACAAGTGAAAGACTAATGCTCAGAGAGATAAATAAATTGCCCCAAATCACACAATAGTGAGTAGCAAGGCTGGTGTTCAGACTCAGGCCATCTGGCTCCAAGTGTGTGTTTACTGGTGAGTGGCTCAGATGGTTTTGTTAACACGGGTGAATCCATGTCACAGAGGAGGTCTGCGACCTGTCCCAGGTTCCCAGACTTGGAATAGATTGCCTGATATTTGCAGGAAAATGCTAGGTCAGGGGTGGGGTGTGTTTTCTTTTGCAGTTTTGATTGTTCTTATTTACTTATTTATTTATTTATTAATGAATCACCATGAGGTACATTACAGACTTACAAACTTTTGTGCTTACATTTCAGTCATACAATGACTGAGTACCCACCTCTCCACCAGTGTCCATTCTCCACCACAAATGTTCCAGTATCCCTCCCACCAATCCCCCTCCACCCTCCACCCCCCACCCTGCCTCTATGGTAGGCACATTCCCTTTTAATTTCTCTCTCTCCTTTATGGTTTGCGATACAGGTATTAAGTGGCCATCATCTTCAGTCTATAGTCTACTTTCAGCATGCATCGCCCATCCTGAACAAGCCCTCTAAGCATCTTTTACTTGGTCCCTTCTCTATCTGAGCTGCCTTTTCCCCTATCATGTGAGGCTGGCTTCCAAGTCATGGAGAAATCTTCCTGGTCCTTATCTTTACTATCCTTGGGTGTTAGTCTCCCATTATGTTACTTTATATACAGTTTTGATTGTTCTTATAGCAAGGCCATTGTCCTGATGTCTCTGTCTACCAGAGTCCTAGTAGTTGACCTTGACTACAGTGGCGGCATCTGGATAATTCAGGTCAAAATCGTCTGTTTTTTAGGGTCTTTTTTTCCTTATAAATTCTTCTGTTTGACCTTCTCTGGCACAGAAGGAATTTGTACCCTCTCTCCACACCCCATTCTAGCTCTCTATAGCACAGTCTTCCGTGCTTTCCTGCAGATCAGGAGAAGATCTGTATCCTGGTCATGAACATGCACAGGATCACACAGGTATCAAGAAAATGGGGTTGAAAACACCCTCATGTCCTCTACCCACCTGCTCATCTCTGCCAGCCTGGTGGCAGAAGGCCCCTACTCTCCTGATGCTTCTGCTGAATCTGGCTTTGTCCTAGACAGGATGGATATAGTTTGAAGGTATTTCCTGTGCTATCACATTACTGCCTACTGATAATGCCTCTCTTCATTTATTGTTTAATCCATTTGCTATTGCCAGACTGCTGTTTGTGGAGTGAGCCTGTTTTTTTTCTCATGCTTCATCCTCCGCACTGTGCTGGGTGTGGTGTAAGTGCTTAATGATTGGTGGAGGGACTTCAGAAAAGCTGTTGCCTCTTCTCTGGGCCTCAGTTTCCTCATCTGTGAGCAAGGTGGCTGGTCCTTTTTTACCTAGACTCCAATATGTTCTATGATTATGTTATGTAAACTGAACTATTACTGAGCCACCTTAAAATGCAAAAGGTAATTGATGAAAATGTGTGTATATGTTTTTGCATAGATATGCATGTATTTATATTTTATCACAAATAAATTTAAGAAAGCTATAATTGATATATAAAATTTAAATGTATATATAATATCTTATATATGTATATTATATATGTAGGTGTGTATGTGTCTCTTACACTCACACATATAATTAGAGAAAGCACAGTAATGATATTAAGCCAGTCTGGGAAAAGTGAATTTATAGCAATAGATATTTTTTGTCTAGTTTTAATTTCTGCTATATCCTTAGCTCTTAGAATAAGCCTGGTATTAGCTGACACTCAATAAATATTTGTTCAAAGGCTGAATGGCTCAGCCTCATGTACAAGCCAAAGGGATGCCCCAGGGCCTTTCAGGTAAGTGTGGAGAGAGTGGGTTTGCTGCAGAGAACCCTCTCCCTCCCAGCCTTAAGGCAGGTTGGCATGTTCTGTGTTTGCTTTAAATGTTCCCTGTAATGCCTTAGAGATCCACCCACTCTGCCTTCCATTGCCTTTCAGAATCCCATTGGGCACAAAGGTCTGACTGTGTTCTTATCCAAAGGGGAAAAAAAGAAATACCACATCGGAAATGTCTCCACACACTCATTTCTACATTGCCATTTGTGTTAACCTGGTGAAGAAATTCAACAGAACTGAGTATCTTTGCAGAACGGAACTTCATAGAATAGTTCCGAAGCAAAAATTTTAGAACGAATCTCTTTACCCTTCTGAATTACCAAATAAACATCTCTCTAGAGAGGTCTTCTTAGGATGTGTGGGGAGAGGTTGTAGTACAGGGCTACTCGTGGTCCATATGCCCATCTTCCTATGAGCTCTCCTAGAGCATCATTCTGGATACAGAAAAAGTAATTTTTCTTCTTCAGAAACCCTCAAAGTATAGCTGCAGGTTACAAAGATGAAACACTATTGTGTACATAGAAATCTACCTCGGAAGCCACAGGTAATTGACTCTCTGTTTTTTTATGCTACAGAATTGCAACCTCAAACATTTCTGTTGTACACCTCAAGGCATTCATTATTAAACACTGAATTTGGCTTATCTTAACCATGACCTTATGATAATGGGGAAATGGGGAAAATGAAGTCCTCTTTATCTTCATTGTTACCCTTGTTATTCATGGTGAAATGGAGAAAACCCAGAAAAATCATAAGACTTAGCAGCTGCTAAGAGGATTTGAGGAACCTCTGAGTATCTACCCAACCCAAATTTTCAACATTTTTTCTCTCACTACAGTGACTACATTTTTCAGCATTAGAATTTTTGTGTAGGGTTTGCATCACACCCCTACATGCACATAAACTTACTCCTGCCTCTGTGCTCAGAGATCACTCCTGGCAGGACTCAGGGGACCGACCATATGAGGTGCTGAGGAGCAAACCTGAGTCAGCTATTTGGAAGGCAAGTGCTGTACTATCTCTCCAGTCCCATCAGCATTGATATTTAGCAGATTTATTCCCTTGTCTTTGAAAAATTTAACAAGATAATATCTAATACGGTGACAACTTAAGCCACTGTAATAAAAGGAGAGCTTGGTATTTATTAGATTAACCAACCAATCACTTAAAAAGTTCCTTAGACTAGTTAAAGCAACTTTAATACGGGGCTGGAGTGACAGCACAGCGGGTAGGGCGCTTGCCTTGCACGCGGCCGACCCGGGTTTGATTCCCAGCATTCCATATGATCCCCTGAGCACTGCCAGGGGTAATTCCTGAGTGCAGAGCCAGGAGTGACTCCTGTGCATCGCCGGGTGTGACCCAAAAAGCAAAAAAAAAAAAAAAATCAACTTTAATACATCTACACAATGGAATATTGTGCAGCTGTTAGGAAAGATGAGGTCATGAAATTTGCTTGTAAGTGGATGGTTGGAGAGTCCAGCAAGTTGCCGAGAGTATCTTGCTCCCATGGCAGAGCCTGCCATGGCGTATTCGATATGCCAAAAACAGTAACAATAAGTATCACAGTGGAGACGTTACTGGTGCCCGCTCGAGCAAATCGATGAGCAATGGGATGACAGTGATACAGTGACAGTGAAGTGGTTAGTTATGGAGAATATCATGCTAAATGAATGAGTCAGAAAGAGAGGGACAGACATAGAATGACTGCACTCATTTGTGGAATATAAAATATCATAATATGAGACTAACACCCCAGGACAGCAGAGACAGGGCCAGGAAGATTGCTTCATGGTTGGAAGCCTGCCTTATGAGCTGGGAGAGAGAGAGAGAGAGAGAGAGAGAGAGAGAGAGAGAGAGAGAGAGAGAGAGAGAGAGAGAGAGAGAGAGAGAGAGAGAGAGAGAGAGAGAGAGAGAGAGAGAGAGAGAGAGAGAGAGAGAGAGAGAGAGAGAGAGAGAGAGAGAGAGAGAGAGAGGCAGTGGGAGGGGTGAAACGAGGGGGGTTAGGGATACTAGGGACACTGATGTGGAAAATGTACACGGGTAGAGGGATGGGTGTTTGATTATTGTATGACTGCAACTCAAACGTGAAAGCTTTGAAGTGTAGCTCATGGTGATTCAATAAAAATAAATAAATAAAATAAAAGGTCCTTAGGGTTCTAGAAAAGATCAATGATTTGGATATTCTGATACTGATCTTTGCCTTTTAACATTTAACATTAGGACTTTATGCTTTAATTTTTATAATGTTGAGATATAATTTTCCAATATTGAGATACATTTTAGTATATTTGTATTTTATATATTTCATATATATTTCATATATTTTAGTATATTTGTGATATATTTAATATGTTTAAAACATTTATACTATAAAATAAAATAAATAATTTATATTTATAAACATTTTGGCCCATATAATGGGCGCAATGTGGCCACGTGACATCTAATAGCCTAGTTCTCCCTCTTGGAGAACTTGACAAGCTACCAAGAGTCTATTGCCCGCTCGGGAGAGCCTGGCAAGCTCCCTGTAGCGTATTCATATCACAAATACAGTAACAGATATATACATACCTCTCGGAGAGCCCGGCAAGCTACCCAGTGTATCCCACTTGCACAGCAGAGCCTGGCAAGCTACCTGTTGCGTATTTGATATGCCAAAAAACAGTAACGATAGGTCTCATTCCCCTGACCCTGAAAGAGCCTCCAATTGTTGGGAAAGACGAGTAAGGAGAGACTGCTAAAATCTCAGGGCTGAGTGTAATAAAGACATTACTGGTGCCTGCTCGAGTAAATCGAGGAACAACGGGATGACAGTGACAGTGATACAGTGATAGGGTTGTATTGTTTGATGGTTTTGAAGTCTTGATAATGGTGGTAGTTGTGAGGACCAGAGGATGATAGTGGTGATATTCCTAATGATGATGGTAATGATGGCCGTGATGATGATGATATTAATGTGAGGGTAGTAGAACTAATAATTATAGAAAAGTACCATATTTGTTGAAGGTATTATGTATCTCATACTATGGTAAACACTCAGCATTAACTATATCAGTCTGTCCTCATATTCACTTTTATATGTCCATTTTATAGATAAGAAAAAATTGAAACTCAAAGAGATTAAGCCATTTAATCAGTTGCTCAGCTGAGAAAAGACTAAAGCCTACCAAAGAATTAAGACAGTTTCCTACCTCAAGCACGCTGCTTTTTCAGTGTTTAGAAGTAGTTTTCAGGTCTCTGGAGAGTAAGAATAAACACAATATGGAAGGATGTAGATGGCAGGACATGTGCTGACTTAATCTCTTGGCCTCAAATCCCCTCTGCTTATCACTGTGATAGTTATTATTCAGTGGTAACAGACCTCTGATGGGCTTCTGTGCCCACCTTTGATAAAGAAATCCATTGGAAAGAACAAGGATACATTTTGGTGAACATAGTAGGAACTTCTAAGTGAATGAAAGTCTCTTATCTGTAATTTAATTTTTTTTCCCTTTGAAGAGAGGACAGACTATCCATTCTGGGATCACAGTCCCTGAGAAAATGTAGAGCTTTGAGAAGTACTACTAAATGTGGCGTTTTTCTTAGAGAATGCTGTTCCAGGAAAATAGGAGAGCAATTCCCTGAGAAGACTGAGCCAATGTAAAGCCATGAAGGGACTAAAGGGACAGTTATTCCTCTCAAGAGCTGACAAGAACTCAAAGTTTGCATTTGGGAGAACAAACTGTATAAACACTGTCTCTTTCTTCACCCTTACTTCAACTGCAGTTAAAAAGCCATGAGGTGTGGGGCAAGAGTGATAGTACAGCTGCAAGAGTGCTTGCCTTGCATGTGGCTGACCCAGATTTCATCATTGGTACCATATAGTGATCCCTGAGCACCACCAGTTGTGGCCCTATAAAAAAAAAAAGAAAAGGCAATGATATAAACATTGACTGCTGTACACAGTTAAAGACCTGTGCCATTTCTCCTGATAAAAGGAATGAATCTTCCAGCAGTCCCACTCAGATTAAGAGAACAGGGGAGAACCAATGATAAAACCCATAGGGAAGTGCTCTCTAATCTTGGACAGTGACATGTACAGGAGGTCAGGGTAAGGTCTTTCCCTTTACAGTAAGTGACTTCTACCCAGCGGTTCAGTCAGAATGTCTAACCTTTGGGATTTTCACCTTGTCCATTCTGACCATCTCCCCCCACAAACAGTGAGTCTGAGAAGCAAGATACAAAGGGATCGAGGATGTCCAACAGAGTGGCTGCAGTTGTATCAGCAAAGGACTTCGCATACTGGACCACTATCTGAATCAAGCAAGCAAAGTAGGTTTTATTTTGTCTTAGTTTTCCTCCCCTGGATATGTTCCTGTCCGTGTCCTGCTTGGTCTAGCCAGGGTCTTGAGTACTAATTTCCTTTTCCTTCATTAAAATACCTCCCCAAAGCTCAAGAAATCAGACTGGCACATAAAATTTCTGATACCACTGCAAAGGATTAGCCTTTAGAAGGACCATTGCCTTTAAAGAGGCTTTTTCATCATTGACACACATCAAATTCAGTGGTGGAACATTTATAAATAGGGAGGCCTGGGCCCCACTCAAAAAAAAAAAAAACTCTGCAGAGTTAAATAAAACAAAACAAAACACTCCAAGGTGATTCTCCTGTACAACCAAGGCGGGAAGTCATTCCTAGTTTGAATGAGAGGTTCTTGGTGTGTGGTCCCCAGAACTTCAGCATCAACATCACCTGGGAACTTAGGAATGCAAATTGTGAGGCCTGAGTCAAACCTTCTAAATCAGAAACTCTGAGGTGGGGAGCCCAGCACTCTATATTTTACTATATCATTCAGAGGATGTATGCTGAAGTTTGCAGTACTTTAAGTGAAAGGCTTGAGGATGAAATGGAACAACTTGAGAAGGAGGAACGTGGAGAGGGGGCAGGCGCTACCTCTGAAACCACACTTCAAGTAGTTGGCCAGTCTGTGCTAACATAAAACCACTACTGGTTACTTGTTTAGCCACTGAAGTTGTCTGATTTATAGACTACCAACCATGTTTGGAAATTTTCTTCCACTCAGAAGGGTAGTCTCACCTAAGATGGCAACATTAGCTACCCAGTAGTGGTGGTTATGTTGGTAGTCACGACTACTTCCCTTTCTTCCTCCCATGCCCTACAAACCGCAGACCACTAGTAGTATGGGAGGACAGAGTCAAGCCAGCAAATGAGGTTGTAGAAGGGGAAGTAAATGATTCGTTAAACTAACTTGAACTGACTCAGAGGCCAAGGGACTCAGCTGCACAGTATTTCTTAATTTTCAATTTTGTTTTAAAAAGTGACTCTGTTGGCCCACGCATGGATGGGTCTGAGCACCCCTGTAGGGCCCCCCACAACTAAGAGAAAAAGTATTCCAAAGCATGAAGGTCTTCATGACCTAAAATGTTATACATGAGAAAGATGTTTTGAAAATTTATTTGGCTGAGATGGGAAGACATTTCAATTATAATCAGCCAGTTCTATTCATGATACCTATGATAGATCCATAAATAAGAGAGACTCTGTCCCTAGCCTCAGAACCAAGGAGAGGGGAAAAAACAGGTAAGATGTTTGCTAATTAAGAGGAGGCAGAATAAAGCTGCAGTGTGAGCCTCTGGAGACTTCTCTGACCTTGGTTTGGCAGCAGGTAAAGACTTTTCTCTCTGGGGCACTCCATTCTGAAGTCACTTATAACTATATTCTGTATAAACTACTTCACTTTATAGGGCTCTCTTTTCTCTACTTTGAGGAGGTAGTTTTCTCAAACCGTGCTCAGGTCCTGGGTCTCAGCAGTGATTCGAGGTCAGTTGAGTGGCTGTTTGGCCCGAAGTTATGATGGTCAAGTTGTGCCAAGGATATCTGGCAGTTCTGGGTCTCCCTTCTCTCATATTTCATTGATAAAGTTATCAAAAATAAAGAAGAGACCTCTCTGCACAAGTGATGTTGAATCTGAAACTAAAATACAGTAATGAAACTAGGTTCATTCAGTGGCAAGGATGTAGGGGAGGGAAGTAAAGTGTGAAGAAGAGTACTGGAGCTATAGTAAAATGGGTAGGGCACTTGCCTTGCATGCATCTGACCCAGGTTTGATCCCCAGCACTCCACATGGTTATCCAAGTTTGCCAGGAGTGATCCTTTAGAGAAGAGTTGGGAGTAAGCTCTGACTACCTTGAGATGTGGCTAAAAAATTAGTAACAACAACAAAAAGAGCTCAGAAAAGAACATCCTAGGCAGATGAAGAGCCTGTGTAAGGACTTGAGAGAGAACTGGTGTGATAGTCTTGAAGTTACAAGATAAATTTGGCAAACCCTAGAGACTATAGGGAATATGATAGAAGATGAGGTTAGTAAGGGAGCAAACCTGTATCCCTGAAGAACTCTGAAATTAGATGAAGAATTTGAACAAGGACCTGAGGACAATTGGAAGCCACTCAAGGATTTAGAGCAGTGAAAAAAAAGATGACAGATTTGCATGAAAATTGAATCTCTTGGCTGCAATTTGGAAAGTTGATTGGGTGGAGGAAGAGTAGGTATTGGAAGACAGGAAATTTCTGTTATACAGACTAATGAGTCTTTACTTAGGAAAATAGGAAATGAACTAATACTCTATGAGATTAAAGTGTGTGTTTTCTTTTATGTTCTTTTTCAGCCCTAGGTTTGTTTTTTGGATAAAACTGATCTGTGGTAGCTTTCGTTAATGAGTGTATATGTGTGACTTATGGAATGCCTTGCCAGTGACTCGGGTGAATCAACTAATACCTATTGATAGAACACTTAACAATTGCAAATTAAAAATAAAATACAGTGCTGGACACCAAGGAGATTCCAGCTAGTGTCCTTAACTATAAGGCACTAACAATTGAGTTATATAAATAAAGAAAATCATTTAAACATATAGCAGAAATTAAAGCAGTATGTGATTAGTGATCAAAAATGGTGCAATCATGCCCATTCTAAGAGGAAGATTAGAAGTAGTTTCATGGAAGATGTAGGTCTGGGCAAAGCTTGCATGTATTGTGGGAAGTGGGCAGACAGGCATGGTGAGCTCATTGTAGGTGGGGAGTGGTATAAGCAGCCGACTTGTGGTTTGATTTAAGTTTGTGGTCTCAAATCATCTTGATTTTGGGAGAATGTCCAGAGAGCCTAATACATAATAGAAAACATTACCTTTCAGCAAAGAATAAGGTGGTAGTGGATGTTCCTATCATAATTAGGGGGATGGGCTGGAACTGTTGTACATTGGGTAGGACACTTGCCTTGCATATTGCCATCCTGAATTGGATTCCTAGCAATACATATGATCCTCGGGGCTCCAGGAATGATCCCTGAACACAAAGACAGGAGTAACCCCTGAATAATGCCCAGTGTGACCCATGAAACAGGCCACCATAATTCTGTAATTAGAGGTAAGTTTTTTGTCACACCTGTTGAAGCCGCAGCAGAATAGGGGATATGGGTGGATTTGGTTGGAAAGGCTTGTGAGATTCACTTAGACTAGACTTGAGAAAGGCAGAGGGGCCCCAAGTGCTACTACAGGGGAGCAGTAGTAGTGGTAGTTCTGGTAGTTCTCAGAACCTTGCCTAGTACCGTGGCAAATTCAAAGTTACATGGGGTCACTGCTAAAGTGCTCTTTCCCAGGAACCTTAGTTCTTTGCCCCAAGGCTCTGGAACAATCTGTTCTCCAACTGAAGACCAATAGTTGGAAAGGATAACTTGGTGCTGAATTGACCTCAGATCTCAAATAGAGGTCACCTGATGGTGATCCTGGGAAGGTGAATAGAAGATGTTTCAGGATAGAGGGACTGAAGAGGGTCCTTGTCATGGTAGAGTCAGGTCTGAGACAGGCCAGAGGGCTTTGCCTGTTAAGAGAGGTCAAGGGGAGTGTCCCAGAGTAAAAAATTTCCTACCGTGTGTGTTGTTCAGAGCAGGCTGAGGACCAGGAAAATTCATAGTGGGAGTAGACAGTCTATGGACTCTCAGTTTTCAAGGGAGTTGGTTGTTTTTGTTTTATATATTGGATAGCCACTTAATAATTCATTTGGAAAGAAAAATGGTATCTTCAGATAGAAACCAGTGGAAAATCTTGGTCAAATGGCCTTTTCTACAATATGCTTTTCTGGTGCCTGCTACCAGATTTGAAGGAATGTACCTGGTACCCTGTGGTACCCACTAGGGTGGCAGCCCCAATCCCTTGGATGCTCTCAGTGTGTATGCCAGGCAAAGCTCTGCAGAGGTGCTGGGGGCAGGGTGGGGTAGTGAGAAGCAGAGAGCTGCCAGAGGAGGAGAAACAATGGGCCAGTGTGAGGGCTGCCCGAGGGGCTCAGCGGAGGTGACAGTCCACCGGGGCTGCGGAGGCGTATTTGTCCAGGCAGGAAGCCACAGGGGACCCCGAGCCAGCCTGCCCTGGCACAACTCCTGACCACCTGCAGTAGTGCCTCTGGGCACCAGGAGGATGGCAGGAGCAGTCACTGGGAAGCACACCCAGCCCCTTCCTTGGTCAGGCTCGTTTCTCCTTTACTTCCTGGTTATGCTTGAGGATGCCCTGTACCCTCTCTCCTCACCCCTAAGAATCCTCCACTGTGTTCAGGTTGTTCAGGTTGTTTCTTAGTCACTTTATGGCCTCATTATCTGGGAGGCATTTCCGGAATAGGGGAAGAGTCTAATAAAACTGTAAAGGAGATAGACCGTGTAGACTCTCTTCATTGAGAGTGGAAAACAGTGTTCCCATGACTAGGCTGGGTTTGCCTTGCACTCGGCCAACCCGGGTTTGATCCCTGGCATCCCATATGGCCGCCCCAGTACCACTAGGAGTAATTCCTGAGTGCAGAGCCAGGAGTAACTCCTGTTCATCACTGGGTGTGACCCAAAAAATGACAACAACAACAACAAAACTCCCATGAGTAGGCTGGGATTCTCCCACTGTTGGGATTGCTGGTCCCACAGAGCTAGAACTATTTTGTGATGCGCTGGAGAAGCTATCTCCCAAGACAACACCCCCTGTTAGTTTCTGGGGTACAAAGCCTTCCTCTATAAGCCTGGGCACAGCACCTAAGGAGAAACTCACATTGGTCCCTATGATCAAGCAGCAGAAATGAGTAGGCTATGGAGGTGGACACACTTCAGGCATCGTCTAAACATGGTATATGGAAAGACAGGCCTATGAGCCATTGGAACAAGTGATCACTGCCGGTCCAGGAAGCTGAACTTCACTGGCTTGATTCCTTCTCCCTGTTTCCCATCCTCTGGGCTCTGGTATTGTCATCACATTCCTTCATTTAGATCATAATGACATTTGTTGTGGATCTGATGTTGCTTGCATGAGGAGACTCCTATCCATACAGAATTTTGTCTGAATCTTTACAGCAGCCTAGTGAGGAACTAATATTTGGATTGGACATATTTGTAAATTGAGCCACAGCACTAAGTGACCTGATCAAGGAAATACAGTTTGAAGTGGGTGAGCAAGATTTGAACCTCCTTCTGTCATTCCAGAGGTAAAATTCTTAATGACTTTTTTTCTGTGAAATCTTTGAAAAAAGCATGAGCCTGCCTTTACTGTGTTGAGCAGAGGTGAGTTGTTCAACTTCGGTCTCACAGGAAACTTCCCAAGGGGGTGATTGAACTTCTGAGTATGAGTTGGTGTCTGGGGAATGGGATGGGTTGTCACTTGTCATTCAGGTCTCCTTCCCCCAGAGTTTTCTTCCCATCTAGGCCATAGATTCTCCAGTTGTATTTTAGTAATTAGAAGCTTCTCTTATGGCTTCTTTCTGCAATCTCTGTCCCCTAAAGATACGAGTGGCTAATGAAGAAATTCCCTTAGGAGGCTTATGGTGCATCTAAAATTTAGGGCTAAGATAGAAGATCTCTGTATATACAGCACTCCAGGAACTCCCAGTCAGTATGTACTTTTTGGGTACTCATGAGGCTGACATCCATGGTGAGTTACTAATGGCATTTAAAGATTAAATGTTCAAAGACTTGATGTCTGCCATTTTCTCTAATAAACCCAAGCTGCCATCATAATCTCTGACAAATGGGACCAAATATCTGCTTAGATTAGATTAGATGAAATTTACCTTCTTTGATAAAACTATTTACTTTCTCAACCCAGTGGAACTAGCAGGAGAGCTCCAGAATAACAGTGACCGGATTGAAATGGTCTCTGTTCTTCTAGCAATCTTGGTATTGCCGATGAACCTAGGTGATTATACACCATATAATCTGTCATCACTGACATGGTTCCACATCTCTCTTGGTCTAGGTAGTATCACCACAGAACTACATTGGATCCTATGCTCAAGCCACCCTCAATATTGTAATAGTAATAGCTCTTCCTTTTATATATGATTTCTCTTTGCCACATACTTTTTTTTTGCATATACTAACCTAATCCTTACAAAAGTTTATAATATAGTCACCCAAAGAGATTAAACAACTTGTTCAAGGTTGGTGGAGGCAAGATCCAACACAAGCATTTGGCTTGTGAGTCTAGCCTCTCAGCCTTCTCAACCACCACTACACAGACTGGAATCTCTCCTGTCCTAAAAGCTCAGGGCCAAGCACTGGGGGCTGGGGGGATGAAAGAGTCAGTTCAGACCCTGCTTTATGAAAATCCAGAGAGGAGATGTAGAAGGGGAGCTGAAGAAGGCATGTGATCCTGGAACAATGGATTGTCAGCATCACCTTGGAACTTGTGGGAAATTTGTTCCAAAGATGAAGAAACCAGTTTAAGAAGAAATTATCTATATCGTGATTCTTGGTGGTGGAATATGTGCACTGGTGAAGGGATGGGTGTTTGAGCATTGTATAACTGAGACTTTAACCTGAAAGCTTTGTAACTTTCCACATGGTGAATCAATAAAAGAATTAAAAAAAAAAAGAAATTATCTACCCAGAGACACCTAGCTAGGTGAGGGCAGTGATGGACCTAGAACCTAGCTGTCTGATGGATCACCTGTCCATTTCACATTTATGATCCTGGGAACAGTATTGTCAGCATCACCTTGGAACCTGAGAGAAATTCAAATGATATGACCTCATCTTGTACCTGGAAATTCAGAAATTCTGGGAGTGATGACTTTGACAAATGGTAAAATTTGGAAATTGGTGGAATAGGGAGCCAGGATAATAAGTTCTAGGCCCATCACCACCCTTGCCTAACTACATGTCCCTGGGTAGATAATTTTATCTTTTTGAGATTGGTTTCTTCATTTTTAAAATGAATGACCCAGTCTAGATTAATTGCATTTTGTTAATCCAGCAAATATTTCTTTAGAGTTTACCATATGATAGATTCTGAGATTACAAAGACACCATGGCCTTAAAGTAGAACACAGTAAAAGACAGATGGTTTTGGATCACTTGCTATCACCATTCTAAGTTCAACCTTAGTTAATTCTTGCTATAACACTTGTTAGAAAGATTCATCCCTGTAGCTTGGCTTTGAGCTTTTAGGAGAGTAGGCATTCCAGCGTGTGCACTGGGGCATATGACATTTCCTCAGACAAACCTGCTTGATGTTCATTTTAACTCCTACAAAATCTCTGCAGAATTGTCTCACCTTCTGAGAAAGAATAAAGGCTAGTGATCAATAGAGTCAGGAGACTGTATTGAGCACACACTCTGAAGTGACATTGTGTCAAATTTCTGGACCTAGAAGAAACCAGAGATGTTACCCTAAGGAATTTATACGCCTTGTAGAAAAAGAGGGAGATTACAAGATTTTTACATTCCACAACTCTGTGTCATCTATACAGCCAGAAATCCAAATTTAGGCAGAGATGAGTCTGGATTGCCTAGCAATCTCTGTGGCACTTTGCTCTGGATCTTGCATGTTTCACTGGTGTAAAATGTTACCTTACTTTCCAAAGTGAAGTGATCTGGCTGGATCCTAGTCTGTGAATGTGTTTCTAGAAGTCTTTGGGGCAAGAGGTAGGCAAAGACATTTTTTTTTTTTTTGCTTTTTGGGTCACACACCTGGCAATACACAGGGGTTACTCCTGGTTTTGCACTCAGAAATTACTCCTGGTGGTACTCAGGGGACCATATGGGATGCTGGGAATCAAACCCGGGTCGGCCACATGCAAGGCAAACACCCTACCTGCTGTGTGATCTCTCCAGTCCCAGGCAAGGATATTCTTATCCTATTAGAATTTTATATTTGAGGATAAATATCTGTTAAAAATCTGCCTAGGAATTGTTGACAGAGAAGACAGCCCATAAGAAACTTGCCTCTACTTCCTGCTCTCCAGCTGCATGTTCTCCTGTTCTCTTTTGCCAGTGGCTGATGCTGATATGGCATTGAATTTGTTGACTTAGACTCTGAGTTAAAGGCCAACTGATGTTTTTTTCTATTATTTGTGTCCCTTAGTTGGTTTTAAGAAAAACTTTGTTGCATGTGCCCTGTAGGAATATAAGGCTGGTTGCCTCAATGCCTATATGCTTTTCAGAAATGTACTTTCTGTTCCACTGCTTTTCTTGTCTTCATGGAAAGAGTTCTCTTTCTCTCTGTGTCTCTCTGTCTCTCTCTCTCCCACTTTCCCCCAAATCATATTAAAATGTGAAATCTTTGAAACTATGAACCTTATTTTCTTCTTAAAGGCTGTATCTTCATGCCAAATACAGTCTGGATTGTAGGAGAATTACAATCAACAAATATTTGTTGAATAATGAATGAATAGATGAATGGCTGGATGGGTAGAAGTAGGGAGGGATAAAAAAATGAATAATTTGTTGTACTGGAATTTATTGTGGGGTGGTAGAGATTTATGGTGACTAAGAGCCATGGAATCAGGTTGCCCAGGTTGGGTCCCTGACTTTTCTTCTGAACTGTATGTTTTAGCCAAGTTTCTTAACCTTATTATACTTTTGAATCTGTAATGTGAAACTAATACTTTAAAGCATTGTTATGAGGATTATATGAAGTAATTAAATGCAAAGTATTTAGAACATTTTCTGGCATTAAATAAATGTCCAGAAGATTTGAAAACCTTTAACTTTGTGAACTGGAAAGTAAGTCCAAGTGAACTTCCTGGAATTTTATTTCTTTTCCCCTCCACCCACAGCACAAATGTTTCCCTTGATGTCTGTGGGACACATTAGGGAATTTTTGTATTTTCAGATAACAATAATTCATGCCATCATTTTATATTTAGGGTGTGTCTATCATATATATTATATAAAAATATATGTAACTTTTTATTGCACTAGGCACAGATACCAGGGTTAAATCAAAATACCAATTCCATTAATAATAACTTCTGCTTACAAAATCTTTACCCTGGTATTGCAAAAAATTTGGTGGTAAGTGCTGTGCCAGTGGATCGTGGTTTTTCAGGTATTAATTACATCTAACACCTGACTTTTTTTCTGGGTTTAATGATTTGATTTACTACTCTCTCCATGAGTTTTCTATAGCCACATATACCTCACTGTTACTGTTGATTGAATTAAGTCCTTTGCCTTTGGGCGGGGGGGGGGGGCAGATTCTTTTTCTTTGTCTCTAAGCTATCTAAAAATTTTGAGTTCTTTCTCTCTTTATTATCCTTTTCTTTTCCTCCCCCAACATTTTTGCTTTAGTCTCCTTTCATCTCCATCTCTTTCTTCATTCATTCATTCATTTGCTTTTCTCTGCCACCAAGTTAGAGCAGTGTTAGTTGAAAAACAACAGTACAACTTCCTGCCCACCAGCTCCACCCGTGACCGAAAGTTGCCCAGGAACATGGCATGTATGCAAATAGATTTGTCTTGACATGCTGGAGTCTTTTCCTTTTTGTAGTAAATGAAGTAAACGAAGCCTTTGATTCATAAGGAAATGTACTTTGACTTTACAGTAATTCCTATTTTCATAGTGTTTGAGCATAGATCATGAACTACACCCAGTAAAAATCCTTAGTCACTTGGTGGCTTGGTGTTTTAGGAAGAGGATGAGGAGCAGGTTCTTTGTCACATTTTGAGAAGGAAAGATAATTGACAAATATCACTTCAATCATTGATCCCATCATATTACTCCTTTAATCCGTCTTCAAGGAGAGCAGGGACCAATAACTATATCTTTATAGCATCTGCTATTTGACTAAACAACCAGTTTTTTAAATATACTTTCCACTATGTGATACTTATTTACAAGCACTATAGGATATGAGATGGATATCTACTTTCTCTGTCATTGTCACTGTCATCCTGCTGTTCATCTATTTGTTCGAGCGGGCACCAGTAACGTCTCTCATTGAGAGACTTATTGTTTTTGGCATATCCAATACGCACGGGTAGCTTGCCAGGCTCTGGCGCGAGGGCTCGGTACTCTCAGTAGCTTGCTGGGCTCTCCAAGAGGGGTGGAGGAATCGAACTCGGGTTGGCCGTGTGAAAGGTGAACGCCCAACCGCTGTGCTATCGCGTTAGCCCAGCATCTGCTATTTGAAAGGTATATCTCTGTATCTGTATTTGTACTATAACTGTGTCTTTTTTTTTCTTTTTGGATCACATCCGGCGATGCACAGAGGTTACTCCTGGCTCTGCACTCAGGAATTACTCCTGGTGGTGCTTAGGAGTCCATATGGGATGCTGGGAATCGAACCCGGGTTGGCTGCGTGCAAGGCAAATGCCCTACCCGCTGTGCTATTGCTCCAGCCCCTTTAACTGTGTCTTTATAAGCAATATGCAATAACTGTTAGATATGTACAAGTATATACTGCACAAAGATATATGCGATAACTATAACTTTATAGCACCTCAAATAACACTTGCTATTAATCCATAGGAAAGGATTGTCTCTGGGTGAAGAATACATGGAGCCAAGTTATCTTCTTTATTATCCATTTTTACCTGGACAAAGGATCTTCCATGCTACACTTAAACTGGGGATTACTGTTTTTCTGCTTAAAGGAGCATTTCAATGTATACAAGTTGAAGAGAATAGATAGAAAAAGGAATCTTGAGAGAAAAGGAAGGACTAGTTTTGGATTGCCCAGTTTAGTGCTTTCTAAGGACTGGAGCGATAGCACAGTGGGTAGGGCGTTTGCCTTGCACACAGCCGACCCAGATTCGATTCCTCCATCCCTCTTGGAGAGCCCAGCAAGCTACTGAAAGTTTCTCGCCTGCATGGCAGAGCCTGGCAAGCTCCCTGCAGCACATTAGATATGCCAAAAGCAGTAACAACAAGTCTCACAATAGAGACGTTACTAGTGCCCGCTCGAGCAAATCGATGAACAACGAGACAACAGTGCTATAGTGCTACAGCGCAGTGCTTTCTAAGTCACAAAAGTAATGTTGCCTAAAGTCTCCCACCGCTGCCGAGATGTGACCCTGGGGGCTGCACGAGAGTTCGGCTCCTCCACAGCTGCACGAGCGTGAATCCAGACCCAGCTGAACCAACTTCAACATGGACTGCTCCATTGCAGATTGTCTCCAGCCAGAAAACTAAGCCGCGACCCCATGCCCGCCTAGGAGGGGAAAGGTATTTCTCTCTCTCGCCTGTCCCTTCCTGGGGGTGAAGGGTGTGGGGACCGCCATATTATGACGACCACAGATGGGGTTTACCAGCTTGCAATGATCTGGAAGAAATCTCCCTGGACTTAGTTGTTAAAGTACAGAAAAACAAAACTGCACAGCCGCAGTAGACCTCATTTCTTTTCACAACAGGTCTGACTCTAATGGGGTGCTCCTAATAATATTGGTGAGGTTTGTGTTGAAATATTGAATGTAACCAAAGTAAATAGAAAGTAAAGTGAAATTTATCAGTTACAAGGCGGGGGGGTGCGGGGGTGGGCGGGATGGGAGGTGTACTGTGTGTTTGTTTTTTTTTTGTCTTCGGTGGTGGGATATGGGCACTGGTGAAGGGATGGTTGTTTCAGCATTTTATGACTAAGACTTAAGCCTGAAAGCATTGTAATTTTCCACATGGTGATTCAATAAAATAAAATTTAAAAAAATGTTGCCTAAAGTGTTGGCGTTTTATAAAATAGTTAACCAATGAAATTCTGGGTCACTCCAATCTTATTAAGTCAGGGTTTTTGAGGGCGGGGCCAAGGAATAATATTCTATGTAATTTGGATAAAACCCTCTCTCAGGATTTTTGTGGGATCTTCCAGTACAAAAACATTTCATTTTTTTTTCTCAGTGATAAGTTCTTGAGCACCTACATGCTCATATCCGTATCCCTAGTAACTAACCTAATTCTCAGTTCACAACAAAGTTAATGCTCAACAACATTTGCAGAAACTGGGTGGAGAATATTTTTTTAAAAAGAATAGTAGAAATAAGTACCAGGAGATTGTTTCCATGGCTTGGAGGCTGGTCTCTCATTCTGGGTAACTCAGGGAAGGAACCACCAAGCAAAATGTGGTTGGAGGTCATGTGGGGGAAGGGTGAGGCGGGCGGAATACAGACTAGAGACTGAACACAATGGCCACTCAACACCTCTTTTGCAAACCACAACACCTAATCAGAGAGAGAGAACAAAAGGGAATTCCCTGCCATAGTGGCAGGGTGGGGTGGGGGGGAGACGGGTCTGGGGAGGGGGGGAGGGATGTTGGGTTTACGGGTGGTGGAGAATGGGCACTGGTGAAGGGATGGGTTATTGAACTTTGTATGGGGGAAGCATGAGCATAAAGATGTATGGATCTGTAACTGTACCCTCACGATGACTCTCTAATTAAAAATAAACTAATAAAATAAAAAAAAATAGAATATTCTACAACTGTGGTAGACCAAAGGAATGTACTATTTGTTTGAAGATGGTGAAGTGATTAAATTAGACCATTTATCCAGTGTGTGGTACGAAGTATGATAAAGTAACCTCCTCCACACTCACCACACAAAACTCCAATGTAAGAAGAACATCAAAGGTAATCACTGTCACTGTCACTGTCATTGCGTTGCTCATCAATTTGCTCGAGCGGGAACCAGTAACGTCTCCATTGTGAGACTTGTTATTGTTTTTAGCATATTGAATACGTCCCGGATAGCTTGCCAGGCTCTCCTGTGTGGGCAAGATACTCTCAGTAGCTTATCGGGCTCTCTGAGAGGGGCAGAAGAATCGAACCCTGGATTGGCAGCGTGCAAGGCAAACTCCCTACCCTTTGTGCTATCGCTCCAGCCCTATCAAAGGTAATAACTGTAACAACCACTAGGTTTTCTTAGCTGTCTACTAGAATTATTTATGACTGACTTGGACCATAGATGAAATTATATCCACACAGTCCTTGATTTTTCTCACCTATAAAATTGGTGCATGGATATTTGCCAACTGCTTTTGTTGAAAAGAGGTTATTAGGGGGACTGGAGGCCATCTGTCTAGTATCTCAGGGCCTTCAGGCCATAAAGAAATTGGGCATCTTCCAGCCCTCATGAAGGCCTGGTTGTTACCGATAATAAAGTCATAGATTTTGAACACTGGTATCTCTCCTGGCCACTAAGATTTGAGTCAGTTTCTCTTTCTTCAGAATGAAAGTGATTTCCTTTCTAATTTGTCCAAATAATAATGGGTAGTTATTAGGGTACAATAAAACTGGAATTTCAATTCTTAGACCATTTCTAGATAAGGACTTGCCATGCAGCTGTCAGCCATATTGTAGATGGTAGCTAGGAACTTGGGATGGTGAAATTTGGTCTAAATCTCACCAGTTCTTTGGCAGGGTTTCAGGACCTGCTCTTTTCTTAGAAAAGAATAAATTGGTGATGGTTGACTAGTTCCTAGAATGCATAAATTGTGAGAGTAAATGCATGAAATTATGTGTTCGTGAAATTATGTATTCAGTTTTGAGTTCTCTTGAGTAGAATGGAACAATGAATATCAGTGTATGCAGAGAACTCTCTAACAGACTATTTCATTTACTTATTAAAAACTATTATCATCATGACTTTCTGGGAGGAGTTGGAAAAGAGGAAATTAAAACTTGAAAAGTTTAAATGAATTTCCTATAGGCAGAGAACAAATTTGCTATAACAGAGAACTAGATTCTAAGCCCTGGTCTCTGATTCTAAGTTAAATTACAGTTTCACTATGCTCTAAAGCCTTGCATTGAAGAATGAAATGATTCATCACTTGCAAGAGAAACAAGAAATGGACTGTTGTGTAGTGACTTGGTGTATAAGGAAACATGAAAGATTCACTATCAGCCGTAATAAAGTTTGGTATCACCCATATTATTTGGAGGACCCATTATTGCTCTAGCTAGATTTAAGCACTTTATCTTTCATATGTTTAAATTTCTTTTGTCATTGTATTTATCAAAAGTAAATAGTGGTTCCTTTTTTGGCGGGGGCACACCAGCCATACTCAGGAGTTACTCCTGGCTCTACACTCAGGAATTATTCCTGGCAGTGCTCAGGGAACCTATGGGATGCCAAGAATCAAACTTGCGTTGGCAGACACCCTAACTGCTGTACTATCTCTCTGGCCCCTAGTTCCTCATTTTAGAGTTCTGGTGAACTCTACAGACTGTCTCCCAAGGAAAATTTATGTATTTGCACACAAGATTTAGAGACCTCCTTTAAAATCATTCAGGTCCTCTCCTCATCTTCCATCTCCACTTCTAAGCCCAAGAAATATTTCTTTATAGCTCAAATAGCTTTCTAATTCTGTTCATGTAGTAAGAACAAAAATGCCACTTCATATCCATACTAGAGTTCTTAAATTTCAGTAACTTTAATTTTCTTTTATAAAAATAATATATTTTAATCTGCTTATGATCTCCTCCAGAGTCACATATTATGTGCCTCTACAAATTAAAGAGTTTAATAAGGATGACATTTCTAGGTCTTTTCAGTCATGTTAATATTTTATAGATATTTTATTTTGGGCAATTGTGGATTCACATTCCTCTCTTTTTCTCTGGGTTAAAGAAAATTTCTATAAAAAGCTTTAGTTGGGTTTTTGACTTCCTTTTGCTCCCATAATTCTTATAATTATTTCACATGATGTTGAGTGCTTCCTTCAAGAGAAATTTTATATATCTGAGACCTTATAAATCTGAGTGTATTTTCATTATGTTGTAATATTTAAATGATACTTTGGAAGGATTTAAAAAAAGGTCTAATACTCTTTTCTTGAATAGTTTGAAGACATTTCTTCATTGTATCTGGTTTCACTGTGGAGAAGAATATACTGTCATCATGAATTTTCTTTTAGGAGAGCGCACCCTGTGTTTTATTTTTGGGGGGCTGCTACTCTGGTTCTCTGTTCCTGGAAGTACTTGGGGGACCATTGGTGCTTGGGATCAAACATGGTCCCTCTGCATGCATGTGCTCCAATCCAATCCTCTGAGCCATCTCTCTGACCCCTCAATGAGTCTTCCCTCCCTCTCTCTCTCTCTCTCTCTCTCTCTCACTTTTTTGGGTAGTTGTTTTTTTTCTCTTTTTAGTATCTAGTCAGTATTAATCTTACTCAATAAGCTTTCTTCCTATTTCAAACACTTTAAATAAATATTTTTAGTTGAATCACTGGGACATACACAGTTATGAAGTTGTTTATAATTTGGTTTCAGTCATACAATGTTCCAACACCCATCCCTTCACCAGTGTACATTTACCACACCAATGTCTCCAGTTTCCCTTCTGCTAAACCCCACTCCACCCCCAGCCTGCCTCTATGGCACTTTTCTTCTCTCTCTTCTCTCATTTTTTCTCTCTCTTTTCTTTTGGGCATTATGGTTTGCAATACAGGTACTTAAAGATTTTCATGTATAGAAGGCAGCTCAGACAGAGAAGGGAACACCAACAAAAGTGCAGTGGAGGATCCACTCAGGATAGGAGAGGAGGGTTGAAAACAGACTATAGATTGAACAGGATAACTACCCAGTATCTCCATTCAAACCATAACACCCAAAAGGAGAGAGAGAACACTAAGGAATTCCCTGTCACAGGGGCAGGGGGAGGGGGCGGTGGGGGGTCGGATAGCACATGGGGGGAGGGAGGGACCCTGGGGCCATCGATGAATGAGAATGGGCACTGGTTGAGGTATGGGTACTCGAGTATTGTATGACTGTAACACAGGAACGAAACTCTGTAACTGCACTCTCACGGTGACTCATTAATAAAAAAAAATAAAAATAAAAAAAAGATTTTCATGTATATATCCCTTTCTGAGGGTTTTTAAAAAAATATGTTTCATACCCAGTTGTGTTCATAGTTTACTCCTGACTCTGAGCTCAGAGATCACTTCTGGTGGGTTTTGGGGAACCATATGTGGTGCTGGGATCAAACTTGGGACAGCTGTATGCAAGACAAAACCTTTACCCACTGTACTATCACTCCAGTCTTTTTTCTTCATTAATGTATTATTATTCTCAGTCAACTTTTAGAATTTTTATTTGGAATTTAATTAATTTTAATTTATTATTATTATAGTTTAGGAGACTATAATAATGTTAAAATTTGTGGTAGTGATATACAAACTTACTAACTTCTCCCTCCCCCCCCCCCAGTGCCCCCAGCAAAATGTCCATAACCTTCCACCACTGTCTTTGTTTCTTTTTTTTTTTTTTTTGCTTTTTGGGTCACACCTGGCGATGCACAGGGGTTACTCCTGTCTCTGCACTCACTCAAGAATTACCCCTGGCGGTGCTCAGGGGACCATATGGGATGCTGGGATTCGAACTCGGGTTGGTCGCGTGCAAGGCAAACGCCCTACCCGCTGTGCTATCGCTCCAGCCCCTGTCTTTGTTTCTTCCAGTCTTATGTTCCTTTCCCCCACCCTTGCCCCTCTTCTGGTCATTGATTTTGTATTGCAATCTCAGGGTTTGTCATTGCTCAGTACTAAATTTTTATTTTGACCATCTGTATACCATAGATTAGTGAGATCATCCTGTACTTGTCCTTTTCCTTCTGACTTATTTTGCTTAACATGATGCCCTCCAGTTCCATTCATGTTGCAGAAAATTGCATGATTTTATTGTTTGTTTGTTTTTTACAACTGCAGAGTATTCTGTTGTTTACATATACCACAACTTCTTGATCTCTATATTTGAACGTTTGGATTGTTTCCGTATCTTGACTATTGTATTAAAGACTGCAGTAAACATGGGTGTGTATGTGTTCGTTAAAATTAATAATTTTGTGTTTTGGGGTTAGATGCCGAGAAGTGGAATTGCTGGGTCATTTGGGGGTTCTATTATTACATTTTTGAGAAGTCTTCATACTGTTTTCTCTAGAGGTTGAACCACATGATTTTCCCACCAGCAGTGAATACGGTTTCTTTCTCCATATCCCTGGCTTCACTGTTTCCATCTTTTTTATATATGCCATTCTCACTGGTGTGAGATAATATCTCATTGTTGTTTTGATTTGAATTTTTCTAATCACAATGGTGATGATTACCTCCATATATATTATTAGTTATTATCTCAGTGGTTTCAATATGTGTTGTGGGGCCAGTGAGATAGTACAACAGGTAAGGCATCTGGCTGATTCTATCCCCATCATCACATATGGTTCCTTGAGCATCGCCAGAATTCACCCCTGAGGGAAGAGCCAGGAGTAAGTCCTGAGCACCAATAGGTGTGCCCTCCAAATAACAAAAAGGAAAAACTAAAATAAGCAAACAAACCAACCCAAAACAACCAACCAACTTCCCTGCCTCAAGTTACATTGTAATGCAGCCCAATGTTAGTTTTTTTCTTACCTCTTATTGTTTGATTACCATGTAAACCCTTTCAATTGAATTTTATTTTTTAATTTTAAGACTTTTTCTTTTTTTTTTTTGGCATATTGAATATGCCACGGGTGGCTTGCCAGCTCTGCTGTGCGGGCGAAATACTCTCGGTAGCTTGATGGGCTCTCCGAAAGGGGTAGAGGAATCGAACCCGGGTTGGCCATGTGCAAGGCAAACGCCCTACCCGCTGTGCTATCACTCCAGCCCAAGACTTTTTCTAATTGTTTCTTTAAGACTACAATGAGACAGGAATAACCACTCTAGCCATTGCCATTTGTCATAGTACTGATTAATACTGTAAGGAGAGGAAATAAATAGAGACATAAGGATTGTAAGGAAAAGGATAATGCTAATAGTATTTTAAGAAATAACAAACATCTATCTAGAAAAAGCTTTATAATCAGTTTCTTGTTATAATAAAAGGGTTTAGAAATATTGATAGAAATAAGACAAATTCAGGCATCATTAAAATTTCTCTAATTTCAGTAGCCAGCTAGAAAATAAATAAAAAGTAAGACTCCACTAACAATATCAACAGAAAGTATAAATTAAGAATTAACTTGTCTAAGGCAACATTTGATTTCCATAAAGAACACTTAATAACTAATTTACTAAAGGGCATGGAATGTATTTTCTATCCTATGCTTAGCTGTGGCAAAGTAATATAATCATGACATCTGCCTACCTTAAAGTACTCTATAAACTCAATTTAAGAACCAAAAAAATCCCCACTTGAATTTTAAAGAACAATTTGTTAAATTTATTCCCTATAGAGTTCTAGTGCTGAGATTAGAAGAAGCAATGAAAATACCACCTAGAACTTGTTACAAGGTAAGTCATCATGGAAATCATTGTCTAGGTCTGTGAGGAGAGACAAATGGGGGTAAAACAAGGTTATTAGTCACATGGAACTCAAAGAGATAAAATACATGTCCAGGATACAGAGCAGTGTGACAGAGGACCACTGAGGTCACAAACAGCATCCTCTGAGGAGGCGAGGCATTGAGGACCAGCTTCTCCAGCCCAGAAACAAGCCAACAGAGACTCAGAGGAGTCATGTGCTTGGTCAGAGGCACAGCAGTGAGTGGCAGTCTTGATGCACACCTGTCTTTCTGACTGAGCCCTCATGCCAGTGCCCATGACATGTTCACCTTCCACCTCACACCTTAAAGTCCAGAGGCTTTGGGGTGAATATTTACAACTCGGCCAGAAGAAGGCCTATTTTGTGGAGGGGTGTGTCACATCAGTGTTTAGAAGACCAGATAGTGCTGGGATTAAAACCAGGACTCCCACATGTGAAGTATGTACTCCAGCCCTTTGAACAACCCCTCCAGCCCTTACCTGTGTTGTTCATGTGGATGCCATTTCTTCTCAAAACTTGCCTTCAAACCAACAACACAGTAGAGTTTGGAGTTCACTAAACACCTCGATTCATAAAATAAACTTTTGTAGATATATGTCTATATGGAGTATTATATATTATATATTGTATATATCTAAATTATGTATATGTGTATATATATGTACATATCTATATCTGGAGTATATATATTTATCTGGAGTATAAAGATGAAACTTTTTTGAGGAATCACCAGAGCCATGCAGCAAAATAATGAACAAAGTGCACCCATAGTTGGAAAAGATAAACTCATGTTTTCTGGTCTAGTTTGAGGGTCAGAACACTTTTCACCAGAAAAAGGTGGTATTTAAACCAAAACCTGAAAAAAAATGAAGAGCTGGTTTTCAGGTGAGGAGCTAGGGAAGAGGAACCCAGCAAAAGACAAAAGCAAGGGGTTTCATGGGTGTTCACGTGTTGGAAGGTTGGGGGCTCCCTGTACTCCATCAAGGTGAACCCCGTTACTTATCCCTTTCAGGAGCTCCATGTTATCAGGTAGGCGAGCACTGGGAGCGAGAGCTCTCCGTCCGTATTGTGCTGTACTATGCTCCGCTTTGAGTAAGCAGCTCCAGCTAATGAGCAGGTTTGGGGGATGTCCTGTCTTGCGTGGTTTGGCCTCTTTCACTGCAGCACAAGGATCGGCAGCCCAGCGTCTCCATGTTTGGAAATGAGTAAGCCAGACCATTTGGGTGGTGGTCGAAGGGCGAAGGGGAGGGACTCTTGTGTTTCAAAATGGAGTAAACAGAAAAGCAGTATTAAAAGAATGAGGAGGTTGTGTAGTGAGGCTTGAAGAGCCTACAGGTGTTTCCTCCTGTGTAGAGAACCAGTGACCCCTGGGAATCACATTTCCCCTCAAGCAGGGCCCATGGCAGACTGAGTCCTGCTGATAGCCTGGTGTGTGGAAGCCTGAACGGGCCCCAGAGAAAACCCAAATTTGCTCAGGATTGGACAAATAAAAAACTGGACCAGTCTGGGTGTTTTGGACTCATCACTGGTAGTGGTGGACGGGTCCTAGATTGGGTGCCTCCACAGTTCATGCACATACACACACACTCACTGTGCACCACCCCACACTGTGGGGTCATGTCGGAGAGGCCAGGTCCTAAGTGCTGTGGTATTGTTCCGATACGGCTGACTGACTGTGTGAGTGAAGTGGTCTGCAGCCGGTGGGCTGCTGGGGATGCACGCAGTGGGGTGATAGGCAGACTGGCTAAAAAAAAAAAAAACGCTTGGGTGCCTGAGGTGGAGGATGTGATGACGCTGTGCCCTGCGCAGAGGGAACGTGGGCCTTTAAAACGCTGAGGAAACTGCCTCCGAGTGAGCAGCGGCTACACTGGAGGAAAGCACACCCAGGTCTCACATTAAAGAAGCCAAACTGTCTGCTTCAAAGAAAAAAGGCAACATCCTGTCACAGGCCATGCTCTGGCAAAAACGTAAGTGGTTGGGCCTTGGCTGTCAGAATCACATAAGTCCAGGTAGGGACTTTAGGGCTCCCCAGTGAGCCTCTAAGGGCTCTATGGTGGTGGCCACCTGATTCACAGGGCCCTGGCTTTCTTGTCGGGGACCGAGGGAAGGGTGAGGTGGGCGAGAGAGGGCTTGGTGGAGAAATCAACCTGTCAGAGGTGATGCTGATTTTCCAGGCGGGAGGGGAACGTGCTGGCGTCCCAGGGCGGGACAGCTCACGGTGTCTCCGCTCTGCATGAATCACTGTGCCCTGCGGAGAAAGGGCAGCTGATGATTCACAAAACAAAGCCAAAGGTGATATTGGTTTGGGGCTGGGAGGGGAAAGCCAGGCGTTCTCAGCTTTATTTTTCTCATCTCTGCTTTCACTGTAGTTCAGTCCCAGAGGTCCATTTCTCCCCGAGTTGCCTAACTTACTGCCAAAGGTTTCTGTGAATACACGGGGACAACACAGTACTTTAAACTTTGTCAAGTTCGTCTTCAGTCGCTTCACCGCCTTGACTCCTGTCAATTTTCCTCATTCTGTAGCTTGTGTGCAAACGGCCACCAGCCACCAGGGTTACCTTTAGCTTTAATGTTTATCCCTAGAATGGGATGGAGCAACTGTAAACTTTATTTTCCATTATGGTGCACTGAGCAGAGACTCGTGTTATGAATAATTGAAATCCTATAAAGATGATCTACAACATTCCTTCCTTGAATAACAAAGTCAACTTGGCTACCTCAGGAGAGCTGAGCCTCACTGGGGAAAGAAGTCTTACTGGAAAATGGCCTTTTCAAAGTCCTTCAAATTCAGTCATGCAACTTCAAGCAAATTTAATATAAGAAACCAGCTTTACAGAAAAAGATAAATTAGGGAGTCTTTAGTTCTTTTATATAGAGCTGTTCTATTGGAAGCTCTTCAGGTTCTGGGAATACATCTTCACTGATTAAAACATAACTCGCTACCATGCTTTGACCAGTTTATTGTTTCCTTATTTTTGTAAAGTGTCTAGGATCCAACTTGCTACTGTGTAATACTGAAAGAGTGATTTCAAAATTTCTGATTGTGAAGTCTCATCATTGTTTGATATTGGCAAGATGCAATTGGGGAGGGGGCTCTCCAGCAGTGCTCGGGGGCCTGCAGGGCTTTCCTCGTGATACTTGGCCAACTGGACTTGTCAGCTCAATGTTAGGGATGAAGTATGTTGTGTTGCTTGGGCTCTGTGGTGCTGGGGACCACCACGGCCACCCCACAGTGTTTCAAGGCTTCAGGGCTCTACAAGTGGTACTCGGGGTTGGAGTAGGCAGTGCTGGGAATCAAATTCATGCAATCTCTCCAGCACACATTAAAAAAAAAGTAAAAAGAAATGGTATCTAATTTGGGCTTGAGAGTTATGGGATCCTTCCAAGATGGTATTCCAAGAGGATATTCCAGCATGGCAAGTGTGCACGATGGGGAAGAGAGCAAGACCCTTGCCTGCGGGAGCAGTGGTATCAGCCCTTGGAAGCTCCATGTGACAGGGAGGCAGGACCATGCCCCATCCACTGAAAGCTGGACCGTTGGGTCTCTTGTGAGCTCCTGGAGAAATTTCTCAGAGAAAGTAGGTATTTTCCTTTATAAAATGTCCTTCAGTTTCTCATCTGTAATAGGGGTAAAATCATACCCATCTGCAGTTACCCTTCGCAAACTGATATTCCACTAAAATGGTTATCACTGCGATTTTGCAATGTCTGAAATACCAATCGCTTCCCTAAATATAGTGGCGGCTACGTTTTCCTCTCTATTTTATTCTTCTTTAACTCTTAAGAAGTTTCATAACTTTTTAGGAGTAAAGAAGTTTCTTAAAATAGGGTCCGAGGCAGTGCTTGAGGTCCAGAGAAACACTCAGTTTGGTGTTTGGGGGATCGTGAGATGCCAGGAATTGATTTCAGAATATCACATATGCTGAGCATATGACCTACTACTTGAGTCATATCCTTGTGCAAAGATTAGGGTATATTGTAAGGGGTTGGAATGGCGATGTTGAAGGCATGTTCTCTGTTCCCTCCTTGGAGGTCACTCAGGTCAGCAAAACTCCATCCTTAAGAGGCCACATGCAAGCTTCTCAGAGGAATGGCAGGCAAACAACTCTCCATGTTCCAATACACATAAATCAAAATTCTATTTTTTTGGAATTTTAAAAGAAATTAGGAAAGGCCCCAGGCACAGGCTCCATCCTCTTTCTGTGGATCTAAGGGTGTGAAACCTATGGCCAGTGACCCAGTGACAAAACCTGCAAAAACAGGACAGCATTGTCAGCCCTGGAACCACCAATGGAAGGGCCGGGCTGCAATCAAACATCAAGAGTGCTGAAAAGGCACTTTCTTTTTTCAGAAAACACCCTCAAGGTATGAGCTGAAATGACTGTGCTAGAGGGTTCTGGAAAGGGTTAAAAAAATATATCCACTCTGTGAAGGTTGCCTCCCGTCTGCCTTTCTACTTGACTCTTGATGTCTGCTTGTGGACTAAGCCCAACATGGGCTTGGACTAAGTGCTCCTGGCACACAGAAGATCTCTCCAAGGCTTTAGGCATGGATTTGTGATTTGCATGAAAGGCCAGTTAAATGAAGTCCCTCCATGCTGGTTCCACAAATGGTCCTGAAGTCCCCATGTGGATATTGAGAGCTAACACTACCCAAGAAGAGGCCAACTAGTAGTAGAACAGTAGAAACAGACCAGACACAAAATTTAATATTGGCTCTGCAGGGTAACTCCTTAATCTTCTCTCCTTAAAAGTCTAGAAAATGGAAGTTCTAATGTCTGCCAACGTTTTGATCAGAACTAGAGGAGAACTAGTGGAGAATGTAGGTGAAGTGTCATCATCTTTTGTTAAGAAATGAGAGTGGTAAGATAATTCCTTGTCTCTTCCTTCCGATATAGCTTTCCCCAGACATTGATTAGAATAGTTGAGATGGCACAATTAGTATTAGTGATAGACTTTACAGTACTCTAGCAATCTAAATCAGGGGTCTAGGTCACTAGTACCATATTAGTCCTGCCAACTGTTTTTTCTTTTTAATTAGAATTTGATTGGAACCCAGTCATGTCTGTCTGTATGTTTTTGCATTGTTTAAGGCTGCATTTGCTGGAACAGAAGTGTTGAGAAGGTGCTCCAGAGAGAGCCTAAGCTATTGGTTATCTGGCCTTTTACAGGAAAAGTTTGCTAACTTTGGTCTAAAGTGATTTAGGATTTGGGTCACACTTGAGATATTTATTTCCTTAGGTTACTCAGTAATCCTGGGGTGGTACAATGCCAACACTAAGCAGAGATAAAGTTTGCAGTCAATTGATTTGATGATTTGCACAATACTGAGATCCTTAAAAGCAACGGAACTCTGTATAACAAACCAAGTACCTCTAGTTAAAAAGTGAGTAAACTGAACAATTGCTTTTTGTTAGAATTGTTTTAGGAAAAAGATGTATGAGATTATGAAAGGCGGGCTTGGTTGAATTTCTTTGGACTGGTGTGTTGTCTTGATGTCCTGCAAACTTGCCCTGGTATTTTCTCTACTGTTCAAGGAGGGACCTTAGAAGCAGGAAATAGTTGTTATTAAATCATTATGATGTGGGATGCCTTCTTTTAGACAACTTGAGCAGAACACCAAAGAAATAAATTGGGTTCTCAAAATTCACATTAACATAGAATTCTGGACGTAAGTTTTAGAGTATCATTAAAAAACCCCTACCTTTTGAAGCTCCATTAAAATTATGGGTAAAGAAAAGGAAAACCTGCAATATGTATATATGAAGCTCTTTCTCTTCTGTAAATTTATAATTTTTTTTCTTTTTGGGTCACACCTGGCAATGAACAGGGGTTATTCCTGGCTCATGCACTCAGGAATTACTCCTGGCGGTGCTCAGGGGACCATTTGGGATGCTGGGAATCGAACCCGGTTCGGCTGTATGCAAGGCAAACGTCCTACCCGCTGTGCTTTTGCTCCAGCCCCCTCTTCTGTAAATTTAGACAAACTTGTAACAAGAAGTAATTTAAGTTTGGGGATTTCAGCTTATATTTCAATTCTCTTAGACTCATAAAACTAATAAGTCTTCAATGATTCTTGTAATTAGGGACAAGTAGAATTCAACAGACAAGGCATCAAATCCTACATCTGGAATAAGAAGTAACAGACAGCTGCTGGATACACAGATTAACTGGGAAAAAATGGCTCTCATTTCCTTCTCTTTCATATATCTCCATCTTTACTAAAGAAAAATGATGACTTTTTCCTCCTGTATACTTCCAAAACTCCTAAATCAGTTTTGAAAGCTCTCCTCTAAGTCAAATATAAATATTTAATCTATTGTGAGGAATGGGAAATAACTAATTTTCTGACACTTATTAACTAACTCTGGATATTTAATCAACTTAAAGGTTTTATACACAAACACACACATACACACATATATACACATATATATGTGTATATACATATATACACCACTGTATATCACTGTATCATTGTCATTCCATTGCTCATCAATTTGCTCGAGAAGGCACCAGTAACATCTCCATTGTGAGACTTGTTGTTACTGTTTTTGGCATATAGAATACGCCACGGGGAGCTTGCCAGGCTCTGCCATGTGGGTGAGATACTCTTGGTAGCTTGCCGGGCTCCCCAAGAGTGGTGGAGGAACCGAACCTGGGTCAGCAGAGTGCAAGGCAAACACCCTACCCACTATGCTATTGCTCCAGTCATATATATATATACATATATATGTGTGTATATATATGTATACACACACACACACAAAACCCACCTTGATTAGTTGCTTGCCTTGAGTCAACCAGAGTTGACTAACTGACTATGACCATTGGTATAACATTTTTCTTTAAGTGAAATAAATATTTATAAACATTCTATTCCATAAGCATAGGCATGCCTGTGATGGTAAGATCTACCTCCTCTGAAACTCTCTAGTTCTCATGGTATGATGATGTGGACAAAGCATGGTCTTAACAGGCAGGAGACCTGGGTTTTTGTTTTCCACTAATTAATGATTTTGTGTGGGTCAAGCTGCCTCACCATTCTGAGTTTCAAGTGTTTCAGTGTAAATGGATCTTACTTTTCCTAGCTAAGTGCAAGGAAGTGGAATTTGATGGCTTTTTCTGCTCTGAATGTAGAACTTTCATGAGCCCTTATAAAAAATAAATACATGCTTGATCAGGGATTTGGATCTAGGGGTAGAGCACGTGCCTAGGAGATACGAGATTGTTTGATACCTGGAACTGCATGGTCCTGTAGCACCACTATGTGAAGGTTGTGGGCCCCGAGTACTGCTAATTGTAGTCCCAAGCAGCACAAGAGCAAAACTAGTTAGCTAAACACAGGTCCTTAATTTAGTAGAAGTATTGCTGAATCTACTTAGAGGACTGTTTTCAGTCTTGACTGCATTCGGATACTCTAGGAGATTTAAGAAAATGGATACCTAGTCCAGAGGTCTCATTCAATTATGCTGGGCACTGGGATCTTCAAATTCTTCTAATTCTGACTCAGTCAATGTGAGAACTACGGAGCTGGAGGTGGAAATGCATGGCTTCCAATATACCTTTGGGTATTATACTGCCATGAGCAGAATATTCATTTTTTCCCCATAGAGATCAATGTCAGTTAAAGGGTGCTGAGTACTTATTTGGTACTATGTATTTTGTAATAGTGTATCAAATATTCTATTGCTCAGTTTGGATTAACTTTTTTCTTTTTTATTAAATCACCATGAGATACCGTTATAAAGCTTTCATGTTTGAGTTTTAGTCATACAATGATCGAACACCCGTCTCTCCACCAGTGCACATTCTTTACCACCAATGTTCCCAGTATTACATGCCACCTTCCAATTCTCTCCCTGCCTCTATGGCAGACAATTTCTCCCATACACTCTCTCTACTTTGGGGCATTATGGTTTGCAATATAGATACTAAGAGGCTTTCATGTTTGGTCCTTTATCTGCTTTCAGCACACATCTCCCATCCCGAGTGATTCCTCCAATCATTATTGACTACGTGACCCCCTCTCTATTCCAGCTGCCTTCTCCCCCAGATCATTGAGGCAGGCTTCCAACTATGGGGCAATATTCCTGGTTCTTGTGTCTGTTGTCCTTGTGTGTCAGTTTCATATTATGTTGTTTTATATAGTTTGGATTTTATTTGGTTACTAGTGAAGAGACTTGAAACAACATGAATTTAAATAAGATGGAGTATTTTCCCTCACAGGAAAGAAGTCCATAGTGGGCAATACAGGACTGCATAGTAGCTCAATAATGCTATTAACTTTCCAGGATCCTATTTTCTACTTTGCTGTCCTTGGCATATGACATTTTCTTTAAGTTACCTCATAGTTGTCACTGTATAGTTACCATAGTTGTGAGCTGTTCACACCTATGATTTGGGCATGAAAGGGAGAAAAACTTTAAAAAATGCTGGGCCATTCTATAGTTGCTCCTCCCCCTCCTTTCCTCCCTCCCCCCACCACATACACAATGTCTGCAGACATCTATTGGTCACTCATATTTTCAAGAGAGAATAGCAGTATTGTTTAGCTGGACATATAATTGTTAGGAAGAAAGGGGATGATGAGTGTGGCAACCACCAGCTCTTGTCACAATTTGTAATATTTCATTAAATCCTTGTAAAAACGTTGTGAGGTTTATTTATTTATTTATTTATTTATTTATTTATTTATTGTGGACCACACTTGGTGGTGCACAGGGCTTACTCCTGGCTCTGCTCTCAGGAGTCACTTCTGGTGGGCTCAGGGGACTATATAGGGATAGAACCCTGATAAGCTGTGTGCAAGGCCAGGTGTCCTAACCCCTATACTCTCTCTCTCTCTCTCTCTCTCTCTCTCTCTCTCTAGAAACTTAGGTTGATTGTTTTAAGTTTCATTTCATTGACAAGAAAACATATGCTTAAAGGTTAAGTTAGTAACTCACACAACTCACACAGGTTAATGATTCATTTATACAACATTTGAACCAGATGCCAGACATGTCTTTCTATGTGGTCCTGTGCCCTTGCTATTGTTCCCATCTCTCAGAAATGTGGAGGATGCTCTTGGAAAAGCATGGGGTTTCTAGGTGTGAGAGAGGGAGATGATGTAATAAATGCATCAATTGCCATCCTCCAGCTAATCTTACCCCGAAAACTCATATTTTGATGCATATTTCAGCTTATCAAAAGAGCTAACATTTTATTTTTTTGCTCTACATCCTCCACTGGTCTCTTTCCAAATATTTTATCTGAAATGGAGGATTCAAAGCAGTAAGAAGGACTCATAATCTTCCATCAGTTATCTAGTCCTTCTGTTCTCTGGTCTGTGTTAATGCAGAACACGGTGCCACAGCCTATGCCCAGAGTCAGAGCCATGATATGGCACTTTCTTCCTTCTGAACTGTCTTCTTTGGAAGTCAGGCTCTCCCTCCGTGTGTGTGAGTGTCTGTGTGTGTGTAGGGGGTGGGTATGGGTATGAGTGTGGGTGTGGGGGCATGTAACGTATAGAAAGTAGAGGCTTGATTTCAATTAGTGACACATCTGTTTTTCCTTTACCTTTATTGCTTTTTTTTTCCTTTTTGGGTCACACCCAGCAATGATCAGGGGTTACTCCCTGGTTCTGCACTCAGGAATTACTCCTGGCAGTGCTTGGGGTACCATATGGGATGCTGGGGATTAAACCTGGGTTGGCCGCATGCAAGGCAAACGCCTTACCCACTGTACTATAGCTCCAGTGTCCCTTTATTGATTTAAAGCAGGACTTTTTCCACTTGCAACCCACTTTCTTCTGAAAAATGCAACATTGATGATTGCTTCTAGAAGCATCAGGAATGGTTGTTTCTGAATAAATATTTGGTAATTGCATGTTCAGAAAACTTTCACTGTTGCCAAACTTTTTATCACTCACTTATTGTTAGACAGTTTCACGGGGTTGTGGCCCATAGTTTAGGAATCTAGAATTTAAAGCATTAACTTGTGGGCAGGCAGATCTGAGTTTGATTCCTAAATTTCTGCCTCTTCGATTGAATAATGCTGGCATGTTCTTTGCCTCAGTCTGCCCTTCCTTTCCATAGGTATAGTGGAGAGCAGTATTCTTGCTTTATGGAATCAGAGTGTTTACTACTGTTCTTGGCATTAAGTCAATTAACATTAAGTTGGGGGAAAAAAACCGAACCAGTTACTACTGTTATTTTCCAGCTTGTTCTTACTTGACTTCTGCAGACAAATGTTATACAGCTCATTCTCAATTACAGTTCGAATGGCCTCTGAGTTCTCTACTTTTCTTGTGAAATAGCAGGACACATCTCTCAGTCTTGTGTGTGACTCATGGTGATGTGAGTGATGAGG
The DNA here is from genome assembly GCF_027595985.1 of Sorex araneus. Classification (NCBI taxonomy): domain Eukaryota; kingdom Metazoa; phylum Chordata; class Mammalia; order Eulipotyphla; family Soricidae; genus Sorex; species Sorex araneus. The sequence goes on along the minus strand of NC_073304.1, from coordinate 164,897,918 downwards.
GCTGATGATGGTGGTTGTTACACTGTCTGATCTGACTTGGCACTTGGGCCACAATTTCTTACCAATCTCCTGGTTTGGGATGGCAGTAGTCTTATCTGACTGGCAACTTGTGTTTGTTTTTAACCCACAGGATTGAAGTGTTTATAATCTAACTGTAAAAAGAAAAACACATGAATATGCAATAAATAGCACAAATGATACCGAAAACTGAAACAGCTCTGTGCTGCCTCCTTTTCTTAGTATTGGTTTCATTAGTATAACTTTCTGGGAAGAGAAGCTGCCAAAGAATTATAAGCCAGGGTCATCCTCAGACCAGGTGTTGTACTAAAGAGGAGTTGGTCACACTTATGAAAACTTTAACTATATTTTAATCCTCTAGAAAAAAGAAACAATTGGAAGAGGTCAAGAGTACTAAGATTGTTATAACTTTCCAGGACTGAAAAATTCTAGGTAGATCCAAAAGAAAGAAAAATAGGCAAGAACATTGAAAGTAGGAGCAAATTTTATAGCTGGATTAATGCAGCTCTAATTTAAGAAAGAAAGATATGACAGGAAACCCAGTTGTCCATTTGTTATTCCATGGTGTTTCTGGGGAATATCTCTCTCTCTGGTAGTGGAATTATTTCCAACTGAGAAAATCAACCAAGGAGATCAACTTTATTCATCAGGAAGTAAGGGAAGATGGAGTCAGGGAAGGTGTCATTGAGTCTATGATTCAATATATTGAGATATCATAAATTTGTATTTCAGTGTCATGATTTACAATGGCATTGCTACTAATGTTTTTGGCACACATTGCTATTGTGCCCTTTGCACCACCAGAGTGACAATATTCATCTCTCCACCACTGTCTCTAGGTCTTTCTCCCTCTCTGCCCCACCACTACTTGGCAGACTCAGTTTTGTAGGTAGAATCTCAGAGTCTGCTTTCATAGGTCAATGTCTAGCTTTTTACTTTATTTATTTATTTAGCCTAAATTTTTTATATTGCAATAATACCAATATTATTGTTTTATAATTGTAGTGTTTCCATAAGCCCATCACCTGAATGCCAGGATCCCTCTACCAATAACAAAGATCCCCTCTCCAACCCACTTCCATTCCTTGCCATCTTAACACCCTCAGGTCACAATTTCTTTGTGCTTTGGGTTATTTACACCACTTTTTTACAATCTGAGCCGGACCAATACATCAATTCTTCAGGGAAACCCCTAATATCTTGTCACATATTCTTGGTAACTACCAGGGCAGGAACCTCCTTCCTAGACATAAGTGAGTATCTATGGAGCATATTGCTTTCTGAAGCTTTAAAGTCGAAGATCATGATTTCAGTGGCTGTCTTGTGACATTGAAGAGGGCATATTTCCCAAAGATGGATCTAGTGACTTTTTGTCCAAGCTTGATATTCCGGAAACTTCTTCAAATTCCTTCATAAGGGAATCCCCCTACAACATGAGACCATTGATTAATAAACCAAAAATTGAGCCAGAAAGTGTGGTTTAACTAGTGGTTTTAGCTTTCATCCTGAATCAGTAATAAAAGCTATTTTCACCAATATAGGCTGTAACAAACAAGCCTTTGGTGTTGGGTAGCTAGGGCTGACCCAAATGCAAAACTCATGCAGGGCCTGAAGAATTCTTTATCCAAGTAGAAAAGTATATTGAACAGAAGGAGACTCCTCTGGGGGGTATGAACAGGTGTCTCCACCCAGGTACTTTGTGGAAAAGGGCCTTTTGGAGCAGACGAAGCAGCAGAGGTGGCCGGGACCACGGGAGAAACCTGTGGGGAGGTGGCCAAAAATTCCCACAGACTCCAACACCTCACTGAGAAGACTGATCGCCCTGAGCTGGAGCCGCCAGCGCCATCAGAAGCTTCCATTTCCATTGTTCAAGTTTTAGTTATTCAAGGTTAGAAAGCATTTATGCTAAACTAAGAAAAAAATATATATATACAGATATATCTTGAGATATACAGATATATCTTGAGAATAATTAAGTTCTTTTACAAAAATCTCTTTGGTTTTGAAAATTCTTTATTGCTTAAATCAAAGAATAAACAACTAGATTTTCTCTTCTCTTGCTCATTGTCACAGGATTTTTTAGACAGGACAGTTTTTCTAGATTCAGACCGAGTCTTGATACAATAAGGAAAGATGTCTTCATTTCTTTTATTTCACCTGCTCAGGTACTGCTTTGCTATAGGATTTGGGTAGACATCATGGGTTGGTTTTACCATCAATATGGTCTTGTGTTATCAGTGTAGGCCTTTTATCCATCCTCTGATCCCTGTGGCTCTTGATAAAATTGAAGAAATACTCAGTATGTCAGTTGGAAATCTGCATTAGTTTTAAAATAATAAAATGCTCCTTTGACCACTGAGGAGCCTCCCTTATAAATAGTCACATTTCCATCTCATATGTGATTTGTGCTTCTAGGTTTTCAGCCACTCAAAGAAGTATCCATGACCTCAATATGATTATGTTGCTGTCTTTTTGGAAGGACACACAGATTTCTTGATAGGTCATGTCTGAGGTTACAACAAGGGCTTGCCGTGTTCCTCTTTATGCTACTTTAGAGTTTCCAGATGTCAGAAGGAAAAAATTCTTTATTTATTCTTTCTTTTTTTGTTCGTTTTTGGGCAACACCTGGGAATGCTCAGGGATTACTCCTGGATCTTCACTCAGGGATCACTTCTGATTGAACCTGGGGTGCCATGTGCATCCCATAGAGGTTGGACTCAGGTTGGCTGTGTGCAAAAAACAAGCACCCTACCTATTGTACTATTGCTCCTGCCCCCAAAGAAAGAGTTTATTGCAGCCAGAAGAAGCATTCAGTCTTTTTAGAAAGTTCAAAAGTTTTAAAAAACTCAGACATTGGACCTGGGTGGTCAGGGATGCAAACGAAAACCCCATCACTACAAGACTCCTGGAATATTGCTGAGTGTAGCTCCGAAGGCTACTGAAGACTACTGAGATGGTCAGGATGGTCCCTGGCACTTCGGTGCCCAAGCTGCTCTGCATCCTCATATCTAGTCTGGAACTGACCAACTGGGTTGCTGAGAGTGGCTCCTGGGTCCCCTTGAGCACTACTTGGTGGGTATCCCCCAAGAAGCCCTTCAAACTAGTCTTATCGTTAGCAAATAAGAAGTCCTCTGCTCAGCTCACGAATCAAGCAGAGGTAGAAAGAGACACCAGTGCTCACCTTTTGGAGTCTCCTGCCCAGGTATATTCTGTTTATAAGGAAAGACTTTGACTCTCTGTGGCATCATTATCTTTCCTGCTGCTTGAAGAACCCAGGCCCAGGCAGCTGAGGGATAATTTTCAGGAGCATAATGAAGGTAGGTTTCAGATGAGCTTTTCAGGTAGCAGAAAGCCCCGGGTGTACTGAGGACTGAGTTACTCTATATCAGGATGAGAGCAAGGTAGGGCCACTGTGCAGGGCTACTTCTTTGATGAGAAAGGGAGCACAGATGGACTGAGATTAAATAGGAAGCAACAATTTGTTAAGAACCTATTATGTGCTAGGTCTTGAACTGTATTAACTTCCTTCGACCTTCATAATAATCTCATGAGAATTTTTAAAATGGGGAAACTAATATAATAAAGGATAGACAGTTATGAGCTGTATTGTAGGATATCAAACTTGGTCTGCTTGAATCTCAAGATATTCCCTACAACTTATCTATCCCAAGGATTTTTGGTAGCATTAGATGTTTCTTTCCCTCCCACATGAAATACATCCACCTTAGATGAGAGTGACTTCAGATATCACTGGGGTTCATTGTTGCCTGATTCAAATCCTCACAAATTTGAATCTTAGGAAGTCTGACTGGAGGCTAAGTATAGAACCTCTGAAGCCATTTGATTTGCATTTTGATTGGATTTCTTAGGACTAGTCCATCTGCCCCTACTGGACTTACTCTACAAGATAGCATGGGACCAGCTGATTAAACGTCTGTGGGATTCATCCAGAACTGGAACCTTGCATATTTGAACTACTTGGGAAAAGCTAACCTTCATGGTATAGGTCAAGGCCAACCCTAGCCATACCAGTCTCTTTCCTGGGGACAGAGGTCAGTCTTGCCTGTCCCCACTCTCCTGTTCATCCCTGTAGACTACAGTCCCCATCTTGTTGTTCATTGAAACTCTGCTGAATCAAGCAGAGGTAGAAAGCAGCCAAGCAAGGTCAGAGCGTGCCACTCTGAAGCAGCTGCAGCTGCACTATAGCTTGTGATTCCATTGCCATGTGTGGAATTATTCGATTAATGTTGCTATACCCCACGAGCGAGAGTAGAGACTGCTATCAACTGCAAACTCCATGGTTTGTGGGAACATGGTTTATCCGCCCAGCAAGTTCAATGAATGCTCTGCTCAGAGGAGGCTCCTACTCTTATTCCCTACCCTGGGCCGGAGAGGCGAGCTCTTTCTGCTCCAGTGACCCCAGTTTCTGTAAAAGGCAGACCGACACAGCTGGTTACTCAGGTGGACCTGTCCGCTGTCATTTCTGTCGAAAATACCAAAAATAAAACTTTGCGGGGAATTGTGTGGGCCTCTCAGTTCTCGTCACTCCTCATGTGAGCTGGCTGCTGGTAAGCTTCTCATGGACTCCTCTCTCCCCACTCGGCTGGCAAATGTTTCTTTTCGGAATTGGCCCTGTCTTCTGAAAAAAAAAATGGTGACCGATTAAGAAAGAAGGGGAGACAAGATCAGGGTGATCCACACACAGTTTGAAGGAGAGCTAGAGCCACGCAAGGGGATCCTTCAAGGACTTAGCTCCACTGCGACACCGCAAACAACTGGAACTTGCCTGGGGAGGGTGGGGCAGGCAGCGAGGCAGAAATGGATGAATTTGGTTGATGGCTCTACTTTTACAAGAGTACCCCATTGGCAAGTCACCGAACATTTGTCACTTTCTGAGTGCAAACCATGGTGAGAGGAAGACTTCCCTCCCTATTTGTAAGTTGTGGTGGGGCTTCACATGAACTCATTTCTGTCAAAGACTTGGTCTGACCCAGAACATGCAGAGGTGAAACTACTTATTTTAGAGTTTCTGGGAGTTACACCATGACCAGGAAGTACATGGACTTTAACAGACCTTATTTTCCAGAGCCGAGTCCCTACAAGGAGATTTGTAACACTGACCCTGTCTCTAGAAACAAGTTTCAGCAACCTGCTTGTTCTGCAGAGATTTGGAAGGAAAATGGATGCATGGTATTTAGGGTGCTGAGAACCCTCTGTGACCCCCCACAGCAAGATAGCAGAGCCTGTCAGAATCTGAAGACTCTGAGCTAAAGGCCTTTTGACTGGCCCCACTAAAGGCAATGGGGTGGGACATCTAATACACTGGGATTCTTTGGGAGATCCTGAGGCTTCATTTAGCACTGGGGACACCTCAGGTAGGATCTTGGTGGATGAGAGTGGACTCTGGGCAAATGGGCTCTGCACCTACCTAAGCCTACATACATCAAGAGGTCTGTTCATCTTGTTCTCCATGTTAGCTGAGCTTCCTTTAAGCAGGGATTGCTCAACTCCTGTACCCTACACTAGGGTCTGGGACTCCATGGTTCTAAGACTGAACAATCCTCTGAAGTCACCCCCGAACATACTTTAGAGCTTCTTTTGGCTCTTCCTTTTTCTAAGTGACCCCCAGGTCCTTTTGGCTTGTTAGGTCTGGGAAAGTTCTCAGTGGCTGCAGCCTTCCTTTGTCTTTCCTAGTGGACCTATGTATGGTCAATAAGTGACCTCAGTGGGGGCGGATGGGACTAAACCTCTCATAGTGGGGATGCTCTGAGAAAAATGCCCGAGGACCTGTGCTTCCTTTCTCCAAGTGGGCCAGAGAATGTGAGGCCAACTGCCGTCTTTGAGATCTTTTGACATAGACAACTCAGTCTGCTCATTAGTCATTCCTTACTTTCTTTTGGCTGTTCCAGCAGCTTAACAAAAAATATTAAATGACACTTAAGTTGGTGTTTTGTTTTATCTTCTGAAGAACTTAATTTATTTCAATTCTTTTTTGTTTGTTTGCTTGCTTGGTATTTTGGCCACATCCCGTGGTGCTCAAGGGTAACTCCTGACTTTGCACTCAGTAATTACTCCTGGTGGGTTCAGGGGACCATATGAGGTACTGGAGATCAAACTCAGGAGATCAAACCCAGGTCTGCCGTATACAAGGCAAGCACCCTACCCACTGTACTATCTCTCCAGCTCCTTCTCCTCCTCCTCCTCCTCTTCCTCTTCCTCTATTTCCTCTTCCTCCTTCTCCTCCTCCTCCTCCTCCTTCTCCTCCCCCTCCCCCTCTTTTTTAAATTTCTTTTAAGTGAAACAAGATAGTTTTTTATATCATTAAATTTACTTAGAAAAATGTGAGGGGAGAGGAATACCTGTTTAAGAGAAAACACAAGCCTCTCGGGAGGACACAGACTTAAGAAAAGCAAGCCAATCTTCTGAAGAACTTTAAAGACACCTTTTTGTCCATCTGTTTTCCCTTAGCCTGGGTGTTATCCAAATTTCTAGTATATATGAGGGATCTCTTGGCACTTCCTGGCTGCTCAGTCCTCTCAATTCAAACATTAGTGAATAGAAAACCCACATTTACACTCATAGGGGATGTCTTTGTTGGCTTACATTAAAAAAAAAAAAGTAAGCTACAATCTTGTGTAAATTGGGCGGGAAAAATTTTCTGTAGTGTGTCAAGTCCAATGTTTGGCCCAAACTCAAGTTTTTTCTTCCTGCTTGGAAAAAAATCAACCATTGTCCATGAATGGAAAGAACAAATTTGAAAACTTTGACTCAGACCTTCACTGTGTGTAGAATAATATCTTAATTAAGGATATGAATAATCCTTTAACGGACCCAAGCTAAATTTTCCCAGGAGTCCTTAGCTATTTTAGCCCAAGAGCACAAACAATCTTTTTTATATTCAAGTAAAAAGTGTCAGCAACTTTTGTGACTTTGTTTTCATTTAGAAGCTAGGGTGAGTTTGTTAGTGCTAGGCTTTAATTCCTATTGTTCAATTGTTTGTTTTTGGTTTCACTATAAGTAAAGAGAAAATTATTTGGATTTCTCCTTAGTGGGTCTTGAAAAATACTGAATATTCAGCAGCAAAAAGAATAATATTTATTGTGGTTACTTGGACGATTAAATAGTGTATCACATGTCCTTCTGGGCTAAGAGAGTTTTGTCTCAACATGGCCTGGTGTGGCTGCAGCCTCCAGTTCAATCCTTTGTAAATGCAAAATATGTACACTGAACTAGTTGGTAAAGAAGGATGGCATGCGCTACTCTTCCTGGCTCCCTGGTGATGGGAGAATGGGTTTACCCTGAACTCTATCTACACCATGATATCTAACTGTGTGGCCCTGGAGGCATGTGGGAAATCTGTAACAGCAATAGCCAAGAGAAGAATCTTTTTTTTTTTTTTTCTTTTGCTTTTTGGGGTCACATCTGGCTATGCACAGGGGTTACTCCTGGCTCTGCACTCAGGAGTTACTCCTGGCAGTGCTCAGGGGACCATATGGGATGCTGAGATCAAACCCGGGTCGGCCTCATGTAAGGCAAATGCCCTACTCGCCGTGCTATCACTTTAGCCCCTCTTCTTTTTTTTAAAAAAAATTAAATTAAAAAAATTTTATTGAATTACTGTGAGATAGTTACAAAGATTTCATGTTTGAGTTTTGGTCATACAATGACCAAGAAGCGTCTTCTTCAAGTATGTCCTGGAGCCTGCTCTTGGGTATGAGTGCCTGTTTGGGAGGAACAAGGGCAGTGATCAATGTCTGAGGACAAGTTCCATTAGGAGCCTTAAAGAGCTACCTATCTCCTCAGCCAAATAGCTTTATGACTGTGGCATGAGTGTGGTTTGCATGGGGTCATTAAATAAACACAGTGCCAGTTTTGCATAGTTCCTCAGTGATATTTATTATATTTCATCAGGGAACTGGAAGAACTGTGTTTATTTAAATCAGCAAAATCCACATGTCCCCTAAGCTTGGTGCAGTGTTAGTACTCTGCCCGCCTGCAGCCTGAGTACTGTCTGGGTGCTGGGTGGGCTTTATTCTGGCCGTGTGCTCTCCAGCGGAACAGCAGCTGCAGGCCTCTTATTTTTGTAACGTGCAGCAGGGGGAACTGAAATAGCCTCTGCTGACTTTTTAAACCTGCAGATTTTTTTGTTGCTCATTTTTGAAAAGGGAAGCCCTCATTGTGGCCAAATTCATGTTTTTTTTCTGTAAATGAAAATTTTCTTTTTTTTTTCTCTTTTCCCTAAACCTGATTGGCGACTTCCAGGGGTATGAAAAGGCAATATGGCTGAACTCAGCCTGAAAAAGGAGATTACCAGCCAGGGCAAAGGCTCCCGCTTAGCTGGGAAGATTGTTCTCAGTGATGGGTGCTTGGATGCCTACAGGGAGACTTTCAGGGCCTTCAAACCACAGGAAAAATGGTGAGAAACCTCTGGGTTTGGAGGATGTGCTGACTGCAGTTTAATCAGAGCTTGTAAAATCTCTGGCCAACTTTCCTTTGGCAAGTTAGGTTTTCTTCTTTGCAAGTGTATTGTTATTTCAGCCTCCTGTTTTATCTTCTTTTGGCTATTCTTTTAATGACCATGGTCATTTAAAATTTTTTAGAATAACTGAAAATTTTTTCTTTTGCCTTTTCTTCTTTTGTGGTTTTAAAACTCAGTACAGGGATCTTAAAGTTCCATGGCAAAGCGATGCTCATTTGACAAATGTCTCCTGCCTTTTCCCACTCTGTGAGCTCACTCCCCTGTGAGTGGGAGGAAGGAACACAGCCTTTACTGTGGAGTTAGAAATGTTTGCTGCAGCTTCACATAGACTAGAGACAGGTGCCAATGCAAACTCCCTTAGCCATTGGGCTTCTTCCGGTGGCATCAGTTGGTGAGGCTGTACACTCAGATGTGCCCTCATGCTTGCCTACTCTCTTGGGATCCGTTCCAGATTCCTTGGCAGCAGAGTGGGCACTCCGAAGATTCCCAAGGATCTTCAAGAGTCTGGCAACCGCAGTGGGAAGAGGTGGGACTTAGGAACTGCTCTCCATATGGCTATGTTGCTAGGACACACCTGTTGACTTTGCTGTTCTAAGGAAGTCCAGACATCAGACGGTGCTACCTCCTGCTCCAATACCTTCCCAAAGGCTCTTTGTTTATTGATTCAGAAATTACTGAAGTCAGGAGGCTCTTAAGATCCTGGAGATTCCATACTGATCTCTTTGCAGTCCTATGACCAGGTGGGTCATAGGGAGGGAGTGACATTGTGGGGCTTCTAGATCTACCCCAAGAGTGTTCATGCAAATAAGAGGGGTGTTAGCCATAGACCTATCCTTGCAGAGGTCAGAGATGTGTGCATATTGAGCCTTTATTGTATCCTCCACCTGGATTTAAAATTTGAACATAGTGCCCAGACCCCTCCCCCAATAACCTATCTGAGTTTCTCCAGAGAGCATATGCCTCAGGCTGCAGTTAGTGTTGGAAACCCAATTAGAGATTACTGCACATTGGATGAGGGTCTTTGGTCAACCTGAGACTGTGGTGCCTCTGTTCTCTGCCTTGTCAGGCACATCTGGGGCCTGTGGTCAGCACTGGGCTGTCACCTGTAATAAGAGGAAGTTACAAATGGGCCTTGTGCAGGGCTGAACTAGCCCGGAGGAAGGTTAGAGGGATTGGTAACATGTCTCTGAGAATTTATCAGAGGAATGGATGTTGATTTAGATTTTTCAGGGACTTGGCATGTGTCTGTAGATACTAGAAAGAGATTCCACAGTTAATCCTAGTGATAATATGAGTTCACACTTATTCAAACTGTACCCAGTGCAAGTTATGTTCTCAGCATTAACAAGAAATTAATGTGTTTCTCCAAGAGGTGTATACCATCAGGATCCTTGCTGACGAGAAGGCTCTAAATGGGCTCTGACATGTGAGTTTAGGAGGAGGCAAATACAAGGGAAGAGGTGCTTGTTACTGTGAGGTTGACTCAGTAGGAGGAAGGAAGGGCTTTCTGACACTCTGGTATTCTAGAGGGAGAAATGGGTAGAAGGAGGGGAAAGAAAACAGATGTGGTGAACATCTGCCAACGTCCAGGCGTGGCATGGGGAATTTTCCATGAGTTATTTTGCTTAATCATTACAATAACTGCATGAAACTGGAATAACTATCCTTTTACTTGTGAGGAAAATGAGGTCCACGTCTGTTGAATAAATCTTTTAAGACCTGTGCTCTAGTTCTAAGTGGCAGCCCAGGTACTTGTGGCTCTGAATTCCATGCCCACTGGTGCTTAGAATAAAGGTGGCAATGCACAGGTGGTCTCTGAGCACAAGTACTGGCTGGCTCTCTCTGCAAGACACCCTTGGATCAGCCTGAATCGCACCAGTCTGATTGTTCAGTTCTTCTCTCCCAATAGATTGCAAGACACAGCGGCAGGGACCATATCTATCTTATTCAGCTCTGTTCCTTCTACCAGAGATATTTGAGACCGAGTGAATAGCTCTAGAGAGTCCCTGGTATGATAAGGGAAGTAATAAAGAGGAAAAATTCACCTCAAATTGGGATGTAATGGGGAGATGCTTATGTTTGAACTGAGATTAATTCATAGAGATTTAAATCCCAGGGTATCTGCAGAGTCACCAGATGAATTTGATTTTTTTTTTTTTAATGAACATAGATTCCCAGGCCTACTCCAGCCCTCAGGAGAATGAGACTGTCAGGAAGCACGGTTTCTGTGTCTTGTGCATCCCTCTCTGCTGGACTCTGCTACCCAGATAGGCTAGGAAGCTGGATGCAAAATAGTATTTGTTTGGTTTTAGGTTTTATTTTTTTTCCGGAAAGGGGAGTGGGGGGGCATACTCACCTCTGTTTAGTGCTTACTTCTAGCTCTGTGCTTAGGGATCACTCCTGGTGGGCCTCAGGGGGTTATATGGGATGCCAGGGAATGAATCTGGGTTGACTGCATGCAGGGTAAGCTCCCTACCTGCTACACCATTGCTCCGGCCCTGCAAAGTACTGCAGACTGTGGTGCTGGGTCTCTAACTGCACAGAATTTTTTCCTGGGGCTCATGGCCACTGCTACCTTCTTCTTCTGGCTTTCTCAATCTGTCTGCTGGACTTTGCAACCAGGATGCCTGGGTGCCTATAGTGTGGATGGATGTCTGGTTCAGAGTCAGGCCTGGAACCTTATCAGCCAGGTATTTACTTAACAAAGTCCAACTGAGGCACCCTAAGCATCCGGGTTTAATAGATATCCAGGCTTCCGGGCTTTTGATTCTGAGCCCAGGTTCCCAGAGGCCTTATCAATGATGATAATGGACTACCAGTGTGAGTTCGGCAGGCCTGTGCATCTCATTACTCTTGATTGAGCTGCTCCAAGAGCACCAGGGCCTAGGCCATGGTTGCTTTCCTGGCTATCTGTACTGAACAGCCATGGCTGCCTTGGGCTTCCTCTCCTCAGTTAGGAAGATCCTGGGGTCCAGATTAGTGCTTTGGCTGAATTCCTGGCCTGGAAAACAAGGGCAGAAGAAACCTGCTCTCAGCACTTAGACTGGATACCCTAACCCAAGGCATATGGAACCTATCACACAGGTATCCTATGACCTGAGAGCCACAGGGAATTGCTCACTTCTGCACATTCTCAAGGACCAGGAGAGGTTGTAGAAAAAAACCACGGACAGCAAGTTTTCAACAAGCATCTAACTAAGTCATCAACTAATAACATCCCAAGCTTGTTAAGGATACAACACTCAGAATAAGCATAAAACAAGGAACAAGACCTCATCTGGAGAAGCTGGAGATCTGGTCAAGGGCATAAGAAGTTTATACCTGAAAGGCTAACTAATTGTTCCATGGCAGAATATTATCTGTGCTGACTGTGATATTTCACTAAGCTCCTCCTGTGTTGGGGATTCCAGGCTCAGTGGAATCCCCTGCTTGGGGCAGGGTGGGAGGCATGTGCCTGCTGTCTCTGAGTCACTGCTCTTCTGCTGTCCTCCTTGCCCTCTGTGGTGAATTCTTCCCAGATCTGGAGGTGTTTGAGGGATTGTAGGAGAAAGCAGATTCTGTGAGCCCAAATCTCATGCTCTTGGGTCCAGAAGAATTAAGAGGTGGGGAAGAAGGAGAGGCAGTCCTGATGAAGGGCAACTTCCAGTGAAGATGAGGGGCTGAGCTGAGCAAGGAACAGATGGAGAAGTCTAGATAGATATCTTGGGCAGAAACAGCGTCATGCTGTGGTCTGTGTGCAAAGTGGTTGGAAGATTGGATTGAGAGCACTCTGTGGAAGATTTTTCAGTCTTGGACTCAAGAGGAATGACCCACTCATCTGGGGTGATGGAAGTCCAAGAAGGTAAAGGGCAGGAGGAGTGACAGTACTGGGAGAATATTCTAGAAGTCTCATGTGACCGTCTGCTTTCAGGTATGACATGAGAGCAGGCAGATGCTTGAGAAGAGCTTTCACATTGGATGTGGGGCTTGCCTGAGAAGCTAGATGAGCTCAAAGATGTTGTTTTTTACAGCCTCGGCTCCAGAACAGGCCCCGGCCCCACCCCGGCCCTACCAAGGAGTCCGTGTGAAGGAGCCAGTGAAGGAGCTGCTGAGGAGAAAGCGGGGCCACGCCAACAGTGGGGCGCCAGTCACACCTACTGCGGTGAGGGGCTTGCTATGGCCAGGATGTGTGGTGGGCTGTGTCCGAAGGGGTTCGTTGTGTCTTTCCTTGCTCTGGGAGGCATTCTTGGGGGCATGAAGGGGCCACGATGTCCTGGGAGGGTCTACTGGAAAAAAGACCTGGGTGGGGATGAGTCAGTGGTCCCTAGAAGTGGGCTCTGGGGTCTGGGGTCTGGGGTCTGGTCCATGGAACAAAGCAGTCGCCGGGGCCTAGGAACTACCAAATTCCTGGTATTGGGGGCTTCTCACTAGGAAGAGGAAGAGGCCAGTCTCCTAAGTACATAGACTCTGTGGTAAATGGGGTAGATGGAAGCAAGTGCAGGTGGTGATGGTTGGGGCGGGGTGCTTTGTTCTGAGAGACATCTCCCCAGTGCTCTGGCCCGGGCTGGGCGGAACTGACTGAATACTGATTCTGATTTTCTCTTCTCCTCCAGCTCGTGCTGCCTCATCAGCCCCTGGCAACCTACACCACAGTGGGTAAGAACCCCAAGGTCACAACCTTCTCCAGGCCTCCCATCTGGTGGCCCATGTAGCTTGGTCATTTCCTTCTTTCCCCAGGTCCTTCCTGCCTTGACATGGAGGTCTCTGCTTCCACTATGACAGAGGAAGGAGCCCTGTGTGCTGGCTGGCTCTCCCAGCCTGCCCCGGCCACCCTCCAGCCCTTGGCCCCATGGACACCTTACACCGAGTATGTGTCCCATGACGCGGTCAGCTGCCCCTATTCCACTGACATGTATGTTCAGCCCATGTGTCCGAGCTACACAGTGGTGGGACCCTCGTCAGTGCTGACCTACGCCTCCCAGCCGCTCATCACTAATGTCACGGTATGTCACACTAAGGCTGAGCTGCACCCACCTGGGCCATGATACCTTGTTAGAACTTGGCTTGATTTCCTGAACCCTGATCTTTAGTATTGAGTCCAAGATGACTAGTTCCTCCAAATCCACCCTGTCCTACAGGGAATCTGGGGAATCTGCTCTTACTCTGTTCTTCCTCTTTTTTTTTTTTTTTTGGCTTTTTGGGTCAGCTGTTGAGATGCTCAGCTGTTGTTCCTGGCTCTCCACTCAGGAATTTCTCCCAATGGTGCAAGAGAGATCATATGGAATGCTGGTGATCGAACCCAGATCTGTCGCATGCAAGGCAAATGCTGTGCACACTGTACTATCACTTCAGCCCCTCTGCCCATACTCTTACGCCCCCTGGCCTCTGTTGTCATGCCCTGCACTGTTCAGGGTTGGAAATTTCTCCTGCTTCTCTGAACTAATTTTCTCCTATGGTTTCAAAACAGTGAGTCTTGGTTACTAGTTTTCAATGTTGGTGGAGAGTGCCAGGTGAGCTCTGCGTGGGCTCAGATGACTGAGGAGTGACTGGTCATTTAGCAGTAGGATTCACCACTGCTTGAGATTTCTAAACTGAGCCACAGAGAACCTTCTTCTAGAAAGCTGTGCTTTTGATAAAGTAAAACCCAGAGGTAATTTGGGGGGGGGGGGGTTTCCACCTATAGCATCCAATTGCTTGGATTCGAAGCCCTGGCCTTTTACTATGTGACCTTGCGTTACATAATGACAATTTTTCAGAGCTTCAGTGATCTCCTCTGTGAATTTGGAATACTCTGGAGAAAGCTGATGCCAGGATCAAATGGATGGCCACGTAGAGAACTTAGCATGTTTCCTGACACACAAAACACACCATGCATGCTAATTAGTTATGATTATCTCTAGTCAGTGGATAAGATCAACCAAGAGCTTCCTTCAAATATCAGATGGTAAAGGAAAGGCCTGATCCCCCTCCTCCCAACCCCCCCCCCACACTCCAAAAAAAGACACATAGTTTTCCTTAATTACTTGTGGTGTCAGAGATCAAACTCAGGGCATCACGCATGGCAGACGTGCACTTCCAAAAGAGCTACATCCCTCGCCCCTCGTCCCAACAGTTACATGAATGGTGCCTCTTCCAACATGCAAATGGAAGCCCCAGCATTCAGAGCCATGAATTCCAATGACTCTGTGTGTGTGTGTGTGTGTGTGTGTGTGTGTGTGTGTGTGTGTGTGTAACTCTACTCCAGAAGAAAGTGGGAGGTGGATCATGCTCTGAGGAGGAGTTATCGAACCTGCTCTTATTCCAGGTCCATTTCCATCTGGCACCCAGTTCAGCCCTGGAGCACCCAGGCCTTCAAGCATTTTCTGCCCGTTGGGCACCTACTTTGTAGGCCTAGAGGGAGAGGGACAGGAATGTGTTAGTTCAGTGCCTTTCCCAAGCAACTCATTTCCATATGAAGGGGGCCTAGGGTGGGGTGGGGGTGCTGAGCATAATGGTTCCTAAGAAGTCCTCATATGTCTACTCTTGCAGTATCCCCACCTCCTTCTTTGAAAGATTCTGTGTATCAAACAAACTGTGTTGATTAAGACATGATTTGTTTATTTTGCCACAATGTAAGATAACTCATCAAAGCCATTTATTATGTGCTACTAACTGGCACCCCCTGACCAGCAGGATATAAGGACTACCATGGCTCCAGGTAGACATTATTCTGACCCAGGGGAAAATAAAAAACCTCGCACTTGACCTCACTGTTGTATGGCTTAAAAATATAGGGTTTCTATTTGAACTTTTTGAAATACAAAAAATAAAATTAATAAGGGAGGGGTTTTTTTTTGTTTTATTTTTAGGCCACACTTGGTGATACTTTGGGTTAGTTCCTGACTCTGAACTCAGGAATTATCCTGTCAGGCTGCAGGGACCCAATGGGGTGCTGGAGATTGAACTTGGGTTGGCCGCAAGCAAGGCCAGTGCCCTACCCACCATGCTATCTCTCCAGCACCAGCCAATAAGGGAGGTTAGAAAGCATTTGAGAACATTTCCAAATTTGCTATTCTATAGAAAAAGAATCTAAAGCCTTACTACTCAAACTGTGGTCCCAGAACCAGTCCCACACAGACACTGTCTAGGATGGTCAGACCAGTGACTCTAACCTTACCTCAGGCCTTCCATGTTGGAATCTGTCTGCCTTCCCAATTCACTCTTCCCCATGTGGTTTATCCTGGAGACACGGTGGCAGCCATCCAGATATTTGACAAGAAAGAAGATGGGAGCAGGGGAGCCTGGGTCTCACTTGCTTCCTTCCCTCCAGAGCACTTTCTCATCTGTCTGCTTCCTCAGTGGTGGAACATAGAAACAACTGGCCTTGGCTTTTAATCTTAGGCTTCTGGGGTGCTTGCTGCCCAGGTGAGAAGCACTGTTTGTAGAACACCTGGGAGAGTGGGGGCTGACCTCTGGTATGTCTATGAGGCCAGCTCAGAGACAGACGATGGAGATATAGACAGCCATGGGCACCAGCAGAGCTGTCCTTCAGGGAGTCCAGCTGGGCCTACCTGGGTCCTTCTGCTGGTCACCATAGCAGATGGTGCAAAACAGTGCAATGGTGTTAACCCAAGGGGACCTCAGGAGCCAAAGATGCTGAGTGGAAGCTGGACTGGCTTTGGGCCTGGGATGCACAGCGGCCTCCTTAGCAACACAGTTCCTGCTCATGTTTGAGTTACTCCATTTTCCACTAACTTTCAAACGCACATACTCCTCCCTGTCCTCCCACCCCATAACTCTTTTAAAATGTCTAAAATCAGGAGCTGGAGAGGTAGTGCACCAGGTAAGGCACTTGCCTTGCATGCAGCCAACCCAGGTTTGATCCTCGGCATCCCATATGATCTCCTGGGCAATGCCAGGAGTAATTCTTGAGTGTAGAACCAGGAATAACCCCTGAGCATTGCTGGATGTGGCTACAAAAACAAACAAAAAACCAAACAAATAGCAAAAGTCTAAAATCAGGTTGCAGTTTATACTCAGTAAAATCTGGAAAGTCATTGTAAGTTCACTAAGCCCTCTGGCATCGGTCCTGTGTGTAGCCATTTTACAGATAAGCAAACAGAGGCTTGGGGAAGTATGAACAAGAATATAGCTGATTGATCAAGTCAAATGAACTTTGACTTTTCCCATGGGTGGGGATACCTTGACTGGACGGAAGTAGAGTTCCCTGGGATAGGGGAACTGTATGAAGGGGGACAAGGAAATAGATTCCCATAAAGACAAGGGTGGGTTTTTCAGCCCCTTAGGCTGCTAACACTTGTCCTTTGTGTATCTTTCATAGGCTAGAAGCACCGCCACACCCACCATGGGGCCCCCACTGGAGAACCCAGAGCACCAGGCCCCCCTCACCTACTTCCCGTGGCCTCAGCCCCTGTCCACACTGCCCGCGTCTACCCTGCAGTACCAGCCTCCGGCTCCAGCCCTGCCTGGGCCCCAGTTTGTCCAGCTCCCTATCTCAGTTCCCGAGCCAGCCCTTCAGGACATGGAAGATCCTCGGAGAGCTGTTAACTCCCTGAGCATCGACAAGCTACTTCTAGCTGAGGAGGATAGTGATGCCTACACGCTCGGCCACTCTCTGTCCGTGGATGGTTTTTAGAGGCCGGGCCCCTGGCACTGGATCTGAAATGAGCCTGGGACTGAGCTTCAGAGTTTTGTCTGTCTGTCTGGAGCAGCGGTCGCATGAGGACACTTTCTACTCCAGGCTAGACAAGACAATCTTCCTCCTCTCTCCCTCCTCCTCCTCCTCTTCTATCCTCCTCACCCCTCCCCTTCTCAACTCTCCCTTCCCCTTCCTTCCTCTCCCTTTCCTCACCTCCTTTTCCTCACCTCCTTCTTTCCTCCTTCACTTTCCCCCTTCCTTCCCTCTCCTCCTTCCCTTCCCTCACCTCCTTCCCTTCTCTTCCCTCCCATCTTTCCCTCCCCTTCCCTCCACATCCCTTTCCTTCCCTTTCCTTGCCTCTTTCCCTTCCCTCACCTTCCCTGCCCTCATCTCCTTCCCTCCCTTCCCTCACATCCTTCCCTCCCCTCCCCCATTCCTTCCCTTCCCTTTCCTCACCTCCTTCTCTCCCCTCTCCTCCCCTCCCCTCCCCATCCTTTTTCTTCCCTTCCCTTCCTTTATCTTCCCTTCCCTCCCTCTCCCTCCCCTTCCCTCCCCTCCCCTTCCCTTCTCATGTCTCCCTCCTTCCCTCCTATTCTTTTATTCCCTCTCTCTCGTCCTCTTTCCTCTCCTTTTTCCTTCCCTTATTTCCTCATGCCCACTATTTTCTTCTCCATTTATCGTTACCTTTTCTGTTTCTTTTGGGGAAGGAACTAGGGGAATTTTGGAGATTATTTCCAAGCCAAGAGATTGCCAAATCTATGGCTCCGGTGCTTTCACTGTTTTCACATTTTGTTCCTAGAGAAGGTCCTTTTTCTCCAGAACTGCTGCTTCCTCAGAGCAGCCCCTCCAATGAGTCATGGGCCAATGTCCTGCCTCTCGTTTTGAGAGGTATGGGGTGCTCTGAGGAACACTGGCCTGCCAGGACTCCAAGAGTTGAGGCAGTGCTTGAGCTGGCGTTCCTACAGTTGCTCCTTTGTTTGTGCTTCTCAGCCCTGGGCAGATTTAACATCCTGGCAGCACAGCCCCAAGGCCTGGGCTCAGCAAGGTGGGAAGAGGGGCTAAGGAAGTGCGCTAAAGGCGAGAGGGGTTCGAGCTTGTGTGTGCAGTTGGTGGGAGCCCGGAGGAGTGGTTGCCTCCAGCTTCTTGGTGTTTAAGGAGAATCACGAAGAAAGCCACTGCTTCCAGTGCTGGTTTGACACTGTCTTGTAGGACCTTTCAAGGACAGACAGTGCCTGTGAAAGGTCTGGGGATGTGTCTAGATGCTTCTTCCTGGCTCACCCTCTCTGGGGTCTTGGTGTCAGCTGAGACCCTCAGAAGCCCCCTAGTGACCAGCTTGCTGCTGCCACCAGGACTGCTTGTCTGTCCTAAGCACCTCCAGGCATCACCATAATGTGACAAGTCCTGCTCCCCACACTGGGCTGGGCACTAGGGAACTTAATTCCTGGAGTCTCAGCTTGAGGCTTATTATGCTTCATTTCCATTTTCTTTTCCTTTTTCTTCCTTCCTTCCTTTCTTCCTTCCTTCCTTCCTTCCTTCCTTCCTTCCTTCCTTCCTTCCTTCCTTCCTTCCTTCCTTCCTTCCTCCCTCCCTCCCTCCCTCCCTCCCTCCCTCCCTCCCTTCCTTCCTTCTTTCCTTCCTTCCTTCCTTCCTTCCTTCCTTCCTTCCTTCCTTCCTTCCTTCCTTCCTTCCTTCCTTCCTTCCTTCCTTCCTTCCTTCCTTTCTTTCTCTCTCTCTCTCTTTCTTTCTTCCTTCCTTCCTTTCTTCTTCTTTTTTTTTTGCAAGAGAAACATCTGCTTTGCAGGGCTGGCTGTAGGCTGTGAGCAGAGTTGTCCCTAACCCCACCCCACCCTCAATGGGGTGCTTATCTCCTGAGAGGGATTGTGTGTTTTGGGAGCTGCCCTGTTTGTCTGTTACTGTCATCAATGTCACGCTTCAGCAGATGCATTAGTTGATGGACTCCATGTAACAGTAAATGTAATTTTCTTGTACATGATAGTTTCTTTGATTTTTGTGGGGGTTTTGCCATTTTAAATGAAAACTCTGAAGAAAGCTTTATTTGGGGAATAATTTGTTTTTTCTGCTTTGGATTTATTTTGACTCAGGTTTCTCAGTGTCTGCCTAAATTCTCAGTATAAATATCCTGAATTCTTTTAATTTGGACTCAAGCTCTGGACTTCAAAGCTTTTAGGAAAGGATTTTTGCTAACACACTTCCATCTTTGTTGCTAGTGATGGAGAATAGGTGAGAGGCTGGGGTTCTCAGGCCTGAATGAGGAGAAGGCCTGGGTTCCTATTTCAGAAAACACTATGTGACTTTCCAGCTTACTGTCTGAGGATTTGAGAGGATGCAGGGCCAATCTCCACAAGGGACTTTCAGTTGGCCCAAACTAGCAACTAACAAACAAATAAAGAACATTGTGTGTTTGCTGAGATTGAAAGGGTGTCTGTTTTCCCTTCTTGAGGTACAATGTCTTGATTGCAGTAGCCCACTGGTTTCTTCTTCTTGTTGTTTTTTCTGTTAAGATAAAAACATTTTCAATAAAGATGTACTGAGACCTTTCTGTGTAGAACTATTTAATTTCTTATAAAAGTTGTTCCCTTTTTGCTCATAGCCCGATGCCAGGAAGGAGCTTCCACGGATTGAATATAAGGACTTGTTCTGCTGCTCAAGATGGTCTAAACAACCCTCTATGTGGATGGAGTCTGGGTCTCTCCAGCAGAATATGTGAAGCTACTAGTCTTATAACTAGGAAAATAGCTGAGGGGTAAAAGCAGCCCATTTTTTTTTCTGTTTTTCTTTTTTTGCTTTTTGGGTCACACCTGATGATGCGCAAGGGTTACTTAGGAATTACTTTGCATTCAGAAATTACTTCTGACGGGGAACCATACGGAATGCTGGGAATCAAACCTGGGTCTGCCGCATGCATGGCAAACGCCCTATCTGCTGTGCTATGACTATAGCCCCATAAAGGAAGCCTTTTTAACCCCTTGCTTTTCCTGTTTACTTGTTACATGAGTAATTTCTTACGATGCTGCGTGTTCAGGGATGAGTTCAAGCACTGCTCATGTCCATTGCAAGCTCTTCAAGGTCCTCAAAAAGACACAGGGACTTGTGAGCTGATGCAGAGTCCTCTGCCCAATGGAATCCAGCTCACCATGTCAGAGATCACAGTGGAATGAAAACTTAAAGATGTCAGCCAGTCCCTTCTAACTCCAGTGCTTGGAAAGACTAACTCCTTGGAGGTGATTTTCTGAGTTACTAAGGGTCCTTGAGTTCACTGGTAACTTCAATTTTTAATCTCTGTAGAAAACAAAACATGTTTGATGGTCGACCTTATTCTGTCACATGTCTTGTTTCCAGGCTCCTGGGGGTGAGCTTACTTTAATTACTACCATCAATGTCTTTTTTCCCCCTTTATTCTCTTTCTAGTAAAAGACATGGCTAAAAAGGAACTTGAGAAAATTTCCCTCAAACTTTATTAAAGTTCAGCTGAAGGAGAAGATATTTTTTTAAACTGTTTTGTGTTAACTACACTCTTTTGTTACTGAAGTCTGAACTTGTTCTATTGAGAGGGTGACCTGCTCTGTGTAACTTGGTGCTGGCATACAAGACATCGATCCATGACAGCGTCCATGTTCAGAATGAAATATGCAGAATGGAGAAGATAGTATAAGGTAAGAGGAAGAAGCTGGAAATGAACAAACCAAGTGACTCAAGTTCCCCAAATATTAGTTTTGTGCATATCTCTCAGTAGAAGCTTAACGTGAATTTATTGAAATCATAAATCATAGATAATTGTTTTGTATGAGCCTAGTTCTTTTGTGGGTCAACTATGAGGTAGCTAACAAATTCTCTTTGAATTTAATTCATTTGGGAGATTCTGTTACATTCCATTTAGGAAATACTGAGAGAGATGGTTGCAAGTGATAAGAATGGCATCTAGTTTAGTGAACTTAGATAATACTTCTCATATGATTTTTGCTGAATTCTTGTAGAAATTTTCATAATCTGGTAAAAATAATTTAATTTTTAGTCAGGGCCCTTGTGCACTGCCGACCCATGTTCAATACCTGGCATTCCAGACGGTCCCTTGAGTACTGTCAGGAGTAACTCCTGAGTACAGAACCAGGAGTAACCCCAGAGCATCGCTGGTATGACACAAAAAGCCAAAAAAAAAAAAAGTGACTGAGGGACCTGAATGATATAAGCGGGTAGAGCACTTGCCTAGAACACAGCCCACATGGATTTGGTCCCCACCACCACAGAGTCCCCTGAAGACCACCAGAAGTGATCCCTGAGTACTGCCAGGTGTGGTAAAAAAACCCACACGCAACAAAAAAGACATAATGGGGGCCAGAGTGGCAGCACAGCTGGTAGAGCGTTTGCCTTGCATGCAACTGGCCTCAGTTCAGTCCCCTCTTGGAGAGCCCAGCAACCTACTGAGAGTATCCCACCTGCATGGCAGAGCCTGGCAAGCTACCTGTGATGTATTTGATATGCCAAAAACAGTAACAACAAGTCTCACAATGGAGACATTACTGGTGCCCGCTCGAGCAAATCGATGAGCAACGGGATGACAGTGACAGTGACAGTAAGGGCCCTTAACATTAGATTTTTACCTCAAATACAAGTAGTTTAGAGGGACAGTGCTGTCCATCACATCTCTAGAAAATATTAACTTATGTAAGTGAAATGTTGTACCTATGATTAATATTTCTCCTTTCTCTCACCCACCCCTGCTTACACAAGTTTGACATTTTAGGTAGTTCTTATAATTGAAATTATGGAATGCTTGTTCTTCTGCAACTGGCTTATTGTACTTAGTATAATGTTCTAGTTTGCTAAGGAAAATGTATATACATACAGTAAAATATTATTCAGACTTAAGAAAAAAAGCCTGTAATACCCAACTACCTTGATAGTTCTTAGAAATTCATAGAATGAAAAAGAATCTATTTGGTACTAAATCTGGGACAGACAGACATGAATTATTATATATTTCTACTTTGAAATAAGTTTTTAGCTTTTAAATCTCTTCAGAATGAGTTTTTCTTACGTTTGTATGTTTAAATAAGTATATTTAGTTATATCCTTGATCTCTTTATGAACTTAAACTCATTTGTAAGTTAGTCACAACAGAAATTTTTAAAAATCAAGCAAAAATAGGTGATATTTTAACTAATTATTTACTAGAGATACAAAATCCTTTGACCTCACTAACTATAAATGTCTTTAGAAGGAGAAACGTTATTGCATATGTCTAATTGTTTTTAAAGATCTTTGCGATGTTCTAATTTGAAAGCTGGAGTCTAAATTAAATTGATTTCATGATATTGTTTGAATAGATAACATAGCCAAAATAGATCTTGTACAAGGATGTTTGGTCCAAATTTTTTAAAAAATCACTAATGGTGCTAAAAAAAATTACCAAAATGGATGCACTTCCATCTTAGCTGCAAACTAGACTTGCAACTCATTAAAGTGCTATTTATTTGTTTAACGCATCATGTTAATATCACTCAAACTCTTGAAAAATTTTTAAACAAGCTAAAAATGACTGATAATAGTTTTCTAAAAAGAATATAAATATACGGATTTTTATGGGAGCCACATGTCTATTTTGTTATTAGCAACAATATCACATAAAGATAGAAATATTCCTAAATATATGCTAAACTTTCACTTTCTAAATGTTCTTATTGTGTGTTTCTAAACGTATCACTAAAATGTCATTATTATCTTTATGGGTCAGATTAGGTGCAACTGTGTTATTTATTTATAAAATATCTCCAGGTGTCATGTTTGGAAAGGCAACATATCAACAAAAAGGATCAGCAAATTAAGTATGAGCATATTTATATTTTAAATGCCTACTCTAAAAAGGTAGCATTAAATATAACATGTAAATTTCAGTTGCACATTATTAAAAATCATCATCATCATCATCATCATTATCCCTTTGATCGTTGAATTTCTCGAGCGGTCTCAGGAATGTCTTCATTAGCCTAAAATCTAGCCCTGAGATTTTAGAAGCCTCTATTTACTTGTCCTTCCCAACAATGCCACATTGGAGGCTCTTTCAAGTTCAGGGGAATGAGACCCAGCATTGTTACTGGTTTGGGCATATGAATACACCATGGAGAGTTTGCAAAGCTCTCCCATGTGGGCAGAAAACTCTTGATAGCTTGTCAGGTTCTCCCAGAGGGAGAATTAGGCTATAGGATGTCACTCGGCCTCAAAACAGCCGTGCACTTCCGGGAGCTTGGTTTTAAGTCTCTGGATGTTGGCCATTGGTGGGATTACAGGGTGCCGGGGGCAGTCCCTGGGCGTGACTGTCTAGCTACTGGAAAGTGGAAAATCTGGGCAGAAGAGGCCCAGTGCCTATCCAAGCAGGCTTGGAAGTCTCAGCCCCAGGTCCCACACACCTGGGTTCCTCTGCCGGTACCTTCATGCGTGAGGCTTGTCTGAATGTGTGGAGAAGGGCCTTGAGCATAGCTGTGGCTAGGCTCCAAAAGTCTTCAGCTGAGGGAGCTCTGCTCGGGGCAAGGAGGGAAACTGGAGCTCACCCCCTCCGAGGGGCCCTGGGGAAGACAGCCAGGTGCTCGGTAAAGAGACTCTCTTAAAAATCAACGTGTTTAAATACCATATTGTTCATCAAATACCAGAAGTTCAATTCTATCCTTCACCTTAAAATTTACACCTCTTACCCATTTTACCCATTCCCTCTTCTCAGTTCCCTTCTGATAACTGCGGATTGGTTTCAAAATATAAAAGTTAACTTTTGTTTAAATTAGTTTAAGTTGGAACTTCTGAAAACCAAGAAAACAAAAGCACATGTAGGGGCTTGTTTGAAGGGATTAGGACTTTAAAAAAAGACCCAACCAATTTATACCTTAGCCTTAGTATTTCATCTTACCTAAGACCTTCCTCAACTCAGTCTTGGTGGTCTCCTGTCAGTCAGGGATAGCCCTCAGCACTACCAGATGGCCCCAAATGTGTAATAGAAATGTGTTTTCTGGTCTTTGCTTTCTTGCCTGCTAAGCTCCTTTCACTGTTCCTCTTAAGGCCATGGGGTGTCTCGGAAGCACTGGGATAGGAATTAGACATCACTGAGTCCTTACAAGGCAAGTGAAAGTTTAATTTTTTTTTTTTTGTCTTTCAAAATTTTTATCCTTCAGGTGCTAGGGATCCAGGGATCCCGTGTTACCATCTTCCCCCGAAAGCAGCCCCAGGAGTGGAAGTTAGGGTTTAGACATGGGTTTGAGAATGCTTACACCTTAAAAAAAGGCTGTGGCTCAGTTGCGGGGCGGATGGGAGGGAGCATAGGGAAAAATATTTCTTTAAAAGAAGGATGAGCAATTATATTTATATTTCAGGTTATAGTAGTTTTTTTAATGGGAGTGGGTGGATTTGTTGCCATGCACACCATGGGGTTTTGTAATGCAAATGTTTAAAAAGAAAGAGTATTTTTTTCCATTTTTATGATTTTTTTTGTCTCTACCACCTCTTGTCCTTGAGTGTTTTTGCTCTTAACATAATTTGTAATTTTGTTTGTAATTCATTAAAAAAAAAGAAAGTTCCTCATTTTACAGTTAAAACAATAAAATAAATAAATTAGTTTAACCATTTGTTCTCTACATGCCACTTATGAGTGAAATCATGGTGTTTCACTGTGTCTCTTATTTTAACAAGCATAATACTCTCTATGCCTATTCATGGATTTCATTGTTTGAAAATAGCTAATAATTGTTATTAGAGCTTGTAAACAGGGATTCTTACTTACTGGAATTCTCACTAAATGCTAGTTTGAGGATAGAAAATCATATGTGTGTGTTACATATATATATATATATATACATGTATATTCTTCTTTATCTAATCATTTGAGGATGGGCAATTAGATTGTTTTTAGTTCTTGGATATTGTAAATAATGCTTTTATAACTGTGCATTTATTTGTAATTTTTCATATTAGTGGGTTTTAGTTTTATAAGGGCCATTCCCAGTGGTATAAGAAGGCTACTCATGGTAATACTTGGCCTGGTGGTGTAAGCCTGACAAGTTTAGTGCTCAGGCCAGAGGGTGGGCCACCACTGCTACAACTGATGGTGCTAGGAGACCACGTGGTGACAGGGATTAAACTCAGGACCTCATACATGCTAGATACTAGACTAATCCTGAACCCTCAGATGTGTTTTTGCATATTATAGAAGTGGCCTGCTCAGCAGTCCTGGGAGTAGTGCTCCAGGAACAGTAGTGTTCCCAGAAGTGCTCCCCAGTTGTGAGAAATTTATGGGCCAGGTGAGTTGGCATTGTCATAAATAAATCCAGGAATTGCTTTTGGATGAGGTTGGGTAAGCCTTTTGTGAAACTTGATTTTAGTTTTAAGAGAGCATGTAATGAATGTAAGACTGTTAGCATTCTGTCTCAAAGAAGAAAGACCTGGACCCTTCCTGGTAGTACCTCTGATGTTCCTAGACCTGAAAACAACTTAGAACACCATGGCAGCCTTCTTCATGTGACAGCTAGCTTCCCTCATGTAGTCCTCAGAGGAGCTTTAGTGAACTCCAGCATGTCAGAATCTCTAATACAAGCTCTAAAGTGGGATGCCTGTATCTTAGACATATCAGACAGTCTGTACTGGGTGCAGAATAAAATTACAGTGTTATAAGAAAAAAGAAGTTAAAATATACTTACATTTAATGTGGGAACTAAAAAAAACTTTAAGAGGAAGCATGCTTTTTTGTAAAGTCAAGGCTACTTATCAAATCATTTTGGTGGGAAAATGTAACTTTTCTCAGCCTTGCTTGCACATTCAAATCACTGGGAAATTTAAATTTTTGTTTTAATTAATTTTTTAAATTGAATCACCATGACAAATACGTTTTTCATTATTGTGTTTCAGCCATGCATTCTGACACCCATGCCTTCACCAGTGTACATTTCCCACCACCACTATTCCCAGTTTCCCTCCCACTACCTGCCCCCTGCCACCAGCCTGCCTCTATGGCAGGGACTTTGCTTCTCTCTCTCTCTCTCTCTCTCTCTCTCTCTCTCTCTCTCTCTCTCTCTTTCTCTCTCTCTCTCTCCTTTTGGGCATTATAGTTTGCAACACACTACTGAAAGGTTATCACGTTTTTCCCTTTACCTACTTCCAGCACTCAATTCTTGTCCAGAGATTTCATAGCTTGAGCCAATAGCCTAAAGTTTTGGTAGGTTAATTTCTTGATTTCAAAGTTTTGGTAGGTTCTGAGATGATGGAGTCTCTCCAGAGGCATGATGGCATTTTTGGAGGGTGGAAGCAAGTGGTTTCCGGGGCTCTGTTTGAGTGGGCACTAGTCTGACCCACTGCACACCAGGGTGCCCTGGTCATCTCAGTCACAAATGGATGGTTGATCGTTTTCAAGATTTATTTATGAGTCTCTGGAACATGGCCAGAAGATGAGCATACATGGCCCCTGGAGGTGGTACATGAGTGTGACTGCCAGGGCTTCTGGAAGTACAGGGAGTTGGGGAGAGGTAGCCCATGCCAACTTCCAGAAGGTCTGGTGATTTCAGTTACAAAGGTCTACGTACCTAAGTTTTTGACAAGTTATTATTTTGTTTTTTTTGGTGAACTCTGTCCCAGGATGGTGAAGTATAACCAGAAGCATGGCAGTAATTGTGGACAGTGGAAACAAGCAGCTGCTAGGGCTTTGGGTGGACACTGGGCTGATCTGCTTTCCTCTGGGGTGCCCTGGACATCTCAGCCATAAGTGGATGTCTGAACTTGGGAATTTTTTAAATCCCTATGTCCATACTGAGACTGAGAAAAGTGTTATTCAACCAGGGGTCATATAGCCTCTTGTGGGCCTCCAGAATATTCCAGGAGACCACAGGTGAAAATTACATAAATATGGGGCTACGACAAGAGACCTATGGGGCCACAGAAGGAAGAAAAATAGTTTGAACACAGAGAAGTGGTAGAGAAAAACAAGTTGAGAAAAATTGACTTGGACCAATTAAAGCCCAATCATGTCAGTTTTTAAGCTCTCTAGCTGATTTCAAGGTGCTATCCGTGCTGAGAATCTCTATTCGTATATCCATTCCCTCCATGAAAAATTTGAAGTGTTTTGCTTTAATCGGAAAGGGATTTTTTTCCCAAGTAATTTTAATTTACATATTAATGTTCTCATTTAAATCTGTGTATTGTCACTGTCATTGTCATCCCTTTGCTCATCGATTGGCTCAAGTGGGCACCAGTAACATCTCCATTGTGAGGCTTGTTGTTACTGTTTTTAGCATATCGAATACGCCATGTGTAGCTTGTCAGGCTCTGCCATGTGGACAAGATACTCTTGGTAGCTTGCTGGGCTCTCCGAGAGGGACGGAGGAATCGAACCCAGGTTGGCTGCGTGCAAGGCAAATGCCCTACCCGCTGTGCTATCTCTCCAGACATAAATCTGTGTATTGTCTCACATAATCCTTTCTGCACCAGTAAGTAAAAAATTCTAGGCTTTGTAGGGAAAGATGAACTAAAAAGACCTACATACCACAGTTGACGTAGATTTCTAAAGGTGCTTTCTTTCTACCTAGGCAAGCAAGTCAGGATAAAGTTCTTTTTCAAAGTTGCAGCATTGGGCCTGGGTCACCCTCTGATCAGTAAAACTGACTTGGGTCTGCTTGCTGACAGGAGGCAGGCAGAGGTACTTTTGAATCTGAAAGGGCTTTTGAGACCTGCCAGGTGACCACAGAGAGTCAGCCCCCCAGTTTACAGGAGGAGTTCAGACCGATATGCATCTTCTGCCATAGTTCATATCCAAGGTTTGATGAGATGTACTTTTGAAATAGAATAACAGGCTTTTCCCCTTAGTAAGAGCCTTGATAACCTCCTCTGAGTCAGTAGAGCAAACTGGAAAGAACAGCTTAGAGTGGATAAAGATAGATTTGAAAGGGATAGTAAATATGATATCACGTTAGAATATTGTTCGGTTTATCACAAACTTTCTTTTTTTAAAAATTTTTTATTGAATCACCATGTGGAAAGTTACAAAGTTCTCAGGTTTATGTCTCAGTTATACAATACTCAAACACCCATCCCTTCACCCGTACTCATATTCCACCACCAAAGACCCCAGTATACCTCCCACCCCCCGCTCCCCGCCCCCCATCCCTGCCTGCTTAGTTGATAAATTTCACTTCATTTTCACTTTACCTTGATTATATTCCATATTTCAACACAACATTCAGTATTGTTGGAGTTTTCCCCCAAGAAAGACAGCCCTACTGCCAATGCAGCATTTGATAATTAGTTTTCCATTGCTGAGACTGGAGAGATATGAAGTCCCGTTGTTTCAAGTACATAGAATTTTTCCCCCCTCCTTCCCGCACCACCAAGTTCATGCCTGTTTAATGAATAGTCCTCATATTATGGCTGACACCAAGCCGCCGGACGAGAAAAAAGGATATTTCCAGTTCTCGGCTGGCGTGGGGCTATGGCTTAGTTCAGTCTAGAGACATGGTTGCAAGTAGTTTCTGGAACCGGAAGTAGTCTAGTTAGGCTCCAGATTCTGGTTGATCAGTAGACCCGGGTCGAGTCTCGGCGGGGCATGCGCTGGTATCGGCTTGAGACTTCCCAAGCGTCCCGCTGTTCCAAATACATAGTTTTTTTTTCCCCCCTCCCATTCCCGTGCCTCTAAGTTCATGCCTACTTAATATACTTCATAATATGGTGGACACCACACCACGTTTCTCCCAGAAAAGGGAAAAGAACCGAGAAAGAAGGATATTTCCTCACCTTGGCTGGCGTGGAGCTTTGGCTTAGTTCACAGTCTAAAGAAATAGCTGCTACTTTGATTACCTTCAATATTTCAACAAAAAGCTCAGTACTATTGTTTGGAGTTTCCCCCACAGTAAGACCTGCTAAAAAGGAAGGAACCTTTTCACGTTGCTGACAATCAAGAGATATTAGGTCGCTCGGCTGCGAAAGCAGCCGCGCGGTTTTGGATTTCTATATGAAGTCCAGGGAAAATTCTTTTGGTAATTGTATCATTGCAATCTTTTACTTCCCTTTTGTGGTGCTCACATGATGGAGAAGCCTGGAGAGAAGAACCGTGCCCAGCTGGCGGCGCATGGGCCAGTAGCTCCAATCACACAGTTTGGAGGCATTTTTGGGGTGCTGCTCGTGTCCAAAGCAGTTCAGTTACCTCCGGGGTCAAGCTCGTGCGGCGGCAGAAAGGAACGTACCCACATGGCTCTGTGCTTAAATATCGGCACAAGGCGGATCCGGAAATCCCACCCCCTCGGCTTTCCCGGGCTTCCCGCAGGCCCCTGCATACTCTAAAAACTGGCAGTTGCCTCGCTGCGTTCAAAAAGAAAGAGTTGAGAGAGAAAAGACCGTACCCCGTTGGAGGCGCATGGGCCAGTAGCTCCGATCACACAGTTTGGAGGCATTTTTGGGGCGCTGCTCGTGTCCAAAGTAGTTCTGTTGCCTCCGGGGTCGAGCTCGTGCGGCGGCAGAACGGCTCACAAACTTTCTGTATGTTAATAGTTCTCAAAAAGAAGGTCTTTTTGCATCTCAAACTTGCAATTTAAACATAATTTACAAGTATGATAGAAATACTTTCTGTACAAAATTTAAAGGAAAATTCATTTTCTCCTGCTTAATATAATAGCATCTCTTGACTGCAAAATCATTTACACTCCTGCTGAGAGCAGTGATTTTTCACCTGTGTTAGGTGTGAAACTACTTTACTTACTGAGATTCTGAAATTATCTTTTATATCCTTAAATGACATAGGTATCGTGTACTGTATGTTATTAGAAGACAGCTATTATAAAATAGTATGTATACTCAGACTTACTGAAAGCCCTGTATTACTTCTAGAATAGTTTAGTGCGATGACCTGGGTTTGTCTGAAGCCTGTGTTAGATAACCCATGTCTGACCAAGCATACTGGTGGGCTGGCATTTAACTAAATAGTCACAACTACCAGGTGCTAAATTTTTCAGTATTACAAATTGATCTACCAGGGAGCATTTTGGTATTTCACATCAGTTTTACATTTCCTCCTCATCAATTTTGTTATGAAATTTTCCACATATACAGAAAAATTTAAGGATTTGTATACTAAATTCCTACATTGTGACCTCAATTCTACAATCAACATTTATCTCTGGTTTGTCACAAATCTCATTCATTTTTCCCCACTTTAGTTTCAATCTTGGTCTGTCTTACATTTTGATGCATTTCAGCCATCAGTATACTTACCTCTAAATAATTTAAAATACAGCTATTAAATTGAGATTAGAATATGGTCCCTGTGTTTTGTTGTTTTGTTTTGTTTTTGTAAAGTCAAATTTATGTATAGTGAAACCAGTAACAATCAGTGAAAACACTTATCTGTGTAACTCAAGTATCTATCAAGACACAAAACATTACTCTGAGCCCCCTATCCTTCCCCTTCTCAGTCAATTTCTACTTTCACCCTCTGAGTGAAAAAAAAGAAACCAACAATTTTTTCATCATAATAATGTCTATTTTTTAATTAGTATGAACAGAATAGTATGCATTCTTGTGTAACTCACTTGGAATGTTTTCTAAAATATTTCTCCATATTGTATATGTAGGAAATTTGTTATTTTATTGTTGCTTAGTAATAGTTCAGCGCATGAACATACGACAATTTATCCTATTTATTGACACATGGGCTGGTTCCAGTTTGGGCTATAATGGAGATTATTGATAAAAACATTCTTATATAAGTTAGTGCTTTCTCTCTCACTCGCTATCTCTCCTTCCAATATCTTTGTTCTCTTGGCTAAATATATACCTAGCAATAAAATTATTGAATCATACAGTAGAAATATGCTAGTTAATAAGAAAACTGCCAGATTTTTCTTCTAAAGTGCCTGAGTCATTTTATACTTCCACCAACAAATTAGGAGAATTCCTGTTATTCCATATCCTTGCCAACCTTTAGTTTATCTTTCTTCGGTTTTTTATTTGCATTTCTTTGGTGACTAGTAATGTTGAACAATTTGTTCTATGTTCATTATGTGTTGTTATTGTTCATTTATCTTTATTAAATGTCTGTTCAAAACTGTTGTCCTCTTTAATAGGGTAATTTTTCTTTTTCTTTCTTTCTTCCCCCGCTCCCCCACCGAGTTCTTTATACTTTCTCAATACAATTTCCTTGTCCGATATGTTTTGTATTTCTCCCAAGTTTCAGCATGCCTATTTATTTCAGATAAGTTTTTTTTTAATTTGAAGGATTATAATTTATCACTATATTCTTTTGTGGTATTTATTTCTATATCCTATTAAAGAAACCTTTGCCTATCCTCAAGTTGTAAAGATACCTTATCTTCTTCTAGATGCTTGGTAGTTTTTTATTGAAATCTATGATTCACTTTTTGTGTGTGTAGTATGGGATAGGCATCAAACTTTGTTTTTCCCTCTCTATGTGGGCATTTAGCTTTTCAGCAGTATTTCTTTACTCCATTAAGATTTTTCTGATATTTTAATTTTTGTTTCAATTAAGTCACCGTGTAAATATGATTCTATTTTTGTACATTTTAATTATCTGCTAATCTGTTTTTTTCGTACAAATACCTTATTTCCAGAATTTCCATAGCTTTATTTTTTTTTCAATTTTTTTTCTTTTTGGGTCACACCTGGCGATGCATAGAAGTCACACCTGGCTCTGCACTCAGGAATTACCCGTGGCGGTGCTCAGGGGACTATATGGGATGCTGGGAATCGAACCCGGGTCGGCCACTTGCAAGGCAAATGCCCTACTCGCTGTGCTATTGCTCCAGTCCCAGCTTTATTTTTATTAATTATATTTTACTAAGATATTAGTTTAAAATGGGCTGGAGCTATAGCACAGTGGGTAGGGCGTTTGCCTTACACACAGCCGACCGGGGTTTGATTCCTCCACCCCTCTGGGAGAGCCTGGCAAGCTACCGAGAGTATCTCACCCGTTTGGCAGAGCCTGGCAAGCTACCCGTGGCATATTCGATATGCTAAAAATAGTAACCACAAGTCTTACAATGGAGACATTACTGGTGCCCGCTCGAGCAAATCAATGAGCAACGGGATGACAGTGATGCAGTGATTAGTTTAAAATACTATTAAGTCATTTTACAGTTGTAAAGCTACTATATCATTTAATTGCCATAGCATTATATTAAATCTAGAAGTTGAATAAGTAAGTCCTCCAACTTTGTTCTGCCTCCTTTCCAAGACTTCTATCAATGTTTTAGGTCCTTTTCACTTTCACATAAATCTTAAAATAAATTTTTCAATCCCTGTAAGAATCAGTGTAAAGTTGTGATTGACATTGCTTAAAATTTGTGGATCAATTTATAGATAACTGATATTCTAAGGTAACACATCTTTTAACCCATGAATATGCTGTATAACTTTTCATATATTTAGATTTATGTTGTTTTACTTAGCTTTTTGTAAAATTTTTTCAAGATACGAGTCCTCCTATAAGATTTTAAACATTATTATTTGATGTTTTTGATGTGATTGTAAAAGAATTGTTTAAGATTTAATTTTTTAGGTCATGTGGATCTGATAGTTTAGTGCTTGGGACTGATGATGTATTTTTTGTTTCTTTTTTCTTTTTGGGTTACACCTGACAATATTCAGGGGTTACTCCTGGCTTTGTACTCAGGAATTACTCCTGGCATTGCTCAGGGAACCATATGGGATGCTGGGAATTGAACCTGGGTTGGCCGCGTGCAAGGCAAACACCCTACCTGCTGAACCTTGGGCCTGATGATGTGGTACTGCTTGGGTCACTCTGGCGAGTGCTCAGGGAACTTCAGGGCAATAGTCAGCTGTACTGGGAGCCCAGCCCTTTGAGCTATGTCCCCAGCCTTGCTGAGATGTTTCCCTTCACTTTTTTTGTATGATAAATTCTATTAATATGCTTTTTTTTTTAACAAAAACCATTGTATTTACAGGATTAAAAATATCACTTGGGCTCAGTGTAATTTTTTTAATACTTTTTTTAACCTATGTTCCCAAGGACTGTGATTTTCTTATCCTGTAATGTCTTTATCAAGGTTTTGATATCAGACTTGCTAGCTATCCTAATTGAATTGGGGTTTTGTTACTCTTTATTTTTTTGTAATAGTTTGTGTAAAATTTTTGCTGATTTCCCTCTGAAATGTTTATTATAATTAACTAGTAAATTTATCTGGGTCCTGAGTTTTCTTTGTGGGAATATCCAATATGGCATGTCAATAAATACGTAAGGACAAATGTAGGACGAGTGTATACAGACAGTGGTTTATTTCTGCCTTCTAACCGCATGGATGCTGCCCATTCTGCTCCAGAAGTCATGTGGACTCTAAGAGAAAACTTTGGGTTATGAAGGGAGTGACACACTGTCACCTAGAGGGAATGGAATCCTTGAGGAATCAGAGGAGGGCTGGGCAGGGCCCACACTCTACAGCACTGTGTTGATGTGTTCTGGCTATGTCTTGGCTGCAGTCTGTGTAATACAGTTGGTCCTGGGAGCAGAGTGGAATTGGCGATGACCTCTGCTTGGCTACCCACACTGAGATTTCATGATTCCTTCTTGTGGGATTCACAAGAGAAGCTGATGTCATGAGCTGCCACGCACATAAGGCAACTGACTTGCTTTGAAAGCCCTTTCTTGCTTCTCACCTGGCTGTCTAAGCCCCAGGTGGCCAAGCTGCTGTCCTCTCAGGTTTGGCTGCTCCAGCTGGACCCAGGAGTTCAGCTATGCAAATATCAATTATGAGTCTATATTTGCGCCAACCTCTCCTTTGGCTTTTCAACCTCCACTGGCCACCTAGGGAATACGAGCAATAGTTTTTATTGTTGAGGTGATGTATTTAATGCTTTCGAGATGTATACTTACCACTTATTAGACATTTCTAGTGTTGTTACTATAATTTTCCCAGCAAAACATGTACTTTGCCCCTATATGCCATCCAGTTTGCTTCACTTCAGTCACTTGCTATCTCTAAAATGTGGGAACCTTCCTGGCTGCGAGTTCTTGACATGACCTTTCTCTCCTGTTGACTTACCTTAAGTGCCCAGTTGAAATGCCACCTTTTCTGAGACCACTGGACAGTGGGAGTAAATGGTTCTATGCTCTCAAGGCCAGGAGGAGAAATCTCCCCTCCTCCTCCTGTGAACTCCCGAGCATTGCTGGAGAAAATGCATCCCTCTTGAAGAGGTACAGGGAGGTGGGACTGGCTCCTTACCTGCTGCCAGGGCGAACACATTGAATGGGTGTGTGCCCTGAGCCGCCATGCTCTGCCCATCTAAATGCCAGGTCCTAGGGAATGTTTGCCTTGCTCAACGGTATTTCTGTTGCTGGAGCACTGGGTGGAGAGGGTTAAACAGTCAGGCAGTTCCTGTGGTTTGGTAATTTCTGGAGAATCCTGGCATAAGTCATTTGCATATTGCAGACTTATCTCCTGGACAATGGAGAGCTACGAATTCCCAATGCAAACGAACTCCAGCTGTAGTAACCTCCAAGCTGAGAGAGCAGATTGGGAGTTCTTGCAGATTAGCCTGACTGTCGGGGTGTCAGGGACAACTAAAGGACAGGCAGAGCTGCCTTTGCTTGGGAATATGTGAGGCATCCACAGCAAGAGAGTCTCAGCTCCAGGTCAGAGTCTGACGGAGCAGGAGGCCTGGGGTGCCTCAGCCTTGTCCCATTCCAGGCCTTCATCCTGGCCACATAGCTGTTCAGGGGCAGCTTCTCCTGGGGTTCCACAGGCTCTTTATAACTCTTTATAATTTAATGAGCACTTATAAGGTGCCTCCTTGATCCCACTGGGAAGTGCAGTCGCAGCTGACTGCAAGCAGGGCCACTGGTGCCAACTGAGCTGCTTCCTGTGTGAGTGAGACAGATTGCTCTGCTCCCCTTTGCCTAGTTCCTCTACTACACAATGGGTTTCAGGTGCCTGTCAGGAAGAGTAAGTAGAAGAGATAAAGCAGTACGTGCAAAACTCTCTCTCTCTTATTTATTTATTAATTAATTAATTAATTAATTTTGGCTTTTTGGGTCACACCTGGCGATGCGCAGGGGTTACTCCTGGCTTTGTACTCAGGAATTACTCTGGCGGTGCTCAGGGGATCATATGGGATGCTGGGAATCGAACTGGGGTCGGCCACGTGCAAGGCAAATGCCCTACCTGCTGTGTTATTGCACCAGCCCTAAAACTCTTAGCCTAGGCTAGTGTCTTGAGTGATGGGGGGCTGTGAGGACTCTGAGAAGAACCTCTGCTCCCCCACCGCACTTCACTTGGCCTCTGGGTGGACCAGAGTGTTTCTTATTCTGGAGACCTGGGTCCTTCACTGAGCACAGAAGTCCATGGAGGAATCCCCATTCTCTCAGACAATCTGCTGCCTGAAGGTGGACGGGCTGGAGGGCCGACCTGAACACAAGTCTTGCTAGAAGAGTCTTGGCAGTGGAAACAGCAACACCAGTCCAGAATGCGTTTGCACTTTGAACAGATTCACTCTGGGGCGAGGGGCAGAAATCTCATTCTCACCAGCAAACCCCAGGGATTAAAAGAGTGGAGCTCCCCTTTTCTCCCTTTATCCCTCTCTTTCCCTCCCTCTCTCTGTCTTTCTCTCTGTCTTTATCTGTGTCTGTCTGTCTGTCTCTCTCATCTTCCTTCAAGGGACCTCTGCCATCAGCAGCCCTCCTGGTGAGGAATCCCCTCAGGGTCTTTGCCAGTGAGGCTTAGGGTATAAGGTCAGCCCTTCCTCTTCCCAGCAGGTTCTAGGTCCCCATGGCAGAGTTGGGGTGTCTGGGGAGGACTGGGGTATTCCCAGGAAGACCCAGTGAGGAGATCACCTTGGGTGGCACAAAGGGTTTAAAAAGCCCCTGGGATAAAAAGGAACAGGTGGTACAGACAGAGGATAAGCTCTGCCCTTCAAATCCTGGCCTCAGGCTGATCTTTTAGGAGACTCGCTGAGGCCCAGCATGTCCACTGGCCTCTGGCGGGGGGGACCTTGATTTGGTCTGCAGACATCGGAGGAGCAACTCCCGCCTTCCACCCTCCCAACTCCCCCGCCCTGCACCTGCAGCATAATCTGCAGGCAGGAAGTTAATGAGTGATTGATTAAATCTCACAGGTAACATTCCTGCTACTGACCCCCCAAACCCAGAAGGCCGAAGGAGGCTTTTGATCTGGGGTTTAACAAGTCACAGAGGAGTTTGGCCGAGGAGCCTGGGCCTGGGATATTTTGGTCTCTTAGTGAGGTGTCTTGGCAGAGATGGTTGTCGAGAGAACCCAGGGCGCACGGTGGGAGGCAGCACAGCTCCTCAGGGTGCAGGTTTCCACAGAATCAAGATAAGGCAGGCAGAGCGCTTGTCAATATTTAATCGCTCACACAGGATTCGGCTTGGCAAAGGCGACACTTGGGCCTGTGTTTGCTGGCTTGGCTAAGCGCCAAGGGAAGTATCAGTCCGTGCTTTCAGAGAGGGATTGTTTCCCCCCAAGTCAGTTGCCGGCATTCAAGTGGATGATGTGCCCTGCGGTGCAGCTCCTCACAGACCCTGGTCTCTCAGAGCCCCGCGGGGCCCCAGTGTCTGTGCTGCGCCAACTGTCTGTGAAAGGGCCTCCATCCTCTTGACTGGACCTGCCCCAGTTCCCTCAGCTTCCCCAGCCCTCGGTCTACCTTCCTTACTCTCTGGGGTCAACCTGGTGCTGACCTTACAAGAAGGAAGAAACACTCTTTAGATTCTTACAATAGCCCCTTTCTATTGCAACAAACTTTTTTTTTTTTTTCTTTTTTGGGTCACACCCAGCTACTCAGGAATTACTCTTGGCGGTTCTCAGAGGATCATATGAGATGCTGGGAATCGAACTCAGGTCGGCCGCGTGCAAGGAAATGCCCTACCCGCTATCCTATCACTCCAGCCCCTCTATTGCAACAAACTTTTTGTAGGGAGTTGATTTCTCTGGGGGTGAGCTCCTGCCTCAGAGCCACAGAGTCCGCCAGGTAGGGGACAGAAGCCCTGAGGCTGGGGCCTGCGTTCTGCTGCTTAGTCAGACAGAAGGTACAAATCACTAGCTCTTCACAGACTGTCTAGAGTAGGCATTTTAGTTTGGGGGGGGGGGTCCTCCCAAGAAGTATTCAGGGGCTCAGAATGGGGGCATTTCTGGCAATACTTAGCCGACCAGGCTGGTGGTTAAATGTGAGGACATGAGGAGAATGTTTGCGTTCCTGTCCCAAAAGAGAAGGGTCATGGCCAACAATTCTCAGGGGACCATGTGGTATATGGCAAACTTGAATCCTGTTCCCTGTGCTGTATTTCTGGCCTGAAGTAGTGATTTTGGATCACTTACTTTGCTCTAGGCATGGGGTTAAGCACTTTATCCACGATCTCACTGAACTCACTACACCAGCTAAGTGTTGCTATCAACTTCATTTTATAGATAAGGTTAAAGAGACCAGAGAGCTTACCTAACTTACTTAAAGCCACACAGCTCCTGGTCAAGCCAGATGGAAGCCGATGTCTCTGAGAGTTCACACTACCTTCTTTACATCCATGTGCTATCATTTCTCTAATGGAAATCAAGGAAACAGCTTGATTTTAAATTGAAGCTCACAAGTAACATATTCTTGGGAAAAAAAAATGTGGGAGGAAGAAGGAAATTCCTCAAATAAAGCTACCCCCTATTCCCCGTTGGACAACATATCCTATTTCTTGTTTC
This sequence comes from Sorex araneus, assembly GCF_027595985.1. NCBI lineage: Eukaryota > Metazoa > Chordata > Mammalia > Eulipotyphla > Soricidae > Sorex > Sorex araneus. The sequence goes on along the minus strand of NC_073304.1, from coordinate 164,860,099 downwards.
CCCCTCAATTTGCCTGTCTCATTTTAGACCTTTCTATATACGTACATGTATATATACACACATGCACTATGTATATAGAGGGTCTCTCGAGAGATGCTCAGGAGACATGGGAGCATCTCCTGGTGCCCCCACAGTTAATCAGGCTCATGGTTTAATGTCAAGGACCCTTGCATTGCTGGGGGTCACCTGGACCATCCGAGGGATGCTTGGGGGACCACATGGTGCCAGGTATCAAATAAGGGTTGGTCCTTTGCAAGGCAAATGTCCTAATCCTTGAACCATCTCCTTGGCTTCTTCTTTTAGTTTGCCATACACACATTCTTTTCTCCTTTCCTCAGTTCATGGTCTTGTGCCTGAAGCCCATTCTGATGTTTTTTTTCCATGTTCTTCCATGTAAGCCTATGTCCCACTTTATTCCTAAGTGCTGTTGAGAATTGCAAATACCAAAGCATTCTGTTTTGTTATTGTTGCTGTCATTTCCTAATTGGTGAACATTTATATTGTTATTTAATCCCCATTTTCAGAAACTTTCTATCAGGACCTGTAAACCTAGCTCCTGTGAATATTTGGTAATATTTTTCTTTTTTTGAGACGTTACTGGTGCCCGCTCAAGCAAATCGATGAGCAACAGGATTACAGTGGTACAGCAATTTTTCTTTATTTGATTTAGGTCAACATGATGGCACTTGGGATTTACTCCTGGCTCTGCACTTAGAAATCACTCATATCAGCACTCAAGGGACCATATAGTTGCTAGGAATTGAACCCAGATCAGCTGAGTGTAAGACAAACTCCCTACCCTTTCTACTATCTCTCTAGCCCTTGGGAGTATATTTCTAAGGGAGAGGAGGCAGAATTGCTGTACGATAGAGTGTACAAGGGCTGGAGTGATAGCACAGCGGTTGGGCTTTCGCCTTTCACGTGGCTGACCCGTGTTTGATTCCTCCGCCCCTCTCGGAGAGCCTGGCAAGCTACTGAGAGTATGGAGCCCGCACAGCAGAGCCTGGCAAGCTACCTGTGCGTATTGGATATGCCAAAAACAGTAACAATAAGTATCTTGATTAGAGACATTACTGGTGTCTGCTCGAACAAATCGATGAGCAACGGGATGACAGTGACAGTGACAGAATGTACAAATTCTAAAATTTAATAGATACCGATAAACGATCTTCTAAAGTAACAGCACAGGGTAATAACTTTTCAACAGTTGTTCTAGAAAGGTTGGGGCAAGGCGTTCTCTCTCCTAGGGCTACAACCCAAGGGAAAATGGACTGAAGTATGAGGGCGGACACATAGGTATCAGTGAGGGGAGCTGTGTCCCAACCATTCTGGCTGGACGTCATTGCTCATACCTGGGTCATGGAGATAACCCAGTGTCTCATAGGCACAGAGGACTGGGAAGAGGGGCATCTAGGAGATGGTCACAACATATGGCTCAGTAGAGAGGATATCTCATCTCTCTCATCCTGTAGTTAGCATTGTTACAGGGGAAGACAATGACCAGGGGAGGCTCAGTGCTGTCATTCCTGGTCAATGGAAAGGGCCAGTAAGCCTATCTCTCCTGCAGGAAAAGGGCTGGATGGCAGGGCATTAATGCCTAGCAAGTTCAGAGAATAAACCAGGTAGGCTGAGAGGCCCTCGGACTTGACGCTGTTTCTACAGTTCCAACACTTACACAGTTCCATGGCCCTATGCTGATAAGTTGATCCAATGAAGTAGAAGAGCCCAGAGCATGGGCCTTCATTGCCTTTTCATAAAAATTAACAAAGTTACAAGGAATGCTTTTGAAGTTTTCACTTTGGAGCAATCTGAACTTTTTAACCTTCAACATTCTACGTGACAAGTGTGCAGGATTTCTGTTGCCAAGGCAATATCAGTACGGCGGTCGTGCTTTTGTTTTGCGGGGTGGGGGTGGTGGTGTTATTTTCCCATCTGCATGACCTTCACTTCATACAGATAACTTTGAGAAAATTGTGTAACCACATTAAATCTCAACGCGTGGTCTAAGCTGGATGATAATAATATCTAGAAGAAAAGCTCATCCTCATAGAATCCTTAACATATCAGATATTATGCTAATTAATCACTTTTCATATGTTATTGGCTTATTATCTACTTGGATTCTCCCAGTAAGTATGTGGTAGTTTCAGGAGGCATACTTGTTCTCAAATCTCCCAGCAGTGTAGCTCTGGACTGGTGACCTGGTGTCTCTGTGTTTGAGAGAGGTTTTTTTTGGAAGATTATGGGCTGATAATAATCCAGAGATAGGGGCCAAAGCAATAGGACAGCAGGTCAGGCGTTTGCCTTGCACTCGACCAACCTGGGTTCAATCCCCGGCATTCCATATGGTCCCCCAAGCACCGCCAGGAGTAATTCCTGAGCACAGAGCCAGGAGTAACCCCTGAGCATCGCTGGGTATGACCCAAAAAAGTAAAAGAAAAAAAGAATTCAAAAACATTTATGGGTTCTCAGTGTGGGATAGGGGAAAAGAGAGGGAAGGCACTGGACTTACCTGTGTAGGATGCTCTCTGCCAGGTACAGTCTGTGGGTGGGCCTGAGGGGGGCCTGGAAACCAGGAAGCAAAGAGCCCTGTGACAACTGAGCCTAGGCAGCCAGGAGAGAAACAGCATCAAGTCCCAGGGCTCCCTCAGCTCTCCTTCTCTCAGACCTATATGTTGGCAATTCTGGGTTGAAGAGAAGGAAAGTGGGGGTGGCGGGGTGTCACACATCCCAGACCGCTTCCTGGTGATTCAGGGCCTGCATAGTACATTAGAGCTGCATAATATTTTAGAGCCCAGAGCTTTTATTTTTTATTTATTTATTTATTTATTATTTCTTTTGGAGTCACACTCAGCAATGCTCAAGGATTACTCCTGGCTCTGCACTGAAGGAATTACTCCTGGCAGTGCTTGGGGGATCATATGGGATGCCGGGGATTGAACCCGGGTTGGCCGTGTGCAAGGCAAATGCCCTCGTCACAAGCCCAGAGGTTTTTTTTTTTTTTAGTGAATCACTGTGAGGTACAGTTACAGGTTTACAAACTTTCATGCTTGCTTTTCAGTTATACAATGATTGAGTACCCATCCCTCCACCAGTGTCCATTTTCCACCATCAATGGTACCAGCATCCCTCCCACCACCCCCACCCCATCCCCTCCACCCCACCCCACCTCTGTGGTGGGGAATTCTCTTTTGCTCCCTCTCTCCTTTTGGGTGTTGTGCTTTGCAATAGAGGTATTGAGCAACCATCATGTTTGGTCTATGGTTTACTTTTGGCAATGCATCTTTCAGCCAAAATGGGTCCTCCCAACATCCTTTACTTGGTGTTCCCTTCTCTATCTGAGCTGCCTTTTCCTCCAGCATGTGAGGCTGGTTTCCAAGCCGTGGAGCAGACCTCCTGGTCCTTATCTCTACTACTCTTGGGTGTTAGTCTCCCATTCTGTTACTTTATATCCCACAGATGAGTGCAATCTTTCTATGCCTGTCCCTCTTTCTGACTCATGTCACTTAAATGATACTTTCCATGTTTATTCACTTACATGTAAATTTCATGACCTCATCTTTTCTAACAGCTGCATAGTATTCCATAGTGTAGATGTACCAAAGTTTCTTTAACCAGTCATCTGTTCTTGAAGCCCAGAGATTTTAAAGCCTTACAAGCTTCCTACAACCATCAGTTTCCCTTCTTCATTCTTTCCCTTGCCCAACTCTGTTGTGCCAAAGCATTGTCCCAGAACTGTCCTAAACTCAACTAACAAGCCCAGTGACCCTCTCTGGGGGCTCAGCTCAGTGGGGGAGAAGCCCTGGAGCTCATCTGAGCCTGTTCTGGTGGGTGGGATGCTGAGAACAGGGCAGGGGAGAAGTGACATGGAGTGGTGACTTGTGATGGAAGAAGGGGTTGGGGACTTGCCTGGAAGGACGTGCTTTTTGCTTGTGAATGCCTCAATCTTGGTGACCTGCCTCATTCTTCCTTTGGGAGGTGACCCCAGTCACGCTGTGCTGGCATGTAGCCTGGAGAGTCAGATGGAGTCTGGACATCTCTAGCTGGTCTAAGGGATGTGTGCCCGAGGGCAGTGGGCAGCTGTCATAGGAAGACTGTTGGTCTGGACAGCAGAGGCGCCTACCAGTGCCCATGGCCAGAAAACCCCAGAGAGAGTTAAGGAGATAGATAACCCAGTGCGAATCTCTGGGTGCTAAGCTTCAGTGGTTTTCTCCTTGGTGTACTGACTCTTGCCAGCAATGAGTCTGTCAGGGCTAGGGTTCAAGAGCACTTAGCTATTTGGGCAGGGGGGGGGGTTGTCTCTTCTTTAGTGTATAGGCACACATTCTCTTTAACAGAAAATCCCAAATCAACACTAGTGAGTCTGAGGGACTCAGACTCAAGTATGAAAAACATCCAAGTTCCAGGATTCTTGTTCTCCAAGACTGCAGTTCCTGTGGCGGGGGACAACTGTCTAATTTAGTCCCTGACTCAATGAAGTGCCATGAATGTGGGACATGTTGATGTCAAAATCAGAGAAGCTTGGCCACAGTAGGACCAGTTGGTCAATTGTTCTCCAAGACCTGGGCCATGATGCTTTGGCTGCTTTGATCTTGGAGTGTCTAAATACAGATGCCCTTGGTTCTTATCTGCTAGAGTTCAGCCCCCTCACTCTTCTTCCCCATGACCTTGGTGTCACACTGTCCTTGTGCCTCCCCCCACCCCCAGCCTCTGCCCTGAGAGTCAGTCTGTGATGCGTGTCCATGCTTGGGTGGGTGATGTGACAAACCATTCTCATCTGCACAAGTGCCAGGTCTGCACTCTTATCAGATGCCAGGACATGAGCCTAGAATTTTCAGTAAATTAGCACATCATTTTTTCCCATGGCAGTTCCACGAAATAGAACTGGTATCTCTGACAGAGGCATCTGGCAAATCCCAAATCTTCAGATTCGTAGGCAGACTGTGAGCCTGGGGTCAGGGGAGCTGAGGGGCCGAGAGGAGTGAAGGAATTTTCACCGGGGTATGTAGATAGAAGAGGAGTCAAGCCTTGCAGCGGGCAAACTTCAGAGCGCCCTGGTGCCCTTGTGGGTACTCTTGCTGTCTGAGTTCTGGAGGATGACAGTGGGGGTGCCCTGGGCACCATGATGGGTAGGGGAGGCTCTCACTAGTGTCAGCTCCTGTTCCTGTTTCTATTATCGAAAACAGCCCCATGGCCACAGTCTAGTGGCTTTACTGAGACCCAGATTCCCCCTGCACCCCAAGGAAGGCTTTTGTGGCAGGGTGGGGGAGAACGTGCCATGAGCATGTTTGTGCCGTTGGATGGCAGGTGGTGGTGGACACAGGGGCAGGCTATCACCTGCTTTCCCGTGTGCCCCTAAGCCAGATGGGCGCCAAGGCCACAACAGTCTGGGAGCTTGGAAAGAGAACAGGGCTTAGAGCTGGCCTGGCAAGTCCGGGGGCCCTGCAGCGGGCAGGTGGCTTCAGGGGCCTTTCTGAACCTGCCCTTTGTCCTGGCCTGTGGCCTTGGCAGCCACCCAGCCTGTGCTTGCTGCCAGACACCACGCACCATTGTGAGGACATAGAACCAGTCAGACGGCGATCTCCGAGGCCCCCTCACCTGCCAGGGCCCTGGTTATTGTTCTGACCTCAGACCTGGGTCTGAGCGATGCAGCCATGGGCTGTGATCTGGGCGGCGATGCCCGGTCTTGTCTGCAGGCTGCAGTGCTGAGGCCCGGCTCCAGCTGATACTTGGCCAGGCCAGGCAGGCCTTACTAGTCAGTGCGACTCAAGCCCAATGCTGCAGGTGGTCACCAGGGTTTGAAGTGCTAGAGATTGAACTTGGGGCCTAATGCACACAAGACATGAACGGCAGACCTTTTGGCTATCTCTACCCCTTCCCATCCCCAATCGACTGTTCAGGGGGAGTCACCAGGTGAAGTGACCTAAGTACTGGGGTCAGCATCTGGGTTTAATTCCTGACTCCCTTTCCTGACTTATAAAAGATAACTTGACCTTATTCACTTTGCTTCACTGCTCTAAGCTTTCTATTTTATTTATTTATTTATTTATTTATTTATTTATTTATTTATTTATTTATTGCTTTTTTTGGTCACACCCAGAGATGCTCAAGGCTTACTCCTGGCTCTGTACTCAGGAATTACTCCTGGCAGTGCCTGGAGGTCCATATGGGATGCTGGGAGTCAAACTCAAGTTAGCCATGTGCAAGGCAAACACCCTACCCGCTATACTATTGCTCTGGCCCCAAGCTTTCGATTCTTGACTTAGAAAATGAGGATAGTGTTATTGATTGCCAAGCCATTTGCTGGGTCAGTTGAAGGGGCTGACATACATCAAAGGCCTCAGCCTAGAAATAGGACCTTCATTTTCTCTTGTCCCTCTGTGGAATCACTCTTGTCAGGTTAAGACATTGGTCCTGGGACCACTTCCTCTGACAATCTGCTCTTTCTTCCTTAAGTTTGGAAGCTCCAGAAGGTGGAGAGCACCTAGTTTGGTCTTGTGTTTGCCAGTAGAGAAACTGGCAAAACCAGACCATCTCCCTATCCAGCAACACCAAGTGGAGGCCAGGCCTAGAGGGTAGGGACAGTCTCCCTGCAGGGACAAACCCAGATGCCTGGGGGTGGGCGGTGGGGGTGGGCAAGTTTTGTACCTTTCAGTTATAGCTCCAGGGAATGACTCCTGGCTAGCTCTGATTGAGTTGTTGTTGGTTTTTTGTTTTTTTTTTTTTGGCTTTCAAGTTTTCACACAGAGATTTCTGAATTTCAAAGCCCCTCTAGTCAATATGCAAATGGCTTTAATTTGAGGTGTAACAGACAGGTGAATTAACACTAGGAAGTTCTTGCTTATTTCCTGCCATAAGACTCATCACTGAAAAGAAAGATTATTATTTCTCTTTCCCTGTACAAATCTTTTGGGTCTCTTCCATCCTGGGATTGTTTCAGGCTGTGGTGTTAGGAAAACAGTCAACACTGGAGAAAATTCTAAGAGGGCATTTACCCTGGTTTTGAATTTGACCCTAATTTTTGGTGTGTGTGTTTTCCTAGAGGGGGCTGTGGACTGTAGTTTGGACCCAGATGGGTCAATCTTGGACCAATAAGTTCCCTATCCTTCATTTGTTTAGGCCCTTCTAGTCTACTTTTTAATTTTTTTATTTAACCCCTTGCAGACCTTAAGGGAACACTCTGGTTCCATGGATGATAGTCCCTGATTGAACTAACTAGGATTAAGAGAATGGCCAAAAGCACGAGCTGTAAGCGGGATAGATGGGATCCAAACAGTGGTTTCCCACTTCCTGTCCTGTCACTATGGACGACTCATTTAACTACTGGAGACTTGGTTACCTGTCGGATGGAAATGAAAACAGCACCTGCTCTATTTTGCAGAAGGAAATACATAGTTATGTAAATCACATCATAGACTTAAAAGTCCTCCCAAGAAAATTTAATTCTTTGCTTACTGGATTATTCACAAACTGAGGAGCTCCAGTCACCAGCACTGAGGGGGTCAGACTCTGCTAAGCACCCCTGGGAGGCTAGGAAGGGCAACTCTGTCCCTGGGCTCTCAGATGCCATGTGAGAAACAAGACTAGAATCCTAGCTCCAGGAAATGGGCAGGTGCAAGGTGCAAGGCTGTGTAGAAGAAGATGCTGAGTCAGAGAGGTGTAAGATAAGAGAAATTGGAATGAAAGCCACTCAGAGAAGTGTACATAGGCCTGGTATTTACTATGCACTACCTGCTCTCACTTTGGGGGACAGTCCTTCCCATTGTCCTGAGAAGTAGACAGCTTTTTTTTTTTTTCTGTTTCTTTTCCTGTTTTTTATTTTTTCTTGAAAAAAAAAAAAAGGTCCTCGAGACTGAAAAACTAGCCAAAAAATCACACAGCTAGAATAGGCTCAAGTTTGCACGGAGACTGCATGGTGGTGTGGGGCTTTGACCTTGAAAGTGCTATAAGGTTTGGAGAGGGCAAAGGTCAATACAGAGCTTTGTTTCTTGGCCCAATGGGACTATGGAACCGGGTCCCCCAGGAAGACATTAGAAGTGCTGCCCTGGGGGCATGCCTCGGGACTTGTCATGCCTGGCAGGCTGTGGGTGGGTGGCAGTGCCAGCCGGTCCTGGCAGGTGAAGACCAAGTGCTGCTCCTGCCTTGCCACCACCCAGCAGTGAAATATGACACAGACCTTGGCTGCGTGAGATGCCTGGCATTTGCTTTCTTATCAGGCTGGACACATTCCATGGCTGAGTGACCACCCGGGTCGCCAATGCCACGGCACATCACCGTGGGCTGTACGCACATTTGCATGGCCGCCTACCTGGCGAGTTTTGCATTTTTGAGAGTCTGGTCTGGCTAGTGAGGGGCGTGGAGCCATAGCTGCTGCCGCCCATTGGCAGTGGTGATGCTTAGGGCGTTCTGGACCAGGGGACTGGATTTGAATCCTTCCCACTTTCCTCGCTTGAAAGACCTTAGGCAGCTTAATTACCTTTCCAGGCCTCTACTTCCTTTGCTGTCTACTTCCTTTGAATAAAAGATGCCTCCCCTTGGTTTCATTCTGAATACCAGATGTTATAAAGAACCTGAACTACCCCATAAAATGAATCATCCTCTTTTATATTTATATTTTGCTTTAGTATTTTTCCTCTCCCTTTTCCTTGATTGTCTTTGATGTGATGATAACTGGGGTCACGCATGCCACCACACATGCCTAGAGATCGAATACTTTACTACAGTGTCAGGCTCGCTAACGGCCATGTTGCCAGGGTCATACACAGCCTGTGGGGTGGTGTTGGGGACCAAATCCAGGGCCCCATGCCTGCAAGACAGGTGCTCAAGGACTATTTTATCTCTCCTTGTCTTGCAATGGGATTAGAAGTATCTGGAGTGTTAGAGTTCTGAGCTCCGGGACAGTGCTCAGAGGGAAATGGACAGGCTGGGCATAAGCGTGGGGTTGAGTCTCCCTGCTCTCGCCTGCTCAGAGAGAGGGAGCCCCTACGTGTGTTTCGTTGAACAATGAGGGATCTGAGTTTGAGGTGGAAATCCTGCTTCATCAGATATATGCTCAGAAAGGATGTATTCTGGAGATAAATATTACCACTCAAGGTCTCTGGGCTGCAGAGATTTGAGGAGAGTTTAACTCAACTTTAATATATCCAACTGGGGGTTAGGGCTATCACCATGTGCAAAGGGGTGCATATGTTTCATGTTCACCAGTTTGGGGGGTGTGCAGTAAAAAGGTAGCAGGCAGCAAACCAGCTGCACGTAGGGAAGTGTCTGGTCTTCTCCTGCCCTCCTCTTGTCAGGAGGATTATATTCCTTCCCCCTTATTTCCTTTGGATTCATGGGAGCGTGGTGCTCACACAAGATCAGTTTGCTTGAGTGACTGGTCTTAATCCAGCTAAGAATCCCAGGATGAGAGCCAGAGAGATAGTATAGTGGGCAGGGTGGTTGCCTTGCATGCTGCCGACCTGTTTGATGCCCAGCACTACAAGTGGTCCCTTAAACACTACCAGGAGTGATCCCTGAGTATGTTCCCCAACCCCTCCCCAACAAGGTATCCCCAGCTCCCAAAAGAGACTTCTGGTTCTTCCCAACCACATGCTTTTTCCAAATTGAATTCCCATGATACCAACGGAATATTTGCCTACTTTATCTCCAAGGACAACTTTAAGCCCAAACTCTTTAGGAGATTTTAGGAGAAGTTAGTAAGGAAATTTTCCAGGACAACTATGATGCCCTCCACCAGAAAAAAAAGAGTAAAAAAAACAAAAACAAACAAAAACAAAAACCTTTAATACATTACAAGATGTTGCTACTGAGATGATTTGAGGAGAGTGGATCTGGCTCTTAGAAGGCTCCCTAAAGAATAGGGTTGAGGGGCTGGAACCATAGCACAGTGGGTAGGTCGTTTGTCCTGCATGCAGTCAACCCGGGTTTGATTCCCAGCATCCTACATGGTTCCCCGAGCACCGCCAGGAGTAATTCCTGAGTGCACGAGCAAGGAGTAACCCTTGTGCAATGCCGGGTGTAACCCAAAAAGAAAAAAAAAAGAAAATAGAATAGTGTTGATTGGCCTGGAGGTTTGATTCTGATCAATCCAGACTTCAGTCAGCTTTAGTATCACTGCAGGTTGTTCAGCCCGACATGCTGAAGCTCCAGTCAGGGAGATATATGCAAAGCTGGCAGGTAGTTGTGGCTAATTTGGGTTCTGGCTAATGTACTCCTCTGAACTTCAAAAAATGGTATGACCTATTGGAGGTGGCAGACCTGTGGACCACAACATTTTCCTCCAGAATTCCCTTTTTTCCTTCAGAAAATGAGTTTGACAATTTCAATTTGGGCATGCCCATGGCAGTAGCTGTGTTTGGTGGATACAGGCCCAGCATTGTTTGCTCCTCTGGGCATTCTGCTGCTAGCAGGAGCAGGACAAGCCGGCTCCTGAGAGGTGCCAGGAGGAAGCAGGTGACCCACAAGACCAGAGGTTTAGGTTTCTTTTTTCTTCTTTTTTTAAATCTTTTTTTAAAATTTGATTGAATCACTGTGAGATAGTTATAAGCTTTCGTGTTTGGGTTACAATCACACACACAATGATCAAACACCCATCCTTCCACCAGTGCACATTCCCCACCACCAATATCACCGGCATACTCCCCCTTTCCTACCCTCCCACTGCCTCTATGGCAGACAATATTCCCCATACTCTCTCTCTACTTTGAGGCATTATGGCTTGTAACACAGACACTGAGAGGCCATCATGTTTGGTCTATTATCTACTTTCGGCACACATCTCCCATCCCGACTGATTCCTCCAGCCATCATTTTCTTAGTGATCCCTCCTCTATTCCATCTGCTTTCTCCCCTCTGCTCATGAAGCAGTCTTCCAGCTATGGGTCAATCCCCCTGGCCCTTGTATTTACTGTCCTTGGCTGTTCACCTCATGTGATGTTATTCTATACTCCACAAAAGAGTGCAGTCCCTCTATGTCTGTCCCTCTCCTTCTGACTCATTTCACTTAGCATGATACTCTCCATGTCTATCCATTTATAAGCAAAATGGATATTCATGACTGCATCTCCTAACAGCTGCATAGTATTCCATTGTGTAGATGTACCAAAGTTTCTTTAACCAGTCATCTGTTCTAGGGCACTCGGGTTGTTTCCAGATTTTGGCTATTGTGAACAGTGATGCAATGCACATATAGGTACAGATGTCATTTCTACTGTACTTTTTTGCATCCTAGGATATATTCCCAGAAGTGGTATTGCTGGGTCATATGGAAACGCAATTTCTGGTTTTCAAAGGACTGTCCATATTGTTTTCCAGAAAGGCTGGACCAGTCGGCATTCCCAGCAACAGTTAAAGAGCGTCCCTTTTTCCCCACATCCATGCCAGCACTGGTTGCTTTTGTTCTTTTGAATGTGTGCCAGTCTCTGTGGTGTGAGATGATATCTCATTGCTGTTTTGATTTGCATCTTCCTGATGACTAATGATGTGGAGCATTTTTTCATGTGCCCTTTGGCCATTTTTATTTCTTTTTTGAGGAAACTTCTATTCATTTATTCTCCTCATTTTTTGATGGGGTTGGAGGATTTTTTCTTATACAATTCTACTAATGTCTTGTATATCCTGGATATTAATCCCTTATCAGATGGATATTGGGTAAATATTCTTTCCCATTCTGTGGGCTCTGTCTGTATTTTGGTCACTGTTTCTTTTGAAGTGCAGAATCTTCTTAGTTTGATGTAGTCCCATTTGTTTATGTTTGCTTCCACTTGCTTGGTCAGTGCTGTTTCATCCTTAAAGATACTTTTAGCTTCAATGTCATGGAGAGTTCTGCCTACATTTTCCTATGTGTACCTTATAGACTCATGTCTGATATTGAGGTCTTTAATCCACTTTGATCTGACTTTTGTGTCTGGCATTAGACAGAGGTCAGAGTTCATTTTTTTTGCATGTAGCTATCCAGTTTTCCCAACACCACCTGTTGAAGAGGCTTTCCTTGTTCCACTTCACATTTCTTGCTCCTTTGTCAAAAATTAAGTGACCATATATGTTGGGGGTCTGTGACAGGATATTCAACTCTGTTCCATTGGTCTGCAGGTCTGTTTTATCCCAATACCATGCTGTTTTAATTACTACTGCTTTGTAGTAGAGTTTGAAGTTGGGGAAAGTGATGCCACCCATCTTCTTTTTCCCAAGGATTGCTTTAGCTATTCGTAGGGGTTTATTGGTCCATATGAATTTCAGGAGTGTTTTGTCTATTTCTTTGAAAAATGTCATGGGTATTTTGATACGGATGCAGAGAAGATCCATTTGACAAGATCCAGCACCCATTTATGATGAAAACTCTCAGCATAATGGGCATTGAAGGAACTTTTCTCAATATAGTCAAAGCCATCTACCAAAAGCTCATGGCAAGTATCATTCTCAATGGGGAAAAACTAAAAGCCTTCCCTCTAAGATCAGGCATAAGACAAGGTTGCCTGCTTTCGCCACTCCTATTCAATATAGTACTGGAAGTCCTGGCCATAGCAGTTAGACAAGAAAAAGATATCAAGAGCATACAGACAGGAAAGGAAGAGGTTAAGTTATCACTATTAGCAGATGATATGATACTATACTTAGAAAATCCTATAGACTCTACAGAAAAGCTCCTAGAAACAATAGGTCGATATAGTAAAGTGGCAGGCTACAAAATTAACACCCCAAAGTCCATGTCTTTCTTATATACAAATAATGAAGAGAAGAAAGAGACATTAAAAAAACAATCCTGTTCACAATAGTACCTCAGAAAATCAAGTACCTTGGAATCAGTTTAACCAAAGAGGTGAAGGACCTATACAAGGAAAGCTACCAAATACTACTTCAAGAAATAAAAGAGGAGACTAGGAAATGGAGACACATTCCATGCTCATGGATAGGGAAAATTAACATTATCAAAATGGCAATACTGCCTAAATCACTATACAAATTTAATGTGGTCCCTATCAGGTTTAGGTTTCTTTAAGGCAGCTTGGGTGGGGATGTGAGGAGCTGTTTCATGCCTGTGTGGAGAGGCAGGGATGGAGATGAGGGAGAGGTTTGGGGACTTCCACTGGGCAGAGCTGGGGAGTCCAAAGTTGGGGCAGCAGAGGGTACATGTGACCTATTGTCAACCCTCCACCCTAAGGACATGTCACTCTGTTTTCACAGCTGAAGGAAAAGGAACAAGGGTGGTCCCACTTCAAGCCTTCACCTCCTCCGAAGGTTCTGCCCTAGTTGAAGCTGCCAAGCCTCCCCATGTTCCCTTCATGTGTATAAACCTTCTCAGAAATCTCGTGGGCTGACTTCCAGACCATCCCAGCACAGAATCCTGAAATAAAGCCCGTCACACACAGTGTGGGTATAAAGCCCCAGCTTTGTTCCCCAGAACCATGTGCACACCTTGATGAAAAAGTCTTTTTGCTAAATGATGCTGCATCACCAGACGTCAGTGGCAGCAGGTTGCCGTGTTCTTTGGCAAGATCAAAGTCCTTCCTGTGTTTGCTCTTCCCGTGCCTCTGCTCTTGCCATCACCCATCCCCGTCACTTGATGTCGCCTCAATTTCCTCCATTTCCCTTCCCCTCCCTTCCTTTCTTCTCTTTTCTCTCTGCTTCTCTCTCTCTCTCTTTCTCCGTCCCTCCGTCCCTCCGTCCCTCTGTCCCTCCTCTCTCTCTCTCTCTCTCTCTCTCTCTCTCTCTCTCTCTCTCTCTCTCTCTCTCTCTCTCTCTCTCTCTCTCTCTCTCCTCCCTCCCCCCAATGTCTGCCCTTCCTTTCTCTCCACACATTCCTCATGGTTCCCAGGCCGGATAATGAAAACCTTTTACCAAATAGTTGGACTCTGAGGTCAGCACCCATGCCCTGACTGTGTACCCAACTGGGAAGATACATAGATTTCCTGAAATATTTGTGGGCACGAGTCCTTACTTACGTTGGTCTGTAAGTATGCCATGGAGACTGAGGGAGCTGCCTTTTCCCCATATGCCACTGGGTTGCTTCCTCTACCTGTGGACTTGGTGGTTGCTCCTGTGGCCCTGATGACTGGAGGCTGCTTATCTCTGGTCCTAGCAGCAGACCTGGCCACAGCCCAGCACCAGCTCCATGGCTGCTTCTGCAGTGTGCAGGAGGTGTCTCAGGGAGCCTGGAATAATGCTTCTCTCTCTGAATTTCTTGTTTCTCTCTGGAAATCAGCAGATCCTCACTTGCTGAAAAAAGTAAAACAACCAAAACCAAAACATAGAATGCTTTAAGTTTCTGACTTCATTTGTATGGAAAATAATGCAAGCAAGCAAAAAATCAAAAACTGAATTTGCTGATATCTATTCACAGGATACTATTACCAACAAATCTCAGTTTCTAGACTACAGGATGAAATTTTGGTTACTTGATGGCATGGCTCCAAAGCATAGTTTTAAAATGTGAATTTTTGGTTATTTGTTCCTAAGGGTGTGGCTCTGAAGCAGAATTTGAGAATCAGCACAGGCTTAACTGAAGTCCTCCAAGTTCCAAAAGTTTTCAACTGCTTCTTTTAGCTTTCGGTGACAGTTTGAAGGCACATAATCAGTCTTGTACACAAGTACCTAAATTAATATTTTGTTTTATTCATCCCACTGTTTCTGACAATGATTCTAAGAAAATTATTCCCTCATTTTCTCTTCCATTTATAATCTTACTAAAAGTTTCTGTCAAATGAGATCTGTTTGCAGAGATACATATGATGTTTAAGACAAAATATTTAATTCCAAGCAACTTGTTTCCCCAGGTCTGATGTGCAGGAGGCATAGTGGAGCTACTGATTCCAAGTGTAGCATCAGAAAGTCCGAGATGGAGAAGTCTGACTCTCATTTATAGGTAGTGTGATCTTGGACAAGTTATTTCATCTCTTGAAACTTCAGCTTTATCATGGATGGAAGTTAGGGCTGGAGCCGGAGTGATAGTACAGTGGGAAGGCCTTTGACTTGAATGCGGCCAGGTTCAATCCCCAACATTCCCTATGGTCCTCTGAGCACTGCCAGGAATAATTCCTGAGTGAAAACCCAGGTAACACCCGATGTGGCCCCAAAACAAAACAGAGCAAAAAAGTAAGGGCTATAATGGAATCTGTTGTGTGTGGTTCCTTGAGGACAAAAGGTAGTAAAGCCTGTATATAACCCTAGAAATACCTGAGTCCACATAAGCTACTGGAGGTTCTTAGGTACCTATGCTGAACATTTCAGACATTGAGTATGTCACTGTTTTTCACATGTAGACAGAGGACAAATTATATCAGACTCAACCTAGAGTTTTTTCAATGCAGATACCCATTTTGACCATAGACAATCTTGCAGCCCTACAGGTAGGCAGAGCTGAAGACACCCTGAAAAGCTCACATAGGTTTGTGTCAAGGCTCTTCCTCACTGGTTATGTGTGAGCCTCAGTGGTTAAGAAACCAATTGAGAAGAAGTATGAAGCATCCATCTGCTTCCTACTGTGCTGGGTGACCTGCTGGTTCAAATTTCTGTAATGATCTTAAAGAGCCATTTAAGGTAGAGTTGTTCACTGTGAAACTTTTTAAGCCTTCACTTCACACATATTTATGAAATTTTCCCCAAAAAGTAACAAGTCTCACAATGGAGACATTACTGGTGCCTGCTCAAGCAAATCAATGAGCAATGGGATGATAGTGATAGTGATACAGTGATTCCCCCATACAAGATGTAGTCATAATCTGAAGGACAGTTGAAGAAGGACATTAACAGGCTGTAAGAAAAGATCTCTATGAGAGCTGCATTAGTCCACAACAGATGGTGGAAATTGAAAGAATTGAAAATGGGAGTGGCATGGTGGGAAAGGATATTTCAGTGCCAACTAATGGACATTTGGAGTTCTCTAGGCTTTGTCCCTTGGGGATAGGTACTATGCATGGGTGTGTGCAGGGGTTTTGGTCTGTGAGAACAAATTTGTTGGCAGCAGCCCAGTTTCAGTGTCATTTAAAACTATTCAGAATTTCATTTTATTGGCGTCTCAGAAAGGTGGCCATTGTCTGATCTCCCTGAACAACTATATCGGGAGACAGGTTCTGACATGTTCTGTTTGCCTGAGCCTTCGAGAGTTTCCAGGGATGGGACAATCAGACAGGGTCATTGTTGGGCACATACTGTGTCCTGAGAGAAGAGGACCACCAAGATGATAGTCACCCAGTTTCCCTCCCAACTGCGAAGCAGGGGCTTCCAGCCACCCTTATGATCTGTGACAGTCCAGCCCTTTGTGAGTTCAGCTGAGCTGTGATGAGGACACTGCTTTGAGGACACTGGGCTTGAATGGGGGGATTCCTTGAACAATCTTCCCCCAAAGTCAGCTTCAACTTAACAACCAGAGAGTGAGTCAGGCGCACGGCCTTCTTCTCTAACTGGCTGAGTGCCAGTGGGTGAACAACATCTCTGAAACCCAGACTCTTCATTTTTATTTCCAGTATCATGAATATTAAATGGAATAAGGTAGAAGAAAGCTCTTGCAGAATCTTACACACAAAATGACTCTGAAAGTGGTAGTTGGGACTACTCTCATTGGTACCCCTAATGTTGCCTTTGCACAGAAATTTTCAATATGGAAAAATTCCCCAGACTTCACACCAGGGAGTTGTCCCATGCCTTGCTACCTCTGCAGACATCATTTACCAGTAGACTCAAGCATAGGTGGTCTAAGTAATTCTTCTTTACGTTGAAAGATAGTTGGTCTGTTCAAATAAATTAGAGGAGGTAAACTCTGAGGTTCTGTTGTAAACCATTTTGTCAATCTATAGATCCATCAGTAAACATGAGTGATGGAGAGTTAAGAATCGAAAGCAGGGGGCTGGATCGATAGTACAGTGGGTAGAGTGTTTGTTTTGCATGCAGCCTAACCGGGTTTGATTCCCAGCATCCCTTTATGGTCCCCTGAGCACCGCCAGGAGTAATTTCTGAGTGTAAAGCCAGGAGTAACCCCTGTGCATCGCCAGGTGTGACCCAAAAAGCCAAAAAAAAAAAAGAATCTAAAGCAGAAGTACTGGAGGTATAACGGGTAGAATGCTTTCCTTGCATGCAGCTTACCATAGTTCATTTCTCAGCATATCATATGGCTCCCAAGCACTGCCAGGAGTGATCCCTGAGCACAGAGGTAGGAGTAATTTCTGAGAACTTCCCAAAAACGAGACCAAAGCAAAACAAATCTAAAGCAGAAGTTTAGACATTTTATAGGTGACAGCAAATTCTAAACTTTTTGGTATCTCAATTCTTAATTGGCAATTATTAAGAGAAAAAGGTTAAAATATTTTCCCAGGAAAAAAAGTATTTGCCAGAAATTACTTTGAAGATGAAAATAATCATCTGCAAGTTAATAGTGCTGTCAGTAAGATGTGATTTTAGTCACATGAACATTTCATTGACTAATGTTAGCTACAAAAAGTAATGATTGATAAATATTTTCTTAGTGTTCTTCCAAGTAGTGCCTCTCATTTACAGGTGATGTCAACTTCCCTTTTCAGCTACAGTGTTAGTGTCTATCCTCCATCCTCCCAGGAACCAAAGTATTTCCTCATTTAAAAATAATCAAGATACCTTGCACACGGCTGACTAGGCCTGAACCCAGAACTGCTACTATTATTAGAAAAATTGAAAAAACACAAACCAACATTTATTAAAACAAAATGATTTATTAGTAAAAAAACAAAAAAAAAACCCCAGAATTTGTTCATGACGTAAAAAAGTGAAACAACTGGACGATCCCTATAACAATTTTCACTGGGAACATAGAAAGTAGAAGTGACTTGAGGACTGGGCCTGAGGGCTTCGGGTGGATGCCTAAGCTAGTGTCAGAATGTGGAGAACAGTGACAGGTGATGGCCCTTGTGATATTTGGTTACCAGGTTGCTGATTCCAGGTTGTTACTGGGTAGAAACATGCCATATTCCAAGTGAATGATATTTCTATTAACTGTAGCATACGTCACAGTTTGTGTCCCTTTTATAGAAATCATTGGTGGAGGCTACCGAGGGGCTGAAGTCCACAAAGTCTGTGCTGGGGTAGGAGAAATACTCGGCAGCTCGAAGGGTATCCAAGCGGTCGGCCTCACAGGATGCGCAGTAGCAGCCAGAGGTGGTGCTGGGGAGGAAGCAGTCATCCTGGGCGTGCGAGGGCAAGGCAGGGCACACATAGTCTGAGGGATAGTCAGAGTGTCTTGTGTCCAGAGAAGGGAGACAGTTGTAATTCTCTGGCATGTATGGAGGTAGCTGAGCTGGTGAATAACTGTAGTCGAAGGAGCCAGAGAGAGTAGAGGAATCTGAAGGCGATCCTGGGGTCTAGACCAATGAAAACCAAGGAACAAAAAGTTTGAGAATTTAGGATTAAAATCACTGAATAGAGTGACGTATTCATTAAGTCTAAGAACGTTTGGGGTAACAACAACAACAACAATAAAACCCTTAAAAAAAAAAACCAACCCATGCTTGTAAAACAAAACCCACAACCCAGCCCAGGTCGGGAAAAGTAATTTATTTGCTGACTGTGTGATTTCACGACATCACACTCTCTGTTTACCCAGTTCTTTCCCAACAATAAATTGCTCTGCTTCACTGGCTTTCTTTGTTATACCCCTACTTTAGAGGATGCTTTGTTCTTAAACCACAAATCCCATTGTGCTTCCAGTCACCTGCACAGTGATCCTGCTGCGTGCCACAACGGAAACTGCAGGTGGCACCTTAGATGTTGCCCCACACCTCTGACCAAGAGAACAATGTGGACATATACATGTCTGGCTGGACCCAGCATCCAGGAGGCTCTAAGACCTGCAACTTCCCATCATTAAAGTTTGATCTGCCGAGGGGTTGGTGCCTCTCTCTGCCTTCTCCTGAGCAGATCTGAATTTGGTAACAAGAGGCCTACCTGGAAAGCGGGACAAGTCTAGATGCTCAGGGCCCTTCACACAGAGCCTGTGGTAGAACTAACTTCTTGCTCCCTTAAAAAGGTCTCTGATCCCTACACAGACTTCTGATGAAATTTTTAAAGAAGTATTTTTGTTTCATTTTTTTTAAAAAAACATGCTTTCTGAGATTTACAAAAATGATAGGAGCATCTCAAAGACTGCTAGGATCACTGGTATCTACTACTGGCTGCCTTGCTCCATTACAGATGATAGCATATTTACAAATATTCAGGTCCATCATGAACTGCTCACCCACATTCTTTCAAGTATTAGGGCATAATTTGTTGCTGATCCTCCGTGACCCAATGAGTTGTCATGCTGATAGACTTAAACAAGCAGTATTGAAGAACCCATTCACTGTCAAAATAAATCCCCAAACCTCTTATCACAGTAACGACCTGCCTTCCTTCTTCAAGAATTCAAAAACCCAAGGGCCATTATTGTCACCTAGTCATTGCCAATTAGCAGATTTTAATTAAAAGAGTGATTTATTTATTTATTATTTTATTTTGTTACCACACCTAACAGTGCTCAGGGCTTACTTGGCTCTGCACTCAGGAGTCACTCCTGGCGGTGCTCAGGGGCCCATATAGGATGCTGGAGACCGAACCTGGGTTGTCTGCATGCAAGGTCATCACCCTTCCTACTGTCCTATCATTCCAGTCCTCCAATTAGTAGATTTTTAACATTTAAAATCCATTCAGCAATTATTGCCAGGGAATTGATTTCTATTTCCATATACCAACTTCCACAGGCATGGCTGACTGGGGAAATCATAATTACGTGGGTCTCCAAAGTCTAGCACTGCATAGCTAATTCTAGCTCCATTGAGCCTGTGCCAACTTTGCTTATTTCCTTGGATAAGTCCTTACTGGTGGTGTCTGTTGGATTCTTATGAGATGAAGTTTTAAACATTTCTCCCCCATAGAAAGCAATCACCAGGATTTGTAAAGAACTGAGATAAATTACCAGGCTCTGGTTAAAGCAGGAAGGGGTGGACTGGAAGCTCTCCGGGAAATAGTGTGGAGCAGTTTGCAGGGAATTGAGTGAAGGGTCCACATGGGGCTCTGGTGGGAGGTAGGACTCGAAGATTTGGTCAAGGTAGTTTGGGATTTCTTCATAAGAAACACAACTGGGAAATTCTCGTGGTGAAAAATAATCGGGTGTGGAAGAAGAAATTGGTTCAGGCTCTAAAATCAGCCCTAAAAGAGAAGGAAAAGAGATAGATTTTTGTTTAAAAATTGGTGGGTTTGAATAGAAGTCTTTTTTTCTACCCTAAAAATTACTATATTTAGGGGATACAAAGGGCTCACTTGTTCCAGAAAAGTCAAATGACATGTAAGCAGGCAGTTTGGATTTTTTCAGTTGCCTTAGCTCATTCAAGTCCCTGGGAAATAATCTGAAAATTAACTGTCAAAGTCACTATGGAAAAATAAAAAAAGGTGGTCCCAACCGGTGGCCACTTGTAACTATTCGATAGCGGCTCAAGCCTCCACTTTTCTTGACTTTAAAGAATCAATGCTTAGCCTCCTTGCCCAAAACCTTCCAAGAAGATTACAGTTACTTTGGTTGTTGCTTTCCTAAACTAAGCACACTTACTCAGTAAAAATCCTGAGGGATGATGTCAACGGCAAGGGTATTGATCAAAATGGAAACCAGAACAGAGAGCACAGTTAGGGCAACTGGTTTTAAATTACAAAACCAACCAACCAACCAACCAACCAACCAACCAACCAACCAACCAACCAACCAAAAAACATCCAAACCCAAAGAAAACCCCAAACAAAAACCAACAGAATGAAGGCTAAGGAAACTGAGATAAGTTGTTATGCAGCAGACAAAAATAATTTCAGAAGCATGAGTCCTTTCTCCAGTTCAGTGTCAGTTTGTGACTTTTATCCTTAAAGGCTGCAAGAAGATAGGTTTAGAGTACAGAAGTAGGTCCCTCAGAGGGACCACGGAATACCAGCATCTTTGGTCTCAGGATGCCTTAAGCTCCAGCTGCACTCTGAGTAGTGAGCTAGCATAAGCTTCCTTCTGTGTGACCTCCTGACAGCCTCAGCTGTCGAGTGGCATAGGCAGGAGTGTTTATGTAATAGAGTTATTCGCAATGCGCCGGGGGAAACCTATACTTGTTTGAATTGCTTTCTGGGAAGAGAGAAAAGAAGAGGACGGAAGCCCCTGTTGGCTGGAGGCTGAAGCGGGGCAAAGGCGTTCTTCCAGAACCTCAGCAGCCCTGGACTCTGCAATTCAGAGTGCACCAAACCGGGTGGGTTGGGGCAAACAAATCGAATCCTTTAGGTGAGTTTAGTAACTTGGAGATGAGGAACTGGAATAGAGGTGAAGCACACACTCTTGGGACAGAAGAGCCAGCACAGAGTTGACAGCTGAGAAGCAGGACAGACATTTGCACAGCTCCTCAGCCGGGGCTGCCTCTGCGGCTCTGGTCTGCGCCTTTCTCCCCCTTCTGATTGGCTGGATTCCCATGCAATGGTGGTGCCTATCTTCACTCCCAAGCCAAGCACTGAGACTTCTGAGATGGCCTTTTTGAGGACTATGTGAGTAAACTGTAAAGTTGGCTCTACTGACCTGCAGAAACGGGTGGGGCTGGCTCGGGAGGGGGAACACCGTTGCCTCCGGATACCTGTAAAACAAGAATATGACGACGGGAAACGGTGAGACTCGGGGTTGGCAGGGAAGCCTCCTTGCCTCTGCGCTCAGGTAAGCACAAGTCTTTTTTTCCAAAATCATTAGAGAGAACCAAGGTTCTATTCACTTAGATCCAACATCTCATGCTTGTTGGGAGGATCTTTTCATTATTATTATTTTGTAATAGCAGGTTCTCTTACTTGAATTTTAAATGTTATTTCTTTTTATACAAATTCATTGAAATGGTCTTTATCATGCAGAAGTGTGCTCATTAAAGAAAACTCAGTAAGCACCTTCTTGTTAAGTTATTCAATTTAAAGTGATTAAGAATGACTAACATTTATTTGACCCCAATCCTCTGTGAGTTACTTGCTTAGTTTTCCTCAGAATTTTCAGCTATTATCTGACTGCTTAGTCTTAGGAATTTATTTTCTTCAAAGTACTTCATTTCTAACATTTGTTAGTCTTGATAGCAAACAATATTCACATACATGTTCTAACCAACTCTGAAAACATCAAAATAGAAAATGTCTTTTTGGAGCTGAGTCAGTAAACTGGAACCTTTCCACATTCTAGTAAATCAACTGTTCTTTTTAGCAAACTCTTTTCTATTAAAAAGTTGCTTTTTGGACAACTGGACAGAAATACTAGAAATTCATGAACTGGCCCCATTTAACTGCTGAAAGCAACCTGTATTTCCCATTGAATTGATAAGAGTCCTAACAGTAATTTAGGCTTGTGTTGTGTTTTGTTTTTACCTTCCAGGTGGAGGCTTTAAAGTTTAAAGGGCCCCATCTGGCTCTGTGATTCGGTGCTGGGAAGCCCTGCTCACCACACCTCTCTCTTGGGTTACAGGGTATACTTACTCCCTTACCCGAGCTGCTGCAGACTGCAAGCCAGCCCCTGCGGGAACAGGAGGTGGTGTTCATTTTGAAAATGATCCACACTGTAATGTCATGAACCAGGAAGCTGGAATCCTTCACCAGCTCTTTATGCAAATATTTGACTGCAGCTTGAACTAAAGGACTTGGAAGGAGTGGGTTTTAAAAACTCAGCCTCATTGTAGAGCTCCCATTCACCCCGTTCCTCCCCCGGCACGGTCTGTTTGTCTGCCTCCCCAGTTATCTCCCGCAGGTATGTTGACAATATCCTACTTGATATTATCTTTCTAGTCATGGGTTCACTTTCAACTTTGCTCCAAGAATACAAAGAAAGACACCTCTCTCCTTGATTTCAAACAGTACAGAAACCCACAATCTGCAGTTTATAAAAATACATCAAGGCTGCTTTACAAAAGGAATGGTACAAATAAAAGGGTAAATGATATCTTTTGATAGTGCTAACTCAAGTTTCACTCATTCTAAAGGTGAAAGAACTCTGTGTGTGTGTGTGTGTGTGTGTGTGTGTGTAATGTTTGCAAATTGATCTGGTTGAAATCATTTTTTAAAATCACATATAAATCTGGCATGCATACATTTCTACTGCCACTGTTTGTCCTTGGTTTGTCCCCAGGAATACACACACAATTTTATATTTACAACAAATTTTGTCCCTCTTCAGATAGTTGGTTAGTGGGCAGGGCACCTGTGTTGCGCGTGGGTGACCAGGTCCCATCCCCAGTACCCACTGTGAGCCCCCAAGCCTGCCAAGAGTGATCCCTTAGTGCAGAGCCAGGAGTAAGCCCTGAGCACCTCTGAGTGTGGCCCCCAACAAAGACAAATAAACAAAATTAACACTGTTCTTGGCAACAGGCATTCCAGAAGCCATCCTTAAGCCTTAGGAGAAACTGCTGAAGCAGAAGAAGGGTTGCATCAAGAAGCAGGAAGACCTTATTCCCTAATATAAGCCATTCTTGCTTACTGAACTCAATCTCAAGCTTTCTTAGAATTCCAGATCCTTCTGATGGGTAAGGAAATCTACCTCTGCCTTTTTAAATTTAACTGTCTGCATGTCATTCCGAGTACCTGTAAGGGCCTGGGCAGAGAGAATGTTCTAGGCTTTGCTCGGCATGTTAGTGCAAGGCACTTCCCCAGAAGGTCTGGTTTACTGTTGTTTCAGGGGGAATTCAGAAAACCATAATCATCAAACTGCTGCAGGGAACAAATCCAAGGGACTTTTCCTCTCGCTTCTGTTCCTGCGGTTAGGAACGGAAGCAAGAGAAGACACTGGTCAAATGAACCTGCGAGGGAACCATAGCAATAGAACTGACTTCAATCCTATAATGTACCTGAGTGACAGGTTACATTCTGTTATGAACAGATTGATGATTTCAGGGGTTTTGTGCCACAAGAATTTCCTCTCAGGTTCTTGCTTCTGGTTTTATTCCTGTTTAATACTCCATCTCTGTACTGACAGGGTTGATGGCTGAGGCTACCAGATTTCTGCTCAGCCCAGCTGGATCTGCAGATGGGTGAACTTAGGGAGCTAAGCAGTGGGAAGGCTTTACAAAAATAATATAAAGAAGACAGGTGTACTTTTAGCTGTCTAATTTGTAACTGTTAAGACTCTGGACTTCAGCTGTATAAAAGACATACACTTCTCTGATCTGCTTACCTCCCGTAGCTGTTATAAGAACTAAACGAAACATGTTTGTGAAACTGCTTTAATCAGCCCCTGTACAACCCCCCCACAAATGACCATTTGATGATATTTGCTGAAAGGCTGCAGTGGGAGGGCCTAGCTTTTCTTGCAGACAGCTTCCCTTGCCAGACCACAGCCAGATCGCACCTGAACTTGAAACTTGAGCAAAGGGTGTGAATGAACATTCCTGAATAGCTGGCTCTCAGTCCTTGTTTATAATTTTATTTTAGTAACTTTCTGCAAACATTCATAATGATAACAGAGTATCTATTGAGAACTTCCTATGTGAGGAAAGCTCTCTTCTGAGTGCTTTAAATGCAGTAACTCAGTTAACCTTCAGGGGTCCTATCACCAACAGTTTCAAGAGGAAAAGCAGAGGTCAGGGAGCTAGACCTGTCTTCCTGGACACACATCACAAAGGAACTGGGGTCTGAATCTCGCCTGCTATTTGCCTCTTCCCACACGATCCCATTTCTTGCAGTCCTGCATTGCACACAAACAACCCCAGTACCAAACCGTCAGAGAAATGCCATGAGCTGGAGACTTGACCACTACCAGCACCTACGCCCCAGCTGTGAGATCCTCTGCCTGACACCCACAGAAGCACAATTTTATGTTCAAGGGCTTTCACGAAGAATCACCCTCCTTGAGGCCTAACCTCACCTCTGTTGCTTCTGCTGCTGCCCCAGGCACGCTTGTCAATACTCTGTGTATATATAGAGACATCTACAGAATATGGGGGTAGCCTCTGGGCTATTCAGATCTGCCTCGTGACAACCTAACACTGCACTGTGCACGGCTCAAGAAACTTCACAGGAAATAGTTCTCCATGCCAAGCCATGTCCCTTGCAGAGCCCAGGTCCCTTCTCCTCTGGAGGCTGGCAGGGGACATTTACAGATCAGTGACCTCAGAGGCTGGGCTCTGCAAGATGGGTGTCTGATGAAGAGAGCCAAGACACTTGCTTTGTGTCCTTGAGGGCACATCTTCCTCAGAGCAACACCTTCCACAGCCGCCCGCTGCACTCCTCCCACGAGCCTTTAGACTTAACTCTGACGAGGGAGGGATGATAACCTCCCACCCCCCAACACACACACACAAACACACATACACACACACACAGCCCGGAGCCCCACACAGCTGTTCTTTGTGACTTCCTGGGGTGACCCAGGAGGAAGGGGGCACAGAAGGTATAAGAACGAGGAAGGCGAGTCTGCAATCCATAAGCCCCTCTGAGACTCGCGGTTGCAGGGGCCCTACCAGGAAGTGGTGGTCAGTGAGGGGGGGGATGCTTACGGTTCCCCCCGAGGCTGCCTGGTGTGCCCTCCTCTGCTGCAGCAGCTCCTTCACCGTGATCTTCACCCGGACACCTTGATACACCTTTGGTTTTTCTGGGAAAAAGCAATCAAGTCAGTGGTTAAATGTGGGATTCAGGTATCTGGTTTTGGGCTGTGAGGATTTCTCTTGAATCACCCGAATCCAGGTTTCTAGGCTTTGAGAATGCAAAGGGAAGGCTGATGGGCTGGTGGGAGAGAGTCCCTCATGCCCTACAGTTGGAAGGAGGAAGGGGGGGAGCTGTTTCAGATGAGCATAACCTCTGGGGATCTGTGGGGGCTCCCACCCCAGCCTGACTCCATCCCTAGGCTAATAGTGCACCGGGTTTCTCAGCTGAGAAATATGGAGATCAGTTTGGAGGGGGTGGTGGTGTGAGTGTGGGTTCACCACTTTAGCCACTTAAACTGGGGGTGGGGGATCCTGGGATCAGGCCCCATCTGCTGGCCTGGCAGAGGGCTGCTCTCTCTTCTGCAGCAGCTGCTCTAAGTCGCCCCCCAGTCCCCACCCCCAGGCTCTCAGATTGTAGGAGCCCTGAGACCCTTTTCCACCTGGGCAGGTGCAGCTTCTGCCAGGTTCGACCTCTAAGTGTCCTTAGTCTGCAAGGCAGCTTGGGCAAGCAGCTGGCAGTGGACCTGTCCTTGGGCACTCAGGAACCTGCTAGACGGACCCGGGAAAGGGGCCAGGCCTGGGGAGCTGGGGCACCGGGCTGCAGCCCCACAGCCCCGGGTCTTCGTATCGCTCCTTCCCCCTCTCTCCTGGTGCCTTCTCCGCCTTTCCGGCTCGGCACCTCTTCCTCCCCCCCTCGGTCCCCCGCTCCTGCGCTCCCCTCTTCTCCTCTCTCTCCACCCCTCCCTCCCGGGCAGGCATTCCGGTCCGCGGGAGTCAGCGCGGCGCGGGCGCCGGGCTTGGCCTGGCGGGGCCGGCGGGGAGGACGGGGCCGCGGGCCGAGCGCAGAGCCCGGAGGGACCGGCGGGGAGCGCGCCCCGGCGCGCCGCGGCCCCGAGCGGACTCTGCGGAGCCGCGGTGAGTAGCCGGGCCGGGCCGGGGCGCGCTCTCGCCGTCGGGGTGGCCGCGGGAACCCGGCCACTCCGGCTCTGACCTCGACCCCGAGCGAGCGCCGAGGGACGCGCGGGGAGGGGCCGGGCGTGGGCCGCGGCCAGGGGCGGGCCTCCAGCGCCTCGCCTGGCCACTGTGCAGAGTGCAGCCGGACTGCCGGGAGCCCCCCTGAGCCCGTGTCTCGGGGTCTAGGGGCTCTCCGGGGAAGGAAGAGGCGCTCGGGGTTGCCCAGACTCAGGCACCGTGTGCGCGGCTGCTCCCGGGGTCTGGGCGCCGTGCCGCCCCCCACTGCGCGGTCTTCGATCTCGTCTCCCCCGACTCCCTTTTCGCCTGGGTCTAAACTCCGCGGGCTGCGGGCGCAGCTCGGGGTCCCTACCGGCACGGCCGCGACTCCCCTCGGGGCGGCCGGCGCGGCCCGCGGGCTCCCGGGGCGCTCCACGAGTCTCTAGCTCCCCCGCGCCGCCGCTTTGGGGCGCGCAGCGCCCGCGCAGCGTCCAAGTTCAGGGTCACCAGTGGCAAAGTGGGAGAGCGGGTAGGGGGGTACCCGGGGACACACACAGCGGCGGCGGCCAAGTCGGCCTCTGGACCTCTGCCCTCGGCTGCAGACGCCCAGTGGGCGCTGCCACGGCATGGCCCGTGCCCTCTCTGGCTCAGACTTGCATGCCCTGACTTTGTGCCTCTCTGTTCTGTGCAGGAAAAACGGTGGCTCTACGCCAGGATTGAAGCGCCCCAGGCCCGCCTGACCCTCCCCCGGGGGAAGAGGCTGAGTTACCCGACATGGTGGTCAGCAGAGGCTGGGTCGCTGGCCAGTTGCTGTGGCTGCAGAGACTCGGCGCCCAGGAGGCTCCTGTGCAAAGGAGAGAGACAGAGAGGCAACATTTTTAAAGTTTCACAAAGCATCCAGCTGCATCCAGGTTCCTGGAGCAGGAGACAAACAGAATTCATGTTTTATACCTTCGGGTATAGGTTTGAGTTTTTTCCCCCTCATGCCAAGTATTTAAAACCTCTAGAAACCCATGATTTGACAATCAATGATTGCGCGATACTTTCAATTTGAATATTCAAAGGCTTAACAAAATGGACTATCTTCTGCAGAAATCCTGCACACAGGCACCCCACAGGGAGTCCAAAGAAACAGGGAGTGAGCCCCCTTTGGGTGCTAGCCCTTGATTTTGTTGTATTTTGAGCATTTTGCCCACCTTCTCACAAACAGGGCAGCAGGCCTCAAAGATGCTCCATGTTTCTGCCTCAGAGAGAGCTGCAGGGGCCCTGAGCAGCCTAGGCTGCCCTTCCCGGACCCCTGGCCCAGGTGCACCGGCCCGCCTGACGCCCACATCCCCAGTCTCCGTTTTAAGGGAAAAACTCAGGTTTTGGAGAATAAGCCTGGCAGCAGATGAGCCTGGCGGTCGCTGTGAGTTGTGCTGGGCCCAGATTGTAGGCCGGAGGCCTAGCAAGGCCTCAGTGCTGGGCTCCTGCTCAGTCTGGCCCCGCCTGGCCCTGCGTTCTCCTCCCTCCCTCCCCTTTCAGCCTGCGTTCTGTCTGCGCTGCTGCGGACTCCAGAGATTCAGCACAGAAGGGCCCTCTGACGCTCCCTGGGAGCCCAGGATGCTGTGGGCCTCATCCCGGGGGATGGATTCTCTGAGGCTGGACCTCCCGCTCCTCTCCCTCTGGTCCATCCCTGCTCTGCTGTGGCAGGGAGGTGTCGGAAGATGTGTTGAGAAGCAGCGATGAGCTTGAGTCCTCACTTTAGCAGACAGGGCCTGCTTTGCCTTCAAACATCATTCTGTGGGGTGAGAGGTGCAGGGGTTGGAGGCCAGGTCTGCCCTACGGCTCAGGCCCCTTTGCTTAGGCTCCCAGGAGGGGGTTCTGCTGGGTTCTTTCCTCCGAGCACTGTGCATTTCTTCAGGGGTGCTGGAAAGCTAGAGTGGCCTAGTGAGGCAATGAGTGCCTGCTCCATCCTGGCCGTGAGGGTAAGTGGGCAGCCCTAGAAAGGTGGAACAGAGTCCACTACATCCATAGGCCAAGACTCTCATGATGGGCCCTTAAAATTGAATCTGTCTCAGAAAGACAGACAGTGGCATAGAACATTCCTGAAGGTCGTGGAAAGAGTCTGATGCAGACTGGAACACAGGGAAGTGGGGAATAGGCTCACTGAGCAGCCAGCCCCAGGGTTTGTGATGGCAGGAGTTCCTTGGCACTGCAGCCTTCTCTCTGGGTCACATCATTCGTCTCTAACTCGCTTGCCAGCACCTGTCAGCTTCCTTCCCCAAAGCCCCTGAGCCTGTGTCCAGAGTTCCTGTGACAGAAGTGAGGCTTGAGAGCAGACCTGGGAGGAGGGGAAGGCTTTTCAGGCACCCTGTGCCCTCTCCCTGCCCTGCCCGCTGCTGGGTGCTGCCTGGTCTGCGGTCTCTGGGAGCATAGCAGTCTGGCCTGGGCACTGTCTTTTGTCCTCCTCCTTTCCCTACTACCTTCCTTCCTTTTCTCCTGCACTTACTTTTCGGTTTGATTTGGAGAATCTCATTGTCTCTTTGGGCTTGTGTAACCCTCCTCCCTTCAACTCCTTTTCTTTCCTGGCCTCTTTCTTCTGTTTCTGCTGGCCTCCACATTTCACACCCTTGTGCCCAGCATGGTTCTATTATTGCTTCCTGCCATGAGAGGTTGGCTTCTTTTCAGTTTTTATTTTTCCAGAGCTCTCCTCCCGCCTGGAGATGGACAGGAAATAAAGGGGCCATTGGCAACATCACTGAAAGATGGCGGAGAGCTCACCCCTGCTCCCAGCAGCCCCTGTCTGTGTTATGGCCATGACTCTGGCTGCTTCTGTGCTGGCCTTTGTTGCTGGGCACTTTCAGCAAACAGGGCCGCCACAGGCCAGAGTCCGGTCCCGGTTTTCAGTGTGCCATGAAAAGAGTTTGGGTTTGTTTTTATATATATATGTAAATGTATATAATTCTAAACCCCAAGCACAGGACAACACAGGAATCTAAGAGATAAATGCCCCTGGGGGGATACCAGGAAACCCCTTTCTAAGTGGGCCTGTGGCCTTCTGATATAACTGTTGGTAGTAGAGGCCTAGAGTATGCAGATTTCCCCTGAGGCCCCTTGGAGTTGGGGGTTCTTCTGAACTCAGAAAGTGTCATTCTGTGGATATTTCTAGCCACATAGTTCACAGATAAGGCTCAGTGGAAGAAGCATACCTAGAATTACTGAGCCCAGATGTGGCAGGGCATGAAACAAACTTCAGTTGACTTTTGGGCCACACTCAGAGGGTTCTCAGGGCTTACTCTTGGATCTGTGCTTAGGGATCACTTCTAGTGCTTAGAGGACCATATATAGTGTCAAGGGTTGAATCTGAGTTGGCTGCATACAAGGCAAGTAAATGCCTTACCCACGGTACTATCTCTGTAGCCCATTTGATGACATTTTTATATTCACCAGACAAACTTTTCTTTCTTTTATTTTGGATCATACCCAGAGATGCACAGAGGTTACTCCTGGCTTTGCACTCAGGAATTACTCCTGGCAGTGCTCAGTGGACCATATGGGATGCTGGGAATCGAACCGGGATTGGCCGCATGCAAGGCAAACACTCTACCTGCTGTACTATCGCTCTAGTCCCCAGACAAACTTTTCAAGAAACAATATACTCCTGTGTAGGAAGGACCCTTATATTTTATTTTCTATTCCATCTTCTCCCTCTCATTCTCTTTGTGGAAAAAAAAAAGTTGGTTGGGAGTCACTGAAAAAACTAAATGAGCCACTGATGCACTGTGAGTAACACCGGAAAAATGACAGATTATAATGCATTCTAATGTGTGTGGAGACTTGGGCAGTGCACAATCTGACTTAGGAGTGTTCTGTAAAGACCAGGATACCAGAACCCCTGCCTCCCCACCCCTCCACCTGCCCGAATAAGACACTGGCTAGAAGTGATGGGGAGCTGTTGGCATGTGCTAAGATGGACACGGTCTTCATCTCAAAGCCTGTTTGGCTGTTGTACTGTTTTAACATTGATGATGAGTGAATGGGAACCGCAATCCAGGCTGGTATTCATTGAGCACCAGTTCCGCCCCAGGCACCGTGTCAAGCACTAAAATAAATCACTCAGCCCTGCTTCCTGCTGTCAGCGGCTCCCATTTCTGCACACTCCTTCTCCATCCTGGGGTTTGGGCTTCCTTCACTGACTCATTCATTTGATCACAGACAGTTATCTGCTCTGACCCGCCTGGGTTGTGATAAGACTGAAGAAGTTACCAGGCCCTCCTCTCACCCAGCCCTGAACCTGCTTTCTTGAGGCTCACTGTAATCTCTCCAGATCTTCATAGAACAAAGGTTTACAGAGATCTCAGTCATGGAGTTCAGCAACCCTTTAGCTTGTTACCTCCTTGGAATCCAGCATATTGGGCATAGACTAGACTTCTCTATTCTTCGTTTGCTTATGGGCCACACCTGGTGGTGCTAAGGACTTATTCCCAGCTCTGCACTCAGGGGTCGCTCCTGGAAAGCTTGAGGACCCTATGGGGTGCCTGGAATGGAACCTGATTTGGCCTCCTGCAAGGCAAGCACTTTCATGCTGTACTCTCTCTCCTGCCCAATTTCTTTATATTTTAAACTGAAGATATCCACTGAAAACATTTGGCAGACTTTTGTATGCAAATGACATTGCAGAACACTGTATTTTTTTCTCCAAAGTAGAATACTATTCAACATGAATAGCAAAATGATAGATTATTCCCTCCAAATTTGACTACAGATCTAAATTCTCTTTATTAATGCAAAGTTCTTTTGTCATTTTGGCTTTGGGACACTGTTACCAAAACTTGTGGAAAATATCAAGTTCCAAAAACATGGAGCAACAAGTACATACTGGCATGCAATTGAGTGTTTGGTGCATAGGGAAATGAACAGGAAAATATTAGGTGAAAATATTAGGTGATGATTTATACCAATCTTTCCCCCATAAAACATACTCAAAGTTTAAAGTTTTTTCCTTAGTGGTTTCCATGGGGATTTAGCATTTTATGATATTAATTTGAGATAAGGGATATACCATCAGACACTGCATGAAATGTCTTATCTTTTACTTAAAATGTTGGTCTTATTATGTAGTAATAAAGGCATAAAACATTTTAAGATTTCACGATAAAACCTATGACTATATTAATAAATATGCCAGATAAGCAATATTTAATTTATAACTAAACATTTGTAAGCATTAAATTTTGGATTATTTCACTCAAGATACTTTGTTACTAGGTAGGTTGACAAAAACATCTCTCAAATTTTCTCAATGTAAAAGAGTTAATTGTTAGATATGATTTTTTGGTCCACATTTTTTTTAAATTCATAAAAATGTCATTCTCTTTGGCTTGTAATGTATTGACAATGTCAGTGAATACTGAAAACTCATGTATCTTATCAGAGATTATGATTACATGTCAAAGATCAAAGATAACATGGTATCAATATTTACAAGTAAGTACAGAAGATATTATAATTATGTACACTGATTTGGAGAGGATTCTAGCTTCTGGCCTGTTCATCATATTTGCCTTAACCACACCAGAAATAATACCCAAGTATTGCACAACATTTATAAGATTTCTCAGCAGTCTAAAATGGTATATGTAGATATTAAACTAATATATAAACATTTTTCATTGCTACTTCAAAGGTTTAGTAATATTACTTATTAAATGCTCTTATAAAATGCATTATTTTAAAAATTTATATTGATTTTAAAATTTTATTGGTTACTAATTAAATGGATATATTAAATTTTTTTATTGATTGAGGTTCTGTGATTTACAATACCATTAATTGTGACTTACCAGGCACATAATTTCAACATCACATCCATCACCAGTGTACCCAACTCCCTTCCCCAAGAACTACAATGTCCCTCCTTTTGAACCTTCCTATACACACCAGATCACTTGTGTGGATCAGTTCTCCATTATGTTACCTTTGGCTCTTTATTACTACCTTGCTTTGTATCTTTAAGTCCTATATACAGGAGATTGTTCTGTATCTAACCCTTTCCTAAGTTAGTTGTCTTAAAGATACTACCGTTAATGCCCCAGATCTACCTTGTGACAGTTTCATGACTTGCAGAGATGGTGGCTCCTCTGAATGCAAACATGCTGATGACTTACCTCCTCATTCATTAGGCACAGAAAGCCCACAGAATCAGGTCTAATTGGCCCATCTGAGGAATGATCTCAGGCCCATGTAAAAAAAGGTTATACCAAGTTTTCTAAGTAACTCTGAACTGTTGGGTCCTAAGCCTGTTTCTGGTGTCACAGAGCAGAGCTATCCAGCAGTTGCCGCTTTGATTAGTAATTAAGTGAATCACTATTTTAAAGTTAGAATCTGTGATGCTCTCTCTAGCCTCTCCAGAGTTAGTAGTTACGGGATGTGGTAAAGGGGAACACTGCAATACTGTTTTGAAGAGAAGGAATAGTTTAGACAGAAACTAGTCATGAACTCTAAAGAAGGTGTCAAATCGGTGTGAGACTGGCAGAATTATTAGAATGGAATGTCACAAATCTTGGACTTCAGTGACTATTTTATTTCTTTCAATACAAGTGATGTTTTAAATGGATGTATTGTTTATGTTCACATATTGAAAATGAATCAAATACATGAGCTGTATATATACATATACATGTCTGTATAAAATGTATCTTTTTATTGGAGTAATTATTTTCCTATTGTAGAATTTCTTTGAGAAATACTCTGGAACTTCAGTTAAGTTCAGTAGCTTCAATAACTACCATCATACTGTACTAGTAACTGAGCTGAAGCAAGTCCTTATGCTCATCTGAAAACATTTATCAGATTTACATTAATCAGGTGTAAGATTTATTTTTTTGCTTATTCTTTTTTGTTTTTTTTGGCTTTGGGGCTACACATGATCTGCTCTCAGGGATCCTGGTGGTGCTCAAAAGACCGTATGTGGTGTTGGGGATAGAACCCAGGTCAGCATCATTCAAAGCAAGCACCTTACTTGCTGTACTATCTCTCTGCCCCTCTGATCATTCTTTGGGAGTGTGTATCACTTACTAATAAGAACCTGTGCCATTACATATGCTGTGATGACGTTTCCCTGTGATTTACTAGACAGCTGTCTATACTGGCTCTCTCCTTACTTTCATTTTTGGACTTTATTATCTGGTCCAGCTTGAACTAGACAGACATCACCAAAGAGATGGAACATTACTCTACTCCCACTAATCCAGGAAACCTGATTCAGGAAAGAGAGGGCTGGAAGTGGCATGATTCTTCCCCCTCCCTTCTACCCTTAGACTGGTGGTGTGCTTTACTAGGAAAAGAAGCATTTCACCGAGGCAGGCAACGGAAAAGAAGAATCCGATGGAGAATGTGCCAGGGAAATAAGATTAATGTCCCTGTCATAATTGGTAGCTTGGTTTCATTTTTTTAACATGGTAAAGTCTCTGAACAATGAAACAGGACCACAATACAATGTAGGGATGTATTGGCAAGCTAAATAGAATTTTAAAAATGTCATTCACCATTTGTAGGTATTAGCACTGCCGCCAGGTCCCTTCACTCACTTTTTAATTACCTGAGCTCTTACTGGCTAGAAGAGGCCAGCTGGAGGTCTGGGGGCAGGGGCAGGATTGGGGTTCTGTGTGCTTGGGCATGTTGGATTGTGTCCAGTGGGACTTCCATGTGCCGAGGACGCTGGTGGGTGGCACCTGTGTTGTGTTCTGAGGCCCCGGGCCGGAGGTGCATGAGCCGAGAGTGTGGGCTGGCCTGGAGGTAGCATGTGCAGCCAGGTAGGACGCAGCATGTGCCAAGGGTCCCGGCAGTAGGGCAGGGCAGGAGCGAGGCAACATGTACAGAGGGTCCGGTCGGAGGCTCCAGGGGCTGCCCCTGCAGTGGTGCTGCCTCCCTCTCCTTCCACAGGCCCATCTGTTGCATGGCCCCAGGGCACCGCAGGACCCAGCATCCTCGGCTTGGGTTGAGTTGTTTCCTAGCTTCCCGAAGGCAGGCCCAGGAGCATCCCCAAGGTGAACCTGCCCAAAGCCCCATCCCTGCTGCTGCTGCTGCTGCCACCTTGCCTGGGGTGTGGCCGTGACTGCTGCCATGGACCAGGTACAAGAAGTGCACCATGCATGCTGCGGGCCTGAGCACCACCTCTTAGGGTTGGGCCCAAAGGAGCTGAGGGCGGTAGGGACTTGGACCTTCACAGGACCCCACGCAAGGGACAGACGTAGTGGGGAGTACTTAATCCACACATCGCCCACATTGACAACCCACTTTTGGGCCCTGGCTGCTTTGCGGAATGGTAATGATGGTCCATTTTATACAGCTACTCCAGAAAAATGATGCTGAGACCAGTTTACGACCCTGGCCTTGATTATATTGGGGGCAGGGGACAGGATGAGCCCCTTAGAATCTTGGGCTGGACCAGAATGGAAGTTCATGTTGTGGGGAGGGGAAGTCTATACCGGAAGTTCATGTGGGTAGGGGGACTGGACCAGAAATTCATGTGAGTGGGGCCTGGACCAGAAATTCATGTGGGTGGGAGGCCTGGACCAGAAATTCATGTGGGTGGGAGGCCTGGGCCGGAATTTCATGTGGGTAGGGGGACTGGACCGGAAGTTCATGTGAGTGGGGCCTGGACCGGAAGTTCGTGTGTGGGGGGACCGGAATGGAAGTCTATATGGGTGGTGGGCAAGATGTGACACAGCCTGCAGAATTGGGGCCTTCTCAGGTAGCCCCAACAGTGTTTAGGAACCTCCAGGACTGCACCCTGCAGTCCTGGGGGCACCGTGTTGGGCTAAGAATTGAACTGGAGTTGGCTCCGTGCAAGGCTGTCTCTGGTCCAAGACCCCTGAGTCTTGCAGGGGGCAGTCACCTGTTGTCCAGCGTGAAAGACATGGAGGGACAGATGGTACTGCCAAGGACCTTGGGAATGGGACTCATTCTCTGGCCTCACAGATTGCAGCCTCCCTAACCCAGAAGTTGCACCCTTCATGGAGGGGCATTGTCAAAGTGCATCTCAGGCTGTGAGAGGAACTGGCCCTTGGAGGAAAGGTGCAGGTTGGGACTGAGAAGTGGGAGATGCACCAGAAAGGTGAAGCCCTCTCTCCAGGGTCCTTCCTAATTTAGGAGAATTTGCATAAATGTCCCAGACGGCCTGGAGAAGGAGGAACAGCAATCATTTCTTCTGGGTGTGATTTTATGTTCTTATTGACTGTCTGGACTCCTCTGCTGATGAGAGCATGGCACACTACGACAGGGTGTCCCAGAGACTGAGTTAAGGGACTCTGGAAAGCCAAGTGGAATAATTAGAGGACTGGCCCCAGGAAAAGATGGTGACATTGGGTCAGGAGGTACCAGAGAGGTCAGACAGATGTGAGAAAGGAGGGGAGAGAGGATGGTGCGAGGAAGATGGGAGGGCAGTGTCATTGTCATATGTGGGCCTTGAGTCACTCATTGCAAAATCAAATCTTGTGGCAGTCTCCGGCCGGGGCCGGTGCCGGCTGGAGCTCCACCGAGATTCGACCCGGGTGGCCATGCCTTTGTACAGCTGCTTTGCTGCTGAACAACCAGGATCCAGATCCAGCTATATTACTTGGGATCCCAGGGAGTGCTTGTAGCCATGTATCCAGACTGTGAACTAAGCTTTTGCTCCATGCTGCTCCAGGAAGGGAAATGATGCAATTTCCAACTTAAATCTCCCTGGACTTAATTACTAAAATACAGAAATCCTAAATCGCTCGGCCAAGGTAGCCTTTATATCTCTTCATTCTCATTAGTGGAAAACTAATTATCAAATGTTTCCTTGTCAATAGGGCCGTATTCTTGGGGGATAAACTCCAACAAGAATAGTGAGTTCTGTGTTGAAACTCCAACAACAATAGTGAGTTTTGTGTTGAAATATGGAATGTAATTAAGGTAAAGAGAAAAGGAAGTGAAATTTATCAGTTATGCAGGGGGGTAGGGGGTTGGGAGGGGTGGGAGGTATACTGGGTTTTTGTTTGTTTGTTTTTTGGTGGTGGAATATGGGCACTGGTGAAAGGATGGGTGTTTGAGCATTGTATAACTGAGACATCAGCCTGAGAACTTTGTAAGTTTCCACATGGTGATTCAATAAAATAAATTAAAAAAAATCAAATCTTGTGCAGGACATTAATGATGGACTTGGGTCTACATGTGGGCACTCCATTAGGTGGGAAGTATTTTAGGAACCTAATTAGCAAAAAAAATGTATAATGGTTAAACTCGGAAGACAGAGGAATGCTTCTGGTATCAGTTTATTTATACATAGCCTGAGCTGTAGGTTTGTGACTGGCAAGTCTCCCTTCCCCTGGAGAGTATTGTGTTTTACTAGTTAACTAGTTCTACTGGCTCAAACCTAACAAAATGTCTTGCTCCAAAGAGTCTTTGCTTCCCCAAATTCAATCCAAGTCTTTTCTTCAGAATGCATGTATTCATATTTGAGCACACAATGCCCGTCTTACTTATAACTGTGGATAACTCTAGGGTTATTCCATCAGAGAGACAATAGTTTAACTAAGGCTATTACTAATCAAAGATATTTAATAAATTTTATTATTTTTGGATTAGACTCATTTTTGAACACCATGGACTTAGGCAGACTCAAACAGTATTTATGACCTTAGTTGTGTGGCAGTAAAGCACTTTTGTGAGGCATAATACTTGTTACTGGTCACAGGCAGGAGAAAAATGCTACTAATGGTTTCCTTCTTTAAAGTCCTCAGGTGTAAATATGACTTGTGTTTCATGTAGCCTATTTTGCATTCATGTGTTTTCTTTTGCAACAGAGCACACACTGTTCACACCTAAGAAAAATGGAACTGGAATAAACACTATATTCTATGAGCTCATCAAGGTTTGAATGTAAATTAAGAGAAAAGTATCACTGCTAAGAGGGGAAAAAAGATTCTTTAAAGATAAAAGGAGATGTGGGAGGTCAGGGATGCCGAGGTCTCCAAAAGACCTCAGTGTCAGGCTGTCTCCCTCGAATATGGATCCGGATACACTGAGTTAACCACCAGTTGTGGTCCAGTGCTGTGTGGTGGTGGGGAGGATTACAAGTAAGTGGCATTGTCCATTGACAGAGTGTGGCAGGATGACCCACTTCGAAAATCCAGTTCTGAATGAGCTGCCACAGGGATGAAAGACCCAGATGCAGACCCAACTTAAAAGCATCGGCAGAGTCCTTGGTGCCCCTCAGTAAGCTCTGCGGCACTCGAATGACCCCCAGGCTATGCTCCCGTCTTCTTTGGTCCATGGTGAAGGGTCCTGCAGCACGGAGGGATCTGTGCCCTCGTCGGGCACCATCTTGGGTGGTTGGTCATTGGACACTGTCATGAAGGGGCTGAAGGGGTAAGCGGATGGGGTGGGGTACCCTGGGCCGTGGTACAGATCCTCCAGTGCATGTAGCGAATAGGATGAAGCCCCGGGCAGTGCGGGTGCCCAGCTCGAGCTCCTGTGCTGGCCGGCGCTTCCTGACTCCAGCTGGGACAGGCAGCTTGTGCCCGGTGACAGGGTTGACAGTGTGTCTGTGGGCCCGGGGTCTGGCTGGCTGAGTCCTTCAGGCATCGTCTGCTCCCATGTGTCCCTCTGGGGAGAAGACATAGGTCACAGGGGTGAGTCAGCAGGGTCTGTTCGCATGGGGACAGAGCTTTCTCCTCTAGGCAGGGCACTGCCAGTGCGTGGCCTCGGCGGGCCTGTGTGCTGGCAGGCCTGCCTGTACCGCTTGGGCCTTACCCCTCTGGAAGGATGGGGAGCAAAGTTTCACGGGGTTGGAACACGGGAGCGTGGAGTGGGGAGAAAGACAGCAGCTGAGCCCCGTCTGAGCTGTCACTGTGGGGCCTTTGCTGGAGGATGGAGGGGACCAGCTGCTGAGGCAGTGGCGTGTGGATACAGCACCTGTGCCCCCTGCTTGTTCCCCCACCCCTAGGAGGTCCCTCTGGCTGTCCTGCTGGGCATGGATCAGGAGGCAGGCTCCTGGCTGAGCACTTCAGCCTTGGGGTACGGGTGTCAGGGCTGGCCTGATGCCACACCCCAACATCGGGCCTCCATCCACTCACCAGCACCAGGTGTGCGGGGTCTCCGGGGAAGGGTGGCGGCAGCAGCGGTGGCAGGGGTGAGGCACTGAACAGAGAGCCTGGACTGGGGGTCAGTGCGGATGGGCGGTGGTCGCCGTAGGGCTCCGGAAAGTAGGGGTCCAGGAGGGCCGGGTGGCTGGACCCCGCTGAGGGCTCGCAGGGAAAGGCCTTGGTCATGCCAGAGCCACAGGCGTCGCCAGGATACTGCTTGGTGCTGTGGAAGTCCGAGTCGGAGAGGAACGACCTCCTGACGCCGTAGAAACCAGACATGGCCGGAGAACCTGCTGTGGAAAGCGAGTGCAGGGGGCAGAAGGGCCGTTTCAGGGGCCGGGGCATCTCTGTGGCCACTGAGTTTGTGTGGGAAGTGAGGTTCAAAAGCGGATCGGCCGCCAAGGCCAGCATTGAAATACATTTACTAGGCCACCAGGAAGGTGCTGCAAGAGCTGGAGGCAGGGGCCCTGGGGAGGGAGCTCTGGTCACATCCCCAGTGACCTGCCGTCCCTTGGCATTGTGGGGAGTGTCCAGCCAAGCACAGTGTCTGCTGGAAAAGTGGTACCTAGCGTTGCATTGCTGCTTCTAACTGGTTCCGTGCAAATGACATATTTGTATGAGTTCATTTTAGATTATGTTCTTTCTAGTTTTAGTTCATTCCAATTAGGCTCTCACTCAGCAGCCTTTGATTGGACTGAATCCGTGCCATGCACAGTGCTGGGAAGGGATGAGATGAGAGAGAGAGGGAGGGGGGAAGACCCATCCCTGGGAATCATTTACATTCTACCAAATGCAGGAGGAGCACCCCAACTCTCCCCCACCCTTCTCCTAGCTTCTGAGCCGTCTCCACACACACTAGACTCTTAGCACGGCCCAAGCTCTTGTACAAGTGCCCTGGGGGATTCAGTTTGTCTAGGCTGCGTGGTGCTCGCGGGAGGCGGGATTTACACCGCAGTCTCCCCGCACTGTCCTCTCAGGCAGTGCTGCCCGGGCAGAGCCTGGCGGGGGAGGCTGGGGCTTCCACGAGGTCCCGTCCCATGTTGTTTGCTGCCCTCTGCTGGCTGCCGCGGGTTTACCGTTCACTGCGCGTCTGGGCGGGAAAGTGAACGTGGGGCCGGGAACTCTTATTTCCCAGATGGGAAAGTCGGAGGAGAGGCCTGAGTGCCGAGGCAGGGGCCAGATCGCTCAGGGTCACACGAGTGACGCTGTCCCTGCTGAGGACTGTGTGGCTCTTTAGCTCATGGCACCCAGACGTATTTGAGAGTGTGCTGTGGAGGTGGTCTCCTTAGCTAGACCCCACAGCCTGAGCCCAGAGGACTGGGAAGAAGAAAAGGCATCTGCCTTGCTTTATTTTTATGTTTCTAAATCCTTTGTCTTCCCCCACCCACAGTGGATCCACGCCTGCGCGCAGCAGGGACAGACTCAGGAAGACCCCTCCTCTCCTTTGCAATTAGGGCTCTTGGGATGCTCAGCACTTTAGTCAAAGCCACAGGAGAGGAAACTTCGCCTTGAACCTTTTTTCCACACCATCTGCCAGCTCCAGGGGGGTCGGGTCTAGGTCTAGTCTGTTTTCTGCAAACCTGGAAGTCGTATCCTGAGCTCAGATACACAAGTAAGTGTTCATTCCTTATAAAGAAGCCAGGCTTGCCCCTAGAGACTTAGAGCACACCCCCTGTGTCCTCCACGTCCACCATCCACCCTCTAGCCCCACACTTCTCATTTGCTGGTGAATGTGAAAGTGGCAACAAGAGGTTTCATCATGAGCGGAGCAAATGAAAATTCAATCAAGAAGGTTCTCTCTCTGCCATCAATTTGCATCCTTGGGAGAGGTGGACTCCTGGGTTTGCACTCAGGGATCACTCCTGGTAGGGGTTGGGGGACCGTATGTGGTGCCCAGGCTCAAACCCGGTCAGCTGCATGCAAGGCAAGCACCCTACCTACCTACCTACCTACTGTATTATTGCTCTGGCCCTTTTTGCTTTTCTCCTTCTCAAGGGGGAGAACAATTCTAGGTGGAAGAAGAGGCTTCAGCCATGCTGCAGAAGGGGGCAGAAGCAGCCAGGTGGCAGTGGCCGTGGCCATAACTGAGAAAGATCTTAGAGACGGGCCCACAGGGGAAACCTTCCCAGGCCCTGACTCCAGCCCCTCCTGCAGCTCTGATGGTCCCCACAGTTACTAGGCCACTTCTGAGAGGGATGTTTGGGAAGTGTGTGTGCTTGTGTGTGTGTGTTTGTGTGTATGCACACATGGATGAGAGCACACCCCCCTGACAAGGGTGGCCTGTGGTCTCCTGGAAGTGATGACGGGAAGTGCAGGGAGAGCCTGACTCAGGCCAGGGAATGGCGTGCTGGTACCCCCCTCTGCCTCCAGGGCTGCTCCTGCTGTCTTATCTCTCAGGTCAAGCTGCCAGAATTTTAGACATGGAGACATTGTCTTGGGGGAAAGGGGTCTCCTACTATTGCTTTGGCCCAATATGTTGCTTCTAGGTGGGGGAACAAAAGACCGTTGAAACACAGTACTGTCTTCCAGAATCCCTGCACAGGTCTGTCTTCGCTGATTTCCGCTTTAGTAGTTCAGCCAAGGCTGACTCTGTGAGAGATGTGTGGCATTTATAGACGCATGGAGGCAGGGAGATAGCACAGGGGTTAGTGCACATGACAAGCATGCACCTGGGCATGATCTCAGCCCCACAGGCCCCTTGAGCGGGGCCAGGTTTAGCCCTGGACCACTGCCCTCTTGCCCCAATCCACCGGGTATGGCCTTGGTGGCCCCAAGCACCAGGGTGTGAGCAGCATCCAGAGCTCACTGAACCTCTTGTCTGTGTGCCTATGATCTGCGGGGGCAGCCCTGGGTCCTCTGGGGACCACTCAGATGGTCCCACCACCACATAGTCCCAAACAGAGCCACACCATGAGAGCCCAAAGTTTCCACCGAAAGCTCCAAAGGAAATGAAGTGATTGCTGGTGGAAGTTGGGTACTGACCTGGCACCTGGGTGAACGGAGACTGGGAGGAGGTGACGCCGCCCTGGAAGGCAAGGAGAGCACAAACCTGTCAGCAGTGCAATGCCCCGGTGTGGTTTCCCATCCTCAGCAACACTATTTGGGGGCGGCTCGGTGAGGGGGAGCAACTGAGTAGCAGAGAATGAAGTTTTAGGCTCTGGGAAACATCCCCCCAGAGACCTGGCTCGATGAAATGGACTGGTTCATTCTTTGTATTTTGCTGTTTGCACTAATGTTCCTCATCAAATAGACACAGTGATGGTGTGTGTGTCTGCACACAGAGGCACAAGCTTGGCATATGGCACCACCATCTTCACCGTCTGCCTTCACATAGACTAGACACTCCCCCAGAGCTCAGGACCTTTTCCATGACTCATCCTCAGGGTCCAGGACACTGATGTGATGCAGTGCAGGCCTGGGAGGTTGGAGGTTGGTGGTGGTGGAAATATGTCTACATCTTCCTGGCCCCCACAGAGACCTATGGACCTTAATCCTGTGGCGTGTTAATGGATCCAGCCTTATTGGAGATAGGAATTCTGAGTTCTGACCTGTGGTTGGGCTAAAATGGGGAGGATATACTGGGTTAGGGTGGATCCTCCCTCAAACTGGCCATTGTTTTTGTAGGAAGGGGACAGGGAGAAGCAGAGAACTGGTCTCATCAGGCAAGAGGCAGAAACTCTAAACTTCAAGTTAAGAAACACCAGGAGCTGGGAACTGGGAAGAGGCGGCACAGTGGGAGGGACCCCTGTGTGTCTGCTGTTTCCCACTCTGCTCACGGCCAGCCTCCGTTCCCACATCCCAAGGAGGCTCAGTAGGGGAGAAGGGGGCTGAGTGAGGGATGATCAGGTCTTCAAACAAACAAATGCAAATTCATGCCCCAGATGCCTCGAACAAGGTGGAAAATGTATCACTGTATCACTGTCATCCCTTTGCTCATCGATTTGCTCAAGTGGGCACCAGTAACATCTCCATTGTGAGACTTGTTACTGTTTTTGGCATATCCAATATGCCATGGGTAGCTTGTCAGGCTCTGCTGTGCACGCGGGATACTCTTGGTAGCTTGCCAGGCTCCCTGAGAGGGGTGTAGGAATTGAACCTGGGTCGGCTGCGTGCAAGGCAAATGTCCTACCCGCTGTGCTATCACTCCAATACATGGAAAATGTAGCTGCTGTAAATAGTTATTGATCTCCAGAGCTCTGATCTGAGCGCTAAGCACTGACCCTCATAGTCCTGGTGCTCCTGAGCTGGGCGGGATTTCATAGTCTCTCCTGCCCGCCTGCCACTAACGCCAAACCTCTCTTTGTAATATCAGTGTGTGTGTGGGGGGGAGGGTGGGTTGGGTGCAGGTGGGGGACAATTGACGTCTAGTGAAGGGGAACCCAGTATTCTCAGAGTAGATCACTTTTTTCACACTCTCCTACCCTTTCTTCTCAGTTAAAAGTAGCACTGTAGCACTGTCCTCCCATTGTTCATCAATTTGCTTGAGCGGGCACCAGTAACGTCTTTATTGTGAGACTCGTTGTTA
The DNA here is from genome assembly GCF_027595985.1 of Sorex araneus. Lineage (NCBI taxonomy): Eukaryota > Metazoa > Chordata > Mammalia > Eulipotyphla > Soricidae > Sorex > Sorex araneus. Next base: position 164,816,912 of record NC_073304.1, on the reverse strand, counting down.
CTGTTTTTGGCATATCGAATATGCCATGGGTAGCTTGCCAGGCTGTGCTGTGCAGGCGGGATACTCTTGGTAGCTTGCCAGGCTCTCCGAGAGGGATGGAGGAATCGAACCTGGGTCAGCTGCGTTCAAAGCAAATGTCCTACCCGCTGCACTATCCTCCAGTCCCAGTTAAAAGTTAAAAAAAAATTAGGGGGTTGGAGAACTGTAGAGGGGTTAAAACAGCTTGTATTTCTTGTATATGGCTGGATCCTGATTTGATCCCTGGTACTATGTACATGCCCCAACACTGCCAGGAGTAAGCCCTGAGCACTACTGGGTATGGCCCACGAATAGAAAAAGTTAGTTTTTTCATATGAGCCACCTCCACTGGTGCTTGGGTGGCCCCAAGCTGCCATTTTTCATGATTATTGCAGAATCACCAGCACTCCCTCCAACCCAGTTTTAATATCCCCAGACTTCCAAGCTGTCACAATCATAGTCTCATTGGTTGTTTTTATTATTTGATGGTGGGGGGCTGGGGGAAGCTCTTGTCCTTGTTTCTGTGACACAATTTTTGCCTTCTTTCTGCTGTGGGCAATTGCTCTCCCTTCGTTCTTTGTGGTTACCCATAAAATTTTGCCTTGCATGCTTGACAAAGCCTCAGTTTTCCCTCTGACAGACTACAGTGTCCTTGGGCCATCCATACTCACTCCTCTCCTAACTTACCTGAGTGTCATTTCCTGAATATCACTGACTCAGCCCCTCCGCTGTAGTAGCTGACCTATCTTTTCCATCACTGATAATGGCTACCGTTTTCTTATTTTAGCTTTGCCTTTTTGTTAAATGAACACGCCATTGTAGCTGTTGTCAACCTTCAGTAAGTGCCTTGAACACATTTACTTACACTTTCACTGATTTCTTATCATATATTTCCGCCCAGACATTTTTCTTAGATTAATTTTCCTTCTATAGTAATTCTTTGGAAAAAATTTTTAGATGGTATTTGTGGTAAATTGGATTTTTTTTTGCCCTTAAACTTGATGAAATTGCTAGGTGCATAATCTTAAGTCTGTATATAGGTTTCTTCTCTCAGCCTTTAAAGTTATCTCTCCATTTTCTTTTTGCATCTATTAAGGTTGAGAAGTTTGCTGCTAATCTTATAGCTTTTGTGTGTGACAATCTTTAGTTTCTGGGTGCTTTTTAAAATATTTTTGCTCTAATGGTAGGATTCTTCTAGCTCACCTTCATATAGAGATGAATTGGAAAACATTGATCCTATTTGGAATAGCATGCACTTGGGCATTCATGTTTTGACTAAACTTTGGAAAAGTTTGGACCAGTATCTCTTTAAATATTGCCTTAAAAAGGATCACTAAGTCAATGATAGTTGGAGGGTCATTCGGGATGGGATATGTGTGCTGAAAGTGGATAAAAGACCAAACATGATGGCCTCTCATTGTCTGTGTTGCAAACCATAATGCCCATAAGTAGAGAGAGAGTAAGAAGGAAATTGTCTCCCATAGAAACAGGGGGAGAAGGAGGGGAGATGAGAGGGATATTGGGGACATTGGTGGTGGAAAGTGTACACTGGTGAACACACGAATGTTCAGTCATTGTATGACTGACTCAAACATGAAAGTTTTGTAACTGTAGCTCATGGTTATTCAATTAAAAAGAAGTGGAGAAAAATATTGCCTTATCTGTTTATACGCATTTGTTTACCAAAATTATGTCTTCTACCCTTACCCTCTCCTCTGGGATTCTGTAGAGTTATAATTTTATCTCTGACTCCTGTCCTCAATACCCCTCCTTTCATCAGTTTCTCATGGTTCTTTGTTCTATATTTTGATGTAGATATAGAATTCTTCAGGTCTGTATCCACTTCACTGATTCTTTCAACTATAGCTAATACGCTATTTAGTTTTAATCATCAATATATATTTTATCATTCTAAAAAGTTTTATTTAAAAAATTCTGCTTAGGTTCTGGAGTTTCTTGTAGGGAGTTTATTACTGAATAGCTGAATGTTTCATATTTGGTCAATTCTAATCATCTTGGGAATTTAAATGTTGTTTATTGTTTATCCTGACACCTTCATTGTGATTTGTTTTCTCATGTGTTCAGTGATTTTTAATTCAAACACATCAGTTAATATCTTAATTTCTGCTCCAAAATTTTCCCAACATGCCAAACTCTCCTGCCTTTCAGTCATGCCAAACTCTCCTGCCTTTCAGTCCCAGCTCAGCAGATTTTCCTTCCTTTTTTGCTGGCTCACCAATGAATAAAAATGGGTTCAAGGAAGGATCTTGATCCAGGATTATCGCTGAGGCATGCCCACTCTTGGCACATCTAGTAGGACCACAACAGATAGCGTCACTAAATATTGAAACTAGATATTTATATATCTTTTCCAAACAGGTTACAAAGGCTGTTTTCCTGATTTCAAGTATTTTCCATCAGATATTTAAACTGTAGTCAAATTAATGAGCATATACTTGTAGCAGTTTCATAAATGCACTATCAGACACATAGCCACATGAATTATATGTATTATGTATCACAACAACCCCAGAAAATAAGTGATAACTATTCTCATCCTAATAAGGAGGAAACACGACATCCCCTGGGTTGGTGGTGAGTGGGATGAAAATAAGAACCTTTCTGATTTCATGGTCTGGTTCTTAATTACTACACACACACACACAACATATACATATAAACATACACATTAGTTTTGTAGGGTCTACTGAGATATGCTTTGTAGTAAATCTCATGTATTTTGATTAATTTTGACAGATTTTAAGGGGGTGGTTTTGGGTCACACCCCATGGTTCTCAGGACTTACTCCTGGCTGTGTACTCAGGGACCACTCCTGGTAGGGCTCTGAGGGGCATGTGGTATGCCAGCGATCAGACCCAGGTAGGCCATGTGCATGGCAAGTGCCCTACCTACTGTACTACCTCTCCAGCCTCGGATTTGACAAATTTTGACAAGTTCCTCTCACCGTCCACCTCAGGCATAATCTGAAGCATTTTCATGAAATTATTATGTAGTTGTAATTAGTGCTGTCCCTTCTAAGGTGTTCTGGAAGGTGTTTAAACAGAGAAATATGGGGCTGGAGTGATAGCACAGCAGGTAGGGCATTTGCCTTGCACACGGCCATCCTAGGTTCAATTCCCAGCATCCCATATGGTCCCGAGCACTGCCAGGGGTAATTCCTGAGTGCAGAGCCAGGAATAATCCCTGTGTATCACCGGGATATTAAAAATAAAGAAATAAAAAAAATTTTAAATTGAACAGAGAAATATGCCCACCGATATTCGGAACCCCTCTTCCCAGGACCACTGGAGAGTTGTGAAGGGCTCGTGTGGGCATTCCAAGGGGTTCCCTGCACACGTTTCATAACTGACACCCTAATATCTCCAATTGCATGCACAGATTTTATAGGCAGGAAAGAACGGGGCTAAAGCGGGAACTTGGGGCACAGACCCTCATCATCATCGTTGTTGTCGTTGGCATAAAGGAGGAATTGCATCCTAGCTTCCTCCCTTCAACACAGTGTCGCCACATGGCTGCCTCTCACCATCCGACTCCTCCAGAAAGAATACTGAAATTAATATCGAAGAGCGCATAACTTTTGACCAAGCGAGATGGTATATAATTTTTATTTTGCATACTGCAAACAACAGGATCCTGCAATGCCCGGTAGCCAAATTTAGAGGTTTATATTTGAATGAAATTTGCCAGTCTGCAACTTCCTGTAGCTAACACGGCAGGCTCACAGCTGCCCCAAAGCCCCTCCATGAAAATGAGTTAATTTGAACTAATAGGTCACCAAGGCAGTAAAGTGATAAGATTAGAAGTTTTCCTGGAGTATAGGCATAGTCATTTTTATGGCCCTATAATATTTTGTAGGTGCCAACCTGGTCAAATAAATATATCAAAGTGGGCTAGGTAAGAGATTGCCGAGTAACTTCAGAAAGGGCTCATACTTTGTATAACTAATTTTTGTTTCTAATTTCATAGAAATACAAAGTTATGTCTTTAAATTTAAGATATTGCTACTAATGCTTAAATGATAATGGTTATAGACACTTGCAAAGAACCAGGATCCCTCTTCAAGGAAATTACAGCAATTCTATGCATTGAATTTCTCATTGTTCCTGCATCTGAAGGGGAGGTAGGAGATACTTATAACTATTTTGGATATTTTATTTATTTATTTATTTATTGTCTCGGGGCCACAACCTGCAATGCTCAGGGCTTACTCCTGTATCTGTATTCCGGAATCACTCCTGGTGGTGCCCATGAGACCATATGTGATGCTGGGGATCAAACCTAGGTCAACCACGTGCAAGGCAAATTATTTCCCCACTGTACTATCGTTTCAGCTTCTGTTTTGGATATTTTAACACCATATTTTATTCTTTGAATTTAGACTCACACCAGGTCATGTGCTTTTCCTCCAGTTTTGAAAATAAAGCCTAATCTGAATGGATATAACACAAACAGGCCCCAAAGCATACTCATGTGAGATTGGAAGAAGAGAATTAGCACAGGGAATCAGGTGTCTTAGTGACAGTGTCAAATAAGCAGAACCAGGGCTATTCTGGTAGGTGTGAAATGATGTACAGGCACTAAACTGCCAAACCCAACCTCAGAGATATTACTAGTTATTTGTAGGCTATGGAACAGGGTTTGGTTTAAGTACTACTTACCACTGTACACAATAAGTTAACCATAAATAAGAATAAAATACTCTATAATGACTAGGAACTGCATCTTCCTTGTGCCTGATCTGACGGCAACTTGTTATACAGCAGACATGGTCATCTCAGGTCTATAGAGGGGAGACCAGCGGGTTTTCTCTGTGGGTGGGTCCTTCTGTCAGACCTCAGGTATGTGTGTGGAGTACCTGTGAGGTGCGAGGCACAGTGCTTCCAACTGTGGGTGCCAGGACAAGTGCATCCCCGAGTCTTAAGGTTAGCCCCCTTCTTAGGAAGACAGGTCCCTTACACAAATCTCTTCCCATGGAGCAGGGCCTGGCCTCTTGACCACCTTGCACCTAGGCTGTGTAGGTGACTTGCTTGGACCACCAGTGCAGACTCCCTGTGGAGGCATGCAGCTTTCCGTGAGAAGGGCCTGTGGGTCTTCTCCTGAGGAAGGCAGCTGACCTTAGGGAGGGTGGATGAAAGGCAAAGGAGCACCTTGGGGGGATCCAGCCTGGCTGAACCTCCTAGGGACCCCCGCAGAGACACCCTGGGCCCTCTTCTAACTGTGAGAGAATGGTAACTCATCACAGCTTCTCAGGATGGGGCCGAGGTAAACAATTGCACATAGCCAGGGAAGAGTTGCTCGTGGTACAGCCTGAACCCTGGTACAGGGTCTCTGCTCAGCTGTCTTGGGAAATCCACATGCTCGGCTGTGCATTGGGCCCAAAGGGTGAGAGGTATGGACAGGAGAATAGAAGGTCCAGGCGTGAAACAACTGTGAGGCTGGGTGGGGTTGGGGAGCACATCTCTCCTTCAGGGAAAATAAGTTATTTATTGGGAGAAGTTTCATCTAGTTGATGACATGGAAATGAATTTTGTGTGCCCACAATGCATCAGGATTGTAGTAGTTTCCAGAATTGCAAAGAACGCAGCATGGATTCTGTTCTCAGGGCCCTTGCAGTTTCATGGGAAAGGCACTTGGGTAAATGTCTATATGTAAGCAGTGTGCTTATTAAAAATTAGACTTGAGAGGCATCTTGTGAGCATTTACTTTTTGGGCAGACTCTGGGTTTCATCCTTTTTAATAACCACTAATGTAGAGAGATGTGCAGGATACACTTTGTACTGACTGTATAGAAATCATACAGTATGTAGATGTTATATGTAGTCATGACACATGCTATATTGTGCTGTGTATATTTACATACTTTATGTCATACATCTTTGTCTATAACTAGTGAAATCGATTTTAAGTTATGTCTAGCTTATTCATTGGGAAACTAATAGACAATATGAAGGACTTGTCTAAAGTCACAAAGCTAGTTATGCTCCTTAGTCTGGGTGACCCACTAAATCTGCTGAGACTGATTCATTGCAGGTGGGGAGCAGAGTGAGGGTGAAAGTAGCGTGCCGACAAGCTGTGACTTGGCAAAATTGGGCTGAATCTCCTACTATAGGTGAGGGGCCAGTCCCCTTTTGAAGGATGATGAAAGGGACTTGGTCAGCAGATAAAAGGGATGTCGCAACAGAGTAGAACAAAACATGGCAGGGGCAGAGTAGAGTAGAATGGTACAGTACATGCTTTGCTTGTGTGAGACCCCAGGTTGGTTCCACCCTAGCACCACGAAAAGGTGGTATTGAAGACTAAGCAGAGACTCAGATGTAGAGCCGTGTGCAAGGTATGCACAGGCAGGAAGCGGAAGAGAAGTTAGGGTGGAGCCAGGGCACACAGACGCTGGAGTCCTGCTAAGGAGCATGGACTTTGTTCAGAAGTTGCTTAGCAGGATTAATAATGAGGAAGGGCATTTTGGGGCGATGACCTGGAGTTGAAGCTGATGGAACAGGAATGGTGGCTGGAGGGCGAGGCCAGGCTGTGGTTCAGGTTCAATGATGGGGTCCCTGTAGACATGGGCTTTCTGGAGACCAGAGGGCAGCACTCCCACTGGTCCTGTTCCCACTCCCTCTGGCTTTATTTTTGAACCTGGCCTCTGGCTTTATTTTTGAACCTGGCAAGGGTCGATCCTCACCCTGTGGGTGCTGCGAGCTTGCTGGACACCTGTGCCAACTCCCAGGGCTCTTTTCTCTTTTCATTATCAGCAGCCTCCCCACTGGTACCTGTGTGTAAAGAGGGGACTGGCACTGCCCCTAACACTGCCCTGTAAACTCGGAAAGTCTTTAGCTTCCCAGCATGTTGGGTCGGTCCAACCCTAAAGTCAATATGAATTTGTGAAGATAGAATATTGAGCCCCGTGTCCTTGCATACATTCGCCTTCTGTCCCCAAAGCCTAGACTAGGGGGAATTTGTCTCCCAAAGTGAGCTCATCTGGTCCTGTGCCACATGTTTCATTATCACCAACCTTGGGGACAGTAGGCGATATGTAAACTGGCATAAACAGACGACACAGAAGCATGGCAGGATTTCCGTGAGGTCTTCAAATGTGTGGCGGCCAAGCCAAGGCTCCAAGTCTGGTTTAAATGCTCTCACGGGAAGGGGCTGTATCAGGAAGCCTTTAGTTAATGAGATTTAGCCTTAGCGCAAGCACATCTACAACATCGGTTCCGACATCCACGACCTTGCTTCATTCCCCATAAGCTGTTAGAGCGAAGTTCTGGAAGATTTTCCATGAATCCGAGTGGGGTGAGCCCTGGGAAAGAAAAGGAGGTGGGGGGGTTGGTGCCCGGGGGGTGCGGTTGGTGCCCAGGGTCCATGGGAGGTTCGTCCACATCTGCTTTTTACTCTAGACACTCATTTTGTTGTCTTTAAGTTCATTAGTGAGTGAAAAGTTACAATTTTTCATTAAAGCTTCCTCTCACTGTAAATGTTTTTTTAAAAAACTAATATTCCAAGTGTCTTCAGTTTCTGGTGTCTGAACGACTTCTAGACATTTGACTGTTAAAACTCCCTTGCTTGCCCAAAGCAAGGTCCAGGGGCCAGGCTGTGTCCTTGGGGAAGTCAGGCCTTGTGGTCCAGCCACAGAGCACAGCCCGCTGTGTCGGGGTACCCTCGGTAATGCTCCCTGTGCTGGGGGAGCAGTTAGAGCCCTGGGAGCCTCGGGGAGATGTGCTGATAAATGGTCCTGGACGCTTTGGCCAGAACAGGATCTGCAGAACTTCAGCCCTGCCAGATGGACGTGCCATGGCTGTTTTGCTGCAAAACCTGATTATTTTTGTAAGCGGCGTGAAAGAATCCACTGCCAGGAAATATTTTAAATTTCATGACTTTAAAAAAAATGACAGAGCCAGTCGAACAGCTGAAAAAATAAGTTGCAAAGAGTTTGCCTTTATGATGATTATTTTTAAAAATGTCTGTGGCAGGGAAGGAGCAGGTGGTTAGGTGGGGAGCGTGGAAAGCCCTGGAAACGTGGTTCAGTTCTCCAAACAGGGCAGGACAGCGGGCTAATTAAAGTCAGACAATGGGCCAGTTCTGGAGAAAGCATTCTTTCAAATGGATGTAAAGGTCAGGACTTGCACCCCTATATTGAAACATTGGCGTTTTGGGTTTACTGCCTGCTTAGATCTTTTTTTTTTTTAGTTCTTTCTGGGTTCATGAAGGGGCTTAGATGGCAACATTAACAAGCAGTCTACTCATAGAGGGACTGTACTCATTTGTGGAGTGTAGGGTAGCATCACATGAGGCTGACACCCAAGGACAGTAGATACAAGGGCCAGGAGGATTGCCCCATAGCTGGAAGACTGCTTCATGAGCAGAGGGGAGAAGGCAGATGGAATAGAGAAGGGATCACTAAGAAAATGATGGCTGGAGGAACCAGTTGGGATGGGAGATGCATGCCGAAAGTAGATAATGGACCAAACATGATGACCTTTCAGTGTCTCTGTTGCAAGACACTGCAACCAAGAGTAGAGAGAGAGTATGGGGAATATTGTCTGCCATGGAGGCAGGGGGAGGGTGGGAAAGGGGGGATATACCCAGGATATTGGTGGCAGGGAATGTGCACTAGTGGAGGGATGGGTGTTTGATCATTGTGTGACTGTAACCCAAACATGAAAGCTTGTAACTGTCTCACAGTGATTCAATAAAATTTAAAAAATTAAAAAAAAAACAAGCATTCTGCTAAGCTCTGTGCTCTGAGAGTGAGTGAAAGGTGTGGGGAGATGCTAGCCCAGTAGACATGGGCCCCTTTTTTCCGTCACTACGAAACCCCCCCAGAGAAGCAGAGCCTTCTGCTAGCAGTCCAGGGGAAATGTCTCTGGGGCAAGTGAGATGGGTTATGGCAGAGAAACAATTGAGGCATACGAGAGCACAGCTGCTTCTAAACTCCAGTGCAGATCCTGGGCCACACAACACAGCGAAACAGCACTTTGCTGTCTGATGACCCTGGGCGGTTCCGAACAAGCCCCGACACCTCTTGCCAGTGCCCAGCAGCAGGCGGGCTCAGTGAATCAGAGTTGAAGAGATGAGAACGAACCAACAGGATACACTTTAAGAAACCAGCTCTCTGACTCAAGGGTCAAGCCATATATTTACATATGGATGTGTGACTCTCCGCACCCCATCCCTGGCATCGCCTGCCTCCCTCCTGCACCCCAACCCCAGCACCACAGAGTGTGGCCCTTGAGAAAAGACAAGAATCAGAGAAGCGCTGAGTGCTGCCTGCAGTCACGGTTCTTACACTTGCACCCTCAGAGCTTCGAGTTCCATCCCCAGCTCACCCTTGCTCTCACCTAAGCTGTGCTCTTTGATCCAAGGGTGCAGGGAGGGCTAGGCCCGAGGAATTTCCCTGCAACGGAAGTGCAGGCAGCAGCTGCCAGCTCTAAGGCACTGCAGCCCAGGCCTCATATCACTCATATTCTGTTCTTTCCCTGGCACTGCCTTGAGTGTAGCAAAATGCAGGATCACAGCCTAGAAGCTGCAGTGTCAGTGGGCTTGGGCTGGCAGAGGGCTATAGTTAGCTTTTGCTCTGGCCTTGGCTTCTGTCTTTGGCAGGACAAACTAAAGGTTGGTGTAGTGTCTCGGAAAGGAGACTCTGGGGTATCTCCCTCTCCCTGTCTCTCCCACTGCACCTGAGAAGGTGAGCCTGGCAGGAGAGCACCACCCCCACCCCTCACCCCCCACTCTCCGCCATTCCATGCTTCATGGGTGGGTCAGTTGTGTTTATTAAGGCTCCTAAGAAACTTGACTGTCTAAAAGTGAGCTGCTGGGTTCCTTGGAGCTGCAGGGGTGAAGCAGTTTGCAGGGGGAACACCACACAGGGCCTTCATCTCCCCCCTTCCTTTATGAAGGGGCAGAGTTGGGCAGAGACAAGACTCCAGAAACCAGGCAATCTGGGTCCTGATTGCAGCCCCTCAGCTTCCTACCTCACCCCACCTGGGGGCTTGTCTCTCCTCCATGCGGTACTGGGTATTGTCACCACCACAGGAGCCACACGCGTCCTGTGGCAGGCCCTGCCACCACCGCAAACACGGCGCATGGCAGCTGTGACTCAGTCCCTTCCCAGGCTACCTCTTCCCAGGCCTCTGGGGTGTTCTCACTCTCAGGCACAGCCCAGTTGGGCTGTGAGACTCCTTACTCTAGTGCTCCAGTCCTTCTGCCTGGGCCCACTTTGATTCCTCAAAACAATAGGATCCGAACTAGTCGGGGGAGAGAGAATTTTGGAGCGAGGGTGCTGGGGGTGAGCGTATAGCAGATGCGTGTGCTGTGCATTGGGAGGGAGCTGGGCATCTGGGACGCTCGCCTGCAAGGCTGAGGCCAGGCCTGTGACTACCTCCTCCTCCTCCCCTTCCTCACTCTCCCTGCTGCACTGACAGGACCTCACCCATGCCCCGAACTCCCGCCCAAACCCCATCTGCCTCTGTGGAGCCCTTGTTTCTGCTCACTCCACCTCTTTCCCATGCTTTGCTCAAGGCTCACCTCCTCCAGCAGGTTTCCCAGCTGCCCTGGGCACACCCCTCGCCCCCCATGCACCCGGTCTGACATCCGTGTATGCACTGACCGCTACTCCCAGGCACTTGGTGCTGGGGGCAAACCCGTAGCTCTGCATTTCTAAACAGGCTCTTTCTCCCACTCTGCCCTGGGCAGCTGCCTTGCTCGCATGCCACCCTCATTTCAGAGCCAGCACCTTGATTGAACACATCCCTCGTGCCAAGCCCTTGGCAAATAGTAAGACTAACTAACCCTTATGATAACCTCTGAGGCAGATAATCTTATCAACCTGGGATGGTAAGATTAAATGACTTTCCCTGCCAGTGAGGTGTTGCTGACAGGGATCTGAGTTCAGGGCGCTGGGACCCAGAGCCCAGATGCTTCAGCAAGGCCTTACCATGATAGCTGAGGCTGGAAACGCCAGCAGGACCTCAGAGGGCCAGTGCTCCTGTTATAGCCAGGAACAGTTTTCCCTGTGAATGGCCCAAGTAAAGAAGAAAAAGGAATGGGGTGATGCATCTTCAAGTTGCGAGTTGTTTTTTTCTTTTGGGGTCACACCTGGCGATGCACAGGGGTTACTCCTGACTCTGTACTTAGGAATTACTCCTGGCGGTGCTCAGGGAACCATATGGGATGCTGGGAATTGAACCCGATTGGCCGTGTGCAAGGCAAACACTCTAACCACTGTGCTATTGCTCCAGCCCCAGTTACGAGTTTTTAAATTGGAAACGGAAGCGGGAGGGGCCCTCCTAATCCTCTGCTCTTACAGGCAAGGGCACTGAGGCCCAGAGACGGGACACAAGTGTCCCCGTGGCTGCGTGGCTGGAAAGTCGGGGAGAGGGGTGCTGCCCGAGGAGGGAGTGGCTGCTTGGTGCTGGCCAAGAGATGGGTTCTGTGGTGTGTCAGGGAGATCAGGGCCACTATGGGATATGTTGTCGTCCAGCTTCCTTCCCATGGTGGGTTTTCGTTTTCTGTTACTTCTCGAGAAGTCATCATGCAAATCCCAGGGAGGGGCCTGAGAAAGTTTCCATGCGGAGGTAACTGACAGGTGCCAGTGATTGGTGCCTCCAAATAGCAGCTGGGCGAGAGGTAAACACCCCGCAGCTAGCCTTCTGGATGGGGGGCACAGACAGTTGTTGGGGTATGGAGCGAGGCAGGGCACATCTGTTCTGCGGCTGGAGCCACCCCTTCTCGCCACCCAAATCAAACACTTGGGAGGACTCAGGGCCATAAATGTGTTGATCGGGCTGGCCCCCATGCACCTGCTGTTCATCCCCGTTCCCCATCAATGTGCTCAACTGTCAGGCTTCTCTCTTTGTGCTGGCCATGGTTTCCTTCCAAAAGTAATCAGGAAAGATGATTAGCCCAGAACCCCAGCTGATAACACAGCCCACTCCTGGGTGGCCTTGCCTGGAGATTTGAGCAGCCAGTTGGAAGGCAAGGGGTTAGGAAAACTTAGGAAACAAAATAATCCCAGTTAAGGTTTGAAAAGCAAACACCAGAGGCTGCATGAGAAGAGATGTGCCAAGGGGAAGTGGTTACTTTTGGGACCCTGTCGGCAGTGTAACTCCGAGTTCATAAAATCCAAATTGATGTCCCACTTGGGACATTTTCTCCAGCATTTTTCTCAGTTAGTACCTTCAGAAATCTTTAGTTACTTTATATTTGTGTAGAATATTGACCTCAGAAACTTTCATGTATATTTCCTCAATGTTCCTTACTATAAAGTTTTGATGACAGTGATAGCTAATAACAATGAACTAATATTGGCCCATAAGCCAGAAAAAAATAGATTCCACATCAGAGTCTGATTCTTAGATCCATTCTGAACCCCGCTTCCCCATTTTAACTATATTCTTCATTCCACGTGATTTTAATTCCAACATGAACTGCTCTTCCTACTTGGCAAATAATTTTGGCCAAGTCTCTGTGCTAGGTATTACATATTTGATAATTTTAAATGAATCTTTATGATCACATAAGAAAAACTTAGAGAAAAAAAGGAAAAGAAAAGAAAAACTTAGAAAGCTCAGTAACTTCCAGATCATGTATTGAATTTCAAAACAAAATAATCTGACTATTTACTGCTTATATCTTTTTCTCCTTCCTTCTCTTTATTGTCCTAACAATTTTTAAAATATTATTAATTAATATTTTTAATGATTAGCTCATATGGTGCTTGGTAGAAACAGAGTAATTTTGAAACAGTGTGACAGAAATCTTTATGACAAGTCTAATTACCTTTTTTAGGGGTACAAGATATTGGTAGATGGTTCATACTTTAATATTTTGATGGAAGAATCTAGTAGCATAGAGAAGAATAAAAGAATTTTGAGAAAGAGAAAAAAAAATACATGCAGTCATAGTTGTGAGACCATACAATTATAACTGAAACGCACAGAAGTGGTGGTTGACTCCAGTCTCTGGCATGTCTCTCTTGATGAAGGAATCAAGAGATTCCTCTTTTTTTTACCTGCCTCTTATTCCTACTGTGAAGAAGTGGGAAATGTTTCATGGCAAAAAAGCAGATATTCTTGAGGGGAAATTGTAAAGATGGATCCACAGAGCCACTGTGGACATTAGCAGCAATTTGGGCATCAGATTCCTGCTCCAGAAAGCAGGTGTGTTGAGGATGCAGTTTCCTAGTGAATGTGTGTTCCTTTCTTAGTTGCAGTGACCAGGATGGAAGTGTGGCCTAAACAAGGCTGACCTTTATTTTTGCGGTCCTATTTGGGTGCTGACGTGGCTGTGCTCTGGGATATGTTGAGGCTGCCTGTCTTGTGATCTCGTGGTTGGCTCCAGGCTCTGCCTTGTCCATTGCACTGTGACTCTTCTGTATCTTTTCTATGTGTATGTCTGTGTGTGTGTGTGTGTGTGTGTGTGTGTTCCTCTTGAAACTCCTGCTCATGAGGATGTCTGTGATGCATTTGGCCCCCACCACCTGCCAGGGTCAGATCCTTAACTTCATCCTGTGAGATGACATTTCCAGGTCTGGTCTGACATGGGATCTTTGCTCTGTGGTGTGTGTGTGTGTGTGTGTGTGTGTGTGTGTGTGTGTGTGTGTGTGGTGTGCATGTGTGTGTCTAGCACAGTGTGTCTGGCAAAATGGCTTGGTTGGATCTCTCACCCCCTCAGAGTTGCCTTGTGCTCTTTATTATCTTCCCATTACAGCCTCTGAACATGACTAAGTAGGACCTTCCTGTCTGTTTTTTTTTTTGGGGGGTTTTTTTTTTTTTTGCTTTTTGGGTCACACCCAGCGATGCTCAGGGGTTACTCCTGGCTTTGCACTCAGGAATTGCTCCTGGCAGTGCTTGGGGGACCATATGGGATGCCGGGGATCGAACCCAGGTCGGCCGCGTGCAAGGCAAACGCCCTACCCGCTGTGCTATCGCTCCGGCCCCCAGGACCTTCCTGTCTGAACTTCCCCAAGAGACTGGACTGGACTCATGGCCACCTACTGCACTTGCATGACAAAGAAAAGGCCAGGCTGGTCTCTGCAGTTAGCCCTGTTAATGCTGCTGTCCAGCAGGGGCCCCTTCAGGATTCCTGACACCAAGAGGAGATGGGGAAGGAATCAAGCAGTGTTGCTTTTTTGGAGTGTGCTGATATTCCGGGGTGGTAGTTGGGAACATAAAACCATGAGCGGGTGGACAGACAGTCTGTCCACAGCAATAAACCTGAAGTCCAACTCTCCATGTTTTGGGAAAGCCCAAATTTAGCTGCCCAGGTTCGCCAGGTTGCTGGCACTCGGGTATTCTGAGATGTTGGGCCCCAGCTGAGCCCCAGCCGCTGTGTGCCAGAGACCTGAGCATTCTAAACTCCCATTCTTAGGATGAACCTGTACCTTTCTGTCCCTAGAACTTTTTTCTGCATCATGTATTTTCCTTGGTTTCTGTGTCCGTTGTTTGCGAGTTGCTGTGATCTGAACATGTGACCCTCCCAAAGTCACCTGCTGAAATGTGCGATCTGATCATGTGACCCTCCCAAAGTCACCTGCTGAAATGTGCGATCTGATGGTAGTGGGCAGTGAGGTGACTGGGAAGTGAGTAGTTCCTGAGTTCGAAGCTAAAGACTTGAGAGCAACTATTTGATCATCCGAGATCTTGAGCACGAAGTCAGTAAGGCAATTTTTATTTTAATTTTTTTAATTTTTAATTTTTTGCTTTTTGGGTCATACCTGGCGATGCACAGGGGTGACTCTTGGCTCTACACTCAGGAATTACTCCTGTCGTGCTCAGGAGACCATATGGGATGCTGGGAACCAAACCTGGGTCCGCCGCATGCAAGGCAAACGCCCTACCCGCTGTGCTATCGCTCCAGCCCCAAATCAGGCAATTTTTAAAGATGGAAAACATTTTTTTATACTCCATTTGGGATCCAGGTCGGCCACATACAAAGCGAGCTCCCTACCCACTGTACTATCCCACGCCCCAAAGTTAACACAGATAAATTATATTATAAGGCAACTAGAGCAGAGCTTTGCCCTGGAGAGTGGCAGACAGATGCAGATGGGAGAGGGGACCTATGAATTTCAGAAAGTACAAACCCTAAAGCTTCACAAGGGGTTGAGTGGTGACTTACATTAAATCTCGAGTTGCTCGTCTGCCGGGATCGTTTCTCTGCCAGGAGATCCTTGACTGTGTGCTTCACTCTCACGCCTTGATACACCCGTTTGCTGAAGTCTCCTGGGACTTAAGCAGATGAAGCAGAGGCGGTCAGTTGGAGATGGAATAATTAATAGCCTCCTACTAAACCTGATTCTATTTTCTTATTGAAGTAAGCGACTCCTTGAATTGGAGATGGCTGGAACCCAGGTCGTTTTGCCCTGTCTGTCTCCTGCTTTTTGATGGAAATTCATGTAAATTGTATCAAATTTTTAAAAAAATTAACAAACACTAAATCAGAGTAAGGAGATAATTTAAGGATTAGAGCACAGGCCTGGCTGTCTGGGACCCAGCGTTTTATCCCCAGTGTGCTGTGGGGGGGTGGGGGTGGGGGGTGGCAAAATGAAACACTGTTTCATCTTCTATCCATCAGTGCTTCACTGCCTTCTCTAGCATTCGCACCCAGGAAGACCTACAGTAGCAGAGATCAGGTGACTTGAAACAATAGTTTTTCCTACCTATTCTGTCTGTTTTGGACTGGAGTGATAACACAGCGGGTAGGGTTGTTTTCCTTGCACATGACTGACCCAGTTTAAATTCCTCCATCCCTCGCAGAGAGCCTCGAAAGTTACCTAGAGTATCCTGCCTGCAAGGCAGAGCCTGGCAAGCTACCCGTGGCATATTCGATATGCCAAAAATAGTAACAACAAGTCTCACAATGGAGACATTACTGGTGCCCGCTTGAGTAAATTGATGAACAACGGGATGAGAGTGCTACAGTGCTGTTCTGTCTGTTTTGATATAAAAGCTAGATCTGTCCCGTTTGTGCTATGTAGTATTTTTGCCTAAGTGGCTAACGGTTCTTAAGTTACCTGTTTCATGCATGCGGTGAGAGCTTTTAAACTTTTGAAAACACAGTGACTTGCTATGAAAAGATGTTTAAAGATCACTAAAAGGGAAGTGTCATTCATTCCCAATAACAAATATTAATTGGGCACAACACTACATATACTTACTGAAGGTACTGCAGCACCGCGGGCAGTGTAACTGTGCTGTACCTGATCCAGCTTATAGCTTGAAAGACAGGTTTGTGGCTAAGTTATTTACTAATAGCTCATGACTGCTAATAAGAAAACAGAGCTGAGATTCTAACTTTGCTTACATTGTTGCCCCAACAACCCCTAAAATGTGCTATTTTCAGATTGAAGAATTTTAGAATAGGTTCTACAGGAGAAAATTTGTCCCTGGTTCTGAGTTTCTTAGAAGCATTGCTTCTGGGCCCAGGGCGTTCCTGTCTCTAAAGGTGTATCTGGCCATGACATGGCCTTTGAACTGACATGCTGAGCTGCTGGTGGAGCTGGAAGAGGAATCCCACAGCAGTTTCTGACCTGGGAAGCTCTCTGGGGAGGGTCGGATGGTGGAAATCCATTTTTGCAGAGGTGTTACCAGCATGCATATCTGACACAGCATTCAGCAACTGAGAGAACAGCAGACTACACTAGCACTGCCAACATTAGGCATTTAGTGGAAAATAATTCTTTAATCTGACTGAAACCGTGGGGGCTCTAGGCTGTGTTTGAGGAGGC
Source organism: Sorex araneus (assembly GCF_027595985.1). Taxonomy (NCBI): domain Eukaryota; kingdom Metazoa; phylum Chordata; class Mammalia; order Eulipotyphla; family Soricidae; genus Sorex; species Sorex araneus. The sequence continues at coordinate 164,800,150 of NC_073304.1, read as the reverse complement.
AGAAACCAAGCCAGAAGCCATGTGGCACCTGCCTGAGGCCGGGTGGTGGCTGTCATTGTGTGATAAAGTGTGCTCGTGGAAATACCTTGAACGCCAGCGTGCTTCATGCAGCATCCCAGCATGCAATAGAGAGAGAACACTTAAGTTCCAAGACAATATATTATTTTATTCATACATAGTCACAGGCAACCTGGTTTTAGTGAAACCATTATTTTTTTCTGATTTTGGTTTCATTTTGACAGCCTTTGGTCTCACTATGTATCTTTTAATTGAAGAGGCTTAACAGGCTTAGCTTTAAAGCTTAATGACCTCATGCTTGTTACAAAGGAATCTCAGGTGCTGCTCCTAGAATTGTATGGATGTACCCCACTTCCTTTTTTGAAAAGTCTATGGCAGCATTTATTCATCACGGATTTATTATTTTCTGTGTGTCAGGCATTGTGTCGAGAACTGGGGACACAAAAGAACATGCTATCTAGTGGGCGGAGAGAAATACTTAAAAATGATTATAACGCAGATGTTCATGGTGCAATAATAGAAGGAAGTCTGGGCTGTTGGGGTGAGGCAGCCAAGGTGTCAGCTCCTGATGGAGACAGGGGAACACCTATGGGTGGTGCTGATGAGGTCCAGGGATCCCACCTGGTAGATAGAGATTCAGTGTGAGGGCCAGAGGTGTCAGTGCTGCCTGGACACTGCGGTGAGGGACATTACCCAGGACACCCGGATGGTGTTTGGGGTCTCCAGGACAAATCAGGTAGGCTGCCTGCAAAGTCTGCATCTTCATTCCTGTACTCTCTCTCGGGCCCTGCTCTGGAGGTTTCTAAGGGAGGGAGGAGAAGTGTGGTTGGATTTGCTTCTCTAGTAGCAGCTGCTTCTTGGAGGGCAGATTTTAGAATCATAAAGACACAAGGAGAGTGTACAGGGAATTCTGGGCGAATGCAGGCAAGAGGTAAGGGGGAATGCACAGGAGCATGTGGAGGATCAGAAATTACGAAGGGCTGGAGGGAAGGGGAGGAGCATGCAAGGGGCAGTGGGTGGGGGGAAGCATGCAAGTGGAAGTGTCGTGTGAGGAGGCAGGTTTGCTCTGGTTTTAAGGCTATTTGCCTTCTTAGAGGGGCAGGGATGGGAGAATATCTGGGCATACCTAAAGCAGGACTGAAGATTTGGGAAGGAGAGAGAAATTCCTCAAGGAAGGACGACTGAAGAGCAGCACGAAGTTGGGGACAAGGGCTCAAGTTGGCCCTGACCTCTGAGGCTGGAAGACAGATGAGCAGATGGTGGCAGTTGGCCCTGAGCAGCTTGAAGGAGAAAAGGGGATACTCCCAGCATGAAGGGGCAGAAAAGGAGGCTCGGTGGGACTAGAAGTGCAGATCTTGCCAGAAAACCCTCTTGGGTGGCACTGACCAGAGCCCGTGTCCATACTACGTCACCCAGATGCCAGCATCTCTTCATCGTGTCCCTTCTCATTCACTTCTGGCTTCCCTGTCTCCTGTGTGCTAACCTCAGCTCTGCAAACTCACTACAGGCTTGCTCTTTATTGGACATCGCTTTCTCCTTTGCTTCACTGCTTTATACACCATCTAAGAGGGAGATAATCCAGTATTTATCATTCTTATGACTTATTTTCTTTGCCAGTTTTATCCATGTTGTCATAAAACGAGAGTTTATCTTTCCTCATAGCTAAGTGCTGTTCTCTTCTAAATGTCCATCACAGTTTTTTTCCCCACTCATCCCTCGTTGGGTACTTGGGTTGTTTCCAAATCTTGGCTGTTGTGAATGGCATTGCAGTAAATATCAGTGGGTGTGGATCTTTCTGAATTGGTGTTTTGGTATTCTTGGGATAGATGCCAAGGAGTGGGATCACTGAATGCTACAGTGTTTCCATTTTGACATTTTGAAGAAATCTCTATATTATTTTCTGTAAAGGATGAACCAGACAACACTTGCACCAGTAGTGAATGAGGGTGCCTATTTCTCTGTGGTCCTGCCAGCACTAGTTGTTACTGGCCCATTAGGTAAAAGTCATCGTGATTGGGGGGGGACAGAAATCTGTGCTGGCTGTCACAATACCATGAGGTGATTCTGAAGTTTGAGGACCACAGTTATACATAGGAACATGGACCTTAAGGACTTTCTATGATTCCAATCTGGGCATTTCTGTTGAGCATTTTTGGCTAACTGGATGGGTACAGCAGCCAGTGGGTGGGGGTGGGGGTATGATGAGGATGGAGGCACGGAGAGGTTTAGACTAGGAGCCTTTGTGTGTTTGCTGACAATTTTGCTTACCCAGCAGGCTCTTTTAGTCAATAATTTCAGTCCGACTTGCCAAGTTATGCTTTTATACGTATATCCGAACAACCTCTTAGAAATAGACCTGCTCTGTATCAGTTTAACAGATAACCACAGGATGATTAATCGAGAAAGTTTCTGAGATGGTAGACCAGAACTTGCGAAATTTTGTCATCAAGTAATTAGGCTTATGTACCAGTTGGGTCTGATTTAGCGCCAAGTTGGGCTCTGAGCCACGGGGGATACAGAATAAATTTAGAACCTACAGCAAATGTCCTGAAAGATCCCGTTTTAATGAGAGATGTCAGACTTTCACACGCACACTCAGGAGTATTGGTGAAGCTTTGTGGGAAGGGCTGGACATGGGTCAGACTAGGAAGGCTGTGGACAGGCTCAGGGAGGGCAACAGGCCTTGTAGACATAACATGCGGCACGAGCTGGAAGGAGCAGTGAAGAGGTACAAGGTATGAACAGAAAACACAGCTCAGGAACTTGGGGAATGGAGCCAAAGCACGCAAAATGCCATCTGTGTTGATGAGTTGCAGATGGTTGCTCCTTGCCATGGCCTGTGTGGATTTTAGGTTTGGGCATCCATCTTCACTCGGGTATCTAGAAGTTGGTTCCAGCCCTACTTCACTAAATAGCAACTCCATTCTCATTTGCTCTCTCAGAACCCCCCTGTCTCAAGCTCCATGCCCTGCTTGGAACTGCTCAGTCCCATAGTTCCAGGGTCCTGGTTCCTTTCCTCTCTGTCACTTGTGTCACAAACCAGCTTCTAGCATTCCTGATGATGCCACTTACAAAGCAGACTCCGGGACTCCTGCCATTATTCTTCCACTGATAGGAGTCCCCCTCCCGCCCCCCCACCCCGGGAGTTCCTGCAGAAGCCACCTCCCAGCTGGTTCTCCTGACTTCTACCCTTACCCCTCGCCAGTCTCACCACAGCAGCTAGTCCTGTCACCCCTCCAGACAGCGACTCTGCATTTTGCTCAGAGTGAAAACCAAAATCCTCTTTCTTGACCTTGAGCCCCGATCTCATCACCCTCAGGTCCTCACCCCCGACCCCTCTGGCTCTGAGTACTCCTGCACGTTTTTGAAGTTCATCTTCAAAAATGTCTGCTGGAAGGTCACCCCATCTCCCTATGGCTCAGTGTCCTGGCACCCTGCAAGTTCTGGTTCCTGTGCCGTCTTCGCAATGGAAACATCATTAAAACTCACCTTCCCTAGGAATCTGGCGGCGCCCGCTTGCCCTGGTTCTCCTATATAGCACCATTCCTGGCTCATGCCTTATGTAATTTCTTTCTTTATTAAGCAGGTAGCTGGTTGCTTGTGCCATACTTGAGGGATTTAGTCTGGATTTACTGAAAGAAATTTTGCTTTTGTGGCTGTCGAGGATAGAATTGTTGAAGATGATGAAAACCAATCTGGGAAATGTTCTCCTTGATGGTGTTGGTGATGGAGGTTTTTAATGTTCCACCAGGAGGAATTGTCACATTTTGTGTGTTTTATTTATTGACATATGTCTTGGGGACAACTGGATGATTTTTTGATAGATTAATGCAGGTTGATCTCGGGTGAGGAAGCCGAGAAGGTAGAAATGGCCGAGTCATGAGAAACAGTGGGAATAGCAAGGAAGGGAGATGCTCTAAGGACCCTTCTCTCTCCCTTTATCACCACCCCCACAAACTCAAAAAAACAAAACAAGACCCAGAAGAGAGAACTAGAAAACAAGGAACAGAGTTCATTCTGATGGGGAAAGACTTCTCTTCTTGTATATGTTGATTTTAAGGTGCTAGTGGCACAATCACAACATTATCCTGTAGCTATTATTAGATGAGAAGTTTGACCAGAATTAGAACTGGACATTCAAAGAAATGCCTCTAAACCCATAGTACTTATAGCTGTGGAAATCCAGATTTCTCAGTGGTACCCAGGGAAGATCCAAGCTCCACGTGGGGCTACTGCAATTCCGCTGCCCAGGAGAAGCCAGGAATCTGAAAGGTTTGGGGGTGTCCTGGGGTGTCCTGGGGAAAGAAGGATGCAGGGGCCTGTATGTGGCATATTAGGAGTGGAAAGGGGGAGTGGAGAGAACAATTAGCTGAGATAAGCATTTGAATCCAGCCAGGCTTCGATAAAGACTTGTGGAATGAATCAAAAAAATAAAAGCACCAGAATAGCTGGGAAGTCCATCAAATTCCTCAACTCTTAGAGGTGCCGAGGGACAGGGAAATGGGCACAGACGGTGAGGGAAAGGAGGTGGAGAGGGCACCTTCAGAGGAGGGGAGGGGAGGGGACCCTTTCTTCAGAGCTTCAGGGCAGAGAGCTGGGCAGTGCTCCCTCACAAACTCAGCCACCTCCTTTGCGTACAACAACAAAGGGAACTGAAAGAATTTCAGCTGAGCACTTTTATCAGGTCCCCGTCCTCTGTCTTCCATCCCTCTCGGAGAGCCTGGCAAGCTACCGAGAGTATCCTGCTCGCACGGCAGAGCCTGGCAAGTTCCCCATGGCGTACTCAATATGCCAAAAACAGTAACAACAAGTCTCACAATGGAGATGTTACTGGTGCCCACTTGAGCAAATTGATGAACAACGGGATGACAGTGATACAGTGCTACCAGTCCTCTGCCCCAGCACTTCTCAGCCTTCCTGTCCTCTGACCATGGCCTGCTTCCAACCTTGTTTTCTTCTTGTACCCCCCTCCCCCCCCACACACAACCCCTGTCCTAACGGTTGGCTCCTAATCTTGTGCCATGGGCCCCACTAATACTACTTCCCTGTGGTGCCCTGGGATTATCCAGACGGCTCTAGGGCCCACAGTGGGGAAATGCTGCTCTAAACCTGCACCTGGAGTATTCTTTGTGTTTGGGGGCATTCGGGGTCTCATTCTCTCCCTGCCCTCCTTGCGTAGAGAGTTTGAAAGTGGCACCCATGTTCCCACCCCAGACACAGCACTTGGTGCATTGTGTCTATTTAAAGAATCCACCTGCGTGAGCCAGGAGTTGCTGAAGAGTTCCTATTCAAATCCCTTATATAGAAACTTGCATTCAGGTCGGTTGTTGAGAAAACAAAGACGTGTGTTTCCGGAGAGGAAGCGCAAGCAAATTCACCCGCCAGACTCCTGTCCCGAAGAACGTGGGCAGCGGTGTCTGTGTGGAGTCTTGTGACCTACGTATGGCTCTGGGCACCCAGTGGCCCTAGTGTGCTGGCCGTGCCCTGCCCACAGGGACCAGTATGGCAGGTTGCACTGGGCTCTTGATACTGTTTATGAACAATTGACATTTCTCGGTCGAGTCAAAGGCACACATTCTGAATGCAAATGTTCAGAAGGTTGTGGTTCCTAGAGTGTGTTGTCTCTGTGTGTCAGAAATCCTTCATTGGAAGCCCCTGAGCCTTTTGCTAATCTCCACAGGGTTCTTGGGTGCTCATTACACACACTGAGGGAAGGAGGAGAGAGTTGGAAAGAAAAGACCTTCCCACTGTAGAACAGCCCGCTCCGTCCCTTTGCCCCTGCCAAGGGGCCTGAGACAGTGAGGCTGGCTGGTCTGCTTTGGTGCAGGCAGTGGCCCTGGGTTTGGACTCTTGGCCTTGCACTTGCCTGGCCAGCGCTCTTGGCTGGAGCTTCTTCACTGGACTCCATTCCCACTCCTTTCCCCTCTGCAGTGCAAGAATTATTTCTTCTATAATTCCGTGTGAACTTTTGGGTGGTGTGTGTTCAGGAAACTTTCACTGTTGCCAAACTTCCCCTGACCCTTCCTCCCCCATTCAGCAATATGGCCCACAGATGCAGAAGTTGGGCTTTAAGCCACTGAGTTGCCCTCTGGATGCCAAGGGCTGCATTTGAGATGCCTTCTCAAATTTCAGACACGGAGAGGAGAAAGGGCATCAGTGCCAACGGTGGCTCCTCCTCATGCAGACTGACACCCCGTGGGCAAAGCACGACAAAACAGAAAAGCCCTAATTGCTGGCTTATTGGTGGGTAGCCTCTCTTTGTTCCATTTCTCTGCCATGGAGGTAGGTGCCACCAGCAGGGCCTAGAGAGGTCCAGCAAGCACCAGGGTGTGTGTAGAGTAAGGCCCAGTATGTTTCTCAGGGTCCCCTTCTTTGCCTGCCACCCAGTCAATCTCTGTGAGGATATGAGGGCCCCCACCTCCGGAAGTGGAGGCAGACACCTATGGAAAAACTATGTTCTCTGCTCACTTGAGGCTCAGGTTTTTGGGGTTCTCACATAATGTGAGGAGGTGATGGGAAACTCCAAGGAAACTACAGGGAAAAGCAAGTTGAGCAGCTAATCTTGAGAAGCTCCAAATCCTAGTTATTATATATATAGTGCAAATGTATAATACATAGTAACATAGGAATATATAATACAAATTAATATGCAATAACATATGACATACATAGGGCTCTCTCCATAAATCGGGCAAAATACCCAGCAAATCTGAACTGAAATGGTTGATTTCTAAAGATGGGAGGCCACATTCACTAGCAGAGAGGATTTTGCAGGATTCTGGTTTGCTCACACCAGGGGCATCTGCCAGGAGCCCATCTCAGGAAGCACTTCTCCCCTTCCCCTTCCCAGGCATTTCCATCCTCATAGGTGGCTGTGAAACACCATTTCTGTCACTGGCTCTTCCATGCTGCAGAACACAAGTGATCTATCACTTCTAAAATCATTTTTTAATTTTAATTTTTAAAAAATAAACTTATTTATTGAATCACTGTGAGAGCAGTTACAAAGCTCTTGGGTTTAAGTCTCAATCATACAATGATGAATTACCTTTCCCTTCACACGTGCACATTTTCCACCACCAAAAACCCCAGTATACCCCCCATCCCACACCCTCCCCCTACCTGTGTGGCAGATGATTTCCACATTACTCTCTCTACTTTTATTAAATTCAATATTTAGACACCAGACCCACCATTATTATTTGAGATTTTACCCCAGGACTCAGATCTGCTGAAAAGGCAACATTAGACAAGTTGTATTCTATTGCTGATTATGAACATCGTATCATGGCTGCCAAAAGCCGCTGGGTTCTGAGATTTGTTTCTGAGTCTCTGGGATCATGGCTTAAGCTGCTTGATCAGTAGCCAGAGGGCCCGTTTGTGGCTGGCAACTTGGGATCTCATTGGGCAGTTGAGGAAACGGCTGGCTCCATCCCCATCCTGTGAGGCCCTGCGTGTCTCATCACTGCAGGCCCATACCTGGTTGTCCGTTGGCCTCTGGAAAATGGCAGCCACCAAGCCGCCAGGGGGAACTGGTGGCATCTTTTCTCACCTGGAGTGGCCCGGGGCCAGTAACCTAATGTGGAGTCCAGATGCATTTCTGCCAAAAGCCACTGGGTTCTGAGATTTGTTTCTGAGTCTCTGGAATCATGGCTTAAGCTGCTTGATCCTTCTAAAATCCTTTGAGATCAGATTTTGCTGAGTCTGGGGCATTTTTAAAAAGCACTAATGGTTCTTGGGAAATGGCTCAGTGGTCAACACCTGAATTTAAACCCCAGCCCTCCTGGGCCCCAAGCTGGTTGTAGCCCCAGAGATCACTTCAGGGATGGTCCTGGTGGTCCTCAGCACCCCGGGCCCTAACCTAGCAGCTTTGACTCCTTGGGCCTTGGACCGGGAGTGGCCCCCAGGCCCTCTGAGCACTGCTTGGGAGTTCCCCTCGTCACAAACAAAATTAAAAGCCATTATTTCAAGATAGTTTATGTTTTATCATATTTCCTCTGTCATCATTTATTTGCATTTCATATGCTAACACTTTTCAAGATTTGTTCCTGATGGATGGTTTTCCTCTCTGCAGACATTAACATCTGTGTCCCAGTCACACATCTGAGCGGGGTGCTCTGTGCTGGCCTGAGGCTCTTTCCTCTCTCAGGCTATACACCGCCCTTCAGCCTGGGAGCCCCGAGCATTGTGTGAGCGAGATGGGAGTGATTGCAGCTCACATGGAATTTCATTATGCTGGGGAAGAATGCTTGACCATTGAACCCCTCATCTTATAAAAGTAATGGTCAAGAAGCTTGGTCTCTCAACCAAACACCACCCCAAACTCTGCAGCAGAAGCCAGTCCAGCCCTCAGCAGCTGGACATGAGACATAGGAAACTGCAGCCCAGGGTTCAGCTGCTGTTGCGGGTCCACTTTCTGTTTCCCCAGGTTCTAGCCAGGGTTTGGGATATTTCTTCTTGTTCTTTGCTCTAGGTTATCTTTATGAAGCTGAAAGTAAATATTAGGATTATCAAATTAAGAGTATTTTCCAAGGAGGCACTGACTCACCGTTTTCCATTCTGGGTGGTTCTGGGGCCTGCACTCCCGCGTGGCTCTGCAGCTCTCCCTGGCCGGGGCTCCGGGCTCCTGGGAAGGTCCACCCTGGAGATGGGGAAGGCTCCTGCAGTGGCCCTTGCTGATGCTGCTGTAGTGACAGGCTCTGGATTTGATTAAATGCAAATCCCCTGGTGTCTGTTACGTGGCAATTTGCATCCTCGATGGAGAGTATATATGAAGGGACATTATTTTTTTTCCCTCCCCAAGAAGATTTCTATTCAGTGACAGTGAGTTTCCATTAGGAACAAACTCTCTTACAAGTTTGTTATGGAAACAGGAGATCCATTGTTTGCTTCATGGAGAACAGTGGCATTTTATCTTGCTTTAGTTTAGAGGTGGGTCTGAAGAGTACAGGATGTGTGCGTGAGGAAGCCCATACGGTGTTTTCTAGAAGGAAATACAGATGCTATACCAGCCATGTCTCCCATACTTAACATTCTAAGCAACCTAAGTGTAAATGAGCTTTTTAAAATAACATAAACATGAGGCATTTTTCAGATACATATAGGATTCTGGGCTGGAGTGATAGCACAGTGGCAGTGCGTTTGCCTTGCATGCGGCTGGCCTGGGTTGGATTTCTCCATCCCTTTCAGAGAGCCGGCAAGCTACCGAGAGTATTGCACCTGCACGGCAGAGCCTGGCAAGCTCCCCGTGGCGTATTTGATAGGCCAAAAAAACCCAGTAACAACAAGTCTCAAAATGGAGACGTTATTGGTGTCCACTCGAGCAAATCGATGAACAACGAGATGACAGTGATACAGTGGTATAGGATTCTAGAGAGAAATTTTTATTTATTTTTTTTGGGGGGGGATTTGGGCCACACCCTGTGATGTTTAGGGCTTACTCGTGGCTCTATGCTTAGGGATTACTCCTGGCAGTGCTCTGGGGACTCTGTGGAGTGCTGGAGATCTAACTGGGGTCGGGCCCTGCAAAGCAACTGCTTTAACCAGTACACTACCTCTCTGGCCCAGATGTTTTATTTCGGAGTAAAAATCAAGAGTTTCACTCTCACGCAGTCAGGTAGTCTTTCTGTCCCCTAGAGGACACGGCTATAGCCTGGCAGGGCCTCCTAAACCTGGCTGGCCATTGCACTCACCTGGGGAGCCCGTGAAAAATACCTTAGCTCAGGTGCTAGCTGTTCCTTCCAGAGCCTTCCGAAGCAGGGCCCAGAGAGCTATGTTTGAAAGCACATCTTCCTGGATTTTAGGGGTTTTTTTGGGTGCATACTCAGCATCCTGAACTCCTTGAGAGCGAAATTTTAGGTCCTCGGGGATGAATCCTTTCAAACAACCTCTCAGCCTTCGAAGACCTTTTCAGCCAAGTCTGGTTCTGAATAGCCGCTGACATCACAGGGTCTCGATGAAGCTCCTGTTCCCGCCCTCCAGCCTGACTGCACCACCAACCCTGGTCCATGCCAGACCCCAGACCTGCGAGAACCTGGTTCTCGAGAATCCCAGAGAGCCCAGACAGTGTTCCACAGATTGGTGGAGCCCAAAGTAATTTTATCGTTACTAGTCAGTGATCTACTTTTTTTTTGTTGTTGTTCTCTCATAAATGTCCAGAGGAAGCTACATGATATGTTTATATATAGTAATGGATTAATATATAGTAATGGACTAAGGTGAAACAGAATGATCCAACTTTTTTTTTTAATGGAGTGAAGCATTAGGAAGATTTGGAAAATTGTGAAACTATACTGCTCTTCTCCAAACGCTATTTTTTTTTTTGGTTGGGAAATCACTTCGTTTTTAAAAAATTTTATTACATAACTAAAATTTTTTTTTCTTTTTGGGTCACACCCAGTGATTCTCAGGAGTTACTGCTGGCTCTGCACTCAGGAATTACTCCTGGCGGTGCTTGGGGGGACCATATGGGATGCTGGGGATTGAACCCGGGTCGGCCACGTGCAAGGCAAATGCCCTACCCACTGTGCTATTGCTCCAGCCCCAATAACTAAAAAATTTTTAAGTAACTTTTTAAGTTATTTATATAAACACACAATGGTTTCTTATTGTTATCTTGAATGAATAATATTTATAAAATCTTAGTTTTAATTCATTGTATAATGTAAGGTGCAAATAATTTAAAAATTGACTTATTTGAGTGTCCTTGATCATTTATAAGAGAGTAAGGAGGTTCTAAGAACATAAATACAGAGAACCAATTCTCTGAGAGAGCATTTTTAGTTTAAATGAGTTTCTGGGATGTTCCTAAGGCACAGATTTGAGAATCTCGTGGTCGCGCCCCCTCTCTGAGGACTCACTCCTTCTGGTCTCTGTTTTGCTCCAGAAAACACAATAGACAAAATTTGTTGCTGCTGCATTTCCCAGGTCCCAGCCCCTTTCCGTGAGAAGGAAAACCCGGTCACAGAATTTTTGTCTTTTTTCCAGCAGGCTGCTGTAGCAGTCACATCCCCTCCCCATGCCCGAGCCCCCCATGCTTGCCTCCCAGCCACACGCACTGTCCAGGGTCACCTCTGAGGTGTGGGGGGATCAGCGCAAGGGAAAGCCAGTGTCCCAGTCAAGGGGCCAGGCAAGTGTCTGGGTCCCCGAGTGCATTCAGGATGTTTACACCATCTTGCGGCCTGTTCACTGAGCGGGAGCAGCATGTCTGAAGAGCAGAATGGAGCCAGCCAGTATGCACCAGCGCCCCTCAGTGGGAAGACTAGCCTGGGAGCGAGGTGGGGGGGCTGCCACCAACTCCATAAGGCTGCAGGGCACGGCAGGGGAAGCACCGTATAGCCAGATAGTCTATCGTCAGATTAGGAGAGGGTGTATTGCAGCACTTCTCAGTGTTTTTCCGACCGTGGCCCTCTTTCCTGACTTGGTTTCTTCCTGCGACCCGCTCACCCCCTGTCTACCAGTTGGATCTTAGTCTCCTGCTGTGCCACCCCCCTCCACCCCCACTGTTTATGTGACTCTCACTGGGGCTACCTTGGAATATTCTAGAGTTCCACAAGCGCTAGTTGGCTGTGGTTGGGAACCGCTGGTCTCATGGATGGTGATGGAGAAATCTTGGCCCTGTGGGGGTGGCATGGTGGTCTCACAGAATCCCCCCTAAAACATAAAATACATTTGCATTCTTGTGAACCAGTTTTAGCATTGTAAAAATGTATCCTTAACATGAATAATTTCTTAGGCGAATTTTACTATTTCTACAGTGTGTTTCCCTAGCAGGTGGATTCTTCTCAATATTATCTTGTGAAGACACTGGGATATTTTATTTTATTTATACTGTTGGCCACGCAACTGGGCTCAGGACTTACTCCTGGATCTGTGCTCAGGGCTCATTTCAGGCTGTGCTCCGGGGAATGTTTGTGTTTCTGGGGGTCCAACCTGGGTAGGCGATGCCTTAACTCATGTACTGTCTCCCAGGCCCAAGGCTTGTGAGCAGAAAGGAACATTTTGGGGAGAGATATGACACCTCACTGTGGATAGGACAGGCCCTGCGGCTTCAGCCTGGCCTGACCGCCTGACACTGCCCCCTCCTCAGCTTTGTCTCTGCCTGGGCCACCCTTCATTCATTGGATTGGAAGACCCAGTGCCCACACCTCCTCCTTTGGGTTTTAAGCAGCCCCTGTCCTATGATCCGGAGCATACACGGCACTGAAGGGCCTTGCTCTGGCTGGAGTCCAAAGCCAGGAGTCAGCAGCCTTCCATGGACGACACGCCCCGCTCTACGTGCTACACGGCCCTTTTACTGTGCTGCTCGCCTGAATCTCTGCCTTGGCGCTGATTTCACGCAGCTTTCCCTTCCGGTTAGTGGTTTGCATATCCATCCCTGTCCCCAACCCAGGTGGCTTCTCAGTCCACCTTCCCGCAGTGCTCCAGGGGTGCTGCTCCATGCAGTCCACTGTTGGGGAGTGGCGGGAGCGAATGGTTTGCACAGAGAGGCTGTACCTGCCTCTCACTACACACAGCATATACAAAGCTCTAAAGAAAGAATTGGCAACCGTCTCCCGGAAGCTGCTCCTGAGCCCCAGACGCCAAAACGTGTATACTCTGCAGAAAGTGGATGGGAGGAGACAGGCCCCGGGTGTCCCTGTGAGGGGGAAGTGGAGACATTGGCAAGGGGAGACGTTGGGGAGGAGAGAGATTGGTCAGTGCCAGCTGGACTCGGTTTGCAGTAAGCCCCAGAGCAGACACACACCCCAGGGAAGGGGGGAGAAACTCCTGCTGTCGGGAGAAGTGACCTGTGCCCGCGAGGCTGTGGGTGCAGAGGGGTCTCCAAGGGAATTTGCCCACCACAGTCTGGGCCAGGCTGTTGAGCAACAGCGGAAATCCAGGGTGGGTTTGGGTAAACTCGAGTAAACATGAGTGCCTGGCCTGCAGGTACCACAGGCGTTTGCCTCCTTTATCTGGGGTGGGGAACGGCCCTGGGCGGCCGCTCCGGACCACTGCTTCTCTGTATCAGCTTCTTTGTTCACGTTGGGGCTGGGCACCTGCTGCGTGGGCGGGCAGCTCCTGGCCACTTGGCTGGGGCTTTGTGGGTGCATTTGCTAGGCAGGTCCGGTGGAGGTAGAGGTGAGGGTGGGGAGGGCAGGTGTGCGGGAACTGGGAGCCGGCCTTGCCAATGGGGCAGCTGAAGTGGCCCCCACCCTGCCTTTGTTCCTGACGTGTCCGGGCACGGGTGTGCATCAGGCAGGGGTTGGGGCCAGAGCAGAGAAAGGCAGGTGGTACCCGCCAGCGTCCTACATGGAGCAGAAAGGCCAGCGGGTCACAGGGAGCCATGCCAGGCTGGTCTCTGTGGCGGGTCCTTCCCAGCCCAACCCCTTTTCTGAATGGAAGTGCTGTCTTTTATATGTCTCCTTTATTTAAACACCACGGTTTACAGATACTGTTACAATACAGTTGTGATGGGCTTTGGATGTTCTAGCACCAATCCTGCCACCTGAGTGACTATCCCTCCACCATTGTCCCCGTTTTCCCGACCGAGTCCTGATGCCTGCTGACCTTAGCTGGCACACCATAATTTGTTTTCTATTGCTTGTTACAACCAAATGGTTAAAAAAGCTAGCAAAAATGCTTCAGTGAAAGATAATTGGTGGGGCCAGAGTGATAGTACAGCGGTTAGGGCATTTGCTTTGCACGCGGATGGCCCGGGTTTGATCCCTGCCACCCCATATGGTACCCCAACCACCACCAGGAGTAATTTCTGAGTGCAGAGCCAAGAGCAACCCCTGAGTGACCCAAAAATAAAAAAAAAGAAACAGAAAATTGGAGAAAATTGTAATATCTCCCCATGGACTGTGACGCCATTGAGGGTTTCCTCAGCTGTTCATGGCGGCATGAGCCTTCTGTGTTACTGTTCTCTGTGTTGAGTTTAGTTGGTGTCCTATCCCATCACGTCTGGAGTACTTCTTCTGGACTTTCAGTACCATGGAAGCTGGAGGTGTTGTGAGTGGGGCGGTCCAGAAGCTTCAGAATCAGTAGAAAAGGGATGTCTTCAGAGGTTCTCAGTGCAGCCTTGGGGTGGGGCCGTTGACGTGGTGGCAGCTGTGAGGTGTGGGTGCGCCCACTGGGGCTCCTGCAGGGTGGGGTCTTGGCCCACCCCTCCTGAGGGCACCCCAGAGTTCTCAACTGAGGGGCCGGTGTGCCCCTGAATTTCAGCTGCTGCCCTGCGTTTCCTCGGGCTTGCATCTCCTCGGAGGTTGAGTTCATGAATCTGAAGAGTGGGCAGGTGGTTGAGTTGTCAGGGTGGTGGCTGCGGACGCTGGGCCCAGCCTTGTCTTCTGTTCCCATGAGGTGATTCTGGGCTCCTGGATTGGGGGGGTGGGTATCATCAGAAAGACCACGTGGCATTTAGAGGCTTGTCTTCCCAACCCCCTGCCTACGAGCTGGAGGGACGAGACGGAGCTAATGGTGGGTGAGACCTTCGTCAGGGAGCCCCTCTGAATCTGTTCTGGGGCACAGAGCTGCAGGAGGGGGCAGCTGGAGGCCCTCCCCCATGGTAGGGTGGCAGCTCTTACTGGCCATCTGTCCCTGCTGGCTACTGGGCTGGCGTCCTCTATGCCAGTTAGTGGCCGGGCCCCGAGTGGCCATTGCTTAACCCGGGAGCGGGGCAGGGGGCAGAGGCCAGCATCGGAAGCATCAGAGCTTGGGCATCTGCCGAGCTGTCTGGGTGGCGGGTCTCAGAACTGAGTGTCCTGGGGGGATGCCCAGGCAGGACATGGCTTGGCAGAGTGGGGGCAGGAGAAGGAGTGTTTTCTGCTTTGGGGAGGGAGCATGCACAGACCCCACCCGGGGGCTGGCCAGGCTTCCCAGGAGAGAGGTGGGCTGGAGGAGCTGAGCTGAGCCTGCCCTGTGGGGTTCCTGCTTGGAGGGGCGCAGTGATGCCAATGCAGCCTGGGAGGGGTTGGCCAGGCAGCGGGTGGGCAGGGTGGTCGGGGATGCTGCCTGGCTGCTGCTCTGTGCCCACAGCCCCATCACCAAGAGTCGCTGGCCGCTGAGCATGGGTCCAGGGAACTGGCTGAGCCCTCCCTGCCACCTCACAGCTCCCCTGGCATTTGGGCATGGGGAGCCGCGCTGGAGAGTGAAGTGTGGGTGCTGGACAGTTCCCTCAGGAAGGCTGGCCAGGCACAGGTCCCCCTCGCACTTCCTGGGCCTGGCGAGGATGCTGTGCAACCCCCAACGGCAACTCCACCTGGCGGGGAGGGGGCATTTGTTTGCTCCAGCAGGAGCTCTGGAGATGCAGGCGGGAAACTTGGGGCCCCCACGACGTCTGTTCTTGGGGGACCTGTCTGCCACAGCTCATATGGCCTAGGGAAGTGTGGGTGCCACGATGCCACGGTGACGCCAGTCAGTAGCCCCTCCAGGAAGAGCTGAACGGCCCCTCTCAGCATTGTGGAATTCGGGGGTGAGGATGGGTCCCAGGAGCACCCTGGCCCCCACAAGGCTTGCATTTCCCCGCCCCCCCTCATCCCCTGGGCCACTAGGGCTTTCGGGATCAGGGAGGCCCAGAGGGAGGGAGGGCAGGCACAAACTCGTGTCCACTGCTGCCCACGCTCAGGCCTCTCCCCATGGAGAAAATGGGGCATGGGGAGGGAGGGGCGAAGAAAATGGCTTCGTGGCCAGGACTCCTGAGAGCACAGTCAGTTTCCTGTGCCTGAGCCCATGGATCTGGGGATCAAAGGGGCATTCCAATCTTGGCTTCGTGCGGGTATGGTGGGTCGCTGTCTCCATGGCACCCCACCCCAGGCAGGAGCCAGGTACCCGGGAGCCTGATTTCTGGCTAAGCTGCGGGATCAAGCCTGGAACACGCGGTGGCACTGGGGGCTGAGGGTTTGGACTGTAATGTTACAAGACTTGTGCTTGGAGCCTTCAAGAGAGTCCCCTAGTTTCTCTCTGGCCCAGCCTCCTGACTTGTCCCCCATGCCTGTCCTGCCCCTGGCCTGTCCTGCCCCCGGCCTGTCCCCCACCCAGCCCCCCATGTCTGTCCTGCTCCCTGACTTGTCCACCCCCTGCAGCCCTCCCATGCCTCTCCTGCCCCCAGCCTGCCCCCCACCCAGCCCCCCGTGCCTCTGCCCTCCAGCCCCCCTCGACACCCAAATGGCACTAAGCCCAGTGTGTGTGGTGCTAACTGGGCCCCTGCTAAGGGGAGCTTCTCTCCACCTGCTTGGACAGGCCCTGCTTACGCCTCTGACCAGTGTCTCTGTCACTTAGGCTCTCGGGCCTCTCAGGGCCCAGTTCTAGGGTCACTATGCCCCTGCCCAGCAGGGCAATGCTGGGGGGCAGAACTCCAAGGAGATACTCTGAGGGGGTGGGTGTCTGGACTCCACTCCCCGAGAGCGTCTTGCAGGGGGTCATAAAGGAATGCTTTGTGTATCTGTTGGTGTCTGTTGGGGGTTAGGGATGGGGGGACAACGATTCTTCATTTTTCTTAAAAGAATTTTTTTTTTTTATAAGAACGCAAATGCTCATATGCTTCAGGGTACAGTGTTACCACAGCACAACCACCACCAAAGTGCCACTACCAGTGTCTGGGGGATTTTTATTGTATTTTTTTTAAAAAAGTAATCTAATTAGTCTTAAATTGATATGCCACAATCATCACGTTATTGACGAGAGTTTTAGTTACACCCTGCTTCCCAGCTCTAGTCTCCCCCACCCTCTATGTCTGCACTTTTCCCTTCACCCCTACCCCTCCATCCTGACCCTCCCCACCCCCTGCACCCGCCTAACCCCTGTCCATGCCCTGGGCCCCCCTCCCCCTGCTCACCCCTCTTCTTGATAGTTTGAAATTTCATCCTCATAGTTGGGGTCCCACTCACAATAGTGGAGGGTCTGTAAATGGGTTCCCCATTTCTATGCCATAGTCAAGCCTGGGATCCCCCAGCCTTGCCCCTGTGTTATTTCCCAGCCCCCTTGTCTGACTTCCCCCACCTGACATTTACCTCCCATCTTTTCCTTCTTTCTCTGACCATTTCTCTCCTGTCTCTTCTTTCTTCCCCTTCCATGCCTCTCCTTCCCTGGCAGTTTTCGTTTTTGTCATCTAAAGCAATGGTTTTGACCACCAATAATGTCTTCTATTCCCTAGGCATGTGATTCTATATTTCACATGTTAGTAAGAACATCTGGCATTTGTCCTTGAGCTTCTGCCTCACTTCACTTAATGTGAGACCTCCCAGTTCCATCCAAGTTTCAGTAATTTGCCTGATTTCATTATTGCTTATGGCTGTATAGTAATCCACCATGTATATATGTACCACACATTCATTACCCACTCACCTGTGTTTAGACAGCTGGGTTGTTTCCATGTTCCATCGATTGCACTGAGTGTAGCAGTGAACAGAGGTGTTTTCGTGTCTTTTCTAAAGAATGTTTCTGTGTCCTGGTGGTAAATACCAAGAATTGGAATCCCAGGGTCATTTGAGTGCTCCTTCGTCCCTGGCTTCAGTGCTTTGAGTGCGGTGGGGTCTTTCTCAAGCATTCGTAGAGTCATGCTTTTGTTATTTGGGTGAACATGAAGGATTTCCTGTCCCTTCAGATTCAGAAGATGGATCCTTCCACCCCACTTGACTCTCTCCATCCTTCTTCCTTCCTCTTCCTCCTCTGTGCCACCCCCTTCTTGGAGAAGAGAATCCAGCTCAAATTATGATTGTTCCAGGAAGAGTGTGGTTCTCCGGGGTTTGTGCCCAACTGCCTGTGAGGCTCCTGGGAAGGTTCTCAGAGGCCAGGAAGGACACCAGGAAAGGGAGCACTGGAGTCATCTTGAAAGTGTGTGTGCACCCCCCCACATATTTGTGTACAGTTCAATCTCTTTCTTCCCCATTCCTTCAAGTATCTATCTTGCTGTCAGCTTCCCCAAGACTCACCAGACTGTACACTCTCTCCCCCTTGTACTTTTTTCTTTCCAACCTAATTATCACAGAGATCATTCTGTTAAATTTCAGCTTATTACTCTATCGCATGGTTGCACCATCATTAATTCAGATTCTTAGTCATGAACATTGTGAATGGTTTCAACCTGTGAAACATCACTATAAAACATCTCTATAAAACATCACTATATAACAGGACGTTTCTTCTGTGTGCAAGATTATTGGTGGCAGAACAGACCAGTTTTTTTTAACCTTTCTACCTTTGTGGACCAGCGGCTGAACACCACCGATAGGTTTTCAGAATGGCATTAGATGGGGGGCTAGGCATATTTTAAAGCCCCATACCCATTGCCGGCTCCCGGCCAAAAGTGTGATGCATCCCCTTCTGCCAGCAGTGACGTGCTTCCTGGGACCTCTCTGGGAGTGTGTCAGGTTGAGAGGACTGGAATACACCTCAGCCCTCACAGATGTCCAAACCTTGATCCCTAGACCCTAAGATCGGGGATGTGGTCTGTCCCCTCAGCCTGCAAGAGAGAGACAAGGGACAGATGGACTCTGCCCACCCTGGGAAGAAGGGGAAGGCGCCCGCTGCCCTGCAGTTCCAAAGGCCACGCTGCTTTCCTGCTTTCCCTCGTCTAGCTGCTGAGTTCCCTCCATTGCTGGGCAGGGCCCAGTGACCCCAGGATGGGTCTGTTGGGGGTCCCCAAGAAGAAAACAAGGTCTGTGATACTGTTTTCCTGGTTTCTGACTCTTACTTTGTTCCGAAACCACTGGGTGGCATCAAAAGGGGCAGCCCTTTAGCGATGTGTAGGCAGCGTCTAGGGTACAGAGAAGGGGCTCTCGGGGTTGGGGGCTCTGTTCTCCATCCGATCCAGCCCAGGCTCTGCGGACTTCCTTTGGAAGCACTCCCAGGTGAAGCCACCAGGGGGCGCCTCAGCTCCGCCAGTGGCTAGTCCCGCTTTGACAGTTGAGAGGCTGGAGGCGCCTCCAGCTAACCCAGCAACGGGTGGGGCCTGTTCACTGTGGCTACGCGGTAGCTTTGCTCTTGAGAACTGCATTTCTCGGGAGAGCGCCCAGAGGGGACCCAGAGGCAGAGAAGGCAGATCCCTTAGAAACCGTGTCACCTCACTCCTCTGTGCCTCAGTTTCCCAGACCTGGGGGCAAGCAGAGTGGCCTTCCATGGGATTGCTGTGCTGCGGCCGCTTGCCCAGGTCTGAGAGGGCCCTGGCAGTCTCTTGGTGGCCAGGGGGAAGGACGTTGACCACATGGCCTCCAGCCTTTTCTCCAGCAAGGAATTTCGGCCCCCTGCATGCTGGCCTCACTGCCAGCCCGGCCATCATGAGCTTCTTCCTGCAGATCCTGTGCTTAGAGGTGGTGCCTCTGGGTCCCACAGCAACCACTCAGGGCATTGCCTCCCGTCCCTGGGCCCCCACACCCCACGGCCGCCTCCTAACCAGTTCTCATCTGTTGTGGCTGAGGGCCTGGTGCTCTTAGGGAACAGGAATCCTGGGCAGTGCGTTGGGCTTGGAGACGCTGGTTGTGGTCTTCCCCGGGTGTAGTAGGGGGGGCTTCCTCCTGCTGCCTCAGCGCGTCTGGTTTCCTCGCCAGACAAATAGGCCTCCATCCCATTGGCTCACCAGATCCAGGAGGGGAAAGATGTGTCTCACTCACCTTGACGGGTTTGTGCCTTAGATCCTGTGCTGGGAATGTCGGTTGTCCCTTTTTCTCCTCTTCCTCCACTTCCTCCTCCTCCTCTTCCTCCTCCTTCTCCTCTACCTCTTCCTCCTCGTCTCTTCCTCCTCCACTTCCCCCTCCTCCACGCCCTTCCTTGCACCAGCACACAAGGGACTTAGGGGATGCTGGCCCCCACCTCAACCCTTAAGCTTAGTGAGGGGAGAAAATTAATTGGAGACATTGTAGAGGGGTGTTAGGTGTCTCCACCCCCAACTGGGTGGCTTGGCTGTTTGGGGACAGTTTGAGGAGGGATGTCCACTGCACATGCTGGAGGATGAGGCCCTCTGGGAAACCCAGGGAAGTTTTGGAATCTGCCCTGGATGTCACTCTGGAACATAAAAGAAGCATCTGACTGGCATGGGTTCATAACCCAAGAAGTTTAGGCAGCAATATGTGAGTGAGAGAGGGGGGAGGGGAGAGGAGAAGAGAGAGAGAGGGAGGGAAAGAGAGAGAGAGGAAGAGAGAGAAGGAGGGAGAGAAGGATAGGGAGAGGGAAGGAGAGAGAGAAGGGGAGAGAGATAGGTTTGTGGATGAGTGTGGAGATGCCTCTTCGGGCATAAAACATGGATTTCTCTGCACATCAGCATCTCAGTCAGAAGCCAATGATGAGAAAGCCCCATGGAAACTGGCCTGTGGGATTTCCATGCACTTAGAGGTGCATATTTGGATCGATGGAGCCTTCATGGCCTCCGCCTTAAGAGGCTGCTCAAGAGGTGACTGTTACCCAAGTGCTCGGAGATACTGGAGACACTCATGTCTGTTTCGATTGATTTGTTTCAAGCACAACACCTCTAGGGATTATGATTCTTTTTCTTAAGGCTCAGGGGTCTTCTACAGAATTCTGTCTGAGTTGGGAGGAGTACAGCCCCCTAGCTGACCCTCCACATCAGACTGAACACAAGGCTGGCTGTCCTCTGCCTGGGGTGGCCACAGGGCTGGCCCTGGCCATCACCAGGAACTGTGACTCTGGTGAGGATTTCTTCCCTGACCAGGACCTCAGCTCAACCTAGTTAGAAAGTGTTCACATGCAGGGGTCCCCGTGGGGCCTTTAGGGTCTGTGGGACCCCCCTCCCCTAACCCTGGACACAGGGTCCAGGAGGGGGGAGGCAGGGGCCTAGCCTGCAGGGAGCCTCAGGCCAGACAGACACTGCTTTGCCACCAGGTCAGGCTGGGAAAGAGCAGGTTACACCACCTCCCTTTCCCTGCACTTAGCAGGCCTGGAGGAGGGCAGGGGGTGGGAGAAGGGGTGCCTAGGGGAGAGGGAAGCTGGCTTTGCAGCCAGTTCTGGAGCTCCCATCCCAAGCTTAGAGCTCTGTCGTCTGTTTTTCTTTCCTCCTGTGAGCTGGGACTGACAGTCAGTGACTCATGCCAATGGAGCACCCTCCCTGTCCAGGCCTCAGTTGGACAAAGGAACTGCTTGGTCAGATTTCACTTCTTGCTAGATGTTGGCCTGTTCTAGCAATGACAAGTCAGTGCGAGGTGGGGTCGGCCGACCTCTTAAAACATGTTTGCAGTTTTCTAGTTCATACGGCCCATGTCACCACTCCACACTGCCATGCCGGCATAAAAGCCACTGTTGCTGTGACCTGTGGTGAGCGGAATTCAGGCAGACAGCCGAGCCGGACTTAGGCTGCCATTTGCTAGCTGTTGGCTCAGAGGCTACAGCATCCCCCTTCAAACTCTTCTTTGGAAGTGTGTGGAATCAAATACATCAACAGCAGCTTAGGAAAGCCTGCTCAGAGCGGTGATTGTGCACTTGCTGCTTTTCCCATGGAGAACTTAGGATCCATATATGAAAGCGTCCCAGTACCTAACTTTCATCAGGAATGCTTCAGGAACGAGAAAGAGCTGGTGTCCAGTGCCATCTTGCCTGTCCAGGGGAGGAAGCAAAAGGACGCAGAGTCTGTCGAGGTGCCAAGGTAGGGGACCACCCCTCCCCCTTAGCGGGGGTTCACCTTTTGGAGGGAATGTGTGGGTGGGGTAGCCAAAGGATTCTGGGGGTATTGAGAGGAACCAGACGGGTAATCGAGAGCTTGAGACTTGGTTCATGGGCCCAGCTTGCATCTTCCCTCCTGGGGAAGCATCTTTGCTTTGAGCAGCATCTTTGCTCTTCTCATAGAATAAATCTTCCTATTCTCCAGCTCTGGGATGGATGGAGCATGAGCGGCACATGAGAAAGGGGGACCAGGACAACTACTGCTTGAGGCTGGCACCTGAGACCACGTGAGGACACCCACTCAAACCAGACACAACAACCCAAAGCGCCCCCAATGCTAGTTACTTCCTGTTGGGCCAAACAGTCCTAATGGGCAGTTTACTGTGATTGATTTTGGTTTGGGTAATTATGGAATAGGGACACGATCAATCAGAAACATTGTAGGAATAAAGAGATATTGGCATATGAGTGTTTATAAATTGATGTTACTCAAGCCTGGTAAAACGGACTGAATTAATGGCTTCAGCGAATATGAGGTAGGGTAGTTTTCAGGAGAAACATTCGCTGTTTGTTGAGCAACCAGTGGAAGCCGTAACTCCCACCACCTGTGTTTCCTGGGGATAATGCAGATGAGGGGCCTTGGGACTCATTTTTATTTATTTTGTTTCTTGTTTTAGGACTGTGCTCAGTGGTGCTCAGTACTTCTGGCTCTGTGCTCTGGGGTCGCTCCTGGTAGTACTTGGGCAACCTGATGAGGTGCTAGGGATGGTATCCAGGGTGGCCGCATGCAAGGTGAAAGTGCTTTGCTCACTGCACCATCTCTCTGGGGATGATTTGGAGCTGAGTTCTTCTTGATCCGAGGTCACCATGAACACTTTTATTATATTCTGTCTGCTGTTTTAGGGGAGGGAGGAAACTGTAATATCTTCCCCAAACTGATTCCAGTGCAAATGGTTAAAATTATTAAAAAAAAGTCTTGGCACTTAAAGGCGTAAAATTATTTGAAACACTTCATTTCACAATGATGTTGAATAAATAAAGCATTACTCGCCTTAAGTGAGACCAGGTGTAGCAACAAATCACTTTTATTTATTTATTTTTTTGCAGACCATTTTGGAGATTTATACTTGCATGGGATTGTTTCCACGTATTTCTTAGTGTGGAGTGGAGATTTGGCTATGACTTGGTGGCTGATACTGGATCCTCTTGGATCCCTTATTCTTCACATGGCTTTATTTCAGGCAAATGTTAAGTTTCAGTCTATAATAGCAATCCAGTGAAATGAATAATGTTCCAACATCCTTTTTTTCCCCTACATAGACAGTACTTACATTGCTAGAGGATATTTAAAATTTTTAAGTATTACAAGGTTTTCAGTCTTGGTCCCAAAAAGAACTAACTCAGTTTTTCAGGGTTACCTATTACTTGGGACCTGCTTTATTTCTTCTTTCTCTTTTTCCTTAGTAATGTAACAATAAATAAAGTACTATTGCTTGAGGCCCTTTGGTACCCATCCCCAGTCTGCCACAAAGATAACTATTCTGGGGCCCGAGTGATAGCACAGTAGGTGGGGCATTTGTTTTGCATGCAGCCAACTTGGATTTGATCCTCGGCATCCCATATGGTTCTCCCAGCACTGCTAGGAGTAATTTCTGAGTGTAGTGCCAGGAGTAACCCCTGAGCATCATCGGACGTGGTCCCAAAACCAATAAAAGAAAAAAAAGATAACTCTTTTGGTTGTTGTTCCTGGGATAAAACACAGAGCCTTGTATGTTCTAGACATGTTCTCTTATCCCTAAACTACTGCCAGCTCCTAGAGATAACTTTTACCCCACTGCCCATTTTATTTTTTGTGTATATTTTTATAGTTAGGTTCCATTTCTCTATGTAAATAAGCCACAGTTCTCCATTAAACCACAGTGAAATCCCTTGCCATTTTGGATTGTTTTTCTGATATAAGCAATACTGACATTAGCTTTGCAATGTTTGTTTTCTTATACATGTATCTAGAACTTTTCATTCTGGGTACATTGATCTTCAACCCAGTTTTTATTGCAAAACTGCTTTCTTTTTTTAAAATGTGGCTACACCAAGAAATTACATCTTAAACAGTCTTGATACTATCAAACTTATAATGTCATGCTTAAAATGAAATTAATATTTTTTTTGCCAATCTGTGACCTATAGACACACATGGGTTTTGTTTTAATTTGCATTTTCTTGATGACAAGTCATTTTAAAATCTTGCCATGTATTTTTGCACCCTTTGTGATATTGTTCCAGATTGTAGGAATGACCAAAGAGTTGAGACACCGGAGAGTTTCTTGCCAGGAATAGAATTCTCCCCCCACCCCCCAAAAGAGAAGGGTTCCAGACTGTGGTGTCCATAGAGACACAAAGCAGAGGGAGTCAAGCACCCCTCAGGATGGGAAATATGCACCGTGGCTGAGAAGTGGCACCGGGCCTAAGAGGTCTCACTCCACACAGGTTGTATCTAACTCTGAGGTAGAGCTTTGCACTTGCAAGTTGAGGTCCAAGAGTGTAATTGCGAAGAGAGGTCAGAATTAGCCATGGATGGAAAGGTTTAGAGATAAGAGTTTGAGGCTGAGGCTGATGGGCACCTCAGGGCATTGTCTGAGAGGTGAGTGAAAGCCCCCTCATTGTCTGAGAGGTGAATGAAAGCACCCACAACAGCTGCTGTGGGGATGCAGGTGGGATTACAGGGCCCAGAGCACTCATAGTTCTGTGGGCCCAAGGACCCATTCGGATACCTCCCTCTGCATCTGGTTTCCTCTGAGGCCCTAGTGTCTACATTGCCAGAAGCATGTGATAATCTCTGTGTCTAGATCTGAGGTCACAGAGGGATTCAGAATTTTGTAATGATGTTCTCTAAATGATGTTCAGATGAGCCTCATGCATGTAATGATGTTCTCTAAATGAGGTTCAGATGAGCCTCGTGCATGAGGGAGCTGGCAGAGGAACCCAGGTGTGCAGGACCTGGAGCCAAGATCTCCAAGGCTGCTCAGATCGGGGCTCAGATCGGGACTCAGATTTGGACACTTCCACCCAGATCCCCCATTTTCAGTAGCTAGGCAGTCACACCCAGAAACTGCCCCCAGCACTGTGTAATCGGATCAAAGGCCAACATCCAGAGAGTATAAAACCAAGCTCCTGGAAGACATCTAATAGCCTCATTCTCCCTCTTAGAGAACCTGACAAGCTACCAAGAGTCTATTGCCCACTTGGGAGAGCCTGGCAAGCTACCCGTGGCATATTTGATATGCCAAAAACAGTAACAATAGGTCTTATTCCCCGACCCTATAAGAACCACAAATCATTGGGAAAGATTAGTGAAGAGAGGCTCCTAAAATCTCAGGGCTGAGTGTAATAGAGACGTTACTGGTGCCCACTCGAGTAAATCGACAACAATGGGGTGACAGTGATACAGTTCTCCAGGCGGGGTGGGGGGCTGGGAGGATGGGGAGGTGGAGGGGAGGTTTACTGTGGTTCTTGGTGGTGGAATATGTGCACTGGTGAAGGGATGGGTGTTTGAGCATTGCGTAACTGAGACTTAAGCCTGAAAGCCTTGTAACTTTCCACATGGTAATTCAATAAAAAGAAAAGAAAAGAAAAGAATGGAATTTGTTTTAGTTACGTAACTGAATATAATTTTGAGTCTAGCACTTCTCAAGAACTTGGGAGGAAGTAATTTTTCTTATTTGCATATGCCTGTCCCTGGAATTCATCATTATGGAAGTGGCAGTTGGAGTGGACTGTGAGTTGTTTGGCTTCCTTGCTGGCTTAAAGTGTAAGGTGTACTTGATACCCCTTTGCAGGTGACACATCTGATTGGGCTGAGACTATGCCTGTGCTTCTGGAAAACAAATTATTTATTCTATCATTTTTTTGTTCCAATATAAAAACAAGCCTTCAGTGGGTATGGCATTTGCCTTGCACATGGCGAACCCAGGTTCGATCCCTGGCATCCCATATGGTCCCCCAAGCATGGCCAGGAGTAATTCCTGAATGCAGAGCCAGGAGTAATCCCTGAGCATCACTGGGTGTGACCCAAAAAGCAATAAATAAATAAATAAATAAATAAAAATAAAAACAAGCCTTCTTATGTAGCATCACAACAGCAAACAATTTCAGCATTAAAAATACTACCCCCAACTTATATTACTAAAAATAATGTTATTTCTGGAAAATGAGGGAAGCCCTTCCCAGTTCACCATCAGCCAAGGAGTGAAGGCTGGGTTCAGGGTGCTGTGTCCCATCTGAAGGCAAAAGCATGCCCTGCTCTGGCTTTGCTTCTTGCCACATGGCTTATTAAATCTCTGTTGTATTGCCCAGATTGAAATAATACAAATCTTGCAATTGCATGTATTTACATACTTAAGTGTATATTGAAATACTCATTTCAGTATTCAAAGTTTGGGTATGTTGAAACTGCCAGAGAGGTTTGTGAACCATCACTGGGGAATGGCAGGTCTTACTCAGGTTTATAGTCCATTCTCCTTCCCCCACCCCACCCCCCATCTCTTGAGTCTCTACCAAGCAGCTGAGCTTTTGGTCCACAATGCTTTAAAGAACTAGTCCACTGCTGCAAGCCTGCCTTCACCACACACCTTCCAGTCAGGCAGGGCTTAAATTCAGTGAGTTGGCTTCTAGAAATTTCCAGTTCAGTAGCCTTCATTCATTCCATAAGCCTTCAGGAAGGGCCTCGGTGGGGCAGCACAGTGGACATATAGGGAGTATAGCAGGAATAAAATAGTCCTGCACACTGACCTTCAAGTTCAAGTTCTGCCCGGTTTGTATTTGAGCAAAAAACCTGCTCTGGTCTTCTCACAAGATACAAAACAAGACACATGTCACTAATCCCCCGAGAGACCTTGTCAAGGAGGAATCCCTGGGGAACAGTACAGTTGGCTCACAGTCTCAGATCCCCAGTGAATGGACGCTGAACCCCCAGCTTCATTCCAGAGACTATCTATTCCCCTCCAGGACCTCTCTTGGCCCCACTTCCTCACTGGGCTCAGCTTGATGGCATTTAACTGGGCACATCGCTTCTTCTTTTCTTTTCTTTTCTTTTCTTTTCATTTCTTTTCTTTTCTTTTCTTTTCTTTTCTTTTCTTTTCTTTTCTTTTCTTTTCTTTTCTTTTCTTTTCTTTTCTTTTCTTTTCTTTTCTTTTCTTTTCGTTTCTCTTTTTGCGTCACACCCGGTGATGCACAGGGGTTACTCCTGGCTCACGCACTCAGGAATTACTCCTGGCGGTGCTCAGGGGACCATATGGGGTGCTGGGAATTGAACCTGGGTTGACCGCGTGCAAGGCAAATGCTATTATTGCTCCAGCCCCTGGGCACATCACTTCTAGACCACAGGGTGTGTGCCCACCATGTGGGCAGGACTTTATCATTATTTTTGGTGAAGCAAGAAAGTTTTTATTGAAACTTATTTAGAAAGATGTGAGGGGAAGGCCAGAGTAATAGTACAATAGGGAGGGTGCTTGCCTTTTAAGCAGCCAACCCAATT
This sequence comes from Sorex araneus, assembly GCF_027595985.1. NCBI lineage: Eukaryota > Metazoa > Chordata > Mammalia > Eulipotyphla > Soricidae > Sorex > Sorex araneus. The sequence continues at coordinate 164,773,014 of NC_073304.1, read as the reverse complement.
TCAAACTCCAGCATCCCAGATGGTTCCCTGAGAACTGCCAGGAGTAGTTCCTGAATGCAGTGTCAGGAGTATGCCCTGAGCACAGCTGTGTGTGCCCCCCACCCCAAATAAAAGAGATGTGAGGGGAAAGAGATAAATACATGTTTAGGGGAAAATACAGGCTTCTCCAGAGTGGAAAAAAGCAAAGAAATACAGAACCAAGCAAGTGAGATATGTGTTTGAGAGAGAACACGGGCTTGAAAAGTGAGCCCAGGATTTTGAAACCGTGTTTCCGACAATTCCTGCTTCTTCAGACTTCGAGTGGTATGAAAAAGTTAAGACTTTACAAATGTTCTGGAGCAGTATTACTATGGATAGGGTGTTTGCAAATGCAGCCAAGCCAGGTTTGATCCCTGGCACCACATACGGTCCCCTGAGCCCCTCCACTCCCCTCAGAGTGAGCCCTGAGTGCAGAACCAAGAGTAAGACCTGAGTACTGTTGGGTGTGGCACAACCCCCCCCCCAAAAAAAAAAAACCCACATATAGAAGCTCTGAGGCCTACTCTGGGTTTGATGCCTCACCCCAACCCTCCACACACACAGAATATAAGGAGAAGCAATATATCTGAATTAGGAAGTAAAACTACAAACAAGGTTACACTTCACTGTGACTGTTTCACTAGATCCACATTTTCTACTGTGATTTTTAAGGTGGGTACACTAGGTTTGGGAGGGCAGTAGATTCTGAAACAGAAACAAGTTACTGGAGCCCTGGATGCCCACATGTCAAGGCAAGGGTGATGGGAATCAGACATAGCCCGGTGTTCCCCATACCAGAGGAGGATGGTAAGATAGCGTGTGAGTGGGTTCCAGCCACAAGGCAAGACTTCATAGATGTCTGGGTGGTGTTCAGCCTTGATGGGCAGAGAGAACCTAGACCAGCAGGAAGGAGTGGCAGGAAGGTGTGGCTCTCGCTGTCCTGCTCCATGTTGGCGGGGTGGGGGGTGGTGCATGGAGGGGGAGACAGGAGCTTCTTCACACTATCATCCCACCAGAGCAGCCAGAGACAGGAACTACTTTGGGATGGAGAAATTTTATAGACTGTATCAAAGAGAAACAGCCATAATCTAAGCATGACTTTTTGTCCTGGAGGGACCCACCTCTTGGGTCTTTTCTGTGGTTCTCCCTCGGAAGGTGGTAAAATGCTTCTCCTGCAGCATTTATCATCTTTGGAAGCTGTCACCCAGACCACAGGTCAGCGTGGGGATGAGTCCATACCTTGGTCCTGTGAGAGCTGGTCCTTTGAAATGGGGGCTGTCTTGTCCACCAGAGGAACCATCTCTAGTCTCCAGCCCTCTTGGTCTGAGGAAGGCCCTTGCTCTTGTCCACTCCCATAAACTGCCAACTCTGCCCTGGAGACACGCCTTCAGTGCACACCCAGCATATGCATTAACTGTGCTGAGCCCCGTCTCCAAAATCCCCTTGGAAGAATGGGGTGCCTTGAAGAGTTGAACAGGAAGTGTGATGACTGATGAAAATAGCTATTTTTACTTAAGCTAGACAGCTATTCCCTGTAGAATTACTGTTAGCAACAAAAATGTGCTTTCCTCCCTGGGGGAAAGTTACTAGCTAGGTTCATATGGGCTGTAGGGCCTCCCCCGAGGTGGAATGAAAGCAACTGAGGTCTGTGCCTCTGGCTCCAGGCTGAAAGCAGTTGATGTCTCAGTCTTACATCTTTCCATCAGTTTCAGATGGAGAGTAAAATATAATGATCTCCTCAACAAAATGGGAGCTGTGGGAGAATGGAATTTGCCCACAACGGGCCTGCCATTTGATTTTTTTTTTTTGTTTGCTGGTTGGTTTGGGTCGGTTTTTGATTTTTGTTTTGGGGTCATACCTGGTGGTGCTCAGGGCTTACCCTCCTGGTTCTTTGCTCAGGGACCATATTGGGTGTTGAGGACTGAACCATGGTTGACAGGTTGACAACATGCAAGGCCAGTGCCTTACTGCTATACTCTCTGGCCCAGAGCCTGTCATTTGAAGGACATGGACATGTTGTCTCTATGTTGTGACACAGTTTGTCCTTGTGAAATTTTAAACACTGCTGTTCACTAGGGAGGGATGTCAAATCACCTTCTGTCATTGCATTATAAGCTCACCGTGATTTTCAGAAATCAGGGCCCGAAAGTTAAACAAGTGAAACCTCAGCCAGAAAGGCAGTACAGTGTTAAGGGGCTCACCTTGCAATCAGCTGGCCCTAGTTTTGTTCTTGGTATCACAAGGTTCCCTGATCATTGCTGGGGGAATGGAGGGAGAGAGAGGGGGGGAGGGAGGGAAGGGGGGAGGGAGGGGAGGGAAAACCAGGTCCTCAAAAGCCCCCCTCCCCAATGCTGTATGTCCAAGCAAGTCAAAATGAAATTGATACCATGTTTGTCAGTAAGAATTTGGGAAGAGTCCCAGCTCCGTTCATGAACTCGATCCTGTTCGTCCCACACATTTACATGTCCAAGCACTAACATATTACATTTTCTGACTTGCGTTTATAAAGTTGTATCCCGTGCTCCAGGGTGGAGTGTTTCCTTTCTCTGGGGCGAATGTAAGCCACAGTGCTCCCTTCGGAGGGGCTGTATTTATATTGACGAAAAAGAACAGAGGGAAAGATCAGAGGGAAAACGAGGGTCCCTCTGCTCCTCCGGGGCTGAGTGCAGACCCTCTTGTCTCCGTAGGAAGAGTGGGATAGGAAGGCTGCCCAGGAGGGTTGGAGGCTCGCCAAGGCTTCAAACAGCTGGAGCTGTTTGTCCATCAAAGCAAAGTGGAACCAAAACACAAGGGGAGATGTGTTATTCAGGCCCGGGAGGACTCTAGCTGAGAGTGACCACTCATCTTCAGTTTTAACTTCTATGGATTCCTGTTGAGGGGCAGACTTTTGAATAATAAAATAACCGATGGAAACCATCTGTCTCAAGGAACGCTCTGCTTGCCTGAAGGGACTCAGCTATTCTCTGTTGTATTAGGAAGGTAAGCACCCAGCTAGAGGCCAGAGTCATGGCTAGTTACAAATCTCTCTGAAAGCATCAGGATTTACCCTGGATACCCACTCTTTTGGAGGATCTGCCTAATGTGAGAACACTTTGTTACTCCGAGTGGTGACTTGAGCGATGGTCCCGTGCTCCATCTCTTCACTGCTCCAGCGACTTGAGTGATGACCATTTGCTCTTTCTCTCCATCGCTTTAGGGAGGAGGTGTGTCAGGAATGGCCACTGATACTGCGTGTCACACTGTGATGAGCTGCTCATGCATTGGCCATTTCTTCTTCTAGTCTTCTAGAATTATTTGAGTCCCCGTTACATTTCCATTTCCTTCTCCTTTTCTCCTGGAGCCCATATATCCTCTCCTTTGTTTTTTTTTTTTTTTTTTTTTTTTTTTTTTTTTTTTTTTTTTTTTTTTTTGCTTTTTGGGTCACGCCTGGTGATGCACAGGGGTTACTCCTGGCTTTGCACTCAGGAATTACCCCTGGTGGTGCTCAGGGGACCATATGGGATGCTGGGATTTGAACCCGGGTCGGCTGCGTGCAAGGCAAACGCCCTACCTGCTGTGCTATTGGCCCAGCTCCACATCCTCTCCTTTGAATTAAATCCTTGGCTTCTCCAGGTCAGAGATTCTGTGCAGATCACGTTGACTGGGATCCTAAGTTAGGCCAGAGACTCCTCGCTCCTCCCAGGACTGACAGTCTGCCCACCCCCACCATGTCTGGCAACTCATGGGGCTCAGTTTTGCCCACAGGATGAATATGCGCTGTTTGAGCCACACATCTGTGCAAAGGTAACACCAGCCTGATGGGAAGTTCATGGAGATGCCTACAGCCCCGGCCAAACTGAAGCAACTTCCTCTCCAGAAAAGGCCGTTGCCTCTCATTCCCTGGTCTCTGGTGAGGAACTGACAGGCTCTGGAGGAGTCGTAAGACTCCCGGTTGGCACTGGGGTTCACCCCTGCTGTGTCGGTGGTGATCTGGATGTCTCTTCCAGCCGCTGACAGCAGGATGGGGAGGAGATGGCCCCTGCCCACTGATATTGGGACATCTTTCATTTGCTTGTTGTGGGCATCCCATACAGGAGGCATGTGCTGTACCCCTGGCCACGTGTCTGGCTGATGTCAGAGCATTTTTGCTGGACATAAGCTTTCTATTAGTTTTTCACCTTTTTTATTTGTCTTGCACTTGGTGTGTTGTGGATCCTCATCTATTTTTTTATACCTGGCATTCTGTTTCATTATAAGTACAGACACTTTGCTTTACTGGGGCACCTCAGTTTTCCTTCTCTCTGAGTTCTTTGTCCATCTGGCATACCACCCAGACTTTTTATCAGGAGCTACCCATTGTCCTTTACTCTTTAGGACTCCGGACTCTGAGGTCCAGATGCCAGTGCCAGTGCAGACAAGTGTCTGTTCTCCCCAGTGCCACAGTCCAAATGCATTTTTGTTTGCGAATATTCTCTTTACATATGCACATACACATACTCCAGAAATCTTCACAGACCAAATGCCATCAACACCAAACGAATGTTGACATGAACTCAAGCAACTGAGAATACAAACACCCTTCAGGAGAACCACTATGCTCAGATTTCTGATTTCCTCACCTTATGTTCAAACCCAAAGGCATTTTCCCCCCCATTCTTTGTTGTACTTGCCTCCCAAGCCCCCTGTTTTACTGGGCTGGTAGCGTTTCACATTTCTGACTACTTCTGTTCTGTGCTTGATCATCTCTTAGCTCCTGGCTGGCTGTCTTCCAGCAGCCTCACTGGGATCCTGAATTAGGTCAGAGCTTTCCACTCTCCTCCCAGTACTGATAGTCTGCCTACCCCCACTGTGCACGGTATATACATGCTGTCAATGCAGGCACTCCTTTGAGTTCTCCTCTTTTCTGATGCTGTATCCTGTCTCCAATGAATGTATTTGGCTAATCTCATCATTCTTGTGGCTTCAATCTTCCCTCCTTAGACTGATGTCTGGGTTGTGACCTTATGCCAGTCTCTATCTCCAGACAGTTCTCCTGAGTGCCAGACCGGACATGCTCACTTCCATGTAGACATGCCCTGGAACATCCGAGGTGGACATTGTTACATGTACTTGTCCCCAGTGGACCTGGCTTTCACATCACATGTCTTATTCCTGCTTCAGTTAAAGGCATGCTGTTGATTTCTCTTTGGGATTCCCAAAATAAAGGCTCTAGAGTCCTCTTAGATTTACTTCTCCCTCTCACCACCTTCAATATCAAATCCAAGTCCTACCAAGTGTATCTTCAAGCAGCTTCCTCCTCTCCATCCTTGAAGCACTTGTTGCCATTTCACTTTTTCAAAACTTATTTTTTTATTGAGGTGGTATTGGTTTAAGGTGCAGTGTTAACCCCAGCCCCCCAGTGAACTGCCAGTAGCCACAGTCTGTTGGACTCTTTGAGTCCATATTCCCTCACCAGCCCCCCTCCCACCCTCCTCACCCATACACTCAATTTGTGCTAAAGGTCTAAGGGCTTTGCTTTTTTTGGCCTTCGTTATTTCCTTTTACCCCGATACAGGAGTGAGAATTGCCTTCACCTCTTCCATTTGTATGTGGTCATACCCCTAGCCCCCCACACTCTTGTTCTTTTTGCAATCAGAGTAATTTATCTGATGCAAATTTGATGACTTTGCACTACATGACGTGAGTCAGGGATTCCCTAGGCCCCTAGACCTGACTGGTCAGCAGTTCCAGCTTTTCCCTGTCACCTCTCACATCCTGGCCATGCCTCAGTCCCCATGCCATGCTGCTGTTTCCCGGATCTCATCTTCTTGCACCTGCTGTGGTTTTCCTGAACTTACCCCAAAACCCTGTGTGTCCAAGTGCCCCCCAAGGTGGAAGGTGTAGCAGTTATGAAGTGGAAAGGGGTGCTTCTGTTCACCAGAATGGCTAAAAAGAAGGTGCCCTCAGGGCCATAGAGCTGGTCCACGTGCCATGCATATGAGCAGGCAGTCTCTGTCCATGTAAGTCTTGGCCAACATGGTCTAGAATGGAGGAATGTTGGTCTTTACCACAGCTCAGCTACCAACAGTGCAGGGGCTGATGTTTTCAGACTTCTCTCCTGGACAGAGTGCCACAAGAGGCCTGGAGAACATGGTTTCCAGACTACTGCCCACCCCCTCCCTGATCCTGAGTCAATAGCTAAGGGTTAGGGTCCCGTGGGTATATACTGTTAGTGAGAACCTCAGTTATTTTCATCCCAAGTTTGGGAAAACCCTTGGTTTCGAATCATTTCTTCTTTCCTTTTATGCCTGTGAAACTGCCACTTCAAAATTGCTGAGAGTTGTCTTCAGCGATGCTCTTGTTCCTGACCTATATCCTGAGTCATTCAGGAACAACAACCACCTTTTCCTTTATGCACAGCGCCTACTCATTCCTCTGGGAATTCAGCTCAGGGCATGAGTTTTCTGTTAGTGTACACCAAGACTACTTGGTTGCCCGCAGAGCTGTGAACATCTGAAAAACTCTTCCATTGGTGCCAACCCACCTTTTTAAAATTCTTTCGGAGCAAGGATTCAGCTATAGGCAGTCTCTCGAACCCCTCTGTACATGTTCGCTTCTTAATATCTTGACTCTTTCCGTGGCTTTTACTGTTTGGTCTCCTTGGAATAGTCCTACCTGTGTATGTTCATTGCTGAACCATCTTGTAAAGAAGAGCTAACTTGTGGACTAGCCCCGTTTTGTGAGTGTTTGGCTTCTAGGAGTGTGTCAGGCGTGGTACGGAGCTTCATAGGAATGATTCCATCGGAGTCTCACACTGGTCTCATAACACTTGCCTAGACCTCATGGCCTAGCACATTCATTCCTTATTGTCTCCGTTTCTGTATTTACAAACTTGCCTGCTTGCTGCTGCTTACTTGTAACCCCTAAACCAACTCTTGGTGCTTTTGAGGTCTTTCTTGGAGGTGTGCAGAGTGAGGAAAAAATTCGAATTGTTGTATGTGATCCCAGCTGGTGTGGAACAAGGTGAACTACTGCCTTGGTGTCTCTGCTCTACCACGGTGGAAACATGACCTTCTAGAGTCCAGTTTGTGTCACTGCATTTGTATTTGTGCTGCTTTCTGTTAGTAATCCTACTCCTTTTTATTTATTTATTTATTTATTTATTTATTTATTTATTTATTTATTTTTAAAGTGGGGCATGAGCTTCGGGTAGAATATTATCCCTTCCTGCTACAGTGGTGTGGGCCTCCTCTTCCTCCACTACCCTATCTGAGTTCAGGGGCCATGCCCACCATTGCTTAGCCAACCAGGCCATAGAGTTCAGTGCCTGCCTGGCAGAGCTTTGAAAGCACCTGGCCAAACCCAGCTGTGCTCCATGGGTTGGTGGTGCACCAGCTGTCGATGTCCCCTCCCTGCCCCCAGCATGTGATAATGCAGTCCTATGGCCCAAGTATGGTGTTAAAATGTGCTCAGGGTCTTACATGCAAGAAGACTGTGGTGTTCTTTGTGAAAAATGAAGAGCTTCATTCAGGCAATTTGTATCTGGGGGTTAAGGTCAAAAGAAAGGAGAAGTTCACATCTATGTGCCTGGGGTTGTGGCTGAAAGTGCTAAGGTGACATCTGTGGTGTGTGATACAGTCTTGAAAAAGGATAGAAAGACAGAATAGATGCAATGAAAACTAAAACACTTTAGTGTTTGAACAGATGCCTGCCCATGTGCCTAGCAACATTATTATCATTGTCAGGACATGGGAACAATTTCACCAGCCTGAGTTTTAGCCGACAGTGGATGAATGAAGGGAGAAGTATATGTCTGTCTCTCCAAATAGGTTTATCATTAGGAAGATGTTTTATAGGTGTCTCTTTCTCACTCTATGTATCCATATATAGACTAATTATAGATGAAGAGAAAATGTGACATTCGTCACAGCATGGATGGGACTTGAAGACGTATGCCCCCATGCTGTGTGAGATACATTACGGTAAGAAAAATACTGCTAATCACACTTATATGTGAAATCTAAAACAAACACATATCACCTGGCCTCAGGAAAAGAGAGCAGACTTGGGGCTGGGGAGGTAGTACTGGGGTCAGACTTCACCTGACCCCAGTTCTATCTCTGGCACCGCAACCCCTCTCCTCAAGTGCTGCTGGATACAGCCCTGGAGCCCCCAGAGCTCTGCTGGGTGGCCCTGATGGGTCTTGGCATGGCAGAGCCCAAGGAGCACCAAATCCTCGGACCCTCATGCTGAACACTACCCTGATCAGCGCAGACTGCCCAGAAGTGGCCTGAGGCCTCCTGACTGCTTGGGAAGCCTCCCCCATACCCCCAAAGGAGATTCAAACAACAGACTAAACGTGTAGGTGCCAGAAGTTCAAGGTTGGAGATGGCAGAGGGAAGGAAGGTGGGGAAAGGACAAGTGAACACTGGCCCCAAAGAACCACCATGGTGGACTCTGCTCTGAGGTGTGGAGGAAAAAGCAGAGTCACATCTCAGAGGCCTCGTCAGCAGGAGGATGTTGTTTCCTCTGTTCCCCTGATATGCCCCCCACCCCCTGCTGCCTACCGCCCTTTTGTTGTGCCTATAAGAGAAGGTGGATGTTAGGTGAACCCACCATGTTCATTATTTCACACTCTCTATAAACCGGACCGTCATGCACAATGACCCATTTCTTAACAAAGCTGAAAGAAAGAAAAGTGCAGGGGCGGCATGTGATTCCTGGAGGGACTCTATGTGACGTATGCATAGATCTATTTGGAGTTGATTCTACATGATCCTCGGTCTAGATGTTGAATGAATGCGGCCTTGCCACCCTGTGTCTGAGCCTTTGCCTCTGAGGAACTCTGGTCCTGCCTTGGTCTCTATCTTTGTATTTCCCCCGAGTCCTATTAAATTCCCTAAGTCTTATCAACTCCCTTAAGCAGTTAATGAGTGGTTTGGGGGAGTACCAAGCACATTGGGTCCCATTCTCTTAGAGCGCTCACATGCACTGCTGAGCTTCCAGAAGCACCACACCACCTGGAGAGAGGGCAATTGGCAGGCGGTGACTTGCGTGGAGCTGGCCATGAAACAGAAAGGCGGGGCTTGTGTGAAGCCATGTCATAAGAACATGGTCCTCCCAGGAGGGCCACATGGTGCCAGGAAAAGCCAGGGCAGCACCATCCTGATAGGGTGACCCTCCTCCACCGTGTCTCCTTGGCTTCCCCAAGGCAATCCGTCTAGAAACTGGTTTGGACGGAGACCTTCTGGTCGGATAACACGAGTAACTTTTCTGCCCTTTCTCATTGGGCAAGAGTTTAAATCATTAACAATGCCAGCTCCCATTAGTCTTTCTGCATGGTGACTGTGATCTCTTGGCTGGGGGAACGTGTCCCGTGGTCCCATGATGGCTGTCTTTAAGCCCCCTCCTTTACCTTGAAGGGACTAGGACTTCCTTTTCTCGGGGGAGCAGAAGGAGCATGAGGCAGAATCTCACTCCGCTTTTGGTCATTTTTCTTTCATGCCAGGCTGGGAGCCCTGGCCTCCACCCTCCAGATTCTGCTTTTCTAGAACCTTCCATTTGTGTTCTTGCGCCTTGTGCTACTGTTCTGTGGTCCCCCTGTCTCCAGATCATGTTCATGCACTGGGTGACAAGGCAGTGATTGGGTTCTGGTGTGGTGTTGTTCTACCACCATCTGCACAGCCCGAAGTTGGAAACCACTGGCCTCTGACCGGACTCCCCAGCAGGGAGGAACCCTTCAAGCACCCACAGAGCCTGGTGAGGGCCAGAAGCATTGGTGCAGCAGCAGCACATGGAGCCACAGAGGGAGCCCAGGAAGGGCAGAGGCCTCCCCTAGGTACTAGGCTGCCCGGGAGGTTGCTTTACCTTTGCCTCAGTCTCACAGCCTCTTCCTCCCCACAGTTGGGGCTCTGGCGCTGTGGCCCTTGGAGGCCCCTTTGCATTTGCGCTGTGTCTCCTTGTCCTTGCTGGCCTCTCTGAGCCACTCCCAAGTCCTTTGTCCACGCTGATTCTCTCCTTCCCTGAGCTGGCCCCTTTCTCCACTACACTGGCTGCTCACACTGCCCTTGTGCCCAGAAGTGCAGTACTGGCGAGTGTTCCCAGCAGTACCCAGGATCCGTGAGGCAGCTGACTTGGAATTCAACTTTGGTGGTTGTACATTCAGTACATTTTTTACTGTTGCCAGTTTTTTCATGCGCCGCCCCACCCTACATGTTCAGTTTTTGGACCCCCATATAAGGGGTCTCCATTCACTATTTAAAAGGGGATGCACTAGGATAGCATCTAGACCCCCATGTGTGTGTGTGTGTCAGGGGGTCTCCATCCACTATTTGAAGCAGGGAGGGGCTAGGGTAGCATCTAGCTTTCTCTACCCCTGAGACCCTACTGGTCATGAGTGTGTCTGCTTCCACATGTAGTGGCGTCTCCTCTAAGGATAGTCAACCACTGCAGACAGGACTATGATATCTCATTAAACCAATACAGGCAGCAGAAAGTAGCTGAAGATTGGAGTGCGTACATTCCACAGGGTGACCTCAGGGTTGGTCCCCTGCTTCCTGTGGCACTCTAAGCACCACTGGAGTCACCTCTGTGAGCACTAAGCCACGAGTAGCCCATGAGCACTGACCAAGGGTACCTCTTTCCTTCAGGTACCCCTAGCCCCTCAATGTGCTACTATTAATATCTGCTCTGAGTGGATACAGGGTCCTAACCACTGGGGATAGAGCATAGATGGTTTCTTGCGAAAATTTTGGCTGGTCCAATGAAAACTAGTCAGGCTAGAAATTCACAAACAGAATAACTTTTGCTTGAAAGCCCTCCATGGACCACCCATCTCTGCCTCCTTGTGCTTTCAAAAGATCTGGCACAACCTAGCAGGCCTGTGACTGCCCAGACCTACCCAGCCTATATGGACAGATAGAACCCTGCTCTGGCCCTAACTGAGGTGCGACATGGATGGCCTCCACACTGTGTTGAGGTTTTCCTGTTTGGGAAGAGATGTGATTCGGCAATCAAGCGTTCTACCTTGGGCATGTGAGACCCTGTGTTTGATTCCCTTGGCACTGAAAAGAGTAACCCCCTGAGTAGTGTGATCTTTGATCATCGAACAACACCCAGGATAAGGAATGAAGACCCACCGCCACCACCACCTTGATACTCTAGGTCAGGGCTTTGAAAGATGAAGAAGGATCAGTATTCAAATGCTGATTTGTTGTTCTTCTGACTTTGGGGGAAGGAAGTGGGAGTCTTGTAATTTTTAAGCTCTTTCCCCCATTTGGCCCCTGTTGTGCCCTGGGCTTTGTCTCATTATTATCTTCCAGCTATTCTGGGCTCCATCAATGTTCTCCAGGCTTTTCTCTCTTCACCCTGTAGAGACACCTGTGTTCCTTATATTCCTCCTGTGTGTGCCTTAATATGCCTGCATTTGTGTGTGTACATGTATGTGTGCATGTGTGCACGTGTGTTTCTTTGAGTTTTCACAGTGTCCATGAGGATATGAAGGGGTCACAGGGTCAGATGGAAATCAGAGCAATCTTTACCCCCACCCTGCTCCCCCTTGTGGTTCTAATGAAAATTTTGGTGGAAAAAAAAAAGAAAAAGATTAAATTGACTGCTTGCAATGCCTTAGCCCCTGTTGATAATGAGAAAAGCAAATGAACTGTGTATTTTATTCTCCTCAAGTAAGAGAGAAGAAAGTTTCTTTTTGTATATGACCCTTAATGTTTTTGTTTCTCTGTGAATAGTATCCCTTAATAGAATAAAAGGAGATTCATTACCCACGTCTCAAATATTCCTTTAGTGTCAGGTCGCCTTCTCAACTCAACCACCCTGAGTTTATTTCCAGAAAATGAAATTAATGTTGTCATAGAGTAAGGAAATATGTAATAGCTTGTGTCTCAGCGATTTCACTCAGCAAAATGTTTCATATAGAAACAGGGTCATTGGGGCTTGGACATCCCCACGCCAAGACAGGGACAGAGAGTCAAATTTAAAAGACTGTTGAGGATGAGTGCAGTGATTTCCTTGTGACCAAGGATTTCGTGTCCTTCTGTCCTTTTATGCATTGGCCCTTTCATCTTCTGGGTAACTTCATGCTTACAAGGTGGTTGTAATGGTGACAGCTTTTTCCACCCTTCTTCCCCTCTGAGTTAGCTCCTTCCCAGGAAAGCATACCAACTGCTTCCACTCATATCATTTGACCATTCCCACTTGCATGAGCTGCTTAGAATTGTAGTTTTAGGATGGGAGAATTTCCAGATTCAACATGCATGACTGTTCACACACAAAAGTTGAAAACATTTATATTGGGAAAGCACTGACCATGTCTGCTTTATGGATAGATTTTTATTTTATCTTTTGAGTTTACTATTTTACAGAAGATGCTACTGTTTCTGCGAATTCAGTGCTGTGAAAATTTCTCATAAAAACAGACCTTCACAAGACACAGGTCATGTGTAATTCTTTGTGTTTGGGAGATTGTTCAGGAAGTTGTATAGTTTCAGGGGACAAAAGATAAATCCCCAATTGCTTGAGTTTGAACCACCAGGGTCACAGGTGCCTTCTAGTACCCAAGTCTTACTTAGGTTGCTGGTATAACTTCAGGTGAGTTTTTTCAAGAAAGCACAAGATGCCAAGAATGTCCCAAGTAAAACATTTTGAAGAATTCCTTATCTCAGTTGCCATTCAAATGGTGCTCAGGAGACCACAGGTCACTCCTAGCTTCAGCCAACTGAATTGGCAGTGAAGAACTTGGGCCCAAGGATGTGGTGCTGCTTAGGCCATGCAGTGCTAGGACCTCCAGGGCCATCCCAGCAGTTCCCCAGGGCTCTGGTTGGCAATACCTGAGGTGCCAGAGATTAAATGTGGGTTCAGGCATAGGCTGCCATATGTCTCGGCCCCTGTGACAATTACTTCCTGTGAACAACATTCACAAGTGGAGGCATTTCTAGCATCAAACTTTTTTTTTTTTGGTTTTATCTTTTGAATGCAAAACAGTCAGCTTTCTCTGGGCTCATGATAAAAACCAAACCACAGTCACAATCACTGGAAATGGTTGTGTTGTTACTTCTCATTCCTTGGAAGATAGCGGGAGGTCCGGTGGGTTGATAAAATTCTGAGGAGGATCTGTTCAAGATAAAGACAGTCACAGAAAATGTTGTCTGTGCTGACGTTGTCTCAGATAAGCTATATGGGCATAAGCTTTCTTTTGCGACTTTTCAAGTGACGGGTTCAAAGCTCAAAGTCATGAACTGTGTCTGGGGTAGAAAACAAATGGAAGATGATGTCTTAATGACTCAGTGAGCAAATACTAGATTTTAACCCAGTAGTTCCGTGTGCCACGTCTGTATAATCTGTTTTCTTAGTTTGCTTATTTGTAATCCATTAAGACTCAATTTTTAAAATTTTTTTAAAATTTTATTGAATCACCATGAGATCATTACAAGCTTTCATGTTTGGGTTACAATCTCACAATGATCAAACACCCATCCCTCCACCAGTGCACATTCCCTACCACCAATATCCTGGGTATACCCCCCCCTTTCCCACCCTCACCCTGCCTCCATGGCAGACAATATTCCCCATACTTTCTCTCTACTTTTGGGCATTATAACTTGCAACACAGACATTGAGAGGTCATCATGTTTGGTCCATTATCTACTTTCGGCATGCATCTCCCATCCCAACCGGTTCCTCCAGCCATCATTTTCTTAGTGATACCTTCTCTATTCCAGATATCTGCCTTCTCCCCTCCACTCATGAAGCAGTCTTCTAGCTATGAGGCAATCCTCCTGGCCCTCGTATCTACTGTAAGACTCAATTTTGAAAGCATTCTTAGTACCAAGACAGATAAGACTTAGAATATTATGTTACATTTTCAGGGTTATTTATATGAACTTTGTTATTTATAATAACAAAGAATTTAGGGAAGGAAGGTGTAGGAAGGAAGGACAGAGAGAGAGAAGAGAAGGACAGAGATAGAAAGAAAAAGAGAAAGAGAAAGAAAAAAAAAAGAAAAAATTTCTCCCAGACACTTGGTCCTGGGAGAAAAACTGGTCAGTCGTGCTGCTATGTCCATGACCAGCCTCCCTTCCCTTCTCTGTGTTTCTTGCTGCGGAGTGAAAGGACAGCACAGTGATTAGTGCTTTCTAAATCCCCAAGAGCATCACTGCCTTTCACGGAAAGGACGAATGAGCTCTGTCATCAATGCATCCGGGTCCCTCTTCTTAGGGCAGCGACGCTCCCATAGCATTGTACTGAGTCAGGATGCCAGTTGCAGAAAGAAGAGCCTCGTGATCAAGGGGTAGATTAGTGCCGGTTAGCATGTCGGCGATGGGCTACGGGGCGACTGTCTGCCCCTCGAGTGCCCCTGCAGGTCTTCCGCAGGAATCCTTCCTCTGGTTGTCTGGCTTCCCCCTGGCAGATAGATGCTTACCGCACCATCTTTCCGGCTGCTCTCAGCTGCTCGCGTGATGCGTGGGCGGGTGCACTCTCCACTCAAATCCAGGCAAAATCCAGCTCCCGCAGACAACTACCCACTTCCCCACACAGCCAGTCTCTCCTCTCCGGAGGCTGAGGTTCTGCCAGGTGGGACTATACTAGGAACAATGGCGCTGTCGTGGCCGCAGGGATGCAGCGCTGGCAGGGAGAGAGACCATGTACGTTCCCTGGGCACCGGTCCAAAACGAAGAGAAGAGCATAGCAAATGCTGCTTCAACTTCGTGTTTGCATCCGAGGTCCGGGAGGACAGGCAGGCACGCTGCGCTTTACGGATGTCTTGGCACATTCCGTTCACCTTCTGCCTCTACCACTTATCTAATTCGTAAAGAAAAGAATGCATTAAAAATATAAACAATGGGTACTCTAAGGCCCTTTTTAAAATGAAAGAAGTCATTTGCCCAGACATTTTAAGAAGCAGAAATAAGAAGAGCAATGCAATTTTAAAAAAAAAATTTTAAATTTTATTGAATCACTGTGAGATAGTTACAAGCTTTCATGCTTGAGCAATACAATTTTTATTGTTTGTGATTAGTGCTTTCTAAATCCCCAAGAGCAAGAGTGTTTGTATTCACAATTTTTCACTCGAAGTCAGTTTTTACAGGGAGGAAGTCAAGCTGTAGCTTGTTTAGGATTCAAATTAGTCTCTAAACTCTAGATTCTTCAAGAGTGAAAATGTAAATGTGGAATCTAAATTCTTCAATTTTGGAGTAAAAAAATGTACATACATACATACATATATATATATATATATATATATATATATATAGGTGGGCCTTGCAAATAGTGTTCAAAGGGCCCAGGGGACCATTCCTGGAGGCACTCAACCAAGCAGGTTCAATGCTTGGACCAAGGATGGAGAGCTTATTATAAAAATCTTTATACCAAATCAGTCAGACAGCTTAGATAAAAAGGCCTAGTCTATGAACTATACAAACCATAAAAATTTATTCACAAGAGGAAATAGATAACCTGAACAGTGTATAAAATTTGAGACCAAACGCTCATTCCTGACAAGCTCTGGACCCCAAATGGTTTCACTCATGAATTATACCAAATATTTGTGGAATAAGTAAGTCAGTTTTATGTAAAAATTTTTAAGGAAATTAAGAAGGAAGTTCTTCCCAAATTGTTTTGTGCAGTTGGCTTACTGTGATGCCAAATAAAAAGCATAAATATTACAAGGAGGAAGAGAAAACTACACAGTGAAAATATTTCTTAACATTTTATAAAATCCACTGCTGCGATAAGTATGTATGTACATTTGTATGACATATACTATATACATTAAATATATAATATATTATGACCAAGTGGGGCTAATCATAGGAATTCATAGTTGATGAAACATTTGAAAATCAATGTATTCACCATTACAGACTCAAAGTAATAAAAATAAATTTTCTTAATAGATGTTTAAAGAAACGCTCTGCCAACTATTATGGAGGACAACTAAAATTTGATTAAGGACATTTATAGTATTTTAATATGTTTAATGGCAGAATCTTGAATACTTAAAGACTAAGATTTAGCATTACTCTAGAAAGGTAAACCAGCAAAGACATTAAGGCATGCAGATTATAAAGGGAGACATAAAATTATCATTATCCACAACTGATGTCACCTCTTTTGGAAAATCTTACAGATTTTACAAAAACCAATAGAACTAAAAGTGCATACTTGATGCAAAAATTAATATACAAAATTAACTACATTTCTTTCTACTAATAATGAGAATTAAAAACCAAACCTTTCAATTTATAATCTATGAAAATAGGAAATATTTCTAGTAGATCATGTACCAATACTGGCATATTGTGTAGATTGCCATGTTTTGGGGAGAAAATAAAACCTAAATAAACAGAAATAAACCTAAATAAACAGGAAAACTGAATTTTGTTAAGATATCAGTTCTCTCCAGACTGATTTAAGCTTTCCCAATTTGGGCCTATAGAGATAGTCCAGGGGTTAAGGTGATTGCCTTGCATGTAGGTAATCTTTTTTTTTTGCTTTTTGGGTCACACCTGGCAATGCACAGGGGTTACTCCTGGCT
The DNA here is from genome assembly GCF_027595985.1 of Sorex araneus. Lineage (NCBI taxonomy): Eukaryota > Metazoa > Chordata > Mammalia > Eulipotyphla > Soricidae > Sorex > Sorex araneus. The sequence continues at coordinate 164,756,489 of NC_073304.1, read as the reverse complement.
CTGCACTCAGGAATTACTCCTGGCCATGTTCAGGGGACCATATGGGATGCTGGGATTTGAACCCGGGTCGGCCTCGTGCAAGGCAAACGCCCTACCCGCTGTGCTATCTCTCCAGCCCCAAAATGTAGGTAATCTTGACCACCTCATTAGGTCCCCGAGTTCTGTCAGGAGTGATCCCTGGCCACAGAATGAGGAATAAACCTTGAGAATTGCCCACACCATCCTTCTCCCACCAAAAAAAGAAAAGCTTTCCCAATTAATAGCCCAGGTGTTTTGAAGAGACTCATTTTAAAACTCATTTGGAAATTCAGATAAGCTAAATGGTCAATTGACTTTGAAAAGAAAATAAGCTGAATTCTTTCTAGGATTTGACTTCAAAATGATAAAGTTCCAGTAATCAATATATTGCAGTAGATCTTAAAGATAAACAAATAGGTCAGGGAAATAGAAAAGAATTTTAAAATAGATCATTCTATACATTGTCAAGTCAACTGATTTTGATAAAGTGCAAAACTAATTCAGTGGAATTGTATTTCAGAGAAAGAGTCAGTAATTCTTGTTCAGGTCCACAATGCAAACTGTGTCCACTCTGTGAAGTTCTCATTGGTGCAATCACAGATAAATTATATGAAGAGCTGACTAAACAGTGATTGTTTGAATTTCAGTGCTATGAAGGGTTGAAGGACAGACTGCTTGCTTCACTTTCTTCCTGGAGGTTTTCGATCTGGGTATGACTGAGCATGTGGGGAGGGCTAACTGTGGCTCCATTTCCATGCATGTGCATGCTTGTGTGTGTGTGTATTTTATGTATTCTTGTCATACCCATTCTTAACTTTAGAATTTTGCGTGTATTGTTTGGATTTAATTGTTCATTCGACCATTTGTTTGAATTCTCCCGGAGCTTGGTAGTTAGTTGTACTCAGAACAAACTAGTGTCACTGGGTATAGATAAAAAGAGTCTAAATCTAGAACCTCACGGCCGCTACTGTGACCACACGACCTCATATCTCCTCATTCTCAGCAATGGAAAACAAATTATCAAGTGCTTCTTTTCCAGCAGGTCCGACTCTGGGGGGGGGGGAACTCCAAACAATAATAGTGAGTTTTTTTTGTTTGCATGTAATCAAAGTAAAGAGAAAGTAAAGTGAAATTTACCAACTACACAGGCGGGGTGGGGGGCTGAGAGTGGGGTGGTGGTGGGGAGGTTTACTGTGGTTCTTGGTGGTGGAATATATGCACTGGTGAAGGGATGGGTGTTCGAGCATTATGTAACTGAGACTTAAGCCTGAAAGCTTTGTGACTTTCAACATGGTGATTCAATTAAAATAATAAATTAAAAAAAAAGAGTCTACCAAAAGACTTTCCTATTTTTACCCAAGCGATGGAGTCAGTCAAGGAGAACCAGACTGCATTTTGCAGGTTGTAGGGATTCAGAGCCAGTCCACATGTAAAGTGCATGTTGTCCCATGTTTGGGACCATCTTCCTGGACACCAAATCTCCTCTAGATACATCATGTTAATGTGTGGGCAAACCATTAGGAAGTGCCTTATGGGCCTGTGTAAAGAAAGTGAATTTGTAGGTTGCAAAGTCACACAATAAAAGAAATATTGAAGTCCACAATCTGGAAACTCCTACATTCTAACAAGAATGTCAACGCATGAAGCACACTTTACACAAGGCAAAACTTCTCATAAGAAGCTTATATTTGATATTGTTATTCCATTGGTTTTCTCTCCAGTTTTTGTTCAGAGAGATTTTCCATAGGGAAGCAACAACCTCCTACCTCCTGTTCCTGTTCCCTCTTTTATGAAAGCCGCCCTTCACTTCCTGCTTTCACAGAGCTGATTTTAATGAATGGTGGTAGATGGAGTTGTCCTCGTCAGCACAAAGGCCTGGTTGGAGGGAAGCCACAGTGAGCAAGCAGTAAGGATACACCTAAAGGACTCAGTGTTAACATTGCAGTGAACAAACTGAGCTCTGAGCACACAATGACCCCCTACTCTCTCTGCCTTATTCCAGCAGCATTGAAAAAAGCAATGTACTCATTGGCAGGTGGTAGGCTTTATGGATTATTTAACATTTCTTTGTTAGCTTTTAAAAGACTTTAGAATTTTTATTTATTATATCTAAGTGGTAGAATTTTATTGTGCCCAACACCAAGTACTTGTTATATTACTGTCCATCTCTCTGTCTCTGTCTCTATCTCATGCGCGCGCACACACACACACACACACACACACACACACACACTCACACTCAGTTTTCATTCCAAACTGCTTTTCAAGATGAGCCATTATGTGTCAGATAGAAAGGGTGATCATTGCAGAGTGGCGCTTGGGTTCTTGGTGCCCGGGTGGCTCTGGGAAGACCAAGTGGCTCCCACTTGTGTGGCATTTCAGCTCCTCCCCATCACCCAGGGAACTGTTTCCGACTCTTCCCTTCCCTCCTAGGTGGAGATGGCTCTCACCAGCAGGGTCTTGAGCTGGAGAAGGGGTATGTTACAGTGGTCTATGTTTTGGCTTCGGTCATGAGCACCCTTGCATCCCTGCAACCCTGTCTCTTCCTCCATTGTGGACCAGAATGCTGGTCTGCATAGGCACAGCGTCTCTGTTCTGTTTTGGTTCCCATATTCCAGGCAGTGACAGAGTTCCTTTTTCAGAGCCTCTGTGTCGAGTTCTGGCACCCTCTATTTTCTCTGTGGCACCTTTGCCTGACTCCTCGACCCTTAGTTTATGTTGTGATCTTTCTGGCTGTGGCTCACCCTTGTGGCTCACCCTCGACACTGATATACATTATCTGTGCAGTGACACTTTCAGGCCTGGGCTCTTCGGATCTCTTAAATCCTCTTCCCTGGCAGCTGGCATTGATTTATCCAAGCAATGTGCTCCTCAACCATGGTGGAGGTGCTCAGTGGTCATTCTGGAAATCCTGCCAACTGACTCAGCACCCCGGTGGTACAGATCTAGAGGCAGCATGAAAGGGGGGTAGGCTCTTGTCCACATCTGGAGGAGGGAAGACACATGTGTGCTATGGACACTTTTCCTGTCTCTGACAATGTGGACCGGAGGATGCTGTCTGCGTGTGAAGCAGCCAGTGCTGGTGGTCCTGGGGAGTGTTAGCCTCTTCAGGTTGGGGATCTCAGAGCTGGTCCAGTGCCCCCAGTTCCTTTCAGGTCATTCTGCACTCTTCATCATTTCCCTCTGTTTGGCGTGTTTTTCTCTTTCAGTCCATTTCCAGTCCTTGTTTAGTCTCCAAGCTAAAACACGGCCAAATGTTTCCTGGGTTCATGATCAGAGCCTGAAGTGGGGTGCTCTTACCTCTGACAGCAGTGACCCCCAGATTTCTGAGAACTCTTGAGTCTTTTTAGGCATGACCATTCCAACAGTGACAGCTATTGAGGTCTTCTCACATGTGTTTTTGTGCCCACTGCCATAGGTTGAACCCAAGCCTCACACATGCAGGTATGTGCTTTCCCATGGAGCTACATGCCCAGCCCTAACTTTTAAAAATTATTTAAATTTTATTTTCTTAATAGTAGCCAGTATCACATCTTAGGAAGCTACAGGGGATATCAGGATTACTTGGGAGGTAGTGGCAAGCAACATTTTTCGAGAGTAGGAACTGTGTCAGGTTGATCTCAGTTTCTACATCTGGCATAGTACCTGGCACCTCACAAATGAGAAGCAGAGAGCCAGTGGTAGAGCCATGCTTTACATGTGTGAGACCCTGGGTTCAATCCTTGATACCAATTTTAAAAGTATGTTGACTTCATTAAGTAATTAGATGTCGTTGTTCTGTATATTAGAAAGCAGTTGGCAAGTTCCAGTACCCAAATGAGAGGAACATCTGTTTCTAGAAAGCCAAATTTACTCCCTAATTCCCACTACCACTTATTTCCAAGAGAGCTGAGATAATAAAGTGGGCATAAAGATAGTCTTCCCTGCTGTGATTCCGTATTCATACATGCAAGACAGTTACATTTGGGACTTGAGGGGATTTGGAGCTAGGTTTCTGGAAACCTTCTCTGGGCTCCAGAGTAAGCAGCCATGCGGGTGTCAGATCACAGCTTGCTGGACAGCAGGCATCTTACCCAGTGCTGGGGGACAGACCTGTCTGCACAGTTCTCCTGGGAGCTGGTGGAGAGCAGCACCTTGGGGCAATGCCAGGGATCCATTAATTTTCATCTCCCCAGCTCTTGGCTAGGAATTTGAGCAAAGCAGGCATTCAACAAACATGGATGGAATGGGTCTACAGGGGAATTAATGTGAGGCTGCTTTCAACTGAAAAGAAAAAAAAAGCCAGGCTCAGGGGTATAGAGAAGAAATTGGTGTGATGGGAGAAGGGGATGAAAAAGAACAAGCTCTCCCAGCACCGGGCAGGTGGCAAGCAGTGCGTGGACTGGAGTTAGCAACTCTGCCCTCACTGGCTGGGAGTTGCTGAGAGTATAGATCTTTAAAGTCTCCTCATGAGGCAAATCAGTGTAACTATGGTGACGGATGTGAATTATTTACTGTGGCCATCATGTCTCAATACAGATGTGAACTACTTACTGTGACCCTCATGTCTCAATATACGCACTAATATATCTCATGTCAGTTACATCTCAAAAAGTAATTTACAGAATAACCAGGGTCAAGATGCCTGGGTGTGTAGGGCATCTATTTCTTGAGCATAGATTTGTTGGTAGGATGGAGTGAAGAGATCCAACAATATATTTGGGTCATGACTTCTGCCCTTGGGAGCAAGGGAAGAAATGCCCTGGAGAGAGTGGGGGCTCTATGACCAGTCTAGGCCCATCCCTCTCTCTGCGGCTCTCGGTCCATCTTCTGCCCACTGTGCTTTAGGATGGTATGGTCTGTGTTCAGGCATGTAAATGGACTCTGACTCTCAGTATTCATTCCATACAGCTCATTTTTTTTGTTTTGTTTTTGGCGGCGGTAGTGAAGAATAAGAGAAAATTGTTTCAGAAGTTCATGAAATCATAGGAACTGAGGCCAAGACATAAGTCGGTCATGAATGACTGCTCTCACCTGGACATTTAGCCTGGCCTTTCAGATTAGAAATTCAGATTATATAATACAGTTTCACTGTGGAATCTTTCCCCAAGTGGGAGATACTAGAACTTTCCAGTGGCATAGTACCCTCAGGGGAAGTGGGGGGCACTATTTGTTCACTTGAAGGTAGATTTCTAAGGGGCATTGAGTAACTTTTTTTTCTGAAAGTGGGCCATAGACCAAATAAATTTGGGAACCTTTGGTTTAGCGAAACAATTACTTAGTTTTTTATGAAACTGTTGGCATTTTGAACTCATTTTGATCTGAGTACAAATCACCAGACTGAAGCTGACACTAAAAATGGACCCCCAGAAATAAGTGAGAATGTTGATGTTCTTGTTTAGTTATAGTAAGTAAAAATTGAGACTTTCTGCATGAGTAAATTTGAAAAAATAATGGGATGTTATATGTTTAATAACCAAATCTTAAAACTTTTGAGGTTTTATACTTTCATATAAATATTTCTATGACATATTGCAAATTTTTTTGCCTTACTCTGCAGGACAAGAATAGAAAAAAATGATTACTCATTCAGTAAATAACTGTTAAGCACCTACTGTGTTCCAGGAAGCAAGAGACTCCCAAGCTACATAGAAGAGTAGGTCACAGTGGTCCCCAGAGAGGGGCATCTTAATTTTTTTCCCAGTGACATCTTCATTTCTGTGAATATGCATTGTAAAGGGAGTGGTTTCAAGTCAGAAGCCATCCTTAGAAGCCAGCATTTTAACATTTTGTTGTAGACAAATCCAGCAACTGTTTTTGTTTTGTTTTTGGCCTAGTGACTTCTAATTTTGGAGTTTTGTGCAATAAAACTTTGTTTATTGTTAGATTAACCAAGAGTTCCTTTTAGGAGTGGAGGGAGTTTGGGCCCACACCTGTGTCAATTGAGATAATCCTCCCTTTTTATAAATGGGGCAAATTACAATGCTACTTTCTGATGTTGAATCAATGTTGTTCTGAAATAATTTAATTCACACTCTTTAATTCACTGTATTTTTTAAAAAATGTATTTTTGGGTTTTCTTAGCAAATAATTTCAAGATCTATACTAATGCTCCTGAAGACCCCTACAGTTCTCATTCTCTGGCTTATTATTGCCCACATAGGGACTCAAAGTTATATTCGTCTTTTAAAATGAAGCCGAACAATGTTTTTTCCCCCTACATCTTATGATTACATGAAATAAAGGATACAGTCTTTGACTATGTCATAAAACTTACCTATAAAATTATCTGAGCATGAGCTTTTGTTGCATGGAGAATTTTTATTATCATTTCACTTTTTAAAGTGACTTTAAATTTTCAAATAGTTTGAGAGGGGCTCTCCCAAGGAGTGTTTAGGAGACCCGAGAGCCTCTGTTGGCACATCTCAGTCGACCGGGTTCAAGGCAGGGGTCTGAGGATGAGGTGCCACTTGTGTCCTGTCATGTTGGGGATTATCCAGATCACCACCCGAAACCCCAGCTGTGATGGGGCTGCAGTGCAGGGGTCTCCAGGTTTGCACTTGGGGTACCATGTAGGACCCATCATGGTCAAATGCAAGGCATAGGCTTAACCCCTGAACTGTCTTTCTGGTTCTAAGCTTTCAAAATTTTTATTCAAGTTTGGTATTTTTTACAGTTTTTTTTAAATCAAATTAGTTACTGTAAAATTATTATTTCCTTAAATTTTCAAAATATTAATTTTTTATTGATTTGCAAAATAAAAGTTTCAGGGCACAGTTTCAAACCTCAAAAAATGTAAACACTGCACATACCACCACTGATACAATGTAATCATGCTCCTATAATGTACTGATTTGCAGGTTTTTTGCATTTATACTCTATAATAAAGAAAAGTACAAGAGGGCTGGGGAGATAGTACAGAGAGACAGAGCATTTGTCTTTCATGCGACTAATCAAAATCAGTTAAATTCCTGCACTCTGTATGGCACCCTCAGTCCCACCAGGAGTAATCTCTGAGTGCAAAGCCAGGAGTAACCCCTGAGCACCACCTGGTGTGACCCCAAAACAAAACAAAACAAAACAATAGTGCAAAATACTTAACAATACTAGATATGTTATTACATGAAATACATAATTTTGTGATTTATATTACATGAGCATGTTAAAACACATGTTATCATAGTGATATTCTACTTCAATATATATAAAATTATAATATGTAAATTTGACATGTCCTAGAAATGTCAATTCAGATAGTTCATAGAGTGTTGGTGAAAGTGAAGCTCTACCTTATTTATAGTTTATGCTTTTCCATCTCTGTGGTTGCCTGTGCTCTGCCTGCTTCTCGCCCACCCCTCTCACCCAGTGGCTTGTTGATGTTTCACATTTGTCCATATAACTAGTTGCAGGCACAGTTGGTCTCTACTTGTTTTTCTCTGTTTCACTGATTTCTCTGTCTTATCAGTAATTTCCTTTCTTATTCCTCTGGGTGTGCACTTGAAGCTCCTTTTTCCATATCCTTGAGTTGAATGCTGAGCATTTGTTTTCAATCTTTCTCTTGTATGCTGGCAAATGTACTCTAAACTAGAAATTTCCCTCTTAGTACTTATTTAACTGTATTCCAGAGCTTTTGGCATGTAGAGATTCCTTGCTTCTCAGTTTTGAGTAGCTTGTAATTTTCTGTATGGGATTCTTTTAAACCCAAGGGTCTCTTAACAGCATGCGACTAAGTTTCCAGGCATAAGAGATTAAATTTTTCCCCCTCTGTTGCTGGATTCTAATTTTATTGCATTATGAACAGAGAATATTGTTTGTATGATGTTGATGATTTGGAATTTAACACAAAGATTTTTGTGAATAGTTCGTGTTTGCTCCAAAACAATGTGTCTCCTCTGGTGTGAACCAATACATCTATTGGTTCCAACTTATCAGATATGCTATTCAAACATCTTAATATATTTGCATTTTTTTCTCTTTGTAAGTTTTTGAAAAGGTCATGATAAAAATTTTGTTATTTTGTTTTGTAGCACAATGTTTGTATAGTGTTTTTTAATTTTGATGAATACTTAAGTCCATACCTGTTCATTTTATCTTCATATTTAATTTACTGACATATAACATCTCTCATACCCATGGAGATGCCAGAGAATTCAGGACATTCTAGATGGTAAAAAACATGAGGAAATTTTAGTGACCAGTCAAATGTGAATGAGAAAGTAGCTATATGGATAACTCATCTCTTTCTAGCCTGTAAATTGGAGTGGATGATAGTAATTACTGTGATTTATCACAGAGAATTGTAAGGTATGGAAACAGTTCAGAGGATAAATATTAGATCATTCATTTCCTCGTTAAATAAATGGGCTTCTTATTTGCCAGGTGTGATTCCACTTTGGCAGAAATTTTTCAGTTTAGATTTTAGGTGGGCTTCTGTAACCCCCAAAGCACTAATGTATAAGAATAATCATAGTAGATAAGTTTCTCTGTAGTAATTGAAAATGGTAAAATTTATACAGGACAGACTGGACTTCAGCTCAGTAAAATCTCCAGTCAATTCTCTATCAAGAGGCTTAAGAAAACAGGTTACCATAATTCAACAAGTTACAACTTGATTTAGAAAAAATGAATAAGTTGTATGTTTCTCGTATTTGTTTTTTGGGTTTTTTAAAAATTTATTTTATTGAATCACCATGTGGAAAGTTGCAAAGCTTTCAGGCTTAAGTCTCAGTTACACAATGCTCGAACACCCATCCCTTCACCAGTGCACATATTCCACCACCAAGAACCACAGTAAATCTCCCCCCACCACCTCCTCACTCCCACACCCCCACCCCGCCTGTGTAGCTGATAAATTTCACTTTACTTTCTCTTTACTTTGATTACATTCAATATTTCAACAAAAAACTCACTATTATTGTTTGGAGCCCCCCCCTCCAAAGTCGGATCTGCTGGAAAAGAAGCATTTGATAATTTGTTTTCCATTGCTGTGTTTCTCATATTTGTACTGAACTTACCTGTAAAGCAGTGTTTTTCAGACTTCTGCAAGCTTATAGATACCTGAATGCTTGGTAAAAAATGTAAACTATTAGATTTTAAACCTGGAAATTCTAGAGAGCTGGAGTGAGCCTAAGAATCCACATTAATAAGCTTTCACTTTACTAAGATATTAAAACTATATTTGAAGTATGCTAGTGACCAGTCAAATGTGAATGAGAATTACTTAAATTCTTATTTAAATTTTAGGATGTTGAAATCAAACACATACACATATCCCACTCCACCCCCAAATGTATTACCCTGTGGACTGATAGACAGTTGACAAATCTAGATACTTGTTTGGATATGATCTTATTTTATAGGTGCTGCAAATTTGCTTCTTAAATGTATTTAGAACGTTCATGGTAAAGTATTAATAGCCTAAGGGAAATAATCTTTATAGAAAAATATGGGAAAATGACATCTTTACTTGTTCCACTACAGTCTCCAACTGCCTTGGTTCCTATATCCACACAAGGGTTTTAATGCTTATTTCTAGAGACTCCTCTTTCAATATTCTCAGGTTCAGCGATGTTTCATACTTTTTACTAGGTCCTTCCATGGTGGGAAGAGTGCTCCTGTCAGCAGTCTGCTGAGTTGGAAGAGAGTATAGTAGCAGTACTGCTTCTCACTCTCTTTTACAGTGGAGATAAAAATTTACCTGACCCAACTAAATTTTTATCTTCTCTTCTAGAAACAGTTATGTGCTGCAAGGCACAGCACCTTTTGATATCTGGAATTATCTTTAAAGCATTCTGGGGGAAATCTCCACGAGTACCAGTAATCCACAAGGGAATTTACTCCCCCCAATACTTAAGAAATTCCCTCAAATCTATTTCCTGCTGACAACTGCAGCAAGTTTGGGAAGCTCTTCAACTCTAATAATATGAGACTAGGTAGCTTCAGACCTGCTTAAGCTTAAAGCCTCTTCAGGATGCAGAAGTAGAATTAAAAGTGAAAATAAGACTAACGTGGAATTGAGTTTATTATCCAAGGGAAAGGGACAGTTATGATAGCAAATAGGCACCTTCTAACTAGGATTTCCAAGCAGAATGCTCAGTGAATAATGCAGTGAGCAAGAATAGATAATAGGCCATCATATTTACACCATCCAGTTGGAAAATTATAAAAATTTATGGGCAAGCAATGCACAAGTGATTTTCTTCATAAACTATCCTGAGCTGACAGCTTGATTAAATGGAAAAACATGTAGAAGATTGGAAGAGGGCCATGGTGGATGGAAAAGTACACACTGACACAGAAATTAGTGTCATCAAACTCGAGATTACTAGGAGGACTTGGACCGCACCCAGCAGCAAGTGAAGGGACCCTGCTATGGCCAGATGAAAGAGAAGAGATACAAGAGTTGGCACAGGGAGGGGGGGACAGGGGAGGGTTTTAGAATCTGCAATCCCAGGAGAGTAGAAGCATTTCCTATAATGAAAAGCAACCTTCAAGTTTTGATGACTATATTTAGTGGTTATATTCAGCATTATCTCTCATCTGTGGATCTAATGATACCTTAGCCAAACAGGAATAATATTCATTTAGTATAAATTGTGGCTACTAAATCCAGGCCCACAGCTTATAATAATTCTTTTTTTATGAGTATTTTCTTTTTGGGTCACACCCGGTGATGCACAGGGGTTACTCCTGGCTCTGCACTCAGAAATTACTCAGAGGACCATATGAGATGCTGGGATTTGAACCCGGGTCAGCCACATGCAAGGCAAATGCCCAACCTGCTGTGGTATTGCTCCAGCCCCATTTTTAATGAGTATTTATCAACTGTTTGATTGATTAGGTCTTCTGGGATTTTGACAGGGACTCTCTTGACCACACTTTCTTTTCATCCTTTCCTCCTTTTTGAAAATAAAGAGTAAACCTTCCCATCTTAATAATATCAGATATCTTAATAATATCAGAATAAACCTTCCCATCTTAAGTTATAGTTATTAGAGTATGCTCACTGTACCCAGGTGAGGTACCACTAACACAAATGAAAAGGACCAAAATGAGAAAGATGGGGCTCATCGGCATTCTTGTGGCAGATGTGCAGTTACTAGGACTTATACACTCCCAATGGGGGAGTATCTTCTAGTCCAAACCAGTCTGAAAATCAGTCTGGCCATTTCTTAGAAAGCTACTCAACCCTTATAATTGCACCCAGCCTTGCCATTCCTAGGAGTTTATTCAGGTAATAAAGATAACAGAAAAACATTATGCCCAAGATTTGTGAGCAGATGAGCAGAGCTGCTTTATTTGCTCCAGCCAGAAACTGGAAACAGCACTTATGTCCATTAATAGAGGACTGAAAAATTTGGTAGATCTCTGCACCAGAGCACTACTTAGCTATAAAAGGAAAGACTTTGATATATGGAACAGCACAAATGAATCTTATAGTTGTTGAAAGAACCAGAAATAAAAAGGGATAAAATATCCCATTATTTCACTTATTTAAAATGCCTAGAAAATATGAACAAATCTATAGTGACAGAGAACCATTTTACAATTCAAAGCATTCTGGTGATGTGTTAGAAAGGAAAGGGAGGAATTGCAAAGTTGGGTTGGTACATATGTTCATATATGTTCTTGATTTTGACAATGATTTTGTGGCTATATATGTATACATATATATATGAGTGTCACATCATAAGTTTCATATTTTAAATATGTGAAGTATATATTTAAATATGTGCAGTATATAAGTATGTCACTTATGGATCAACTAATTAGTGAGAAAAAGTTTCTACTGTCTAATATCACCATAAGCATCAGGGAAAGATGAAATGCATCTCAGTAAGATGCACGTAGATAGCTTGTGGAAGAAACCATGAGGGTTTTGTGATTACTGCTCAAATTGGCTTTGCCTACTTTTAGCTAACGAAATATGTAATTTGTGGCCAGCCAGCAAGGAAAAATTGCAGGATGACTGTAAAAGCCTGGGTGTGTTGAGTGTCACAAACACAAACGACTAGGTATATAAGAACATCCCAGTTGGTAACACTAACCCTGAATTAAGAGAAATTCATTGGTACTTCTTCCCATGCATTATTGACAAACTCAGCTGCTTGTGCTGGGCTGGGTGAGCCCCTTTTTTTTCTCTGAATGTGTTGATTAGATATATTAATTCCATAGAGATTTTGCACATAGGTGCAAATCTCCATTATTGCGAAGCTTTTTCCTCTTAGTCCTAGAGTAGATGGTTGTCTGCTGCTTGAAAAAAGGTTTTGATGTTCTTTTTTTTAAAAAAAAAAATAATGTTTCTCATGTATTAAAGCTCTCTGGCCACTACCCCATGCATCAAGTAAGGAAAGATGAAAGAAGGAACAACTGCTTTGTCTCTAACTGGTATTGGAACAACGTCACAAATGAGTTATCTTTTTGCCCACTGACAGAGGTATTGGCAGAACCTGGCAAGCTCTCCGTGGCATATTCGATATACCAAATACAGTAACAATGATGGGTCTCATTCCCCTTACCCTGAAAGAGCCTCCAATGTGGCACTGCTGGGAAGAACAAGAAAAGAGAGGCTGCTAAAATCTCAGGGCTAGGACGAATGGAGATGTTACTAGAACCCGCTCAAGAAAATCGATGATCAACATGATGACAGTGATACAGTGATACCGTGACAGAGGTATTGCTTGGACAAGTTTTAAGCCTACAGCATTTGCTTTCAACGTAGAGTCTGTGGCCACACCCAAGGCACTTAGAAAGTCTGTGGCTAGGCCCAGGAATACACATTTCCTAAATAGTTTGTGTAATGCTGAGGGTCAGAGACCACGACAATCAAAAAGATGTCTTCTCTCTATCATTTCTCCAAATGACAGGCTATTAAATTCACCAAACAGCTTCTTAACAAAGTCCTGAAATCTTTTAAAATTATATGCACAGTTCTTTGTTCTTTCCCGAGGAACAAATTCTAACCCACTTGTATTGTTTCGTCCACCAGAACAGTCAGCCACAAAGATAGTCTTGACTAGCACCAGCAGCCTCCGAGTTTAGGGATAATGGAAATTATCACAGGCTCACAAGATAGGCCCCCTGTGGCACCTGCATTCATTACTGTGTGGGATAATAGCTTGGATGAGCCTGTGTGCTCACATCAGTTCAAATGTGGGCTGGTTAAGGAAGGGAGCACCCCAAGTGCAGATTCCAGAACATGTTAGAAATAACCACTACAAGATGTTCTGGAATTGAGCTATGATATTAGCCTCACAGATATTGGCAGACATCCTTTTCTGTGATAAAACCAAAAAGGCAATGGAATTTATTATACTATTTAGTTAGGGGATTAAGGGGAAAAAATTCACCCCAAACCAAAAACTATACAGAGTAAACAAAGAACCTCTATTGCTTTCCACAGAGGAACTAAAACAAAAGTCTTATGAGAGGAACTGCTCTTCTTCCTGGACTGCATACCCTCATCCTGACCCCAGCATCTGCACAGACACCCACCATCACTGCCCTCTCTCCATCAGTTGGGGCGTCCTGACTGAGCTTGCCTGCACTGACCTTTTGCTTGTTCCTTTCTCTCCTTTACCTACCTCACCCTCCAGGCCTGGTGGGGAGAGTTGGAGGACCAGAACCTTCCGACATAGGCTCCCCCCACTCATAAGGAGTCAAACTACTCCCTGTCAATTCCCTTCACCCTCCATACCCCTTAACCTGTTGTTTTCCTGGATTCACCTCGGTTTTGTGTGTGTTGATATTCTACATAGAAGTGATACCATTTAGCATCTGTTCTGACTTATTTACTTGATCCCGATGCCCTGGAAGTCCATTTGTATGGCCACAAATGACATTTCCTTTTTATGGCTGAGTAATACTCCATTGTTTATCTCTAGCTATCTACAATGTTTTCATTCATTGTGGCACTGTAGCACTGTCATCCCATTGTTCATCGATTTGTTGGAGTGGGCACCAGTAACATCTCCATTGTGAGACTTGTAACTGTTTTTGGCATATTGAATATACCCTAGGTAGCTTGCCAGGCTCTGCCATGTGGGTAGGATACTCTTGGTAGCTTGCCAGGCCCTCCAAGAGGAATCGAACCCGGGTCAGCCGCATACAAGGCAAATGCCTCAAACCCACTGTGCTATCGCTCCAGTCCCACTAATATTGTTTCCATGCCTAAAAAATCTGTAGATGATTCAGCAGTGATCATGGCTATAGTTTCCAGTTAGTGTATTTGTTTCCTCCAGATAAATATCCAGAAATGGAGTTGCTGGATCACATGATAATTATATTTAATTAATGGAGGAACTTTCATGCTGTTTTCTAAAGAAGATGGATCAATGTACTTTCTCACCAATGGTCCTGAGGGTTCCCTGTATCTACATCATCACCACAATTTCTTCCTTCCTTCCTTCCTTCCTTCCTTCCTTCCTTCCTTCCTTCCTTCCTTCCTTCCTTCCTTCCTTCCTTCCTTCCTTCCTTCCTTCCTTCCTTCCTTCCTTCCTTCCTTCCTTCCTTCCCTCCCTCCCTCCCTCTTTCCTTCCTTTCTTCCTTTCTTTCTTTCTTTCTTTCTTTCTTTCTTTCTTTCTTTCTTTCTTTCTTTCTTTCTTTCTTTCTTTCTTTCTTTCTTTCTTTCTTTCTTTCTTTCTTTCTTTCTTTCTTTTTTTCCTTCCTTCCTTCCTTCCTTCCTTCCTTCCTTCCTTCCTTCCTTCCTTCCTTCCTTCCTTCCTTCCTTCCTTCCTTCCTTCCTTCCTTCCTTCCTTCCTTCCTTCCTTCCTTTCTCTCTTTCTTTCTCTCTCTTTCTTTCTCTCTTTTCCTGCAGCTCTTTGCCACTTACATGTCTTCTTTAGGAAAATGTCTATTCAGATCTTCTGCTCATTTGAAAAATTGGGTTGTCTCTATTTTCTTTGTTTTTGCTATTAAGTTTTATGAGTTCATTATATACATTTATGTTAATCCTGTCTCAGATAAATGATTTGCTAATATTTTCTTTTATTTGGTAGGCTGCCTTGTCATCTTGTTGATGGTTTTCACCGCTGTGTTTATTGTTCATTTTGTTACTGTAAAGTACTTTTATAATATTACAGAAAAATGATTTTATGAAAGGCTCCCCAAAGTGTTATGTATCATTTGGGGGACTTCTGTGGAGAGGCAATAAGTATTTTTCCTTGAGTGTTGAGCTTCTATATCCATGACATATCCATTTCATCAAAGAATATTCATGCTTTATGCCTCGTTTGCATGGTATTGTTCTGTGGACTTCTGTGAAACCTCAAGAATCAGGTTGGGAGAATATTTAGCCATAAAGAGCAGCTGCTCTTTATAAAGTGACATCAGGTATCAACACATTTGTGAGCAAAAGTTGGGAACTCTTGACATTTCAGCATATTTGCTAAGACTTAATTATCTTTATCCATGACTAACTCTTGATCAGCTTTAAGAACTGGCCCTTGGCAGCTTGGAAGAACAAGAAAGGGAACTATTAAAGGCTATACTAACCTGAATCCAGAGTGAGATTTTTTTTCTTTTTTGGGTCACACCCAGCTATGCACAGGTATTACTCCTGGCGTTGCACTTAGGAATTACTCCTGGTGTTGCTGGGGGACCATATGGGATGCTGGGAATCGAATACACGTCGGCCGCGTGCAAGGAAAATGCCTTACCTGCCACCTGAGTGCTATCACTCCAGCCCCCCAGAGTGAGAATTTTAGAAACTCTGCATCCAACAGCTTATCCATAGTCAGTTTTAAAATGTTAGCAGGTCTGGTAGATAATTAGATAAAGGAAATACCTTGCATGTGTGAGGCCTCAGTTTGATTCTTGGCACCATGTGGCCCCTGACCACAGCTGGATATGGCCCTAGTGACCCCAGCACTGCCAAATCTGGTCACCAAACTGCCAAACTCCTAACCAGGAATAGCCTTGGCCCCCCTAGTACTATGGGGTGTGGCCCAAATAAAAGTGATTGAGGTCAAGTAGGCACATTTGTTGTAATGGCATAATTAATTAGTTACTGTGTTAAAAATATGTCTGAGGTTTGGCTAATTGGTTCATTCAGTGAGTTCACAGCTCCTGCTATGTGCTTGGCACTAGGCCGGATTTAAGTATCAAGTAGGTTATTCACCTGAGCTCATAAAATTAGTCAAAAAAAAAATCTTAGAATGAATCTCTACTGAGGAGTTGACTGTGGTTGGATGTGGATTTCTAGTTACCTCCGGGTGAGGCTGGCCCTGAACACCTTGCTTAACCTAGCGGGCCCTGAGTCTTCACTGCTCCCCCACGCACAGGTCTCTCCCTCCCCTGAGTTGCACTTGGTCCTGGGGACGTGCCTCTCCTGCAGAGGAGGGAGCTAAGACTTGTACAGGGGCAGGTACTTGCCCCGGTCAGTGTTACAGAAGCAGGTCCATGATGGGCATTCCATGGCTCCCTGCACTGACCTTTTGACCTGCATTGCATCTTCTAGGCAGTGGGCATGGCTGGGTGCTGGATCCTTAGTAGAGACAGGTGCTCAGACTCATCAGTTAGACTCTGCATCCCCCGCTGCCTGCCAGCCCCGCTCCACCTTTTGCTCTTCCAGAATCCAGACAGCTATACTTGCCCACTGCCTTCCTAGGGGCCCAGCCAATGGGGTGTGGGGGCTTCAGGGGTTAGAGGCTGCAGGGAGAGAAGTTGGAGTACGAAGGGTCTTTCCCTGTTGCCACCCCTTTGTCTCTTCATTCCTTCTGGCGGTGTTTCACTCCCCGGTGGCTGAAAGCTTCTCTCCCCTGTGCCCTGTGCCCACCCAGCTCCTTTTGGCCAGAGGTGGTCCAATCATTCCACTTACATGGACTTTTGGGTGCTTCAAGCATCACCCATGGGTGCGCGTGTGGTTTATTGTCAGCAATCCCACTGAGACCAGGCCCGCACACATGCTAAGGAAGTGGGGAGGCCATGCCTGCCACTGAAAGGTGCTGGGATGTCCCCATGGCTCAGCCAGGGTTAGACTGGTGTTCTGCACGGGGTGCCCTGCTGGTGCGTGGCCTTCACTAACAGGAATGTGCCAGGTCCTGGGTCCTCAGGCTCTGATCCTCCCTGGGGTATGAAAATCCTTTCTTAGTAGCCTCAGCAGTGATGCACAAATGGAGACCATTCACTGAGCCTGGCTTTTGGATGGTAACTGTGATAGTTCACATTTGAGACTGGACATTGGAAGACAAAGGAACAGGTACACTGCTAACATGCTTAACTATCTTCTCAACTATCTTTCGGGATGCTTTGATTTTTGCAGCTCATGTGGTCTCCTGGCTGGCTTCATTCCCAGCTGGTTTCACACCCATGGGGGTGGGTGGGTGGCGCATTCTTGTATTTTCACACTTTTTCATGGTTATTTTTCTCAGTACACTTTATCTACCTCATATCTACCATTATCAGCAAGGGACTGTTGTTTCTCATGGAAGCAGCCGTTCCTTTGCATTTGGAACATCACACAGTGATGTCCCCTCCCCCGTCTCTACCCCATCATTCAGGTGTTGAGCTCCTGACCTCAGTGTGATGGTGTTTGGAGAGGAGGCCTTGGGAGAAAATGAGGTTTAGGGTGGGCCCCTTTGGGATAACATTGGTGCCTTTCTAAGAAGGACCCAGAGAACTTGCTCTTTTTCTCTGCCCTGTGCAGAGCATCCTCGCCAGGAGAGAACCACCTGGCACCCTGCTCTCCGCTCCCAGCCTCCAGAAATGTGAGGGAAGAAGGTATTGTTTGCTTACCATGTAGCCTGTGACATTCTGTTTCTGTAGCTGGTGCTGGTTAAGACCAGTTTTCCCCAGGAAAGGCATTTCTCCTGTACCATCCACATGAAGAGATTCTGGTATCACTATTTGAACAATTGATTTTGTTTTCACCTATCTCCAGTCCCAAACTGTAAGTGTCAAAAAACAAAAATAAGCCCAAGTCCTACCTTCTGTGTCTTGTGTAGGTAGGAAATTGGTCTCAGATGCGTCCCTTCCTGGCTGGGTAGCCGAGCTGAGTGATTTACTGCTGTAGGTTTATACTTTTCTCTTGGTCAATTGCAGTAGTTGGAATGGATGATTTATAAAGTCAGTTCCTATGTTGAAATATATGATTTGGTAATTTATAGAAATGGAAACTTATAGATAATCCCCGAACAATAACAAAACATTACCAGCAAAGGAACCATAAAGGCTGAGAATGCAAATTACCAGTCTGGTCTTGGGAATTTTTTGTGAATCTAGAAAGATGATTCTGGGGAAGTGCTTTGCAGTTAATCTTGCTTGAATTCTAACATTTAAATTAGGTTTGTAAGTATGAAAGAGGGTGATAATTTGCTCTCCATTTTGCAAGTTTGTACTTGAGAACTATTTGTGCAAATATTCAAGTGAAACATTTGGGAGATATTTCAAGTTATTCCATTAATCTGAACTTTTGTTTTTTAGGGGAAATAAATTTTTCTAATCTGCATCATTTAGAGGCTTTGTTATTCACCAAGTATTTATGGAGCTCTTAATATTCTCTCCTGTTACTCTTGGTAACATGATAATTTATCTAAAAATGTATTTTCTGAGGATCTTGATAAAAATGAATTCCCTAAATCCCCTTTTAATTAAGGAAGCTTCAGAAGTCCATTGTTCCCTGTGCTAAAGCATGCATCCTTCTTGGCATTTGTTCCTGCCTTGTGAAGTCCAGATATATGTAAGAATCCAGAGAAAGACCATTTGGTTGTATCTTAAAAAAATCTTTAGGAGGAAAATTAAATTTCCTGACTTAATCAGATAAAATTACTAAATTCTCTAAAATGTTAAAATAGAAAAAGGTTTCAGGCATTTGTCAGTAGGGTCATCACACTGGGTACCTGGGTAGAGTCCCTGGCGGAACATATACACACAACACACATGCATACACATCCTACTTGGACAAATTCTCTTAAATTAGAAAGTGAGTTTTCTGGTCTTGGCTCTGTCAGTTGGACATAACTTCCTGCTATCTATAGGGATATTGATAATGCTTCACCATGGAGTTGTCACATAGGCTAACTGTGATGATATGCAGGTTGGGGAATATTTGAAAAAACCCAATAAATAACCTCATGATGCTTAAATAAACATCTCAAAACCAAAAGAGCAAGACAATATAAGGTGTACATGATAGATTTTTCTTCTAGGGAATGAATCTATGCTTCACACATGCAAGGCTTCTTCTGCTGATCAAAACACATATGCTCTTCTGTGATCTGTATCCCTGGCTCCAAGAATCCACACACGTGTTTAGTGACAAAGGATAGATTAGTGGGTATAGGAACTTACCAAACAAGTGTGATGAACCTGAAACCAAAACTGTGTCCTGCCTGTCCATCATTACTTGTGAGATACTAAATTTCTTATGTGCACATTTACTAATTCAGTGGATAACCAAAAAGTATAGTGTCTTAGATCATAGATAGAAGTTGACTTACCTCTTTAATGCAAAATGTCCCAAGCTTGGCAGCACATGTGTGCAGTGTGATACCACAAAGTTACCAGGGTTCTGAGTTTGTCCTAGCTGATACTACACACAGAACCATAGGTAATGGTCAAGATGGTGATTCAGTCAACCCAAATGTCATTAGTTCAGGAAGGTGAAAGGGGTAAAGGTGGTACACCCCATTCTATAGGGAAAGTTTCCAGAAGGTTTTTTTTCCCAAGTGGGGGGAAACTTCTCAAATAATTCTCAGAAGTCCTGGGAATTACTGCTTTCATTTGCCAGTCAACAAGACTGAATCATTCAGTGCTTGCTCAGTCCCATGATGCAGTAGTGCTTGGGCTAGCAATGTTAGGTGCCACCGGGTCAAGACTTTCAGTGCTCTGGGGCCTCCAGGGCTATACCCAGTGATATCTGAGGACTTTGTGGTACCAGGCTTTAAACTCAGGTATTGGTGAGAGCCAAGCATGTATCCCTGACCACTGAACTATCTCCCTGGCTCCTTTATAGGAGTTAGTATGACACTTTATGCCACTTATAGCCAAAACCTAGCCATAGGCTACACCTATTACAAAGACTGAGGGAGAAATAGAGTTTTGTAAACTAGCCAGCAAATATGCTTATTTCACCATAAGTGCTTTCTTTGACAAAGGGGAAGGGAAGAAAATATAATAAGAAACCAGTAGTTTCAGCTTCAGTGAACTGTTTTGGCTAAGGTGATCAGAGAATATGAAAACTAAGTTTAAAGTTGAATAGGGAGAATTATTCAAGTACAAAAAATAGCTATAGAAAGATTTATTTCATGAAAGAGGTCTGCTTCCTTTTGCCTTGAGTTGGTATGACAGAGATCATTTATATGCTCACCAGTTCAACAAATCCTTTGACATTTTCCTTTTTTCTGACTATTTTTGAAAAGCTATTTCTCTGACCTTTATTATGATTAGGTTAAGATTCTTTGAGTTATAGTCAGTGGTCTTTGTTGTATTTCAGAGCTTGGAAATCCTTTTCTTCTTTTTCCAAGGCAATCACGAATGGCATGTCTTGGAGATGATTAGGTCCCTAAGTGGAAAAAGCCTAACTCCTTAGATCAGTTCTTAGAAGAGAATATATTGGAATCATATATGAGTGATTATAATAATATATTATAAATATATAATAAGTCATATATTTGCTATTGTATGTATCGAATATATAACAGTAATCATATGTGTAAAAAACTAAGGCTCGCCGACGGGCGTGTGCATTCTCGGGCTCTCTGGGCGGCTGTGTCTCACCACCTGCATTCGGTGCTCTGGAACCGCTGTGTATGGGCTGGATCGGGACGGCCGTTGGCCAAGGACTGGCAAGGGAAGAATGAGGACCAAGCTGGTTGCTGATTAGTTACCGTTTATTCAATCTTCCATCTTTCTCATCTCCCGCACTCCCAGCTCCGTCCTCTCTCTGGATCTACTGCCGCTCCTCTCCATCTCTCTCCTCCCTTTTTCCTCTCTTGCCCTTGCCCCTAGGTTACACACTGCCAGGTAGCAGAATCAACATAAGAAAGCCCTTCCTGAGAGCTGTTGGGTTCAAAGGGAACACAACCTAGGGGCATTCCAAAGTCCTTCCTGACTGCCAGTAGGCAAGATACCTTTTAAGGGTTTTTTTCCCTTTCCTTATTCCAAACACTCATTAACATATTAATATTAGTTATTTTTGTATGGACATAGCAAGAGATACATTGAGGCTTGCAAGGCAGCTCTCCTGGCAACATCTTGCCACAGGCTCAGACTACAGCACTCAGGCCAGATTAATCACTCCTAACCCTAGCAGGGTTCAAATCTAGTTATCACTGTTTGGATCATGACAACATTTGTCCATGATCAAGCTCTTAATTTACAGTTAAGCATTAGGCACGTTGGCCAGGCCCATCTTGATGCCAGGGTAGCACACAACTCACCGCTTGCCCTGGGTCCGTCTCGTCCCTTGTCGAGGGGGTGCCTTTTGGGGTGCTAGGAAGTAAGGGCAGCTGAGGCATATGTCAAGAGAACAGATGCCCAGGAGGAAAATATCATGTAGAGTCAAATGACTCCCAGGTTACAAAAGCATAGCATTTGCTAAGTCTTTCTGTGTCCATACAAAAAGGACATTGCTCTGAATAAACTATGCAAAGGACTAAAGGAGAAGAGAAAAACAATATTTACAAGTCAACAGAACACTAAGAAAGAAGCTACAAATAAACAAAGAGGAATGGGAACACTGTAACGGGAGTAACCCAATAAACCTAAACTACCTGAGACTATGTTATCCTACACATATGTTTATTAAGACACTGATATTTTTTGGTTGTTACCTTTATATAGCCTATACTGTTCTATCTAATACCGGTTTATTTAGAGAATAAATAAGGAATAATGACTATAGTAAGTGAAGTACAGTAGGCCCAGTATAAGATGATTGTGAGAGAAAGGTAATAGTGGAAGCAACGAGAACAAGAATGAATATTGGAGAGAGGGAGAGGGAGGGGGAGGGAGAGAGGGAGAGAGAAAGAGAGGGAGAGAGAGGGAGGAAAGATGGGAGGGAAGATGGGAGGAAGGGAGGTAATGAGGGAGGGGGAGGGGAGAAGAAAGACATGGGGGGGCAGACCCAAAGGAAACTGGGGACATTGTGGAAAATGGGCATGCACGGGTGAAGGGACTGGTGCTGGTGTTGGAACATTGTATGACGGAAACCCAATCATGAACAATTTTGTAACTGTGTATCTCACTGTGATTCAATTAAAAAAAAGAACATTTTTGAATAATTACCTAATACAAAGATAATAGTGCTCGAATTTGCATGACAACAATTCAGCTGGAGAGAACTAAATGGATTCTGCATGTATTCTAAATGAAGACACTGTTCTTTTATAAGAAAAGAAGGTAAAATGGAGCTAATATGATTGAAGGAGAGGTTAGGGGTCAAGATCCCTAGGGCATTTAGCCCCCCTCTACCCTTATTCCCACTCCCCGCCACTCTTGAGTGATTTTAACTACAGAACCCTAAGATCACAGGAGCAGTTTGAAATCAATGGACCAGGTAATGCTAAAAATCTTGACAGCTCTGGCATTTTGTGATTTTACTGACTTCTTACCTAGGACATGCAAAAATAGTCAAGTCTCAATCAAGTATGGATCTTTTAGAAATTAAATGTCACTTTGAGAAACCAGATGTAAAATAATTAGTGAAATTAAATCAGAAATTAACAACTGAGCAGAGCCAAAGAAATTAAATGTCTCATAAGAACATTTTAAATACTTTTCCCCCTGATTACATAGCTAACACATTACTTATGTGAAATTTGAAAAAAAATATATGAAGAAAGAGAGATTTTAAAAAGGGCATTTACAGACCCACAACACACACACACACACACACATACACACCACATGTTTCACTTATATTTGGTGCTATTAGGTGAAGAATGGTGTCTTAGGAGCAACTCTGTAGGGTGTTATCTGGGGAAAGGTGGGGCAGTGGGAGGGATGCTGTGCAGTAGGCCTTGAAGCCAGAAAGAAAAACACGCATCACGTGGACTTCTGAATGCTGAGCTGAGTTCAGGTCCATCCATACTCCCCAGCAGTGGCTGCTTCTCTCAGACAGCACATATTCCTTCCAGGTCAAGAATAAGGCACAGAATCCTGTCTTTTCAGCCCGAAGTGTAATATTAGAAGCAGAAAGACCCAAGCTAAGTGCTGATTCAGGTCCGCCCCTGGCTAGAGAGATACGGCCCAGTGAGTCTCCAAGCCTGTTCCAGGCCGGCGAAACTCCTTGATGAAGGGCCCTGTGTGGGAGGTGTATAAGCAGCCCTGGTTCAGTCTCAGCTTGATGACACACCTGCAGCATGATTGTGTGCCTCCCTTTTTTCCCCTCTAAAACAAGGGAGCAATGATTCCTTCTCGAGCTTTGGGAGTGATGAGTGTAGAGACTTAGGACAGTGCCTCACACCAGTTATAATTCTTCCACTGTCCCTGTAGTGGGCAGATGGGCACTTTGGTGTTTATTGCCGGATCATTGCTGTTCTTAAGGTAAATGTTTTCAAAGCACTTGGATTCCAGTTGTGACATGGCCATTATAGCCAAAGTTTGAAAATGTAAACCCTAGGTATGGTCACTGCTTGGCCTTCAGAGCTTCTTAGTGCTTGGGAACTAAGACTTGATTGCAATGTGGACAACTTGGCCATCTTCTACCTGCCCCTTTCTTCCCTTCCTTCCTGCATACCTGCCACCCGTATTCCCTGAGCTCTGATTATTCTGTTATCTATTTTCTTAAAGGTTCATATTACCTTTGATGTCTGCTTGTGCTATTCTCTTTCTTTTCTTCATGTTTCTGCTACCTTGTCCCCAACTTTGATTTGTATCTCACTAGCCCCTATCAGTATGCAGTTAAGTGGGTCCCTTGATGGTGGGTGGGTAGCAACCTTTTTCTGACTTGACATTTAGCTGCTGATATAATATGTTCCTATGATTCTGTGTGTATAGTTGTGTGAAAAAAACAGTATTTATTCTTAGATCTATTCAAACACACTGCCATTCACTAAGGACTGGATCAAAATGCTTAAACTGGATCAAAATTAATTGTGGTAATTTCTGATTTATGGGAAGATAAGTGGCTTTGGTGATTTATCTCTCTCTCTCTCTCTCTCTCTCTCTCTCTCTCTCTGCCATTCCACAGTCATTTTCCCTTTCCTAACACTTTAAATAGCTATTTTCCAATTAGTTTATATGAATCAGGAAGCTATCATCATCATTATTATATCATTATGTACTCTTTACTTAGCCTGATGTGTATCATGGTGGTTAGATATTTGTGGGATAAAAGAAAAATAGTAATTGTACATTTAGTGGTAAGTAGCATTTTTATGAGTTTGAGAGTATTACATGTAGGGCTTCTTGGTCACTGCTCATCTTTAAATGAAAAGGAAAGTGGACTTACACGAGGGGATTGACCTCCAGGTGTTCTCAGGGGCTCCAGGGTCACTCCTGGCTGTACTTGGCCAGCCAAGCTAGAGTTTCAGCATATGGGCCTGGTATGTGGTGTTGCCTGATCCCTGCATTGGTCTGCCTCATGGGGTCACCTGTGGTACTCAGAACCATGGCTTCTCCAGGAAAGATATATAGAGACCAGGTGATGTTGGGGATCAATTCTGGGTTATATTTAATGTTAATGGGTCCAGGCCAAAGCACCCCATTACTTAACTATAAGTAAAGAGCATGGTCATGGACAAACTCTGTCATGACCCCAAAGAGGTAACTGAATTAGGACCCTGCTGGGTTAGGGAAGACTAACCTGGCCTGAGGACTGTGGTCTGGAAAAAAGAGTGAGATGTCTCCAGGAAGAACCAAACTTTCAGCTTAATATATCTCTCACTGTGCTCATACAAAATGATATTGCTAGAAATATAAGAAGTCAATTGACTACGACTATTTAAGTGGATTGCCTGGAAGAGCCTGGCAAGCTCCCCATGGTGTATTCGATATGCCAAATACGGTAACAATAACAGGTCTCATTTCTCTGACCCTGAAAGAGTATCCAATTGTTGAGTAAGGAGAGGCCACTAAAATCTCAGGGCTGGGATGTATGGAGACGTTACTGGTGCCTGCTCGAGCAAATTGATGAACAACGGGATGACAGTGATACAGTGAGCAATAATTAGAAGTTCTGCACTTCACTCTCAAACTCAAAAAATGCTATTTATCACTAACTGTACTATTACTTGTTTTAAATATCTAACTATCATGATACACATCAGGTTACATTCTAGACATGTACCCCACCCCTTGGACTATCTACCCAACATTTCTTAAAAGTATGGGATTGGATTCATTGAAGCAGAGCAATATAACAATAAACCAGTAACTTCCGTGGGTATGAAACGTCACCTGATCTCCCCCGCTGTCCGTGCCCGTTGCTAGAGCATGTCTTATTCTGCCTTTCCTCAAGAATCAGCTGCTTTGCTATGTCTCTAGACTGTGAACTAAGCCATTGCCCCATGCTGCCCCAGGAAGGTAAATGATGCAATTTCTAACATAAATCTCCCTGGACTTAATTACTAAAATACTGAAATACAGAAATCCTAAACTGCGCGGCTGCTACTGCAGCCGCACAACTGCATATCTCTTCATTCTCAGCAATGGATAACTAATTATCAAATGCTTCCTTGTCAGTAGGGCTGTTTTTTGGTGGGAGGGGAAACTCCAATAACAATAGTGAATTTTGTGTTGAAATGTGGAATGCAATCAAGGTAAAGAGAAAATGAAGTTAAATTTATCGCAGGCAGGGGTGGGGGTGGGGGGTGGAGGTAACTGGGGTTTTTGGTGGTGGAATATGGGCACTGGTGGAGGGACGGGTGTTTGAGCATTGTATAACTGAGACGTTAGCTTGAGAACTTTGTAACTTTCCACATGGTGATTCCAAAAAAAAAAAAAAAAAGAATCAGCTGTTTTCCTGGAGCCCCACCTTTTGGGAAGATTTTTACTCTCTATAGTTTTTTCTATAGTTATGGAAATAGTTTTCCATTCGTTTCACAAATTACAGTATGTATTTGTTTCTTACTGCTCTTGTGACAAATCTTCACAATTTTAGTGACTTAGAATAATATAAATGTATTATGTTTCTAGATGTAGTGATAAAATGAAGGTTAAAATGAAGTTATCAACAGGACTGTAAAGCCATTTCTTGCCTTTCCCACATTCTAGAGATTTCCCACATCCATCGGCTCTTAATCTCTTACCTCTACTGTTGACTTCGTCTACTCTGTCTCTGGCCAACCTGCCTCCCTTTTATAATTATTTTTGTGGGTAGACTGGCTCCACCTCCACAAACCAAGGAAATTGTTCAAACATGAAACAAAACACATCCCTGATTACCAAATCACAAGGCAATATGTGGACAGATTCAATGTATTAGGGTGTGGGGTTGAGTGATACACTTCCTATTAATTATACCCCACTCTTCAAACTGGGATCTAAAATCATTCTCTCAGCAGAGAGACTCAGACAGAGTACCTAAGAAATTATCTGCTTCTTGTCCAGGGAAGATGCAGTTCATCATATGGAGTGAAGGTGATTGCTGAGTCTTATTCCAGGCCAGAGCTTTCTTGCACCTGGTTGTCTTAAAGTTAAAAAGAGCTGAAAGATCTAAGTTTATGTGCAAATTCCAGCAGGCATTTTAGTGGGGGTGTGTTTCACAAGGCAGCAAGAGCAGCCAGCTCTTCTAGTGAGAAGGACTGGTTGCTGGAGCCAGGAAGAAGAGTTAAGAGTATCCCAGATTCTGGGGTATTGAAATGAAACATATTTTACTCTTAAGATTTTGCTTCATGTTTATGCCTTGCTCTAAACTAATTTTTAAGCAAAGTGATCAGAATCTAAATTATATTTGAATTTACGCCAATTGATATGTGATATTTTGTATTTTAAAGCATATCTTAGTCAGAACTTTGATTGGTTGCATCTGTATCATAGCATCCCTAATGGGTTGTCCTTGGCATAGGCCTGTGCTCTTGGGCCCAATCAGTTAAGAGCAGCAGAGTAGGATTACTTGATAATAAGCACATTGCTTTGACAATCCCAAAGTGTAGTATAAGAAAAGAAAGATCAGTAGGGAATGTGGGTACAGTTATGTGAGACCAGGGCAGAGAAAGGGACTCGCTTGGTTCCCATCTCTTGACATGCATTTCTAATACCTGACTCGGGTTTTGTTTTTGTTTTGCTAACTTTTGATGAGTTATAGTGACTGAAGATTTATAACCATCGTTGAACATGGGATAATTAGGTTGCAGTCAAATTTCCAGTCAAAATAGTTTTCACAAGTGGCACTGAAAGAATAAGTGACCATTTAAAAAAAAAGTCTTTGGCATCATTATTATTTTTTTTAACTTTTTAAAATTTTGGTTTGGGGGCCACACCCAGCAGTGCTCAGGGATTATTCCTGGCATACTCAGAGAAGCATATGGGTTGCTGGGAATTGAAACTGGGTTGGCTGTATGCAAGGCAAGCACCCTACTCACTATACCAAGTCCCAACATTTTTGTATTTTAAATTTGTATTTTTTCTTTCTTTTTGTCACTTGTCATCCCATTGTTCATCCATATGTTCCAGCAGGTGCCAGTAACGTCTCCATTCATCCCTGTCATGTGCTAGTGTAGCCCAATGGCATCTGCTCGCTCCAGAAACAGGAAGAGCCTCAAATCGTTTGTTCAGGGTTTTGATGAAGAAGTCTGACCATCTCATTGGTGGGCGGCCACACGGTCTTTTGACATCCCGTGGAATCCAATCGGTAACAGCTATAGTCCAGCAGTCCTCTCTAAATGGCATTACGTGTCGGCCCATCTGATTTTTGATGCCTTGGCAAACGAGACAGTGTCCCTGATTCTTGATCGTTGACGGAGGTCAGAACTCTTGATTCCTTCTCTCACTTGAGTGAAACGTGATACTCCAAGCATAGCTCTTTCGATTCCTCTTTGGGTGCCTGAATAGCATTCTTATCCTGTTTTCATAGGGCCCAGGTCTCTGAGACGTATGTTAGTGCAGGAAGAATGGTGGAGTTGAACAGATATTCCTGGAGCCAGAGGTTCTTTGTCCTCTTAACTACTTCTTTGATGCTCTTGAAGTCGGTTTTAATTTATTGAGATAAATTACAGGAGTTTAATGTTTACAAGAGTATACATGTTTTAGGTTACCACATTTATCTACCACTGTCTGTACAAACTTCCCTTAAAGCCCCTTTCTCCATAAGTAGCTTCAGCTAAGAGTCTATAAAGTATTTATTTGTATTGGATGTTATCTATTCCTTTGCTTTGTTTCTTTAAACACTATAAGTGGGATCATCTGGTATTTGTCTTTCTCCTTCTGATTTTTTTTTTTCACTTAGCAGGAAACACTCCAGTTTTATTCATGTTGTAGCAAAAAGCAAGATTTCATTTTTTTTTCTTATAGATGAGCACTATTCCATTCATCTGTCCTTGGGTGCTTGGGTTGTTTCCAGATTATAGCTAGTCATGCAGCAAGCATAGGAGAGAGAGAGAGAGAGAGAGAGAGAGAGAGAGAGAGAGAGAGAGTTTGTGCTCTTTGGCTATATACCTATGAGCGGAATGTATGGAAATCCTGTTTTTTAAAAAATGATATTTGGGGACATCTCTACATGGTTTTCTATAAAGATTCAACAAGCTTGCATTCTCACCATCAGTGAGTAAGGATTCCTTTGGCTTTGCATCCTGCCAGCATTTGATGTTTCTGGGTTTTCAGATCTAGGTCATTCTTACACAATGCAGCAGTATCTCGTGGTTGTTTTGATTTACATTTTCCTGACAGTCAGCTATGCTGAGCTCCTGGTCCTATCTGTATGTCTTCTTGGAAGAAGTGTCTGTTCAGATTTTTTTCCCAATTTTTGATGGGGTTGTCTACTTATTGTTTATTTTTGTAAAGAATTTAGACATATTTAATATTTATTCTTTGTCAGATGTATGGTGTGTAAATATTTCCTCCCATTCAGTAGGATGTCCTTTTGTTTTAATGACAGTAAGCCCTAAGCCTGCTAGGTATGCAACCAATGCCCCCCACCTCATGCTAATAATCTTAATTTTTTTAAATTGAGAATAATTTGCTTTACATAGATAACTCCCTTACTGTGACAATTTTTATGATCTCGACATTTTTCTAATATATGTTATTATGGTCATCATACTATATACTTATTTCAATTACATCCCCTTTTAATTTAAAATGTATATTCTGTGACTTATACCATATTATTTCTCTCTCCCCTGGATTCCTGGCAATTACCATTCAATTCTATTTCTGTGAGTTGGATTTATTTTAAGTTTTCATTTGAATTTGAATTCACATAGTATTTGAATTCACATAGTATTGGTTTTTGTTTGACCAATTGTACTTAATATAATGTGCAATAATCTGTAAGTGCAGACATCACAAATTACAGGATTTCTTCATTTTTAATGGTTAAAGTATATTCCTTGTGTTGTTTGTGTGTGTGTAAACTTCTTGTGTTAACGGACATTTAGATAACTGATGTGTCTTGGTGATTGTTAAGGTTGTTGCAATGAACATGGATGTGAGTTGACTCTTTGAAACACTGATTTAAAATTCTCATCCACTATTGGTAAAATTGTTTTCTGATCCAATTTGGACTAGAAAGTATAAAAATATCTGAAAAAATTAAGAATCTAGCTTTAATATGACCCAGTTATTCTTCTTCTTGACACCTACTTTAAGAACACCGAAATATTATTCAAAAAGACATTTGATGTACTCTGTTCACTCCTATTCACAATAGCCAAGATCTAGAAACAACCCAAGTACCAAGAACAGATGAATGGATAAAAAAATCTATGGTATATACCTCATGCCACTAATATTCCAAGAGTAGTGCTCTGCATTTGATGGGATTTACAGTAGAAGGCAACCAGTCTTAGAGGAAAATATATTTTTACAGATATATATGCATATATGATATATATGATATATATACATATATATATATAAGCACACGAGGCTCAACCTTTTTTTTTTTTTTTTTTTTTTTGCTTTTTGGGTCACACCCGGTGATGCACAGGGGTCACTCCTGGCTCATGCACTCAGGAATCACCCCTGGCAGTGCTCAGGGGACCATATGGGATGCTGGGATTCAAACCCGGGTCGGCCGCGTGCAAGGCAAACGCCCTACCCGCTGTTCTATCGCTCCAGCCCCACACAAGGCTCAACCTTAAACAACATGTTAGTAATCTCTTATAGAAGAGCTTAATGGCCTCTTGATGAAATACAACGATCTTCACACACTTTCCTCTAAGGAAATTTTTTGGATAATTTTCAGCAGCTTATTCATAAAAAGCAATGCAAAATAAATTATTTAGGTTCTGCTTTGGGATAAGGGTTGGGATTTGGATAAACATCTGAAATGTGGTGTGTGAAGGTGTAATAGTGGTGGGATTGGTGTTCAAATATTAAATGTAACCAAGTATTGTGAACTACTTTATACAAATGAAATAAAATTATTTTTTAAAAGACCTCTGGTATATAAACCCAGCATAATACTACTCAGCTGTAAGGTATGATAAAGTTTTGCAGTTTCCATCCTTTGTGGATGGAACTAGAGATATCTGTCCAAGTGAAGTCAGTCAAAGGGCAAGGAATAAATAAATAAATTATCTTTCTAATATGTGGAGTATCAAGAAACATATTAAGGGAATAAAAATGGCCAGTGATAACATATTCTGAAAGTTTATAGAACTGAGTTTTTTCTAAGTGATAATGGGAATGGGGGACTCAGAGGAGAGGAAAAGAATGACCAATCTGAGTCTTCAACCTATTTTTAAATCTTTAACCTAGAGTTCAAAAGAAGTATTAGTTGGTTTGAATACTTTCAGAATATGTAAAGGGTCTTCACATAGAACACTGAGGTAAACAAATCCAGAAAGGATGTTTTTTCAGGTGCTTAGAAGGTAAGATGTTATCTTTAGGCATTTGGAAACATAGGCAGGCACTCAGTATCTGTTTACCTAAGAAAGAAAATTTTGGATTGAAGAAAAATTGTCTATATTATTTTGATACTCTAGTATTGTGGTTTTATCTTAGCACAATATTTAACTTTCCCTGGATTTCATGGAAAAATAACGAAGTTCATGGGTAGAATAAATATTTTTTAATCCCATGTATATATTTTATGTCTGACAGTAATATTCAAATAATTTTATTTTATTACCCCTTTGCTATGTCGTGGTATTACACAGAGTTTGAGTTTCAGTCCCTCTGTGACTTGAGTAGATGTTAGAGTTTTTGGGGGGTTGTTTTGGGTTACACCTGTCAGTGCTCAGAGCTACTCCTGGCTCTGCACTCAGGAATCACTCCTGGTGAGCTTGGAGGACCATATGGGGTACTTGGAATTGGACCCAGGTCAACCGCATAGAAGGCAAACATCCTACACACTGTACTATCAGTCTGCCTTAGATTTTAGAATATTTTTCATTGCACTTCCTAGATCTCCATGTTTAAAATACCCAGCTCTCTCAAAGACAGAACCATTGAATGTCTCTGAGGCCCCTGTAGCCTCTTGATTCTCAGTGGGAAGCTTACCTTCTACCCTAGCTCATCATCTAATTTCCTCACTCATTGAAGTAAGTTGAACTAAGTGACAACTTAGTTCACCGAAATTGGAACTGAGAAACCCTTTATTCCATTCCATATAGACTAAGCTATATCAGATCTACCTCCTCAAAGTCTCTAATTTTTCTTGATAGAGTGTGGATTTCTTACCTTGGCTCAAATTTATTTCTTGAGAATGAGTAATTAATGTGACATTTTATTATCTTCCTGCCTCTGTGCCACAACCCAGAATGGTCTTTCAGACACTTAATTGTGGTTTGTATCCCATTCTACTGGAAAAGAATTCAGTGCATCAGGATGAAAATCAAGCTCCTGGCAATATCACCTATGAATGTTGAAAACACCCTTCACACCCTTTGAAATTCATATTACATATTATTGATCTCATTTACTCTTAATGATGAAATAAGTACCATTATCACTACTATGGTGTAGGTAGGACATAGAGCTGAAACTTAAAGAAGTCAGGTAAAACTTAGCCAAAAAGACATGGACTCTGAGTAAGGGACTAAACCATGATTTGATTCCAGTTCTCTGCACTTCTTTTTTTTTCTTTTTGGGTCACACCCAACAATGCACAGGGGTTACTCCTGGCTCTGCACTCAGGAACTACCCCTGGCAGTGCTCAAGGGACCATATGGGATGCTGGGAATAGAACCTGTGTTGACCGCATGCAAGGCAAATGCCCTACCCGCTGTGCTATTGCTCCAGCCCCAGTTCTCTGCA
This sequence comes from Sorex araneus, assembly GCF_027595985.1. Classification (NCBI taxonomy): domain Eukaryota; kingdom Metazoa; phylum Chordata; class Mammalia; order Eulipotyphla; family Soricidae; genus Sorex; species Sorex araneus. The sequence continues at coordinate 164,724,191 of NC_073304.1, read as the reverse complement.
TTTCTGTTATCAGCATCTTAAAGTACTTCTTAGTGAAAATTAAGAAATCAGGTATTTGAGCATACTCTTTGCTTGCAATGAGAATATAATGCTTTAATAGACTGTGTTCTGTGGCCAGAGAGATGGTACAGGGTTTTAGGCACTTTTTTGCTCCCAGCAGACTCTGGTTAATTCCCCGGCATAGCATTGGACCCTCTGAGCACCACCAGGAGTGAGTCCTGAGCACAGCCAGGTTTGACTCCAAAACAAAACAAAATAAAAAATAAAATGAGCAAGCTATTTACAATTATGTAGTTAAAGAACCATAAAAAACATTCAAAATGCTCAAAATGATTCCTTCTAGGGTGTTGGACATGGAAAGGAAGATAGAGGGGTTAGTTATCTACTTTTGTGCATTATAGTGATCAGAGTACAATTAAATTAACTTATTTTGGGTTTTTTTTTGCCATAATCTACTACAAGTTCTTGGAGCTTACTCTTGACTCTTTGTTCATAGATCACTCCACTCAGTGATCAGGAGATCATATGTGGTGCCAGGGATTGAACCAGGGTCCACTGTACGCAAGGCAGATGACTTAACAAAGTGCTATCTCTCCGGTATCAGTAAAAGTAAATTTTACTGATAAAGAAAAAGTAAAAAAAAGAAAAGTATAGGGCTGGAGCAATAGTACAGTGGGTAGGATTCTTATCTTGTCCACAGAGAGTCTGGGTTAGATCTTTAGTATCCCATATGATCCCCCAGCTCTGCCAGGAGTGCTCCCTACACACCGAGTAGGAGTAAGACCTTAAAAGAATGAACATCTAAGTGGTGTTTGGTTGTGATGATATGAGGTGAATAAATGAATGATGATCTAAAAATAATTCAAGGTGAAAATAGAAAAGCTACTAAGTGTTCTGTTCCTACAAATATTTGGAGGAAACCAGGTAGTCTGTTTTAAAGTATTTTATGGTATCGCAACTATATTCAGAAGGACTTTAATGAAATATTTTTGAATAAAAAATTGAGCATGGGTAGTAAATGTTTCAACTTTCTAAAATAATGAGACTTTATTTTTCTCAACTATAAAAGTTATGGATTATGTGCTGTCTGTCTTTAAGTTCAACACTACTTAATTCAGGGTCTGGCTATACATATGGGAGATGTTTGCTAAATGTTTGGATGGAATTGAAATTTTTGAGTGTCCCAGAGGCCTGATTGAGTCAGGAGTTAAGGGAGGAGCTCTCAGTTGACTAGGTACAATTTGATTTCTCACTTTTGTGTTGGAATGAAAATGAAATTCACAAATTCCTAGAGGCTTTTACTAGCAGTGAAATTCCAAGCTTTTATGATTCTTGTCTGTAAAGGAACTTACTGGATTCCATGCCTTAAGATTACTGACCTACATCTGGATTCTAGTGCAATCCCGGCTTTCTTCCTAGCCTATAAATCACATCCAAAGCAAAACCTCTTTTAATCTACTCCAGTCCCAGCCACTTGTCAGTATTTTGTTAGCAAGTGAAGAATGTATCAAATAAAAAAGCTTTGTAATGTTGGGGAGATTTTTTTCCTTTTTTTTTTCTATTTGAATTTTTTATTCTCTTGTAGTTTAATTTCATTAAAATGTACTTTAAATGTATTATTTAGTAACATTAATGAGTGTTTTTTCCTGTTAGGTAGTGCTTTACCACATAAATTTTAAGGTAAATATTTCATGTATACTTACTGCTTGTTAGAAAGTATAGAAAGTACCCACCAAATGTTTCACCAGGGGTCAGATTTTGTTCTAAAATCTTCACTCATTAAATTCAAATCCTTTGGGGTTTGTTTTCTGATTCTGCTCTAAAAAAGTTCACAAGTTTAGCATATTAAAATCATGAAAATTTACCAGTTTTTTTTTATTATTCAAGAGCCAAGCATAGTCTTGCTAGACAAAAGTCATAGGGTCCTTGGAGGTATAATTCTCCTCATCCCCCTCCATTTTTTAATCTTTAAGAATGAATGTTTTTCAGCTTCTGGAGGTTGTCTACATTCCGTGGCTTTGGTCCCTTCTATCTCTGAAGCCAGCAACACAACATCACTTTGATGCTGCCACTGTCATCTTGTCTTTCTTATCATGCTCCTTATTCCACTTGTAAGGACCTTTGTGAATACATCAGGTCTAGCAGATTAACCCTGCATGATCCTCTCTTTTTAAGGTTATTAGCAGCTTTGATTTTATCTGTAGCTTAATCACCCTCTGCTTTGAAAGGAAACATAGTTTCTAGGTATCAGAAAAGGACTTGTAAGTCTATTCTCTCTTCCACACCTCTCAATCATACTAGGCTAGCTCCAGCTACTGTTCCTATGACCACAGACACCATCACAGTTAAGACAAAGAAAAGCTACACCAATTCCCTAGACCACAAAGCTGAGATTTGAGCCTAGGCAGTCTTGTACTAGCTCTCACCTTGCCATTTCTACTTAACATTGCATCATTCCCCACATATTTAAAAAAGTCTCTATGGCATCCTGAGTCAGCCTTCGCACATGCTATTTCTGGTGGCTGTACTGCTCCTCTGTATATCTATGTAGATTATTCTTTCTTAAAAAAATTTTTTTGAAAAGAAACAAGGATTTTTTTTGTAATTTCAGGCACTGTTATGTACAGTATACTTAATGTTAGGGGTTTGAACATATAATGTTCCAATACCACACCTTCGACCAGTGTCCCAATACCCCCAACCACTACCATCTAAGCTAATTTCTGTAGATAATCTCTGAGGTTTTTTTTATTTTATTGAATCACCATGAGATAGTTACAAGCTTTCATATTTGGGGTTACAATCACGCAATGATCAAACACCCATCCCTCCACCAGTGCACATTCCCCACCACCAATAACCCTTGTATAACCACCTTTCTCACCCTCCCCCTGCCTCCATGGCAGACAACATTCCCCATACTCTCTACTTTGGGGCATCATGGCTTGCAACACAGACACTGAGAGGTCATCATGTTTGGTCCATTATCTACTTTCGGCACACATCTCCTATCCTGACTGGTTCCTCTAGCTATCATTTTCTTAGTGATCCCTTCTCTATTCCATCTGCCTTCTCCTCTCCGCTCATGAAGCAGGCTTCCAGCCATGGGGCAATCCCCCTGGCTCATGTATCTACTGTCCTTGGGTGTCAGCCTCATGTGATGTTATTTTATACTCCACAAACGAGTGCAGTCCCTCTATGTCTGTCCCTCTCTTTCTGACTCATTTCACTTAGCATGATACTCTCCATGTCTATCGATTTATAAGCAAATTTCATGACTTCATGTCTCCTAACAGTTGCATAGTATTTCATTGTGTAGATGTATCAAAGTTTCTCTAACCAGTCATCTGTTCTAGGGCACTTGGGTTATTCCCAGATTTTGGCTACTGAACATAGAGTGCTGCAATGAACATATAGGTACAGATGTCATTTCTACTGTGCTTTTTTACATTCTCGGGATATATTCCCAGAAGTGGTATTGCAGGGTCATATGGAAGCTCAATTTCTAGTTTTTAAAGGACTGTCCATATGTTTTTCCAGAAAGGCTGGATCAGTTGGCATTCCCAACAGTGAAAGAGCATCCCTTTTTCTCCACATCCATACCAACACTGATTGCTTTTGTTCTTTTGAATGTGTGCCAGTCTCTGTGGTGTGAGATGGTATCTCATTGTTTTGATTTGCATCTCCCTGATAACTAGCGATGTGGAGCATTTTTTTCATGTGCCTTTTGGCTATTTGTATTTCCTTTTTGAGGAAACCTCTGTTCATTTATTCTTCCAATTTTTTTATGGGGTTGAGTTCTTTTTCTTATACAATCCTACTAGTGTCTTGTATATCCTAGATATTAATCCCTTATCAGATGGGTATTAGGTAAATATTCTTTCCCATTCTGTGGGCTCTTTCTGTATTTTGGTCATTGTTTCTTTTGAAATACAGAAGCTTCTTAGTTTGATGTAGTCCCATTTGTTTATGTTTGTCAGTGCTGTTTTATCCTTAAAGATGCTTTTAGCTTCAATGTCATAGAGAGTTCTGCCTACATTTTCCTCTATGTACCTTTTAGACTTATGCCTGATATTGAGGTCTTTATTCCACTTTGATCTTACTTTTGTGCCTGGCATTAGGCAGAGGTTAGAGTTCATTTTTTTGCAGGTAGCTATCCAGTTTTCCCAGCAACACTTGTTGAAAAGGCTTTCCTTTTTCCACTTTAAATTTCTTTCTCCTTTGTCAATGATTAAATGGCCATATATTTGGAGGTGTGTGACAGGATATTCAACTCTGTTGCATTAACCTGCAGGTCTGGTTTTAGCATTATACTATGCTGTTTTAATTACTACTGCTTTGTAGTAGAGTTTGAAGTTGAAGAAGGTGACGCCACCCATCACCATCCCCAACCTCAAACTTTACTACAAAGCAGTAACAATTAAAACAGCATGGTACTGGAACAAAGGCAGAGCCGTAGACCAATGGAACAGGGTGGAATATCCCTACACACAACCCCAAATGTATGACCATCTAATCTTTGATAAGGGAGCAAGAGATGTGAAGTGGAGCAAGGAAAGCCTCTTTAACAAATGGTGCTGGCACAACTGGACAACCACATGCAAAAAAATGGGTTTAGACCTTGACCTGACACCATGCACAAAAGTCAGATCAAAATGGATTAAAGACCTCAACATTAGACCACAAACCATAAGGTACATTGAAGACAAGGTCGGCGAAACCCTCCACGATATTGAAGATAAAGGTATCTTCAAAGGTGACACGGAACTAAGCAATCTAGTAAAAACAGAGATCAACAAATGGGACTAAATTAAACTAAAAAGCTTCTGCACCGCAAGAGATACAGTGACCAGAATCCAAAGACTATCCACAGAATGGGAAAGGATATTTACACAATACCCATCAGATAAGGGGTTGATATCAATGGTATATAAAGCACTGGTTGAACTCTACAAGAAGAAAACATCCAACCCCATCAAAAAATGGGGCGAAGAAATGAACAGAAACTTTACCAAGGAAGAAATACGAATGGCCAAAAGGCACATGAAAAAGTGCTCTGCATCACTAATCATCAGAGAGATGCAAATCAAAACAACTTTGAGATACCACCTCACACCACAGAGACTAGCACACATCCAAAAGAACAAAAGCAACCGCTGTTGGAGAGGATATGGGGAGAAAGGGACCCTTCTTCACTGCTGGTGGGAATGCCGACTGGTTCAGCCCTTCTGGAAAACAATATGGACGACTCTCAAAAAATTAGATATTGAATTCCCATTTGACCCAGCAATACCACTGCTGGGAATATATCCCAGAGAGGCAAAAAAGTACAATCGAAACAACATCTGCACATGTATGTTCATCGCAGCACTGTTTACAATAGCCAGAATCTGGAAAAAACCCGAATGCCCCAGAACGGATGACTGGTTGAGGAAACTTTGGTACATCTATACAATGGAATACTATGCAGCTGTTAGAAAAAAGGAGGTCAAGAATTTTGTAGTCAAGTGGATGGGCATGAAAAGTTTCATGCTGAGTGAAATGAGTCAGAAAGAGAGAGACAGACATAGAAAGATTGCACTCATCTATGGTATATAGAATAACAGAGTGGGAGACTAACACCCAAGAACTGTAGAAATAAGTACCAGGAGGTTGACTCCATGGCTTCGAGGCTGGCCTCACGTTCCGGGGAAAGGTCAACTCAGAGAAGCGATCACCAACTACATTGTAGTCGAAGGCCATGTGGGGGAAGGGAGTTTCGGGCTGAATGAGGGCTAGAGACTGAGCACAGCGGCCACTCAACACCTTTATTGCAAAGCACAACAGCTAATTAGAGAGAGAAAACAGAAGGGAATGCCTTGCCACAGTGGCAGGGTGGGGTGGGGGGGAGATGGGATTGGGGAGGGTGGGAGGGACACTGGGTTTACGGGTGGTGGAGAATGGGCACTGGTGAAGGGATGGGTTCCAAACTTTGTATGAGGGAAGTATAAGCACAAAAGTGTATAAATCTGTAACTGTACCCTCACGGTGATTCTCTAATTAAAAATAAATAAATTTAAAAAAAAAAAGAATTAGTTAACAATAAAAACTTGTTTTCCTTAAAAAAAAAAAAAAAAAGAAGGTGACGCCACCCATCTTCTTTTCCCCAAGGATTGCTTTAGCTATTAGTGGGGGTTTATTGTTCCATATGAATTTCAGGAATGTTTTGTCTATTTCTTTAAAAAATGTCATGGGTATCCTGATAGGGACCACATTAAATTTGTATAGTGCTTTGGGCAGTATTGTTATTTTGATAATGTTAATTCTCCCTATCCATGAGCAGGGTATGTGTCTCCATTTCCTAGTGTCCTCTTTTATTTCTTGAAGTAATGTTTTGTAATTTTCCTTATATAGGTCCTTCACCTCTTTGGTTAAGCTCATTCCAAGATACTTGATTTTTTTAGGTACTATTCTGATTGGGATTGTTTTTTAATGTCTCCCTCTTCTCATTATTTGTATATAAGAAAGCCATGGACTTTTGGGTGTTGATTTTGTAGCCTGCCACTTAACTATATGGACCTATTGTTTCTAGGAGCTTTTCTGTAGAGTCTTTAGAGTTTTCTAAGTATAGTATCATATCATTGCAAATAATGATAACTTGACCTCTTCCTTTCCTAACTGTATGCCCAGGTACTATATTGAATAAGAGTACTATATTCCAGTACTATATTGAATAGGAGTGGCGAAAATGGGCAACCTTGTCTTGTGCCTGATCTTAGAGGGAAGGCTTTTATTTTTTCCCCATTGAGAATGATACTTTCCATGGGCTTATACTAGATGGCTTTGACTATATTGAGGAAAGTTCCTTTGATGCCCATTTTGCTGAGATTTTTCATCATAAATGGGTGCTGGACTTGTCAAATGCTTTCTCTGCATCTATTGATATGATCATATGTTTTTTATTATTTCTTTTATTGATATGATGAATTATGTTGATTGACTTGCGAATGTTAAACCATCCTTCTATCCCTGGGATGAGTCCTACTTAGTTATGGTGTATGATCTTTTTGATGAGTCACTGGACTCTATTTGCTAATATCTTGTTGAGGACCTCTGCATCTGTGTTCATCAGGGATATTGGTCTGTAATTCTCTTTCTTTGTGGTAACTCTGTCTGTTTTTGGTATCAGGGTGATATTTGCTTCATAGAAACTGGAAGTGTTTTGATACTTCATGTTTTGATACTTCAATTTCCTGTAAAAGCTTAAAGAGGATTGGAAGTAAGTCCTCTTTAAAGGTTTGTAGGAATTCACTAGTGAATCCATCTGGGCCAAGACTTTTGTGCTTGGGGAGACTTTTCATTAATGTTTCAATTTCCTTGATGGTGGTAGGTCTGTTCAGGTATTCCAGGTCTTTTTGGGTCAGCCTTGGGAGGCTATAGGAATCTAGAAATTTATCCATTTCCTCGAGGTTTTCGTGTTTCATGGCATAAAGATTCTCAAAGTAATCTCTGAGGATCCTTTGAATTTCTGTAGTTCCTGGTGTAATGTCACCCTTTTCATTTCTGATTTGGTTTATTAGGGTTTTTTTCTCTCTCTTTTTTTGTGAGTTTTGTTAGAGGTATATCTATCTTGTTTATTTTCTCAAAGAAGCAGCTCTTGGTTTCATTGATCTTTTGGATTATTTTTTGGGTTTCCATCTCATTAATTCCTGCTCTGAGTTTTATTATTTCCTTCCTCCTGTTTGGATTAGGCTCCTTTTGTTGGTCATTCTCTAAGCTCTTAAGAGGTTAGGTTACTTATGTGGGCTCGATCCTCCTTCACGAGGAATGTTTGTAGAGCTATAAACTTTCCTCTTCACACAGCTTTTGCTGTGTCCCATAAGTTTTGGTAACTCGTGTCCTCATTTTCATTCGTTTCCAAGAATCTTTTGATTTCCTTTCTAAGCCACTCGTTGTCCAATAGTGAGCTGTTTAATTTCTAGGTGTTTGACTTAGTTTTCTGTTTGTGTGTGTGATTTATTTGTAATTTCAGCACATCATGGTCTGATAATGTCATTGATATAATCTCTATCTACTTAATTTTATGGAAGTGTGTTTTATGGCTCAGTATGTGGTCTATCTTGGAGAATGTTCCATGCACACTTGAGAAGAATGTGTCTTCAGCTTTTTGAGGATGAAGTGTCCTGTATATATCTACTAAATCCCTTTCTTCCATTTCTTCCCTCAGATGAAGTATGTCCTTGCTAAGTTTGAGTCTGGTTGATCTATCAAGAAGTGATAAAGTGGTGTTGAAGTTTGTATTGTGTTGCTATTGATATCTTTCTTCAAGTCTATGGGTAGTCTATGAGTAGTAAGTACTTTGCTGGTCCCTCATTAGGTTCATATATATTTAGTATTGTAAGTTCTTCCTGTTGTATAGATCCCTTTATCAATAAGAAATGACCTTCACTATCTCTTGTCACCTTCTTCAGTCTGAATTCAATGTGGTCTGATACTGGGATGGCTACCCCAGCTATTTTATGGGAGTTGTTCTCCTGAAGGATTGTTTTGCAGCCATTGACTTTGAGCCTGTGTTTGCTCTGACTGTTGAGATGTGTTTCTTGCAGGCAGCAGAATGTTGGTTTCAATTTCCTAATCCATCCTGCCACTCTGTGTCTTTTAATTGGTATGTTTTAGCCTATTGACTTTGAGAGAGATTATGGTTATGGGGTTTTGTCTCATTTTTATGCTGAAATTTGGTGTATTTGAGGGGCCTGTCTTGTTTTAAAGTAGCCCATTCAGTTGTTTTTGTAACCATGGTTTTGAGTCTATGAAGTTCCTGAGCTGTTGTTTATCTGTGAAACTGTGTGTTGTTCCTTCTGTTATGAATGAGAGTCAAGGCAGGTAAAGTATTTTTGGTGAGGCATTTATTTCATTGAGTTTTTTCGCTATATCCCAGCACTGTTTTCGGGCCATGAGGGTTTCATCAGACAAGTCAGCTGTGAATCTTAAGAATGCTCCTTTATAGGCCATTTCTGTCTTTGATCTTGCTGCTTTCAGGATTTTTTCTCTAAGGTTTTGGTCAGTTTGATCAGGATGTGTCTTGAGGTATTTTTACTTGGATTTCTTCTAGCTGGTACCCTTTGAGCCTCCTGAATGTGGTCACATGTTTTCTTCAGCTCTGGGAACATTGTAAGAATGATGTTTTTGACAGTTTCTTCTTCATCAGGGTTTTTGTCCTGTCCCTCTGAGACTCCAATTATTCTTACATTACTCCACTTAGCTTCATCACGATCTTCTCTTGCTATCTGTTCCCGGATCGTCAGTCTCTTTTCCATTTCCTGTTCTTTTCTAGAGAGTCTTTGGACTTCCTGTCTTCGAGCTCACTGATTCTGTCCTCAGAAGCTATTACTCTGCTGCTGAGGCCTTCCACTGAGTTTTTTAATTTGCCTACCAGGTTTTTCAGGTCTGATATTTCTGTTTGTAATTTTGTTTGCATTTTCTGCATTTCTACCTTCAAATCCTCTTGTATTTTATTGGCATTGCTTTCCATTGTTTCTTTTAGCTCTTTAAGCAACCTCAGTAGATCCCTTCTAAATTCCTTGTCAGAGAGGTTATGTAACATTTCATTGCTGTTGGGGTCTTCCGGGCTAGCCTCTTCAATAAGTAAGCTTGGTGGGGTTCTGCATTGCTTTACCATTGTGATGTATGTGGCTTAGCCCTTCAGACTCACTTATTAATTGTGTGAAATTAATAAGGACAATTAATTTCTGCTTATGATGCAGTATTAATTGAGGTGAGCTTAATGATTTATTGGCTAATGTGTTTCTAGGTGTTAAGCTAACCTGGTGAAAGTTCCAACTAAGAGGTAACTTATGGTTTTTACAGAATATGGAGGGGATAGAATAACTTGCAGCTGCTAATACAGCCGCGGCTCTGGGAAGGAGCCCTGACACAGGCTGATACCTGGATGAGATGAGCAGAGGGTGCCCAGAATGTTGCAGCTTGGGGTGTGTTCACAGTGTACCTCAATTCCCGTCCCCCACAGACAAAAGATGAAAACCGGCTTTCCTGGGGTCTGGTTAGAATCGCGGAAGGAGCCCTGACACAGGCCAATACCTGGATAGGATCAGCTCTGAGGTATTTTTCCCCATGGCCGTTTGTTATTCCCTTCCTGTTGCAAAGGATATCTCGTCAAGGATACTTTCCTTGATCTCTGTTTCTTTTTTATGAAGTGTGTTTTATCAAGATACTGTGATTTACTAAGGTATTCATAGTTGAATTTCAAGCATACGGTGTTCCAACACCAATCCAACCAGTGTCAACTTCCCTCCCAGTGTCCCAGTGTCCCTCCAGTTGACCTTTCGAGAGGCATATTTTAAAGGTTGATTGTTGTATTTAGAATTTCATGCATGCAGTTTTGGTTTGCTCTGTGGTTTAGATATATAGACGTACCACATCTCTACACTGCCAGTGTACCCAAAGCTCCTGATGCTTACCCTGATACATTCCATCTGCCTCTTATTCTTTCCACCATATATTTCTTTCCTTCTCTGTTCTTCTCATTTCTGTCCTCTAGGGTCAAAGGTAATCTTGGTATCCACCCCTTTATACTTTGCATTCCTTTGTCCTTTTATTCTGTATACCACAGATAAGTTATATTATCTGCTGTTTGTCCTGCTTCACTTAATATGATATCCTACTGTTCCATTCAGTTGCTGAGGAATTGCATGATTTCATTATTCCTTGCAGCTGCATAGTAATCCATTGTGTATATACATCACACCTTCATCGCCCACTCATCTGTCATTGGGTATGTAGGCTGATTCCATAATGCTAAGTGCTGCAATGAATAATTGGGTGTATTTGTTCTTTGAATGAATGTTTTTGTTACCCAGTAGAAATCAAGAAGTGGAATTGCTAGCACCTTTGGGAGCTCTATTCTTATTCTCCTGAGAAATCTGTATCATTTTCCATAAGAATTGAAAATAGATAACATTCCCTCTAGAAAAAGATGAGAGTTTCTTTTTTACCACATCCCTGCTAACACAAATTGTTTCTAGTGTTTTTGAGAAGTGCCAATCTCACTGATGTGAGTGATAGCTCATTGTTGTCTTGATTTGTATTTTCTGATAGTGAGTGATGATGAGCACTTTTTAATGTGACTCTTGGCCATTCATTTATTTTCTTCTGTCTGTTCACTTTCTCCTCCCCTCCCCCATTTTTGATAGGCTTCTGGCTTATTTTTGGTTGATCTTTGTGAATTCTATATATTATCTTGGATATTGACTCTTTATTAGGTCAATATAATGTGTTGAGTTGAGTACAAATATTTCCCCTTATTCAGTTGGATGTCTTAATGTAGCCCATGTTTTATTCCTCACCTGTAGCAACTCTTTAGTTTGATGTGGTCTTATTTGTTTAGTTTTGTTTCTGTTGTCTTTACTAATGGAGTCATATAGTTAAAACGCTTCAAATATTGGACTGGATAACTACATGTAAAAATAATATGAAGCTGGATCCATGACTCACACCATGCACAAAAGTCAGTTCAAAGTGGATCAAAGACTGTGATATCAGACCAGAATCCTTGGCCTCTCTTTCCCTTTCCTGGCCTGGCCTGACCTTGTTTTTGGGCCACTCCAGAAATACTCAAGGATTACTTCTGGCTCTGCATTCAGGAATCACTCTTGGCAGGCTCGTGGATCATATGGGATGCTGTGGATTAAAGTTAGGCTGGCTGTGTGCAAGGCAAGTGTCCTATCCACTGTACTCTCTCTCAGGCCCCTTGACCTCAGTTTCTAAAGGAACAGCCTATCAGTCTAGATCTCCATACCTGGATTCATTTTCTTCACAGGATTTATCACTAATTGACCTCTAATAATATGTTATTTAGCTCCTCTTCTGGAATGTCATCACCATAATGACAGGGCTTTTATTTTGCTCATCAATGGTATTGCTCTTTTATTTTTTTTATTTTTTTATTTTTTGCTTTTTGGGTCACACCCGGTGATACACAGGGGTTACTCCTGGCTCTGCACTCAGGAATTACTCCTGGTGGTGCTCAGGGGACCATATGGGATGCTGGGATTTGAACCTGGGTCGGCCGCGTGCAAGACAAATGCCCTACCCGCTGTGCTACCGCTCCAGCCCCAATATTGCTCTTTTAATAAATGACTTTTGAATAAATGAAAAGGACATCAGAGATTTTTTATATCAATGAAAGATATTTGGAATAGAATCCTCAAGTTGTACTTATTAGCCATTTGTCAATACAAATTTATGTATTTAATTATAGCATTGTTGCTGTTACTTGTGAGTATATGTGTATATCTATGCATGTATGAAAATATATGCATATGTAAAACCAGAATTTAAATATTTTACATTTTTCATTTTGTTATATGGTTTTGAACACTCTGAGGTACAATTTCCATATTAAAAATAATATTAAATTAGTAATACAATTCATTCACTATTTTCTATTCACTGTCCTTTTAGATTATGCACTGCTCCTTTTTAAATCAGGAACTGGTCAAAAAACATTAATTGTTCAAAATAAACTTAACCTTTCTGAGTTCACTTCCTCATTAGGAAAAAAACATACCTAGATTATTAATTAATAATAGCCTATCAAAAGTGCCCAGATAATGTATGACAGATAGTTATTTCTCAGTAAATTATTGGTTTCCATTGTTTTGGTTTCATTTCCAACATGTTCCCTTTATGAAGTAATGCCTCCCTCCTTGAACATTTGTTGTTGTTGACATTTTGTATTTAAAGATAAATACCCTGAAGTTATTTTTGTTAAATATATTTGTTAAATTAATGGAAATCAATTTCAGATAACTATTTAGATTACTTGTATGAATTTCCCCCAAACAAACAATAGCAAGTGATGCTATTTTTATGTTTTAGGTATAAGGTTTTATTATTTTAATAATTGCTTATGTCATTCCTATTAATATTTTAAGCATTTTAAGGCAAAATTTGCCTTTGTGCCTTAAAGCACTAAGAAATTTGTTTAAAACTGTGGAACGATGACCTCAGTCCTTTGGAGGCTAAGTGGATTGCTCATTTACTCTAACTTTGAATCTCCTTTGAATTTCTTAGAATTGGTGCCCAAATTATTTCCTCTTCGTTTATTTTAAAACAATTGGACAAATCTTTCTAAATTAACAGTTATTCTTAAAAATAGATTCATCGTCGGTTTGTTGCTCTAGTTGTCTATATCTTCCCTGGTCTCAATTTAGTCACGGCATCTGTGCAGAATGGTATGAGAGTTATTTATTACTCCACCACCCAGAGGGAATGCTCCATTCCTGGCATTTACATGCATTCCCTGGAACAGAAAAGCCAGATAAAAAAGAAGATCAAAACTCCATGCTTTGGGGACAGAACAGACTGCTTACCCTGGTTAGTAGCGAGGGCCCTCCTGCACCTCCTCTTCCTGGATTATAAATACATTTTCATGACTGTGAATAGTTTTCTTCTAAATCACATTTGTCGTGATGATTTGAATGCAGGGAAAGGGTGGGAGGGCCTCTTGGGCTGTCAAATAACTGAACGGCTAGAAAATGGGCACTCAGGATGGCCAGCTGCAGCCCTTGCTAGTCAATGACAACTTCGTTACTGTGCTTGTGGCTTATGTCTGTCAGGTTCCTGAGCTGTGTGGAGACCATTAGTCATGTGGGTAGATTTGTGTGAACAGTGAATGGACTAATTCAAGCAGAATGTTCATGATGCTGTGCAGTTCTATATTGCAATCACATTAAAGTAACATGGGTTGACAAGCCTATAAATGTTTCTATGTTATAGGGTCATGGTGTTGGCTCTCCATACCTCCCATAATGGATAATGCTGTATCTCTCTTTCTTTCTATCCTCTTGACCTCTTTCCCCTATTTAGCCTGCTCATCCACTCTTCCCCCCGGTTTTTAGTTAACCCTCAGGTCTGTCGTTTGAGTCCAGTGGTTTGTTTTCATTGGACAGAATCTGCTCCCTTGCCTTGCTTCTCTATATCCCACATGAGTGATATAATCTGATATTCATTTTCTCCTTCTTACTTAGTCTAACCCCTTTGGGTGCCCGCCATTTTGTAGCAGAAGGCAAGATCCTGTCATTTTGTATAGCTGGGTAGTATTTCACAGTGATGGAGCTGTATCTTCCATATGACTCACCTGTTGCTAGTGAGTGAACTAACATGGGGAATCAAAAGGTGCATATATTTATTTAGAGTTGTCTTGTGTTTGGTTAAGTATTTAGAAGTGGAATTTCAGGATCAAATGGTAGTACTAATGTTTAATAGTTTGAGAACTCTTCACACAATGAATTTGTCCTATTTACATCCCACAGTATACTTGGATTCCCTTTTCTCCACACTTTCCTGGCACTTGTTTTGATCACAGTCATTCTTACAGATGTGAAGTATGAGATCTCGTTGATTTGTGTTATAATAACTGATGATAAGTATTTCTCCTGTTCCTGTTGACCATCTGTACTTCTTCTCTGGTAAAGTGGTCAACTCTTCTCCCCATCTATTGATGGAACTTTTATTATGTTCTTGAGTTTTGCAAGTCCCTTATATTTCTTGGATGCTAGCCCTCTGTCAGATATATGGTATGTGGATATTTCATTGTGTTCAGTAGGACGTCTTTGTTTTAATGATAGTTTCTTTCACTGTGCAGAAGCTTTTTAGTTGGAAATAATCCCAGTTGATTGTTTTTGCTTTTGTTTTTCTTGGCTATGGACACTTCAGGTCCCCACAGAGACTGCTGAAGCTAATATCTTGGGAGTGTTTGCCTATGTTTTTCTTCAATTCATTTTTATAGTTTTTAGTCTAAAATCCAAGTTTTTAATAGATTTTGAGTTAACTTTTGTGCCTGGTGTGAGGAATGATCTAGTTTATCCAGTTTTAAATCCCACCCTGCTCCTATCCTCACCAAGAAAATAAGGAAAGGAAAAGACAATTATTTAATGGCTTGTGTTCTTGGGATGTAGCTCATAAATTGACTGCATTCCTTACATGTATGAAACTCTGGATTTGGTCCCCCCTCCTTTCTCTCTCTCTCTCTCTCTCTCTCTCTCTCTCTCTCTCTCCACAAAGTGCCTTAAATATTGTGTATCCTAATAGTTAAGGTAGAAGTACAATGATTAGTACATGTACAAGTGTATACACCTTACTTACTGCTGTGGATATTAAACAGATTGCCTGGGCCTCCCAGTTCAGTGCCCCTTGTTCGGTTAAGGTTTGGAAATTTGAACAACTCAGGATAGCCCTTTGGTTGTTTTAAACCTTGCATTGAATCACGCCTTTTAAGCAGGTACTTACTTCCTGTTTTGTATAATAAAGAAGACTGTAGGATAACATTGGTTTGTCCTTCCTGCCTGGCCACTGGGAGCTTGTGTTTGTTTACTGCCCCCCAACCTATCAATTACCTTTGTCTCCTGATCAGACTCTGACTTGTAAATATTGTATTTCTCTTCTCTTCTTCTTAATGTCCTTTGCATGGTTAGCTATTTCAGAGCATGGATACAAGAAGACAGTTAAAAAGACAAGCTTGTGGCTTGGTAGTCAATTGACACCAAGATTATATACCTCCTGGACATCTGCTCTGTCGACTTAAGCCTCAGTTAACCTTACTTCCTAGATCCCCACAAGCAGGGTCCCAACGAGGGACTGGATGGACCCAGGGCAAGCGGTGAGCTATGAGCTACCCTGACACCGAAATGAGCCTGGCCAAAGTGCCACAATGCTTAACTATAAGTTAAGAGCTTGGTCATGGACAAATTCTGTCATGATCCAAAAGTAATAACTAGATTTGAACCCTGCTGGGGTTAGGAATGATTGATCCAGCCTAAGCACTGTAGTCTGAGTCTGTGGTGAGATGTTCCCAGGAGAGTCACCCTATAAGCCTAAAAGTGTCTATTCCATGCCCATACAGAATGGTAAATATTAGGAAGAAGAATTAAAGATGTTAATCAAGTTGCAGGTCTAAGGAGAGGAGAAACACACCTTAAGGGCCATTTTGCCCTTGTGGGCTGCAGGTCAGGAAGACTGGAAAAACACTTTTTTTTGCTTTTTGGGTCATACCCAGTGATGCACGAGGGTTACTCCTGGCGCATGCACTCAGAAATTGCTCACAGCAGTGCTCGGGGGACCATATGGGATGCTTGGAATCAAACCCAGGCCGGCCACATGCGAGGCAAATGCCCTACCCGCTGTGCTATTACTCCAGCCCCTGGAAAAACACTTTTGATTATGCTTTCCGTGGGGGAGGCGTGGTTGAGGAGGCGTGGTGAGAGGATAAAAAAGAGTGGCTGCCAACAGCTAATTAGAGAGAGAGAACAGAAGGGAATGCCCTGCCACAGTGGCAGGGTGGGGTGGGGGGGAGATGGGATTGGGGAGGGTGGGAGGGACGCCGGGTTTACGGGTGGTGGAGAATGGGCACTGGTGAAGGGATGGGTTCCCGAACTTTGTATGAGGGAAGTATAAGCACAAAAGTGTATAAATCTGTAACTGTACCCTCACGGTGATTCTCTAATTAAAAATAAATAAATTATAAAAAAAAAGAGTGGCTGCAGGGAGAAAGGGATGGATTGATTGAAGAAAAAGGAGAGAAGAGAAGGAGAGAGAGGAGAGAGAAAGAGAGGGAGAGAGGAAACGAATACAGCAGGAAGAAAGAATTGTGCAGTTAGAAATAGGCTTTTTAAAAAAATTCATTGAATCATTGTGAGATAGTTACAAGCTTTCATGTTTGGGTTACAATATCACAGTGATCAAACACCCATCCCTTGACCAGTACACATTCTCCATCACCAATATCCTGGATATACTTTCCCCTTTCCCACCCTCCCCCTGCCTCTATAGCAGACAATATTATCCATACTCTCTCTCTACTTTTGGGCATTATAGTTTGTGTCACAGACACTGAGAGGTCATCATGTTTGGTCCATTATCTACTTTCAGCACACATCTCCCATCCCAACTGGTTCCTCCAGCCATCATTTTCTTAGTGATCCCTTCTCTATTCCATCTGCCTTCTCCCCTCCGCTCATGAAGCAGTCTTCCAGCTATGGGGCAATCCCCCTGGCCCTTGTATTTACTGTCCTTGGGTGTCAGCCTCATGTGATGTTATTTTATACTCCACAAACGAGTGCAGTCCCTCTATGTCTGTCTCTCTCTTTCTGACTCATTTCACTTAGCATGATACTCTTCATGTTTATCCACTTATAAGCAAATTTCATGACTTCATCTCTCCTAACAGCTGCATAGTATTCCATTGTGTAGATGTACCAAAGTTTCTTTAACCAGTCATCTGTTCTAGGGCACTCGGGTTGTTTCCATATTTTGGCTATTGTGAACAGTGCTGTAATAAATATATAGGTACAGATGTGATTTTTACTGTGCTTTTTTTGCATCCTCAGGATAAAAAAAAAGTCTTGCAAACACTGACATGTTGAATAAAAATTTCTCCCGGACATCTTCTCATGAAGAGAGCAGTTCTTTAAAGAACAAGCAGAGGAGTCATTTGTAATCACTTTATACTGAAACTACATGTTGGCCTACACATGCAGAGCAGTGTCGTGGCTTTAGGATCTATAAGGCATTTTAAGAAATGCTCTACAAATGTGATTGGGCATTCAGGCATTCTAGAAGTCAGGGCAACTAAATCCCACCCTTTGTTTTTTGCTCAGAGTTGTATTATTATTCTGGAGTTGTGTCATGTATCTTTCATTCGGGAGATTTTCTTTATATAGTTTCTAAGACTCACCAATGATTCTCTACCACTTGGAAAGGTCAGTGTTTCATTTGGGAACCTTTATGGGATTTCACAGATAGTGACCAAAGATAAAAAATAATCCTATGTTCATTCCTGACAATAATGTCAACTAATTTTCCAAAAAAAAAACAAAAAGAGAGAGAGAAATAGGCACAGAAAGAGAGAGAGGGTTGGAGAGAGCTGGAAGAGACGAGAGATAGAATAAATGGCAACTAATCAGCAACCAGCTTGGCCCTCGTTCTTCCTTCGTCCATACAAGGCAATAGCTGTCCCGGGTGGAGAAGTAGTTCGAGAGCACTGAACAAGGGCAGTGAAAGAGGACCGCCTGGAGAGCCCGCGATCATCCTGTTCATCCTTTCATGTGTAATCCCCACATGTGAAGGGCTTTCACAGCCCGAGAGAGTGGGGATTTTTGCAGTATATTTTCTTTGATTATTAGAAATAAAGGCAGACTGCACACAATCATGGCAGTATTTGAATCCAAACCAATGAGAGAACAGTACTCAGCCTTAGATAAGAGATAGCTGAATGCTCTTTGCTGGCCCATTGTAAACAGGGCCATGCCACAGGCTGTCCTACAGGCCCCCACCAGGAGCAATCCCTGCATACAGAGCCTAGACTGTGGCTAGATGTGGCTCCAATACAAAAACAATGAAAATATAACAGGGAGAAAATAGTTAGGAAAAAATCATAGGCATTATTTTTTTTACCAATTTATGATTGGTTTTATTGGCAATTTATTATTTCATTAAAAAATTGTTTTGTCAGTGAATCACCGTGAGGTACAATTACAGACTTACAAACTTCTGTGCTTATATTTCAGTTATACAATGGTAATGGTCAAGTATCCATCCCTCGACCAGTGCCTATTTTCCACCACCAATGGTCCCAGCATCCCTCCCACCATCCCCACCTCGTTCCCCCTCCCCCCACTCTGCCCTTGTGGCAGGCTATTCCCTTTGCTCTCTCTCTCTCTCTCTCTCTCTCTCTCTCTCTCTCTCTCCTTTTGGGTGTTGTGGTTCACAATAGAGGTATTTAGTGGCTATGATGTTAGGTGTACGCTTTCAGGGTGCATCTCCCATCCTGAGTGGATCCTCCTAGCACCATTTACTAGGTGATCCCTTCTCTAACTGAACTGCCTTTTCCCTCATTATGTGATGCCAGCTTCTAAGCTGTGGAGTAATCCTTCCTGTACTTATCTTTAATAATCTTGGGTGTTAGTCTCTCATTCTGTTATTTTACATTCTACAAATGAGTGCAATTTTTCTATGCTGGTCCCTCTCTTCCTGACTCATTTTGCTTAACTTGATACTTTCCATGTTGGTCCATCTATATGCAAATTTCATGCTGTCCTAATTATAACTGGTTTGTAGTAGAGTTTAAGGTTGAGGAAGGTGATGCCTCCCATCTTCTTTTTCCCAATAATTGTCTTAGCTATTCGTGGTAGTTTGTTGTTCCACATGAATTTCAGGAGTGTTTGGTCTATTTCTTTGAAGAATATCATGAGTATCCTTATAGGGATCGCATTGAATCTGTATAATACTTTGGGGAGTATTGCCATTTCGGCAACCTTAATTCTCCCAATCCATGAGCAAGGGATATGTTTCCATTTCCTCATGTCCTCTTTTATTTCCTGAAGTAGCATTTTATAATTTTATTTGTATAGGTCCTTTACCTCCTTAGTTAAGTTGATCCCAAGGTACCTGATTTTCTGAGGCATGATTGTGAACAGGATTGCTTTATTCATTTCACTTTCTGCTCTCTCATTATTTGCATATAGGAAAACCATGGACTTTTGGGTATTGATTTTATAGCTTGAAACTTTACTATACAAGTCTTTTGTTTCTAGGAGCTTCTTTCTAGAGGCTTTAGGGTTCTCTAAATATAGTACCATACCATCTGCAAATAGTGAAGCTTAATTTCTTCCTTTCCTGTCTGGATGCCCTTAATATCTTTTTCTTGCCTAATTGCTATTGCAAGTTATATATTGCAATATATAACTATATTGCACAGAAGTACTATATTGAACATAAGTGGTGATAGTGGGCATCCTTGTCTTGTTCCTGATCTTAGAGGGAATGCTTTAGTTTTTTCCCCATTGAGGATAATGCTTGCCTTGGGTTTGTGGTAGATGGCTTTGACTATATTGAGGAAAGTTCCTTCAAAACCCATTTTGGCGAGAGCTTTCTTCATAAATGGATGCTGGATCTTGTTAAATGCTTTCTCTGAATCTATTGATATTATCATATGAATTTTTTATTTTCTTTTGGTGATATGATGAATTATGTTGATTGATTTCTGAATATTAAACCACCTTGCATCCCCAGGATGAATCCCACTTGTTCGTGGTGTATGATCTTTTTGATGAGTTGTTGGATTCTGTTTGCTAATATTTTGCTGAGGATCTTTGCATCCGTGTTTATCAGGGATATCGGTGTGTAGTTTTCTTTTTTTTTTTTTTGTGGTGTCTTTGTTCGCTTTTGGTATTAGGGAGATATGTGCCTCATAGAAACTGTTTAAGAAAGTTTCTGTTTTCCTGGAAAAGCTTAAGGAGAACTGCAATAGGTCCTCTTTAAATGTTCGGTAGATTTCACGATCGAATTAATCAGGACTTGGGCTTTTGTTTTTGGGAAGACTTTTGATTACAGTTTCAATTTCCTTGATATTAATAGGTCTATTCAGGTATTCCAGGTCTTCTTGGTTCAACTTTGGGAGATTATAGGAATCTAGAAATTTATCCATTTCTTCTAAGTTCTCTTGTTTCATGGCATACAGACTTTCTTTTTTCTTTTTTTTTTAATTTTTATTATATCACCATGTGGAAAGTTACAAAGTTTTCAGGTTTATGTCTCAGTTATACAATATTCAAACACCATCCCTTCACCAGTGCCCATATTCCACCACCAAAATCCCCAGTATACCCCCCGCCCCTGCCTCCCACCCCCAACTGTATAACTGATGAATTTCACTTCATTTTCTATCTACCTTGATTCCATTCCATATTGCAAAACAAAACTCACTATTGTTGGAGTTTTTCCCCAAGGAAAACAGTCCTACTAAGGAAGCATTTGATAATTGGTTTGCCATTAGCATACAGACTTTCAAAGTAGTCTCTGATGATCTTCTGAATTTCTCTGGTTTCTGTTGTGATGTCCTCATTTTCATTTCTGATACAGTTTACTAGAGTTCTCTTTCTCTTTCTTTGTGAGTCTTGCTAGTGGTTTATCAATTTTGTTTATTTTCTCAAAGACCCAGCTCTTGGTTTCATTGATCTTTCGGATTGTTTTTTGGGTTTCCATGTCGTTAATTTCTGCTTTAAGTTTTGTTTATTTATTTCCTTCTGCCTAAGTTCCTTTTGTTGGTCTTTTTATAAGGTCTTGAGCTGTGAAGTCAAGTTATTGATGTGGTTTCTTTCTTCTTTACTGAGGAATGCTTGCAGGACTATAAATTTCCCCCTTAACACTGCTTGAGCTGTGTCTCATAAGTTTTGGTAAGTCCCATAAGTCTTGTCTTTATTCTCATTTGTTTCCAGGTATCTTTTGATTTCTTCCTTGCTTTCTTTCCTGACCCACTCATTGTTCAACATTGAGTTGTTTAATTTCCAGGTGTTTGGTTTGCTTCTCTGCATCTGTGCATGGTTAACTTCTATTTTCAGTGCATCATGGTCTGAGAAGATAGTTGATATAATTTCTATTTTCCTGATTCTATTGAGGTATGTTTTGTGACCCAGCACCTGGTCTATTTTGGAGAATGTTCCGTATGCACTGGAAAAGAATGTGTATTTGTTCTTTTGGGGATGCAAAGCCCTGTATAGACTTACTAGCTCTTTCTCTTCCATTTTTCCTTTAAGGCCAGTGTTTCCTTGCTGAGATTTATTCTTGTTGATCTATCTAGAGGTGATAAGGTAGTATTGAAGTCCCCAACTACTACTGTGTTTCTAGCAATGTCCTCTTTAAAATCTGTTAGAAGTTGTTTTAAGTATGTAGCTGGTCCCTCGTTAGATGCATATACCTTTAGGAGTGTGATTTCTTCCTGCTGTACATTTCCTTTGATTAGTAAGTAATGGCCTTCACTGTCCCTTCTAATCTTTTTCAACCTGAAATCTATGTTGTCGGATACTAGTATTGCCATCCCAGCTCTTTTGAGAAAGTTGTTTGCTTGAAAAATTGTTTTTCATCCTTTAACTTTGAGTCTGTGTTTGCTCTGAACATTCAGATGTGTTTCTTGTAGGCAGCAGAATGTTGGGTTTAGTTTCCAAATCCAATTTGCCACTCTGTGTCTCTTGATTGGTGCATTTAGACCGTTGATGTTGAGAGAGGTTATTGTCACAAGGTTTTATGCCATCTTTCTGTAGGGTTTTTTTTTTGTGTGTTCGTAGGAGTTTTTCTTGTCTTGCAGAAGCCCCCTTAGTCCTTTTTTAAGTTTGGTTTTGAATCTATAAAGTTCCTGAGCTGTTGTTTATCTGCGAAATAGTGTTTGGTTCCTTCGAATTTGAGTGAGAGTTTAGCTCGATAGAATATTCTTGGTGAGACGTTAATTTCATTGAGTTTTTTCACTATATCCCCTCATTGTCTTCGGGTTTGGTGGGTTTCCTCTGATAGGTCTGCTGTAAGTCCTATCTGTATGTGATTTCCTTCTTCGACCTTGCTACTTGCTGTATTGTGTCTCTATCCGAGTCATCCATTACTCTTACATTACTTATACTCATATGTCTTGGAGTCTTTTTATTAGGGTCTCTTTTAGCTGGCACTCTTTAGGCTCCTTGGATCCAGATGCCTGCATTCTCCAGCTTTGGGAAGTTTTCAGCAATGATATCTTTAACTGTGGCTTTTTCACTGAGGTTGCCTCCCTGTCCTTCTGGTACTCCAATAATTGTTATGTTGTTCCTCTTGGATTCATATCCTAGGACAGTGATTCGCCCTAGGGCTATTTTGAGATCTTTTCCCATGGTTTGTTGTTGTCTGTAAGCTTTCTGATGCTCATCTTCAAGCTCACTGATTCTTTCTTCGGCTGTAGCCATTCTACTGTTGAGGGTACTCACTGAGTTTTGTATTTCATCTATTGAATTCTTTATTCGTGATATTTCCGTTTATAGATTTTCTATTTCTGCTCTCATTTCTTCCTGTATTTTGTTGACTGCTGTTCTACTGCTTCATTCAAGTCCTCTTTTAATTTTCTGGATGCCTGTTCCACTGTTTCTTTGAGTTCATTGAACATCTTTAACATTTCAATTCTAAATTCTTTATCAGAGAGATTGAATTTATGAGTAGCCCCTGTTGGGGCTTCTGGACCTTTTTCTTCATCTTCCCCTCATGGTGGGGATTTGTGCTGTTTCTTCATGTTGTGATGGTAGTATGGAGGTGGGGCCTTCAAGCTCACTATCAGTTTTCCCTCTTGGTGTGATTAGGGATTATGGGTGAGCTCGGTCTATGATGGTCGCCTTTTTCCCCTTCAGGTCTTGCAACTTCCTCTCATGTGGTCCTCTGTGGCTTATGTAAGGCCTCTAGTGAGGCTACAGGGAATGTATTATTTTACATTGGACTTGCACAGGTTCTTATATCTATGGGTATTATGGCACAATTGGGATAAGCTAGTGGACTATTGTCCTAATGTATTTAAGAGGGCTAGGATACTCTCCCCAGAATTACGTGATGAAGGTCAAAATATGAGTCCACTGTGTTGAGAAAGAAGAAAATAACAGCGGCCACATGAGCAGCCTCTGGAGGCCATGCCCCCTGGCTTGGAGGCCATGCCCTTGGCTGGGAGACCACGCCCCCTGGCTCAGAGGTCACAGGGGGCGTGGAAGTTGCTGGGGACCAGTTGGGGATGCGGGCGTGAGTGTGCCCTTGTTCCGGGGAGCTGCTTTTTGGACCCACCTGCAAGACAAGTGGAGTGCTGGTTCCAAAGAATCAGCCAGAAGCCTTCATGGGGTGGGAGGGGGTTGGGGGGAACTGGAAGGTGCTGGGGACCGGTGAGGGATGCGGGCCGTGAATGCACCCTTCCATAGGCATTATTTTTGCTTGACAACAAAAATCTGCTTGAATATAAGATTGAGAGATATTGTAGAAAGCTGCATAAATGAAATGAGTGGAGGGGAGTGGCAGAAACCTACATGTGACATAGACATTAAATTCATCAAAAGCAAATAAAAAATAGTAAGTTTTCATTGGGAAGTAACACTTAGAAGGAAATAAAAATCACTGGCATCTAACTTCCAATAATAGCATTGGATGCAAGACATAGAACAATGCTCTAGCTTTTATGTAGTGAACATACTCAGAGCCAGGGAAACTGTTATTTCAGGTATTAAAATGTCATGAAGATAACCTCAGACATACACAATGGCAGCTGCTTTAATACCCAAAGATCTTCTATGAAAATACTCTCGGAGGATGTTCTGTGATAAAAAGAGAAATAAATCCAGAGAATGAGATGTGGCAGAAAAAGCATATCATAGGCTGAATATTTGTGTCACTTCATATGTTGAAAGCTTATTTCTGATTTGATAAAGAGGAAGAAGGCGATTAAAGAGGTAGCTAGGAGCTAACTAGGATTAGGATTGATGGCTAATGTTATCTTTGAGATGAAGATCTCTTGAGTCTGGAGAGAGTTGGCTATCTTCTCTTCCTTAGAATGCAAGAAGTAGGGGGTCTGCATCTCAGGGGTGACAGGCCCCCACACCCACTGTGCTAGCGCTGTAATCTTAGGTTTGTAGCCTTCAAGGCCGTGAGAAAGAAAAATGTGCTATTTCAGGTCATGGTTATTTATGATAGCAGCGTGAGCTGACAAAAGGCAATATAACTGACTGAAGTTCCATACTATTTTTGAAGGAAGGAATAAAAATGTAAAATAGCAATGTAATACTGTTATAGTTGATTGAAAACACAGTGGGGAGAAAAGCTAGAGGTTAAAGAGATGTGGCATACTTGTCTTCTTTATGACATGACTATTGACTAATAATTTAAGGAATACATATATACATATATATTTATATACACATATGTGCGTATGTGTGTGTTATAGGCAACTTTGGGAACAAACTTTATTGGGAACAAACATAAATACTAAAAAGTGTATGTAACTTGAGGGAATCTGCAGAAAAACCCAGGTATGTGGAACCTATGACTAAAATCTCCAAGCTCACTCAAAATCTCCAAGCTCATTGGGAATGAGAACGGGCTTCCTCCTCCCATCTCCCAAGTTTACCAGTAGCTTGGCAGTCACACCCACAAATGGCCCCTGACACCAAATAATCTCATCAATGACCATGATTCAAAGACTCAGAAATAAAGCTCCCAGAAGAGAATGACATAGGCCTCGCCCATGAGTGAATCCGCTCTATAATTGTGTTCTAAATTTTAGAATTCCTGGAGCGACTTCTCATCCTCTATACTGATGTAATGAGTAGCACGCACATTTGATGGGGTTTAACAAACATGTTTGTAATATCTTATATGAGGGCTTAATGGCTCTGAGATGAAATACAACAATCTTCATACAATTTCCTCTAAGGAAACTTTATTGGACCATTTATAGCAGATTTTTCATAACAAGCAATACAAACTTAGTTGTTTCAGTTCTGCTTTGGGGGGAACAGTTTGTGATTTGTGGTGAAAATATTTGAAATGTGGGAGGAAGGTTCAATGGTGGTGGAATTGGTGTTTGAATATTAAATGTAATGAATTATTGTGAACAACTTTATAAAAATAAAATGAAAATAAAAAATGTGTAACTTCAGAGTATAAAAGAGAACATGATCCAATTATTTATTCATTTATTTATTTATTTATTTATTTTTAAGCTACTAAGAATATCCTGCCCGCATAGCAGAGCCTGGAAAGATACCCGTGGTGTATTCGATATGCCAAGAACAGTAACAAGTCTCACAATGGAGACATTACTGGTGCCCGATAGAACAAATCAATGAACAACAGAATGACAGTGCTACAGTGCATTTATTTTTCCAAGAAAGAAAAAGTAGAAAGAAGTGTGGTAAATAAAAATCATGAAAAGGGTGGTAGGACTATATTTTACTATAAAATAATAATTACGCAAATGGATTTATCCTACTGAACAAAAGAGAGTTTCAGAGATTTGTTTAAAAAATTTGTCCTAAGAGTATAATTTTTAGAAAAGGTTCAATAAAAACTAAAGTATAATGGAAATCTGAAAACAAATATATGGAAAAATACAAGTGAGATGAAATTGTGTTAGCAATTTAGATTAAAATTTAATTCAAAGTATAAATATTGCAAGAATGAAAGTAGACTATAAAAGAACAAGATTGAGGGGCCAGAGCAATTGTACCGAGAGTAGAGCATTTGCCTTCACGTGGCCGACCTGAGTTTTATTCCAGGCTCCCCGTATTTGACCAAGCCCACAGGAGTCATACCTGAGTGGAGCCAGGAATGCTCCCTGGACATGGCCAAATGTGGACCCAAATGCCAAAATAAATAAAAATACCAGCAACAATACACATAAAAAATCAGTGAGCTTACAATGATAGCAATTGAGATGGCAAAGAGTCACAGCAACTTGGAAAAAATCAAAGAGAAAAGAGATAGTAGAGAAGGACAAAAATGAGCAAATCAGAGAATATCTAATGACTGCCAACTAAGAGATGGAACAAAGAACTCAAAAACAGAGAAATTACGATAAAAATGACAGAAGGTAGGCATCAAGTCTACTTATAATTACGTTAAGACCAAGTGACTGTGAGAATTACAAATACTGAAGAGAATGTAACTATAGACAATTCATCACTGCAAGAAGACTTTTTAGATGTGAATAGGCTCAAGGTCTTTTAAGAGGTAGGTGTTCTCTTGATCTGCCCAAATGCATTCAGATGTATTCCCGTACAGTGGGGGAGAAAGGATGATTTTGTGTAGGTGACAGAAGGAAAGAAGGCCATGTGACCCCAGGCAGCTACCTAAATGATGCAGGTGTAAGCACCAGAATGCCAGCAGGCCTGGGATGCTGGAAGGGACAAGTCCAGGACTGTCTCCTATATTCCAGAGAGAAAGAATGGCCAGGCTGGATACTTGGATTTCAGGCTAGTGACACCAAGTTTGGATTTCTGGTAACCAGAGAACTAAGAGAATAAACTTCTATTATTTAATCTCCACATTTATGAAAATTTGTTAAAGCATAAATCAGGAGGAAACTGATTTATTTCACACATAAAAGACATGTACTATATACTAAAATAGTTTCCTGACCATCCTTTATGATATATATATGTGCATACATAATACATGTAACATGAATATTAAAACATGTATATGTCACTTGTTACTTGTCATCCCATTGATCTTCGATTTGCTCGAGCGGGTGCCAATGATGTCTCCATTTGTCCTTGTCGCGTGCTAGTGTAGCCTAATGATATCTGCTCAATCCAGGAACAGGAAAAGCCTCAAATTGTTCATTCAGGGTTTTGACGAAGAAATATGACCATCTTGTTGATGGGCAGCCACGCGGTCTTTTGATGTCCCGTGGAATCCAGTCAAAACATGTATATATATTTGATAATAGAGTCAGTATTCTTTTTAACTTTATTGGAAGAATCTAAAATGTGTTTTGTAAAAAATACAAACACACGCACACGGGAGGGTACGATGTGATGAGTTTTGTTTGAGGGCTCTTCAGGTGGCGCTCTTGCTCTCTCGCCACTTGCATTCCGTGCTCTCAAGCTGCTGTGTGGACCAGATCGGGATGGCTCCTCCTTGTGCTCTGCTTCTCTGTGGGCCCTTGTGCTCTATTCTGTCTGTCTGTCTATCTCTGTCTTTGTCTCTGTCGTCTTTCCTCTGGTCTTTTCGAATCCCTCTCTGTCTCTGTATCTTCTCCCCTTCTTCGGTGTCTTCCCCCTCGCTTCTGTGTCTTCTCCCTGGCTTCTATGTCTTCTCCTTCTTCTCTGTCTTCTACCTCACTTCTACAGTCTTAGTTTATATAGCAATCACATAGGGTGGTGACACAAAGGTGGGTTGAACATTAACAAATCAACAAAGAGGGGTAAAACCACTCTTTTAACAAAATCTCATCTAAGGAGATTACTCCAGATTACTAGGAGGTCTGCTCAATGGTGGGATCCAAACAAGGGTGTGTCGCTTTCTTCTTTCCTCAGCTAGTAATCCACTTAAATAGCTGTAGTAAATCTACTTCAAGTACTTCTAGCAATGTCATTCTGTATGAGTACAGTAAGAGATATAAACTTAAATTTTGGTTCTTCCTGAGCACATCTCACTATATTTTCTAGACCACAGTCCTCAGGTCAGTTAGTCTTCCTAACCCCAGCAGAGTCCCAGTCTCATTGTTACTTTTGGATCATGACAGCATTTTGTCTATAACCATGCTCCCAACTTATAGTTGAGTAATGTGGCACTTTGGCCTGGCCCATTTCAATGTCAGGGTAGCTCATATCTTGCCCTGGGTCCATTCCGTCCCTCGTCGGGATGCTTTTGGGGTGCTAGGAACTAAGGGCAACTGAGTTGAGAAAGCAAATGCCCAGGAGTAAATATTATTGGAGTCAATCAACTACCAAGTTACAAAGCATAATATTAACTCTCTTCCTGTGTCCATACAGAAAGGACATTGCTTTAAGGTAAAATAAGTTCCCTGCGACAAGGCTAAAAGGACAAACCCAACGTTATCTTACAGTGTTTCTTTTCTTCCTTTTTGTTCTTGCTTTTTGGGCCACACACCTGCATACTGGCAGTTCTCAGGGTTTACACCTTGCTCTGCACTCAGGGATCACTCCTGACCACCTTTCCCATCTTGTCCTGATGCCCTGGGACCCAGGGTAGAAGATAATCAGGAGATTTGGGATGTATTTCTATGCCACCATGTTGTATTATGATCACTCTACAAAACAGCCTATTTCACTTTCTCATGTTCTTTTCTCATCTGTAAAAGAGGCAAAGTTCTTTGTGGTTTTTCTCTTCTTGTGACAACGAATTCTAATTAATTTTAAATCAGTAGCAATGACATGGGTGTTTCTATCTATACACACACTTTTTAATTTTGTGTCATTATCAGAGATAATGGCTGCCAGCCATGATTCGTTTGAATAGTGGAGCTGAGCGTTTTCATAAACACTTTAGTAAAAATATTATCTCAAGGTAAAATGACATTTATCTTTCAATTAGGATGTAAAGGACAGGGATGAAATTTACATTCTACTACAGCTTGATGCCCATATTTCATTGACTTCATTAAACTTTGCATTTAAATACTGTAATTTATTAGAAAATTAAATGGCAGTGACATTTGATGCAGGCAGCTGAGAAGGAAAGGTTACATTTGCATGAATCCATACTTGAGATATGGGTTGTGAGTTCTGACTAACAGTCCTTCCCCAAGTCATTAACTCAGTTTGTGTCTGCATGTACGCAAAGGTGATGATGTACACAGCCCCAGGAACTGCTTTCTGTGGACTGGGAGGCTGGAGGAGGAAACTGTTTCACCATGTGGTGCCAGTCAGGCCTGCTCACGGACGTCGGCCTTCTGTTGGGTGCTCAGTTCCTTAGGTCATTTCTCCCCAATTTTGCTTGGATTCCAGTCTAAACCCTTATCATTTACCATAGGTCAGTGTTGGACCAAATCAAGACTGGTCCAGGCCAGTGGGATGATGCTAAGGCCCACATTCTTGGGACTGAGTGCTCTTTGGGGCTCTGCAGAAACACAGAGAGAGAATGCTCCAGTCTGGAGTTGGGGACCTGTCACCAACTGTAGTGAGATGGAGCATCCCATCGTGGAGCGTTCTTCTGAACTGTCTCCATTGAGTGCTCTCTTCTCTCTCACAGACCTGAGCTCATCCAGCTGCACTTATGTCTGGAAACCTGCCCTTTCTTTCCTGTTTTCTGGAAGGACCTTTCCTCGCCAAGATCTTCCATCTCTCTCTCTCTCTACTGGCTCCTTTCCCCCACTCCAGTTCTTAATTTGCATTTGTTCAGGCCCAATTGAGTTATCCATCGAAGGTCTTCATTCTGTTTCTATGGAATCATGTCACCACCCTTTTGCCCAGTCACTGACTGCAGTTTTCTCTTTCTCTCATTTATCTGGACCTGTTTTCTTATTTGAAAAATATTGGACAAAATCTAATTCTTTATGGTTTGGTATTCCACAACAAACTTCATCAGCAGTTAATGGTAATGGGCTTTTTGAGTTTGGTGTCATAACCCTGAAGAGTAGAAGGCAGAGAATATTTTCCAACTCATTTATGGTGGGCTTGGTTTTGTGACACGCTGCCACCAGCAGACAGTGCCCAGAGGACCAATGTGGCAGTACCAGTCATGGCTTCAGGAGCATGACGTGCATTTTCTTGCCTTCTTGTTTTCCAGTTGTCTGCTGAGAGAAGGTTTTGTTCAAGGAGAAAGAAAAATGCACCGTACAGAATTGAACACGACATGCAGTACCAGCAGGACTCATCACGATCTGCCAGTTCCAGCTGACATGAGGATTGAAAGGTAGGTAGGGCATTTGCTGACTCAGGTTTAATCCCCAGCACCCCCCTGTGGCACCCCTCAAGCACCATACTGAGTGATCCCAGAGTGCAGAGCCAGAAGTAAGCGCTGAGCACAGCCAGGTGTGGCTCCCTCTAAAAATCAACCAAAAAAAAAAAAGAAGAAGAAGAAGAAGGAGAAGGAGAAGGAGAAGAAGAAGGAGAAGAAGAAGGAGAAGGAGAAGGAGAAGAAGGCGAAGGAAGAAATTGTTGGAAGACATTGATTTGTTATGCAACTTCTTGGCATTAAACACTGAGCAATATATGACACAATCTATTTTCCCAGTCAGAAGTTATTTACTGGGTAACTAATATATGGCAGATACATGTAGGCTTTGGAGATAAATAAAACAAGGCAAAAGTGAGCAGGCAAAATGGTTTCATATTCTAACAGAGCTGTGAGTGGGAAATGACAGGGTGATACTGAAGCTGCTGCAAAAGGGGGTGCTTTTGTTTGGGTGGTCAGGACAGCCCCCAAGGAGGGAATGTTGGCAGCAGGCAGCAGAGGGCAGAGGGCAGCTGAAGGATGGTCTGACCATGCTAGTTTCCTGCTGCTACCAGCTAGGTCAGATGTCAGGAATGAGCTTGACCTAGGAATGAATGTATTTTCTAGCCAGAATCTCTAAAATTAGCATTAAAAATAATCTCTGGGGCCAAAAGATGAACTCTACGTTGAATTAAACTCAGTTTCAGGCAGTCCCAAAGTCCAGCCTAGAAAACAAGAGAGGCAAGAGAGAGATATGGATGAACGTAGGTTGGCTTTGCCCTCCCCTTGTCCCAGTCACTACTTCAAGATGACTCAGCTGGCTGAAGTGTGTAGCTGGGCAGGTAGATAACCTGTTTTTCTCTAGAACTGGATTCTGTCACTCTTCTCTTCCCGGACCCAAGATTTCCCCTGAACATCAATTGATTTCACCAGATGCAAATAATTTCTTACTTTCACAGTGGAATAAATTCTGCTAGCTCCTCTTCTGTGGTTTCCATGCTCAATCTTATTTATTAAAGTGATGATGTGCACTTGTAGTTTGGAATCAGGGACATCCAGAAAAAGGTTGGTCGAAAGAGTCAGCCAGCCTCCAAGAGGTCCCATTTCCCCTTCTCAGAAGCATGCCCCCTTTTGAACCTGAGGGCTTGACATTTCAGCCTCCCCTCTCTGAAGGAGGAATTTATTGCTGTGTCTTGACATGTCATTTATACAAGTTTTTATGTTGATTCCCCACAACTGACCATGGGGATTTAGCTTGCTGTCTTCCCCCTTCTCCTGTCAGACACAGCATCTCTGCTCTCACCCCTTCCTCCCGGTGTAATGCTATGATAATTTTGCTTATGTTACTCTTCAGTATTTACATTGTTATGAATCTGTAAATACCATCTAATACCATCTACAATGAAGCAACACAAGAAAATAGGATGCTTTTGCTGAAAGTCGATAATGAACCAAACATGATGACCTCTCAGTGTCTGTGTTGCAAGCCATAATGCCCAAAAGTAGAGAGAGTATGGGGAATATTGTCTGCCATAGAGGTAGGGGAAGGGTGGAAAAGCGGGGGTTTACCTTGTATATTGGTGGTGGGGAATGTACACTGGTGGGGGGATGGGTGTTGGATCATTGTGAGATTGTAACCCAAACATGAAAGCTTGTAAGTATCTCACGGTGATTCAATAAAATTAAAAAAGAAAAAAAAAGAAAATAGGATGCTTTGAAGAGATACTAGTACTGGGGTGGGTGCAGTGTGGTTTTAGACATTCCAAAGAAATATGCAATCTTGCCCCTCAGCCAGGGTGGGACCGTCTGGCCTATGGCCCATGAAATCATGTGGTCTGGCTTTTGCCCATGATGAAACAGACACGTATGCTTCTCATCAGCTGCCTGTGCCTTGTCTGCTTATACTGTAGGGCCTGCGAATGATACAGATAGTCAATGGCCCTCTTTGGAATAAAGGTTACCAAGCCTTTTTCTAAAGTATTCACAGCCCTGTAAACCTGTGTAACCTCAGTTGGAAAAAAATTTGATTATTTTTCCCTTGGTGTAGACTGCAGTCTCTAAGTGCATCCTCCAGTGAACCCTGACCACTGCAGTTCAGGCCTGCTGCAAGCTTCTCCCTGAGTGTGAGTTGGCTTTAGTGATGATCTTCTCACCAGTGAAATATGACAGAAGTGTCAGTGTAATATGGTCCAGAGTCAGTGTGGAGATGAGGGGCCATGAAAACAGAATTCCGTTTAGGGTACTCTTATTTGAAGACGCCCCTCTAAATTCCCCATCCCTCTGGCTAGTCAATAAACACTAATCTGGAGAAGACATTTTTATGTTGAAATTATAGTTGCTGACTGCAAAACAGGGTCAGAGAGATAGCACAAGTATTGAAGCACATGTCTTAGTATATGAGACTCCCGAGTCTGATCTCCACTGTGTGTGGCCTATCGAAATAAGTAGGGAGTGTTATATACTGAATGTTTGTGCTACCCAGATTCCTATGTTGAAACCCTAGTCACTGCTGTGATGGTATTAAGAGATGAGGGCCTTTGAAGGAGATAATCGGGTATGATGGTGGAGCCCTCATGAGTGGGATCAGTGCTCTGAGCAAAGATGGCAGGATGTGCATCCTCCTCAGGCATGGGGTTGTCTTTCAGCCATGAGGCTCAGAAACCCTGGAGAAACCCCTACCCTTCCCCCATGGTGCTGGTAGTTCTGTTGCCATGACCCAAACAAACTAAAATGGAGAGATTATCTCTGGCCACTTGGGTAGGCCTACAGTCACCACACGAAGCTGTAAAAGCAGAGGAAGGCAACGGAGGGAAGTTAAGAGGCCTGAAGGGGTAGTTGTGGATGGGAAGAACTCAGGCTCACCTTTCTGGCTTTGAAGACAGATATGGTCCCAGCTGGGCCCATGTGGATGCCCTGGGAAGCCGTGTCTGCTTCCTGGTCACCAGCTGGCAAGGAAATGAGGGCCTACTGGTCTGTGGAATGGAGTTCTGCCAACTCCATGAGTGAGTCCGGAAGTGGCTTTCCCCGCAGAGCCTCCAGGCTGGAGTCCAATCTTCTCAGGGCCTCGGTGCCCACTTGAACTTCTGACCTGCAGAGCTGTGAGAGTGTAAGCAGCTTTTCTCTTGAGCTGCAAAATTTGCAGGAGCTATTGCAACCTCAGCAGAAAATGACTGTATTGCAGGTTGCCAGCTGTCATAGACGAATCATACAAAGGGAGTTGGGGAAGTGATGACCTCGAGATGTGTCATGCCCATGTTGCTACGTGAGGGTTTCCCCAGAGAGTGTGTTGGGAATTGTGTCTCTGTCGGGGGTTCCTGGGTGCATGCTGAGGACACAGCCACAAATGAGGCTTACAGTGTGTACATCCTAGTTAGAAAAGAATGTGTGGTTCTTAAATATTTGGTTTATTTTTTGTTTGGCTACCACACCTGGCGGTTTTTAGGGCTTAATTGCTGGCTCTGCACACAGGGATCACTCTTGGTGGTGCTCAGAGAACCATATGGGTGCTGGGGATCAAACCCAGGTCAGCTGTATTCAAGACAAACGCCTTACCCACTGTACTGTCGTTCTGGCCTGAAATGAGCTTTGTTATTAGTGGATTTTATGCTCTGTTCTTCAAATTTGCTCACAGGCCTGGGAGTAATCATCACAGTAGGCCTGATGCTTTTAGAAACATCTGAGAATATTTGGAAATTATTTAGATTAATTGATAACAACACCTCAGATAACCAGGCACATTTTATTTAAAAAGAAGCTGCTATTCTTCACTTTGTCTCTCAAAATAACAAGGTGAAGACTATCTCTTCTTTCCATTTTCTTATTTTTGATTCCACTGTAGATCCCAGAGAAAGGCCAGGCTTTATTGCCCGTGAGTATTGTTTAACTTTTCATGTCTGCTCATAAAAACAAGGAGCCTATAAGATATTTGGTTGAAGCTGCAGAATTGTGTCGATGCAATAGCAGATTAAGATTTCCCATAAGGCTTCATTGTCTATTTCTCTTAGGTGAGTCTGTGGTTTTCTCATATGTGCTATTCCCAGGTAATCTCATTACTGTTACTCAGTTACTAATTTAGTGAGAGACCATTTGCTTGGGGGAAATCTCTGGGTGTGTGTTAAAAATAGCTACACGTTCAGGTTTTCTTGATCTTGTAAAGTGAACAAAGAAAGAAGCTGCTAGTTTCATACACAGAAATAGCTGAGTTGAAATCAGCCTGCTCTCTCTGCCATATGCAGAGTTATATAGATGTGTGAAACTACACTGAAATAGTTCTGTGTAAGTTTGCACACAGAGCTCTCTGTTCTTTCATTTTAATTTCAGTTTAATTTTTTAGGGGGGGTTAAAATATTATTTTCCATTAAAAATTAAGGCTTAGGGATCCAGAGGGTATAGTTTCACATTTGTGACTCTCTTTATTGCTTTATTTTTATTTTTTTGCTTTTTGGGTCACACCCGGCGTTGCACAGGGGTTACTCCTGGCTCATGCACTCAGGAATTACTCCTGGCAGTGCTCGGGGGACCATATGGGATGCTGGGAACCGAAACCAGGTTGGCTGTGTGCAAGGCAAATGCCGTACCCACTGTGCTATCGCTTTAGCCCCTCTTTATTGCTTTTTAAAATTGATTATAACAACAGTCACCAGCCTGCTCTATGTCTAGCACTGTGATGGGTCTGATCATATCATGAGCACACAAGAATCCCGGCCTTCATGCAACTCAGTTTGAAGGCTGAGCAGAAACATACGTTTAAGTTCTCATGAGAATCACCGAGAAATGTCTCCCTATGAAAGAAGTCTAATAGTGACAAGATGATACACCAATGCAGAATTCAAGACAGAGCAAAGCTTTGTCTCCTTACAAAGGAGACAAATCCTGCAGGCCAGGACATTGTGGTAAATAAAATTCCATTAGATTGTGTTAGGCAGTGATTGGGACTAAATTTTGGATGAGGAATTCTGTTGGAAGAAACAGTTAATGTTGGCTGTTACTTAAGAAAAAAGAAATCAGGGAGATGCAGATCAAAACAACAATGAGATGTCATCTCACACCACAGAGACTGGCCCACATCCCAAAACAAAAGCAACCGGTGTTGGCATGGATGTGGGGAGAAAGGGACTCTCCTTCACTGCTGGTGGGAATGCCGACTGGTTCAGCCCTTTTGGAAAACAATATGGACGATTCTCAAAAAGTTATAAATTGAGCTCCCATTTGACCCAGCAATACCACTCCTGGGAATATATCCCGGAGAGGCAAAAAGGTAGAGTAGAGATGACATCTGCATTTCCATGTTCATTGCCGCTCTGTTTACTATAGCCACAATATGGAAAAAACCAGAGTGCCCGAAAACAGATGATTGGCTAAAGAAACTCTGGTATATTTACACAATGGAATACTATGTAGCTGTCAGAAAACATGAAGTCATGAAATTTGCATATAAGTGGATCAACATGGAAAGCATCATGCTGAGTGAAATGAGCCAGAAAGAAAGAAACAGATATAGAAAGATCGCACTCATATGTGGAATATAAAATAGCTGAGAGGTACAAGCTTACAATGTTGCGATTCCTGGCAGACATTTCTCTGGACTTAGTTACTAAAATACTAAAATACAGAAATCCAAAACTATGCTGCTGCTAGTGCGGCCTCCTGACCTCATATCTCTTCATTCTCAGCAATGGAAAACAAATTACCAAATGCTTTCTTTTCAGCAGATCGACTTTAGGGGGGGAGAAACTCCAAATCAATAATAGTGAATTTTTTTGTTTTAAATATTGAATGTAATTAAAGTAAAGTGAAAGTAAAGTGAAATTTACCAGTTACACATGCGGGATGGGGGGCTGGGGATGTGGGGGGAAGGGGGGAGGTATATCGTGATTCTTGGTGGAATATGTGCACTCGTGAAGGGATGGGTGTTTGAGCATTGTATAACTGAGACTTAAACCTGAAAGCTTTGTAACTTTCCACATGGTGAATCAATAAAAGAATTAAAAAAATAAAAAATAAAAAAATATAAAGGAAAAAGTGCATCAATTACCCTCTTAGATTTTTTTAAAAAAGTGCATTTCAAACCCAAAAATGTGCCTAATAAATGTCCTATGTGTAGTGAACCAATGTGAATATTGGTTTCCTAGGTGACTATGTTATTCATCAAGTGTACAGAAGAGCAAGAACAGGTGTGTGTGTGTGTGTGTGTGTGTCTGTGTCTGTGTCTGTCTGTGTGTCTATGTCTCTGAGTAGAACAGTTCTATTCTGTTGAGTGTAAATAAGGCAATGTGCCTCACTTAAGAGGAAGAGGACCGAGAAGGGTAGTGTAGCGGTGCCATGAGAGGGGAGGAAGAGGTGAATAGTTAATTTCTATCACTGAAGCCTCAAGCTAAATCATAACACCTCAGGGTTGGAAAGTTCCTGCAAAGTTTTTTCTGGTGTTGGAACACGCTCAGTGATGCTCAGGGACACTCCCAGCTCAGTGTTTAGGAATTGCTCCTGGAGGTATTTGTGGGTGCTTGTGGTGCCAGGGATTAAACCAGGGCCTCCTACATGCAAAGCATACACTTCACACCAGTAGAGCTGACTTTCTTCCCCCAACCTGGAAATGTTTATAATGATTCTTTTTCTCCCTTACTAGAGTACTCATCAACTCTCTCTTAAGTAGCAAATGTTCTATGCTATGATGTTTCCTGATTCCAGCTCTCTAAAATATATCAACATTCATCTTTATTCTTTTTTTTTTGCTTTTTGGGTCACACCCGGCGATGCACAGGGGTTACTCCTGGTTCTGCACTCAGGAATTACCCCTGGCAGTGCTCAGGGGACCATATGGGATGCTGGGATTCGAACCTGGGTCGACCGCTTGCAAGGCAAATACCCTACTTGCTGTGCTCCAGCCCCAATCTTTATTCTTTTTAATAGAGTTTCATTGATAAACCTTTTATTTGAGAGGTTTTGTGAGTACAGCATCATACCTTGTTATGACTATAAAACTCACCATATCCACCACCAAAGTTCTGGGTACGCTGTAATTGAAAATACATAATTGAGCCCCTCTACTGTTCCCTCCACCCACCTTCACCTTCCCTTTGGTAACCACCATATATAGACATAGATAGATATAGAAACATATATGTGTGTATATATATATATATGTTTACAGATCTTGAGTTATTTTTGTTGTTTTTCCAGTTTCTTTAGTTACTTCCATCCACTAGGGAAACTGTCTGAATTTTCATTTCTTTACTTATTTTGCTTAGCATACTCACCTCAAGTTGCATCTGTATTGTCCCAGGAGAAGAACTTAATCATTTTTAGTATTTGAGTACTATTCAAACTATACATATCTGAGCATATGTATAGTTCTTTAGTCATCTGTCAATGGGTTGATTCAATGTTTTTTGTTTTTTTGGATATTGTGACTCATATTGCTATGAACCATATGAGTGTTAAATGTCCTTTCAAATTAGGGTTTTCATATTTTTTGGGCAAATGCCTAGAGATTATATTGATAAATCATATCATATTTCTATTTTTTGTTTTTTTTAAGCTCTCTGTCATTTTTTCAGAGGTTTCATCAGTTTACATTATTTCTAACAGTATTCCAGATTTTCTTTTCTCTACACTTTTTCCAACATTTGTGTACTCCAGTCTTATTATGAAAACCATTTTCATGGGTTTCGTGCAACACTACCTTTTTGTGGCTTGAAGTTTCATTTCCCTGACAGCAAGAGATGCTGAGCATTTTTTTTTATCAGGTGCTTGTGGATCATCTGTATCTCTCTTTTGGCTGAGCATCTATTCAAGTCTTTTGCCCAATTTTGGATTGGGTTGTTTGCTTATTTTGTTGAGTTGTGTGAGTTTATATATTTTGATTATCAATCCTTGTCAGTTGTATGATGTGTAAATACCTTCTACCAGTAAATATCATCTCCACAGTTTTGTTCTAGTTTTTTTCTTTGTATAATGACTTAAATTTTATATATTTAAATTTTATATATATATTTATTTTAATTTTTATTATGTCTTTATCGTCATTGAAGTTGAGTTCTTTGAGCTCTGAGTCCCAAAGTATATTTTCAATGTGTTATATGGTTTCAGGTCTTATGCCCTCGTTTTCAATGATCCATCTTGGGTTAATATTTGTCTATGGTGTTAAATAGTGATCTGATTTTATTATTTTTTTTGCATGTGGTTTATTTCATTTGTAGTCTTCCTCAAACTATTTGTTGCATAGACTTTCACTTTTCCACTGTATGGCATTATCATCTTTTTCATTAATTAAATATCTATGTATTATGTGTTTCTTTCTGGATAGGCTATTTTAGCCCAGTGGGCTGTCTGTTTTTGTTCTGATAAGATACTATATTGATTACCATTGATTTAGAGTATTGTTTGAAATCAGAGAACTTGATAGGTCTATTTTTCTTCTTTCTTTCTCTCGATTGCCTTGGTTATTTGTAGTATTTTATATTTATACATCACTGTCACCTCGTTGTTCATCAATTTGCTCAAGCAGGCACCAGTAACGTCTCCATTGTGAAACTTGTTGTTACTTTTTTTGGCATATCTAATATGCCATGGGTAGCTTGCCAGGCTCTGCCATGCAGGCGAGATATTCCCAGTAGCTTGCTGGGCTCTCCAAAAGGGGCGGAGGAATCGAACCCGGGTCGGCTGCGTGCAAGGCAAATGCCCTATCCACTGTGCTATCGCTCCAGCCCATGTTTATACTTTTATTTTAGAATATTTTTTCTGTTTTCTTGAATAAAGTCATAGGGTTTCAAAAAATTTAAAAAAAACATGAAAAAATACTAAACTTAACTGGGTGGGTTGAAGCCAGTTATACATTAAAAAGCCATGGACTCTGGCCATTAGTGAGTCTTTCCAAGAATGCAAGGGTAGTTCACTATATACAAATCAATTATTATCATGTACCATATCAACAAGAGGGAAAAGGAAATCATGTGATTGTGTTAGTGATGCTGAATATGCCTTTGATGGAATTCAGTGTCTATTTATGATAAAAATTCAGTTAACTGGGAATAAAATAAATTTACATCAACAAAATAATGCCACTGTATGACAACCCTAGAGCTATGACTATACTCAATAATGAAGAAAAACTTAAAAGTTTTTACAGTATAACCAAGGACATAACAAGGAAGTCCACTTTCACCACTATTAGAAGTCTTCAGTAGGATAATTGGGCAAGAAAAAGAAATTCAAATTGGGAAAGAAGTAAATCTATCGTTATTTTCTAATTAATGATATTACAACTAGAAGATCTAAAAGCCCAGTAAAAACACCACTAGAAATTATTTTCTAAAATGACATAAAGAGTCAGAATAAAAATTAATACACACAAATCTGTATGCAAACAGTGAGTTGTAGGAAAGGGACGTTAAGAAAACAATTTTATTTGTGATTCTATCAAAAGGAGTAATATATCTAGGAGTATACTTAATTGAAGAGACAGAAGACTTGTATGTGAAAAACCTATAAGCCGTTATTAATAGAAATGAAAGAAGACACAAATAAATAGAAATATATTCCACATTTTGTGCATTGAAATAATTAATATTATTGAACTGTCCAGATGACATAAGCAGTTTGCAGATTCACTGCAGTCCTTATCAGTATGCTGTAAATTGTGTGTTCAGAAAGGATTACATTATTTCAGGTAAGAGAAAAACATAGTGCACAAAGTTCTTCAGGTCTAACCTAATGCCAGACTTTTCTGCTCTGAAACTCTCTTTAGTCATTTAATTTGTTCACTTAATTTTTTAAGTTTTAAGTTCTATGTATGAGAAAAGAAAGAATGGTGATTTGCTGAAACCAAATAAATGTTCTGAGTAAATGTCACTCTTTGCTGTTCTTTATTGTAGTCTTCTTGTCTAACACAGTACTTGGCTTATAGCAGGTACTCATGATAAAAAGGGGTTTTCAGCTTCCTGTAAGAATCCTTATAGATAACAGATAGACTCTTGCATAGTTTCCATTTCTTTGTCTTTTGGGCTATATTCCAGATGATCTCAATATATCAGTTTTCCAGATTAATCCCTTTCTTCTCTGAGTATATTGCCAAGTCTGTAGGTCAAGTGTTCAAAAAAATTCAATGTCTGTGCTTTAGATTTCTAGAGTATCTATTTATTGTTTTCCTCCATCAACTTACTATTTGTATTTGGGTTTTATTGATTTCTCTGTTTTTGTGTACTCGTCTTGACATCTATTTCAGACTATTTGCTCCGTAGGAACCTGCAAGTGAAGGAAGATCCATCTGGCTGCTGTGGGACCCTCGGGGGTAGAAGGGGGGGAGGCATGTTGGGCTGATAGGGGCATTGTTAGGGTGTTTTCAAGTTTAACTGTTGAGGGTCTATGCATAGAGATAAATTTTGATTCATTTAATGAGTGTGTCCTGTGTTAGGGCTCTTCCGCCTTAGATCAAATTGGATCACGTGGTATAAGCTTGCGGTTCCCATTCTGGAGGTTGCTGGGAATCGAGCCTACAGCTTTCATTTCTCCCTTGATGAGATTAAAGCCATATTCCCCTAAGGCGCATATCTGTCAGTTCCTTCTTCGCTTTGGCCCCCTTTCTTGCTTTTGTAAGTGCTTAACTGTGTATTAAAAACATTTTAGAGAACATATTCTCCACACATTTCATGAGCTCTGAGCAGGCCTTGGGATTTCCCACTGAGGTGGACGCAGTGATATGTGGCTCAGAAACCCCTGCCCTGAAGGATTTGTTGATCCAGCTGCTGGCAGCATCAACTGGAGCGAGTCTTCAGCTGTCAGCCCTCGGGGATTGCCTCAGCTGCAGAGTGCCGCCTCGTCCAAGGTCATGCCCCTCTCCCTCAGTGGCCCACTGCCTCAGTCACTGAATCCTGTGAAAGTAGAAAGACTGTACTGGCTGGGCCCAATTCAGGACCCTTTCTGAAGGGCCATTTTAGTCCAGCTATTCCCCATGCACTGGGTCAAGGCGGTGGCTGGGCCTATGCCACCTGGACCAGCCTCTTTTAGTCTGCTCCCTTTCTACCCATCGATTTGAGGAGATGAAGCCTGATAACATCGGGGCTTCTCAAGTTTGCTTCACTGGCTGCTTTCTGGGTGCCACTCTGAGACACTGTATCAGGTCCCACCTCATTCTGAGGGGAAGCCTCACATTTGAAAGCATTTGTAAAATGTTTTGTTTTTGTTGGGGTAGGCATGAACAGTCACCAAGCTGGTCACCTCACCCAACTATGTAAGCCTGCTCTCATCTTCTTAAGACTTTTTGGTTTGTTTTAGATTTCTATCTCATGTTTAAAGGCATTAAAGAGAAATAGAATTTTAATTTCATTTCTAGTCGAGGTTGAGCTATTTCAGGTACATAATATGTTTATACATAGACATATATAGATATATTTAACTTCTCACCACCGTGTATCCAGTGAACTTCTGTCACCAGACATAGTGGCAGTATTTCTTTTTTCTTAAATTGAGAACTTTTCACACCCAGTCACCGCAGCTTTCAAATATGCAATCATGTTATAAACACAGTCGTCATTGCTGGAGATGAGAGCTCCAGCACTTATTTTATAACTGAGTATTTTTATCTTCTTGTCCCTTTTACTTGTTTCGTCTGTGGAAACCTTCTCCCCAACTTCTCTTTGTTGGATTTTGCTTGGTTATTTTTTTCCTTTGGGGTCACACCAGGCATTGTCCAGGGCTTACTCCTGGCTCTGTACTCAAGACCTGAATCACTTCCAGATGGTACTTAGGGAAGCATATGCAGAGCCAGGGATAGAACCTGGGTAGGCGGTGCAAGCATCTTACCTGCTGTACTATCTCTCCAACCCCCTTTGCTTGTTCTTAAGATGCCACATATCAATGATATTGTACAGTTGATTTTGTTATGCTATTGTTTTGAAAACCATTTGATTTCTTTTACAGATTTGTGATAATTTGGTGTTTAGCATACATACCTTATATAGGTGTGTGTGCATGTGTTTATATATATATATATATATGTACCTATACATGTACATATATACTATACATATATCTATATAGAATCATTCCATGATAGAAATACTTACTAAGAAGGATTAAGTGCCTCTTCCTCCTGATTATTTCTCCTCAGAACCCCAAACCATTGTTCAGGCCCATAATTTAAAATAGTTCTGTATGTCCATCAGAGTTTATGTTTTATCACTCATATCTGAATAATAGTGTGAGAGGCCTGATTTAAATAATCTCAGAAAATCCAAGTTCCCTTTACTAACCAAATCTCTTTAAATTAGTAATTTTATTTTAAAAATTGGCACATATAATTCTTAATAAACATGCATTGGCTCCTGGAGATGACCTTATTCTTTTATAAATCTCACAAGTGTAGGTGTTAGAGAGATAGTCGAAGGATTGGGATACTGTATGAGTTACCAGGGGTCATCCCAGTACCCCTGAAAACTGCTGATGTAGCCCTGGTAAAATACAGAGGGCCTTCAGATCTCCCTTGCACCACCAAGTCCCACTTGGGATGCTTCCCCATCTCAAAAGTACAAAAAGTTATTCTTTATATCATGGAATTTAAAAAAATAGACATTTTTCTGAATCTAAATTCTGTTCACTAGAGATGATTATTTTCTATGGTCCTTAAGACCTGTAAGAGCAGACAGTATTGTGTATCTTTATTTCAGGCAAGACATAAGCATACTGACCCAATTTTCATTATTAATTCTTAATTAAATATATAAATCAGAGTGCTTAAACATTGGAGCTATCTTAGGTTTTACTTTTTTTCACTAGATATCTTTATTCTTCAATAAAGGTATTTAACAACATTTATATAACTGTTCTTACCCGAGTTTTACAAATCCATGAAATGCAAATCTAAATAACAATTCATTTC
The DNA here is from genome assembly GCF_027595985.1 of Sorex araneus. Classification (NCBI taxonomy): domain Eukaryota; kingdom Metazoa; phylum Chordata; class Mammalia; order Eulipotyphla; family Soricidae; genus Sorex; species Sorex araneus. The sequence goes on along the minus strand of NC_073304.1, from coordinate 164,681,095 downwards.
TTTAACACTAAGGACAACTTTCTTTTTTAAAAAAAAATTTATTAGTGAATCACCATGTGGTACAGTTACAGACTTACAGACTTATGTGCTTGCTTTTCAGTCATAAAATGGTTGAGTGCCCGTTATCCACCAATGCCCATTTTCTACCACCAATGGTCCCAGCATCCCTCCCACCATCCCCAACCCCACCTCTGTGGTAGGGCATTCCCTTTTGCTTTCTCTCTCCTTTTGGGTGTTGTGGTTTGCAGTAAAGGTATTAAGTAGGAATCATGTTCAGTCTATAGTCTACTTTCAGCCTGCATCTCCCATCCTGAATGGGCCCTACTAGCTCCCTTTACTTGGTGGTCCCTTCTCTATCTGAGCTGCCCTTTCCCCCAGCATGTGAGGCCGGCTTCTAAGCTGTGAAGTAATCCTCCTAGTACTTATCTCTACTGTTCTTGGGTATTAGTCTTCCATTCTGTTACTTTATATTACACAAATGAGTGCAGTCTTTCTATATATATCCCTCTCTTTCTGACTCATTTCACTTAAAACATGATACTTTCAATGTTGATCCACGTATATGCGAATTTCATGACTTCATCTTTTCTAACAGCTGCATAGTATTCTATTGTGTAGATGTGCCAAAGTTTCTTTAACCAGTCATCTGTTCTCGAGCACTCGGGTTTTTCCAGATTCTGGCTATTGTAAACAGTGCTGTAATGAACATATAAGTGCAGATGTCATTTCTACTATACGTTTTTGCATCTCTGGGATATATTCCCAGAAGTGGTATTGCTGGGTCAAATGGGAGCTCAATTTCTAATTTTTTGAGAAGTGTATGGACAACTTTCTAAAGATTACCACCAACATCATTCTATGGGTTGAAACACCATTTGAAAGACCTACCCAATTTATGTTGCCAGTTAGTGATAAAGTTTTTCTATGATATTTTTAACACAGTAAAATGCAAAGCATAAACCAATTTTGTAAGAAGTTACAGTTACAGTTAAAATTATGGGTTTTTTTGTTTGTTTTTTGGGGGCAGGGTGGAGTTTGGGGCTCAGGGGCTACTCCTGACTCTGCTCGGAATGACCCCTGATTGTGCTCAGGGTGCCACATGTGGGACTAGAGATCAAATTGGGGCACCAGAAAAGCAAGTACCTAACCTCCTATATACTATCTATCCAGTCCCTAAAATTATAGTCATAACTATAAGTTAGTTAGGAGGAAACATTATTTGCAGATGGTTCAATATAAATCCATGAAAAGCAAGATAGTCAATTCAAGCACTCTTAATACAAATTTGGTGAAATTGTTACAATTTAAGTACATAAACGATCAGAGTTTACACTAAACTCAATATCCAATTTTAAGGCATCACTTGTATCACTTGTAGTCCCGTTGAACTTCGATTTGCTCGAGCGGGCGCCAGTAACATCTCCATTTGTCCCTGGCGAGAGCTAGTGCAGCCCAATGATATCTGCTTGCTCCAGGAACAGGAAGAGCCTCAAATCGTTCATTCAGGGATTTGACAAAGAACTGACCATCTAGTTGGTGGGTGGCCACAAGGTCATCTGACGTCCCGTGGAATCCAATCGGTAACAGCTCTAGTCCAGCGGTCCTCTCTGAATCGCATTACATGACCGGCCCATCTGATTTTTGATGCCTTGGCAAATGAGACAGCATCCCTGATTTTTGACCATCGATGGAGGTCAGAACTCGATTCCTTCTCTCACTTGAGTGAGATATGATATTCCTAGCATAGCTCTTTCAATTCCTTTTTGAGATACCTAATAGTATTCTCATCCTGTTTGCGTAGGGCCCAGGTCTCTTATGCATATGTTAGTGCAGGAAGAACTGTGGAATCGAAGAGATGTGGCCGGAGTCAGAGGTTCTTCGTTCTCTTAACCATTTCTTTGACGCTTTTGAATGTATTTCACGCTGCTCTCTTCCTCCTGTGCAGTTCTGGCACCAAGTCGTTCTTCATGTTGATTTCTCGACCCAGGTACACATAGCTGCTGCATTTAGAGATGTTTGTTCCATTGAGAGCAAATGGAGCTTCAGGGACCAGTTCGTTTTTCATGAACATCGTCTTGTTGAGATTCAGCTGCAATCCAACCTTTCCACACTTGCGGTCAAAGCGGCATTTGTGCCGCTTGGTTTTAAGGCATAAAAGAAAAAATGCTGCTTTCATAGTCAACATAAATATCCATGAAAATGTTTTAAAATTCATAGCATTAGAACCAGCAATAATTATGTAGGATCTAGTGAGGATCCTTGGAATTCAACAATAATTGAGCAGAAGGGAGAAGTCTAGATTCCAGAATGGTCACATGGATATTGTAGAGAAGCACGTTCTCTTCAAAAACAGAAGTTCAGGGCTACTTCAAGAAAAACCCTAATTAGGAATTTTCTAAGAAAATTCAAGCTATTCTGTTAAAAAAATAAAAATCTGGATTATAGTAGCATTGTTTTAAGAGGAAAGAGTTGATTATTTTTTTTGCCTGATTTTTGACTGAGTTGAACTTGATAGAAATGGGTTAAAAAATAAACTTTTTCTTCTTCACTGTTTCTCTTTAACCTATGACTTTGTAGACTATTCTTTTCTTTCTTTTTTTTTTTTGGTTTTTTTTTTTTTTTTTGGTTTTTGGGTCACACCTGGCGATACACTCCTGGCTCTGCACTCAGGAATTACCCCTGGCCGTGCTCAGGGGACCATATGGGACGCTGGGATTTGAACCCGGGTCGGCCGCGTGCAAGGCAAACGCCCTACCCGCTGTGCTATCTCTCCAGCCCCTAGACTATTCTTTTCACCTTAATTTATGACCTTGTAGACTATTCCTTTTGTCTTTCTTGGGGGATTTTGTTTGTTTGTTTGTTTGGTTGGTTAATTTCGGACCATACCCTCTGATACTCAGAGTTCTACTCCTGGTTCTGTGTTCTGTGTAGCAGCACATGGGACTGAGGATGGACCTTGGGTCTCCCACATACAGCGCATGCACTCAGCATATCAAGCTTTTTTGCCAGCCCCTAATAGAAGAAGTCTTTTTGTTTATTTACAGTTATATTTGTTTTTTTTTTAACAAAACACATTGTAGCTACTTTACTGATATGGACACTGAGTTTAGTGATTATGATGTCCAGTGTGGTACATAGTTAAAACTTCAGTTTTCATTTAAAATTATATCTCCTCTGCTCCCTGATCCAGGACCAGAGACCATCAGTGAAAAAAATCAAAGAAGACACAAGGCTTCTTCATGTGGGGGATCTTGCTCTTCGCTGAAACATGTTCTGCTTCTCCCAAGGTAGATGCTGGCTGACGAGCACCATGTGTCACCAGTGATAGGGTCATTCAGGTATGTTGTGAGAATGCTGAGTCTCCTGGGGAGCTCTTTGATGGCTTGTCTGTAATGTGAAGGATGATCTTTCACTTCTGCTTGTCCCCTGGGTCTCTAACAGTTCCCCTCTTTCGAGGACCTTACATCACTTCTCCAAGGCGCCCTCTTGGCTGAAAGTCAGGACACCTCCCAGTGGCCCTGTTTGGCCTGGGAGACTCCCTCTCGTGCCACTCTAGATAATAATGGCATCAGACTGCTGGTATTGTTCTCTCGCTCTTCTGTCCCCAGACAGCTTGTAGTTTTAGTCCTCAACGCCTCATGATCTAGGCTTGCCACATTCCCCGAGGCAGGTGTCTAACTGAGTGATGTGCATTCTCCTCGCCCCTTGCAGAGCTGAATGTGAGAAAATCTTTTTTTTTTTCTTCTTGGGTCACACCGAGCAATGCACAGGGGTTCCTCTTGACTTTGCATTCAGGAATTACTCCTGGCAGTGCTTGGGGCATTATATGGGATGCTGGGAATTGAACCCAGGTTGGCTGCGTGCAAGACAAATGCCCTACTTGCTGTACTATCGCTCCAGCCCCAGTGAGAAAAATCTTTGTCCCCTCCATTGGGAAATATAATGGGGAGCCCAGATTGCCTCGAGAGTTTTCTTGAACAAAATTCCTGCCTCTGGTCTTCTAAAGTTGCACCTGGAGCTAGGTGTGTCTAGACGTCTCAGACTCTCTTTGAGGTGGTTGCAGTTGGTCCTATCTTGCAGATGGTGCCATGACCCCCCTCCTGGTGTCCAGGCTCTGGTGCAGCCCTTTCCCCAGTGGAAAAGAAGTCAGCAAAGACCAAAAAAATCTTATTTCACAAAGGGATACATGTACATGGCCGGTATATATGGAAAAGTATTCAATATGGAAATTAAGATGTCACTTTCCTACAGTGAGCTATATCTTTATACAACAAAATGTCAACAAAATGTACAGTTAAAGAGTGACAATATACTGAGCTAATACAAGTACATTTGAACAGGGATTAGCCTATCTATGATGGCAATATAAATTATTACCAATAGTTTTTTTAACACTTTGATAATAAATACTATGAAATTTCATATAAACTATTCCTTTTAATTTCAGAAATATGTCCTAAAGAAATTTAAAAAAAACAAGAGAGAATTATGGAGAGAATTTTCATAATGGGTCTGCAGCCATAGGACAGGTTAAGGTGCTTCAGGGATTAAGGCATTTGTGTAGCACATGGTCAATCCCAGTTTGATCCCTGGCATGACAAATGGTTTCCAGAGCACTGCCTTGAGTAACCTCGGAGCACAGAGCCAGAAGTAAACCGTGAGCACCTCTGGATGTGGCCCCAAGTGACCAAAACCCCCATAGACTTTTCATAGCAAGATTGCTGATATAGCTAAAAATAAAAAAAATAAATGTTAATAGACTAAATGGGCTGGAGCTATAGCACAGCGGTTGGGTGTTCACCTTTCACTTGGCCGACCCGAGTTCAATTCTTCAGCCGCTCTCGGAGAGCCCGGCAAGCTACAGAGAGTATCGAGCCCGAGTGGCAGAGCCTGGCAAGCTACCCGAGTATTGGATATGCCAAAAACAGTAACAATAAGTCTCTCAATGAGAGATGTTACTGGTGCCCACTCAAACAAATTGATGAGCAACGGGATGACAGTGACAGTGACAGACTAAATGGAAATAGATCAATGGTTTATATATATTTATATAATATGTACATAAATATATATATGTCAAACATTAAGAAACATTTCACATGAAACTATTCATGCAATGTTTGTTGAAAAGCTGTTTTTAGTTGGAATATGCTCATGCACTCATGAAAATTATTTATTGGATGTTAAGTACCTACTGATTTTTAGGCATTAAGTTAAATCAAGAATAAATAGTGATCCTCAATTTGTTACATATTATTTTAGAAGGAAAATCATAGATTATTCTGAATCATGGAGTTATTATATTTCTCATTAGTTAAATTGCCTTGGACTGGTCTATATTTTATAAAGCTTTTGCATATACATTAAAGCAGAATATGCAAGGCTCTAGACTTTTATTTCTCGCAGTACTTTCTCTGGAGTTTGACCCCCAATTGGATGGGTAATGCAGATCAACTCCTGGTTTTTCACTAGTTCATGGCTTGTGAGAGTGAGAGGTGGGCACTAGAAACAAACAGGAGATCACCCAGTTGGACCTGGCAGAAGATGCCGAGGTGCAGAAGGGGGCCTTTCTAAAGAGAAGAGTGTGGCTTCCTGAGGAGAGTCTGCAAAGCTGCCTGTCTGTTTGCATTCCCTGGGAGCCTGGCTGCCTAGCAACTACCACATAAAGTCATCTTTCTCTCCTTCAAAACAAATTCTGGGCTGTGCTTGACTGAAATGAAGATGTTCTAGTTCACTGGGGCTTGGAGAGCAATTGCTTGTAGCTGTCTTTGGCATTTGTGCCAAGCACATCAGGAAATGAAATGAAGATGCCACACGTGTCCTGCATCTTCATCTCCAACATGTGCACAGCGGACCACAGGCAGGACCAGCTGGTCCCCCAGGACTTTGTTGCTGCCCTCTTACAGGTGGAGAAACTCTTAGCATGGGTGCAGAGTCCCCCTTGGGATGGGGTGTATCTAGGAGCCTTCCATCTGGGATCCTTGGTGGCTAGTGAAGGCAAAGGAGGGCACAGGGTGAAAGTGGAATGAGGGAGACCCTCTTAGTCCAGGTTTTTTCTTCACTGAGACTTAGAAATACCAGCTTAAATAAAATCAGCCTTGTTTTGCAGCCGCCATTCCTAGAGACGTGAGTGCCTGATCTTTCCCTGTTTCCCCCACCCCACATTGTATTTAAAAATTTGCCACTGGATGGGCAAGATCTGAGGGTTAAAAGTAGGTAAAGGGATATTCTTGATAACCTTTCAGTATCAATATTGCAATATTGCAAGCCACAATGCCCAGAAGGAGAGAGAGAGAGAGAGAAAGAGAGAGAGGTAGAGACAGAGACAGAGACAGAGAAAGAGACATAGAAAGAAAGAGAGAGAGAAGAAAAACACCTGCCATAGAGGCAGGCAGGGGGTTGGGGGTGGGGAATGATGGGAGGGAACCTGGGGATACTGATGCTGGGAAATGTACACTGGTGGAGGGATAGGTGTTGAAACACTGTATGACTCATGAACAACTTTGTAAGGGTATATCTCACAGTGATTCGATTTTTAAAAATGTTTAAAAAAATTTGCCTCTGGGGGCTCCTTTTCTCCAACGTCAAGTGCACTTTTCCCAGAGTGGCCAGTATTTGTAAGGCCTCTTTGGTGCTTTTAGATCTGCCCAGAGAAGCACATGCCATAGGGATTTCAGAAGCAGTGACATTGAAGGCAAGGATCAATGGTGGGGGTGGGGGTACCTCTGTGACCACATGGCCCTTCTCTGGCCATGGTGAAGGTGGAAGGTGGTCATGGCTTAACATGTATGTGTGGCCTATTCTCACATGTAAATTCCCCATGAGTAAGTGTGTTGGCTTGTAAAAGCTCTGGTCTCCAAGGGGAGGTAAGAAGGCATATGATATCTACTCGCCAAATTGCTTACAGGCTAATGGGAAAGACACGCTAACAAATGGAAAGAAAGAAGGACTGAGGGCAGGCAGAGGGCACTGACTGGTGAGGATGTACTTGGGCAGAGCAGCTAGCTGGTGTGCTCTCCAGAGGGTTGTCGGGCTCGTGGCACATATGACATTGTCTTGAGGACTGGGGTCAGTGAGGGTGGGGAGAGGCCATGTGACAGCAAGAATCAGAAAGCATAAGAAAGTCTTTAGGGAGCAGATCTGCCTGTTGCTGACCCTGGTGAGTCTGACCCTGGAGTCTGATAAAGGTGCAGGTCATCAAGCAGTTTTGCTGGGTGGCAGTCTCTCAGAGGGCGGCAAAGCCAACCCCAGGTTTCACAGGACCACCTGGGCAATGTTTGAGATTTCTCCGGAACAAGTCAGCCTGCCAGCCCATGTCCGTGAGTGCTAGTGGAAGATGCAAAATTTAATGGTTAGAGATGAAGGACTTTCTCTGCCTACCTTGCCAGCACCTGAGCTGCTGCATGTTTGCATGTTTTTTTGTTGTTGTTGTTTGTTTTTGTTTTTAAATTTTATTGAATCATGTGAGATAGTTACAAGCTTTCATGTTTGGGTTACAGTCACACAATGATCAAACACCCATCCCTCCACTAGTGCACATTCCCTGCCACCAATATCCTGGGTATACCCCCCCTTTCCCACCCTCCCCCTGCCTCCATGGCAGACGATATTCCCCATAGTCTCTCTATACTTTTGGGCATTATGGCTTGCAACATAGACACTGAGAGGTCATCATGTTTGGTCCATTATTTATTTTCAGCACACATCTCCCATCCCGACTGATTCCTTCAGCCATCATTTTCTTAGTGATCTATTCCATCTGCCTTCTCTCCTCCACTCATGAAGCAATCTTGCACATTTTATGCATCTCAGTTCCCCTCATTCAGGTCCCTGGGATGTAAGGTAAGATGTATCCAGCATATGCCCACATACTCTGCGGGCTCCATTACAGGAGAGGTCAGAGCTAAGCAAGTAGCCATGTGCCTGCCTTTTGCTCTGGAGGGAGACATTTTTCTTTTTCTTGTTCTTGTTTTCTTTTGTTTTGTTTTGTTTTGTTTGGGGCCACACCCAACTGTGTTCAGGGCTTACTCCTGGCTCTAGCAGAGATTGGGGGGATCATATGGGGTGCTGGGGACTGACTGAACATGGGTTGGCATGTGTGAGGCAGACACTCTACCCACTATACTATCACTCCAGCCCCCGGTGGGAGACATGTTTCTAAGGCTATTTGCTTTCTACACACTCTTTAAGAGAGAATCAATCCAGAGCACAGGAAGCTCAGTGCCTCTCTGATTGCAAGATGTGCAGAAAGCAAAGACCCGCCTCCAAGTCTGCATGCTTCCGAGCTGCAGAGCAGCACCAAGAATGTTCCTACAGGGGGTTGTTAAGCCCCTTTTCAAAAGGAAGGTTGAGGATTAAGAAAATAATCATGCACTAGAACTTCATATATGTTCTGGGGACCCTCATTTTCTTACTCTCTAACTTTACACATCTTGTCTTTGTCTTTCCTCAGAAATGAGCATAAACAGGGAGATAAAAGCTTTCTGAAAGGAAGGAGAGAGATGGAAAAATGGGCTGAGGGTGTCCAAGCAGCCTTTGGCTGAGCCTTGGCTTGCTCATCTGCCCAGTGCCTTCATCACGAGCCTGTGATGTAGAGTAGGTCATTGCAGGTTCTAGTGACAGCTGCATGTGGGTCCTCTGTACGGCCAGTTTCCAGGATCTTAACACAACATAGTGTGTAGGAAAGACTTCCCTTGGGCAAACCTGACACACTAATGCTCTGCTGCTTTCACATTCATCCCATCTCTCTTTCACACTCAAGCATTCCTATTAAAGCTCTCATTTGGCCTATAAGATTCAGTCTTTTCTGAAGAGCCACAGTTTCTGTGGCTTTCCCAAATATTTCTCTGCTGTGTTTAGTGCACATTTTTTCTCTTGTGATGGCCCCAATCCCAAACAAATCATTCTGTTTTGCTAAGATTCCAGTTCTGAATGCCTCCACTTCCCTTCAATTTTTCTTTAAAATGCCCTTCCTCTGAAATTTTATTATCCATCTGCTTTTAGATCAGGAATTTCCAAGGTAGGAGAGTGTCAGGATTGAAAACTGTAGATTTCTTAATTGCTGTTAGCTGAATCTTGAGCAGGAAAAATTGGTCTGAGAAAATGAAACAGCTGACGACGGTTTCAGTTTGATGCTTTTCTATTCAAAGTTAATTGATCACGTCCATTCTAGAAGTGTGAGTTTCCAGAAAATCATAACAGTTAAGTTTTATCAACTCTGCCCTTTTGCCCTCTATCTGTAAGTTCACATAATGCTGGGGATGGGGGAAGATCTCTTCAGAAGGTTTTCCTCAGGCATTCCTTTGATGCTTCCTGCAAATCCATCTGGAACATCTTATTTGGTCTGGAGTCAAGTAGAAATGTAATACTGAACTAGTGACATTAAAATTCATGTTGCGGTTAGAAAGATAATACAAGGGGTGAGGCATTGCTTTGCATGCTGTCAACCCTGGTTTCATCCTTGGCACCACATGGTCCTCTGAACACTGCCAGGAGAGATGCCCGAGCACAGAACACAGAACACCTGTGCACTGCTGGGTGTGGCTCAGAACATAAATAGAGTAAAATTAAATTTATGCTGCCTTTAAGAGACACAGTTTTGATTCATCCTTTGCAGCATCTTGGTTTACACTTTTGAATATTTTCCAGAATTAAGCAGCACTGGCTTTAGACCAGCCTGTATCCTTTGTCATGAGGCTTGGTGATTCTCTTAGAAGATACAATTTGTAGATTTAAACAAGCTGGTGATCTATAGTAAAGGACTCTGCATTCGAGCTAATCTATCACTGAAGTATATAGGACAGGATTCCATTCATACTCAGAAATGAGCGTCGTCCACGTGTAAAGGAATTTCAGTGGCTTGGCCAAAGGCCATATGTACTATCATGCAGTTAAACCGAAAGTGTAGGTCTTTTCAAGGTGGCTTTATACAATTTATGCTTCATATGCACAAGAGAGTTTGTTTTGTGAATGGGTGTTTTGAAGTATAGAGATATGTGTAATATAATGAACAGGAGTTTACCCTTTGGAAAAAGACAGATGGGAAGAATGGAAAGAAAGGAGGAGCGAGAGCAGGAGGAGAGAGAGGAGGGGTACAGAGATTGGAAAGGGAATGGGGAAGGGTCTTGGAGACGAAAGGGGATGGGGAGGGGAGAGAAACAGAGAGAAATCTTTGGGTTCAGGTACTAGACAGGGATATTTTATTTTACTTGCCAGCTAACTAGTAGTTTAGCTTCTTTAATGAGGAGAGTGTTTATCTTTTGGATCTAATGAAAAATTAAATAAAGGAATATATGTCAGATGGTTAGCCTGCTGCCCACGAAGTATCTGGTGTTGGCACTCACTAAAGGCTAATTCTCATCGTGATTGCCAGTGAAGCTACACAAAGTCTAAAAATGGATTCATAGTCCCAACCACCAATCGTAGTTAGCAGCCAAGTTCAAGGCTGGGAAATTCAGAAGGAAATAAACTGGTGCTAGCAGGGAAACATTCAGGGCTGCATTTTAGATGGGCTGACCTGGTAACTTAGGATGCTGTTTTATGACAATGTGAAACTGGAGAAAGAGATACTAGCAAGAACAATTTGACAAAATTATTATTCATTGTTACTGGCATTCTTTTTTCCATTCAGTGGAGAGGTTTTAAGGCCCTCATGTCCACTGTTTGTGGTGATGAGTCAAGGAAGCATCTTCCTCATATCACCTGTCACAAAGGGGAGAATTGACCCTGCTTAACGTCAGTGCCACTTTCACATTTTTTATAACTGTATTAAAATGCTTATTGGCAAACAGAACCAGCCACTCAAGTTTCAGCTATAGCTCCTTGTTGAAATACCCACGCAAGATTCTTATCATTTACATCACTATGGACTAATTCATCAAACTAAAATGCAATACTTCTATAACCTATCACATGTAGTGAAATGAAGATAATTTATGACACAGTTCCACGCACAGAAACAGTAGCCTAGGAGTTACAGTTCTAAAGTCGTGTCCCTCAGAAGGGAAGTATAGCCACTAAAATAATGGCAGTAAAACTCACAAGAAGGATAATTTCTTTCCCTCTTCCTAGATGTCAAGAACATATTCCTGATGGACTAATGTGCCTTTGTGCTTCTGGAGGGTGGAGTGATTCGGAACGCCCCCTGGGTGAAAGGGATTTACTGGACAGTGTGGGAGAAACAGGACACTTACATCTAGAACTGTCCCCACAAATCTGTTCCTGGTGTGGAGGCACTGCTGGAGGCCTGGGCCAGCTGCTCTGTGTTTAGTGGGAGAGTTGGACCAGAAGGACATAAGTTTCCAGGAATGTTTGGATTCTACCCTTTGACTCCTTCTTGATCCTGTTTCACCTGTTCTTCAGGCTCATCAACACTCTGTGCTGATGCAGAGGAAAGTCAAGAGACCTGGACAGTGGGGTCATTGCCATTTGAAGTGAGAACCATTTCAGTCTGGAGAGATCATCGTTTGCCAGCTGGACCCCCTGGAGGAGGCCTCTGGATTCCTGATTCTTATTGAATGTGCTGTGAGCCAGGATGATCAGACAATGCACTGAGTTCTCTAGTTTTCCCAGACAGGCCAAATTTGCTTTCACAGGTTTTCAAAAACTTGAAAGCTTTTTTAGAAAGCTCAGATGTTTCATTTAAGAACTTTTAGTTGGGGCTGGAGCTATAGTACAACAGGTAGGGCATTTGCCTTGCATGTGGCTAACCCGGCTTCAATCCCCAGCATCCCATATGGCCCCCCAAGCATCGCCAGGAGTAATTCCTTAGTCCAGAGCCAGGAGTAACCCCTGTGCAATGCTGGGTGACCCCAAAAAGCAAAAAGGAATGATTTTGTTCTTCATAGGCACGGTCTTCTTTTAAGATTGTTCCATGTGAAGTAATAACCTCATGTGCTGGATTTTATTGTTAATGGCAGTGATCTGGTTTCTAAGATCAGGTGTGGCCCCCAAACCAACCCCAAACCACCCTCTGCCCCAGCAAAGGTGACAGTTTGACAAAGGCAAATTATTTGAGCATTTAATGAGTATGGGTCTGTGCTAGCTGCTGCACCTACAGATGGATGAGACACCGTCCCTCCAAGAGCTTAGATTTGGGAATGTAAGTGAATGCGACAGGATAGTTGCTTGGAATGCTGAGGAAAGCATGCATACCATGGGTAGGGGGTCAGGGAGAGCCCAGAGCAGGCACAGACGTGGTGCTTCTGAGCTGAGTTTTCAAAGATGGTGAAGCCTCCAGTGTGAACAGAGCACTAGAGGACGTTCCAGACCTGGCATACAAGGGCTGGAAGAAAATGTGCCTTCCGGGAGCAGGGATCCTCAAGCTGGGTATAGGAGAGGCTGCTAATAGATGTGGGAGAAGGAAAGAATTGGGAAGGATGAGCCAGGAAGGTGCTTAGGTGTCCAGTCTGTAGATCTGCACAGGGGGGATGCAGTCCTGTTTGCTCTGGGAAGCAGCAATTGTCCCAGAGCAGGAAACTGAGCAGGGAAGGCAGGGATTACTTCTGGGCTGCCAGGACAACAAAGCGTCGTACTTAGACTTAAACAATAGAAATGTGTTTGGGGCTGGAGCGATAGCATAGCGAGTACGGCGTTTGCCTTGCATGCGGCTGACCCGGGTTCGATTCCCAGCATCCCATATGGTCTCCTGAGCACCGCTAGGGGTAATTCCTGAATGCAGAGCCAGGAATTACCCCTGTGCATCGCCGGGTGTGACCCAAAAAGCAAAAAAAAAAAAATAGAAATGTGTTTCTCTACAGTTCTGGGGGTACAAGTCTGCAATCTAGGACTGAGCAGGGCTCGTGTCTTCCGAGGTCTTTCTCTTCTCCCATTGCCTTCACAAGTCTGTCCCCTAAAAGAATGTCAGCCATATGGGGTGAGGGCCCACCCACCTGGCCGCTTGAGACTCCCCAGAGGAGGGGCTGGGCCCTAGGACTTCAGAGCAGGAATGGGAAGGGGGCACAGCTCAGCTCTAGCAAGGAGTCAGTGGTGCACTCCTTTGGGAGAACCTGAGATTTGGCGATGAACCCACACAACCTGGAAGCTTGCTGACTACCTCGTCTGATAGATTTCTGACTGTCTTTCAGATATTATTTTCTCCGTTAAGTGAATTAAGTGGATCAACTGAAAATGAGTGATTCTTTCTCTTAAACTTGTTTCTGGGACACAAGCCACAGGCATGAGCTATGAACTTCCTTTTCCAGGCTGGACTCTGCTTCCTAAATGAGCCTGCTGGACACCCCCTGAGGTGGGACTGGGGGTTGCTTTCCATCCTTTACACCCCACCCTTCTTCTGTGCCTGTGCCGAGTTGGTCTCTCTGAGGATCCAATGTCCCCACAGCGCAGAAATAAGTTCAGAAACTCCTTCCACTCATGTCTCACATCGAAGATTCTTAAATTGTGTTCCTCCTACTGGTCTGCCACATGGCACATCAGTAGATGATTGGAGGGGAGAGAGAGAACATAATCTGTTCTTAGTTCTTTGTTGCATGTTGAGACTTTGACGACTGATGGACATCTAGCTTCTTGCCATGTTTGATCCCATCACTGGGGAGAGAAACTACAGTAGTACTGCCATCAGGAACAGGGCATGGAGCTGTAGAATCTCAGAGAAAGGGATATTGGGGGTCAAGTGAGTGACAAAGAAACCCCTCCCAGCACCCCCAGGAAGGAGCAGAGGTCAGTGAGAGAAAACAGGAAAGAGTGAGGAAGAGTGTGGCTGCAGACCTCTGTCTACTCCAAGCATTTTCTAGAGCTGCACAGAGTTCTGTTCTTTGACAAAGCCAACAGCAGATGTGAAAGATACTCTCTGCCCCTTTGCTGCTCAGTCAGCGATTTTCATTCTCTGGGGAGAGGACCTGGGCGGGCACCTGGGGTGGAGTGTGGGCAGGGACCCTTCCCCTACCTCAGCCTCAACTGGGTTCATCAGTTCATGCAGCTGCTCAGGAATTTGTGACCCAGTCCAAGACTCAGCTCAAAGGGGTGCATGCGGCCATTTCTCAGCAGGCAGAGAAACAGACTTAGCTGAGTTTCATAGAAATCATTCCAGTTTCTCTAAAGATTTACTGAAAAGTGACCAGCAAAAAAACTCACTGAATTCTTAGTTGACTGTTGCTGGTGTGTCTTCTCTCTGTTGCTTGCTGTTGTTGGCCCATATTCTGGAGCACTGTGGCAAGTGTCAGAAAGTTTAAAAGTGAACTCTCCTATGGAAAGTGGTGGGGACAGTCACGACTCCTGGTGTCAGTGTCTGCCATCCTGACATTGAAATCTTGGGACCCAAGAACTGGAATGAGCAGCTTGGGGGACTTTGAGGCTGGCTGGGTTTTGTTCCTTCCCTCTGGGTTCCGTCTCAGAGATGCGTTGTTTTCAATGTTATTTCCCCCCACCCCCCTCCTGCCCCGCCTGGCCCTAGGGCAGGGTTTTGAGCCTTGTTTATATTTTAGCCAGCAGGGAGAAACTCTAGGATTCCGTGACAGGACACACGGAGACTTGAGCAGAATGCAGACAAAACAGGATATTGCTTTCTGGTCCAGCTACACCCACGGCTGCCCCTGAGGGCCCAGTGCTGCTTCTCCTAGCTCGTGGATTTGGCACCACAGCCCCCAGGCAGGCCCTGATTGGGGAGGAGGGCAGCGGGCTCTGATGGACATAGGTGAGCTCACAAATCATGTGTGGGCACCAGAAGCATGTCAGGCTGGCGCCATGTCCCCTTCTTCACCTTGCTGGCTAGGGCTGAGGCATGCAGAGCCTTGACCTCCTGTGGAGCTGTAGAGTCTCAGAGAAAGGGAAATTAGGGGCTCTCCCTCTGGGAAGGACTGGGAAGGAACTGCACAGGGAGTGGTTGGGGGACCCTGCCCCAGCCCAGTTATCCCTGCTGCTGTTTCCAATGGCCCATTGAGGTGCTGCCTTCATCCCTTTGCTCCCTTCTCAATGCCCTGGGCCATCACCCCTCCCTGAGCTTGTCCTCAGGAAGGGCACTAGAGGGGCCCATTCAAACTTAGTTGTGTTCCCATGGGCTGCAGGATCAAGGTGCAGTCCCCTCAAGTTCTGGAATGAGTCCAGCCTCCTCAGGCAAGCCAGCCTGCAGACCCCCGTCCCCATTCATTTTTTAAAAAATTAATTTAAAAAATTTAATTAAAGAACTGTGATTTACAAAGTTATTGATAATTAAGCTTTAGGCATATCGTATTTCACCACCAGTCCCACCACCAGTGTCAACTTCCCTCCATCATTGTTCCCATGTTCCCTCCCCACCCCATCCCTGCCCCACTCCCCACCTGTCAACAAAATTCTAGAGGTCACACCTCATATCTCTTCATTCTCAGCAATGGAAAACAAATGATCAAATGCTTCCTTTTCAGCAGGTCCGACTTTAGGGGGAGAAACTCCAAACAATAATAGTGAGTTTTTTGTTGAAATATTGAATGTAATCAAAGTAAACTGAAAGTAAAGTGAAATTTATCAGTTACACAGGTGGGGTGGGGGCTGGGGAGGTGGGGAGGTGGGAGGGAGGTATACTGGGGTTCTTGGTGGTGGAAAATGTGCACCGGTGAAGGGATGGGTGTTTGATCATTGTATGACTGAGACTTGAACTGGAAAGCTTTGTAACTTTCCACATGGTGATTCAATAAAAGAATAAATTTAAAAAAAAGTTCTAGAGGTCACAGCTTAGATCTCATGTTTTTGCATGCGCCTATGGAACTGTAGAGTCTCAGAGAAAGGGAAATACATGGCTGTATTACTCACCCATCCCCATTATTAATAAATTAATCAATTAATTAATTGAATCACTGTGAGAATAGTTACAAAGCTTCCAGTTCAAGTCTCAGTCATACAATGATCAAACACCCATCCCTTCACCAGTGCACATTTTCCACCACCAAGAACCCCAGTATACCCCACATCCCACCCTCCCCCTGCCTATGTGGCAGAAGATTTCCACTTCACTCTCTCTCCACTTTGGTCACATTCAGTATATCGACAGCAGACCCACCATTATTATTTGGAATTTTCCACAACAATCAGACCTGCCGTAAAAGGCATCATTAGATAATTTGTTTTCTATTGCTGATTATGAAAAGCATATGATTTTGGATTTCTGATATTTCAGTAATAAGTCTGGAGGGATTTCTGCCAAAAGCTGCTGGGTTCTGAAATTGGTTTGTGTGTCTCCAGGATCATGGCCGTTCAGGAGCCGAAGGAGCCATTCATGGGTGGCAAAACAAGTTTTTGTGAAACCTTTTTTTATTGATTGAGGCACTGAGATGTATTGCACTATTTGTGGTGGTTTCTCAAGCATGTAACTCCAGCGCCAAGTCCCATCCCCATTTCCATATGTTTCCTGAACTCCCCTGGCTCCTTCCTGAGCTTTGGGATTTGCCCTCTGCTGTACAGCGGATCACTTGTATCACTTGTGGTCCCATTGATCTTCAATTTGCTTGAGCGGGCGCCAGTAACGTGTACAGTGGATGGTACAGGGAAACCTGTCTGGAAACTGCTCTTCGTCCTGAGAGACTGCTGTATGCTCTGTGCTTGGCGCTTGCATGCAAAACCCATGCATGTGCAGCCTTGACTTCACGGAGAAATGGGTGGAGGACCCTTCCCCAGTCCAGTTACCCCTGTAGTCCTTCCCAATGGCCCACTAGCATGTGATAGTACAGCAGTTAAGGCACTTGCTTTGCATGTGACTGACCTGGGTTTTGATCTCTAGCACTAAGTATGGACCCCTGAGCATCACCAGGAGTGAACCCTGAGCACAGAGCCAGGAGCAAGTCCTGAGTAAGTCTTATGAACTCCAAGGCTCTGGCATAAAAGCAGTGACACACACATTATATAATACAAATACAAAATGACTTTGTCACATTTCTGTTGGGGGCTCTGGGGATTGCACCAGCAGCACAGAGCAATCCAGTACAGCTCCCCAAAACCATAGTCCCTGAGGCTCCCGAAGACCGTAAAGAGACACCCACCGCTCCCTCTGTAGGGGTGAAGATGCGCCTTCAAGTCCTGATCGGGCCAGTGATTCCCGACCAGGAATAGACTTGGTTGTGAATAGACTTGACCAGAGAGCACTTGGTTGCTTGGCAACCAGCCTTCCTGAGAGCTGTTCCCCTTCACTCAGCAGGCAGCCTCTTCTGAGAAAAGAAGGCTTGAGACTCTTCTGGGCCTGGAGAACACTCAGGAGTGACTTAACGATGCCGACTTCAGCGTAGGAGCAGGCTCAGGTTGGGAGGCTGACTCTTAAACCTCCCTGATGGGTCACAAACATGCTCAAGCTCTTTTCAAAACCAGATAGTGCTGGAAACTGTGGGTTGCAGCCCCATCGGGGGAAGAATGTGGGGGTCATGAAAAATTTGACAATGGCTAAAGGTTTCTAAGTATGTGAAGGCTGAGAATTAATTCAGAATCAAATCTGTAATTGGTCAGAGGGGTTTCTGGGAGTGCTTGCCTTTGTTCTGTTTTAGCAGTGGTAAAGGGGTCTCAGGTTAAATTGTAAAGGGAGCTTTGCTGAAAAAAAGGGTGCCCCAAAGAGAGGCAGAGGGATGCCCCCACACCAGTAGCTCGGGGAGGGGAGAGGTTGGGTGGCATTTCTCTTGGCAGGGCTAGGGAAGTTGTTTTGGTTTTGCTGGGGACCTTGCCTGGGGGGTCTCCAGGGGGGTCTCTGGGCTAATGCTAGCTCTGTGTTTAGGGGTCACTCACTGTGGTTCTGGGTGTGTGTGTATGGATTATGTGGTACAGAAGAACAGAGCTGGGACTCCTGCATGCAGAGCACGTGTTCAGCCCATCGAGCTTGTGAGTTCTCTTCTTTTCCTTCCCTTTCCTTTGCAGCACCAGAGCACTGAGTCAAGCACATCCCACCTGCCAGCTTGACCCCACAGCTGCATGCTCGGCCTCTAGCGGTCTAAGCACACTGGCTTCCCCATTTTGCAGATCAGGACAACTGAGTCCAGAGAGGTTCGTGATCTTGTTGTTAACCTTTTGACCCTGTTAGCCCTGCTGAAGTGCAGTGCGGTTCTTGGGATGTTCCATCTGTGAAACTCCTTTCCCTGGGGTACTTGGTCTGTTGCTTCCAGCTCATATATGTCCTGAATCAGCTCCTCGAATACCTGTGGGCCCAACCTACACTCCCGTTTACTTGGGGCTTTAAAATCAGGTATCTAGGGGGTACATACTTTGAAGAAATGGCGCCACCTATCTTCAGAGTTTTTCTTTCACTACATGGAGTTAAATGAGATTCACAGTTAACTTCTCTTCTGATAAGCCACAGATAGCATAATGTTGATAAAGGATTTAAGAGCTTTGTTGTAACTGATCATGGACAGTTTTGTAACTGTGCATCTCATGGTAATTCAATCACTGTCACTGTATCACTGTTATCCTGTTGCTCATCAATTTGCTCAAGCAGGCACCAGTAACATCTCCATTGTAAGACTTGTTACTGTTTTTGGCATATCGAATATGCCACGTGTAGCTTTCCAGGCTTTGCCGTGCGGGCTATATACTCTCAGTAGCTTGCCAGGTTCTCTGAGAGGGACAGAGGAATCGAACCCAGGTCCCTCGTGTGCAAGGCAAATGCCTTACCCGCTGTGCTATTGCTCCAGCCCTTTCCCATGGTGATTCAATAAAAAGCCTTGTTGCTTCAGTTCAGAGTTGCTGGTTATGGGTCCAGAGAGAGATCCTGGTGAGTGGGCTGTGTGCTCTGCCCACCTAAGTCCTGGGTTTCATCCTTGGACAGCTCCTTGTTCCCCAGCACTGAGCAGGGAGTGGCCCCTGAGCACCTGCAGGTGGGGCCCAGAATGGGGGGGGGGGAATTGCTGATTGTCATTTGCCCAGTTTGGGCTGGTGGCATTCCATCAGGTTTCTGGGACCCCTGACAAAATTTGTTAGGGACACGTGAGAGTCAAGTGGCCTTTTCACGCTGTCCATCCCCTCCCACCTCCCTCCCTCCTCCTTCTGAGAGGTCCAGGGTTTCTTTCCAGCTCCCCCAGCTGCTAGGGAGATTGCCACAGGTCGTCCCAAGATGTTGGGGCCACAGAATTCAGGGGAAATATCTTTATTTGTTCTGAAGATAAAGATGTGATAGATAACATGCAAGTCAAAACTTCTACAATCTAACTCGCAGTGACTCTCTAGCTGGAGCCTTTTGCTCAGAGCTTCTTCCTGTTCAACCAATGTTTTCTGAGCCTAATTTTCTGCCTCAGAAGCAAACTGGGATGCAGAACATGACAGATATGTTCCCAGAAAGCCTACGAGCCTCTGCAGTCTATGCTTCCAAGCACACATGTGGTCTCCTAGCAGAGTCTTTGAATCTAAATGATAGGGTTCATGAGAAGGAGTCTTGCGCGTCTGCTCTTGTGAGTCCACTGCAGGGAAATCTACCCCACCTTATCTTGTTGGTAGGAGGCAGCTAGTGTGGGGTCCCACATGCAGGTGAGCTGGATAGGGGTGTCCTGGAGCAAGGGAAGGGCTCTCTGTTTTTCAGTGCTCCCAAGCCAGCTGCAAAACTTAAACAAGAATGAGCCCTTCTTTTCTTTTTTTGTCTTTGTTTTTGGGGGGGAGGAGTGTCACACCTAGTGATGCTCAGGGAACTATTAAAGGCTATACTAACCTGAATCCAGAGTGAGATTTTTTTCTTTTTTGGGTCACACCAACCTATGCACAGGTATTACTCCTGGCTCTGCACTCAGGAATTACTCCTGGCAGTGATTGGGGGACCATATGGAATGCCGGGGTCAGCTGCGTACATGGCAAACCTGCTACTATCATTCCAGCCCGAAGAATGAGCCTTCCTGAGTTTCACCATCCTGCTATTTAGGAGGAAGTGAGGGAATGTGGGGAGCTTACTCCCAAGTTTTAGTGCATATGTGGTGCATGTGATCGTCCCAGGTTCAGTCCCCTCCACTGTGTGGTTCCCCTGAGCAGCACCTAGAGTAGCCCCTGATCACCACTAGGCGCAGCCCCCAACCAAAGCAGAATCGAACAGAAATTGGGATGACAGTACAGCATCCACCTAGATAAATATGTAAGTTCAAGGAACCTTAGAGTTTAAATGTGGTTTTAGAAAGTTAAAATCAAAGGCATAAAAATTGGATGTGGCAAAAGCAGTGCATGAAGGGAATTTGATAGCATTGAATGCTAGAAAGGAAAAGAGGTCTGGCAATGATTGGAGCCTCCATATCACCAGAAAAAGAGCAAATTAAATCCAAGGTGGATAGAAGCAAATTAAATCCAAGGTGGATAGAAGAAAAGAAATAATAAATCATAGCAGAAACCAATAAAATGCAAAGTAGGAAAATAATAGTCGGTGAAACCGAAAGTTACTTATTGAAAAAAATCAGTAAAATTTACAGACTTAAACTGGCCAACACAGATTAGCACTGCTCTGTAGCACTATCGTCCCGTTGTTCATCGATTTGCTCGAGCAGGCACCAGTAATGTCTCCATTGTGAGAGTTGTTGTTACTGCTTTTGGCATATTCAACACACTATGGGTAGCTTGCCAGGTTCTGCCTTGCAGGCAGGAAACTCTTGGTAGCTTGCTGGGCTCTCTGAGAGGGATGGAGTAATTGAACCCGGGTTGGCTGCGTGCAAGGCAAACGCCCTACCCACTGTGCTATCGCTCCAGTCCTCAACACAGATGAAGAAGAGACAAATATCGCACTTGGCCGAGATTTGACCCGGGTGGCCACGCTTTTGTGCGGACGCTTTGCTGCTGATGTACCAAGATCCAGAGGCCAGCTAGACTACTTTTGGTCCCAGCAATTGCTTACAGTCATGTCTCTAGACTGTGAACTAAGCCACAGCCCCACGCCGGCCAAGGAGAGGAAATATCCTTCTTTCTCATTGTTTTTTTCCTTTTCGGGGAGAAGCGGCGTGGCATCCTCCATATTATGAGGACTATTAAGCAGGTATGAACTTGGTGGTGCGGGGAGGAAGAAAAAAAATGTGTTATGAACTTGAAACAGCAGGACACTTGGGCAGTCTCGGGCCCGGGCCAATACCGGCTTGCGCTCCGCTGACATTCCACCCAGGCACCCAGGTGGCCACACTTTTGTGCGGCCGCTTTGCTGCTGATCGACCAAGATCCAGAGGCCAGCTGGACTACTTTTGGTCCCAGCAAGTGCTTGCAGCTATGTCTCTAGACTGTGAAGTAAGCCATTGCCCCATGCTGCCCCAGGAAGGGAAATGATGCAATTTCTAACATAAATCTCCCTGGACTTAATTACTAAAATACTAAAATACAGAAATTCTAAACTGTGCGGCCACTACCATAGCCGTGCAACTGCATATCTCTTCACTCTCAGCGATGGAAAACTAATTATCAAATGCTTCCTTCTCAGTAGGGCTGTTTTTTTTTTGGGGGGGGAGGGAAACTCCAACAACAATACTGAATTTTGTGTTGAAATATGGAATGTAATCAAGGTAAAGAGAAAATTAAGTGAAATTTATCAGTTACGCAGGCGGGGGTAGGGGGTGGGGGGTGGAGGGCGGGAGGTATACTGGGGTTTTTGGTGGTGGAATATGGGCACTGGTGAAGGGACAGGTGTTTGAGCATTGCATAACTGAGACATAAGCCTGAGAACTTTGTAACTTTCCACATGGTGATTCAATAAAATAAAATTTTTTTAAAAAAGAAGAGACAAATAAATGTAGAAGGAAGTGGAGCCCCCATTGTTGATCCACTGCGTAGTGAAAGGCTGTTAGAGAACTATCTTGAGAAATCTTTGAACCCAGATTTGACAACTTAAACATTTGGCTAAATACTTAAAAACTCTATGTCTTATTTTTTGATGAGTTTGTTCATATTAATTTACTTATATACTTAATTCATATATTTGAATATTTTTTCTTTGTTTTTGTCTACCCAAATTCTGCCCTCCCATCACCATCTGTCAAATTAAGCTTTAAAGAACGCCTTTCCACTCACTTACACTAGTCAGTTGGAGGCAACACTTTCTGTTTCTAGTTTTAATTGGTGACTCCTTAGAGTTTAGGACAGAACTGACTGCTAATTACCTACGATTATCAGTCTCCCCTTCTTTGCAGGGGTGGAAGTGTGTTAGCAAATTGATTTTAGTTGAGCTGTGGCTGTCTTGAATAAATACCCCTGTCTTCAGCTTCATGAAGGTATGTGACCACGGGTTTAAGCCTGCAGGAATTTTCCAGGATCTTAGCAGTTCAGGTGGAGTAGGGGAGAGGAAAGACTAATTTGTATGGGGGCCAGACAGAGTGAGAAAAAAGTAGAGCAGAAAGTAAATACAACTTTTTTCTTAGAATATATATATGTATGTATATATACATATGTATACAGACACACACATATATACACATATATACATGTGTGTGTATATATATATATCATCATCATCATCATCATCATCATCATCATCATCTCGTTGATCGTCAAATTTCTCGAGCGGTCTCAGTAATGTCTCCATTCGTGCTAGCCCTGAGATTTTAGAAGCCTCTCTTTACTCGTCCTTTCTAATGGTGCCCCACTGGAGGCTCTTTCAGGGTCAGGGGAATGAGATCCATCATTGTTACTGGTTTTGGCATATGAATACGACATGGGAAGTTTTGGAGGCTCTCCCATGTGGGCAGGAAACTCTCTGTAGCTTGCCAGGGAGGGAGAACTAGGCTATAAGATGTTGCGCAGCCCAGTCCCAATCAGAGTCCTGGGTCTCACACACTTGGGTTCCTCTGCCAGTTCCTTCATGTGTGAGGCTTGTCCGAACATGTGGAGGGGGGCCTTGAGCATGGCTGTGGCTAGGCTCCAGGGGTCTTCAGCCGAGGAAGCTCTGCTTGGGGGCGGGGAGGGAAACTGAAGCCCACCCCTTCGAGGGGCCTCAGAGAAGACAGCCAGGCTCGGGGGCAAGAGACTCTGCTGTATATATGCATCTTGCTTTACAAGCAGAATTGGCTTGATGTTCTCTTTGGCACCCAGCCAGTGTGCTTTGATTCCCACCATATGCAGGCAGCTATCGGGGGGCTGCAGTCTGATCCTGCCTTCTTCCGAGGGCTGGCTTGACTGCCATGGCTCAGCCATTGCCTTGACTTGCTGTTTCCCCACTTGCCATTTCATCAACTTCATTTCTCACTTCCTCCCCTTGGGAGGAATGTTCAAGTGCAGCTTTCCACACCCTCATTCACACTCGCCCCCCACTTCTTAAGGTTGGTAAGTGTGGATAGAGCTCCAGGCTTGGGTCCCTCTCCCAGCTGGGCCATTCAGCCACACGCTGTAGCCCTTGGCCCATCTGGCTTGAGCGCTCTGTCTTCCTGAATGCCACTTTCAAGGAAGTTTGGGCATAGGGTGGCAACTTGTAGCTTTCCTGGGCATCTGAGATTTCTTGAATTCCAGGCTGGAGTTGGGCTTATAGGGGAGGTGGTGGTGGTGAAGGAGGTTGTGCTCTGTTTTGGCAAACTTGGAGGCAGGGGCTGAGCAGCTGGGAGGTGCTCAAAAAGACATGGAAAGAGCAGGAGGAGATGCCTTAAAAATCTGTTGGTAACATACTGTGAGATAAAGACATGGTCACTGGAGGAAACTGGGAAAAGGGCAGGTGGGAGTTCTCTGAGCTACTTCTGCAGCTTATACCAAGTCAAACTATTTCAATATCCAACATAATAATTACATATTTTAATTATTTGTCTTCTTCTGCTTAGACATAATTATCCACATCAGCGCCATCTTACCTGAGATCTTTCTGTTGATTTACTACTGAGAATTGGGACGGGCCTACACAGTTATCCCCCAGTAGTCTGTGACTTTGAATTGTTCACAGGTCACATTTATTTTTATTTAAAAAAAACACTGAAGACAGATTTTTTAAATCTGTAATTACATACTGTATAGTTTTAAATGCATAATTTCATAGTTGACAGCATTTTCATGGAGTCATTGTCCCCAAAGAACCCCCACACTCCTTCTCTGATTCCCATATTGGTCTGGATCTTTCTTTCTCAGTGGATTTGCCTTTCCCAGATACTTTATGAGGGCCTGGAATGATAGTACTGCAGGTAGGGCATTTGCCTTACATACAACCAACTCGGATTCAATCCCCAGCATCCCAAATGATTCCAGAGTGCAGAGCAGGGGGTAATCCCTGATCATTGCCTGGTGTGGCCCCAGAACCAAAACAAATAAACAAAGAACCTTCAGATACATTGTGTAACTTGCAAGATGCAATGTGGGGATGCTGGTGAGTGACTTGCTTCTCAGAGCTTCCTGCTTCCCTCATTGTTGTGTTGACCGATGCTGTCATGGATATTGGCATTTTCTCCTTTTTTTAATTAAAAAAATAATATGTTGTAACATGGATAGTACTCCTTTCTCTGTTCATAGTTGATACAACAACTCATGAGTTGTTTCTAGGAAATGAAACTAGGAATAGGATGCAATGGTTTTCTGTGTGGCTCGTGGACACTGCTCTTGTGTGCTCAGGAGTGGAGTTGTTGTGTCATGTGGGAACTCTTCTTCATGCTTTGAGGAACTCCCAAATTCTGTGACCTGCCTGCAGGGTTCAAAGAGAATCTATTTCTTGCCTCTTTACCCAAACTTGCTATTCATCATTTTAAGGGTAACCAGCTTTCTAGGTTTGAAGTATGGAATCTCACAAGGGTTTTTATTTGCCTTTCCTTGGTGACTAATGACATTTTACATTTTGTCTGGTGCTTATTCCCATTCGCATATCTTCCTTGCTGTCTGTTGGCACTCTTGCCTGCTTCAAAATTGGCATGATTACTCACTTGGTCTTGCCGAGTTACCAGAGTTCTTTATAGATTCTAGATATAAGTCTCCCAGCTCCTTAAAAGTTTGCTTATGACATATTGCTTTTACAAAAGACCTAGAACTCTAAATTTCCGGGAAACCTGAAGATGTGGAAGTGGCACTCCGTGGGGTAAACCAAGGATGGGCCCCAGCACATTGTTGCTTCATCTGAGAGGTGATGCATTAGCCTAGCATCTCTGCCTGTACCCTATGTGAAGATGATTTACCCTATGTGAAGCAGATTTAGTCTGCTCAGTATTTGATATGATTTGGTAGGTTATTTCGGAGGTTTGTGAATGTTCAAAAAGATTCATGCAAATGAATAATGACTTGCTTTTGCCCTTTCTGCTCTTCTATTTCTCTAAATATTTTCGGGGAGCACGGGAACGATGTCCATCCACAAAGAGGTTTCCTCCTGATGTGCGGTTGTCCTTTTACTCTTGCTTATGTCACAAGATCATTTTCTCTTCAAGTTTCAAAAGCTTGATGGCTGTGTATGAAGAGGTGTTGGGTGAAACTTAGCTCCAAGGTTTGTCAAGGTGCTATGGCAGTAGCAGATGAAGCATGTTCGTGGAAAGCTGCTGTAAGAGGTTGGTTGTGCTGCCAGTACAACCGACTCCATCTGATTAAAATAAAATTGAGTAGGTGGAGTTGTTGGGTCACACTCAGCGGTGTTCAGGGCATATTCCTGGCTCTGCATTCAGGAATCACTCCTGGTGGCCTTGGGGGACTATGTACTTCCAAGGGTAAAATCAAGTCACCTGCATGCGAAGCTAACACCCTATCCACTGTTCTATTGTTCCAGCCACTGGTCCATCTTTTGCTTTGGTGGAATCAGCTAGCCAGACCCAGGTATGAACCTATGGCTTCACTCACTGCACCAGGTTGACAACTTTCCCAGGGTTGATCCTTCAGCAGAGAAGCTGGTGTTTTTTGAATTAATGTAATGTTTTAGGATGTTTTTCATCAAAGCAATTGTAATGGCAGATCTGCTGTGGTGGGGTGGGTGAGAAAAAAATGTTTCTTGGCACTGTTTGCTAGGTGCCTCTTTGTGGCTCTTTCTGTCAGAGATGGATGGTGTTTGCATGTTTGTCTGAGAGGCGGGTATGAGAGACGAGTGCCAAGAGAAGATGCCGTGGGGCAGTTTTCACAAGAGGCCTTCTGCTCCACTAGACACCCCCTGTGGAGATTTGGGGTGCAGTTTCCAAGGTGAAGTAGTGAATTGGACAGAGGGAGCCTTGCCCACGAAACCTGAGAACACAGGGCAGTCACCTTAGAACACACCTGGAGCTTCCACAGAGCTTCCAATTCTGTCTTAGTGGCAGTACTTTCCTTCAAGGGCTTGGAGATGGGGTCCCAGAGGAGATGGAGAAAGAGAGAAAGGGAAAGGGCAGAGCAGATCTCACGTGGTAGTCCAGGACTCAGAGTGTGGCCCATCCTTGGCACAATGAGTTTCTTCACTTGGAATTGAACTCAGGCCTTTGACTGAGGTTGTACCCACATACCCATCCCCCTTTATAATGGGGCACTGGGGATAGGAGTCAGAGACCACCAATCTGTGACTTATTCTGTGGACGTGGCTTAAACACCCCACTTTGTCTAAGACTTGAATTGAAAAATGCTGGCTGTGTCCTTATTTCCTGACATCAGTGTCTCCTCCCAGCCTGATTCACAGATTCATGATGCCTGCTTGCTGCTTTGATACCCAAGTTACTTCCTCACCTCTCTGTTAGCCTCTGACATGACTTTCTACTGATGTTGCACTGAGCGGGCTTTAAATATCCCAGTCAGACCTCCAGGCTCAACTGAAGTTGTCTGTGTGGGGGTAGGATGCTCACTATGGCATCCTTAGTCAGCTATGAAGATAGGGGTATTTGCCTTTCTACCCCCTCTTACTGTCATTTTGTAACGAACCAAGAGACCTCTTGGTTTCTCAAGAAAGCCAAAGTATCATCCTTAGAATCTGGCCTACACAAGAAGCAACCAAGTCTCCAGTACCCAAAACTGCTCCTATAACAGATTCTAGAACATCCAGCCCAGCTGGTCCCTTCGAGAGTTTTCTTTGTCAGTGTCATTACTAAAAGTTGATTGCATCTCAGGTATCAATCAGCAGATGGTAAGGGTATCTTTTGGGGCAATAAAGTGCTCTCTCAGACCCTTGACATATCACCCACAGGAACTGGTTTTATGCTTCCCTGAGAGCAGCCCTGCTAAACCAGAGAGGACTTATGTTTCTTGAAATGTCATTGCCCTTTTTCACCGATGATGCTACCGTATGACAAGTGGCTGGCATCCTGTGCATTATAAAATAATTTCATGGGATTCGAACTCATGGGAAATCATAGACAATATCATTCTGACTTTATACAGGAGGATTCTGACACAAGGGAAAATGTGTCTATTCAAAGGCTGAAATCAAATAGCTCAGCAATTGAAACGTAAATCCCCATGAGTTCTTATGTATAAGACATTTAGATAAAAAATTTAGGGAGAAATTTGTTTTTAGGAAGAGTGTATTTCTTTTCCTGTTCACAGTATTTGAAACAGACTTTGATTTTTCTCATTGTGTATCTCCATGCCCTTACCTATCTCTCCTCAGGATTTTAATATCTGTCGACTGAGGCAACACTTGGAATAAAAAGCAGAACTAGAGGCCTGAGGCTGGTTCCGTGTGCAACTTTCTCAGGAATCACCACAGTGATTTTCTCAGAGGAAAGGTTAAGTGTTGTGGTGTGCAGAACCACTGGCATATAAAAACTGGAATAGAATCAGTGTAGCGTAGAATGAGAAGCATGTCTATTGTGAATTTGACCTAATAGAATCAAAGGGAGTGATACCCACAGTCTCACCAACAGGCTCTCAGAACTGCAAATGATGATAAAGACATTCCCGGGCAGATGAAACTCAGCCGACACAGGCTGACCATGGTTTGCATTAGCAACGTTCCTCTCTCAGGGAAAGCTGTGATTTCAGAAGCATGTCAGCCGAGCGTGCGCAAAGTTCAAAGGCAAGAGGGAGAGAACAATTAGAAACAGACATCTCCTGCTTTATCACAGCTGGACCAAAGGAAAGCGAGGATGGTTTACATAAGTGGCAGGGCCCCAGGAAAGCAAAAGCAAGAACTGCAGCTAAGGAGAAGGTGTTGAGGGGAAACCTTGCTGTTGCTATGTGTGTGTGTGTGTGTGTGTGTGTGTGTGAGAGAGAGAGAGAGAGAGAGAGAGAGAGAGAGAGAGAGAGAGAGAGAGAGAGAGAGAGAGGAGGAAGCATTTTGAGCATTTTGAGGAGCCTGGTGAGTGAGGCTCTTGGAAGAATACCAGCTCTGTACAGGTTGACCCTCCCATGGGCAGCTGCCTTCCCTCCGGATGTCTGTCTACCTGATGGAAGGAGCCTGACAGAAGAAATTTGCAGGCAAGGCTGGGGGGGCAGAGGGGGGCTGTCATGAAGCTCAGTTATTAGCTGCAAATAACCCCCTTGGCAAACATTGTGAATTTGGATTCAGTGAAAATATGGACTGTTTACCATCATGAGAGTGCGAATTCTAAGAAACTGCAATAATGAATTGTCAGCCACCAACAGTTACTGAGAGCTGTAATTAAGGGAGGAGGCTCTCATTCAGAAGGAACAAATGCCTGGAAGAATAAACATGGTTCTCATTAGTGACTCTTCGAATTATGTTTTCTCCCACAGCAGCTCTTGCAGCGGGGCTTCATCGTGGGAGGCTGGCATGTATGTGCCAGGTGCTGCCAGGCCATTTCCATTTCCCCCAGTTTTGGGATTTGGGTTCACTTCTTCCTGCCTGGGTTTCCTGACCCTTATGAACAGACCTGTGTATACCACACAAGCCTGCAGGGAGCACTGGCAAGACACACGAATGTGAAAGGCGGGACCCAGTCTCAGGAAGGGGAGACCTGATGGGCAGGTGGGAGCAGGAGCACAGGAGCAGTCCCAAAGTCAGATGATGCTCTCTCAGTGGTCTGATGGCCCAGCAACTGATTGCGACTTTCTAAGCCCTACAGTCGGATGGATTCACATCCAAGTACCGTGCTCAGGAAGCCTCAATCAAAAAAGACTTTAAGCTCTTGGTTTGTTGCAATGTCCCTAAGCGACTGAAGCTTGCAGGAATTGTAGATCCCAGTGAAGTGGCAAGCTTGTGTTGTAAGGAGGGGACAGTTGGCGGGCACAGCAGGGACACTGATGAGAGTCAGCTCTGCTGGCTTCAGTGAGACATCTCCCATGGTCATGGCCAAAGAATCAGGCCCCCTGGCACAGAGACTGGCCCTTGCACAGTCAGTGGCCATGGCAGAGGCATGGACTGGGCTAGCGAAATCATCAGCACAGCTGCCTCCTTCTCCTTGTAAAGCAGAAGTCATCGTGACTGTGGTACATAGCAGAGGAGTGGGGCAGGTGTTTTTGCTGAAGCACCAGCTGCTGCCTTCCCAGAGAGAGACAGGAAGGCTTCCCCGTGTCCCAGCATCTGAAATTGAGTGTTTTATTTTATTTTTTTAAATTTTTTTTATTGAGTCACCATGTGGAAAGTTACAAAGTTTTCAGGTTTAAGTCTCAGTTATACAGTGCTCGAACACCCATCCCTTCATCAGTGCACATATTCCACCACCAAGAATCACAGTATAGCCCCCCCGCCTGTGTAACTGATAAATTTCACTTTTCTTTCACTTTTATTACATTCAGTATTTCAGCAAAATTCACTATTATTGTTTGGAGTGTCTCCCCCCTAAAGTCGGACCTGCTGAAAAGGAAGCATTTGATAATTTGTTTTCCAATGCTGAGAATGAAGAGGTATGAGGTCGAGTGACCGCACTTAGCGGCCTCACGGTTTTGGGTTTCTGTATTTTAGTAACTAAGTCCAGAGAAATATCTGCCAGAAATTGCATCACTGCCAACTTGTACTTCTCAGTTATATTATATTCCACATATGAGTGCAATCTTTCTATGTCTGTCTCTTTCTTTCTGACTCATTACACTCAACATGATACTTTCCATGTTGATCCATTTATATGCAAATTTCATGACTTCATGTTTTCTGACGGCTACATAGTATTCCATTGTGTATATGTACCAGAGTTTCTTTAACCAGTCATCTGTTTTGGGGCACTCTGGTTTTTTCCAGACTCTGGCTATTGTAAACAGTGCTGCAATGAACATAGAAATGCAGATGCCATCTCTACTATACCTTTTTGCCTCTCCGGGATATATTCCCAGGAGTGGTATTGCTGGGTCAAACGGAAGCTCAATTTCTAATTTTTTGAGAATCGTCCATATAGTTTTCCAAAAGGGCTGAACCAGTCAGCATTCCCACCAGCAGTGAAGAAGAGTCCCTTTCTCCCTACATCCACGCCAACACCGGTTGTTTTTGTTTTTTGGGATGTGGGCCAGTCTCTGTGGTGTGAGATGATATCTCATTGTTGTTTTGATCTGCATTTCTCTGATGATTAGTGAGGTTGAACATTTTCTCATGTGCCTCTCAGCCATTCAGATTTCTTCTTTGGGAAAGTTTCTGTTCATTTCATCACCCCATTTTTTGATCGGGTTGGCAGTTTTCTTCTTGTGGAGTTCAACCAGTGCATTGTATATCCTTGATATCAACCCTTTATTGGATGGGTACTGCATAAATATCCTTTCCCATTCTGTAGATTGTCTTTGTACTTTGGTCACTGTTTCTCTTGAGGTGCAGAAGTTTCTTAGTTTGAGATAGTCCCATTTATTTATCTCTGTTTTCACTTGCTTGGCCAGTGGCATGTCAGCTTTGAAGATACCAGTGTCTTCAATGTCGTGGAGGTTTTTGCCGACCTTGTGTTCAATGTACCTTAGGGATTCTGGTCTGATGTTGAGGTCTTTAATCCATTTTGATCTGACTTTTGTACATGGTGATAGGTGGAGGTCTAAGCCCATTTTTTTGCATGTAGCTGTCTAGTTTTGCCAGTACAATTTGTTAAACATGCTTTCCTTGCACCACTTCACATTTCTAGCTCCCTTATCAAAAATTAGATGGTTATATATTTGGGGGTGTGTGTCAGAGTATTCAACCCTGTTTCGTTGGTCTGCCGCTCTGCCTTTGTTCCAGTACCAAACTGTTTTAATGACTACCGCTTTGTAGTAGAGTTGAAAGTTGGGAAGATTGATTCCTCCCATTTTCTTTTTCCCAAGAATTGCTTTAGCTATTCGTGGGGGCTTATTGTTCCATATGAATTTCAGTAGCACCTGCTCAATTTCTTTGAAGAATGACAAGGGTATCCCTATAGGGATCACATTGAATTTGTACAATGCTTTGGGGAGAATTGCCATTTTAACAATATTAATTCTTCCAATCCATGAGCAGGGGATATTTTTCCATTTCCTCATGTCTTCTTTTATTTCCTGAAGTAGCGTTTTGTAGTTTTTATTATACAAGTCCTTTACCTTCTTAGTTAAGCTGATTCCGAGGTATTTGATTTTTTGAGGCACAATTGTGAACGGGATTGCTTTTATCATGTTGCTTTCTTCTCTCTCATTATTTGCATATAATAAAGCCATGGACTTTTGGGTATTGATTTTATAGCCTGCAACTTTACTATACGAGTCTATGGTTTCTAGGAGTTTCTTGGTAGAGGTTTAGGGTTTTCTAAGTATAATATATCATATCATCAGCGAATAGTGCAAGCTTGATTTCTTCCTTTCCTACCTGAATGCCCTTAATATCTTTTTCTTGCCTAATCGCTATTGCAAGTACTTCCAGTACTACATTGAACAGAAGAGGAGAGAGTGGGCATCCTTGTCTTGTCCCTGTTCTCAGAGAGAAGGGTCTTAGTTTTTTCCCATTGAGAATGATGCTTGCCGTAGGCTTGTGATAGATGGCTTTGATTATATTGAGGAAGGTCCCTTCTATACCCACTTTGGCAAGAGTTTTCATCATAAACGGGTGCTGGATCTTGTCAAATGCTTTCTCTGCATCTATTGATATGATTATATGATTTTTATCTTTTCTTTCGTTGATATGATGGATTATGTTGATTAATTTCCGAACGTTAAACCATCCTTACATCCCCGGGATGAATCCCACTTGGTCGTGGTGTATGATCTTTTGGATGAGTTGTTGAATTCTGTTTGCTAATATTTTGTTGAGAATCTTCGCATCTGTGTTCATCAGGGATATTGGCCTGTAGTTTTCTTTTTTTGTGGTGTCTTTGTTTGCTTTTGGTATTAGGGAGATGTGAGCCTCATAGAAACTGTTTGAGAGGATTTCTGTTTCTTCAATTTCCTGGAAAAGCTTGAGAAGAACTGGCAATAGTTCCTCTTTAAATGTTTGGAAGAATTCACTAGTGAATCCGTCTGGGCCTGGGCTTTTGTTTTGGGGAAGGCTTTTGATTACCGTTTCAATTTCCTTGATGTTAATAGGACTATTCAGATACTCCAGGTCTTCTTGGTTCAGCCTTGGGAGATTATAGGAATCCAGGAATTTATCCATTTCTTCTAGGTTCTCTTGTTTCGTGGCATACAGATTTTCAAAGTAGTCTCTGATGATCTTTTGAATTTCTTTGGTTTCTGTTATGATGTCCCCCTTTTCATTTCTGATTCGGCTTTTAAGTGTTCTCTCTCTCTCTTTCATTGTGAATCTTGCTAGTGGTTTATCAATCTTATTTATTTTCTTGAAGAACCAGCTCTTGGTTTCATTGATTTTTCAGATTGTCTTTTGGGTTTCCATGTCATTAATTTCTGCTCTAAGTTTTATTATCTTTTTCCTTCTGCCTGGTTTGGGCTCCTTTTGTTGGTCCTTTTCTAAGGTCTTGAACTGTGAAGTCAAGTTATTTATGCGGGCCCTTTCTTCCTTCCTGAGATATGCTTGCAGAGCTATAAATTTTCCCCTTAAAATGGCTTAAGCTGCGTCCCACAGGTTCTGGTAGCTCGTGTCTTCATTCTCATTTGTTTCCAGGTACCTTTTGATTTCCTCCTTGATTTCCTTCCTGACCCACTCATTGTTAAACATCAAGCTATTTAATTTCCAGGTGTTTGATTTAGTTTTCTGCATCTGTCCATGATTAACTTCTATTTTCAGTGCATCATGGTCTGAAAAGATAGCTGGTACAATGTCTATTTTGTTGATTCTGTTGAGGTATGTTGCGTGGCCCAGCGCATGGTCTATTCTGGAAAATGTTCCATGTGCACTGGAAAAGAATGTGTATTCCCTTTTTTTTTTTCGATATAGAGCCCTGTATAGATCTATTAGCCCTCTCTCATCTATTTCTTCCTTCAAAGCCAGTATTTCCTTGGTGAGTTTTAATCGTCTTGATCTGTCCAGAGGTGATAGGGCAGTGTTGAAGTCTCCAACTACTATTGTGTTGCCCACAATGTCCTTCTTAAGATCTGTTAGCAGCTGTTGTAGGTATTTAGCTGGTCCCTCATTGGGTGTGTACACATTTAGGAGTGTGATTTCTTCCTTCTGTACATATGCCTTGATTAATAAAAAGTGGCCTTCATTATCCCTTCTAATCTTTTTCAACCTGAAGTCTATGTTGTCTGATACTACTAAAGCCACCCCAGCTTTTTTGAGGGAGTTGTTTGCTTGCAGGATTGTTTTCCATCCTTTGACTTTGAGTCTGTGTTTGTTCTGGCTATTCAGATGTGTTTCTTGCAGGCAGCAGAATGTTGGGTTCA
The DNA here is from genome assembly GCF_027595985.1 of Sorex araneus. Lineage (NCBI taxonomy): Eukaryota > Metazoa > Chordata > Mammalia > Eulipotyphla > Soricidae > Sorex > Sorex araneus. The sequence goes on along the minus strand of NC_073304.1, from coordinate 164,647,684 downwards.
GTCTCTGAATCCATTTTGCCAGTCTGTGTCTCTTAATTGGTGAATTAAGACCATTGACATTGAGAGAGATTATTGTCATAGGGTTTTGTGCCATCTTTCTGTAAGTGTTTGTTGTGCTTGTAGGGGTTTTTCTTGTCTTATAGTAGCCCCTTTAGACCTTGTTTTAGGTTTGGTTTAGAGTCTATGAAGTTCCTGAGTTGTTGTTTATCCACAAAATAGTGTATAATTCCTTCGAGTTTGAATGAGAGTATGGCCGGATAAAGTATTCTTGGTGAAGCATTCATTTCATTGAGTTTTTTCACTATATCCCACCACTGCCTTCGAGCTTGAAGGGCTTCCTCTGATAGTTCTGCTGTAAACCTAAGGGGTCCTCCATTGTATGTGATTTCCTTCTTCGACCTTGCGGCTTGCAGTAATGTGTCTCTATCTGTTACGTCCATCATCCTAACTATGATATGTCTTAGAGTTTTTCTGTTAGGGCCTCTTTTAGATGGCACTCTTCTGGCTCCTTGAATCTGGATATCTGCATTGTCCAGCTCTGGGAACTTTTCAGCAATGATTTTCTTCACTGTGGCTTTTTCATTGGGGTTGTTTCCCTGTCCTTCTGGTACTCCAATGATTCTAATGTTGTTCCTCTTGCTTCATCCCCTAGGACTCTAATTCTCCCTAGAGCTATTTTGAGGTCTCTCCCCATTGATTGTTGTTGCCTGTAGGCTGCCTGCAGCTGATCTTCAAGCTCACTGATTCTGTCTTCTGCTGCAGACATTCTATTGTTGAGGGCACCCACTGAGTTTTTTAATTCATCTACCGAATCATTTATTTGTGACATTTCCTTCTGTAGGTTTTTTATTTCTGTTTTCATTTCTTCCTGTAATTTCTTGGCTGTCTGTTGTATCATTTTTGTCAGGTCCTTTTTTAATGTAATGAATACCTTGTCAATCTTTCGATTGAGTTCATTGAACATCTTGAGGATTTCACCTCTGAATTCCTTATCAGAGAGTTCCAGTTTGTAGGAAAGGTCTACTGAGGCATCTGGACTCTTCTTTGCCCTCTCCTTGTGGCGGGGATTTGCGCTGTTTCTTCATATTGTTGTGGTGGTATGGAAGAGGGACCTTCAAGTTCACCTCTGGTTGTGAAAAAGGATTCTGAATGGGCTTGATCAGTGGTGATCAATTTCTTTTGTACCCCCTCTAGAACATGTCCCTCTCTGATGTTCCTCTATTCTTTATGTGAAGCTTCAAGCAATGCTTTTTGAGAGTGGGGGTCCTTTAGCTTTGGCTTGAATAGCTGCTTATATTCATTGGTAGTTTTCAAACTTGGAATTAGCTAGACACCTATTTAGGAAGTATTTTAAGGCCTGCTAAGATGATAATCAGGGATATAGGTGATGAATATTGAGAAGTAATGAATAAATGTTTGGTATTTGAAATAAAATAAGTGCGGTTCAAAGGAAGACGGCTCGGGGATGGGGAGCGGTGGGGAGGTGCAGGTGCAGATGAGATGGCACCCGTTCAGTCCACTAACCTGCAAAAGGGGAAATTGAGTGTTTTAGCAGCAGAATAGCAGTAGCAGAGGGAAAGCTCAATAAGCTCTAAGATGTGATGCAGGAAACCTCTAGAAAACAACAGAAGGTAGAGGAAAATCTGAAAAGAAATGAATAGCACACCAAAGAATGATGGGATGAGTTCAAGAGGAGCAACATAAGGATCATGAGAGTCCCCGAAGAATAGGAAATCAGATTCAGTGAAGCATCTCCAAAGAAATCAGGTAAGTACTTCTCAGACTTGAGGAGTACAGGCACCAAGATCAAAGAAGCCCAAAGGGTCCCAATGAAAACCGATCAAACTAGCAAAACTCCAAGACACTTTATAATCCAAATGACAAAGGCCAAAGATAGAGATAGAATATTGAAAGCAGCAAAATCCCAAAAGGAACTTACATACAAAGGAGAGCCCCTAAGATTCACAGCAGACCTATCAAGTGAAGCTCTGTGAGCCAAAAGGTATTGGTACTCAAAGAGAAGTTATTCAAAGAACACAGAATCACTTATTCAGGAAAATATGTGCTTGACTGTGTTCATTGCAGAGCAATTTACAATAGCCAGGACCTAGACACAAATCAAGTGCCTGGCACCACTTTGGATAAACTAGTGGGTAAGGAGCTTGGTCTGGTGCACAATGGAGAGCTCCTCAGCTTGAAGAGAGGAAGGCAGCTTGCACTTTGCTATAGCTTGGATGGAGCTAGAGCATGTCACATTAAGTGAAGTGAGTCATAAGGAGAAGGACAAATATTGAATGAGCTCACTCACATGTGGGGTATAAAGAAACAGCAAATGGTCATTGAAAACAACCTCCAAGATTCCTGTCCCCAAACTGAATGTACCACATTGGGTTGGGGAGTGGTGTAGGGAAAGAACAGAGAGGATAAGATCTAGGACCATGGTGGAGAGTGAGGTAAAGTAACACTGTGCCTGAGACATAATTATTAATACTCTTATAAATAATAGGACCTTGAAGGAAAAAATAAAGGTTTTCTTCAGTCATCCCAGCTGGTTCTGGTTCCTGTATCTTGGCAATAGGCTCCTCCTGTGCAATCTTGGCATCCTCCTGCTGGGATTCTGGAACCTGTTTCTGGCAGTGCGTGTCATGTCTGTGCTTGACATATGTGCTCTGTCACCTCCAGCCCCTCCTTGGAGTTGGCACTTGACCTGGTGGGAGTCAGTTTCCTCTCACCTGCCCTGGCCCCGAGCCCCATCCAGGTTTTGGTTCCACCCTGATTTCACTTGCCCTGGGCTCCCCATCCTCTGCTCACAGGTTGAGAGGATGGAACTTTAGGGAACCCCATGCCAGTCTGACTCTGTTTCTCTGCCCTTCACCTCTGGCTTTCATCTGTTTCCGATCAGACTGGTTGTTGGTTGGACTGCTAGATCTATACGTTCTGATCAAGGTCTGAATTATTATTTTCCGACTGAATTAGGATGACTTTCATTAAAGTCAGTATAAATGATGGGAAGTCTGTAAAACTGATGCAGCACATAATAGCCTCAAGCCACAACTGATTACATATTTGATTTGATTTTTCACCCTGAACCCTAGGAAGCGTGTATAAATCAAAGACCGCGGTAGAGAGAAATAACTTGTCAAAGATCAAGCATCTTACAACCAGAAGGTTAGACTTAAACCTGAGTCGAATGGGCTCCGGTCAGCACCTCTTTGAATATAAACAACTTGTCTCTTATTGTGAGGCTGTCTTGGGAGAAACAGCTCAGAGAACCTCTTAGTGGCTATTGTCTTTGTCTTCTTGGCCCTGAGATTTAAAAGGGACTTATTGCTCAGAAAGCAGGTCGCTAAAGAGACTCCCAGTTGCTGAATGGCTTATCATGGAGATCATTTAGATCATTGTCTCTTTGCATGCGAGCACAAATCCATTTCTTCTTCAGTACTGAATGAATGGTGAAAACAGGCTCCGTTGCCTAGTAAGTGTGTAGTCGGCTGTCTTATTTGCCAGGACCTGCGAATCCAATGGGTGGTTTTCAGCATGGGTGCACAGGGACACTGCCTCATGGTGTACTGAATGGCAAAGCTGTGATTCCCCTGCCCTATGGGTAACTATGGGAAGTTGAATTTTGAACTTAAGAGAACACAAAATAAAATTCAATTTCCAGCTGGAAATTATGTTTTAAACTCCTCAGCAGGATGGATTTTCACTCTTGGCAGGTTTTGTCCTCTCAGACATAGAGGATTGACAGCTCAACTCAGCGCCTTCCTACAGCAATGCTGCGGGCAAGCTGCCTTCCCACCTGCAGTTCACATTTCAGCATCCGCCCTTTTCTTCAGGAACCCTTGGTTCTCATGCCTGATAGCACAGTGTGGGGTGGAGAGCAATGCCCTGCATTGGCAGGGCCCGAGTGGATGCCACTCACTAGCCAGTACCTTCTGAGCGATGTCTTCATCGCTGGCTCTTTCTCTTTTCATTCACCTGGAGGCCAAGATCAAAGAAAGGCAGAGACAACAACAGATAATACACAGAAGAGAACTTTGCTATAAGAGCCTCAGCAGATACCGGCTATGTTTTTAACTTGTGACTTTTCTCATCCCTCCTCTCATTCGTCTGTCCACATGTGCTCAGCTAAACCTCACGGCTTCTTTCCCCTGCTCGTTCTTGGAGACTGGAGAGAGAACAAGACCGTGGTCTGCCCCTCTAACTCCCTCACATACGGGCCAAAGGCCAGGGGTTGGCGTCTTGAGAGGCTCCTTAGTACTCTGGAATGTGACAGAAGTTGTGTTACCTCGTAAAGTGCTGTCCCCTCCACTTACTTCACCAGGTGGAAGGGAAAGGCTGGCTTTAGATCTTGTCTCTCAGCCACATGGCTCCTACATGCTTCACTGCCTGAGTCTCCCACAGCTGAGGCCCTCAGACATAACCGTATCCCAGTGACACTGCCTTTGGAGGCTGCCCTTCATCCTCGGAAATTTCCTTGTGTTTGTTTTTTTGGCCACATTCTGCAGTGCCAGGGACTGTTCCTGGCTCTGTGGGTTTCACTCATGGCTGCACTCAGAGGACCACGTGTAGTGCCAGGGGTCAAACTGGAATTGGCTTCATGCAAGCAAGCACCCTAACCCTCCTTATCTCTCTCTCTCTCTGACCACACCCCATCTCCCATTCACTTTTCAAAGGCTGGGGCCACTTAGTAGTTCCCAGAGCCTTAATCACTAGATGGGGAAAGATACTGAGGTCCGGACCTCCCCAGAGTCCCTGAAGAGACTTGGTATTTGTCATGCTTGACCCTCATAGTCTGGCACCTGAGCACGAGCAGCATTTCCCAGGCTTTGCAGGCAGGAACATCTCCTCCCCATTCTGCTTCTCCCACCTGAAGCCTGGCAGCGATCTACAAATACACTATGGAAAGCCAAAGGCTTGGTCCCGTGTCAGATTTACCATTTGGCATGTACTTCAGTTGTGGTCTCCTCCAATCCGCCCAGCAGCCCCATGAAGCATTATTTTATTTTTTGGTTTTTGGACCACATTCAGCAGGGCTCAAGGCTTACTCCTGGCTCTGTGCACAGGGATCACTCCTGGCAGACTCAGGGAAACCATACATGTTTCTGGGGATTGAACCCATATTGTCTCTGTGCAAGACAAGCACTTTACCTGCAGTGCTATTGCTCTGGTCCTCCTTTATTTAATTTTGTTTTCATTTGGGGCCACACATAGCTGTATTCAGGGCTTATACCTGGCAGCTCTGTGCTCAGGCATTACTCCTGATGGTGCCTGGAAGATTGTTCGTGGTGAAAGTTACTGAACCCAGATTGGTCGATGCAAGGGAAGTGCCTACCTATTGTAGGGTCTTTCACCTTGCCCTCCACCCCACCCCCATGCAACATTCTTATTTCATCTTAAATGTAGAAGCTCATAACAGCAGGTAGACAAAACAGTTCCCCTCCCCAGTCACCAGAGGGTGACAAGATGGCAGGCTGGGAATTGCACCCAGCCATTTGTCCCTAACACCACCATTACCAGATCACCAGTCTATGAAAGCAAAATATCCCAGTGTCACATTGGAGAGCTCTGTGAGGTTTAAATGCCATGAAGGGTATGGTTTTATCCTTCACTGACCTGGCTTGTCTAAGGAGAATGCTAGTATCACTTAGCCTTTAGAGTTTGTGTGGATCAAATGCATGTTTTCTGCAAACTTGGGCTTTCATCACTTATGGGGGGATGGGATCTCTTTCTCTGTCAGTCCTCAATAGGTGGAAATAGCACTCATTGTCCCTGAAGTGCCCTGAGTAGGTCAGGAGCTTCACTTCTCTCATTGGGGTATTGCATCTTGATTTGAATGTGCTCACGCAAGCAGAATCTCATTTTAACCTTCTCGTGAAGGATATGGAGGAAATTATCATCCCGATAAAACACTGCTAGCTAGGGTGTTTTTTTTCCCCCCTCATGGAATGTTCTGCACTTGGGCAGAAATTCTGTGAGGAGGATTATTGGTTATTCAGTAAAACCAAGGGTGGACCTCCCTTCTCTGCTTCCTTCAGCTTTTCATGAGAAGTGGTGGGGAGGTGAGGGAGGGAGGGTAGGTCACCCCAGTGTCATATGGTGATCAAAGGAGCCCTTATTCAACTTTTCACCCTCTTTGGGGCTTTGAGCAGAGCTCAGCTATCATAACACTAACTGAATCATTTTTAAAATATTTGTTTACTGGTCTGCCTCTCCTCCAGCCTTCAGATGGCTTGTGGAGAGCAAATGTGTCTTATTTGTCTCACAGCCCCAAGGCCTCAGTTTGGCTCACTGTGAAGGTGCTCTCACGTTGGGCCTTTGCTTTTAAGTGGCCTTTGCTTTAACCTTGAGGATTTAATCAAAAGGCTTTTCAAGGTATCTGTCTCCTCCTTTTCCAGAGTTTGCATTATACCACTTCCCTTCCACTAAAGACAGCCCACCCCAGCCCCCAATCCTTGTGGTGGCTAATCAGAGCAAGAGGAGAAAAGTGAAACTCACTCCCAGAGTGGGTCTTATAGGGTCTTATAGAGATGAAAGGCCAAGCAGCTTCCCCAACTCCAGCCCCTTTCCCAGAGTTCCTCCTTAGCAATGTTGGTGTTTGTTGTTGTTGTTTTGTTTTGTTGCTCTTTGGGTCACACCTGGCGATCACAGGGGTTACTCCTGGCTCTGCACTCAGGAATTACTCCTGATGGTACTCAAGGGACCATATGGGATGCTGGGAATTGAACCCGGGTCAGCTGCTTGTAAGGCAAATGCCCTACCCGCTGTGCTATCACTCCAGCCCCTCTAGCAGTGGAGCTTGTCCTTGCTCCTTTCCATGTCTGTGAGTGTGATTTCAGGTCTTAGATTTTGAGTGCTGTTGATTTGATTGTGTGATGTGTGTGTGGTGTGGGGTGTGTGTGTGTGTGTGTGTGTGTGTGTGTGTGTGTGTGTGTTGTGCTGGTGGTAGGGATCCTCGGGCTCAAGACTTTTTTTTATGTAAATTAAACAAATGGCAAATTACTCCTTGACTTTCTGCCATTTTGGTTTAGGGAAGGTTTCATAGTCTGGGAAACCCTTTTGCTTTGAGATGGCTGAGAAACTACTATTTTGCACTGAGCAAAATTAAGCTGCTAATGTTTCTGACTTGGGAAAGTATGAGATGCTTTCCACCTTCCTTCTCTGTATGGCCTCATCCAGTCTTCTCCTGTTCTATCATCCTGCAAATTTCCTGCTGCTGTCACAAGTCCAGTGGGATGAAGATTCTCAGAACATTTCCCCTCTGGGAAGCAGAAGAAGTGATAAGTGCTATTTACTAAGAAGATTGTATATGATGCATTTTTATTCATAAACGAATATACTTTCTTTTTTTTGCAAATGAGCTGTTTAAATGATAAATAATCACAATGGATTGTATGTGTAAATCCATTGTAATTTAAAGAATCTTTGTGGTTTGCATGAAACTGCTTAAAAAAAACCTTTTAGGTACCACGGTTTATGATACTGTGTATGGTAGGGTTTCATGCACAAAACTTTCAGCACCACCCTTCACTCTACCATTGTCCCACCCCTCTCCCCACTCCTCTGATAACTTGGCTACTGAAGACCCACTCTCAGTTTCTGTTGCCTTTGGGTATTTGTTTTTTCCCCTACTCTTTCTTTAGATCTCTGATATGAGGGAGATCAACCTGTGTCTTTCCCTCCCCTCCTAACTCACTTCACTCAGCATGGTAGTCTCCAAATCCATCCATGTTGCAGCATATTTCATAATTTTCATCTTTTCTCATAGCTGAATAGTATTCTATTTATACACGTAGCGTAGTTTCCCTATCCAGTCATCTGTTATTGGATTCCTGGGTTGTTTCCAGATTTTTGGCTCTTTGAATCATGCTGCAATGGCATCAGGAGCATATGCCTTTTCTGAAGAGTTTTTAAGATCCCAGGCCAATGGCTGGAATTGCTATTTCACATGGAAGCTCAATTCCTATTTTTTTTAGAAATGTTCATATTGTTTTTCACAAAGGCTGGATCAGTCATCATACCCACCAGCAGTGAATAAGGGACCTTTTTTTCCTCCACATCCATGCCAAAATGCTTCTTTTTGTTCTTTGTGATGTGTGCCAGTCTTGGTGGTATGAGATGATGTTTTATTGTTTTGATTTTAATTTAATTCATGATAAGTGATGCAAAGGACTTTTTCACATACCTTTTGGCCATCTGTATAATTCCTTTCAGGAAGTTTCTGCTCATCTTTTCCCCCTCATTATTTGATGGGGTTGGTTGATCTTTTCTTCTGCAGTTCTACCAGTGCTTTATATATCTTGCATATCAGAGAAGTGGGCCATATGCAAACAGGATGAGTACGCTATTCGGGTTTCCCAAAGAGGAATTGAAAGAGCTATGCTAGGAGTATCACATTTCACTCAAATGAGAGAAGGAATCTGGAGTTTCGACCTCCATCGACAGTCAAGAATCAGGGACTCTGCCTCGTTTGCCAAGGTGTCAAAAATCAGATGGGCCATACATGCAATGTGATTCAGAGACAACTGCTGGACTAGAGCTGTTACCGACTGGATTCCACAGGATCAAAAGACCTCATGGCTGCCCACCAACAAGATGGCCAGACTTCTTTGTCAAAACCATGAATGAAAGATTTGAGGCTCTTCCTATTCCTGGAGCGAGCAGATATCATTGGGCTACACTAGCATGTGACAGGGAAAAATGGAAACGTTACTGGCACCAACTCAAGCAAATCGAAGATCAACGGGATGACAAGTGATATAAGTGATTATCCCTTTGTCAGATGAGTAATGGACAGATATTTTCTCCCAGTCTGTGGAGTGTCATTTTACTCTAGTAATCATTTCTTTTGCAGTGTAGAAGCTTCTTAGTTGGATGTACTCCCATTTGTTTCCCTCTGCTTCTATTTTCTTAGCCAGTGACATTGAATCATTGAAGATACCTCTAGATTCAGCGTCATAGGTGTTTTACCTATGTTTTCCTCAGTATAATGTGTAAGTGCAGGTATGATGCAGTCTTCAATCCAGTGTGATTTGACTTCTGTGCAAGGTATTTTGGCATGCTGTTATTTTTATGTGACAAGTGTTATCATTTTGGAGTTAGACTTCCTCTATCCCACTCACCAAAGATGAATAACAGTTTCTCCTATGATCTTCCAGAAAATTCTATGCATGTGTAAGAACTTAGCCATAAAAGTAGAAGAATATATATCCTCCTTTTTACCCAAGTCATTGTACAGAGGGACACATCAACTGTGAATAAAACTCCTCTCGGAGATCTTTTGAATAAGCTCAGCATTCCAAGATGACCCCCCACCCCAACCCTTCTCCCATGGCAGCTGATCTCAGTGCAGAGGAGGAAAGAGGTTCCCCCTACACTGGAGCACTGTTCTGATTGTCCCTAGGGAGCGTGTCCTGCCCTCATACCACTGGGTCTTGTGTGCTCTCAGTCATACCAGCATCAAAGACATGGGCATGTGACCCAAGGCAAGCAGGCCCCTGGAGGTTAGACTCCAGATGGCCGTCACAAGACAGAAATAAAGGGCCTATTGGCCTCCACTGTAGAGCGTCTGGTTTGTCAGTTCGAGCTACTGTGCTCGCCAGGGGGAGGGGGCGTCTTGCTTCCTGTCCCTCGCAAGGCCAGGTTGACAGACTGTTTATTTGACTCCACAAGCTGTTGGTGTCCTTTCACAGATTTCCTTCTTTGTTCTAAGGACACAAGAGTAGGCTTCTGAGGCTGGCGAATTAGCACATTGTGGAGACTCTGGAATCTGCCCAGGCTCTGCTGCTGGGAAGTGGGGTTTGAACCCAGATTTTTGAACTCTGAGTTTCATGAACTTTGTTCTAGGCAGAACTTGAGATCAAGAAAACACACCTCAGTTGTGTCAGATCTGGCGACTGGGTCGGGTGTTGTCCGAACATTATTCAGCAGGGGCTGACTAGAGGCAGAGGGCCAGGAATCTGGGTCTCTGCTGGGGTGCACCAGGAAAAAGATGGGGGGTCATTCCGAACTGCAGATATGAAGGGAAGACAGCACATCGAAGAAGCGAGGGCAGATTAAGATCAGCCTAAACAAGGTGAACATGTGTGTGTGTGCATTTGTGTGCGTATGTACATGCTTGGAAGTTAGATTGTATGTGTGTATGCATGTGGCTGTGTGTATCTCTGCATGCACATGTGTGCAGGTTTTTGTGTGTGTGCACACAGGATTTGAGAGGAGCAAAGTGAGGGGCGCTGCCACTCCAGGTGGGTGAGTCCCTAGAGCCACCAATGGGTGGGAGTAGGGAAGGGCAGCATCGACCCCCGCCTGAGCCTGTACAGGAGGCTCAGGCTCCCTAGCCTGTCCACTGAGCAGGAACTGGGTTGGAATCCCAGCTACAGGCTGTACAGTCTCCCTTATATGATGTGGCAAATCCCTTAAGCACCCTATACTTTTCTTACATGCAAATCAGGCTTAACTCCATTCTGTATCCTATGCTGGGAGTCCTGGATCACAGGAAGAACGCTCAGGGCTGTCAGGATGACTACAGGCATACAATTAGAAGGCAATGGTTATTGCTTCAAGGGACACAGTTGAGTAACGATACAGAAGTTTTCCCTGTAAAGCCTCTCCCCATCACAGTTCCTTCTTGAAATCAGCTGCTCAGCACAAATGAACTTCCACCCATGCTGGGATATCCCTGCCTGACTTCCCAGTCCCCCAGCACTCGCCCCGCTTTCCCCCGCCCCGCCACACACACACAAGCCCCTCACCCTTTATCTATCTCAGCTTTCAGCTACAGGAAACTCCCTGGGTTTGAGGAACTGCCCATATCTATATTCAGGTCTCTGGTTGTTCTGGGTGATGCTTCTTCTGCCTAAGGCCCTCTGCTTTCCCAGGGGGTCTCTTTCCATTCCCCCACCCCACCCTCCATGCACTTATCACTTCCTTGTCTGGGCCTTGCCCTGGGATGGAGCTGGGGGGCGCTCTGGTTTCTGTAGCCTCTCCTTCCTGCTGCAGTTGAGAGGGTGAAAGAATCATTGGTTTAGAAACTGTCCAGCCAGGTCAGCTATCCCTTCCCTCTGGGACGAAGGGCTGTTGCTCACTGACCCACGCAATCTTTCTGTCCGCTGGGTGACGTGCTGCTGGCTTTTCAGTCAGAGCAGAGAGGTTGAGGGTTCAAGCTGATCCAGTCATCTCCGGGTGAACTCAGATTCACTTTTGCCCCAAAGCCCAGGCTGCAGTCAGCATCTGAGAAACGATGAGATGAACAACACTTGCAAACAGATGTTCAGGGCCCAGGCAGAAGGGGGAAAACCCAGCCTTCTATTTGATGATGTTCAATTTATTTTAGTCACCATGCCTTACAGTTTTACATTGCTGTCATGATAGGTTCCACGCATACAGCATTCCAACCCTCCACCCCTGTGTCAGGTCCAGAGACCACTTCCCTGAGGGTCCCAGCCCGTGCCACGCTCCTGTGGGTGGTGGGGAGCCATTGGTGAGACAATAAGAACAGGGACATGCGTGCTCAGGGCAGTCCAGATCCATCTGCTGCTGCACCGTTGGCAGTGCCCTCATGACCAGCCTGTCAAAAAGGCAGCCAGTCCTCCCTCGGGAAGCCAGCATTTTCTTCAGGCTTTCCTGAAAGACGCCAAACCCCCACAGAGGCTGACTTTCATCCCCCATGGTGAGGCCAGCCAGTATCACCTGTCATGTATGCTGTGTGTCCCAGGCTGCCCAGAGTCCAGGCAGTGGCACTTGGCGCCTTTGGATCATAAAGCAAGAAGCAGATGCTTCCATTATTACTAGGCCCTCCAGGAGGCTGGTTGGGATGTTTTAATCCCTTGGCTCCTTTCCTGCAGACCCTGAAGGGGTTATGACTGATGATCATATTTATCAAATGATCCTTCTCTCCCAGGGCTGCTCCCTGAGGAGGCCCCTTCTTTGTATTCAGGACATGTGTGACATACATGCTCTGATGAAGAAAACAAGGACTCTTGCCTCCATGGCACTTACCCACTCCCTGGGCCCATTCTCATGCCAGGAACTCTGCTGTCTTTTGGGACTCTTCCTGGCATTCGAAGCTGTGCCATCCCAGAAGTCCTTTGCATCATCATCTGTCATCCAGCTAGCTCGTTCTGCAAGTGTTGAGCATGAAATCGGGTGCAAAGTGACTTGTACAGGGTCACACAGCTAGAATTGGCAGCAATGGAGACTGAAACCACTTCTGACTGCTAGACAGGGGCAGGATATGTTTGTGATTCAAGTCTCTTAAGTTCCTTATACACTCCCCACCACAAACACACACACACACACACACACACACACACACACACACACTGAGAGATGGGCAGTAGACCAGCAGAAGACCTGTGCCTAGTGTCACCCTGCTGGCCATCTCCCTTGACCAAATTATGGTAGAAATCAAAACGGGAAAACTAAACCTAATCCAGGTCTAGCCTTTCTACCACAATGCACAGTCTGGACCTTCAGTCCCAGGAAATTGCTGTGTTAGAACCTGGTGTGGGGGAAGTGAGGAAAACTGCACACTAGACTCTGGAACTCTGGGCTCACTACAGGTGAGGGCTGAGGGGTATCAGGAGATCCGACTCAGTAGTGGCACACAGCATGGATGGGGGATGCCAGAGAGCCATAGCACTGTGAGACACCCCACAACCAGAGAGCCCTTCACATGTGTGTCTTCCACTGGGTGAAAGGCCCCAAGAGGACTCTGTAATTCTTGCCTTGATCATTGCTTGGTGCCCAGAACTTGGAGCACATTCACAGAAAGTTGAGGAACGAATGGAAGGAAACTCTTCTGTGATGTAGCTAATTGCCCCTGTCTTGCACTGTGCTTGTTAACTGGAGACATTTTCAGATCTTATTTGCAGATTATCTTCAGGAACTTGGGGGGAAATGATGATGAGATGAGTAGTATACTAACTGGCCAGATAACTTTGCTTTGCATGTTTAATTTTAATTTCATGATGAATGAAATTAAATTCATCATTTTAATTTTTTGCATTTTATTTTTTTAAAAAATTGAATCATCATGAGATAAAGTAACTGCAGGCATTTTTTTCTATCTCTCCTTTTGGGCATTATGGTTTGAAATACAGGTACTGAGAGATCATCTTTACCTACTTTTAGCACACAGTTCTTATCCAGAGTGATAAGATCAATTCTTCCCACTATCAGTGTCATAGTGGTCCATTTTCTATCCCAACGCCTCCTCCCCCAGCATTTGAAGCAGACTACAAAGACTCTGAGCATCAGTATTCCTCTCAAAATGTAGCAAAATTCTTTTGCTCAATATGCAATTTAGCCTCACTAAACCTATTGCTTACAGTATGTCAGTCATCCTCATGCCAAGTTCAGAAGTAAGGTTTTTTGGTTTTTTTCTTTTCACACTTGAAGAAAATGAGGTTTTGAAGGGTTTAGCCATCCGTTTATTCATACACCAGATTTCTTCCCAGTGCCTACATTTAGCAACATGGGAATTATGGGGGGGGGGGGGCGGGGCATTGGTAAGAATGCTCATATCTTAGTAACAGCCCAATTGGACTGTATCTGAGTGTCTGACAGCTCAGGACCATTAGGAGATAATGACTATGGCGTAGACTGTTCTTAAAAAGCATTTTTCTGTAAAAGGAAAGTGAAATAGGCCTTGATGACTGAAAAAAAGCAGGAGAGTACAAAGAAGGCTAGCCTCCTAGCCTGCCACCTGCCAGTTCAGGTGGAGGAGATTTTGTATATTCAGGAGAGAGATATAGGTGATGATATTCGTTTGGTTGAGAGTAGAGTGTGTTTGTGTTTGTGCCTGTGTGTTTTTTCTCCATGAAACCCGTGTTACCTTCCAAGGTAACAAGTGAAGGTGGTGGGATGGGAACTGTAGCAGTTCCATCTCCGGTTCTTTTATATTTTCTCAGGAGAGTAGGAAGTGAGACCAGTTAGGAATGTAAAATGAACCTGAGGACAGTGGGCTGTTGACAGGGAACCTTAGGGTGCCACCAAAGAAGGCAGCCATGCATGGACTAAGCTTAGGCTATGGGGTTATGTGTTTCCTTCAGGTATGTCCAACTCAGTGTAGATGAGAAATAAGCAAATGTGTGGGTGGAACTAGGTTTGTGGCTTAACCAAACAACTATGCCACAGTGAGAGAGATGACATAATATAAGGACGTGCAGAGGAGTAAAGACTGAATGGTGATGGAATTGCAAAGTGAATGAGTGAAAAATATCCACAGTGAAGAGACCTGGGGAAACCTTTGTTGATAATGGCCCTAAGTTTCTGATGGTGGGTAGGGGAGGTCCAGGAGCTGAAGGAATGGAAGTGTTATTTATCGGAAGCAGGGAATCCAGAAGGGAGAAGGTGGTGGTCGAAGTGGGCTGGTTGAGTTGGAAAATGGAGGGAAATGGTGTTTGCCAAGGTCCTCCATATTCTCCTAGTTCTATTGCAGAGCCATGATGACAACTCCATCTCTTTGCTTCGAGCTCCTGAGCAGCCTATGAGGGAAGAATGCAGGATGCATCAGCTCACAGTGGCTATGGTAGTGTCTGTTGTCAAATGGAAGCCCTTCCTATGGCAGGTATTTATGGCATCACATGGGGCCATCCTGTTCTGCTCCCCTCCTTCTTGTCCTTGAGCTTCCAAATATAGTAACCGCTTCATACTTTGCTGCTGGGCCAGTTTCATGGAGAATATGCACTCGCTGATGAGGAGAACAGGCCCAGCTCATGTGAAAATGTGGGGTCCCTTAGGACTTGGGGGTTAAAATATCAGTTTCTGGTGTGTTTGTGCCTGTGTGGTTTTTCTCCATGAAACCCATCATTATCATTCCAGCCCCACCTCTCCCCAGGGGGCACTTGGTAAGGAGCACCCGCCCTCTGCAGATATTAACCATCCTCTCCTGACCACACCGCCTTGGGTCTCATGTGGTGTGATTGGTGGGGCAGAGTTCAATCCAAAACAGACACTGAAGCAGGCGGGAATTGCGAGGCCGACTGATGACAGCCCAGGAATGCAGAGACTGAACCGCTCTCCCGCCTGTGTCCACTGAGCTATGACAGTAGAAGCTAACTCGGCATTCTCCATTCAACCTCAAGCAGGCTCTCTCTCTCTCTCTCTCTCTCTCTCTCTCTCTCTCTCTCTCTCTCTCTCCCTTCCTCTCTCTTTCTCCCTCTCCCTCTCTCTCATAAATGCTATCTCACACATATTTCCTACATACATTAGAAACCCTAGAGGAATGTGTTGGGCTTTTTAAAAAGCTGTGTAACAGGGGAACCATATTTTGCAAGTTGCAAGAAAAATATCATCATCGTCATCTCTCACATGATCAAGGACACAGAAGTTTCGATCCTGTTGTGCAGTTTGGGCTTTGGGGGGTCGTCACTTTTTTGAATGATCACTTGGCTGCTTCTCCCCTTTCCCCCACCTTGGACCGCCCAAGTAGAGAGCTGTGGGACTCTGCCACGGTCTCCCCACAGAGCCTCAGTGAGAGAGATGGCGTTTCCCTTGAGGCAGTAGAGAAGGTTGGCTTTTGTCCAAGACGATCTTTATGCCTCATGTATTTCAGAAAATAGCCTGACTCAGTCAAGAGTCTCCAAACTTACTGCTGGCTTTATCTAGAAAGAGAATAGCAGAAGGAATAGCACCAGCATACATAGGTGTGTGTGTGTGTGTGTGTGTGTATGTTTGTGTGTGTGTGTTTGTGTGTGTGTATGTACATGCACGAATTATGGGATGGAGACTAAGGACCCAAGATCCTGTGAGGGGAGTTAGTGAGGTGTGATTAATGGTGGTGATGAAAATATAATGCACAGACCACATTGAAAGGGAGTTCTAGAAACATCTGATTCAGTCTTTTCCAGTTTGGGGAGAATAAGGAGGTGGGGTGGGGAGGGACGGGACACAGTTCTCTCATTGGGGGGGGGGGAGTTAAAACACAGTTAACTCAATAGTAACATTTTCTCTTTGGAGGCAGTACTGCTTCCAAGGTCAAGAAAGGGCTGGCCCCAAGGAAAATTATAGTTTCTGATAAGAATCTGAACCATGAGAACCACTGATTGAACAATGTAGTCCTGGTAACTCTGTTTGGGAAGTTTGGATTCACATTTTTTGTCATTTAACCCTCTCGCTTACCTCATGAGAAACCAGTAGATAATGAAAAAGCAGTCTTTTAAAAACAAGTGTCTTTCTCCTCATGCCCTGCTAGCTGATGCCAAGATGGGCTTTAAACCAGGTCTGTCTTGTCCTAGAACCAAGATCTAGTTTCTTCCTCCTGTTCCCAATCCTTCTCTCCTACTGCCCCAGGCCCTAGCTTTGCCCACGGGCCACCCTAATCGCATCCTGCTGCTGTGAGGTGTCCAGATGAGGTTTTGGAAAGACCACTCCTGGGCTTCCGATCTCTTCCCTCCTTTCCTTCCCCAACTGTGTCCTTTCTGGGTCCTTCCCCACCCCACCCCACCCGCTCTTTCCCTCTTCTCTTACATCAAAAGGAAAACTTCAAAGACCTTAATACATTTCCTTAGTTACCAGAAGAACCTACACAAGCCCACAAGCCCCTCCTGAGGAGTTCAGCCTCTATCGGAGAAGCCCATGTTGTATGTCTGACAGCTCACATGGGACCCTCTGGGGAGCTTCTCTCTGTAACTTCTTCTGTAACTTCTCCTTGGGGCATTGAGAGTTTTCTAGAGTTGAGCTGCCTGCATCCCTCCCCGCCCGCCCCCCATCATATTCCTTCCGGTGCTCCTTGGTTGTCCTCTCTCAACCAGTCTGAGGCCCAGCAGAGAATTGTTCTCTTCAAAATGCATAGTGGTTTAAATGGTTCAGATAACAGTTCAGAGGCTGTTCCTTTAACATCTCCAAGTGTGGCCAAATTTATCCAGAAGTGTGGCCATGAAAGGGAAGTCTACTGATCTTCTTGGGCCAGACTTCCTGTCAGAAACAGGAGCAAGCTGATGGTGACCAGGTTCCCTTGGAGGCAGACCCTGGGTGTTGACTGGGTTCTAGAAAGTTCCATTTTCCCCCAGCCTCCCCTGACTGAGGAGTTAAAAAGGCAGTTTGCCCTGGGTGTATTTAATATGCTCAAAACAGTAACAATAGGTCTCTTTCCCCTGACTCAGTGAGAGCCTCCAGTCGTTGGGAAAGACGAGTAAGGAGAGGCTGCTAAAATCTCAGGGCTGAGTGTAATAGAGATGTTACTGGTGCCTGTTCGAGCAAATCGATGAACAATGGGATGACCAGTGACAGTGCATTATTCTACTTCAGAGTCACTAGTTCAAAGTCACATCATAATGCTTGTACATTAGTAGGATTCTCACAAAGGGAAACACTAATAGGACTAAAGTGATGGGTGAATCAGGCATTTGCCTGAGTTGTCTCATGACTTTCATAAGCAATGAAAACACGAATGTAGCCTACTTGTAACTGGATTCTGAGGATGGGCTGAATCCAGCAGGTGCTTCCAACGCGCGTGCATGTGTGTGTGTGTGTGTGTGTGTGTGTGTGTGTGTGTGCATGTGTGTGTGTGAGAGAGAGACAGAGAGAGAGAGACAGAGAGAGAGACAGAGAGAAGCAGAGAGGGTAAGAGTAGTCAAAGCCAGGGTGACTGGAGAAGGTGTTATTCTAGTATTCTCACACCTCTTTTGAGAAGTTTATACTCATCCTACTATTTACTCAGGGGCTAAGTAAGGTGGAAAACAGGAAGGACAAACCTATTTATGGGCATTTTAGGAATTGGTTCAAAAATTGAGAAGTTCTCTTGAGTTTTTGTTTGCTGGTCAGCAAATAGCAAGTTCTTTATTTGTGGAGTGAAGTTGTTGCATCCATCACTTAGAGCTGGCCCCAATGTGTGCTGACCCCAGTGCTTCTGCTGCCATGCCCGTGATCACAGTTCAGGGCATGTGACACTCACTCCCAGTTGCTGAAATCTTCCTCTCTTCACCCGAACTTTTCTCTGAACACCAAGCATGATCTACTTGCCTGAATAGCGGGCTGGAAATGCTGACTGGCTGCCTCAGGGACCTGCTTTCATGTCTTCCAGTCGGGATGACTCTGGGACTCCTATTTTACATTGATTACTGGACTTCCCCACAAGGATGAGCTCCAGGTGGTCCATGCTTCCTGCTTCCTGATACTGTATTCTTGCTGGTTGCCATCTCTCCTCCAGCCCGCTCCCCACGGACCCTGCCAATGTTTCCTGGGGTGACCTCCCTCTTGGAACCACATCTCAAAATCTGCTGCGGTGGAGCTAGCAGCTTAAATAATCAAAGTTCTCTTGGTTCTTGATTATAACCCAGTGTTGAAAATGGAAACACCCACGGTGATGAGGCAAGTTACGTAAGTGGGAGAAGTAAGTTGCATGGAAATGATGCGAACCAGATGGTAAGGACCCAGTCTCAGAGAGCCAGCTGCTCTTCAGCTCCAGCCAGTTGTCACCATTTGGGAAAGAGGGCCCAGTATGGCCATGTCAAGTTTTTTGTGAAAATCCAGGAATCCAGAATTGTCTGTGTTTGTGTGTGTGTGTGTACATGCACAAAATCTCTTACTATGCAAATGTTCGGTACAAAATTCAGATGCTTTAATACAATCAACTGGCCAAACAAAACATATCTGTGAGCCATAGTTGGCACAGGGATCACCAGTTTACAATCACTGTCAGAAACGCAGCTCTAAACTGTGAATTCCTGGCTAACATGTGAAATAACTGGAGCTAAAGTTGTTGCATTTAAAATAGATTGCCACAGCTATTGTCACCTCTCTGTGCCCAGTTCCTATTCTCACCCCATCCCTCAGTGGGTATAGCCAGCTTTGCATATCTGCACAGAAATCAAAAGAGACCCAATTAGAGAAAGCTCGTTATGGACTTGGCATCTGGTGGTGGTCTGGCTTAGTACGTAACTCTTGGAGCCAATTGGAAAGGAAACCAGCTCCCAAGTCCACCACTGTGTGCTATGCTAGGGAGTTTGAATTGGGTGGGAAATGACAGAGCTTAATCAAGTGCAACTGCCAAGACATGAACATATCTGGGATGAGCTGGTGGCTCCTATGAGGACAGTGTGGTGTCAGGCATGTTTGGCAGGTGCAGTCCAACTGTCTCAGCACCCACATTTGCACTCTTCTTAAGATGGAAGGTGACTGGAGTCATGTGTGCTGACAGTAGCCACACTTGTGTGAAATGAAGAAATGTGTGGAGTTCTAGCTCTGATTTTCATGGCCTCAGCTGCGCTAATCCTTTCTAGTCGTGTTGTGGAGAGAGAGAGGACCTAGGGATTGCAGCATTTTCCTCCAGGTTTTTTTTTCTCCCCTCCCTTTTTTAATCCCAAGAAACAACTTGAGACTTGAAGTCTCTGGCTTTCACCTGGGCTTTTAGGAACCAAAGTGCATAAAAATATGAGTGTTGAAAACCGGAGCAATAGCACAGCGGGTAGGGTGTTTGCCTTGCACACAGTCGACCCAGATTCAATTCCCAGCATTCCATATGGTCCCCTGAGCACCGCCAGGGGTAATTCCTGAGTGCAGAGCCAGGAATAACCCCTGTGCATCGCCGGGTGTGACCCAAAAAGCAAAACCAATAAGAAAATTCAGTAAAGGGGGTTGAATAGTTAATAAAGCGGGTCAGGTGCTTGCCTTGCACATGTTTGACCCAAGTTTGATGATCCTTGGCACCCCGTCTGGTCCCCCATGCCCACAAAGAGTGATTCCTGAGTTCAGAACCAGGAATAAGTTCTGAGCACAGCCAGGTCTGGCCCAAATACAAAGAAGAAAGAAAGAAAAAAGAAGAAAATTCAGTACTGATTGGTGCTTTTAGTCCTATGTGTCATTGAGAAAGAAAAACAATGGCAAGTCTGCATTAATATCCTTAAGTTCTCCCTCATTTATTATTCTCTTGTACACTTAGAACCACATCAGTCAATGTTTATAATTTATACTTCCATTATAAAACATAATTTAGAAAATTCAAAAGAGAAAGTAAAATCTACTGTATTTTCATATGCATTTTCTTACATGATTTTATTTTCACCTCCTAATATTCTGAAATCCTTTCCTTTATTGTATCTTTCAAGTTTAGAGGATTTCCCAAGACCATTCCTTTAGGGCAGAAAAGTCTATTTTGTTTTCTTTTCATCTAAGAATCTCAAGATTTCCCTTAGTTCTGGAAAGACAGTTTTAAGTTTTCTATTCAGACACGATGATTTGCAAGGTTATTTATCACCGGGTTTCAGGCATACATTGTTCCCACCTCCCATCCCACTGCCCTGTGAGGCCATCCTTCCACCAAAGACCCCAGGTTCCCTCCTACATCCTCCCAGCTTAGATCTTTGGTAGCTACATTTTGAAATGTAATTGTGGTCTGGGACTCAAGCTTTAATTAGTGTTGAATCTATGAGTTTAGATACATTCAGATTCCCTCCCCTCTACCCCCAGGTGATCCCATGACCCCTGTCCTTGCCCTGTGTCACTTCCAGACTTCCTCTTTTCTTCCTCACTGCTCCATTTCTCACCTTCTTGGAATTTTTGTTTCTCTAATCTGGAATCATTGTTTTGCCCATCTTTGAAACCCTCCATTCCCTGGACAACCTACACACCAACAGATTCAGGAGATGGTCATTTTTGTTTTGTGTTATATTAGGGATTGACTGATGTAGTTCTTAAAGTTTTCTTTTATTGTTGTTTACTTCAACAGATATTTGTGCATCCTTCTGACACCGGTAGTTTCTGGTGGCAAATACACTTACAGCTGACTTTTCCTTTCTACGTAGGTTATGTTTTTTTTCTGTTTTTGAGTGGATTTGTATTTTGATCTCTTGTTTTCAGAATTTTAGTTGCAGTGGGTCTTGGTGTGGATTTCTTTAGATTTATCCTGTTTGGGATTTTTCTCAGCTTCTTGAATTTTACACGTTGATCTTTTACAAAATTTGTTAAGGATGGAAGTCTTGTTACCCACTAGATCTTTCCTGATGTCACTTTGAGAGGGGTATTGAGGTCCTTTGTTATTCCTTGGGAGAATAACAAACTCTCTCACCATTTCTTGAAAAGTAGAAATCCAGCCTTCCTACTCCATGGAAGTGGTGTTTAGTTGGAGTAGAATAGTCATTGTAAAAAAGTTTTATGTCCTCTGCCCTGTATTTACAGGTCTTTTGGCTAGAAGAAGAAAACTCCTGTGGGACAATTATTGGTTTTGCCTGTTGACATTTACCAGTTGCCCATTTCTTCAGCTCTGAATCTGAATCTGAGGGGCAAAATTAAACCCAGAAGCTCACCACTGCTTCTTGCCTTGGACCCTTAAACCCCTTGTACATCAACTCTCTTTATTTTTCAGCCTTGTAATGCTGTTTTCACTTATATGCCCTGAGCTTAGAGTTATACTTAGAGAAGTATTTAATTTACTCCCTATTCCTGTATACGAAAGTCCCAGTATTATTTTATTTATATCACTTTGTAGAGGGTGACCTTGGAAGTCTGGAAATTTTTCAGAAACTTAAGTTGCATTATGCATTGTCTAATTTTTTTCTTATATCAATCCTAAAATGGATACAGTATCTTTGAAGTGAGAGATAAAAGCTCTGAAAGACTAATCTAATCACCTGGCATTATGTGACTAGTAAATTATCAATCAGAATTGAACCCTGTATTCTTTGAGAAGCACCCAAAAAAGTCTATAGTTTCTGAACTCTGTTCTATCTCTGGCGCCTTCATTATCTTCGCTGAATTTTACTAAACATGCAGATAGATATACAATTTAGGTGTGTTTGTGTATGCATGTCACTCTCACTGGGTCACTGTCAGCCCGTTGCTCATCGATTTGTTCGAGCAGGCACCAGTAACATCTCTCATTGAGAGACTTATTGTTACTGTTTTTGGCATATCCGATATGCACGGGTAGCTTGCCAGGCTCTGCCATGCGGGCTCCATACTCTCAGTAGCTTGCCGGGCTCTCCGAGAGGGGCGGAGGAATCGAACACTGGTTGGCCGCGTGAAAGGCGAAAGCCCAACCTCCGTGCTATCGATCCAGTCCATGTATGCATGTATGTAAAAAAAAACTTAACTCATTTGGTAAGAGGTAGACAATACTAAAGTGTGAGAATAAAAGAATCTAAGATTATCTCTTAGGACAGAAGAACTTCTGTTGTAGTGAGCGGGCCTTCAGCATATAGCTTGCGGTCACACATTCACATAAACAGGTTGAGAAAGCCATTTTACAAGAACCAGATGACTGGGACATTTTACAAAAGCAGGATGGTTAGCCAACAGGAACAGATAGATCAGACTTCCGAATATCTATTGTTATCTCCCCTAGTTGCCCCAGGTGCCATTAGTTACTTTTAGTTTTAACTTAAGGCCATGACGCAAGTAGATTGAAGCCTAAGCATACATAAGCACTGTGGAGTTACAATAAAGTAGCTTTTGCTCACCTCTGTGTGTGTGTATATGTGTGTGTGTGTGTGTTTGTCTCCCCTCTCCCTATCACTCTTGCACCCTCTCTCTTTGTTAACCCCGTTATCTGGTTCCTCCGGCACCAGTTCTGCAGGTCGGGATACTGTGATCCCAAGAATTTACACATCTTGCAACTTAAGACCCCCAAATAACCAATTCAATACAGAAACAGGCAAATACTTCTCCACAGATAACATAGTTAACATACAGATGACAAATAGAAATAGAAAAAAACCACCTCATTGTCACAGATCATTTAGAAAATGAAAATTAAGACAGTGAGATAGTAGAGTACATCTATAAGAATGACTACCACTTACACAGTGATAACAGCAGATGTTGAAGAGTGTGTAGAGAAAATGGAACTCTCATTCACTGTTGGTGGGAATATAAATTGGTGTAACAGCTTTGGAAAATGCTATAGAGTTTCCCCAAGTAGAATTTTAGCAATCCAATTGTTGAATAAAGAGCAATTCAAAAGTTACATCCAGCCCAAAGATTGTCTCAGCATTATTTGTAATAGCTAAAAAATTGGTGATCAAAGGGCCCATTGATGGATGATTAAAGATGATTAAAGATATGTTATATCTTTAATATATCTCCACTGTACCATTATCAGTGGAGAATTATTCAGCTATAAAAACTATGAAAATGTTGGAAAATAATTCTCTACTGAATTCACCACTCACAGTTGAAGGAGGTCAAGGAAATTATATTTTAAAAAATTTTATTGAATGACTGTGAGATAGTTACAAGTTTTGTGTTTAGATTACAATCACACAATCATCAAACACCCATCTCTTCACCAGTGCACACTCCCCACCACCAATATCCCTGATATACTCTCCCTTTCCACTCTCCCCCTGCATCCATGGCAGACAATATTCCCCATACTCTCTCTCTACTCTTGGGCATTATGGCTTGCAACACAGACAATGAGAGGTCATCATGTTTGGTCCATTATCTACTTTCAGCACATATTTCCCAACCCGACTGATTCCTTCAGTCATCATTTTCTTAGTGACCCCTTCTCTATTCCATCTGCCTTCTCCCCTCCGCTCATGAAGCAGTCTTCATATAATTTTTATTATTTATTTTATTGATATGATGAATTATATTGATTGATTTGCGAGTGTTAAATCATCTTTGCATCCCTGGGATGAAGCCTACTTGGTCATGTTGTATGATCTTTTTGATGAGTCGTTGGATTCTATTTGCTAATATTTTGTTGAGGATTTTTGCATCTGTGTTCATCAGGGATATTGGTCTGTAATTCTCTGTCTTTGTGGTATCTCTGTCTGCTGTTGATATCAGGGTGATATTTACTTGATATAAATTGTTTGGAAGTGTTTTTGATTCTTCAATTTCCTGGAAAAGCTTAAAGAAAATTGGGAGTAAGTCCTCTTTAAAGATTTGGAAGAATTCACTAGGGAACCCATCTGGGCCAGGACTTTTGTGCTTGGGGAGACTTTTTATTACAGTTTCAATTTCCTTGATGGTGATAGGTCTGTTCAGGTATTCTGGATCTTCTTGGTTCAGCCTTGGGAGGCTATAGGAATCTAGGAATTTATCCATTTCCTCAAGGTTTTCCTGTTTCATGGCATAAAGATTCTCAAAGTAATCTCTGAGGATCTTTTGAATTTCTGTAGTTTCTGTTGTAATGTCCCCCTTTTAATTTCTGATTCGGATTATTAGGGTTTTCTCTCTCCCCTTTTTTTTGTGAATCTTGCTAGAGGTTTATTGATCTTATTTTCTCAAAGAAGCAGCTCTTGGGTTCATTGATCTTTCAGATTATTTTTTGGGTTTCCATCTCATTAATTTCTGCTCTGAGTTTTATTGTTTTCTTCCTCCTGTTCAGATTGGACTCCTTTTGTTGGTCATTCTCCAAGCTCTTAATCTGTGAGGTTAGGTTACTTATGTGGGCTTGCTCTTCCTTCCTGAGGAATACTTGTAGAGCTATAAACTTTCCTTTTAACACAGATTTTGGTGTGTCCCATAAGTTTTGGTAACTTGTGTTCTCATTTTCATTCCTTTCCAGGAATCTTTTGATTTCCTCTTTGATTTCCTTTCTAAGCCACTTGTTGTCTAATAGTGAGTTGTTTAATTTCCAAGTGTTTGATTTTGTTTTCTGTTTGTATGTGTGAGTTATTTCTAATTTCAGCGCATCGTGGTCTGAGAAGATCATTGATACAATCTCTATCTTCTTAATTTTATGGAGGTACGTTTGTGGCCAGCATGTGGTCTATCTTGGAGAATGTTCCATACACACTTGAAAAGTATATTTAGCTTTTTGAGGATAAAGTGTCCTGTATATATCTACTAAGTCCCTTCCTTCCATTTCTTCCCTCAGATGAAGTATGTCCTTGCTAAGCTTGAGTCTGGTTGATCTATCAAGAGGTGATAAAGTGGTGTTGAAGTCTCCCACTAGTATTGTGTTGCTACCGATGTCTTTATTTGAGTATACGAGTAATTGTTTTAAGTACTTTGCTGGTCCCTCATTAGGTGCATATATATTTAGTATTGTTAGTTCTTCCTGTTGTACATATCCCGTTATCGATAAGAAATGACCTTCCCTGTCTCTTGTCACCTTCTTCAGTCTGAAATCAATATGGTCAGATTCTAGGATGGCTACCTCAGCTTTTTCATGGGAGTTGTTTGCCTGTAGGATTGTTTTCCAGCCTTTGACTTTGAGCCTGTGTTTGCTCTGACTGTTGAGATGTTTCTTTCAGGCAGCAGAATGTTGGGTTCAATTTCCTAATCCATCCTGCCATTCTGTGTCTTTTATTTTTTAATTTATTTTTATTTTTTAATTTATTTTTATTAATTTTTTCTTTTATTGATTCACCATGTGAAAAGTTACAAAGCTTTCAGGTTTAAGTCTCAGTTACACAATGCTCGAACACCCATCCCTTCACCAGTGCACATATTCTGTGTCTTTTAATTGGTGCCTTTAGTCCATTGACGTTGAGAGAGACTATTGTTATGGAGTTTTGTCCCATTTTTCTGCTGAAATTTGGTGTATTTGAGGGGCCTGTCTTTTCTTAAAGTTGTCCATTCGGTTGTTCTTATAACCACGGTTTTGAGTCTATGAAGTTCCTGAGCTATTGTTTATCTGTTAAACTGTGTGTTGTTCCTCCTGTTATGAATGAGAGTCTAGCTGGGTAAAGTATTTTTGGTGAGGCTTTTATTTCACTGAGTTTTTTCACTATATCCCACCAGTGTTTTGGGGCTGTGAGGGTTTCATCAGACAAGTCAGCTGTGAATCTTAAGGATGCTCCTTTATAGGCAATTTCTTTCTTTGATCTTGCTGCTTTCAGGATTTTTTCTCTACCTAAGGTTTTGGTCATTTTGATCAGGATGTGTCTTGGGATATTTTTATTTGTATTTTTTTCTAGCTGATACCCTTTGGGCCTCCTGAATGTGGTCACATGTTTTCTTCAGTTCAGGGAACATTGTAGCAATGATGGCTTTGACAGTTTCTTCTTCATCAGGGTTTTCTTCCTGTCCCTCTGGACTCCAATAATTCTTATGTTACTCCTCTTAGCTTCACCACGATCTTCTCTTGCCATCTGTTCCCTAATTGTCAGTCTCTTTCTCATTTTTTGCTCTTTTCTAGAGTCTCTGGACTTCATCTTCGAGCTCACTGATTCTGTCCTCAACAGCTCTTACTCTGCTGCTGAGGTCTTCCACTGAGTGTTTTAATTTGCCTACCAGGTTTTTCAGGTCTAACATTTCCATTTGTAATTTTGTTTGCATTTTCCACATTTCTACCTTCAAATCTTCTTGTATTTTATTTGCATTGTTTTCCATTGTTTCTTTTAGCTCCCTAAGCATCCTTAGTGGCTCCCTTCTAAATTCCGTGTCAGAGAGATTATCTAGCACTTTATTGCTGTTGGGGTCTTCTGGGCTAGCCTCTTCAATAAATAAGCTTGGTGGAATTCTGTGTTGCTTTATCATTGTGACCTATGTGGTTTAGCCCTTCATGCTCACTGTTACTCTTCTGCTTACGATGCAGTATTAATTGAGGTGGGCTTAATGAGTTATTGGCTAATGTGTTTCTGGTGGTCAAGCTAATCTAGTGAAAGTTCCAACTAAGAGGGCAACTTATGGTTCTTATGAGATATGGAGGGGGGAGAATTACTCGCAGCCATGTTAGGCGAGGGTGCCCAGAACGTTGCAGCTTGGGGTGCTCTCGGTGTGCCTCAATTCCCGTCCCCTGCAGTTCAAGGATGAAAACCGGCTGCCCTGGGGTCTGGTTAGAATTGCGGCTCCAGGAAGGAGCCCTGACACGAGCCAATACCTGGTTTGGATGAGCAAAGGGTGCCCGGAATGTTTCAATTTGGAGTGTGCATGCATTGTACCTCAATTCCCGACTGCCGCAGTTCAAGGATGAAAACTGGCCTCCCTGGGGTCTGGTTAGAATCGCAGCTCCGGGAAGGAGCCCTGACATGGGCCAATACCTGGATGGGATCAAGGAAATTATTTAATGGGAAATAAAGTATAAAAGAAAGTGACATGTTCGACGTTTCACTTATGTGTACAGTATGAGGAGCCCTGACATGGGCCAATACCTGGATGGGATCAAGGAAATTATTTAATGGGAAATAAAGTATAAAAGAAAGTGACATGTTCGACATTTCACTTATGTGTACAGTATGAGGATAAGACGTTAATAAACAGACAAAACAAAATAGACAAGAGTGAAAATTGATAATATAAGTATGATTACCAGAGGAGAAGGGAATGGGAGAGGGAATAAAGTATGGGATAAACAATGAAGTGTAAAAAATATTCAGATTTTCTTTAGGAATGAGAATAGATGGGGTATGTCCATGCCAGGTTTTTGTTTGTTTGTTTTTGTTTATTTGTTTTAGTTTTGGACCACACCTCACCTGGTGATACTTTGGGATTACTCCTGGCTCTGCACCCAGTGATCACTCCTGACAGTGGGCAGGGGACCCTATGGGATTCCAAGAATTGACCCCTGGTTGGCTGTGTACAAGACAAACACCTTACCCACTGTACCATCTCTCTGACCCCGTTTATTTTTCTTTAGATCTAGAACAAGAATTGAAGGCAATCCATATTACACTCTGATGTAATCAGGTGTACTCTGATTCTTTATGATGTAAGAAAATGAGAATGACTGTAGACTGTGTCTGTGAGTTGAGGGTGCTAGATAAGCTGGCAATATTTGGCTCTCTAAAAGACAGCAGCTTGCCCCACCTCACACCTAGAAACACTGAACTTACATGGAACACAATTTCCTGTCTTCAGTTTCAGAAAATTTGCAACATAGCATTCCTTTTGTTGACTCAAGGATGAATGGTAAGAAATTTAGTATTTCTATGTGTGAGGCCCTGAGCTCAGCCCCCAGCAATACACACACACACACACACACACACACACACACACACGCACGCACGCACGCACGCACGCACGCATACACGCACACCCTGCACCACCACCACCACCAATAACAGCAACTGGGGGGGGAAAGGGTATTTACCTGCTTGAATAGAAGACATGTACTGCTCCCTCTTACAAATCAATCTGTCTCTTTTACTGTCAGAGTGTTTCAGCTTCTCTAAAATAGATCATTTCTGCAGGCTCAGTATGAAATCATCATCCTGGGTCAAGGTGAGTGTATTTCTACCACCCATTTCCCATTTCATCTTATAAGATTTATTCAGAAATCGGTTCAGTGTTTCAGTAAGCATGACCTTGGAATCTGTCCAGTCCTACCCCCCAGGGAGAATTTGCCTTTCTACATTATTTTAGATGATCTGGGTTCAACTGACTTTTCTTTTGTGCTAATCAGTCCTGTTTACCCATGTTCCATGTTCCATGAGCAATTGATTGTGAGCCGTTGAATACTAAAAATTGTTCCCCTCCCCGCACCATCCACCTGTTAAGGGTCATTTTTCTTTTTCAACTGAGAGTGAATATTTACTTAACACTGTGTCCTTAGTCCTTAAACAAGATCATCCTCTTTTTCATGGACTCTAATAAGCCTACTGTTACTTGATAAAGTACATGCTTACAATGACAAATTAATAAGTGTCATATTAATTGAATTAGTAAATTAAGCGTAGCATTGAGGTTTCTAATATTCTGATTCAAAAGGAGAAATAAAGCTGGTAGACTCAGTCTTCTGGAATGATTCAAAAGTCTTCGAGCCTTGCTTTGGGGGAAAAGTGTGTTTTGACTCACAGTGGAGATATCAGATGCCCCGGCAAGTGCTCTGTTGTTGACACCTGGGACTGTCCCTCTTGTCTGAATCCTATTCTGCTGGGACAGGATATGTCCTCTTAGAAAGTTATGGAAAGGTGACAGGGGTGGCAGAGTGTGCTGGTGGAAATGATTTGCTATCTCAGTGGAGTAGGGAGAAATTTCTCTTTAGCAATGTCCCTTTATAATAGTTTTCCCATTGCAGCTGCCTTCTCAGCTTCGGGCCTTCACACCTCCTGCGTGTCAGCATGTACCGGCGTCCTTGGCAAATCTCAGTGCAGAGGAAATGGCTGGCCTACTCTAAGAATGACCTTGCTGAAGCCATAGAAGCATTGACGAAGTCATTATTAATAACCAACTATGTGTGATATTTTAACTTAAAAATAATATTTCATGATGACACAGTTTAAATGCATTTTTGACAAATAATGTAACCCTCATGCATCTTTTTTTATGACTCTCTGTGGCAAAGTGGATAGTACACATAAAGGAATTCGTTGCATAGTTACTTTTAAATAGAACACTTGCATAATTATTTGTACAGTAATTATTTGGACTATTTTAAAGCAAGCTTTTTATTTAAAAGATCTTATGTTAATGCATTTTTATTGAGGGAACATTGATTTACAGTGCTCAGGTGTATAGTTGTTATAATGTGATGTCTGGCTACTCTGTCCTCTTTCCTACCAAGTCCAGTTTCTCTCCATCATCAGCCTCCTTTACCACCCCACCCTTCCTTCCAGCGATCTCCAATCTGTTTTCTATGTCTAACTGAGCTACTAAAGGAGGAAATCTTGCACTGTGTGGCATGGATGGACCTTAAGGGGATTATGCTAAGTGACTAAGTCACAGGAAAAAAGTGAAGTCCCATATGATTTCTGTGGTGGTGTGAAATCTAAAGAAACAAAGCCCATGAAAGAACAAAACAGCAAAAACAAACTTTCAGCTACAGAGCACAGGTGGTCTCTTTTATGAGGAAATGCCATTTCACTGGATAGAATGACTATTAGGCAAGCTCTGGTTACTTGGATGTAGCTATTTTCTCAACATGAACCAAGTGAGCCTGTCATTTCAAGGAGCACACTTGCTAGCATTCATTACCAGCAATACGGTTTTGAGCTTTTAGGCACAAACTAGAAACTTGGATTTTTCCCTGTGAGCCTGACAGCTTCCCAATATTGAAACACTTTTCTGATTCAGTTTGGGGTATTAAAAGAGTTTTATATATTGTGTAATGAAATGTATCAACATTTCATAGGGTTTTTTTCACCTCAGTGAAACAAAACTTTCCAAAAGAGCCATGCCTGGTGTTGAAAACTATGTGTGATAAAAGAATCATGTAAAATGCCACATAGACTGGTGGACTTTAATGTAACAGAGTATGAAATTTCACTGATAGTATTTGAGTGTCCACAATGCAACCAACCTTCTAGAAGCTACCCTTGTTGAGTTCTTTCTTTTCCAATTATATCTCATTGTTAAGATGCATAGCAAAATAACTTCTTCCCATATTGTAATTAAAATAGCTTATCACAGTCGATTGAATGGAGGACCAGATATTGGGAACTCCATTATCGTCTATGATACCAGATATTAAAGAGATTACAAAATGTCCTTAAAACTTTTCTTCTCACAAATTTATCAGTTTGTTTTAGAAAAGATACTCTATAGTACAAATATGATTTGTTGTTTCCATGTGTTTTAATTATGTGTTCAAATAACAAATTTATATATTAACCTCAATATTTTGCTAGATATAGCTAGATATAGCATATAAACAAAAGGTTTAGGATGTTCTTGATGATTTTTATTTTGATTTGGGGGCTGCAGTTAGCTATGCTCAGAGCTTATTCCTGGCTCTATGCTCAGGAATCATGCTTGGTGGGGCTTGGGGAATCATATAAGGTTCTGGGCATTGAACCTGGTCAGCTATGTGCAAGGCCTTAGCCACTGTACTCTCTCCAGCTCCCTATTCTCCTATCATTTTAAAGATTTAAAGAGATCTTGAACCAAATGTTTGAGAACCACTGCCCTAGAATTTCTTCTTACAATGATCTTTTCCCCTCTTAAATGCTAGATGGAGTGATGGGAGGATAACCTTTAAGGTACTGTTTTGGACTTGGGGCAAGTTGGAGGGTCAGATAGTAATGGGGCTGGTTTTCCTCATTTGCATACTTTCCAAGCAGACAAAGAAAAGGGACAATGGTCCCACGACCTAGGACCTCTGCTCTGAGGCCCACACCAGTAGACTTGAACCCAGCCAGATTGTGGAGACCCAGCACATTTGCATGCTTGGCATGAGTTTTCTGGATTCTTAAAAGGAATCTGATTGATAGTCACCTAAATTTCATGAAAAAAAATTTAGCACCTACCAGGTGGATGTCACTATATGCTGGAGACTCCAGGACACGTGTGACAAGATGCAAGTAGCACAAAGTCTGGAGTGAAACCAGTAGTGGCCAACTTGACCAAGGTGCCTGGCACTCCTCTGAGTGCTTTCCTTCTGACATTTGCTGATTTCAACCTTACAGCCTATTTTCAAGTAATTCTCATCTATCAGAGGGGAACATCTCTCATATCTAATACACAACCTCTGTTAAAAATTTTTGCTTGCTGGAATGTATCATGCTAAGTGAAATGAGTCAGAAAGAGAGAGACAGACATAGACAGATTGCACTCATCTGTGGAATATAGAATAATAGACTAGGAGTCTAACACCCAAGAATAGTAGAAATAAGTACTAGGAGGTTGACTCCATGGCTTGGAGGCTGGTCTCTCATTCTGGGCAACTCAGAGAAGGGAACACCAAGTAAAATGTGGTCGGAGGTCATGCGGGGGAGGGGTGATGCGTGCCAAATGTAGACTAGAGACTGAACACAATGGCCGCTCAACACCTTTATTGCAAACCACAACACCTAATCAGAGAGAGAGAACGAAAGGGAATACCCTGCCATAGGGGTAGTTTGGGGTGTGGGGAGACGGGACTGGGGAGGGTGGGAGGGACGCTGGGTTTACTGGTGGTGGAGAATGGGCACTGGTGAAGGGATGGGTTCTCGAACTTTGTATGGGGGAAACATGAGCACAAAAATGTATAAATCTGTAACTGCACCCTCACGGTGATTCATTAATTAAAAAAAAAAGAATAAAAGTTACTAACAAATTTTTCATAAAAAACATAAAATAAATAAAATAAAGTGGAGTTGCCAATTAAAAAATTTTTGCTTGCTTGATTAAAACGTTGTGGTTTGCAACATGATACAATAATAATTTCCCAATTGCACATAATTTCAACACCACACCATCACAAGTGTACCCACCTTCCTACCCCAAGGACCCAGTGCCTCTCCCTTTCAAGTCTCCCACACCAACACAGTTTTGTGGATCAGTTTTCTTTTGTGTTGCCTTTGGCCCTTTGTTGTTCCCTTGTGTATCTTTAGTCCCACAAGTGAAAGAAATCATTCTGTATCTATCTCTCTACTTCTGATTTACTTCACCCAGCCAGATATCCTCTAGCTCCATCCATGTTGCTGCAAATTTAATGCTTCTATTCATTTTTATAACTGCATAGTATTCCATTGAATATACAACCTTCTTTGGGGAAGATACTGTTGGGCTTAAAATCAAGGAAGCTGCAGTTCTGGGAGGAGAAACGGGATATATTGGATATACAAGTCTGGTCTTGGCATAATCCTGGGAAAGGAGGTATTGTGAATGCGGTCCTGGAATTCAGACAGAGAGAAAGATAGAGGAAAACCCTGGCAGCACTGAACTCAGAAGGAAACATATCTGCCTTGAGGGATGTCCCGGCACAACTGGAATGTTTTGGTTGGAGATTGCCTATTGGAGATTCCAGACTTTGTTCAAGGAGAGGGGCCGTGTTCAAGGACTTGGCAGAGGGAAGTAACAGCTCTGTGCTGTGCCTGGGGAGATGCCAGCGGGCGCAGGCATCTGCATAGTCTTATCCACCAGCGTGCTCAGCCTGCAACTTTCTCCAGAGGAGCGCCTGTATTATTTGTAGCAGACCAGCATGTCTGCCTGCTACCCACTGGGTGCTGTCTGGGGCCTTGTTTTGACCACCCTGGGCTGTGACTCTCCAACTTTATGCATTGAAACTTGGGGCTAAGTGTCTCTGCTGAAGAAAGCTTTCTGCTGGCAGGAGGTTGGTACGTAAACATCAGGAGTCTCCAGCAAGCCCACCAGCAAAACCAAGAAGCAGGACATCTGGCTACATCGGATCTGGCTACACTATTCATTTCTTCCTGTCATCCACACTGCGCAGAGGGTGCCCAGAACCACATTGGTGAATCTGGGAAGTTGCTGAGCTAGAGAAGGTGATGTTTTTACATCCCAAAGGGCACATGCTGATAATGTGGCACATGCTTATATATGTATAAGGGTTACATGAAAATACAGCATTTACAAATAAAAACAAAGGGTCTGGGAGATACTCACAGCTCAGACGCTCATGCTGTGTATGTGTGGGCACCCTCCTCATATTGTCAGGTACAATAGCCCAGAGGCTTTTGAAACACCACTGAGGTGGCCCTGGGAGCCCCTAGCATTACTGGGTCTAAGCCCCTCCCATCCAAAAGCTGTAAAATAGATCCACAAAAAAAATCTCAAAGTGTGGTCAATCCTGCTCATATGGATGGGATTCAGGAAGGAATACTGATAAAACACTGCTGCCATTGTAACCTACTGGGAAATTGTAGGGAGCCATTTTACAAGCCCTGCTCTTATCCTCTAGTCAAGGAGGCTTACTTGGGATTCCTGTAACAAGGTCACCACTGCTGACCTTACAGATCTTATCAGTTCGCCATTCCTCTCTCATTAACCAACGCCCATGCCTGATCTGCATTTTACTATTGTTCCTATGGGGGTCCAAGCATGCATACCGCCCCCTCCCAGCAAGAGGTAGAAGTATTGTAACTGCTGTGAATAAACTCTCTCTCCTCCTCCTCCTTCTGGCTCTGCATCTCTTCCTTTGGTTGCGTCCCCTCCTTAGCCCCATGAAGGGTCCTCCCTGCGGGACAGGATGATGCCCGCAGGGGGACCCCACAGGAAATCTCACCACACCCAAAGCATTTCTGAGAAGGACTCTCCAACATCGACACAAGTCATTCCCGAAGATCCCCACATAGATGCCATGGAGCTAGCTACTCTTGAAGAAGTGGGTGCAGAGATATTAGAAAATGCACAGTAAAGCTCAAAAGCATTTAAACAATATAGCAACTTATTAAGAGTTGTAATTGAAATCTGACAACTTCTACATGCTGTTGCATCACTTGCTATCATCCCCACTGCCCAAGGAAGCTCAGAGTAGAATCATTTCTTCTCTACATACAGGCAGACCCAAGCTCCTGTAGGAGGTGAGCTTCTTTCATCTTTAAAAAAATTTTTATTGAATCACCATGAGATAGCTACAAGCTTTCCATGTTTGGGTTATAGTCATACAATGATCAAACACCCATCCCTCCACCAGTGCACATTCCCCACCACCAATATTATCCCTGGTATACCCCCCAACTTTCCCACCCTTCCCCTGCCTCCATGGCAGACAATATTCCCCATACTCTCTCTCTACTTTTGGCCATCATGGCTTGCAACACAGATACTGAGAGGTCATCATGTTTGGTCCATTATCTACTTTTGCACACATCTCCCATTCTAGCTAGTTCCTCCAGCCATCATTTTCTTAGTGATCCCTTCTCTATTCCATCTGTCTTCTCCCCTCCGCTCATGAAGCAGGCTTCCAGCTATGGGGCAATCCTCCTGGCCCTTGTATCTACTGTCCTTGGGTGTCAGCCTCATGTGATGTTATTCTATACTCCACAAGTGAGTGCAGTCCTTCTATGTCTGTCCCTCTCTTTCTGAATCATTTCACTTAGCATGATACTCTCCATGTCTATCCATTTATAAGCAAATTTCATGACTTCCTCTCTCTTAACAGCTGCATAGTATTCAATTGTGTAGATGTACTAAAGTTTCTTTCACCAGTCATCTGTTCTAGGGCACTTGGGTTGTTTCCAGATTTTGGCTATTGTGAACAGTGATGCAGTAAACATATAGGTACAGATGTCATTTCTACTGTGCTTTTTTGCATCCTCGGGATATATTCCCAGAAGTGGTATTGCGGGGTCATATGGAAGCTCAATTTCTAGTTTTTGAAGGACTGTCCATATTGTTTTCCAGAAAGGCTGGATCAGTTGGCATTACAACCAACAGTGAAAGTGCATCCCTTTTTCCCCACATCCATGCCAGCACTGGTTGCTTTTGTTCTTTTGAATATGTGCCAGTCTCTGTGGTGTGAGATGGTATCTCATTGTTGTTTTTATTTGCATCTCACTGATGAATAGCGATGTGGCGCATTTTTTCATGTGCTTTTTGGCCATTTGTATTTCTTTTTTGAGGAAACTTCTGTTCATTTCTTCTCCCCATTTTTTGATGGGATTGGAGTTTTTTTCTTGTAAAATTCTACTAGTGTCTTGTATATCCTGGATATTAATCCCTTATCACATGGGTATTGGGTAAATATTCTTTCTCATTCTGTGGGCTCTTTCTGTATTTTGGTCACTGTTTCTTTTGAAGTGCAGAAGCTTATTAGTTTGATGTAGTCCCATTTGTTTATGTTTGTTTCCATTTGCATGGTCAATGCTGTTTTGTCCTTAAAGATGCTTTTAGCTTCAATGTCATGGAGAGTTCTGCCTACATTTTCCTCTATGTACCTTATAGAGTCATGTCTGATATCGAGGTCTTTATTCTACTTTGATCTGACTTTTGTGCCTGGCATTAGACAGAGGTCAGAGTTCATTTTTTTGCAGGTAGCTATTTTCCCAGCACCACTTGTTGAAGAGGCTTTCCTTGTTCCACTTCACATTTCTTGCTCCTTTGTCAAAGATTAAGAGGCTCATTCAGGTATCTGGCCCTTGTCAGGGCACCTATCTGGAGCTGCAATTCTAACTAGACCCAGGGAAGCCGGTTTTCATCCTTGATCTGCGGGGGATGAGAATTGAGGCACACCGCGCACACCGGAAGCTGCAACATTCCAGGCACCCTCTGCTCAACCCATTCAGGTATCCGGCCCTCCTCAGGGCTCCTTCCCAGAGCCGCGCTTCTTTCCCCTTAGATTAAGATGGAGCAGAGGATGCAAGTCAGGATGCATGCCGGGAGATTCTGAAGCTCTTACAGACCAGGGGGCAGGAAAAAGATCCATGCATTCCGAGCAAATTTATTCTCAGAGGCGTTTGCTTC
The DNA here is from genome assembly GCF_027595985.1 of Sorex araneus. Lineage (NCBI taxonomy): Eukaryota > Metazoa > Chordata > Mammalia > Eulipotyphla > Soricidae > Sorex > Sorex araneus. The sequence goes on along the minus strand of NC_073304.1, from coordinate 164,611,783 downwards.
AACTCTAAAGTGATTCAGATCTTTGGAAAGCAGTTCTCATCATGGGAAAGATTTTTCTTTTAGAAAGCATCAGATTTTTTTCCCAGCCAGTCAAAAACCACACCCATTCTCAACTCTTCTAGTTAGCAGTTTCTGATTATGTTGACAACTAAGAATTATTGGGCTTTTTTCACTTTCTCACTGTGCCATTTGTGAGTGCAAGCACAAATGAGGTTCAAGTTCAAGCTGAGCTTTTTCAAATTCAACTGAACTTATCCTTCAGCTTTCCTCCTTTACCCTTTATAGACACTGCTAGATGACAAAGGCGCATGAGAAAGCTTGACTTTAAAAAATTACTGTGGCATTGAGTAAGCTTGCTTTCATTCTGATTTAGATTTTCAGCATGAAGCTGGCGTGCAGATGGCTTATTGGGAAACCTTGGCAGATGGCATGAGTGTGACAACCTGAGAAATCAAAGCTGACATAAAAAGCTCCAGTGTGTCTGTAGCATTTTCTGTTTGTCTCTGGACCTGTGTGTCTCATAAAAGCTTACAGTTGGCTGGCAGTACACGACTATGGTAGAGAGTGGTGGATGTCAGTCGAGGATGATGGATTGGTAATAAGAGCATGAAGAATATCTGGGGAAGCTTCTCCAGGAAATTTGGAAGTGCTGACTTTTCTTATTATAGCCTATATACTTATGAGTAGAGCACTTCCTGTTCCCTGGAATTCTGGGTCTGTTGTAAGTTGCTTACTTAGTTCAACTTTGTGCCTGCCATCTATATATTAAGAAGTCTTTGATCTCATTGCTAGGGCCCCAAGTTCACTTGTCTTGGTGTCTGGTCCTCAGAATCCTGCATAATTAGATCACCATTAGTTCTTCCATCATTTCAGATGTCAGGATGCAAGGCATTGAAGAATGAGTTGAAGGGTATTAGGTGATGTGGTTAAGGAAGAAGGGGACCCAACATGCAAGACTGTCACTGTCATCCCATTGTTCATCAATTTGTTTGAGCAGGCACCAGTAATGTCTCTCATTGTGAGACTCATTGTTACTGTTTTTAGCATATTGAATACATCACGGGTAGCTTGCCAGACTCTGCCGTGCAGGCGAGATATTCTCGGTAGCTTGCTAGGCTCTCCGAGAGGGGCGGAAGAATCGAACACGGGTCGGCCGCATGAAAGGTGAACGCCCTACCGCTGTGCTATCGCTCCAGCCCTCAACATGCAGGACAGAAGCAAAAAATAAAGAAATGTAGAAGACTAACTGTATTTGCAGCATGGTAGTTTATGTAGAGGATTGGGATGTCAGCTACATGGAGGTAGGGCTGATTTCTTAGAGACGAGAGGCTCTTGTTTGATAAAGTATTGTAAGCCATGTTGATGAGATTAAATTTTATTTCTTTTTCCCTTAGATTAAATAGAAAAGGCATTTTCCAAAGAAAGGTGCAGTGTTGGGTTTTAGAAAGTTCATTAGCAGCACACCAATGTCCCAACTGAAGTTGCCAGCATGAGCCAGATAACTGCCAATGATCCCCCCAACCCCCAAACTGCACAACAGCATTTTACATTTGTTCAGAATTAGACTACAAAGTGGTTCCAAGACTTCATGGTGAAAATATTTAGACGATTGGCAAACTCCTGTTTCTCTATATGTTATTTCCAAAGGAGATAATCTTCGATCCTCTCTTCCATCCAAAGTATTCCCTGTCTTAGGAAAAAAAATGCTCAAAATGTTTGAGAAAATGTACTCCACCCATGTTTTTTTTGGAAGGGCTAGTTTTTTTAGTTCTTACATGAGCCAAATTTTAATCCAGAATTTTTTTTTTTTGGTGGGTGGGGTGGGGGGAGAGATTAATGACAAAATGTTTTTCCAATGTAATTCTGGTGGGAATCAAAGCTAGGTGAATGTAAGTTATAGAATGAAATATAAGACAGAAAATCTAGATACCAAAAACGTGTCTTAAGCATTTGAGAATTGGTTAGACCCAGTTGAAAATCCACAGCTATTCAGAAGCATGAGTTCAGAATTAAAATAACCATTGGACAACCTATAGGTCAGTAATACAAAAGGAGCTTATGTATCGATGGAGCTTCTTTCAGAACAATCCTGGATATTTCTGAGCACTGTGTAGTGTGGTGCACCGTGAATGTACTCGTGAACAGCACAGACGCAGTCCCTGTCCTCATGCTACATGTAAGAACATGAAAGGGAAGTAAGGAGCCAGGGAGACACCTCAAAGGAGTAGACACTAGGCTTGCATGTGCAAGATCCGCATTTGATCCCTGGTACTGCATCGCTTGCCCCAGGCAAGCACTGCTGGAGTGACCCTAGTGAGCCCAGCCCAAGGAGCACTGCCCTCACCTGAACTTACAGAGCGAGAAGTAGACTCTAGGACAAGGCGGCTACAAAAAAAAACCTTTTTTAAAGATAAAAGGCCATTATAATAGTATAATATGACATCACAACAGAGAGCACGTTGACTGTGTCAGTCTGGGATCTGAACATGAGCAGATTTGAGTCTCAGAAGGATAACTCTTAGGATTCCATAGAGCAGTAATGAGTAGGTGGGGGCCCATTGGAGCAGGAGGCCTAGTCTATAAGAATAGCATTATTCTCAGGGGAGGTGAGAGAAGCCTGAACCACAAGGGACAGTGAGCAGGGACTGAATATGAGAGGTAATTACAGAAGAATAGACAACACCTGGACATTGTTGACAGAAAGGGTAATTCCCAGCTGGGCTGGTGGTTAATATATATTTGTTTATTCAGAGAGAACATTGATAAGAGAAGCAGATGGGGAGAGGGACATGGAGTTGAGTTTTGTGCCTAATACATTCATTATATCGAATGAAAATGTAGACAGAGAATCTAATATTTTATTTGATATGTGGACCTGAAATGCTGATTCAGATCAAAGAATCTTTAGCATACAAATGATCACAGAGACAGTATATGAAATTAATACATAGGGCATCAGCCTGGCAGTGAAACTCCTAATATCCCATAGTGCTCCCTCAGGAGGGAACCTCCTTTATCACTGCACTGTCACCCTTTGTGGATTATTTTAGCTCATTTTATCCCAAATATAGGATCCTAAGAGCACCTACTTCTTTCACCATAGACATACTCCCATGTCTCCTCTCAAAAGAAATGGTAGATTTTGAAAAAATTACTTTAATTCCCTTGGAGATTACCTTGATTCTGTAATTCTTCCCATTTAACTGTAATCTGAAAATAATAATATAAATTTGATGACATGATCAACCGACATAGAGGAAAATCCAAAAGAGGAAAATCAAGATGGTTGGCCTCTAGGCAAAGTAACTGAGTTATGGTTTCAGGGGAATTATTTTGGGTCATCTGATATTTAATTTTAACTATAGGCTTCCTACTTTCCTTTAATCCATTCATCTCTTAGCTTGCCTCAACACAGTTAGAACTTATATAGGATTCCTTGTTCCCAAAGATCAAATTACTTTTCTAAAGTACATTTGGTTCCTCAAACCTGGCATCTTGGAGCTTCTGGTGTCAATACAAAGAGCACATACATCTATCCCAACAATCCATGGATTGTTGCAAGCGAGAGGCATCGGTTCCTGGCCTTTGAGAGGAAGGGCACAGCACATTTCTGCATGGGGGAAGTGATGGAGCTATTATTACTTTCAAGCCATTCCTGATTTGTCCATTCAGAAAGGCACAAGTCAGGCTCTGTGGTCCAGTCAAAGAAGGAGGCTGTGAAAATGGGTCCCCTGGTGACACTTGGGCCGCCAGCCCTTCCCTCACATCTACTCTACTGCAGACAGTTCCCAGCATGGGTTTGTTAACCTTGACCTCTCCTGTCACCATGGAAATGCAGCACTGCCAAGGGAACTTCCTCTGTGATTATCATTCAGGCTATGAGAGAATAGTAGAGAGAGGAGAATGGGAAGAGAAGAAAGAAACCAGGAAATTTCATTGCCCATTTTATCTTGCCATTAGGTCTTTTTCTGTACAAAAAATAATCTACCAGCAGTTTCTTTGCAAGTGTGGGAATGGTGTGTGTGTGTGTGTGTGTGTGTGTGTGTGTGTGTGTGTGTGTAGGGGTGGGAATGGAAGGAAGGGGTCAGATCAAGAACTGGTTCAACAGCTTTAGAACATTACTTCTGTCCCACGGAGCAGTCAAGACTGAACTGTTGAGGCTTACCTGCAGTATAGCAAAAGATTTTGAACAACAATATCCTTAACACCATTTACCACATTGGAATTTTCACCAGTGGGTTGCTAAACAAAGTGTGACCGGTAGTTAGTTATGCATCACCCTCACAAATTAAAATTAGAATAGCAATAAAGAACACTATGCCAATTTATAGTAATAATAGAGTTGGAACGAACCACAGAGATCTAGTTCTATCTCATGAGCTGCGTGGAATGGTGGACAAGGTGGACTGTGTTTATACACAGACCCCTTCAGTAGGGTCGATAACTTTCATCAGGTTCTCATTGACTCTGACATTCAGGAAAGGTTAAGATTTTATTTGCTCCCATACCCTGAGCAGATTAACAAGAAGAAGCCCAAGAGATGTGCACTTCCTCTTTTTTTCTGTTTCTCTTCTGACTCTTTTCTGTCCCTCTTCTCATCTCTCCTTTGCTCTTCCTAAAATGACAAAGCTTTATCCTTTGAATTCTGCATCATGCAAGAGTAAATTCCTGCATTTTCATGATGTTGAAGATAAAGAATGGGGGTCAGCCCAAAGATACCTGGATTCCCCATGCACAGGCTCGAAAAACAGGTGGATTATTTCAGAAACAGACTGGCCTTTCTGTTTTCAGTTAAAGCTGAACGGGCTTGGACCTTCTGGCATGTTCTTAAGGGGTGTGTCTTTGTCCTGTGATTCCCTTGACCTTGGAGTTTCTGCCTCACACAGAGAATGAGCAGCTGTCCAGTGTCCCATATTTTCTGATGGATAGGTAGAAATGAGACAGGAGGCACCTAAAAGTTGTAGGCACTTCTGCCTGCGTTTGGCTCCAGCAGAACCAAGATCACCCACAAATCTTAGCAGGAGAAAGGGCGAATTTTGCCTATCTGGATAAGAACCATACTTTTCTTTATTTAAAATTTTTTTTAAAAAAATTATTAGTGAATCACTGTGAGGGTACAGTTACAGATTTACATATTATCGTGCTTGTGTTTCAGTCATACAATGCTGGTGCCCATCCTCCACCACTGATGGTCACAGTATCCCTCCCATCTCCCACTCCATTTCCGCCCCCCACCCCACCCCCCACACACTGCCTCTGTGTCAGGGCATTCCCTTTTGTTCTCTCTCTCCTTTTGGGTGTTGTTTTAATGGAGGTATTGAGTGGCCATCGTGTTCAATTTATAGTCTACTTTCAGCACGCATTTCCCATCCTGAGCAGGTCCTCCAAGCACACTTTACTTGGTGTTCCCTTCTCTATCTGAGGTGCCTTTCCCCTCAGCATGTGAGGCAGGCTTCCATGCCTCAGAGCAAACCTCTGGGTATTTATTTCTATTATTCTTGGGTGTTAGTCTCCCATTCTGTTATTTTATATTCCACAAATGAGTGCAATATTTCTATGTCTGTCTTTCTCTTTCTGACTCATTTCACTTAGTATGATACTTTCCATGTTGATCCACTTATATGCAAAGTTCATGACTTCATCTTTTATAACAGCTGCATAGTATTCCAATGTGTAGATGTACCAAAACTTCTTTAACCAGTCATCTGTTCTCGGGCCAACCTCTCCTGCACACCTTTGTGAAGGATTTTAATATACTGCTGTTTGTGAGAGGCTTGATGTCCCGGGCTTGGTGCAAGGGGGAAAGCATTGCACACAAACCTTGGAGTCAGCTCCACCAAACACTGAGGAGGACTACAGGATGGACTGCAGTTCAGCTGCCTGTAACACGGCTGGCCCAGCACTTCCTCCAGGGGCCTTGATGCCTCAGTTTCCTTAGGCGCAAAATGACAGCCCAGTGTGCACCGGCTCCCAGGAGTGGCAGCAGGAATGACATCCTCTGGAGGGTCTGATGTGCCTGAGTTGGGATGATGGCTTCCCCTACCCTCAGTCTGACTGTCTGACTGCCTATGCCACAGACCAGCTCAGAAGGAAGGATGCTGGATAAAGTGTCTAGTGCTTTTTGCTTTTCACTTTGAAAATGAAAAAAAAAAAGTATTCCAGCCTCAATCATGCTTTGTTTTATGTTGAGTTGCTTGGGGTGGGTAACTATGAATGAACGGGTCTGGCAAGAAGTCTGGTGGCACTCCATCCGCCTCTAATAGAGTGAGTGCTTGTTTCTAACTCAGCACAGGCCAAGAGGAAGTACCTCCCACTCACCCCCCACGCCCCAGTATTTTCTGACTTACCAACTCCTTTTAAGGCAACATGTTGCCAATTCTCTTAGAAATTTAAATGAAGATTTTATCAATTTTACATGGCATGTATTGAGACTTTAAATGAAAATAGATTTTATATTTGTATTCTAAATTCTTGAGCTGGGTACTTAGAATATTGGTATTTTTGAAGTCACATATGCTATTTCAGCTTTTGTTTTGTTGTAAAGTGGTGAGGGGATGGAATTGGGCCACATGAGGCCATGCTCAAGGATCACTTCTGGCTGGTCTCAGGGGTCTATAAATAGTGCTTGGGGTTAAACCAAGGTCAGCCAGGTCCAAGGCAAGCAAGTGCCTTAACCCTTGTAGTATCTCACCAGCCTTTCTATGCTATTTGTATTCCCCAAGTATTTTATCCTAAGAAGTAGCAATCAGGTTCGTCTTTCCTTTTTTAAATAATTATTCTGGTAAAGGTAAAAGTCCAGTAGTATTTTACCAATTTAATTTTTTACATTGTCACTTATTTCAGCTTAATTTATGTCAAAAAAGAATGATTGACAAACAGGTCTTTTGACATGATTTTTTTTCTTAATCATATTTGACTTGGAGGCCAAAAATGTATTCACTCGGTATGAAATTTAATTTTGGCTTCTAGAATCAACGTTGGTCTTCTTAGTGTAGTACTTAAAATTTCTCTCTTTTTTTTTTAGTTATAATATTCTCTTTTTTATTAGTTCTGGTGAAATAATACATTCAAAGAAATTTAGTGTATTTGGAGATTTTGATATCTAGAGAAATTGAAGGATAATGTAAAGCTTTCATATTATATTTTATATTTTTAATTTTCTATTTTTTATTCTCTTATTGAATCACCATGTGGAAAGTTACAAAGCTTTCAGGTTTAAGTCTCAGTTATACAATGCTCAAACACTGCAAATTTCTCTTTTTAACTTAAAAATTGCAGCATCCTTTTTAGAGAAATACCATTTTCAGGTTTTGTCTCTAATTGTAAGGGAGAAAATGTCAAGTTTGTCAGCAGTATTGAAGGAAAATATGAAAATAATAATCATTTGGCAAATCTGCCTCAAGATGCTCCCCCTATATCCACAGGTAATATTTTTCAAAGGTCTGTCTCTTATGAGGATGCTTCTGGTCATTGTGTGCAGTTAAAAATGGAAAAGACAGTCACAGGGATACACAGTTGGATGTCTCCTACATTAAGGACACCTACCCACAGCTGCAGGGTGTTTGCATAGAGAAGTGATTGCAAATCAAAGCCTGCCTCTCTTGCCCTTGGCTCTGAAATTTTAAGCATTGATTTTGAACTTCTGCTGGTCACTCACCACATCCCAATCTGGCATCTACTGTGTCCTCCCGTTTTTCCACAGGTTCTTCAGTCCTCCATGTCCCCCAAGATCAAGACTTCATTGCTTCTTTAATCATCCCTCAACTGCTCCTCCATAAATCCTGCCCCAGTCTAACTGGCATTATTACTCATTAGTAAATGGGTCATAAAAACATCCACCCTTGGTGTTTGAAAATCTCCTCTTAATATTCTTAAAACCCTCACATCTTTCTACTCCTGCTTGTGCTGCCTCCCTGCCTGGGTTCTTCCCCACTCTCAGCCCCATTCTTCCCATATTGAAGTGTTTCTGGTGTTCGTCCTGGGAGACCTCCCCTCCTGTATCCTGTCCTGCCTTGAGGAGTCTCTGCTCCATCATGTTCTTAAAGGGTCACTTGTGCAGACATTGCGGAACCATTTTGCTCTGGCCAGGGTCCACTGTGTGGGCATCCAAGCGACGTTCTCCAGCCACTTTCTTGAAAGTGACCTCTGTTGTGGCTCCTCCACAGCTCCAACTGATTAATATATCATTAATATATTAGCTAATCGGGCGTAGTTTACAGTCCTTTCCAAAAGGAATAAATTTAGCTCCTATTCTGTACATAGGCACGGAAGAGCCTGGCAAGCTCCCCGTGGTGTATCCGATATGCCAAATACAGTAACAATAACAGGTCTCATTCTCCTGACCCTGAAAGAGGCTCCAATCATTGGAAAAGAGAGTAAGGAGAGGCTGCTAAAATCTCAGGGCATGGATGAATGGAGACATTACTGGCGCCCAGTGGAATAAATTGATGAACAGCGGGATGACAGTGATACAGTGACAGACATTCTGTACATAGAACCTCAGTGCTACCTACGTTGCTTGTTTTTAAAATACTAACAAACAGACAACTCGGTTCTTTCATTGAGAGCAGGCCAGTCTCTTCCAATAAGTGTCTTTGTTCATGCTTTAATTAGCTAGAGCTCTCTCTGTTGCTTGAAACCCAGGAAGTCTGTCCAGATCTCTCTTGTACTTCAAGAGTCACAAAGTCTCAAACAGGTGTGTCAAGCTGGCTGTTTGGGACTTAGGTCCCTCTGATTCTGTAGACTCACACTGGGAAGATTTTCTTCAACTTGTTATATCAGTGAGCTTCAACATCAGGCTTGGCATGGTGTGAATGTTCCATGTTAGGAATTTAATGGACTTGTGTGGCTTTCCACTGAGCGGCTGATCAGACAATAGTTGCAGGAGAGGCCTGGGTTAACAAATCCAGGTGATGACCTGGAACTGGAGCAGAGGTCAGGGGCTGTTGCCCTTGGGCAAGGAATCGGCTGGTTGGCTCTGATGCCCACTGTAGACTTCTGCTCGTAGGTGTGTCTGGGAAATTGACGCAGCTGCAGCGCCGACCATGGGAACAGAGAATACTTCACAAGCTCTCTTCCTGGGACCAGACTGTGATTTTGCCCTGACCAGACAGGAGTGGTGATGAAGGGTACTGGACTGTCTTGCTGGCAGATGTCGTGGATTGCTCGGGAGTCCAGCAATTGATTGGTGAAGATCTGATTCGGGAAGATGTTAATACTGTCAAGGAAGTTGGTAAACAGGAGTCAGAGGTTTGAACTGACAAGGACTGAAAAAGCCAACTTGACTGGCAACAAGTAGAGCAAGGCTGAGCTCACAGTGATGGGCAAGCAGTGAGGTTCACCCACGAGTGCTCACAGACTGACTTAATCCTGGAAGTGTGGATGGGGCTGGGCCCGCAGGTCCTCAGGAAAGGATGGCAGAAGCAGGAGCAGACCGGGTGCACAAAGCTGGGTCAAATGTGAACTGCTCCATGCTCATTCGCATCTTGCTTCATGAGACAAATTGTGTTAACCAATGTGTAGTTTTTTGAATGCATTCCATGTTTGAAGATTTGTTTGGTGAGGGTGTTAACTTCATATCGGCTGCTACTGCATAAAAAGCTTTATTTTGCTTATGTTTGATTCTTGGGCCACACCTGGCTGTACTCGGGGCTTACCCCTGATTCTGCTCAGGGATCACTTTTAGCAGTGCTGGCAGGTGGGGACCTAGTATGGTACCAGAGATCCAACCTGGATCAGTGGCATGCAGTAAGCATTTTAACCCCTGTATTATCTCTCCAGATCCATAATAAAAGTTTTGACTAATAATAAAATATGTCTAAGTCTCAGTTAAATGATACATGTATATTAGTCCATGTTTTAAGAAAAACAGGCTTCATGGGTGTTTGAGCATTGTATAACTGAGACTTAAACCTGAAAACTTTGTAACTTTCCACATGGTGACTCAATAAAAAAATTAAAAAAGAAAGGAAAATCAGGCTTCATAACCTATTTTTTTGTTTGATGACTTATAAGGCTGTTTTGTTAGGTGCATACAAGCTATTTATATATTCTCCTGATAAATTGTTCATGTAGTATTAGGTTATGACTTCTTATCATTTTATATATTTTTGCCTTGATTTCTAGATTTTTTGCTAATGTGATTGTTCCAATGATTTTAATTTGTGGTTCTTTGGTATAACTTATTCCATTACTGTAGTTTCAGCCTCTCTCTGCTCTCATGCTTAAACATTTTTTGTAAGCCTCATGTAGCTGATTTTGTAAATCCAAAATCATTTTATTTTTTCAAACAAGAATTTGTTTTGTTTACATTGACTATAATTATTCATTTATATGCTTACATATATGAAATTTGCCTCTGTTACTTACATTTATCCTGTCTTATTTTCTCCATTTATAACTTCAGATTAATGAGTGTTAAGTTATGAAGATTATGTATTTTATTTACTTAAAAATTATCCTTCTCTTAATCTTCCTGCCAGAAAAAAATACAAGGGTCTTAGAAATTCTAGTTCCAAAAATTCTAATATTGTTGTCCAATATTTTATTTTTTAATTTATTTTTTATTATTTTTTTTTACTGAATCACCATGTGGAAAATTACAATGCTTTCAGGCTTAAGTCTCAGTTATACAATGCTGAAACAACCATCCCTTCACCAGTGCCCATATTCCAGCACCAAAAAAAAAAAAAACCCAGTATACCTCCCATTCTTCCCATCCTCCCCTGAGTAACTGATAAATTTCACTTTACTTTGGTTACATTCAACATTTCAACAAAAAACTCACTATTATTGTTAGGAGTTCCCCATTGGAGTCAGACCTGTGGTAAAGAGATATGAGGTTTTGGATTTCTGTATTTTATCGACTAAGTCCAGGGAAATTTCTTCCAGAAATTGGATCATTGCAAGCTTGTATCTCTCATTAGTGATCCTCATAGTATGGCGGTTGCCACACTCTCCCCCCTGCCCACCCCCACCCCACTCCCCAGCAAGGAGAGACCTTTTCTCCTCCTGGGAAGGCATGGGCATGGGGCCGCAGCTTAGTTCTCAGTTTGGAGACATTCTGCGAGGAGCTGCCGGTATCAAAAGTTTAGCTGGCCTCTGGAATCATGCTCGTGCAGCTGTGGTGAGGCCGCACACATGTGGCCCCTGGGATCACATCTTGGTGGCAACTGTTGTCCAATATTTTAGCCACCTTACTTTAAAGTGAGCCCTGTCATTTTTATTATTTTTGACCAGAAGTTCCTAAATTTATTTGGCCTCCTTTACAGGGTGAAAAACCTTGTGTCCTCCACCTTCTTCTTTTTTTTTTAATTAGTGAATCACCATGAGTTACAGTTACAAACTTATGAACTTTCATGTTTGCATTTTGTTTATATCCCTCCACCAGTGCCCAGTCCTCTCCACCAATGTTCCCAGTATCCCTCCCACCCTCCCAACCCATCCCCCCACCCCACCCCACCTCTGTGGCAGGGCATCCCCTTTTGTTCTCTCTCTCTTTTTGGGTGTTGTGGTTTGCAATAGAGGCACTGTGTGACCATCGTGTTTGGTCTATATTCTATTTTCAGCGTGTATCTCCCATCCCGTGCGGGTCCTCAAACCACACTTTATCTGGTGTCCCCTTCTCTATGCGAGCTGCCCCTTCCTCCAGCGTGTGTGGCCAGCTTCCAAGCCTTGGAGCCAACCTCCTGGTACACGTCAACAGTGGTTGGTTTTGTTCTTTTGGATGTGTGCCAGTCTCTCTGGTGTGAGGTGGTATCTCATGGTTGTTTTGATTTGCATCTCTCTGATGATTAGTGATGAAGAGCATTTTTTCATGTGCCTTTTTGCCATTCATATCTCTTCCTTGAGAAAATTTCTGTTCATTTCCATCTCCCATTTTTTGATGGGGTTGGGAGTTTTCTTCTTGTAGATTCCAACCAGTGCCTTGTATATCCTTGATATCAACCCCTTATGATGGGTATTGGGTGAGTATTCTTTCCCATTCCGTAGATTGTCTTTGTATTTTGGTCACTGTATCTTTTGCAGTGTAGAAGCTTCTTAGTTTAATATAGTCTTATTTGTTTATATCTGTTTCCACTTGGTTGGTCAGTGGCATATCATCTAGAAGTATACCCATAAAAACTTCAAAGAAATGCAGCAAACACTTCTGAAATTCATATGGAACAATAAAAGCCCATGAATAGCTAAAGCAATTTTTGGGAAAAGGACGATGGGAGGCAACACCCTCCCCAACCTCAAACTCTACTATAAAGTGGTAATAATCAAAACAGCATAGTACTGGTCCAAAGACAGATCCACAGACCAGTGGAACAGGGTGGAATATCCCTACACACAACCCCAATTGTATGAACATCTGATCTTTGATAAGGGAGCAAGAAATGTGAAGTGGAGCAAAGAAAGCCTCTTCAACAAATGGTGCTGGCATAACTGGACAACAATTTGTAAAAAAAAATGGGTTTAGATCTGACCTATCACCATGCACAAAATTCATATCAAAACAGATTAAAGACCTCAACATCAGACCAGAATCCATAAGGTACATTGAAGACAAGGTTGGCAAAACTCTTCACAACATTGAAGCTATTGGTATATCCCCTACCTTCCTTAAGAAAACTAAGTGCCCCCACCTCAGCTGCATTACCCTCCAAATCCTTCTAGTCCCCCAGTGGGAGAGATGTAGCACCCACTTTGGTAAATATTGTTTTAGATAGCCAATCCCTATGTAGATTTAACAGTTCCTGGTTTTCCTAGCATTTCACTTAAATTCTTTTTCTTAAGGTTCAGACTTCTAAACTTTCTCCAGGCCGTGATAACAGTTTTATCTTGTTTTCATGAGAAGATTCTCTTTTCCTTATTCTTAGATAATAGCTGAGCAAAGCTTGAGATTATAAGCAGGTGGTCGCTTTCTGTCAGCACACTGACAATATAATCTCTTTACATTTATTATAATGCGTTTATAGGTATTGAATTTGATCTTCATGTTCTCTACTACAGTTCAGGGCAAGGATTTTTAAAAAAACATTTATTATTATCTGCATTATAATGTAAGTTTATGTTTAAAAGAAGAAGAATAAAATTTTTATTTATAGACCTCTTACCCCAAAAGGCTTTGAATTGGTGATTGAAATTTGGGAGATTCATTATGGATATATTTCAAGTTCAGTCATGAAGATACAGGTTTATAGGCCTTTAAGAGGAATGTAGATCTTTCAGCATAAGACAAACACTTCCCTAAAGTTCTCTTTCTTGGAAAACATAGAAGCAACATAGCTAAAGAGCATAGTTCTAGTATGTTGAATGTCAGTTTCAAGCTAACATGAGGTATGTCTCTTATCATAAAATGTGCTCTGAAAATCAGTGATATTTATGAAAGTTATTAGCAAAACTTAGTCAACAAAAATTGAATAAGTAAAGGCAGAGTTAAAGTTCAGATACTTATGTTTCTTTACAAGTTTTATATTATATATGCATATATTTGTTTCTCTTCCATTTTTTTGATTTTATGCCAGAGGGAAAAATTTGCCCTTTCTTTTTCTCTTGGGGAGCATTTCTGTTAACTGATTCTTACAATGAACAAATAAAAGGAAGTCAAAGGTGCACTTGCTTTATTAATCCAGGCTCCTTCTTCTTAAAGGGAGATAGACATATGCTTTAGTGTTCGGTGTAAAGCATATTCCAGTGAATAAAAACTTCATTTCCTCTCTCCCTATTTCTATCTTTCTTTCTCTTTTTGGGTCACACCCAGCAATGCACAGGGGTTACTCCTAGATCATGCACTGAGGAATACTCCTGGCAGTGCTCAGGGGACCATATGGGATGCTGGGAATCAAACCCGGGTTGGCTGCATGTAAGGCAAATACCCTACCCGCTGTGCTATCACTCCAGCCCCCCCATTTCTATCTTACCACCCTTCCTGCTTCCTACATTTAGTCTTTCTTCTTTTTGTTATTTTTGAGACAGTAGGTGTAATTCACATTTTGTTTTAAAGCACAAAATTAAAACCCCTGGATATGTTGGGCTGACTGATTTTCATTTTACTCCACTTAATGGGATTATTTCATACCTGCTGACACACTAAGTCCAATAACTTACGTAGAAGAATATACAAGTAGTGTATTCACGTAAAAGCTAGAGATAATAGGAAAAATGTCAATCACATGACAAATGAGTCGTACAAATATTGTTCAGAGGAGATACTCCAGCTCTCATATGCACCATATTTACTCAATGACTGGGACCTCCTTATATTATCTCAAAATCCACTTTTGATGCATTTTTCCCTTCAGTGTGTTTCATGTTCAGTCTTTTGGTCACAATATTTATGAGTCAACTTGAACATGAGTTTGCTACTAACCTATTCACAATGTTGCCATCAAGATGACCAAGACATACCCAAATAAGTCAAAATTCTAATGTAAATCCTTAACTTTCTTTCTCACTTTTACATCCCTAGAGTGTCTGGAACATAGTAGTTACTAGTAAATTTATGGGCTGTTTCTTATGAGAGAAGAAAATGAGAAACAATGGGAAACATTGTATGTTAATCCACTGATTCCCACTATATGTCCAGCACTGCTTGGGACTCACAATGCTGTATAGACTAGACAGTGTTCCAATTTGTGGACATTTCCCATTTCTTTTATTTAGTTCAGACAAGTAAATATCTAAAAGTTACCCATCACTAATTATCAGGGTTTTTTTCCCAGTATTTTACTGAGTTGGTGCCATTTCATCTTTACCACCCCAGTGAGCTGCCCACTGTCACTTCCGCTAGTCATTCAGAAGACAGGCTGAGGCTGGTAGGGTTAAACAATGGACATGATGCCAGGGTGAAGACCAAGGCAGGCAGACCTCTTTCCTGATTCCCCTCAGCCACATGCAGTCAGACCAGTGCTTTCTGACCTAATATAGTTGGGGGAATGAGGCTCAGGTGCCTCTACTTGGTAGCTGCAGAGAACACACATCCAGCATTCATCGTGGTCACCTGCCATTAGATTTTTGGAAACCTCCGGTCCCTGGCTATTAGTAAGAAGGGAGTTCCTCACTGTGCTCCCCAGCTCTCTGCCTACAGGCTCTCTGTCAGTCAGTTGGCTCTTAACTCAGGATTTTCAACTTGGAAACCTACCCAACTTTCGATTTTTCATAGATTTTATTCTTTGTATTTTTGTTTGCAATAGCCTTGCTGTATTTGCTCATAGTTTGTACCTTCCCCCAAAGTCATATTTCTTAATCTTATTGGTTTTCTTATATTCTTAAGTAATTATACTTAATTCAGTGTATTTAATATTATTCATTTAATTTTTTCCTAACTTTTAATTGAGCTATTAAAACTATTTTTAGTTTTCTCTTTACTTTTCTGGGTTTGCTTCAGTTTTACTCTTTACAACTAGGTCCTCAATTTTAACACACTGACACCAGTGCTGCAATTTGTATTTGCTATGCCACGTTTCAAGTGTGAGCCACTGGTAGTACACACCAACATCATGTTAATCTTTTTTAGGAGAGACAATAAACTAAAGATGGTTAAGACTTTAATAGCAACTCTTTCATAAAGAGGGTCAGTCTGAGTAGAGTTTGGACAACCCTATGGGCTTTGTTTAGGAAGCAGGCATGTCCCGGTGTGTGTGTGTGTGTGTGTGTGTGTGTGTGTGTGGCGTGTGTATGCGCGCTTGTGACTCTCCTCTTCATTCTTTTCCTCTCTGCCCTTGTGACCTCTGGCAGATCCCTCCCTTGCTCTTCTCAGCAGTAGCAGGAAGGAGCTAAAATCGGTCATTTCCGAAAAGGTCCTGCCAACTCTGGCGTTGTGCGTGCCCTGTGATTCGGATGGTAGTGCATCCGCAGGACAAAGAGCATCTTTGGATGGTGCCCTGTGAAAACAGCATATCAAATGAAGAAAACACAGGCTCTTTATGACTTAGTAACGTTGTCCAAAGAACGCCTTCCCTCACCACCCCCTCCACCTCCACTGTGCTTCAGCCCTGCCCTACCCTTCACTCTCTGAGCCCCATCCAGATGGCCCTGGCCTTGAAAGGGCAATGTTGGAATTGTACTGGTCCTTTGGTGAATACCAGGGCTTTTAGTTCTTTGAATGGAGTTCCATTCCAGGCTTCACTTCTCGTTGCTCACTTAGCTGTGTAGCCCTGGGAATGTGCCTTAGCAGCCTCAGTCTTTTCATCTGTGAAAGTAAGTCCTGTTCTGATGCTGATGTCAGGTTTAGAAATCAACTATCCAAACAGGCAAGCATGCTATATGGCACCTCAAAGGGAAAGCCTAAGGTGGTCTCATGCACCTAATAGGAAGTTGCTTCCGTATCACTGAAATGTTTGCGAATCACCATGTGTAGGGAGAGAAAGTCTGAGTTTGAGAAGGGCTGATGGCCCCTAGGGACCAGAAACAGATCAGGAGCTCCCACAGGAAGAAAAAGCTGAGACCAGACGTCCAGTCTGAGCATGAACAGAACTCACTGGATGTACAGAGAATAGGGGCTGTTTATGAAAAACTAGTTGCATATCTCGCTCGTGCTGAGCCTACCGCTGAGCGCCTGTCTCTGAGTCGGAGCCGAATATCAGCACTAAGCCCTGTTGTCACTCACCAGCAGCATGACTCACGACACAGCAACTTTCCTCTTGAGGCTCTGTGGCATCTTGACTTTGTCTGTCTTGGAGAATCACTTAGGCTCATTTGTGGCTTTCAGTAGTGACCAAATTGTCCAGGGAAATGAGGCATGTGTTACTTCAGCAGAAAGTTTGGTTACACTGGGTGAACGTCGTGAGAAATAAGATAATTCTTACAATTAGAGTGTCTGGCTGTTGAATTCCTGATGCTGAGCAAAGATAGTTCTGGAACAAGAAAGAGGGCAGAGGTGGGTGATGCTGATGCTAGTGCTGGTGGCAGTCCAGGATTTTCTTGAGACTCTCAAGGAGAAAAAAAATGCATCGAAATTTAGAAAGTTGTGTCCTTGAACTGAGGAGTGGGTTCAAAGTGTAGGGTATTTGCTTTGCTTGTGGAAGCCCCGGCTTCAGTCCCCAGCACCACATGGTCTCCTGATCATCACTGTGTATGGTTCCTGAGCACTGAGAAAGCTTGGAGGTGGACCCTGAGCACAGCTAGGAGTGGTCCCAAACCAATGAATGAATAAATAAATAGTCTCTCTAATCTTATTCACAGATTTGAGATAGTCATCCATCCTTGAAGAGAAATCTGTGCCCGGATTGTTGTCTCCCTTTAGAAAGTCTAGGCGGGCATCCAGGACCTATTTGAAGCTAATCTAAGTCTCGGAGGCACCAGGTCAAATAAGATATGACCTTTGCTGGATTGAGTTGGCAGTCTCATGCATGTAGAAAAACTGTACACAGGCCATGGTATACTCTGCCTTGCTGGGACCAGTAAAGAAAACTGGGCAAAGTTCTCTAGGTCACAGACAATGGCTCTGCCAATGCTGCCTAGAAGGAAGGTACATGAAAACATGTACCATAGAAGAAGTCCTCCTTCAGGGAGTCTCTAACATGAGGGTAAATCAGTGTGATTGTGGAGTTGATCAAAATCTGTATTATAGAGTGTGTTTCAGTGTCACCAGATTGATGTCAAGGTTTATTCTTCCATTAAAAATAATTATTTTAATAGTGTTAATGACAAGGAGAACCTCTGAATTTTTGAACATTCAAGTATTTGTCACCAAGTAGATAAGAGTCAAGCAGGCTCAAAGAAGACAGATGTGGGGTGGGAAAGAGGCTTTTCATGGTTTCTATTTCACACAAATCACATGGGGTTTCCCACAAAATATTTAAGAGCATCAACACCTACTGTTCAGCTGAGTTCTTGAGTTTAGAATTTGTTTAAATGTTGGGAAAAGGCAAATGAGGGGTGAGGAGCATATTCCAAAGACAGGGATAGGGGTTGTTGCACTGGAATGAGCGAAATGAGCTATAGTGTGTAGGGGAGAGAGAGATGCCCTTTATGGCAGGAAGAAGGAAAGAACTGGATTATCACTTCATAAGTTTGAGAGGGGACTTTGAAAGGCAAGAGCTTCCCAGAGTGAGGCAGAAAACCTAAAGTACCCCAGAGTTAAGGCTGGAGACAGAGCAAAGCTGAAATTTTGTCCACAGCTATGCCATTTGGGAGGTCTCTGTCAACATCTACAAAATGGAGCAAATGATATAATTTATCACATTTACTGTTGTATTATGTGACAGATTGCACAGTTTCCCATAGAAAGTGAAGTTCAAGGTCAAACATTAGTAGTACACTGTAGGATAACATTGGTTTGTCATTTCTCCCTGGTCTCGGGGAGCTTAGGTTTATTGGCTTATAGCATTCACAGTGCCCCCAAGGCACTGCCATTCCTCTGTGTTCACCTTTAACTTCTCTATGCTCTGCTTCCCCAATTGGTTAATCACCTTTTCCCTCTAAGCCATGTCTGTGACTAGTAAAGTCAAATTCCTCAGAAATCTCTGCTTTTGTTTTTGTAAGTGAAACATTACTTTTCTTCTTCCCTTATATCCTTTTGCATAGTTTACTTCAAAGCAATGTCCTTTTTTGTATAGACACAGAAAAACAGTTAATGCTATGCTTTTGTAATTTGGGAGTTAATTGACTCTGAATAATACTCACTCCTGAGCATCTGTTTTCTCGACTTAAGCCTCAATTGCCCTTAGTTCCTAGCACCCCAGAAGCAGGGTCATGATGAGGGACTGGATGGACCCAGGGCAAGCTGTGAGCCACCCTGGCATCAAAATGCGCCAGGCCAAGCACCATAATACTTAATTCTAAGTTAAGAGCATGGTCATGGACAAATTCTGTCAGGATCCAAAGAATAACACTAGATTAGGACCCTGCCAGGTTAGGAAAGACTAATCTGGCCTGAGCACTATAGTCTGGGATC
This sequence comes from Sorex araneus, assembly GCF_027595985.1. Classification (NCBI taxonomy): domain Eukaryota; kingdom Metazoa; phylum Chordata; class Mammalia; order Eulipotyphla; family Soricidae; genus Sorex; species Sorex araneus. The sequence continues at coordinate 164,592,900 of NC_073304.1, read as the reverse complement.
TATAGTGAGATGTCCCCAGGAGAGCTACCCTACAAGCTTAATGTATCTGCTACTGTGTCCATACAAAACAATTAATATTAAAATGAATGTTTAAATGTTTGTTGGACTAAGGAAAGGAGAAACACACCAGGTGTGTATTTCACCCTTGAGTGGATCTCCTGGCTGCCAGAAATCTTTGTCTTATCTTAGAAGAACTTCGCTGGAAGGTAGGGCTTTCATATGTTGATTGTGCTACCCCACCTGGGTTTTGTTGCTACCCTTAATGCTTGGAGGTTGGGCACTAGACCAAGACTGCAAGACTAGAGTGCAGAGAGACTAGCATGGGGGACAGGAGGAGATGGAAATGAAAGGCAGGGTGAAACTGGAATGGGGAGCTTAGTGCGACAGGAACAGGTGCATGGGGAGAATAGAATAAATGGAAAATAATCACCAACCAGCCTGGAGGCCCTGTTCCCTCCTTTATGCATTTGTTGGCAGTGGCTGCAGGCCAGGGTAGGGAAGTTTAGCTTATGACCACTGAATACACATGGTGGGTGAAAGAGTCTACACTGCCCTCATTTATTTTGTGATTACACAGTACACTATTTATTTTTTTAATTTTTTGCTTTTTGGGTCACACCCGGCGATGCTCAGGGGTTACTCCTGGCTCTGCACTCAGGAATTACTCCTGGCGGTGTTCGGGGACCATATGGGATGCTGGGAATCTAACCCAGGTCTACCGCATGCAAGGCAAACACCCTACTCGCTGTGCTATTGCTCCAGTCTCAATACAGTACACAATTAACACATGGCTAGCTGCCAGACTTGGCATTCCACCTGTTCGTGCAGTTAGAATTGTGTCATGCTGAGATGGGTAGCTCGCTGAGTGGTACCATAGGAAGACAAAAGAATGCGGGAATTGCAGGACTCCATGGGTATATTATTGCAGAAATCAGTCATTCTAAGGATGGTGTCAAGGAAATTTGTGTGGGGGCAGGTGGGTTACAAGAAAAAGGAGGGATCTCCATGCGGATATATACTGGCAAAAGGGAGAGAGTTAGGAAAAGCAGAAGGTTGGAGGTGTGGATAGAGAATGCCTGCCATGTGTGCTAAGACAGAGTCATGTCCAGTGAGGCGCAGGAAAGCTGATGAGACTGCCCCACACTGCAGTGATTGGGAGCGGGCAGGCAGCACCTTTCCTGGAGGCTGCCCATTGTGAGCTCAGGCTTCAAGTGGCAGCTACGGGGTATGGCAGATCTGAATCCTGTGAGATGGGAAACAGGTGCATGCTCTCCAACAGACCCCTCCATCACCCCCACACCCTACTGAAAATTTCCCTAACTTTTAACATGCCTAGACCATTTGATGTGTTGGAAAGACCAAAGGACAGGCCAACTCACTGCCCCGGGTCAGAGATTTCTCTCCTGCCATCAACTTTGAAACAGTTAGGAAGATTGTATCACTTGTCATCATGTTGATCTTCGATTTGCTCGAGCGGGTGCCAGTAACGTCTCCATTTGTCCCTGTCATGTGTGAGTGTAGCCCAATGATATCTCCTTGCTCCAGGAACGGGAAGAGCCTCAAATTGTTTATTCAGGATTTTGACGAAGAAGTCTGACCATCTCATTGGTGGGCGGCCACGTGGTCTTTTGACGTCCTGTGGAATCCAGTCGGTAACAGCTCTAGTCCAGCGGTCATCTTTGAATCGCATTACGTGTCCAGCCCATCTGATTTTCGACGCCTTGGTAAACGAGATAGCGTCCCTGATTCTTGATCATCGATGGAGGTTGGAACTCCGGATTCCCTCTCTCACTTGAGTGAAATGTGATACTCCTAGAATGGCTAGGAGTAGAAAGAGTTGGTTTTTAAAAAAGTGTCTCTGAGTAGACCCCATCAGAGACTAAGTAATTCCATCTCTGGGGATTGGAGGCTGTGCCTTGAAGTTTCCCTGGTTCTAGTTTATAGCCGGTGGCACAGTCACAGGAAGAACTGTGGGAACAGACACAGGTGAGGAAGCCCTGGAGCCCCAAAGGGAAGGAGAAGGACACAGAAGGATGTTGGGAGCCGCCTTTTTCAGCCCCCTCTTCGCCCGCATTTCTGAGGCAGCAGGAGAACCCTTCCTTGTTATCCGAGCACACTCAGGAGGGACTGTGCTGCCACCCAGGAGGACTGGCACGTGGAGAGAACTGATGGAGGTTTCCTGTCTGGAGCCCAGTTCCATGGGTGGCCTGGCAATTCCTGCACCTGTCTGGCTTCCTGGTCCAGTGAGTGTTAGTGTCCTATGGCCACCTCACAAACTTCCACACCTTTTCATATGACAGTTGACAGGAACCCACAGGGCCACACCTGGCGATGCTCAGGGCTTACTCTTGGCTTTGTGCTCAGCAATCACTCCTGGCGCTGCTCAAAGGACCATGGTGGGAATCGAACCTGGATCTGCTGCGTGCAAGGCAAGTACCCTATCTGCTATACAGTTTTGTGCATTAATCAGGTCAGGACACTGCTTTTCCTGGTTCTCTTACTGAGGTGCTCACACAGGGGTCAGCCACTGTGTCAGCTAGCTTGCTGTCTTCTCTGCAGGTTCTCTTTTGAACTCACACTCCCGGTTAGGTCAGGATCATCTCCCCTGCTTGATTTAGGGATCTTAGTCCCCTCAGTCTAATCCTCTCACTTGGACCTATCCAGTAGCCTTGTGGTAGGAAGCAAGAGCCCTTGGTGTCTGCAGGTCCTGTCCACGCTGCCCTCTGGACATGGCTACACAGCATGTGTACCAAAGTGGCCATATTAGAAGGTGACTCAGATGCTGCCTACCCCAAGAGCCTTGGACTTATTGTTCATTAAAAACTTATTTGGTGAGTTTCTATTATCTGGTAGGCTCGTTAAGGTCTACCTAATGGGAATAAATGCTTTTTTAAAAAATGGCACGTTTGGGGCTGGAGCAATAGCACAGTCGGTAGGGTGTTTGCCTTGCATGTGGCTGACCCGGGTTCGAATCCCAGCATCCCAGCATCCCAGCATCCAACATGGTCACCCGAGCACTGCCAGGAGTAATTCCTGTGCATCGCTGGGTGTGACCCAAAAAAAAAGCAAAAAAAAAAAAAACCACTTACACAGCAGAAGCAGTATTTGGCATCTAAGAGTTGGCATGGAAGTTGCTATTTTAAGCAGGGCGCTAATGATTGGCTTCTGGAAGAAGATAACAGCTAAGCAAAGACTCACGATACCCACACCTGGCCTTTTACCTGTGCCCAGAAGTCTTTAGATCTTTCTCTAAATTTATGTTCCCTTAATCCTTATTTTTGTAGAAACAGTCATGCAAATACAATTCTACATTCATTTTTATTGCATGAAAATTAAGACTGCAAATCAAAGTGAGCCAGAAGGCAAAATATTGTAAGTCAAAGAAGACCAGGGAAGCAGCTGATGTCCCAAAGGGTCTCAACTTGAAGAACTGTGTTGTTCAGAAAAAATACAATTCTCTCCTACTGTGATCCTATCAATGAGCCAGTGTGACACCGGACCTGTCCAAAGCGTGTGGCCCTTTGATTTATTATACATTGATTCCTTCCATATATCAGACTTGGAGCATGTTGAATGTTAGGTTTCCACTAAGCATGAAGGAGATTTTGAAAATAAGTAAGACATGGCCTCTGGTTTTGAAGAAGTTGCAGCTGGAGGGGAGAGATCATGGATGGCTAATTTCAATTATGGCATCTTGTCAGGTGCACCAACACCACTTCATATGCAGCATGAAAGCAATCTTCTTGGATGTCTTAGCAGAGCCATGAAAGAAAAATTTTTATCAGTGTCTAGGAAAGCTTTGTGAATTGTGGCCGAAGATGATTTTGATAGAAGCATAGTATTCTATGGGTCCAGGGTGAGGTTGATGAAATAATCATCTCATTAGTCACAGATGGTTCCCTGGGGCTGAGAGGAAGTGCAGGGGAGGAAAGGGAAGTCCAGGCTTGTGACTTGTACAGCACCCAGCACATTAAGTATTGATAAGGCAGAGTTTATTGAACTGAGAGAAAGAGCAGCACAAAAAATTCCACTATAGAAGACTAGGTAAGTAGCAGACTCCTACAGAGGGATTTGCATGAAAGCGTGAATATTGAAGCTCTTTCCTGCTCAGTACCTAAAATGGACTGGAGCCATCAGATTGGGTCTGTGCAAGGGTTACGCTGCTCCAGTGCCCTGTGTCTGTTAGCTACTATCAGGGAATGATACACAGTGGTTTGGAGCAATAGCTCCTCACTTAGGTCCCAGTGTTGCAGTGTTTTTGGCTATACCAGGCTTAGTTGGTCTCAACTGTGGTTACTCTTGGATGCTGTCAACTGGTGGGTGACTCAGGACCTGCTGGTTTATGACCGCTTTCCATAGGAAGACTGGGGTCTCCTCATCTTCCCTTCTCCCAGACTAATTTGCATAGCAGGATTCCAAGAATAGGAAGCAAGCAAGCTGCACTAAAAAGAGTGCAATGATTGGTTTTGCTTTTGTTTTTGCCGCCTTTTGACCACACCTGGCATTGCTCAGGAGGTATTCCTGACTCTTCTCTCAGAAATCAGTTCTGGTGAGGCTCAGTGAAATATATGGGATGCTGAAGATTGAATCTAGGTTGGCAACATGCAAGGCAAGTGCCCTACCCAGTATACTATAACTTACTATAATTCCAGCATCATGTGTTATGATTCTTATGTCCCATTGGTCAAAAGTAAGTCACACACAAAGAACGGGGAGGTATATTATATGTTCTGTGACAGAAATGAGATTTCTAGAATCTCCTGAGTACCATACCAGAAACAGTTCCCCATCACCAGGTATGTCCCTCCCTAAATGATCAACATCATCACTTCATAGCACCAGTATTCTTGCTATTAATTTTCCTTCATTATCAGTCATTTTCCTCATCTCCATCTTTTCTCTCCTATCATCTTCCCAGACCATTGCACTGAACTTAGAGCCTGAAAGACTTGGTTTGATGACCACCAGATAGATGTCTGTGTGCTTTCATCAATAATTTAATTGCTTTATGACTTAAACTCTATTCTTATGTAATTTTATATTGCTAAAGATAGTATTCCATTGATGATGAATATATTTTTATGAAAATGCAGATTAAGTGAAATGGTGACTTTATTTTTAAAATGCTTCCCCACACCTATAAATGTTAGGCCTTACTAATTCTCTCTTGTTGTATAATAAAACCTCAATGATATACATGAAGAAACATAATTTACTTCTTATAAGTCTCTGCACTAGCAGGGCACATTTGCACATATGTGCTGCCCTAGGCTGACCTCAATAAGACTCTTGTGAATGGTCAGCATGGTGGATTGGTTGGACCATTATAGGTTGGTCTCACTTGGCCCAACCTAGCTCTTCTATTTCGTATAAGTGTTATTTCATGATCCAGAAGACTTGCTCATTTTATTTTACTATAGAAGGAGAACACAAGAGAAAGGCATAAGAGATCACTTGAAACCTAACCTCAGAAATGGCATTATGGACCTTTGGTGGTGGAAAATGGGCACTGTGGGAGGGGTGGGTACTTGATCATTGTATTACTGAAATGCAAGCACAAAAGTTTGTAAGCCTGTAACAGTACCTCAACGTTGATTCAGTAATAGAATAAAGAAAGAAATATGAAAGTTAAAAAAGAAAAAAAAGAAATGGCATTGTGTTAAGTGTTTGCATTATATTGGTCAAAACAAAGCAAAGATCTTGACTATATTTGTGGAGCAGAAGGGCCTGATTAATAATCTTTCCATGGGAAATGCTACGAAGTCCTATTACATAGGGCATAGATATGGGAAGCAGGTAGAGAACAGAGGTCATTTTTTAGTGAAGGAAAACCATCTCATTCATATTTCTTCTTGCTTATGACCTTAGCAGTATTCCTGTAGGAGAGGAACTTATTCTTTTCACCATATTCCATGGATGACTTTGGTGCCATTTAGCTAATTTCCTAACTAATTTGGTTTATGGACCTGAGTTCATGCAAAAGTGACATTTCCCCTCATTTCTTAAAAGCTAAGCTCAAGCCAGTGACACGCTTACTTAGTTTTTCCAAAGGTATGACACATAGGAAAGATTAAAACTCTGGGCCAAAGAGTGATTCATTTGGCCTTCTTGTTTAGTGGCCTGCTGGTAGAAGCATTTTTATAAAGAGCACTCACTGGATCTGGGAGTAAAACTGCACAGAGTTAACCCTGCAAAGCTGACTGTTTGGAGGGGATAGGGTAATGGAGTTCAGTTAGGAAATGGTTTTCCATGTAAATTGCTTGTGGCCGTTAACCTACACAGGAAAATTCATATATCCTTCTCTCTAGTCTTTCCTTTGCCTGCCTCCCTGCTACATCCCCCACCACCCCTGTGAGGTCAATGATAAACTCACATGATGTTAACGAGCCCTACAGGCAATAGCTCATTCTTAGTCACTAGAGTTCATCTCCATGTTGGGGTATGTTCAAGCATACCCCCCAAAATAAACAGACAAACAAAAAAATAAACTTCTTTATAAATTGGCAGAATCATAGTGCTGATTAAAGGCAACATAAGTAAATATGAAAATGAACTCCTTTGGTTAAGAGTGTGTGGGCCTGAGAAGCTAGGGAAAAGGGGGGTTTCCTAAAAAGAAACAGGAGAGAGTACCTCTAAAAGCAAGGTTTCCTTGACTGTACAACATGTTCCATGCTTTAACCAACATTGAATCATGCTGGATTCACCCACTGACCCAATATGCTGAAATACCGGCATATTGGGTATGTATGACTTTTCTGATATGTATGACTTTTCTGATATGTATGACTTTTCCAAAAACCAAATTGATGCCATTTGACAGTGTAGGTCTTTAGGGGTTTGTCTCCACTGAACACTGCCCACTCCCATGAGACACCACTCTCTCCCAGCACAGTACCTTGGCTTACAGGAGCAGAGGACAGAAGGGACCTGAGCTGAACAGGACACTCAACCACGGAACTTTTGTAGGGACTTTTAATATTCTTAATTAGCATTGTAGCTCTGTCACCCCATTGTTCATCGATTTTCTTGAACGGGCACCAGTAATGTCTCATTGTGAGACTTGTTGTTACTGTTTTTAGCATATCGAATATGACACGGGCAGCTTGCCAGCCTCTGCCACGTGGCAATATACTCTCAGTAGTTTGCCGGACTCTCCAAGAGGGATAGAGGAATTGAACCCGGGTCGGCCGCATGCAAGGCAAATGCCCTACACGCTGTGCTATCATTCCAGTCCAATTTTCTTAAAGGAAATAATCATATCTATAATAAGGAAATAATCACATCTACAATAATTAAGAAAGCAGGAAAACAAAACTCACCATTCTCTAATACAATGATGATCAATGTATTTGTTCTCTGTATCTTTCTATATATTTGCACTCTTCATTCTTTCATTCTCTAAGGCTCTGGAGGTACCTGCCTGGCTTTGAGAGTATAGTAGGACCTGATTATAGGCCTCCAGAGTCCATGTCCATCCTTAGCATCCCTGTTGTGACCTGTGTAAATAACAAGGCCTTGGAAGGGGCTATGTGGGGGAAGTTGGAGGATCCTGAGCCTAGTGCTTCCCAAGCCAGTCTGAGGTCAGAAAGTTGATGTGACTGTGATGTATTCCTTGCTGTCTCTAACTCTTCCTTTCACTTCAACTCTGCCATCATCATTTTAGCTATGCTAGAGGGTGGCAGAGATAAGCAGGACAACTTGCACACCTGTCAGAACAGGGAAAGGAGCCTGTGAATCAATGCAGAAACTAATGGCTCAGTGAATGGATCAAGAGAAGGAGCAAAATGAGCCAAATTAGCCTTTTTTTCCCCTACCAGTTTATGAAAATTTGGTATGAAAAGGATCCTTTTAATTAATTAATTAATTAGTTAATTAATTGCTTTTTGGGTCACAATCAGCGGTGCTCAGAGGTTATCCTGGCTCTGCACTCAGGAATTACTCCTGGCAGTGCTCAGAGGACCATATGGGATGCTGGGGATTGAACCCAGGCCGGCTGCATGCAAGGCAAACGCCCTACCAACTGTACCATCTCTTCAGCCCTAGAAAGGACTCTTAAAGGGGAAATAATGAGCTATGATAATGATATAAGAAAGAAAATGAAATTGTTATAACAATATTAATGCAATTTAACTTTCCATGCTTTGGATAATTATGAAATAAATAAAATCTTGATGTATATGATTTCTGGTCATTTTAGAGAACTACTAAATTATACCCCTTTCCCGATAAAGGGAACATGTTTAATTCTCAAAAAAATAGCATCCAGGTGTGATTTTGCTAGGCAGTAATTTATTCAACACATATCCACTGGATGCCCTCCTACCAGGCCCCTTGAGGTCCATGGCCTGGTGGACTGAGTGCCCAGCCATATGGAGGTACACTGAGCAAACATGACAAGGCCTCAGTAACTATAAAAAGAAGCAGGTTGCCATGGGAACAGAGCAGAGGATCTCACTGATGCTCACAGTCTCCCTGGGAAAGGGTGGTTTTACCTGTGACCCAGAGATTATCTAGGCTTGTCAGGGGAAGTGGGAATTTATGTTCCCTGCAGAAGGGGCACTTTTTCGTTTGCACAGAGTAAGCATCTTGTGAGTGAATTGGAAGCAATCAGGCAGGCTCTGAGAAAAGACCAGCAGTGCAGTAGATTGAGATGGGTGGACACGTAGTCATCATTCATCATTAAGGACAAGTTGTTATTATTATTATTACATCTTTTAGTCTTTGCAAGTAAGTACTTTTTCAGTGGAGTCTTTTTTTAAAATTTAATGGCACTATCTTGAGGTCTGACGGTGTTTGCCTCTTGTCCAGGCCATGTTGGAATTCAGCCTGGCACCACATTTTTTGTCTTGACTGTGCCATATCCTTCTTTCCTCTTTGTGGATATCCTGAGAGCTGAACCCTGGGAAGCCTCATCTTATACTCAGTTTGTCTTCTTTGTTGCGCTGAGCAGTGCCTGAGATTACATTTTCTCCAAACCTTCAAGTTCATGGTGAGAGGAAAGTTTTTCGAAACTGTATATGAATGTTTTACTCATCTGCAAGCATCCAGAATTTATAGAATTTCTGTAAAGAGGCAAAGAGAAATTGAACTCACCCAGATGAGTAGGGTGGCACCATTCAGTGACATTAAATGCAAAACCCCTGATGTCTGTGGTCTCCCCTCCACCATCAAGGTGATGCTAAATAAAACCCGTCAAAGGACTAACGGCCATGATGGATTTCATTAAATGGCCTGTTTACTCAGATTTTTGCTATCATTTCTGATATCTCACGTGCACACAAATATAACATGACTCACACATTTATTATTATTATTACTTTTTGACTTTTTGGGTCACACCTGGCGATACACAGGGGTTAATCCTGGGTCAGGCACTCAGGAATGCTGGTGGTGCTTGAGGGACCATATGGGATGCTGGGAATTGAACCCGGGTTGGCTGCGTGCAATGTAAACGCCCTACCCGCTGTGCCATCACTCCAGACCCCACATTTGTCTATTTTTAATGATATAAAGCATTATTTACATATGCATGTAAATGTGCATATGTAGTACTTATTGAAATTTTGCTGGTTTTCTGTGGCAGACTGAGTACTTTATAAATGCATACAAGTTCAGTTTCTATTGACTATAGTGGTGGTTTGCTTTTGAAAGTTTTTCTTGTGGGATGCTTAAGTTCACCTCCAAGTTCACGTTCTTAATTCATGTGTTAAAAGTAGTAAGAGTTTAGTTCAAGATTGTTGATGCCAAAGTCCGAAATACCTGAAGTCTCTAGAAGTCTGAGTTAACTCTGAAAGGATTTTAGAAACATGCTTTTGAGCATGTTGATCAGGATTTACAGGATTGTCACAGTGGAGTGTTCACAGTACCATTGTAGCTCCCCGGGAGTAGTGTAAGATGGGATCCTTCTGGGACTCCAGAGCTGTCTCAGTGAGCTGGAGCACATGTGTTGCATGCAAGAGGCAGTGTCCAGTCCTGGCTCCACCTTTTCCCCTGAGCATCCATGGGTATAGCTAGGGATTAGCACCTAGGCGCCACTGGGTGTGACCCCAAAATATAATGAAGAGAAGATAGGATCCTTATCTATCTTTTGTTTAATTTTGTTATTGATTTATAATTATATTAATAGGCACTACAAGCTAGAATGTTTCCTTCTCCTACGTCAAACTATTGAAAATCGGTTTAGCCAAAACACCAGATTCTGGAGCAAAAGCACTTATGTTAAACAAGGAAATTATCCCCCAGCAATGCTCAGGAGGCCTTACAGTGCCAAATATGGCTTGTGGGGCTTCTCCATTTAAAGCATACTCTCCAATCCGTTGAACTATCTCCTAGCGTTGAGTGTGACATTTCAAAGAGCACCTTTGCTCTAATCATTGAAGGGGGATTTTTGTTTATTTTGTTTTTGTTTTTGTTTTTCTTTTGGGGCCACACCTGGCAGTGCTTAGGGCTTACTCCTGGCTCTGCACTCAGATCACTCCTGGTGGGGCTCCAGAAACAATATGGGTGTTGGGGATCAAATCCAGGTTGGCCATATGAAAGGCAAGTTGCCTACCTACTGTATTATTTCTCTAACTTCCTTCTGTTATTCTTCTAACTTCCTTTTAATAACCTGAGGGTACTGTGGTTTTGTATTTGACTAGTTGGGCAAGATGATTTGGTTGTTTTAGGAGAAAGTAAAAATTGTACCTTTGTTAACCCTCTACCTCTGTTTTGTCATTTAGGATGATTTTACATGTGAGAAATCAATTGCAAATAGTATTTGGTATATCCCTTTTGGCTATTTTTTTTAATGCCTATCAGTTCTGAGGACCAGTTGCAGATTTTAGGTAATAGGTCAGCAGATAGCTATTTTTCAGACTTATCTGGCATTTACTTTGTTTATATAAAGTTTTTACATAATATTTATCGTTGATACTATCTGAAATGGGCTGGAGTGATAGCCCAACAGGTAGGGCATTTGCCTTGCACGAAGCCGACCTGGGTTTGATTCCTCCGCCCCTCTCAGAGAGCCCGGCAAGCTACGAGAGTATCTTGCCTGCATGGCAGATCCTGGCAAGCTCTCCGTGACATATTTGATATGCCAAAAACAGTAACAACAAGTCTCACAATGGAGAAGTTACTGGTGCCCTCTTGAGCAAATTGATGAGCAACAGGATGACAGTGATACAGTGATTTCTGATTCTGCTAGTCTCAAGTCATCATCCCTGGTATTTACTAATGAGTATCACACAGTCACAAAAGGCCAGGGGTCAAATTCTTATGCTGCTCATTGGCTTATACTCTGTGATTTTTTTATGCTCTATCCACTAGATGATGAAAAATGAGATTGAATAAGTAACTCTTCGATGCTACTGTACACTGGTTTATGCCAATATATTACCCCCTTTCTGGAAAGTTCTGTGCTGTCTCTTGAGTAATTTTACCTTGTTGACAAATAATGATGATTATTGGTAAGTCTGCACTTTACATTACCTGCTAGTTGTCAACAGGAAATGTTTGTCTCTGTTGGAGTTTAAGTCTCTACACTTAAATTCTGGGGAATTATGAGGGAATAGGGATTTAGTCCCTATCTGAAATCATTTGGTCTGAATTTTTTTAAGGTGGGAAACATGGATTCTGGTTGCTTAAGTCATTTCTGACCATGAATACTAGCTGGTATCAGCAAATAAACTTCACTCGGAGGATAGAGGATTTAAAAAAAAAACACTAATTCACCAACTGGAAGATAAAAACAAAGGAAATTATGGTGGAAATCAAGAAATCTCTTTTGTTCTTACAGGATCCAGTGAATGGTCAGCCAAATAATTAGATGTGTTCATGGAGGGAATAGTTCTCTTTTGTTATAACCAAAGTGTTACTTTGTTATTATGTTCATCTCTCAAGGCAAGGCCCTTCCATGACCACAGGAAAATCAACCTTATTTAAAAGGAACAGAAATCCCTTTTATAAAGTGGAATTTCCTGTAAAGTGGTTTTTGATTTTAGCATTTAAGTACTGGCTAAATAATGTAAGAATATGGTAAAATACATTATTTGAAAATAAAAAAATGGTCTTATTGGCTAGATATTTTGACAGTTTATGGATGATGGACACAGAAGGCATGGGTGCATTCTCTAAAGTGTACACAGTGAGTGGTCTGGGAAGAACTCATTATAGGATTGAAATATAGTCAGTTGCTGTCAACCATTTAGAGTTTGCAGCAAAAGCAAAGGAGATTCTTTCCATGATCTTTGCAACGTCATGGAAATTGTCCCTAATTGGCATGAAAAACTTCATGTCAGACATGGAGCTTCCTTGTATCTCTTTATTTGCATAGAAATTATTTGTGGGCATGCTTTAATATGGACAGATCACTAATGAGTGCTCAATCCTTAGTGCTCAATGAGCTCCCCTTGTGTCCAGCGGATTCCGGAGGCTCTTACATTGTAGCTAGTGAAATGCTGTGGTGCTGTGTGATTCTGCACTCAGTCTGGAGGTCAGGAGGAGGTACAGATTTTTCGTTGGAGTGGTAGTAGCAGAGCTAATAACAGTTATTATCGCTAAGTAGAAGCTTCTGTTTAAGGGCATGCCCAAGAAGTTTCAGGAATGACTTACTTTCATGTACCCCTGACCTGACCTTACTCTCATCATAAGTAATTACAAAAGAGGCAGGATATTAATCTGGTAGCTGTGCCTCCATCAGCCACTGCCCCACCCCAAACCTGGGGATTTCTGTTGCTAAGAGCAACAAAGAGGGAATGACTATTGGATATTGTTTGCAGTTTCTGCATCTGTCATTTCTACCCAGTGTTCTTGAGAGACAATTGACAATATAATGCACTGGTTTACAGTGTACAATATAATGATTTGAAGCATGTGTAGACGGCTAGGTGACCACTTCCCTAAGTCCCTAAGTCCAGGTTACATCCATCACCTTGTTGCAAATTTTTCCTCTTGTGAACAGAACTTTTAAGAGCTCCTCTCGGCAGTTTTCAGATAGATAGCACTATTGTGACCATGGATCCCATGCTGAATATTCATTCAACGTGACTCCCCATCTTAAAACTGAAGGTTTCTGCTTACCTCTGCTCCCCTTTCCTCTGAAAACCACTGGTCTGTTCTCTGGTTTCTGTGAATCAGGGGCTTTCAATTCCTCATCTTAGAGACACCGCCTTTGTCTTTCTATTCTATCTTATTCCCCACTCCCGATCCTGGGCCCATCTTTGCTTAATGCCTCTCCAAGTCCGTCTATGTCATAAAAGGATTTTCTTCTGATGGCTGAATGATGCTCCAGTCTTCCTATAAAGTCTCTCTCACAACTTCCCTAGCCAGGTGTCTGTCAGAGCCCACCATCGTGGCTTCTGGAGCTCGGCTATTGTCCATAGTGCTGTGCACATGGGGGTGCAGATGTTCCTTGATGAGAGTGACTTTCTTCCCTTCAGACATATACCCAGAAATGGGATTACTGGATCACATATTCTGATTGTTGAGGAATGGACAGCCTGCTTTCAGTGGTGCATGTACCTACCAGCTTACACTCCCACCAAGAATGCACGTGAATTCCCTTTTCTCCACGTCCTTCTCAACATTTGTGATCACTAGTAATTTTTATGACAACCATTGTAACAATGTGACAGCTATTCTAATGTTTATTTTCCTATTTATTTGTGATACCTCACACCATTACCATGTTCCTGTTACCCATTGGTATGTGAAAAACTATCTATTCAAATCACATCCTATTCCAATCTTTTAATCAGAATATTTTTGCTTCTGAGTTTTATGGGTTATATGTTTTGGACTCTAACCCATCATAAAAAATTTGATGTAAATATTTTCATTCCATGGATTCCACTTCCATTTTGTTGATAGTCCCTTTGCTTGCAAAATTTTATATTTATTTATTCATTTATATTTTATTGAATACATAGTTACGAAGTTGTTCGTGATTGGATTTCAGTCATACAATGTTCCAACAATGTTCTTTCACCAGTGTACATCTCCCACCACCAATGTCCTCAGTTTCCCTCCTGCCACCACCACCCCCAGCTTGCCTTTATGGGAGATGGCAGGTACTTTCCTTCTCTCTCTCTCTCTCTCTCTCTCTCTCTTCTCTCTCTCTCTCTCTCTCTCTCTCTCTCTCTCTCTCTCTCTCTCTCTCTCTCTCTCTCTCTCTCTCTCTCTCTCTCTTCTCTCCTCTCTCTCCCCCCACCCTTTTGGGCATTATGGTTTCCCTAAGCCTTTTAATTTGATTAACTTCTACTTGCAGGATTTGCCTTTGTTGTATGAAGTCCAAAAAATTATTGCCATAATTTGCTTATTCTTTTGTGGTTTTGTGGTTAACTGGTTTTACGTTGAAGTCTTCATTTTGAATTGTTTTATTTTGGGGGATGGAGGGAATGGCGTTGGGCCACACCAAGTGGTGCTTAGGGATTATTCTTGGCTCTGTGCTCAGGGATTACTCCTAATGGTGCTCATTGGACCATATGTGGTTCTGGGGATCAATCCATGATAGGCCTTGAGTAAAGCTAATAAGCACCTTGACCCTGGTGTTCTCTCTCTGGCCCTCTCTGTTCCCTGAATTGCTTTTTGTAAGAGTGTAATAGAAGAAACCCTAATCTTACTGGGATAGAAAATTATTTTTAAAGAAAGAAAACTACGTTTTCAAGACTTAAGTTGAAAAACATCCTTTTTATGTCCCAAAAATGTGCTGCACAATTTTTCTTATTGAGGGTTTGCTATTTACTATTAAATCAATTCTTGATTATTTCCTTCTTTACCTTTGCTCAAAAATAATTTAGCTTAATACTAAAATTAAAGAACAAAATTAAAAGGGGGAAATAACCCATCTTTATAGGATAGAATGTCATTGTGATAAAAATAGATAAAATATTTTGATATTTGCAATTTGCTTTCCAATGATTTTAGTATATAAATGTGTGCTCATACATTTTGCTCTTGCTGGCAAAATGTTCACCACTTATTAAACCCAAGTGGTGCTCATCATACTCTTTGTCTTCATGTTTGGGAATTTTCAAGGTAAGATGTTCGAGATCATTTTCAAGGAGAATATTAAGTGTCTGTGGGAAGGCTGCAGGGAGTTGGCCTTGGGGGAAGGGCAAACTGTCTTTTCTAAGGGAGGAGTGACCTCAGCAGCTCAGCAGCAGAGGCAGTGCTCGCTCTGAAACACTTTCTATGTGTTAGCTCAGCTTCGTCTGCACAGAAGTCTTGGTGACGGGTGCCCATCTGTTCATCCTTATATTCTCCTGTCACTGAGATCACTGAGATAGTTGCCGGAAGTAAAGCTGCTTGAGGTTCTTTGGGGGACCACTTGGGGCCCAGTTCTGGGTCAGCCCATTCACAGACTTGTGCCACACAGTTGAGTTAGGCCCACACATGGGGAGAAGTTTATCTTGGAGTCAAGCTCAGGAGGCTGATGGCAGGACCCATGTCCTTTATGTAACCTCTGCAGGAAGGCCCATGTGGCTAAGACACAGGCACTAAAAGGAGTAGCTGGATCACAAAGCTCTGCTGAGCTCAACTAAGTTTGGGGGATTGATTATTAAGACTGACATATTTGACATATTTAAAACAGAGATAGTACAGAATTGGTTGTTCATGAGCTCTCTCCAGTCCACAGGGTAAGTTACAGGGGGGGAGTGAAGTCAGTAGACTACTGGGACACCACTGCAGAAATGCAGGCCGGAAATAATGAAGTTCATCTGAACCAAGGCAAGGCAGAGGGCAAGTATTAATAAGGACAAATTGATGGGATTCAGGGACCCATGCGAAGAGGATGAATAAAATGCCTTATGGAGATGTGATGATCATATTTCTTTAATGGAGCTGAGTATAATGATTGACAAAGACATGGGATGCTTGGAACAGTTTGGAGGGAAAGGAAATAAATAGGCATTTTTATGGCACATGATTCTTCCAGAATCTAGGAGTAAGAATTGTGTTTATTCTCCAGTACCGGTAGTGCTGGACTGGAGCGATAGCACAGTGGGTAGGGCATTTGCCTTGCATGCAGCTGACCCGGGTTCGATTCCTCCATCCCTCTCGAAGAGCCTGGTAAGCTACCAAGAGTATCCCGCCCACACAGGAAAGCCTGGCAAGCTACTCCTGGCGTATTCGATATGCCAAAAACAGTAACAACAAGTCTCACAATGGAGACGTTATTGGTGCTCGCTTGAGGAAATAGATGACCAATGGGACGATAGTGCTACAGTACTACCCATGGTGATTATGATCCTTCCTGGCAGAGAGTAGTTGCTCAATAAACAATTGTTGGTTATATTGAAAAGAATGAGTTAGAGAATTACTTCTTAAAGTTGTTTACTTCCTACACCTTTCTGCCCAGTAAATTTTTAAATACCTCCAGGTATATAAAATCGGTTATAAAAATAAAAAAAATTCTTCATAACAAATAATACATTTATTTTTTAAACAAATTTTAAAGATTTTTAATAACCTTCTCATTCAGCTACATTATCCTATATAATTGAGTCCCAGGGTTTCAGAGGTGAGAACTTAGAACTTCAGAATGGAAAGAAAAATCCGGATATTATCTGATACCTTCTCCGGGGTGTCTGGATTCCCTCTATACACTCATTACCTTTTTCCCACAGGACACTGAAATGATTGTTCAGTTGTTTTGGGATTCTAGCAAAAACTAGATTTATTGCTGATACTTCTGCCTCAGGCATACAATTCAAAAAGAAATCAGTCTTACCTTAGAAAATTGTCATCATCTTACTAATAGCTTCAGAACTTAGAATCTGAGTTTTAAGATTGCAAAGTGGTGTGGTAAGGGGCTTAATAGATCAGCTAATTTATTAATTTTTTTCTATTTTTTAATTTTACTGAATCACTGTGAGATAGTTACAAGCTTTCATGTTTGGGTTACAATCACACAATTATCAAACACCCATCCTTCCACCAGTGCACATTCCCCACCACCAATATCCCCGATATACCCACACTTTCCCACCATTCCCCTGCTTCCATGGCAGACAATATTCCCCATACTCTCCACTTTGGGGCATTATGGCTTGCAACACAGACACTGAGAGGTCATCATGTTTGGTCCATTATCTACTGTTGGCACACACCTCCCATCCCAACTGATTCCTCCAGCCATCACTTTCTAAGTGATCCCTTCTCTATTCCATCTACCTTCTCCCCTCTGCTCTTGAAGCAGGCTTTAAGAGTGTCAGCCTCATGTGATATTATTCTATACTCCACAAATGAGTGTAGTCCTTCTATGTCTGTCCCTCTGGATCAGCTCATTTAATGGACTCCTTAAGCATAGACATTGGACAGAACTGAACGTTAGTCATCATTCAGTGGAAGCATGTGAAAGCTATTCACTAGATGAAGTGTTTCATCTAAATTCTCAGAAAAACTGGGATTAATAAAGTAACTGCTCTAATTAGAATTAATTCTGTATCTATTCCTTAGATATTTCTTTCCATATTAAAAATAAGTCCCTATTGGGGCTGGAGTGATAGCACAGCGGGTAGGGCGTTTGCCTTGCACGCGGCCGACCCGGGTTCGATCCCCGGCATCCCATATGGTCCCCCAAGCACCGCCAGGAGTAATTCCTGAGTGCAGAGCCAGGAGTAACCCCTGAGCATCGCTGGGTGTGACCCAAAAAGCAAAAAAAAAAAAAATAATAAGTCCCTATTTAAGACTGATATCTGAGACAGACCCAGTCTTACCAAACTCTGCGAAGAGCACCACAGACAGAAGTAAGGGGTGACTGCTGAACCCACACATTCTCACAAGGACCATCCAGGAAGGCAGATGCAACAGGAGCTTTTAGGTGGCTAAGTTTCTAGCAGCCTTTCAATATCTTCCCCCCCCACACACCGCAAAACTGTTCCCTCTGAACTGTTCCAAACTATATCTACTGGGGGCAAGTGCAACCAACTCATGAGGTTTGAGAAGGTGTTAGGACCCGCTTAGCCGGAGAATTACCATGACAGACTCTGAGTGGCTTAGGCCTCTTCCAGGAGCAAGAAACGCAGAAAAAACACAGATTCTTTTGTCAAAGATTATATCCCCAGAATAAGATTAGGTTTCCAGAATGTAACTGTCAGGAGGTGGGTTAGATGTTGTGGCCAAAACAACAACAACAACAAATATATGTGTACTCTGTAGGTAATAGAAATTTGCTGAGTAATGCTTACTTGTCAAAATGAAAGTATAAGAACTTGCTAAACCTACTGCTCGGGTTCCTCATTGAAACCTCCTGCGCTGAGTGGATACTTGGACCCCAATTAGCTGGAACAATAAACCTCGATATGTTATTTGCATTATCGGCTCTGTTCTCTGTCCTTGAGGGCTAGTCGACTCTGGACTCTAACAAAGATTAAGTTTCATCTCCCAGATCAAGTTGACAATCAAAGTGTGTTGCATGCACAAGCGCACACGCGCACACACACATACACACACATACTTCAGTTTCTGAAAGGCTGGGAAGCAGTGTTATCATCAAGAGATCTGGCACACAATTTGGACTGGGTTGTGGGCAAACTGAATTTTCTCTCTTTTTAAAATTTCTATAACAGATGGAGTCTGTGTCATAATAAACTTACCCTTCAGTAAGTATTTGAAATGAGTGATTGACCCCATCAGTCATTTAATCGGCATTGATAGGTAACTTACCCTGTGCCACATGTTTGAGCTGAGAATTAAGCTATTTTGGTTGAAGGAGAAATGTTGCTGGGGGGCTCACTTTTAAAAGGTTTCAGTGGCTTTCAGTGACACTGCCAAATTAGAGATAGGTAAGTTCAACAAAGACACTGGATATGATGGTCAGATAGAGAAGGAGGCAGTGGTCATCAAGAGAACATTGTGGTGAAGAACCCACTGGCTTTCTGAGACTATTTGACAAGTCTAGATAAGTGGTCGAAATAGCTGCTCATCAGCCTTGTCTACCAGTGATGCTTCTGGGAGGTGGTTGACCAAGGGTGTGCATGTGTTGACTATCTCTGCCACACCAAGGGAATAGAGAGTGAAGAGAAGTCACAGAAATCGAATATAGGAATAGTAGAAAGGGAAGCCAAAATGATGAACCCCTGGGGTAAGGCCAGGGATCCAGGCAGGAGACATGAAAGTCTCTGTGTCCTGGGCAGAGACAACCAAGCTGCCATGCACAGCCTGCGTGACCTTCTAACAAGGTAAACTGAGGGTGACCAGAATCCATCTTGCTACGTCAAATGTGTGGAGTATCTTTCCTCTGCCTCTGCCCTGAGCGTGGCCCACGTCTGCAGGACACCCCACATTTCTTTGCATGTTAAAAAGTCCCAATCAGGGCTCCCTATGCCATCCATGTTTCTGTCTGCTGTCCTGCATACATGTTCCATGTTTGGGTTCTCTCCCTCCTCTGGATCTAGTGCATTGGTGACACATCTTTTTTGCCTCCAGGCTATAGCTCCATCCCCTGATCCGGCCTCATCCTCCTGCCCCTCTGTCACCTCCCAGGTGGTGCCTTCTCTCCCTGTAACCAGGTCTGAGCACATGTCCCTGCAGCACTGTCATTAAGTAGAAACCACAGCCGCAAACCTCGGGCTGTGCCCACTTCTCCCTGCCCCATGCTCAGTAGTGCCTATAACTTTGCTCTTGTCCTGCCAGCCTCCTTGCCTCCTTCTTAGACATAGTTTTGTGAAATATTATCTTTACTTACTGAATTTTTAAGTGAACAGTGTTATTTTTAAGTCACAGCAAACTTTAAAAAAAATTTTATTGAATCACTGTGAGATAGTTACAAGCTTTCATGTTTGGGTTACAAATCACACAATGATCAAACACCCAGCCATCCACCAGTGCACATTCCCCACACCAATAACCCTGGCATAACCCACTTCCCCACCCTCCCCCTGCCTGCATGGCAGACAGTATTACCCATAATCTCTACTTTTGGGCATTATGTCTTGCAACACAGGTCATCATGTTTGGCCCATTATCTACTTTCAGCATGTATCTCCCATCCCAGCTGGTTCCTTCAGACATCATTTTCTTAGTGATCCATTCTCTATTCTATCTGCCTTTTCCTCTCCACCCATGAAGCAGTCCTCCAGCTATGGGGAAATCCCCCTGGCCCTTGTATTTACTGTCCTTGAGTGTCAACCTCATGTGATGTTATTTTATACTCCACAAACGAGTGCAGTCCCTCTATGTCTGTCTCTCTCTTTTTGACTCATTTCACTTAGCATGATACTCTCCATGTTTATCCATTTATAAGCAAATTTCATGACTTCATCTCTCCTAACAGCTGCATAGTATTCCATTGTGTGGATTTACTAAAGTTTCTTTCACCAGTCATCTCTTCTAGGGCACTTGGGTTGTTTCCAGATTTTGGCTATTGTGAACAGTGCTGCAATGAACATATAGGTACAGATGTCATTTCTACTGTGCTTTTTTTCATCCTCGGGATATATTTCCAGAAGTGGTATTGTGGGGTCATATGGAAGCTCAATTTCTAGTTTTTGAATTACTGTCCATATTGTTTTCCAGAAAGGCTGGACCAGTCAGCATTCCCACCAACAGTGAAAGAGCATCCCTTTTTCCCCACATCCATGCCAGCTCTGGTTGCTTTTATTCTTCTGAAGGTGTGCCAGTCTCTGTGGTGTGAGATGATATCTCATTGTTGTTTTGATTTGTGATGACTAGTGATGTGGAGCATTTTTTTTATGTGCCCTTGGCCATTTGTGTTTCTTTTTTGAGGAACTTCTGTTCATTTCTTCTCCTTATTTTTTGATGGGGTTGGAGGTGTTTTTCTTATACAATTCTACTAGTGTCTTATATATCCTGGATATTAATCCCTTATTAAGCAGCTCACTATTGGATAACGAGTAGCTTAGAAAGAAAATCAAAAAGGTTATCAAAAGATTCCTGGAAACGAATGAAAATGAGGACACAAATTACCAAAACTTATGGGACACAGCAAAAGCTGTGTTAAAAGGAAAGTTTATAGCTCTACAAGTATTTCTCAGGAAGGAGGAGCGAGCCCACATAAGTAACCTAACCTCACAACTTAAGAGCTTGGAAAATGACCAACAAAAGGAGCCCAATCTGAACAGGAGGAGGGAAATAATAAAACTCAGAGCAGAAATTAACGAGATGGAAACCCAAAAAACAACCCAAAAGATCAATGAAACCGAGAGCTGCTTCTTTGAGAAAATAAACAAGATTGATTAACCTCTAGCAAGACTCACCAAAAAAGGGAGAGAGAAAACCCTAATTAAACCGAATCATAAGTGAAAAGGGGGACATTCCAACAGAAACTACAGAAATTTAAAGGATCCTCAGAGATTACCTTGAGAATCTTTATGCCATGAAACATAAAAACCTCGAGGAAATGGATAAATTCCTAGATTCCTATAGCCTCCCAAGGCTTAACACAGCAAACTTCTTTGTCTGCTGAACTCTTTTACCTATTATACTCCCCCCGTAAACTGTCCGTTGCAAAACTGGAATCACAAATCACGAATCATGAAATCCCATTAATCACCGATTTCTCAGCGGGCTCAGTAATCTCTCATTTCTTCCTTTCCCTGAGATCTTAGAAGTCTATCTTGACTTGGCCCTCCCAAGGATGTCATTGCACTGGGGGCTCTTTCAGGGTCAGGGGTATGAGATCCAGCTTGTTACTGGATTTAGCATATGAATACACCATGGGAAGTTGCAAGGCTGTCCCATGTGGGCAGGAAACTCTCAAAAGATTGCCAGTTTTTCCCAGAGGGAGAAATAGACTACAAGATATTGCTCTGGGAGCTTGCTTTTAGTCTCTCTCTGGATGTTGGCCATTTTGGGGATTACACACACTTTGGTTCCTCTGCCGGCACCTTCATGCATGAGGCCTGTCCGAACGTGTGGAGAGGGGCCTCGAGCATGGCTGTAGCTAGGTTCCGGTGGTCTTTGGTCGCCGGGAGCTCTGCTCAGCGTGGGGAGGGAAGCTGAAGCTCATCCCCTCTGAGGGGCCCCAAGGAAGACAGCCAGGCATGTGGGCAAGAGACTCTCTGCAAAACTGGAAGCATGGAATAAAAACCAACATTTTTTTTTCTGTAAAGGGTAAATATATCTATATATTTTTTGGCTTTTTGGGTCACACCCGGAGATGCTCAGGGCTGATTCCTGGCTCTGCACTTAGGAATCACTCCTGGCGGTGCTGGGGGGACCATATTGGACGCTGGGAATTGAATGCAGCTCAGTCACATACAAGGCAAACACCCTACCCACTGTACTATCGCTCCAGCCCCAAGGGTAAACATTTTTTTAAATAGCAAAACATATAGAAGCATTTAAGCAATGGTATCCTAGACAAAATAGCAGTGGCACAAATGAGATCACGAGACAAGAAAAGGTTTCAAAGATTCCCCTGGAGGGATCTGGGAGTTGGAACTGAATCTTCTTAAGCCACATGAGTTCAGCTGAAGAAATTGACATTGCCATTGAGGAACTCTCTGTGTGTCTGTGTGTTACATCAGGAACCCACAACTTGTGGAACTAAACATTCCTTCCTTTCACAGGTTTTTAGTAGCTCTAACATGTGGATGGTACCTTTATTGTTTAAATGGTTTCCATGTGGTCATGTCTGACTTCAAAGATGGTTTAAGTAATAGTGGGTCTCTCTTTTTTTTTTTAACCTGAACAGTGTTTATGGCATGTAATTCTGTGGTATAAATAATTCATTCATAAGACCGATGAATTATATTAAACAATAATAAGAATTACTAATAATAAATAACAACAATTACCAACATTATCTCTATTCTGTGGGTACTACACTAGGAGTGAAAATCCTACCAAGCATCGATGCACTAATGTCACTGTCACTGTCATCCTGTTGCTCATCGATTTGCTCGAGCGGGCACCAGTAACATCTCCATTGTGAGACTTATTGTTACTGTTTTTGGATATAGAATATGCCACAGGTAGCTTGCCAGGCTCTGCTGTGTGGGCGAGATACTCGGTGGCTTGCCAGACTCTCCGAGAGGGGTGGAGGAATTGAACCTAGGTTGGCCTCATGCAAGGTGAACATCCTACCCGCTGCGCTATCACTCCAGCCCTGGTGCACTAATATAGCATCAATTTAGTAATACTAGAAAGAGAAATCAAAAGTCAGTTATGAAGAGAGCTGGAGCAGGAGGCCTTCCTGATCCCAGGCTGTGTGTGGGCTGGAACCCCAATCTTTCATATCCTCACTAAGGCCCAGTGGTCCAGGATGCTCTGATCTTCGCAGTCTTGGCCCCAAGGCCTCTGCTCAAAGAACAGAACTCAGAGGACCATTTGGAAGAAGCTGGCTGCACACTTGGTCCCCTCAAACAGACAGATAATGACATTCTAACTCCAGTGTGGGAAACAGGCCCCAAGCATGGGTACCACCCCATCTTCTCACTCCCAAACCCAGCAATGAAGAGGCCTGGAATCTCAGAACCATCTTCATCTGTTTGCCTGAAAACTTTCATGAAGACCTTCCTGTCCTCAGTTATCTCTTTCCACCTGAAAAGAGTCCCTATTCATGCCTCTAAGTTTCTTCCAGGCGTCTCCCCTATAAGAGCCCCTGGGCTCTGTGACCATGCCCTAGAACCTTCCATCTGAAAGTTTACCTCGTCTTCCAGCTGGGCTTGTGATGAAGATTGTGCAAACTTTCCAAGGTTAAACAGTTCAGATTTTTTCAATGGCCCCAGATGGCAGAGTTTTCCAGAACTTTCCAGCCCCCTGAGATTTATCTGAATCATCTAACTTGTGTGAACAAGCCCCTCTCATAGGAGAAACGTGCTTTCTCTTTTAGCATGAGCTTTAAATTCAAGGATTCACTCTCTAAGGGCAAGTTTGTACTTTGACTTCTGGCTACAGATTCAATAAAAGAAAGATGAGAAATAGAAAAAAAATGTTTCAGAGTTGGAAACTCAGTCAAGTTTGCATTTGGGCTGAATTCAATGGTCAGAGGAGGCTGATAGGAATCACAAATCTCAGGAGATGGAGAAGTGAGGAGATTTTTTTTTTTTTTTTTTTTTTTTTTGCTTTTTCACCTAGGCATGAAAGTTCAGTGCACCTGAACTGATGCATTTTGTGAGCAGCTCTTTGAGATTTAGGGTTGGGGGTTCTGCGGAGAGAAGATTTGAAGCACCAGTTTTGGCTCTTAACATTTGGAAATCTACTTGCCTCCACCCTCCACCCTGAACCACCTCTTTCACACAGCTGTGACCCTGGAAATATGAGCTCCAAAGTTGTTATCAGTAGGAACTTTCTAGAAATCTGAGGCTGCTCAGCCCTCTCATGGTGCTACAGGGAGTGCAGATTGGCCCACCACCCACCCCCATCTGATTCCTCCCTGTGTGGTCTCAGGATCTGAAGGGGCCCTTCTGGTGTTTGCTTCCCTAGGTGTAAAGCACTTCTAAAATTCCAGGAATCAAATGCTGAGGCCCGGGATTGAAACTACCTTATTGAAATGAGCACTGAAACCATTCTCTCCAGAGATTTCCAGAGCCTTTCCATCCTCCTCCTCCTTCCATCTATTCCTTCCCTCTCTCACTCCCTCCAAGCATCTAGGGAGAGGCTCTTAGGGGTCAAGAGCCTGTGATGAATCCCCAGCGAAGCCCCTCTCTGGGCTTCCCTACCCATCCTAGAGCCTCTTTTGCTTGGACTTTTCACTCTCTGGTTCATCTGGAAACTTCTGCTGAGAATTGTGTCTTTATAGAATAAAAGACAGATCCTCCTCCCACTGCCTGGAGATGGTAGGTCTGTAGGAAAGGTTTCAAGCTGAGCTGCAGCTGAAAGGAGTCATTAAATCTCTCTGTCTTTATCACAGGAACAGGACAGGCTGTTCTCCTCCCAGGAGGTCCAGCCAGAATGAATGGCAGTGGCTGCATGGAGCCTGTCTGACACCCCCTGCCTGTTTCCTCCCTTTGGAGGATTAGGCCCCAGGGAGTGCAGTGTCATTCTGTCCTCACAATAGTCTCTGCCTGGCACTGTGCTTTCCCACAAGGTAGAGCCTGCCTCCAATGTGTTGCTGGCTTATGGAGTCCCAGGGACCAAAGATGGCTTTGACCAGTGTCAGTTCTGTGGACAGGGGGAAGTAGGGTCCCTCCTGTCACTAGACTAGACCCTGAGCCATCTCTAGAAACCTAAGTTAAACACCCGGGGCCTTTGTCATTTAAACCAACATGAGGATATTAACCTGCTTTAGAAATCCTCTCAGTCCTGTGCCTGCTGGCACCCTTTGGAGATTCACAGAATCTATTTCTGGAAGGAATTTATTTGATCAGACTCTGAAACGTGGAGCATGCCCAGAGGAACAAATACTGGAGGTGGAAACAAGAGATCATTTTTAGCTGTGGGCAGAATGAAATAGAAGCACCTGGTGGACAGACAGCCTAGGTAAGCAGGTTGTAGTTGGAAATGTGACTCTATAGGTTAAGAGAGAGATTAGACCTGCTCCTCCTCCAGGAAGCCTGCTGTGGTCCCCCCTTTCAGAGCTTAGTGGGATATGCCTGTGCCTCTACATCACAGATTTTTGCTTGTCAATGTTTACAGTTATCTCCCTCTCCAGAAAGGAAGTTCTTTAAGGCCAGGTACTGTTTCTTATGTATTAATTTTATCTTTAGGACCTTGAGACATCTTGGTATGAACAGATTCTCAATGAAGTTTATTGACTGAACTATCAAATGAATAATTATTTTAAAATAAATCTTTGAATCTTGAGTACTGTTCTTTTTGGCAGGGGATGCACACTGGACAGTGCTCAGAGACTGCTCCCACAGTGCTTAGGGAACCATGCTGTGCTGGAGATCAAATTTGATCAGACAGAACATGAGTGCAGCCTGTTTCACGCTCCCCCTGGCCCCCTGAGCACTGTTCTTAATCTGCCCTCTCTCTCTGCATCCAAATTATCACAAGAGCGACCCATCTGCTGCTTCCTCAGGGCCCCCCCAAGGCTCTCTTGGGCCATGACAGCAGTACCCCACTGTGATCTCTGCTTTCAGTCTTTATCCCAAACCCCAAATTTACTCTCTCTCTCTCTCTCTCTCTCTCTCTCTCTCTCTCTCTCTCTCTCTCTCTCTCTCTCTCTCTCTCTCTCTCTCTCTCTCTCTCTCTCGGCTGCTCACAAAAATAAGTAAATAAAAAGACTTGCTAAATGGAGATGTGATTCCTTTTGTGCTTACAAGGCTTGAATAGCTTCTTGTTTCTCTTTGTTTTTGGACTACCCCCAATTTACTGCTTGGGGGATTCTTCCTGCAATGTTTGGGATACCATGCATTGTGGGGATCAAACCTGGAGCTCCCACATACGAAGCTAGTGTCTAACCCTTTGAGTCATCACCCTGGCCTTCCTTTATTAGATAAATCTAAACCCTTTCCTGAGATCTGCCAGGACATTCAGAGGCGGTTCACTGCCCCAGTACTTACTGCAATAAGTGTCTTACAGTTAAAGATTCAGTTTATATGTCGTCTGGCCAAGGACATCTGCCTTGAGCCTGAAATTCTGGGTAGGAGTTTTATGGAATCTTTTAAGGACTCGGTCTAGATCTGTTGTCCCAGTGCTATTTTATAAACAACGTTTAAATTAATTGAAATGCATTATTGCACTTGCTGACCTTTTCTGTACTTACTGGCCTTTTCCATACCTTTTCCATTCCATATACTCTGTGCTCCTTAAAGGCAGCACAGTCATATTTAACATGGCATCTAACACATTGCAAGTCTTCGGAGCATGTGTTGGGGGTGGGGGGAAGGATGACAGTAAGGAAGGGAGGGAGGGAGAAAAGGATGGTGGGAAAAACCCTTTAGTAGAGGTATGAAATGGGAGAAAAGGACTTTGGTAGAAGGTAAGGAAGATCACTGAAGAAGCAGCACTGTTTAATCTTGGAGCCACTGGTGCACAGGTGGGTGTGTGTCCAGCACGCCATAGGAAGTTATAGGCCTGGGAAACGCAGCACATGGCAGGGAGCTGCAGGCACAGGAGTGGATGCGCTGAGGTGAGAGGAAGCTCAGCAAGAGAATGAGTCAAGAACCGATTGATTCCTGGTAAGCACCAATATTTAAGGGGCAGGTTGAACAGATTCCCAGGCAGGAGAACAAGCTTCTTTCCTTGAACCCAAGTATGGTTACCGAGCTCCTCTTCTCTTGTGACCCGATTAACTTAAGATTTCAGGATGTAGAACATTCCAGCTCTCCTCCAAGGGGCAACAAACTAGGTTAAGTAAATATTATTGAGTCCTGTGCCAAACAGCTGTGTCCTTCTCCAGCCTGATTCCTCCCCACTGCTCCCGGGAAACCTTGGCTTCTGCCAGTTCCCCCAGCCCTCCCTCTGACACTGTTCCCCGCCACCCTGCCCTCTTGGAGCCTGTGCTCGTGCTGATCTTCCCATCTGGATGCTCCTCTCCTTCTCCTCTCCCCTTTTGTTGACCCAGAGTCCACCCCTTCTGAGAAGCCCCCCCCTCTGTGCTGGCCCCCTGGGTCATTTTACTTCACACAGATGCCCCTGGCTCCAGCATCTGTCCAAGGATCCGTCTTTCACTGTGTTGTTGGCTCGGTTCTTCATGGGTCAGCCCACTAGTGTGCTCCAGGAAGAAGCTGCCTCCTAAGACACAGTCTCAGCTGACCCCAAATTTACAGGCTCTCCTCTCCCTCCCCCAAACAGAGTCCCTCCCCCTCCCCACCCCAGACCCCGGTCATTTCTCCAGACTTGGGGCTGGCCTGTGAGTCAGACTCTGGCTCTGACCTCAATTCAGCTAAAAGCCAGTCTAGAATGTTGGCAACAACAGTGCCCCTACCCCTTACACACACACACACACACACACACACACACACACACACACCCCTTCTTTTAGTGGGTCAAGTTGGCGATTTAGAATCATAAATAGGAATTTGGTAATATGGGGCACTCGGTGTCCTGAATGTGGGTGTTGGAGCCAATGTGCCTGCAGGGGGGTGTGGGGGTTGGAGTGATTCAGGGAGGCTCCCTTTGACCATGCAGAAGACAAGGGGGAGCCCTGGCGGCCACCCTCATGTTATACTATGTCACAGCTGAGAACAGGCGGGTCGGGAATACCCAGGCTCCAGGTTGGCCCCGGCTCTGAACTTGGCCTGGATGCTAACAAGCTAGCAGAGTTCTGGGTGTTCCCTGGGTTTGGTAGAAGCCCAATGTTTTCATTTTTTCTTAGGAAAACTCCTTTCACAATGGCCTATTTAAGGGCATAGTGAGTGCCAGGCTCGCCCCATGTAAGGCTTGCTTGGCCAAGCGGAGCATGTGTTTGAGGACCCAGGGCTGGCAACCATGCTCAGCTTGTAGCAGGGAGTGTCCATGTGCCCGGCCAAGCATTTGAGCAGTTGTTTGTCCCAGCGGGGCCAGGAAACTGGGTGTCCTTATCACCCATGTGCAGGAAGCCCTCAGTGGCTGAGCACCGTGGAGCAGCCCAGATTTGGTTCCAGCATCCAGTTCCCCCTTTCTCTCATTTCTCCCTTTGACAGGGGTCTGCTGAGCACCTCTCACTGATCTCAGGATGGTGCATCCCTGAGCAAGACAGATGGGTCCTGGCATCGCGGGGTGCCAAACTGCAGTGGGTGGAAGGGAAAGGAGGGGCTGGTCTGCTCTAGCCTGGACTGGAACTGTTATAAATGGAAGGGGAACAGGTGACTTACCACTTACTGTTTGCATCAGGCCCCTTCTCCAAGCCCCGGAGCTCTAGTCCACGTGGGATGTGCTCACAGGTGGGTGCTGTGAAGATTAGTGGGCCAGGAAGCTCCTGGCCCACTGGTAGATGGGTGTGGACTCATTAGCTGAAAGGACTTCTGCCATTCTTCCCACATCCTGGGCCGTCTTCTGTCCTCAGACATACTTGTGTTTGATGGTCTTTTGTGTTGCTTGTTTCCCAGTCATTGCTATAGAGCTGGGGAAGGGAGTCTTTTATGGGCACAGGGCCATCTGGGTCTTCATCACAGCATTTGTGGGCCTTAGGAACCAGCCATAGAGGCTGTGGCAATCAAAGAGGAGCATCTGTGTGTGTCCTGTCGATATGGGCCAGGAGCCTGTGTTGTGGGCTTTGTACAGCCAGCAGGCACTCCCTACCTTGCTATAGAGCAGGGGATATTGACAGAGCTTTCTCCTGCATTTGTCAGATCATCTTTCCTTCTGCCCATCAGGTTGGCTGTGACCAAACAAAACCCTTGTACAATACTGCTGGCCTGAGAGACAGAGACACACAGAGAGACCAAAATGAGAGATACCTCAAAGTTTAAGCCTCTCTCCCATCCCCCACCCTGTGCCCCCAATCCTGACATTTTCCTTTCTCCCTCCATCCAAGCCTTCCCTGGGATCTGAGGCACCCACCTTCACACCTAGGGAAGTGCCTCATAAAATAGAAGCATCTTTCCTTGGGTTCTGTGGGAGCTTCTCATCATCAGGCTGCAGAGATGAGCCTGATTCAGTGGCTTTGCAGAACACTGTGTCTGAAGGATAACAGGTAACTAGGCAGATGGAAAGAAGTGGGTGCAGGCCTTGGGTCCTGGGGGAGGCGCTGAATTTTAGAGCCAAAGAGAGCAGAGTCCAAACCCAGCTCCCTTGCAGACTACCCTTCTGATCAGAGGAGGAAACTCCGAAGAGCCTGTGTGTCATCTGTAAGACAGTTCGAGTGCTCTTACCCACACCTGCCTCCCCAAACTGGGTGTACTGAGCACACATTCATGGAGAGAACATTTGCAGGCCGAGGGAGCCAACCGGAAGGGTGCTGATAAGCAGAAGTTCCCACCTTCTCAGGGTAGAAACCTCGTATTCCTGGTCTCTCCCAGAGCTTAAATTTTGGCTGCCCTTGGAACCTAATGAGCTACTCTGACAGGTTCTGATTAATGTTTCCCAGACATCAGAAAGTTATGTTTCAGGAATTTCAGAGTGCAGGGTAATCTTTACTTTTTCTAGAACTTCATAGTGACACATTGTTAAACCCCTAAGTCTCTGTCTTAAAAAGGACTCCAGGGTTCACCAGGTTGCCCTAATGTTAGTAGGAGGGACTCCTTGGACCCTTTAGGTAGGATTGTTCTCGGCCTTTTCTTCAACCACCAACTCACCTCTCCAGATTTTTGCAGAAACTGTGACCAAGAAGGACATGCTGCACAGAGGAGGGAATGAATCTACAGTGCAATTATTTCTCCCAAGGAGAACAGTGAAGAAAGTAAAAAATGAATCAAACCTTGAACTGTAACCAGGACTGGGGGAGTTGGCGTGGTTGGGTTTTGTTTCACAGAGCTGGTCCTTTTGTGCTAGCAATCTTCGTCTTTTAAAATGTTGCTGTGGGCAGGAAACACTCCAGAGCCCATTCAAGCTTTGGAAAGATGTATCATAACTCACCAGGATCTCCATCCTTCACTCCGCATCCCCACAACGACCCTCGCCTGGCCCCACCCCCACAGTGTTCAGAAATTCCTTCCACCAAGAAAAATGTTTCTCATATGCCTTAGAGTAGAATTTACTGCCTCGGTTCTCCACCAGCCCTTCTTCAATTCTCAGACCCCTAAATATTTATGGTGGTTCTTTGCAGGGTCCAAGTGTTCTGCATTAGTCCCTGAGGGGTCATCACATGACTGATACTTGTGACACCAGGCTCCACACCCCTCACCCTGGCATGCCTACCTTTGCCAGGGCTACTTTGTACTTTCTGTCATAGGCTTTTATTTCTGCCAAACAAATGAGAAACGCTGGTGAATTCTAGTTAATGAGAAGACAACATGATCTAGAATGTAAACAAAGGCATGAGGTTTACTGAAGAGTATGGGGCAATGCCATCCCAGAGCTTACCTGGGTGAGTCACAAACCTGGGAGATGACAAGATGAGCCAAGTAAGGAGAGTGGTGTGTACCCTCCGGTCTCCCTCCCTGGCTCAGGAACATGCTTCCTGCCCTGGTACCCTGCACATATCAGACAGGCTGTATACCAGACCAACCTGAGGAACCGGGGGTGGGAGAAAGTTTCTGAGTTACCAGGATGTGTGCTAAAGCTCAGGGCTGAGAGCCTCTTCCCAGCAGACTCTGGGAGTGAACAGAGGCTTAACTCTGAATATCTGCTCTGAGGAATCCCCCATGACACCCCCTGTATTTCCACAGGGTCACAAAGCAGAGTCCGGCAAGATTGACTTTGCTGTTGTGACAGCCACAGCCACTGCATGCGTGGTTTTCAACTGCAGCATCAGGAGTGAGGCTTTGGGGCTCCCCACCATGGCATTCCACGCTGTGGGCCTCCGGGCCCCTGCCCTGGCAAGTTCAGTCCACAAGCTCGTGGGGATACAAGCAAGGCAGGCAGCACCGGTTCCCTTCCGGTCCCTTCAGAGAAGGCTCTGCGGCTGCTCAGATTCCTGCCCTCAAAACCAGGGCCCTGCGAAGGAGAGTGGTGGGACTGGCCCTCTCAGGATAGAAGCACTGAGTAGCGGGTCGGGGAGTGAGCATAAATCCCAGTAGAGGGTCGGCCTGCGACTAAGCTGGCAGGAATGCTGGCTTCATGCCCCGGGGAGTCAAGGGGAATAGAGATCCAGGTACACTGCTTTGAGGCGTGACATTTCCCCAGGCTCTGGAAACTTAGTCTGGACCTTCATCCTGCCAGTGAGTAACCAGCAAGGCACCGTGCTAAGCCTTGGGGTCACTGAAAAGGAAGGCGGGACAGGCTATGATGGAGGCAGTGCCCGGGTTAAAGGGCAAGGTGGGGGGCAGGACCAGATGCAGCTAAGCATCAGGCCAGGTGGCTCTCCAGAACTCTAAGGAGAACGGTTGGGAGTCTCTGTGGGAGGGAGTGGGATATGGACAGTCACAGCGGGCAGGGGTGCCAGAAATGGCAGGAGTGATTCCCATAGTGTGCCTCAGGGGGTGGCCCAGGGCAGTCTTAGGTTTCTGGAGACCCTCTTAACAGGCTCGTATGCTTTTCATGAGAAGCCCATGGGGTGGGGAGGGGAATCATTTGAAGGAGTCAAGGGTGTTTAATCCATCCTGTGCTGACAAGGGAGCAGCGGGCAGACTCTGGGGTGGGCTTGCCTCACTCTCCCCCTCCCCCCCTCCCAAAGGACCTCATCCAGTGAACTCCAGGATGGGGAACCCTTCCCCACACTTCCAGACAACAGAGGGGGCTGTTGGTCTTCGCCTGCTGGAATACGTCCCTCCTCTCCGACCCCCAGGCCAGCGGTTTCTTCCTGCAAGAAGGGAAGGTCTGTGTCTAGAGACCAAGGCCAGAGTTAATCTGATTAATTTACTAATCCTTTAAAATCAGCTTTAGCTTCCAGAGTGAGAAACTGAGAAATAACAAATTGCTTCCTTAAAAAAAAAAAAAAATTTTTTTTTTAAATGAAAGGTGGAGGGAAAAGCATGCCTTCGACCCCATGAGATTGTCCTTCGGCTTACAGGGGTTCTTGTACCAAACATCCCCATATGCTTTGATGACTTTTGGAATTCCACCTATGAGAGGGTGACCTGCCAGCCTGCCTCTCTGAACCCCAGGCCCGTGGGAGGCCCCCAAGGATTGAAACTTCCCCTTCTGGTTCCAAGCCCAAGCCTACATCTCGTTCGTCTTGAGGATGATAATGTGGTCCCCCATGTCCACATTCCAGGCATGGGCCCACATTCCAGGCTCAGTTGGACAGAGTGCTGAGTTATTGGGGTGTTTCCCCTTAAGAACAACCCTGATAAAAGAAGGATCAAATCTACAGAATGCAAAGTAGTTTGTCCAGAATAACTGGCCCCTCTGGAAGCTGGAGAGTGTCGCCTCCATGGAAATTATGGAGCTCTCCTGGACTACAGGGCTGATTAGAATCATGCGTCAGAGTAGAGGTGCTGGACAGCAGTTCTACCTCACACTCTCATCCCCATCGAGGGGTGATGTTTTTCCACCTCTGCCTGACAGACAAGGTGCACCCTGCCCGGGGACCCCAATCAGAGCTGCCTCCTCACTCCTCACCATGTTCATATGCCCCCAAATATAAGGAGAATCTTGTTTGCTGGTTTCTCCATTCTCACGGAGCCCCCCTGGGCTGCAGCAAAAGCTTCAACTGTCGGAGAGGCAGGAAGTCCTATGTCTTCATTTACCCTTTCCTCCACCCCTCTTCCCTTTGAGAGGAAAACCAGTTCCCTTCCTGAAGCTCATTTCCCCTCCCTCCCATTCCATTCGGCAAATGTTTTATTTTTTTTCTAGACAGTCTCTGGATCAGACAGAGAGGCTGTGAGCTAGCTCCGCCTCTTGCTAGCTAACATGAAGCAAATTCCCTGTGTTCTGAGAAAAAGTTTCATGTTTTCCTGGTGACGGAGGGAGAGCTGGCCTGAGATTTGTGGAGTCTAGGTTTGATCTTCATTCTAGAATAACAGGCAATCTAGCTTTAGGAACATCTCTCATTTGCTCTGGCCCCCAGCATCTCCCCTTTAAAGGAGAAATAAATAATCAGCATCCGCCAGGGTGGTTGGCAAGACTAAAAATAGAGGGGATTGTTTTACTTCTGTAAAAAAAAAAAAAAAGTTGCCACACAAGGTGGTAACTTCATTATTTCTGAAACCTAATCCTATCCTGATCCCATCCTAATTCTATCCTAGTCCTTATCCTGTTCTAATTGCTGAGGTTCCTAATACGGCTT
Source organism: Sorex araneus (assembly GCF_027595985.1). NCBI lineage: Eukaryota > Metazoa > Chordata > Mammalia > Eulipotyphla > Soricidae > Sorex > Sorex araneus. The sequence goes on along the minus strand of NC_073304.1, from coordinate 164,559,311 downwards.
CTGGGTAAATTGTCCCTAGTGTCTTTAAGTGTGACCTTTCACAGAGTGGGCTTAGGGAAGGAGACTGTCACTCCTGGTCCAAAGATACCGGGCAGGCATGGCTCCTGGACCCACCTGGGGAATCCCCTGCAGGGGATCCAGTTGGCAATCAGTGACCCTGGTCAACTTCTGACACTCACCTGCACTCATTGAGCACCAACTGGAGAGATGAAGGCTGGTGATATCTGGCCGAGATGCACACACAGAAGCAGAAAGAACTTGGAAATAGGCACTGGCTTCCACCTTTCTTTTGCATCCAAGAGGTGGGCTGTGTACCTTGAAGTGCTGTGGCAGCAGATGAGTCTGAGAATCTTACAGATGCATCATGTGGGAGATGGTAGCCCCAGGACAGGCCTTGGCATTAAAAAAATTATTTGTATAAAGTTGTTTACAATAATTCATTACATTTAATATTCAAACACCAATCCTATCACCATTGTATCTTCCCACCACCATATTTCCAATGTTTCCACCCCAAATCCTAAACCTTGCGCCCCTAAGCAGAACTGAAACAATTAATTTTGTATTGCTTGTTATGAATAATCCACTAAAAATGGTCCAATAAAATTTCCTTATAGGAAAGTGTGTGAAGATTGTTGTATTTCATCCTAGAGCCATTAAGCCCTTGTATAAGGGATTACTAACACATTTGTTAAACCCACTCAAATGTGTGCTACTCTTCGTACATCAGTGAGGTAGAGTATGAGATGTTCAAGAATTCTAAAATTTAGAATACGATTATAAAGCAGATTCACTCATGGGTGAGGCCTATGTTGCTCTCTTCCAGAAGTTTTATTTCTGAGACTCTGGATCTTGGCCGTTGATTAGATTATATGGGGCCTTGGCATTCTTCTGAGGAACGGTAATCAGGTCACAGAATTCAAAACCAGACAGGGTTACTCTGTCACCAGGATGGATCTGAGACCCAGTCTAGAAGCACCCCAGGAGGGCTTTGATCCACCAGAGACACAGTCTTTGTCCAAATGCAAAACCCAGAAGCCTCAAACCCAGTGTCCTCATCCTGGATGTTCTCATCCTGAAGTGATGCTGTTATTTACCCTGGCCTGAGTCTGAGGCTCTTTGTTCTCTCCTTTTGGAAAAGATAAACCCTCATTTTTGATCAAGTAGTATTGGACTGGAGACCAGCGCACTTCACAGATGACTTTGTATTTTTCTGGAATGTCAGTGGGAAGGATTTAAGTGGTACACGGGGAGCTCTTTCTGCACTTAATCTCCTAAACCATGTAATGGGAGTCCTGATGCCCAGCTCCTCCTCACAAGAGAACAGGCTGTGATCACTCCTGCTTCAAAAGACCCGATTAGCAGGAGAAGAACTGCATTCTCACTGTTAAAATAGATTTCCTTTATATCTTGGTGACAAAATAATTATCTGTGGGATTTAAAAATAAAGTCAATATTGAATTCTTCTTGTATCCAAATACTAATACCTCCATTGGCAAAAAAAAAAAAAAGATTAAAATGAAAAATTCACCCATTGATGCCTTTGACTTTTCCATATTCAGAAGAATTTTCCAGACTCAGAAACATGTTAATTGAAATCTCTCTTCTGTTCAAGTTGGCACTCAGCAATTTCGATGACAAGAAAAGCTTTCTATTTCAGATGAAAGCAAACCTTCTCTGATCCCTGGAGCACAATAAACAGAGCCCTCATTTTCAGATTTTGGGACAGTGACATCTTTCCTATAAAAACAAGTTACAGTTCAAGAAACAGAAATTCTTCACTGCTCACTTGTCACCCCTTCTCTGCTGGATTCATAGGAGATAAAGCTGGGCTCTGAAATCTCGATCCCAAACTAAAAGCTGAAATTTTTGGTTTGTTTTTCGAGCCATCCCTGGTATGGTTTTCAGGCTATTCCTAGCTCAGTGTTCTGACAGTGTTTGGGACCATGTAGTGCTAGAAATTGAACCCAGGACTCCTACAAAGTATGCAATCCAGCTATTTGAACTATCTCTTGGCCCCAAAACCACACATAGTACTAGTAGTTGTAGTCATAGTAGAATTAGCATCAGCAGCATTTTATTGAGGTAGCATTCATTTACAGGGCTGTAAATGTTTGTGTGTTTCAGGAATACAATGTTAAGTCATCGCATTCAGCACCAAAGAACTAGTATCCTTCCACCACATTCCATAGGGCCCTTCCTATTCATTCCTCCTCCCCTTCTTGGGAATCTCAGTCTTATTGTCAAATTCTAAGGTTTGTTTTCATTGGACATTGACTGTTCCCTTGCTTTTGAATGAGATCATTTGGTATTTTTCTTTCTCCTTGAGGCATATTTTATAGAATATCACCTCCTCCAATTCCATCCACGGGTGAAAAATCAAGACTTTGCCTTTGTACCAAAAGGCAAAACTTTCTCTTATTATTTTAGGTGAGTAGTACTCCTTTGTGTTTGTAGATCTCAGATCTTCATCCACTAATCTGTTGGTGAGCACTTGTGCTTTGTACTTCTCTTGGGATAGATACCAAGGAGCAGAATTGTTGGATCTGATGGCAACTGAGTAAACTCTATACTATCTACCACAGGAGCTGGTAAATGGAAATGGAAAATGGAAGATGGACCACTTTTTATTCCTACCAACATTGTGTGTACAAGGGTTTTCTCCATATCCTTTCCATACTTGTTTCTGGCCTTCTGGGAATTAGGTCCTTATCACTGTTGTGAGGTGATGGCTCATTGTTGTTTTATTGTTGTTTTGATTTGCATTTCCTAGATAGTCAATGATAATGAGCAAAAAAAAAAAAAAAAGAAGTCCAGCACCTCATATGCCTGCAAAGTATGAGCTTGAGGAAGCAATAGTACAGCAGGTAGGACCCTTGCATTGCATGCAGCCATCCTGGACTCAATCCCCCACATCTCATGTAGTCCCCCAAGCACTACCAGAAGCGATTCTTTAGTGTAGGGCCAGGAGTAACACCAGAGCACTTCTGAGTGTGGCCCCCAAACAAAAAACATAACAATAATAATTATTATGATGATAATAATTGGGATCAGAGTGATAGTACAGTGGGTAGAGCATCTGCCTTGCACACAGCTGACCCTGTTTCAATCCCTGGCATCCCATATGGTTCCCTGAGTAATTCCTGAGTGCAGAACCAGGAGTAGTAAGCTCTGAGCCTTACTGGGTATGGACTCTAAACAAAAACAAAACAACCAAACAAAAAACATGTGCTTGAGCACTAAGCTCTGTCCCCAGCCCTGAAAGCTGCACTGCTTGAGCCAGAGATGTGGTTCAGTGGCGTGGGACCTGCCTGGTGTGCATGAGAACTGAGTTCCATCGTGGCACCACAAGTGGGAGAAGGACAGAGCTACACTCATTTTGAAGATGCTGTCCACATAAAGGTAGATTCTAAGAATTTGCCTTGGTCTTCAAAGGTAAATTGAGTTGTGTTTGTCTGGTACAAGGCTATAATATTTTCTGGCCACTTAAAAGCCATTTACATTTTTTTTTTGCCTTATAATTTGAAGGAAAATCAAATGAGTTTTTTTTTTAATTTTGTAAACTGATAATTCAGCGAACTCGTAAGTGGCGACTTGCCTTTTAAAATTAATTCTCTGCTCCAGCTGACCTTGAAAGGCACAGTCCAGTAAGTCTGGGGCTTGATAAACCAGAGCAGTGATTAACCCTGTCAGAGATGAATTGGCTGATGGCAGACTTTTCCAAATTACAGCCCTGTCTGGACTACTGTTCTCTTTCAAAAGGGGCCTTCTTATGGAGAAACCATGATGTAGGGGGCATATACTTAAACAGATAATAAATCTGTGGTCAAAACCCAAGAGCACAATTACCTCAGAGAGAGTGAGAGAGAGAAAGAGAGAGAGTGAAAGAGAGAATGAGAGAGAGAGAGAGAGAGAGGAAAGCCAAGGTGAGAGAATAAAGGGGGTAGAGATATTTGTGTTAAATCAGAAATTGAGTCTTCAGCTATCCCTTGGACCATGAGTTTACTTGTATTTGGTGAAAACAAATTTATAAGAAACTGGAGACCTCTCTCAATGAACATTTAAGATCACAAAAACTCAGACCAAGACACTTGGATTTACAGTGAAATTGACCTTGACTGCACCCATCGCAAGACTCCCAAAAATAATGTGTCCCAGTTGCAATGGAGACCTACTAAATTAAGCCCCACACTCTTAAACTTTATAAAATAGAACTTACTTGGTGGAATGGTTGGGCCAGGGAGTCTGCATGACTATGACATAGTGAGGCATAGCAACATGGGATATAAGCACAATGAACTGGGATCAGGAGACCTGTTTCTGGTTCATATCTGCCATTAAGACATCCTTTGATCTCTTCCAAATCTCAGTTTCCTCAGCTGAAAATCAAAAGGATGTCATTTGTTTCTCAAGCTGCAAGGAGCCCCCTCTGGGAATCTTGTTAAAATGAAGATTATGGTTTATTTGCTCTGGAATAAGAGAGGAGACATTGCATTTAACAAGATTTATTGCGGGCATGGGGGACCACACCTGGTGTTTCTCGGTGACCACTTCTAACTTGGTGCTCAGGGGACCATGTGATACTGGGACGTGCTATGCCCACTGAGCTATTTCACCAGCCTTTAACATGCTATTTGTTAATTGAGCTACATATTAAGGGGAGAACTACATGATCTCAAAAGCTCCGATTCTGTCAGATTCTCTTTTTTCTAAAAACTTCTCTGGGTTCCCCGTTCCCCCCCCCCTTCCCTCACCACCACCACCACCACCACGACCACCATCTCCCACCAAGTGTGGCCCAGACCAGCCTTTGTCTTCAAGGATTCACGCTGTCATCCTTCCCAAATTCATAGTACCACAAATCCTGTCTCTCATTTCTGGGATTTTCCTCTTTAATCTAATGAACAGGAATCAAGTTAGTCCTTCTCTACTCTTTAAACTTAGACACAAGCATCGACCCTTTGGAAAACTGATAAGGGGAAGTTGCCACAACTTCAGTGAACTTGTTAATATTCTTGATATTTCCTTCCCTGCTTTCTCAGGAGGCTCTAGACATATTTGATATAGATTTGATAAAATGGGAAGTGCAGTGAACAGCCAGTTTTGTGCTTCCTTCAAATCATATTTTCTAGGCTCAGGGAAAATTATTTGAAGTTGTGATTTTAGTGACCATTCCTGAGGGAGCTGTGACATTTAAGTTGCTTGTTGGAATTTTAGGGTAAGCCTCCTTACCGTTTTTTCTGACTAGCATTTACTGAATGCTGGTTCTACTTCTGAGGCTATGCTAAGCACGTAATTGGCATCCTCTCAGCTGATCCCATCACCTTTCCAATTGGCCACTTCTATCGTTTCTGTGCCCTAGAAAAGGAAACTGGAGCTAAGAAAAGTGCACAAGACCATACCATACATCAGTGGCAGATGTGGTGCCACCGTATGACCCCAGAGGCAGGGTTTTTGTTTGTTTGTTTGTTTTTGCTTTTGGGGTCACACCTAGTGATGTTCAGGTTGCTCCTGGATCTGCACTCAGTAATTACTCCTGGCAGTTCTTCGGGAACCATATGGGATGCTGGGGATAGAACCTGGGTCAGCCCATGTGCAAGGCAAATGCCCTCCCTGCTGTACTATCACTCTGGCCCCCAGAGCCAGGCTTTTAAGCACAGACTGACAACATCTACTTGGAACCAAATCCTTCAGGTGCCATTGAGAATCACATGTGTAAATTCTATTATCCCATGACTGATAGCGACCATCAGTTTGAGGAATGCATGGCTGTGACAGGACAAAGTTGATATTTTTCTTTCCCTCCCTCCTCTGATTTCTCAGCGAGACCTTCTGTTTGGCGCATGTTCCAGGCTAAACCAGAATAACAAAGAGCAGCGACCATGTGCATCTCACCATTCTAGCTGGTACCTGGCCCCAGAGCTCTAGCTGGCTGGGACTTCATAAATGTTGATGGAAGGAATAAAAGAACTAAGTTTTTTAATTTTATAATACAAATGGGGTTTCTCTCACAGTGTTTTCACTTAACAGATCATCAGTTTTTCAGGATAAACCATATAAATATAAGAATTTTACAAATAAACATGTGAATGTAAGTATTTTGCAAATAATGCTCCTATGGCCTAGAGAGAGAGTACATTGGGCAGGGCACTTGCCTCACATGTGATTGGATTGGGTTCAATCCCTAACACCCCTGAGCCCCTCCAGGAATGATCCTTGAGTACAGTCAGGAGTAAGTCCTGAGTACTGCAAGTTTGGCCCCAAGCCCCCCCCCCAATAAATAAATAAACTCTCATAAACAATAGCAGAAATACTTCATAATCTATTGTCACTTCTCACAAATGGACATGTGTGTTTTAGATTTGGGGAGTTTGTTGTTGGGCCTGCATTTACAATCTCTGAGTGCCTTTATACGCTGTTTTTATTTCTTGGGGTCATTTCATAATTAGAATGATGGTTTCCATGGGGATATGTACTTTACAAGTTAGTAGAAATTGTCAGGAATTTTTCTAAACATAGTGGGCCAACTTCCCGTTTAAGCAGCTCCCAGGTGTATGCCCTCATACCCCACATTCAGCACCTGATCACATGTTCTACTTGCTCCGGCTCTGGTGGCTGTAAAACATCTTGCTGTTTTGAGTTGCCTTTTCTTTCTTCTTCATGAGGCTGACTATCTTTTCAAAATGTCCTTCTTTTAGCACCCAGCTAACTCAGTCAGTGGAGCATGAAGCACTTTAAAATATCTTTCTTTTTCTGTGAGTTGCAGGAAATTTGTTCCAAGTAAAATTGCTGGGGGAAAGGATGAGAATATTTCGAGGGTTAGCAAATGGGCCTACCAGAAGCAACGATGACTCCTCCACATGCAGCACAAAAAGACTTCTGTTCCACCAAATAAGGTACCAACTTGATTCATTCTTAACAGAATGAGCAGGGATTTGCCTTCAGGAAACCCCTGTTGGCTGCCCGGTGCAATTCCTACCTGTCCTTCTTTCCTAAAGTAAGACTGACTTTCCCTGAATCCCTTCCCTCTAAAGTTCGGGCAATTCCAGGTGAGGCACTCCATCCCTACAGAGAACCGTGTGTGAGGGTGGAAGGGCAGTGAGAGCTATGGACTTGGGTTTGTTTTTTATTTTCTGTGTCTTCTGATTTTGCAATTTCTTTTTTAAATTTTTTTTCTTTTTTGATTGAATCACTTGAGATACAGTTACAAAGTTTTCATGTTTGAGTTTCAGTCATTTAATGATCAGACACCCATTCCTCCACCAGTGTACATTTTCCACCACCAATGTCCCCAGTATCCCCTCCCACCTCATCCCACTCTTCTCCTTGCCTCTATGGCAGACAATTTCCCTCTTATATCTCTCTACTTTTGGGCATTAAGGTTTGCAATACAGATACTGAAAGGCCATCATGTTTGGTCCTTTATCTACTTTCACACATATCTCCCATCCCGAACAATCCCTCCAACCATCATTGACTTAGTGATCCCTTCTCTATTCCAGCTGCCTTCTTCTCCAGCTAATGAGGCAAAAAAGCACTGTGGTGGGACTTTATAGGCAGTTTCCAGAGTGGAGTGAATGGGCAGGTTTCAAGAGCAGGTCCAGAGGTTGAGGGTGAGTTTTGCTGGTATTTATATGGGGACCATAGCCAGGGCACTATGGGGGTATGAGGTGGGAGGGACAGATGCTGTTTTATGGAATGAGCCAAGTTCCTCTTGTCACATCCTTGGAAAATTTGACCACAAATGATCACAATCACTGAGACAGAGCTGCACTAAGATGGATATATTGTTCAACATGTCATCAAAGGAATGACCTGAACTGCCACCTCCTGGAATGAGTTGGCGTTCCTGTATGAGCCTGTATGATCCTCCAAGAAGCCCACCATCACAACAGAAAGTTGTATACCATAATGGGAGAAGAAATATAAAAAATTTTATTCTAGTTAATCTTTCCTTGGAAGGTAGTTCTAAAACTTCTTGATTCTATACTGGAGTCAACAGTAACCAGGAGACTCTTCATTGATAATAGTTTGTGCTTTGTGTTAAATGCCCACCCCACTTGTCTCCAGAGAGCTTAGCCATTGCCTGGAAGCCTTGCCCACCTTTTGGCCCTATAGCACAAGGTCCCAGAGTCCTTCTGCTGGTCATTTTTGTTCTGGCTCTAGCACAATCTCTTGTCTCCTGCGGTAGTCTCTGCTTGCTTTCTGTACCCAGAGATGGGCTTCCCTCTGCTCTCCCTAGCTCTCCCTGCAGAGAGCTTCACTTGGGCTCCTCCCCTCTCAGGCCAGGGGATGGGCAGGGTATTCAAGCACCATCACTGCCTGAAGGAAGAGATATAACAAATGAACCCTGGTGAGGTTTGGAATTGCTTATCCCTGAACATGAACCTCATGACTAGCTCCCTGGTGACCACACTCTCAAAGGGGCAACTTCCTCTTCTTCACTGCAGTACCACTGAGAACCACCTCCCATGACTGCCCCATTTAGCCAACCAGCCAACAAAGAGCTTCCACTCCCTTAGTGAGAGAGGTGCCCTTGCCTCCCCCTGCCCTCCTCCTCTGTCTTAACTTCCTGTCCCCAGGAGGGCCTTGAAAATAGATGTGATGCTCTTTCCACTCAGGGGGAACTTGTTCTCTTCACATGGGTCTTGTGTGATCTTGCCTATCCCAAACCCCCAGATTCCATCTCCACCTTCTGGTTCCTTAAGAATCCCACAGCTCAGCCTCAGGACAGTCCTGGCCCAAACATGTGGAGACAGAGATAGTCTTCAGCCAGAACTTCTCACTTTGGGCACTGCAGTGAGCATGCAGCGTTGCACACATTGTGTGAGGCCTGCTGACCTAACCCAGCAAGTGGGGGCAGTGACAGCCATATTCAACAATTGAGAACCAGTGGGTTCCAAGAGGTCAATAAGAGCCCCAATTAGATGCACACTCCTCCCTCTGGCATCCAAAGCCTCTGCACTTTGTGTTTGGCTAAGGACCCCCAGATGTAATAATCCACAGCAATCCTGGACTCTGGGATGGATGGCCTCTGAGTCCTTCTGCTGCGGGTTCTCCATGAACACCCCCACATCCTCTTCCTCTCACTCATCTTCTTTATTGACCTTCATTTCCTAAATTTAGAACCACTGTGGGGTTTCCCTGTCCATTTCCAGAGCCTGCTCACCTCAGAGTGGCTGGCTGTATGAAGTGGTGAGTCCCTAATCTGCTCCTGCTTCCCAAGGTGGCCAGTAGCACTCCTTGATCCCAGCTAAAATTTTTTATAAAATAAAAGTGTTCAAGAGCTGTGTCCAAGCAAATACTGAAACTGTGAGCACAAGTTACAGGTCCTTGGAGGAGAAGAGTTGCCTAACTGGGTGGCCAGCATCCAAGATTCACCCCACCACCACCACCACCACCACCACCACAAGCCCCCCCAGTCATACTTCCCCATGACTATTTCTTTTATAAAAGTTTTCCAGAGGAATTTGGAATTTGCCGTCTGTGGTGCCAAAGCATCTATCACTGAACACACTCTGCTAGCAGAATTTTCTGAAACAAATTATTAGGGGAAGCAGAGAGTTGTAGGGCTTGTATCCAAGTCCTGGGAATGTGCTTACTAATGGTGGCCCTTGAAAGCAAGAGAATAATAGAAGCTTTTAACATCCATCAGAGGTACTTGTGTGTTTCTTTATGCAGTCAACTCAAGAACAACTTGTATAAGCAAAGTGAAGCCTGGAACGAAAAAGTATTTGTCTGAATAACTCAGGTTACAAAACCTACCATGGGGTCAAAGAGAGAGCTCAACAGCTGAGCACATGTGGGAGGATTCCCAGGGTGCCCAAAACACTACCAGGAGTGACCCTTAAACACAGAGCTGGGAGTACCTCTGAGCACCACCAGGTGTGGCCCCCAAATGTAAAAAACATCTGCCAGAGGGCGGCCGGGGGAGAACCCCAGCAGCTCTCCCTGTCCGTTGACTGCCCTCGGGTTCTAGGCGGGAGGTGGGGAGGGGGGTCAGCCCAGGGCTGCCTTCCCAGCCAGCCTGAGCAGCCCAGGCCATGGGGCAGACGAAAGAGGAAATGAGGGCCAAGCCGGTTGGTTGATTGATTGGTTACCCTTTATTCAATCTTTCATCTCTCTCATCTCACTCACACACTCTTCCTTCCTAGATCCTCACTCCTCCATCCCACTCTCCGGATTCTCCTTTTTCACTGTCTCTCCCCCTACTTCTCTCTCTCCACCTTGCCCTCTAGGCTACACACAGTCTGGTAGCAAAATCAACATAAGAAAGCCCTTCCTTAGTTCCGTGTCACCTTTGAAGATACGTTTATCTTCAATATCGTGGAGGGTTTTGCCGACCTTGTCTTCAATGTACCTTATGGTTTGTGGTCTAATGTTGAGGTCTTTAATCCATTTTGATCTGACTTTTGTGCATGGTGTCAGGTCAAGGTCTAAACCCATTTTTTTGCATGTGGTTGTCCAGTTGTGCCAGCACCATTTGTTAAAGAGGCTTTCTTTGCTCCACTTCACATCTCTTGCTCCCTTATCAAAGATTAGATGATCATACATTTGGGGTTGTGTGTAGGGATATTCCACCCTGTTCCATTGGTCTACGGCTCTGCCTTTGTTCCAGTACCATGCTGTTTTAATTGTTACTGCTTTGTAGTAAAGATTGAGGTTGGGGAGGGTGATGCCTCCCATCATCTTTTTCCCAAGAATTGTTTTAGCTATCCTTGGACGTTTGTTATTCCATATCTAAGCAATCTAGTAAAAACAGAGATCAACAAATGGGACTACATTAAACTAAAAAGCTTCTGCACCGCAAGAGATACAGTGACCAGAATACAAAGAATATCCACAGAATGGGAAAGGATATTTACACAATACCCATCAGATAAGGGGTTGATATCAATGGTATATAAAGCACTGGTTGAACTCTACAAGAAGAAAACATCCAACCCCATCAAAAAATGGGGCGAAGAAATGAACAGAAACTTTACCAAGGAAGAAATACGAATGGCCAAAAGGCACATGAAAAAGTGCTCTGCATCACTAATTATCAGAGAGATGCAGATCAAAACAACCATGAGATACCACCTCACACCACAGAGATTAGCACACATCCAAAAGAACAAAAGCAACCGCTGTTGGAGAGGATGTGGGGAGAAAGGGACCCTTCTTCACTGCTGGTGGGAATGCCGACTGGTTCAGCCCTTCTGGAAAACAATTTGGACGACTCTCAAAAAATTAGATATTGAATTCCCATTTGACCCAGCAATACCACTGCTGGGAATATATCCCAGAGAGGCAAAAAAGTACAATCGAAACAACATCTGCACATGTATGTTCATCGCAGCACTGTTTACAATAGCCAGAATCTGGAAAAAACCCGAATGCCCCAGAACAGATGACTGGTTGAGGAAACTTTGGTACATCTATACAATGGAATACTATGCAGCTGTTAGAAAAAAGGAGGTCAAGAATTTTGTAGTTAAGTGGATGGGCATGAAAAGTTTCATGCTGAGTGAAATGAGTCAGAAAGAGAGAGACAGACATAGAAAGACTGCACTCATCTATGGTATATAGAATATCAGAGTGGGAGACTAATACCCAAGAACTGTAGAAATAAGTACCAGGAGGTTGACCCCATGGCTTCGAGGCTGGCCTCACGTTCCGGGGAAAGGGCAACTCAGAGAAGCGATCACCAACTACATTGTAGTCGAAGGCCATGTGGGGGAAGGGAGTTGCGGGCTGAATGAGGGCTAGAGACTGAGCACAGCAGCCACTCAACACCTTTATTGCAAACCACAACAGCTAATTAGAGAGAGAGAACAGAAGGGAATGCCCTGCCACAGTGGCAGGGTGGGTTGGGGGGGAGATGGGATTGGGGAGGGTGGGAGGAACGCTGAGTTTACGGGTGGTGGAGAATGGGCACTGGTGAAGGAATGGGTTCCCGAACTTTGTATGAGGGAAGTATAAGCACAAAAGTGTATAAATCTGTAACTGTACCCTCACGGTGATTCTCTAATTAAAAATAAATAAATTATTAAAAAAAAAAAAAGAAAGCCCTTCCTGAGGGCCCACCAGGTTCAAAGGAAACACCACCAAGAGGCATTCCTCTCCTCCTAGCATCTTAATTAGCTTCTCAATAATAGTTATTTTTGTAATTTTTGTACGGGCACAGTAACATTGAGGCTTGTAGGGCAGCTCTCCTGGGTCTTGCCACAGGCTCAGATTACAGCGCTCAGACCAGATTAATCATTCCTAACCCTAGCAGGGTCCATTCTAGTTATTACTTTTTGGATCATGACAGTATTTGTCCATGACCAAGCTCTTAACTTACAGTTAAGCATTAGGCACTTTGGCGAGGCCCATCTCAATGCAAGGGTAGCACATAACTTACCGCCAGCCCTGGGTCTGTCCCATTCCTCGTCAGGACTCTGCTTTTGGGGGTGCTAAGAAGTAAGGGCAGCTGAGGTTTATGTCAAGAGAACAGATGCCCAGGAGGAAAATATCATGTAGAGTCAAATGACTCCCAGTTTACACTTGCTGGTCTTCCTGTGCCCATACAAAAGGACATGGCTCTGAAAAAACTATGCAAAGGACTCAAGGAGAAGTGAAAACAATATTTACAAGTGAACAGAACACAAAGAAAGAAGTTACAAATAAATACAGAGGAATGGGAGCACTGTGATGGGAGTAACCCAATAAACCTAAACTACCTGAGGCTATGTTATCCTATACCTAAACAATACATTTTTTAAATTTTTAATGAGAAGAAAACCTACTGTGAACCTAGAAAAGGGGCAGACCATCTCCCCATCCTCCCTCATGACTATTAAGAGTGTCTAGAATCTCTAGTCTGTAAAGGGTTATGAAAAATTCTTACTAAATGGAAAAATAGTTTATTCTCTTGGATGGGACAAAACTAGATAAAGGACTAGCATAGACATTTCTCAAAACAGGGCATACAAATGATATCAGATGCTCTGGCATCAGCAACCACCAGAGAAATGCAAACCAAGCCTCAAAGAGCTGTCAGCTCAGGAGCCTGTTAGAAAGCTGTTATCAGAAGAGCCAAAGATAGGTGTGGGTCAGGGTTTGAAGGATTGGGAAACTCTGTGTACTGTTGGGAATGTTAAGTTGGAACCTCCATGGAAAGGAGTATGAAGTTTTCTCAGAATCTTAAAACTGGGACTTACCTACTGGCCAGCAATCTCACCACCTCTATCTGTGTGCCTACAGGAAATGAAATTGCTCAAAGATGTTCGCACTTTCTGCAGCAATACTCAGTGTAACTCAAAGTTACTCCACGGTAACACATACACTCTCTCTCTCTCTCTCTCTCTCTCTCTCTCTCTCTCTCCTCTCTTATTATTGGTAAAGGATTTTTTTCCACTTAAAAGGCCAGCTTCCCCCAACCCCCGCCTTATTTTTAAATGAACTCATTTATGTTACTTTATCATTTTGCCACCGGAGGTCAAATCTAAGTCTCCCCAAAGCGACTGCTCCTAAAATATGAGGTTTGGTGTGATGTCCCCAGTCTCTCTGACCTCTTCTGTGTGCTGTGTGATATAATTTAAAGCATATGGGTTTGGAATTCCAAAGGCTGGTGATCCCCATGCTTCTGACTCTTTCCAGTGGGGGTCTGGGGCAAACCATGTAACCACTCTGTGACTTGGCTTGCTAATCTGTGAAATGGACATATCCACCCACTGGTGTGAAAATCAAATTACATGAAAGAATTAAAAGTGCTGTTGACTCCATGGCTTCGAGGCTGGCCTCACATTCTGGGGAAAGGGCAACTCAGAGAAGCGATCACCAACTATAATGTAGTCGAAGGCCATGCGGGGGAAGGGAGTTGCGGGCTGAATGAGGGCTAGAGACTGAGCACAGTGGCCACTCAACACCTTTATTGCAGGCCGTAGAAGCTAAATAGAGAGAGAGAACAGAAGGGAATGCCCTGCCACAGTGGCAGGGTGGGGTGGGGGGGAGACGGGATTGGGGAGGGTGGGAGGGACGCTGGGTTTACTGGTGGTGGAGAATGTGCACTGGTGAAGGGATGGGTTCCCGAACTTTGTATGAGGGAAGTATAAGCACAAAAGTGTATAAATCTGTAACTGTACCCTCACGGTGATTCTCTAATTAAAAATAAATAAATTAAAAAAAAAAGAATTAAAAGTGCTTAGTGGAGCTGAAGAGAGAGTATAGTGGATAAGGCAGTAACCTTGCCTGTGGCTGTGACTAATCCCTGATGCCTCATATAGTTTTCTTTTATTTATTTTTTAATTTACTTTATTGAATCACCACGTGGAAAGTTACAAAGTTCTCAGGCTTATGTCTCAGTTATACAATGCTCAAACACCCATCCTTTCACCACTGCCCATATTCCACTACCAAAATACCCCAGTATACCTCCCACCTCCCACCCCCCCCACCTGCATAACTGATAAATTTCACTTCATTTTCTTTTTACCTTGATTACATTCCATATTTCAACACAAAACTCACTATTGCTGTTGGAGTTTCAACACAAAACTCACTATTGTTGTTGTTTGCCCCCCAAAATTACGGCCCTACTGACAAGGAAGCATTTGATAATTAGTTTTCCATTGATGAGAATGAAGAGATATGAAGTCGCACAGCCACAGTAGTGGCCGCGCGGTTCAGGATTTCTGTATTTTAGTAATTAAGTAGGGAGATTTATGTTGGAAATTGCATCATTTCCCTTCCTGGGGCAGCATGGGGCTGAGGCTTAGTTCACAGTCTAGAGACATGGCTGCAAGCACTTACTGGGACCAGGAGTAGTGTAGGCTGGCCTCTGGAGCTTGGTTGTTCAGCAGCAAAGTGGCCGTGCAAAAGAATGGCCACCAGGGTCAAATCTCGGTGGAGCACGAGCTGTTTCAAGTTCAAAACACATTTTTTTTCATCCTTCCCGCGCCACCAAGTTCATACCTGCTTAAAAGTCCCATGATACGGCGGACGCCACGCCACTTCTTCCCACAAAGGGAAGAAAAACCGAGGAAGAAAGATACTTCCCCTCCTTGGCCGGCATAGGGCAAAGGCTTAGTTCACAGTCTAGAGACATGGCTGTAAGCACTTGCTGGGACCAGAAGTAGTGAAACTGGCCTCTGGATCTTGGTCGTTCAACAGCAAAGCGACAGTGCAAAAGCATGGCCACCCAGGTTGAATCTCGGCGGAGTGAGAGCCGGTATTGGCCCTGGCCTGAGACTGCCCTCATAGTTTTCTGAGTACCAACAGGAGTGATCCCTGAGCACAGAGCCAGGAGTAAGCCCTGAACCACTGGGTATATCCCAAAAACAAACTAAAAGAAGTGTTAGTGTATGGCATATATTAAATGCTCCCAAGAGCATTCCTGGGGTTGTGTGCTTCTTCTGTGTCATGTGGCACAAGGCATACTGTGAAAGTTAAATCATGTTCCACTAATTACCAGTAAGGGGCCAGTGGGCTTCTCTCTAGATGAGCACACATTTGCAATACCATCATGTGCTTTGTTTGTACTGTTGATTCGTTTGCCTTGGTTTGTGGTTTTCAAGTAGAGGGTGGAGCTTGAGTGGCACATTCTGCTTCCAGATGAGGTGCCCAGGCTCCTTGTTGCCTCGAATGCAGAAGCTGGCAGTTTTGAGGCCTTGGGGTTCCTATTCTGTAAGCTGCTCTATCAGGCAGTGGCGGGAGAGAATCCCTCCGCTTCTGGGCAGTAGGTCCCACTCAGCTACTATTGAGAGCTCAGCACCCACCACACCGTCCAAAGCCTACCTTAGAAAGGACAGACTGCACTGACCTTGGAAAGCATGTTTGAGCCCCAAATACATTTATTCCAGAAAAAAAAAATAAAAAAAAACGGAATTGTTCCTCTTCTATTTCTTCAGATAGAGAAAGGTCAGCCTATTGCTGCTTGGCCCTAAAAATAAACTTCGAGTTCATTTGACCATCTAAAGTCACTTTCAAGTGCTTTTCCCTGCTGTGGCATAGAAAAATCATCCATGGCCAATGAGCCAACCTCAGAACATTTCTTAATTTATTATAGACCTGCTGGTGTAGACTGCCCTGCTGTGTCAGTCTGCAGAGATCCTACATGTGCAGAAAAAATACCTTGAACCTCACCCAGACTTCTGGATGGGTGTGCCGGGCCCCTGAAATGAGTTTTAACTAACCACACCTAATCTAGGGCAGGCACTTTGTGAGCTGAGAGCTTTCTTAAGCCCCTACTCTAGATGGTGGGACTTTGACCTCTATATTTAATAGCTTTGCCTTGTTTCTAGAACTCACATTGCTCTCTTACATGTCTGGTTCTTGGCACATCTCTCACCCTCTCCTTTTCCAAAATATTTTCTGCCTTGTGTCTTCACCACCTTATCACCTAGAAAAATTCAATGTGTACTTTTCATTCTTCGCTTCGTCTTAACTTAGATGCTACAATCTTTAGGTAGCCTTCCCCCAGGGTGAGGTATAGGTGATCTCTGGTTTCCAGAATACTTTGCTATCCATAGAACCCTCTCCATGCATGTGTACTGGTCTAGTTAGCCCTCTAGCCATGAGTCTGGGCAAGTAGGGACATGCCCTTGTCCTCCAGGTCATACTCGGCCCTAATTCAGTGCCCAGCTTACCCAAGTACTCAACAAAGGCCAGTATTTCTTAGAATATAAATGAGGATATGCTCATTTATTTCGAGTCTCTTCCAAACCAAGAGATACCATCTTAAACCACAGAGACAGGCACACATCCAAAAGAACAAAAGCAACCAGTGCTGGCATGGATATGGGGAAGAAGGGATGCTCTTTTACTGTTGGCGAGAATGCTGACTGGTCCAGCCTTTCTGGAAATCAATATGGACAGTCCTTCAAAAGCTAGAAATTGAGCTTCCATGTGACCCCACAATACCACTTCTGGGAATATATCCCGAGGATGCAAAAAAAACACAGTAGAAATGACATCTGTACCTATATGTTCATTGCAGCACTGTTGACAATAGCCAAAATCTGGAAACAAACCAAGCGTCCTAGAACAGACAGCTGGTTAAAGAAACTTTGGTGCATCTACATAGTGGGATACTATGCAGCTGTTAGGAGGGAGGAAGTCATGAAATTTGCTTATAAATGTATAGACATGGAGAGTATCATGCTAAGTGAAATGAGTCAGAAAGAGAGGGACAGACATAGAAGGACTGCACTAATTTGTGGAGTATAAAATAACATAACATGAGACTGACACCCAAGGACTGTAGACACAAGGGCTAGAAAGATTGCTCCATAGTTTGAAGCCTGCCTCATGCGTGGGGGGAGAAGGCAGCTGAAATAGAGAAGGGATCACTAAGAAAATTATGGTTGGAAAAATCAGTTGGGATGGGAGTTTTGTGCTGAAAAGTAGATAAAGGACCAAAAGTGATGGCCTTTTGGTATCTGTGTTGCAAACCATAATGCCCAAAAGTACAGAGAGAGTAGCATTGTAGCACTGTAGCACTGTCGTCCTGTTGTTCATTGATTTGCTCGAGCGGGCACCAGTAACGTCTCCATTGTGAGACTTGTTGTTACTGTTTTTGGCATATCAAATACGACACAGGTACCTTGCCATGCTCTGCCATGTGGGCGAGATACTCTTGGTATCTTGCCAGGTTCTCCAAGAGGGATGGAGGAATCAAACCCAGGTCGGCCATGTGCAAGGCAAATGACCTACTTGCTGTGCTATAGCTCCAGTTCAGAGAGTATGTGGGAAATTGTCTGCCATGGAGGCAGGGTGAGGA
The DNA here is from genome assembly GCF_027595985.1 of Sorex araneus. NCBI lineage: Eukaryota > Metazoa > Chordata > Mammalia > Eulipotyphla > Soricidae > Sorex > Sorex araneus. The sequence continues at coordinate 164,541,565 of NC_073304.1, read as the reverse complement.
TGGGAAAGGGGGATGGTGTTGGTTAATGTGCACTGGTGGGAGAATGGGTGTTTGAACATTGTATGATTGTAACTCAAACATGATGGGCCGGAGCGATAGCACAACGGGTAGGGCATTTGCCTTGCACGCGGCCGACCCGGGTTCGATCCCCAGCATCCCATATGGTCCCCCAAGCACCGCCAGGAGTAATTCCTGAGTGCAAAGCCAGGAGTAACCCCTGAGCATCGCTGGGTGTGACCCAAAAAGAAAAAAAAAAAACATGAAAGCTTGTAACTCTATCTCACGGCGATTCGATTAAATAAATAAATAAATAAAATGGTTTTCTTGAAGTAGCTGCCTTTCTCTCCTGTATTTATTTAAACGTTTATCCTTTTATCATTTGTGTTAAGAGCGTAATGTTTAGAGTATATGGAGAGGAGTATATGGATGATACATGTGCCTTATCTGGAGTTCCACTGTGAATTTTAAATTGTGCCCCCACCACACACACACACACACACACACACACACACACACACACACACACACACACCGCACAAACCACAGAAATCAAGTCTTAAAAAAAAGTGACAAGCTCAACCTGGCAGGATACAGTGAAGATTTAGTACCTAGCATAGTACCTGGAGTATATGGTAGTTGCTTGGCATTATAACATTTATTTTGTAATACAGGAAAAGTTTTTTAAAAATTAAGTTTACGTCTAACAAATTTCAAAGAGGATAGTATTCATGGAACACAGGTGCTTCTCAAGAAACTTCTTTTTTATTATTGTTTTGTTTTGTTTTGTTGGGGTGGGAGGTTGTCATATCCAGCTGTGCTCAGGGATTACTCTTAGCTCTGCACTCAGGAATTACTTCTGTTAAAGGCTGCCCAGGTTCAGGGAACCAGGGATCAAACCAAGGTTGGCCATATGCAAGGCAGGCAGCTCTCTACCTGCTGTGCTATCTCTGGTCTCTCAGGAAACTTCTTACCCCTGCTTATCTTTGACATATGAAATTCTCGGTATTAGCATTGGAATTTGCCATTGGAAACATCAGTGACCAGTAAACCTGAACTTCCCTGTTCAGAAGCAAGCAAACAAAAATCAAATGACAAGGCAGGAAGGGAGAAAGGAAGAATAAAATGGTGGTGATAACTTTTTTAGGTAAAAAGGGGAATCTTCCCACCCCCATTCCAAGAAGATCCCAGAATTGTCAGGCCAGACTGATCTACCGGGAAGATTCGGTGACATCATGTTCTCTTTGAGATTAGCTGTGGAGCAGGAACAGTCCTCTCTCTTTGCTTCAGAATTTGATTACTTTAAATTAGAGGATGGAAACTGATAGAAGTAATACCCCTCCATCACTTGGGCTCACTTGGACAGTGTTGAGTAGCTAAAATTAATGAACTCTTCGTATTCTGGCAATGATCATTTCTCCGATTACTGCTTACAGGATGGTTTGTCTCACTTTATTTTTTTTTATTTATTTTTTTTTTTATTGAATCACCAAGTGGAGGGTTACAAAGTTCTCAGGATTATGTCAGTTATACAATATTCAAACACCCCTCCCTTCACCAGTGCCCATCTTCCACCCCCAACCCCCCCAGTATATCTGCCGCCCCCTCCCACCTCCCTAGTCCCCACCCTTGTACGTGATAAGTTTCACTTCATTTGCGCTTATCTCGATTACATTCCATGTTTCAACACACAACTCACTACCGTTGCTGGGGTTTCCCCCCAAATAGAAAAAGACAGTCCTATTGCCAATGAGGCATTTGATAATTCTCCATTACTAAGCATATAGAGATATTAAGTCCTGCTGTTTGTTACATAACTTTTCTTTTTCCCCCTTGCCCCGCGCCACCGAGTTCACGCCTGTTTAGTAATCGCCACGCTGTCTGACAAAGGGGAAAAAACCGAAGAGGATGGTTATTTCCCGTCATCAGCCGGCGTGGGGCTCTGGCTTAGTTGATAGTCTAGTAGAGTGTCTGCAAGCCGTTTCTGGAACCAAAGCTCTTGCGCTGATATCGGCTCCGGCTCGAGATACCACCAGCGTCCCGCTGGTCCATGCACCTAATTTTTCCCCTTACTTCCCATTCCCACGCCACCAGGTCTGTTTGCTTAATGGACATCACACTATGTTTGACACCACGCCACGTTTCTTCCCGAGAAAGAAGGATATTTCTTCTCAGCCGGCGTGGGGATATAGCTTAGTTCAGTCTAGAGAGATGGCTACCATTTTGATTGCCTTCAATATTTCAACAAAATACTTACTATTCTTGTTAGGATCACCCACAAAAGTCCGACCCATTAAGAAGGAACCATTACATACTGCTGATACTAAGATGACATTGGGTCGCGCGGCCGCAGCAGCGGCCGCGCGGTTCTGGGTTTCTGTCTAAAGTCCAGGGAAAAAGTTGAAGGAGAGAGAGAGAGATTTCCGCACGGGGGGCCTGGCGGAAACTCTCAAGTCACATACTGCAGGTTGCTGGTGGGCTGCCGGTGTCCCAAGCAGCTCCATCCTCTTCGTCAGTCATTCTGGGGGTGCGGGCGCGGAGAAATGGGAAAGCCCACGTGGCTGCACTCTCTTTAAGTGTCCGATGTGGGCGGAGACCGGTACTTCCCCGCCCTCGATCCCCCGCCAGCCGCGCCGCGCACTTGGGTGCGTCTCTCCATTTTGTGCTCAGAAGTGGGGTAGATGCTGTGCTGTGCCCAGAGGTTGAGGGGAAGAGAGATAGATTAAAGAAAAAAAAAAAGAGAAACGCCAGGCCCCCGCTCGGGGGGCCTGGCGGAAACTCTCAAGTCACATACTGTAGGTTGCTGGTGGGCTGCCGGTGTCCCAAGCAGCTCCATCCTCTTCGTCAGTCATTCTGGGGGTGCGGGCGCGGAGAAATGGTTTGTCTCACTTTAAATACTATTATATACTTGCGCAGCGGTAAGGTGTTCGCCTTTCATGCAGCCGACCCGTGTTCGATTCTTCCGCCTCTCTTGGAGAGCCCGGCAAGCTACTGAGAGTACCGAGTCCGCACAGCAGAGTCTGGAAAGCTACCCATGATGTATTGGATATGCCAAACACAGTAACAATAAGTCTCACAATGAGAGACATTACTGGTGCCCGCTCGAACAAATCGATGAGCAATGGGATGACAGTGACACTTGCCACAGGGCTGCCCAGGGCCAGAATACTAGCTACATTTTGTTTATTTGGGATCAGACCCTCTATGCTCAAAGGTCACAGCAACCCCGGGATTTAAAAAAAAAAAAGACATACAAAACTAATTTTGAGTGGCTGAAGGGTAATCAGATCAGCAATTGAGTAAATTCTGGGTGGAGGGTGGAAATCACTGAAAGTTTTGGTGGGTCCATGTGTGGATTGTCCCTCAAAGGGGCACCTTTGCTTCAGCCTCCTTTACCACTGCTTACCATAACTGTGGTTGCCTGGGTGTTCTGATGCTCAGACATTGGGATTGTTTCCAGTAAAATTTCCAGGGAAAGGAGATAACAGATTCTGCTCTGCCCAAATGCCTGAGGGTCAGATTGCTTTGTAATCACCTCCCTGTAAACTGGGCTGATGCCTAATTAGGAGGGGGGAGGAGGGAAGCTTGCTAAAAGAAGGGAATTCATAAAATTTGAGCGGGCTTCGCCTGGAGGCCCTGTCTAATTGAAGGCCTTTCATAATGTAGGGCAGACAGCATGTTGGGGGCAAGGCCCTTTGCGCCACCCGGCACTTCCCTCCTGCTGGCAGAGTCAGTGCCAAAAGAGGGATTAGTCGAGCTGTCCCGAGATCACTTCAGACCCTTTCGGCCCTTCCTCCTTCTCCAGCCCTAATGTGGCCACTAGGCCAGGAAGACTTTGTGCAGGCCTGGCCTGACAGCAGCCTCGTCTATGCTCCTCGCCCCAGAGCCTCTTGGGCAGTGTGGAGGTGTGGGGGATATCCCTCCTTCTGTTGGCTTCTCTCTTTCCTTGTCCTGCTCTCTCTTCCCTCCTCTGTAACCCCTGAGGTTCCCTTTTAAGCCGGCTACCTGCACACACACACACACACACACACACACACGCACACGCACACACACACACACACTCACACACACACACACACACACACTTTGGGGAGAACCCAAGCTAAGACAGCCTCCAGGAATTGGGCATTGTATCCTAATGTAAATCTACCCATCTAGCTTGGATATGTAGAATTTGTTTGGGTCAGATTTCCTAACACATGAATTGATTTTGGATCCCCCGCCCCCCCACAACAGTGCTCAAGGGGCCCTAACACCACTTCTGGTAACCCAACCAGTCCAGGTGGTTCAATGTTTTGGTCTGAGGTGGCAGAAATGATCACACCTACAGTTCTGGGGACCACCAGGGTCACCCTTGCAGTTTGTGGGGGTCTCCAGGACTACAATAGCCACTTTTGGGGGGAGGGGTGGGGGATCAAAGTGCTATACTTGGCAGTGCTCTGGGGGTCATGCAGTCACTAGTTCAAATTCAGGTTCTGATGCACTTAGCAAAGCATGCACCCCGAACCACTAAGCTCTCTGCCCAGCCCCATGACTTACATTTTAAGGAGAGGAGATTTGAAGAACTCTATTCTCTCACAGATAGTCAAACATTTACATTTATGCACAAAGTGCCACTTTCTGATAAATGCCACTTTGAGCCCACCAGGAGAAGCGCTCCCCGCCTCCCGGGCCCGCGGCTGCAGGCCCGCTCGGAACACCCCAGCCCCGCCTGACAGGTCTCAGTCATTTGCCCACGGTGCCTGGCCCCTCCCTCCCGTGTCAACAGGTTAGGGGCGTGTCCTCTCGTTAGGGGGCGTGGCCTCAAAGTGGGCGTGGCCTCTTTTCAGACCATCGGCCACATTAGCGGCCACAATTCTTTTTTTTACCATTTCATGCATTGTCCTTTGGCCACAATTGATAGAACCCATTCCTCTGAAGAACTCCCTGATCATCTTAGTCACTATATGTTAATAGTCAACTAACCTAGCCTATCCTAACTTCACGAAAACTGTCAGTGAACACATCGAGTTGCACAGAAAAGTCCTTTGTAAAAAGAGCATACCCCAAATCTTTAATTGAGGTTCCTCCCAAGCTAAGGAGAGCTCCAGATAGTAAAGCCCATAACAACATGAAGAAACAGAGAACATGCCCACCACCAGGAGAGAGCCAAGAAAATATCTCACTAACCTCAGCAGCGACCTCCCAGAAATACAACCTCCTCTCAGATAAAGAATTCAGAGAGGAAATTGGGAGGATGGTTCACGAACTCAAAGCAACTATGGAACGAACTTCCAATAAATTAAGGGAGGATATGGATGCAGCATTGGAACGCTCCACCAAGATAATCCAGGGAGAAATGAGAGCAGAAATTTCAAAGCTATGAACAGAAGTCACACAACTAAAAGAATCAGTAGATGAAATAAAAAATTCCGTAGGAGCCCTCAATAGTAGAATGACTACAGCCTAAGACAGAATCAGTGAGCTTCAAGATGAGCTGCACAAAGCATATAGGCAACAACAAATAATGGCGAAAGACCTGAAAATGGCTCTAGAGCGAGTTAGAGTCCTAGGGGATGACCTCAGGAGAAACAACATAAGAATCATGGGAGTGCCGGAACCACACGGAACCAATCCCAATGAAAAAAAACACCATTAAAGACATCATTGCTAAAAAATTCCCAGAGCTAGAGAATGTGGACATCCAGATCCAAGGAGTCCGAAGGGTGCCAGCTAAAAGGGACCCAAATAGAAAATCCCCAAGGCATATCATAGTCAGAATGATGGAAGCTATGGATAGAGACACAATACTGCAAGCAGCAAGATCAAAGAAGGAGATCATATACAAAGGAGCACCCCTTAGATTCACAGCAGACCTATCAGAAGAAACCCTCCAAGCCCGAAGACAATGGTGGGATATAGTGAAAAAACTTAATGAAATGAATGCCTCACCAAGAATACTCTACCCGGCTAAACTCTCAGTTAAACTTGAAGGAACCATACACTATTTCAAGGACAAGCAACAGCTCAGGAACTTCATAGACTCAAGACCAAATTTAAAAGAAGGACTCAAAGGGCTACTATAAGACAAGGAAAAAACCTACAAGAACAACAAACCCTACAGAAAAATGACACAAAATCCCATGATAATAATTTCTCTTAATGTTAACGGTCTAAATGCACCAATCAAGAGGCACAGAGTGGCAAAATGGATTCGGAAACTAAACCCAACTTTCTGCTGCCTACAAGAAACACATCTGAATAGTCAGAACAAACACAGACTCAAAATCAAAGGATGGAAAACAATCCTGCAAGCAAACAGTCCCCTCAAAAAAAAAAAAGCGGGGATGGCCATACTAGTATCCGATAGCATAGATTTCAGGCTGAAAAAGATCAGAAGGGACAGCGAAGGTCATTTTCTATTCATCAAGGGATATGTACAACAGGAAGAAATCACACTCCTAAACATATACGCTCCTAATGAATGTCCAGCTAAATACTTAAAAGAACTCCTAACAGAATTTAAGGAGGACATAACTAGCACCATGATAGTAGTTGGAGATTTCAACAATGCCTTATCACCTCTGCATAGATCAACAAGAACAACACTCAGCAAGGAAACGATGGCCCTGAAGAAAGAAATGGAGGAGACAGGGCTAATAGACCTATACAGGGTTATACACCCCAAAAAGAAAGAATACACATTCTTTTCCAGCGCACACGGAAAGTTTTCCAAAATAGACCATGTTCTGGGCCACAAATTATACCTTAATTGAATTGGGAAGATAGAAATTGTATCAACTATCTTTTCAAACCATGATGCACTGAAGATGGAAGTTAATCACGCACAGATGCAGAGAACCAAATCAAACACTTGGAAATTAAACAACTCACTATTGAACAACGAGTGGGTCACGAAGGAAATCAAGGAAGAAATCAAGAGATACCTCGAAACAAATGAGAATGAAGACACAAGCTACCAGAACCTATGGGACGCAGCTAAAGCTGTGTTAAGGGTAAAATTTATAGCTCTGCAAGCCTTCCTCAGAAAGGAAGAAAGGGCCTATATAGATAGCTTGACTTCACAGCTCAAGATCTTAGAAGAGGACCAGCAAAAGGAACCCAAACCAGATCGAAGGAAAGAAATAAAACTTAGAGCAGAAATTAACGATATGGAAACCCGAAAAACAATCCGAAAGATCAATGAGACAAAGAGCTGGTTCATCGAGAAAATAAATAAGATTGATAAACCGCTAGCAAGACTCACAAAGAAAGAAAGAGAGAAAACCCTAATAAACCGAATCAGAAATGAAAAGGGGGACATCACAACAGAAACCAAGGAGATTCAAAGGATCATCAGAGACTACTTTGAAAGTCTGTATGCCACGAAACAAGAGAACCTAAAAGAAACGGACGAATCCTTGACTCCTACAATCTCCCAAGACTGAGCCAAGAAGACGTGAAATACCTCAATAGGCCCATAAATATCAAGGAAATCGAAACTGTAATCAAAAGTCTCCCCAAAAACAAAAGCCCAGGTCCAGACAGATTCACTGGCGAATTCTTCCAAACATTTAAAGAAGACTTGTTGCCAGTTCTCCTCAAGCTTTTCCAGGAAATTGAAAAGACAGGAACCCTTCCGAACAGTTTCTACGAGGCACATATCTCCCTAATGCCAAAAGCAAACAAAGACACCACTAACAAAGAAAACTATAGACCAATATCCTTGATGAACACCGATGCAAAGATCCTCAACAAAATACTAGCAAATAGAATCCAACAACTCATCAAAAAGATCATACACCATGACCAAGTGGGATTCATCCCGGGGATGCAAGGATGGTTTAACATTCGGAAATCAATCAACATAATCCATCACATCAACAAAAGTAAAGATAAAAACCATATGATCATATCAATAGATGCAAAGAAAGGATTTGACAGGATCCAACACCCATTCATGATAAAAACTCTCACCAAAATGGGTTTTGGAGGAACTTTTCTCAAGATAGTCAAAGCCATCTACCACAAACCTATGGCAAGCATTATCATCAATGGAGGAAAAACTAAGGGCCTTTCCTTTAAGATCGGGGACAAGACAAGGATGCCCACTCTCACCACTTCTCTTTAATATAGTACTGGAAGTATTAGCAATAGCCATCAGGCAAGAAAAAGATATTAAGGGGATTCAGATTGGAAAGGAAGAAATCAAGCTCTCACTATTCGCAGATGATATGATACTATACCTAGAGAAACCTAAAAGCTCTAGTAAGAAACTCTTAGAAACAATTGACCTATACAGTAAAGTCGCAGGCTATAAAATCAATACCCAAAAATCCATGGCCTTCCTATATGCAAACAATGAGACAGAGGAAAGGGACATGAAAAAAGCAATCCCGTTCACAATTGTGCCCCAGAAAATCAAATACCTTGGAATCAGCTTAACTAAAGAAGTAAAGGACCTCTACAAAGAAAACTATAAAACACTACTCCATGAAATAAAAGAGGACATGAGGAAATGGAAACATATCCCCTGCTCATGGATAGGGAGAATAAACATTGTCAAAATGGTAATACTCCCAAAAGCATTATACAGATTTAACACGATCCCTATAGGGATACCCATGGCATTCTTCAAAGAAACGGAGCAAGCAATCCTGAAATTTATATGGAACAATAAAGGCCCACAGATAGCTGAAACAATTCTTGCATAAGGTACATTGAAGACAAGGTCGGCAAAACCCTTCACGATATTGAAGATAAAGGTATCTTCAAAGATGACACGGAACTAAGCAATCTAGTAAAAACAGAGATCAACAAATGGGACTACATTAAACTAAAAAGCTTCTGCACTGCAAAAGATACAGTGACCAGAATACAAAGACTATCTACAGAATGGGAAAGGATATTTGCACAATACCCATCAGATAAGGGGTTGATGTAGATGGTATAGAAAGCACTGGTTGAACTCTACAAGAAGAAAACTTCCAACCCCATCAAAAAATGGGGCGAAGAAATGAACAGAGACTTTACCAAGGAAGAGATACAAATGGCCAAAAGGCACATGAAAAAGTGCTCTACATCACTAATCATCAGAGAGATGCAGATCAAAACAACCTCGAGATACCACCTCACACCACAGAGACTAGCACACATCCAAAAGAACAAAAGCAACCGCTGCTGGAGAGGATGTGGGGAGAAAAGGACCCTTCTACACTGCTGGTGGGAATGCCAGCTAGTTCAGCCCTTTTGGAAAACAATATGGACGATTCTCAAAAAACTAGAGGTTGAGCTCCCATTTGACCCAGCAATACCACTGCTGGGAATTCATCCCAGAAAAGCCAAAAAGTGTAGTCGAAATGACATCTGCACTTATGTGTTCATCGCAGCACTGTTTACAATAGCCAGAATCTGGAAAAAACCCGAGTGCCCTAGAACAGATGACTGGTTGAAGAAACTCTGGTACATCTATACAATGGAATACTATGCAGCTGTTAGAAAAAATGAGGTCATGACGTTTGCATATAAGTGGATCAACATGGAAAGTATCATGCTAAGTGAAATGAGTCAGAAAGAGAGAGACAGACATAGAAAGATTGCACTCATCTGTGGAATATAGAATAATAGACTATAAGACTAACACCCAAGAATAGTAGAAATAAGTACCAGGAGGTACCAGGAGGTTGTCTCCATGGCTTGGAGGCTGGTCTCTCATTCTGGGCAACTCAGAGAAGGGAACACGAAGTAAAATGTGGTTGGAGGTCATGTGGGGGAAGGATGATGCGGGCCGAATATAGACTAGAGACTGAACACAATGGCTACTCATCACCTTTATTGCAAACCACAACACCTAATCAGAGAGAGAACAAAAGGGAATACCCTGCCATAGTGGCAGTGTGGGGTGGGGGGAAATGGGACTGGGGAGTGTGGGAGGGATGTTGGGTTTACTGGTGGTGGAGAATGGGCACTGGTGAAGGGATGGGTTATCGAACTTTGTATGGGGGAAACATGAGCACAAAAAATGTATAAATCTGTAACTGTACCCTCACGTTGACTCACTAATTAAAAATAAACTATTAATAAAAATTAAAAAATAAAAATAAATAAATATATATATAAATTTAAAAAATGCCACTTTGATGTCTTTGTTTCACTACTAAGCATGGTAAGAGCCATTCTGTTCAGCACATCCTTGAGTTGGATCCTTAGCCTACCTGGCAAACATCCTGAACAGGGGCCTCACGAATAAGGTGACAGGGCTCAGAGCATGGCAGCACAAACCAGGCTGTCACTCTCAAGACACTAGGACCACAGGACCTAGCAGGGAGCAAGGAGTGAGATGTGGGTGTGGGTGACAGAGAGGCTCTTGATAGGTAGAGGCATGTGGCCCCTTTAATAACCAGACCTCCCCTTGCCTGAAGACATACTCTCATCAACACTTTGGGTTACTAATTGCTTATGATATCCCTGCTAATTGTGTGACACCAGGCTAGGTCTTATAATATAAGTGTTTTCTGGCACCAGAGACCTCACAGTTGAGTTGGGAAAAGAAGTCATTAGAAAACAGTGTTTGACAATAAACAGGCACAGGGCTGAAACTACTAGAGAGTGGGAGTTCTCTGTGAATGAGTATTAGGATACAATGAGTAGGCACAGAATATTGCGCAGAGAGAATGTGCCTCCATAAGGAAGAGGCTGACCAGAGCTCAAAAGAAGCTAATGAGGGCCAGCTCCCTGGAGGTGGGGAAGGAGACGAACCGAGGGAGACAAACCGAAAGATGAAAATGCTTCCTTCCACCATGGGGATCTGAAGGTCCCTCTTTGGTACTGGAAAACAATCGTGGATGAGGCATACTTTGGTCCTCCTTCCAGAAGCCCTGAAGGAACTAGGGCATTCCATCTGAGTTCCATCAGTGATCTCCATGGGGTATTGCTCCAACGAACCTTGAAGAGCACAATAAAATACATGTTGATAATTCTATGAAGAAAAAAGAATTATTCCTGGGATGTTTGTTCTTCTGTGTCCATGGAGAGCAGAGGTCACCTTTCATCATTCTCTTCCATTTCAGCTCTACGGTGTTCCTTTCTCTTATTCTCTAGAGGAGCTCAGCAGTGCAGTGAGCAGGCAGCCATGTCTTTGATCAATATATTCTTAAATATTTTTCCTGAAAGGAAAAAATAAACGGGGAGAGCATATATTGATACTCAAGATTTCTCATTTATTGCTTCCCTGACAGTAACGCATGTTTATTGATGTCTCCACAGATGGTGTTATTTCTTGCTACCAATAAGAGACCTCTTACATAAAAGCCTGGCTTCAGGCTTTAGATTAAGAATGGTTTAGGAGATTCTCAAGCAAATTTATGCTCAGAATCTCTCTGATTGTTGTCATGTTTTTTAACATCTCCTTTCATATTGGAGAGAAAATAAAACTGGAATAGGAAGTGATTAAGTCTACTTAGAGATTTCATGGAACCGAAGCCTGGGTCTTAGTGTATATCCAACTAAACTTTGAACAGTGACCTTGGACATTGGGTGTCAATGGAGACAGCACCAGATGCCCCTCTCATCTCGGTGGAGGGGCCCCATGGGAAATGCATGCTGTTCTCTCACACTGTGCTGTCCTTGCTCCATTTTCCATATTTCAGTGATAAGAGAGAAGCCCAGAGCTAACCTAGGCTTCATCTATTATATGGATATTGTTTCTTTTTGAAGCACAGAGAGAAGCATTTTCTAGGGTTGATGGCTTCCTGCTCCTGATTACAAACAGAGCACAGAGATCCTTCTGCCCAGAAAAAGGAAATTGATTTAACAGCAATCAGAGGCTGAATCTAACACAAAGTGAACAAAGAGGAGGAAAAGAGATTCTGATCATGTCAAAGTGGATGGAAAAGCCTTGACACTCTGACATCCTGGGAGAAAGAGCCTTTCTATCTACTTGGGACAGCAATACAACATGATCCAACTGTCCACTTCTGGAGATTTATCCAAAGAACACAAACACCAAAACACCAGTTTCTCTCTCTGTCTCTCTCTCTGTCTTTCTCTGCCTCCATATATATATATACATACATACACCACACACACACACACACACACACACACACTCACACACACACTCCTATATTTATTTATAGTGGTGCTATTTAAAGTTGCCAATAAATGAAGACAACCTAAATGGCCATGCATGGATAGATGGATAAAGATATGGTATAATCACACAGTGAAATGCTGCTCAACTAGAAATAAAAAGGAATCCTGCCATCGGTGACAGCACAGATGGACCTTGAGGGTTTTATGATCATTAAAATGATTCCACTGCAAAAGATAGCTGTGGTTTTGCTCATTTGTGGACTATAAAGAAACCAAGTCAATGAACAAAACAAACAGGGAAAAAAGCATAAGTAAAAACACCTGAGAAGACCTCGGAGCCCAAGTACCTCAAGTTCAGGCCCCACTAGAGGACCTGCTCTATTCATCTCCTCTGACACGGTTCTTCGTGGCCCCTAGCCAGCACTGTCTGTCTTTGCTACCCTGTCACTCCAGGAACAGTCAGTGGGTTCACGTTGCTATACCCTGTTGAGTTCACCCTTCTGTTGAGACCCCTCCCATGGTCTCTCCCTCCACCTCCTTGTGATCATGAGTTCCCTGAGACTCCCTGGGTTTACTGTCTAGCCTCTGACCGCCCCTACAAGAAAAACAAGACTGGGAGGAAAGCAATTTCAAAGGAGCACCACCCCCAAATCCCTCCTCCACACACACACAATCCTTAAAGCACATTTCTTCTGATAATCAAGAGATTATTTGGGTCAAATGGAAGCTCAATTTCTAATTTTTTGAGAATCGTCCATATTGTTTTCCAAAAGGACTGAACCAGTTGTCATTCCCACCAGCAGTGAAGAAGAGTCCCTTTCTCCCCACATCCACGCCAACACCGGTTGTTTTTTTTTTTTTTTGGGATGTGGGCCAGTCTCTGTGGTGTGAGAAGATATCTCATTGTTGTTTTGATCTGCATCTCCCTGATGATTAGTGATGTGGAACATTTTCTCATGTGCCTCTCAGCCATTCGGATTTCTTCTTTGGGAAAGTTTCTAATCATTTCATCACCCCATTTTTTGATTGGGTTGGCAGTTTTCTTCTTGTGGAGTTCAACCAGTGCATTGTATATCCTTAATATCAAACCTTTATTGGATGGATACTGTGTAAATATCCTTTCCCATTCTGTAGATTGTCTTTGTATTTTGGTCATTATTTCTTTTGAGGTTCAGAAGTTTCTTAGTTTGAAATAGTCCCATTTTTTTTTTTATCTCTGTTTTCACTTGCTTGGCCAGTGGCATGTCAGCTTTGAAGATACCATTGGCTTCAATGTAGTGGAGGGTTTTGCCAATCTTGTCTTCAATGTACCTTAGGGATTCTGGTCTGATGTTGAGGTCTTTAATCCATTTTGATCTGACTTTTGTACATGGTGATAGGTGGAGGTCTAAGCCCATTTTTTTGCATGTAGCTGTCCAGTTTTGCCAGCACAATTTGTTAAACATGCTTTCCTTGCACCACTTCACATTTCTTGCTCCCTTATCAAAGATTAGATGATTGTATATTTGGGGAGGTATGTCAGAGTATTTAACCCTGTTCTATTGGTCTGCAGCTCTGCCTTTGTTCCAGTACCATGCTGTTTTAATGACTACCGCTTTGTAGTAGAGTTGGAAGTTGGGGAGGTTGATTCCTCCCATTTTCTTTTCCCCAAGAATTGCTTTAGCTATTCGTGGGGCTTATTGTTCCATATGAATTTCAGGAGTGCTTGCTCCATTTCTTTGAAGAATGTCAAGGGTATCTCTATAGGGATCACATTGAATTTTTACAATGCTTTGGGGAGTATTGACATTTTGACAATATTAATTCTTCCAATCCATGAGCAGGGGGTGTCTTTCCATTTCCTCGTGTCCTCTTTTATTTCCTGAAGTAGCGTTTTGTAGTTTTCATTATATCCCGGAGAGGCAAAAAGGTATAGCAGAAATGACATCTGCATTTCTATGTTCATTGCAGCACTGTTTACAACAGCCACAATCTGGAAAAAAACAGAGTGCCCTGTAAAAAACTAAGGCTCGCCAAGGGGCTCGTGCACTCGCAGGCTCTCCGGGTGGCTCTGTCTCACCACCCGCGTTCGGTGCTCAGGAACCGCAGTGTGTGGACTGGATCGGGATGGCCATTGGCCAAGGACCGGCGAGGGAAGAATGAAGACCAAGCTGATTGCTGACTAGTTACTGTTTATTCAATCTTCCATCTTTCTCATCTCCTGCACTCCCAGCTCCATCCTCTCTCTGGATCAACTGCAGCCTCTCTGGCTTCTCTCATCTCTCCTCCTACTTGTCTCTCCCACCTTGCCCTCTAGGCTACACCCAGCCAGGTAGCAAAATCAACATAAGAAAGCCCTTCCTGAGGGCAGGGCATTCCAAAGCCCTTCCTGACTCTTAAGGTTTTTTTCCTTTCCTTAGTCCAAACACTTATTAACATCTTAATACTAGTTATTTTTGTATGGACATAGCAAGAGATACATTGAGGCTTGCAAGGCAGCTCTTCTGGCAACATCTTGCCACAGACTCAGACCACAGCGCTCAGGCCAGATTAATCATTCCTCACCCTAGCAGGGTCCAAATCTAGTTATCACTGTTTGGATCATGACAACATTTGTCCATGATCAAGCTCTTAACTTATAGTTAAGCATTAGGCACTTTGGCCAGGCCTATCTCGATGCCAGGGTAGCACATAACTTACCGCTTGCCCTGGGTCCTTCTCCTCCCACATCAGGACCCTGCTTTGGGGATGCTAGGAAGTAAGGGCAGCTGAGGCTTAGGTCAAGAGAACAGATGCCCTGGAGGAAAATATCATGTAGAGTCAAATGACTCCCTGGTTACAAAAGCATAACATTTGTTAAGTCTTCCTGTGTCCATACAAAAAGGACTTGCTCTGAATAAACTATGCAAAGGACTCAAGGAGAAGAGAAAAACATTATTTACAAGTCAACAGAACACTAAGAAAGAAGCTACAAATAAAGAGGAATAGGAGCACTGTAATGGGAGTAACCCAATAAACCTAAACTACCTGAGGCTATGTTATCCTACAGTGCCCAAAAACAGATGACTGTTTAAAGAAACTCTGGTACATCTACACAATGGAATACTGTGTAGCTGTCAGAAAACATGAAGTCATGAAATTTGCATATAAGTGGATCAACATGGAGAGTGTCATGTTGAGCAAAATGAGTCAGAAAGAAAGAGACAGACATAGAAAGATTGCACTCATATGTGGAATATAAAGTAGCTGAGAGGTTCAATCTTGCAATGATGCAATTTCTGGCAGATATTTCTCTGGACTTAGTTACTAAAATACTAAAATACAGAAATCCAAAACCGTGCCGCTGCTAGTGCAGTCGCTTGACCTCATATCTCTTCATTCTCAGCAATGGAAAACAAATTATCAAATGCTTCCTTTTCAGCAGTTCCGACTTTAGGGGGGGAGAAACTCCAAATAGTAATAGTGAGGGTTTTTTTTGTTGTTGAAATATTGAATGTAATCAAAGTAAAGTGAAAGAAAAGTGAAATCTATCAGTTACACAGGCGGGGTGGTGGGCTGGGGAGGTGGGGGGTTGGGGTGGAAGTATACTGTGATTCTTGGTGGTGGAATATGTGCACTGGGGAAGGGATGGGTGTTCGAGCATTGTATAACTGGGACTTAAACCTGAAAGCTTTGTAACTTTCCACGTGGTGATTCAATAAAAGAATAAATTTAGAAAAGAGAGATGATTTGGTTTCTCTGTCTCTCTGTCTCTGTCTCTGTCTGTCTGTCTGTCTCTCTCTCTCTATCTCTTTCTCTCTTGTTTGCTCACCATGGTTTCCTGAGTAAATGCTTCATCAGCTTGTAAACTGCAATTTTATCACCTGTAAGCCATGTCATGCATTATGCAAGCACCGCACACTCATTCCTCACTGTGTTTTTGAGTAGAGGGAGGACTGTAAGGACATTAAGGAGCTCACCTCTGTGAGCAGAAAGCAGGTCCAGCCTGGAGCCTAGCACCAGAATATTCCCACAGCCTGTCCCTCAAAGATGAAGTGGCAGTGGTGATAGGGTGACCCAGATACAGAGATAAGATTTGAATTCTTTGTTTTGTTGTTGGGAAAACAATTCATGGGGGCACCACGAAGCATAATATTTCACAAGGTGTTGTTATGAAACATGGAGGAAGATGCATGTGTGAATAATTGTGGGCCAGTAACACATATTGAATGTGAACTTTTGATCTAGCTCATAAGGTGCCATAACCGAATGCATCTGGAGTTGGGGTTGGTCCATCTGAGAGTGGATGGACAAAGCTGAAGTCTGTTTTGAGGAACTGAAGATGAGTGTCTGTGAATGAAGAAAGAGGTAGCCTGCTTAGGAAAGGGAGGGAAGAAGCTGGTTCAGTGTACTGGCGATGGATATTTGACACAATGTAAACTCTTTGGACTTCTGTTATTTACTTATTTGGCATTAGTCTTCTGGCACTTTTTGGGGACTAGTGATTATGTTGGCAAACAGAATAAAGGATGAAGCATGCTCAGCCACCCCTAGGTTTTCTGAGCACAAATGAGGTTTCGGGAAGGTATCTTCTGCCTGGATATAGCACCAGTCTTTTTGCAAAGAGCACTACTGGGGATGGCAGGTGCACAGAGTCTGTCTTCCTCCAAAGCTACCGCACCCACTGTGCTGTGGTTCCCTCCCTCCTTAAAGCAGGAAGGGCCAGGCAGGCAAGAACAAATTCTATGAGTTCATCCTCAGTACTCCTGGCAATGGTTTGTACACTGCTGAGGACAAGTCTCAGGGTCCTGCCATTCACATTAGCCACGCTTGACATTTATAGCTTCCTTTCCTTCTTTTTAATTTTTGTAAAAAAATTTATTTTTTGGTTTTTGAGCCACACCCAGCAGTACTCAAGGCTTACTCAGGAGTAAGGATTTGTACTCAAGGATCACTCCTGGTGGCCTGGGGGAGCATACAGGATGCTAGGGATTGAACTCAGTTAGGCCACGTGCAAGGCAAGTGTCTTACTCTCTGTAGAATCACTCCAGCCCACAAGTTCCTTAATTATTATTCTCTTAATTGCTACCTGTGAACCCAGACACCCACAAATACCTTGGACTAGATCTTAGAGTCCATTTTGTAAATGAAAAGACTGGTCCCTGTTATAATTGAACCATTTGTTAGTGGAGAAGCTATGACACGGTTTCTACTAGATCCTCAGGATCTAGATGTCATGACTTATGACCCCCATGAGCATTAGTTGATTACTTTGCAATGCAGCTGTGTACCTGGCCCGGGTACCTATAGTGCTGAACGGTGAGAAATTTGTACCCAGGAGCCTGAGGGTCTCTTGGGAAATGTTGCAAATGAAAATGTAAGAACAGTTCTGCCAAGGTGGGAATTAGATTTCAGCAGTGGTGTTAAAGATGATTATCTCGTTCCTACTGCTAAATGGCAAGAGATAAAACATGGTGACAGGGGCGTTCTTTGCATTTCTTTGCCAATTATTTAATCTGTGGGCCTATTTGCCAACTGTAAATTTAATGTAGTGGGGTTCTTATTTCCTTTGAAATTAAAACTTCTCGCTGAGAACAAAATACTTGAAATTTTTACTTATGAGTAGGTCAGTTTTCCCAGATTTTTAACTGTTTGGAGCTGATAAGAGGGTTCAGAGAGAATAGATGTCATTTACAAAAGCATTAACCATGTCATTTCCCCTAATTGCCAATGTGACACTGTCATCTCTCCTTATTTGATCCCCCCCTCTATATTTAATAACACTCATTCTCTTCAAGATGCCTCTGATAATCCAGAGATGTTAGAAAGTTAGTGGGGCGGCTAGGATTGATTGTGTCCCACAAACCTGAGACCAGCACTTTATAGCTTAGTTCTTCATATGTGTCTGGTGGCACGGGAGCCCTTAAGAGGGACAGACTAGGCAGTTTCTCTGTTTCTTGCAGCACATTTTCTTCTGTGTTCTTTTATATCTGGTGAGGTTCTCAGATTTGGGGTTCAAAAAATTATTAACATCACTCAGCTTGACTGGAAAATTAATGATATGTAGCCAATAGTCCCATTCATACCTGGGGACAACTGAGGGCGAGCAGAGGGGAGAAAGTTCAATGAATATTCCAGGGGTTAAGCTGAGCTCAACCCAAACATTAAGTGAAGCTGTTTCAAAAGGCCCAGGGTTTCCAAGCACTGCCTCACTCCTCTACCTACTGTGTCCTCAGAAGCTTGCTATTTTTAAAAAAATTTTATTGAATCACCATGAGATAGTTACAAGCTTTCATGTTTGGGTTACAATCACACAATGATCAAACATCCATTCCTCTATCAGTGCACATTCCCCACCACCAATATCCCTGGTATGCCCCCTCTTTCCAACCCTCCCCCTGCCTCCATGGCAGACAATATTCCCCATACTCTCTCTCTACTTTTGGGCATCATGGCTTGCACCACAGACACTGAGAGGCCATCATGTTTGGTCCATTATCTACTTTCGGCACACATCTCCCATCCCAACTGATTCCTCCAGCCATCATTTTCTTAATGATCCCTTCTCTATCCATTTGCCTTCTCCCCTCCATTCATGAAGCAGGCTTCCAACTATGAGGCAATCCCTTATATCTAATGTCCTTGGATGTTAGCCTCATGTGGAGTTATTTTATACTCCACAAGTTAGTGTAGTCCTCCTATGTCTGTCCCTCTCTTCCTGACTCATTTCACTTAGCATTATACTCTCCATATCTATCCATTTATAAGCAAATTTCACGAGTTCCTCTCTCCTAACAGCTGCATAGTATTTCATTGTGTAGATGTACCAAAGTTTCCTTAACCAGTCATCTGTTCTAGGGCACTTGGGTTGTTTCCAAATTCTGGCTATTGTGAACAGTGCTGCAATGAACATATAGGCACAGATGTCATTTCTACTGTGTTTTTTTGCTTCCTCGGGATATATTCCCAGAAGTGGTATTGTGGGGTCATATGGAAGCTCAATTTCTAGTTTTTGAAGGACTGTCCATATTGTTTTCCAGAAAGGCTGGACCAGATTTCTGGTTGTTGGGATGGGGAGATGTATGTGATTTTCCTGTCCTTGTCTCCAATATGCTCCTTAGCAGCCTGGTACCAAGGCCCTAGATGTTTCTCTAACGCTAAAGCAATTTGGGGTCTATCCTTCTAGATCGAACTTGCTCTTGGCAAAGCTCCCTAGTTGGAATGGCCACTGGCTCGTGTTACAGTTCCTTTGCAGTCAGGCCCAGTTCAGGCAGCCAGCTCTGCGGTCATTAGTCATTAACGTAGAGACCCCAACATCCCCATAACGGGGTGCCTCTCTGGCTAAATTGTCTGCTTACTCCAAATTAGACAAGAATTTCCCTTCTGGCCTTGACAAACTCTCTCTCAGAAAAATGAGCAAATGCAGTAGCATCTGAAATAGGAGTGTTGGCCATTCCAACCACTCAACAGAACTGGCCCTTTTGACACGTGATTTGAGTCAAAACATGCAGAATGCCAGTATTGGAATTTGTCTTCAAGGCCACATAGTTCCTCCCCAGATAAGAAGGGGTCAGCCACGGTTACCCCATTGTGGCAGAGATGGGAATTTTCCAAGACCATGTTCAAGGCCTACTGAAGCCCCCAACCCCTCCTCCCACTCAGGCCCTATAGTCAGAGGTCCACTTTGTGAATGAAAGCTGTGATGGTTCAGGCTCATGTCAGCTTCCCACAAAGTCCATGTGCACTGGAAGATCCGTGGTTTTCTCTGTAAATGATCCATTTACCTCCTGTGTCTACAAGGCATGTTTGGGGGGTGGGGGATGGGAATGGGATGCGGTTGTCAAATCAGATAGGGAGATATTCCAGGTTTCTCTCCTCACTCTTGATTGAAAATCATGCCCCCTTGGGAGAGCATGACAGGAGACCTTAATTAGAAAAAGAAATCTCAGGGCCACAGCAATAGCACAGCAGGTAGGGCACCTGCCTTGCATGCAGCTGACCAGGAGTCAGTCCTCAGTATTCCATAACCCCCCCCCTGCCCACCTGCCAGGAGGGATCCTTGAGTGCAGAGCCACAGTAATCCCTGAGCATCACCAGGTGATCCCCCACCCTGCAAAAATGAAAATGGATTCCATAATGAGAAACATTTTTTAAAAAAACTCCCTGAATACTAATGTGTTGCCTAAATATTGTCACTTCAATTTTCCACCCAGTGAATTACCCAGAATAAAATGTAAAAGTGGTTATTTTGGGAATTTGATAGCTTGCCTAAGGTGGGGGCAGGGATGGAAATGAGCTTTTAAAACAAAAGAAGGACCCAGAATGGCTATAAAAACACATAAGGAGCATGCTGAACTAGAAGTACCTTTTCCCAGGAGGCTCAGAGTTCTGGTCCTGAGTTTCTGTTGAAAACAGAGCCTTAGATGGAAGTGTGCGAGCTGGACTGTGATACCTGAGGGAGGAGGCACATGGTCTACAAGAGGGTGACCCTGGGGGGCTGAGGAGGAGAGCAGGAAAAGGAGGCAGCGTCTGCCCCAATAGGTTGTGTGATTCTCTCCTGCTCGCCAGAGGCACTCCACACACTGCCTGCTTTTCGGCCACGTGCCTCTTGGTGGACTTGTGTAGCCCCCAGTCCCCAAGTCAGATCTCATAATTGAGTCCCTCCTTCCGGCCAGAACCCAGGCCACCAAGCATCCCCTGCTCCCTTCTCCAGGCTGACTCCTGACTTTCCAGGAAGCTCTAGCAGGTGCAACTCACTGTAGTGATTGGGGGAAGGGGGGAGGATGCACCAGGGACCCATGTGAGCTGAAGTGTGTTCCCATCCAAGGTTGCAGCCTTCAGCCCTAATACCTCAGAGCATGACCTTTTCTGGAAGCAAGATTGTTTATGGGGTTGGTTAAGATGAGGTCCCAGGGAAGCAGGGTGGGTCCTGAGTCCAGAATGACTGGTATGCTTATAAAAAGGAGAATTTGGACACAATCACAAATAGAGGGAAGACAATGAGAGGAGAGCGAGCACAGAACACTGTCTCTGTGCCAAGGAATGAATGCCTGAGACTGCAGTGAGCCAGGGACAAGTCTGGGCCCTCACCTCCACCCTCAAGCCCCTCTCAAGAAGACAACCATGCCCGTTTTAGAGTCCCAGCCTTCAAGCATCAGCTCTGAGGTGCATGTTAGTGGTGGGTAAGCCTCCAAATCTGTGCCCTTTGTCTCTCTCTTAGGAAAGGAATATAGGAAGCCTTTCCTGTCACATGTCTTCCCTCCCCTAGCCTCACATTGCTTCCCCTGTGAAGCCCAAACTACCCACAAGGGAGCTTCGTTTGTGATGTCTCAGGCCCTGTCCCTCTCCCGAAGATATATTGCTGTGCACCTGTGGTGGGGTGCAAAGTCTGGTCCCTGATTTGGACAGTCCACCAATCTTGGGAGTCCAAAACACAGGTGGGGCAGGAATCTGGTGGGAAAGAATTCCCCTCATCCAATCTGGGCAGATGGAACAGGGCTGCCAGTGAGCCTCACTTTGACCAGTTCCAACACTGCACAAGCCAGAACTTTGCACTGTGAGCAAGTCCCTCGATGAGGGAGCAGAGGCAGGAGGTCAGGTGGTGGGGAGCACTGGTAGAGTTGTTTTGACTCTCTGAAATGAGACTAGACAGCTGCATGCTCACTGGAGTTACCTGAGTGCTCACTGCCCAGCTAGGTAACCACATGAGCCACATGGAAGTCTAAGAAAAATGGAAAATTTTAACGTGAAAATGAAAGGGCTTAATAAGCCTGAACTGGGTGATGTCCCCTGCATCTTCCAACAGGGGTCCAATGCATAGAGTGGTAATTCCTGACCCTGAGCTCAGCAAATGATGCTCCTCTGTAGGGTCTCAGGCCCTGTGCCTGGGCTTTGGTGTCCCTGAGAGGCTCCTCCTCACTGGTAGGGTGTTCTGAAGCTTGGTGTGGGTGTTCCGTGGATAGAGTCTGACCCCCTTTGAGATGGTTCATGACTCCCACCCAATTGCACACTTGACACTGTGACTTGTTTGACCAGGGCAAGAGGAGAGAGCATGGCAGGCTACCTTTGCTCTTTGAAAGCCCATGTGGAGGTGGACGTTCCAGTTGACCCATCCCGGGATGATGATAAGTCATTTTCCCTGACAGTCTGAGGTGTGAGGGACCTCACAAGTTTTCTCCTCAGAAGGAGAAAACTCACTTGGCAGCATTGACACTGAGGATGGAGATTGGTCCCACAGCACCATGAACTGGGGTAAAGGAATAAGGGGAGGCCATGGATCAGCCCCAAGAGAAAGCAGGAGGGGAGAGTTGGGCAAATGTAGAGTTCTTACAGTGATAGCCCCAGAACTTGAGCAAAGAGGGAACTTGAATTTCCAAGACTGATTACCTACTCTCACCCCCCACCCCAAATGAAGTCTGATTAGTAGCAGTCTTGGTAGGGGGGAAGGATTGTGGGGGAACCTCCACCAAACTTCTTTCTCTGCAAACAGGAAAGGAATTAAGAAGCAGAATTAGTGACAATTGACTTAAATGAAGCACCTTGGAAGCTTGCTGAAATCAGGCTGTCCGCCCACCTGCTATTAAAAGGCTTTTGATTTTTCCCTTTCCTGCATTTTTCAAATGTGTACAGGGCTACTTGAAAACCATACCCCTGCTTGCCTGTGAAAATAAATCCATCAAATATGTAAATAAGGCCACATGATGTTCTAGGAGAGGAGAGTGGAGAGGAAAAGAAGGAAAAGAAAGGAAGGGGAAGGGTTGGGGAGAGGGAAGGTTGTTTACTTTTTAAAAATCACTTTGTCTCTTAAAGAGCTCAAAGCATGCATTAGTTTTATATGAAGAAAATAATGTGGGGTGAGAGCAGTAGTACAGCAAGTAGGGCACTTGCTTTGCATTAGACCGACCCAGATTTGATCCCAGTACCCGAGCCTGCCAAAAGTGATCCTTGAACACAGATCCTGGAGTAAATAAGCTCTGAGCACTGTCAAATGTGCCCCACCCCCACAAAAAAGAAAGAAAAAGAAGAGATTTTTTTTTTAACTCACAAGTGCACACTTGACCCTGTGACCAGTGATACTAGAGGAAGCTTCCATTTACTGTTTTCAATGTTGAAAGCAAAGTATAGATCATTTAAGAAAAACAAAAATTTCAAGATGTGGTTGACTTGGTGTTTCATTACCCTGAGTACAGTTTTGAAGGTGAATGGCCCAAATATTAGTATTTAATTTCCATCAGACCAATTAAGTCACATGGGAAACTATACACATGTGTGTCTCATTTCTCCCTGCCACAGTCTGGGGAAATTGATTCTTATTTTTTTCTTTTTCTTGAAACGGCCCAAAGAAGATGGCATTACCATTTTTTGATTTGAAAAATGACTTTTCTTTAGCTACTCTCTTACTGGGAACCAGGTAACATTTTTTTAAAGAGAGACAACAGCAATGCTCCTTTCCAATTCTTGTGGTTATAAGTTGGAATTAAAAGGAAATAAATGGCAACCATGTCAAACAAGAAGTCTTCGATTACAGGGAAATAGGGGTGGAAAGGCAGAAAGAATCAGAGCTCCAAGATGGTCTGTTCAGGACGCCAGTCCTGGCCTGAGCATTTGGAAAATTTGTTGGAGGGGAAGCAAGGACTTGTGAGGATCCTGGGTTTAACAAAGTAGAGTAGGGTGGTGAACAGAGAGATAATGGAGCCATGCAGAAATGAGCCGAAAAGATGAAGCAAAAATGATCTCTGTGATTTTTGTTGTGAAGGAATGATCTAAATGTGTCCTGAGTGATGCCTGAAAGCCACTGTGACCAGTAGGAGTAACCTCAATAAGGGAGAAGAGGAGGATTGTCCAGTGGAGGCAAAGGCAGATGCAAATGCCTAGCACAGAGAATTTGAGGCACAGAAAGATCGGTTTGAAGGGCAAGGGGCTGGCAGAAAGTATACCATGAGCCTGGGAAGGCAGGATAGCTCTTTGGAGGTGCCCAGCAAAAAATGCTGAGCAAGCAGTGTCTCTCTCAGGAATTCACGGGATTTGGGAAGAGAAAAGCTGTCAAGCCTTGTGAGGCAAGGAAGTCGTTAGAGCCTCAGGTGTAATGACAATAACAGAGATGTGACTTATAGCAGGAGCTGCACTTCAGCATTCCCTGGGAGCATCCCAGAATCTGTCTTTTCTCAGGTGCCTTTTGTGACCCCTTTCCCAGGTACAGCCATGTAGGACCAAGCCTGGCCTGGAGAGAGAGAAGAAGAGGTAGAGAAGGATCTTGCACATTGTACATGGAAGGCATTGCCAGGAGACCCATGGGCAATCAAGAGAATGAAGTGTCAAAAAAGTCCAAAGGACCAGTATGACAATAATAGTTGGAAATGATCATGCTGGATATGAACAGAGTATTGAAAATAGGTAGAGGGATGTACATGATAAGCTTTCAGAGTATCTGTATTGCAAACCACAATGCCCAAGAGAAGAGAGGAGGGAAAGAGGGAAGGAGGGAAAGTGAGAGAGTGAGAGAGAGAAAGAAGAGAGAGAAGAAAGGTGCTTGCCATAAAGGCAGGCTATAAGGTGGAAGGAGAGAAATTGGAGGCATTGGTGCTGGGAAATGTACACTGGTGGAGGGATGGATGGTGCAACACTGTATGACTGAAACCGAATCATGAACAGCTTTGTAATAGGTTCTCTCAAGTTTATTCAATTAAAAAAAATTAAATCCAAAGAAAGTCTTCTGCAGTGCCAAAGGATGCTGGAGTTAAGCAAGGTAAAGTCTGGAAATGCTCAGGGGCTAATGACAGCAAGGTCAGGGCATCCTTCACAAGAACTTATTGGTGTCAGGAGAAATCAGAAGCCAGAAGCCAGTTCACACCACAGGTGGAGATATGGAGAGGTCTGTGTGGGACTGAAAATTAGTAGGTTGAAGAGCTTAGATAGGAGAAAAATTTGGTTTTGTAATTGCCAGCCACCACTTTGATATTACAGCAGCATCCATTTCCTGAGATGCTGGGGGAGATTTCAGTCCCAGTTTCCAAGCATAGCCGTCATTGGATTTTGAGAGGAGGAATGGCATCTCTGTCCTGCAGGAGGGAAGGAAGGTGGGGAAATGGTGCAGGGAGAGAAACATGTTCCTGTGCTAGTCTTGTCTTGCCTGTGGAATCAGCTCGGAGGTTCCTGATAAACCCAGGTCCCATATTCGGCTTCAGAAGTTCCATTTTTCATCAGGACATTCTCATCTATGGATTACTCTCCTTGCATAGTAATTAATGTTCTTGGCTGGCTTTTCTTCCCAAAGGCCTTACTTGTAGAGTCACTGCTAATGCTTTAATTCCCATAAACAAGAAGTCTTCCTAACTGACTCATTGAGGACAGGTCCCTGATGTTAAAATGCAGCTATTTATCCAGCAAGGTTTGCCTGGTGCCCACTCTGTACCAACTGTTTCACTCAACTGCTTCAGATACAAAACAAGAAATAGGACAAATTCAAAAACTTCTTCCTCTTGTCCCAAGAGACTGGTTAACTAGATAGATGGCCAATGGTGTGATACCTATAATGATTACAAAGCCAGAGCACTGCATCCCTTCTTTAAACCCTTGCATTTTGCTTTTCTTGTTTCCAAGGTACTGTTGCAATGTTGGCTTTAGAACTGGTTGCACTATGAGTCACTATAATTTCTAAGCACACACAATGTCTCAGGGTAGTTCGAGGCAAGCACCCCAAAGCCTTTACTGCCAATGGCTATTGGAAAAAAACACTATCACATTACATCCCTCTAAAAATGAAGAAAGCATCCTTATTCATGCAATGAGAACATAATTTGGTAGAAGGACTCTTAAAGGTCATCTTTTCCAGTCTCCTGTCTAAAAGCTAGGCTCTTTAGGCTTTAAAAGGATGGGGGCTGGGGACAGAGGATGGGGCCAAAGGATCAGTATCAGAGGTCTGGGGATGGGAAGGAACTGCAACAGGGAGTACAAGGCAGGGGGAGCACTCTTACTGAGAAGACTTCACATACACATACAGTATACAGAGAGCACATACCTACTGCATATGTACACACACATAGTGGTTTCTTCCATTCCTTTACCTTCCATAGCCCAGCTGGTAGTGGACTCAACAGAAATTGAGCAGAACAAATAAAATTAATTTTTAATTAATAAAATTAACAAATTGTTAATTTTATTAATGTAAAATTAACAATTCCCTGCATTGTATGCTTTGCACACCATGAACACTGAATATTAATCAGTGATTGAAAATAGCAACCTTAAATGACCTCCTTGCCAATTGTGTGATCAGGACATAAAAGAGCTTCTTCGGGCCCTCTTTCTTCCCTTAGAATACTTATGAAAGAATGCTTTCTGTTTCTTCTTGCAAGAAGATGTGCTTATAAAATGAACTTGATCCTCTGTACCATGGATCATTCTAGAATAACTAAAATGGAATTATGCTCGTACCATGCTGGGGAGATCTTCTAAAGCTACAGAGACTTGATGTTTCCCACACAGTGGTTAGAGCTACCAAAAGTGTATGGGGTGATTATACTCCTCTGATGGGTGGGAGTGGCCTGGCATATGTGTGTGACTTCAGGCTCACACTGCCACGGGGGCATAGAGGAAGAGTAAGTACCAGCAGGAAGGGTGAAGATTAGCTGATTGTCAGAAAACCCCAAGTTGGTAAGCCAGAATGAGTAATACCAATATGATAAGGTGGTTGTGGGGCATGGACCCTGAACCAAGACACTCAGAGAAATGAGACTTGGAAACTATGGTTCAAAAAAAAAGCAGAAAAGAATCCGATTGATGAGTGAACTGGGAAACTTTTGACCAAGGGGACTTTACCCAGTCTTGGCTTCCTAATGCTTCTTAGCATTTGGCACATGCAGAATAGGCCCAACCCACATCCACTGAAAAGAACGCAGAAGACAGGTGAGAAAGGAATTTTCAGAAGGTGCAGCCCCCAAAGGAATGGACTGATGTTCAGGAACTGTGGAAATTGCTGGGCTATGCTCTGTAGGAGAGAGCTTGGGGTGTGGCTGCCACCAAGACACAGCACAGTGGATTCTCTGTAAGCAGAGATGTGACCCTGACCATTGATGCTACTCTAGAACTCAGTTTTGGACTTGGTTGCATGTGTTCACCACATTCTCTTTGCTCTCAATACTCTTATTACTGACCCACTTGATGAACTTACATTGAACAGTCTTCAGATTTAGCAATGATCAGCTGACATACCAGAAATTTCTAGTGTGAATAAATAAAGTTATGCTCTGATTCCCTCTTTTTTTAACTTGTCCATTAAAAACAAACCGAATACACATATCCTAAAATTTAAGGCCTCTCTTGGATGTATACGACATGACCAGTGAACTCTCTGGTTTGAATAGATGTTCAATCTATTTCTTTGACTGTCCTCATTAATAGAAAATTGGATAAATGCTAAAACCAAAGTCATTGTTTTAGGAAGGTACCTGATAGAGCTAAGTGCCCCAAAGCTGCTGACCACATGGGTGTCCTTAGATGAGCATTTTATATATGCTTTGTTTGGAAGACCTTCCCAGGAAGGAGAAATGTATATTTTTTCTCTAGACTAATGACCAATAATAATTATGCATTGTGACAAAGAATCACAGCATCCTAACTTGGCTTTCTTTCTTTCATTGAATTATAGATTCAAACAGGTTTTTCCACTGAAATCTTGCTTCTGATTTCAGATATTTTCTTACCATCTTCTCAGTCCAAACTGGAATGCCTTTTCATTCAGGGACATGCTCATCTCGGGCACCTGAAGTCAGGCCCACTCCAGGGAACTGTGCAGACAGCTCGCCTTGAACTCACTGTCAGGAATCTCTCAGCTGCCAGGTAAGAGAGATATTCTCTATGGGGAACCCAGACAGCATATCCCTTCCTCTCAGCTATCTGACAGTTTTGCTCCATTTCAACCAAACAAGTCATTGCAGTGTGCTTGGGTTGGGTGCTTTCAGGAAAGTCAGGTATCATGGTAACCCTGCCCACCTTGTTTATCCCAGAAGAACAACTTTTATTTGTACAGCATATTATGTTCATTCCTAGAAGTATAGAGGATACAGTTTATGGTATCTGTTGGATTTCTGAATATAACAAAAATTCTCTAGGAGAATGAAGATGGCTGTGTTTACTAATAAGGCAATACTGATACACATTACACATTCAGTATCTTCTGTAAGGAAATACACCAGTGACCTCTTTTAGGGAAGGGGAGGGTGTATGTTTGATGAAAATGTTTAGTTGAGAACAATTTAGTGAATTGTGCGTAAGAGAACAATTTGGCAAATGAACCTCTTTGTGACATCCCACTCAGATCAAGTACCCCATTTTACTCCCCTTCCAGTCCTCTCCTTGCCTCTGAGAATAGGATTTATCGCTTATAGTCATTTTTCTTTATAGTTTTAAACCTAGGGTATTCCATAGCAATATATTTTTAAAAGAGAATTTTTAAATTCTCTCACATAGATGTATGTGCACATAGCTTATATGTGTGTGGAATCACTATATATGTAGAATCATTCTATATATGTAGAATCAAAATTATATAAAATTTTGTGTCCATTTCTTTGGTCAAATATTATGTAAGCTTCACTCATATTTCTGAATTTACCTGTAGTTTGTTCATTTCATCTCTGTTTGTTATCTCAATACATGGTCAGACCACAATTTATTAACCAGGATCTTATTTAGTATTTAGTATATCTGTGAGTGACTTATTGAGAATAATTATGTTTTTAACATTGTGGACTGGAGAAATAGCACAGCAGGTAGGGCATTTGCCTTACACATGGCTGACCCGGGTTTGATTTCTCCATCCATTCGGAGAGCCGGGCAAGCTACTGAGAATATCCCGCCCTCACGGCAGAGTCTGGCAAGCTACCTGTGGTGTATTCGATATACCAAAAACAGTAACAAGTCTCACAATGGAGACATTACTGATGCCTGCTCAAGCAAATCAATGAACAATGGGAAGACAGTGCTACAGTGCTATAGTGCATATATTGTAGTTTCTCCAGAATATTCACTTTATAACTTCAGAATTAAAATATATGACTTTTATATGCATGTTATGTATGTAAGTTTTATTTATATATAATTTTCAGATTATAAATATAAGCATTTCTAAAGTACTGCTTGCAGAATATTTGCAGTAGCATGTTTTTTGGGAGGATGTTACTTACTGTGTTGGTGTTACACTTATAAAAACTCTGGGGTGTTGAGAAAATACAGTGGGTAGGATGTTTGCCTTACATTTGGCCAGCTCTGTTTTGAATTCTCAGAACAAATGATCTGCTGAGCACTACCAAGAGTGAACCCTGGGCACAGAGTCAGGAGATGGGTTTTTGTTTTCTAGGGGGGGCACAGAAGGGTGGAGAGAGGGGCAACACAGTAGGGACATACTCAATGGTGCCCAAGACTTATTCTTGGCTCTCTGCTAAGGGATCATTTCTGGGTTGACTGTGCAAATGAAGTGCATTACCTATTGTACTATCTTTCCAGCCCCTAGATATGTTTTTACCAAAAACAAAAAAAAAACTTCCATAGCTTTTTTTTTTTTTAAAAAGAAAGTTTACATAGAAAACTGTCTGAATTGGGATCAGGAGAGCATGGGATAACTGACTCGGTCTCTCAGACTTGTTCATCCCTCAGCAAAGGGAGGTAGAAATGACGAGATACATGGTTGATTAAATAAATTTGATGTGGTGTCTTTAGCAAACTACTAAAGGGAGTTCACAGAACCACAAAGTAACTCACAGAGAGTAACATGACCCAGCCTCTGGGTCTGTGGGCGTGTTGTTATTTAATATGCCAGAATCTATGTAAAAAATCTAGGGTTCCCAGTATTAGTATTTGACAGAGGCATTTGCTCTAGTGTTTTGAGGCATCTTGGTCTAGTATGCCATCTATTTGTTCCTGCTTACCTCCATGTCCTTTGCGTAAACTTCATGTGTATTTAGAGAAAGGACTCTGAAGACAGATTGAGGTCAAGTTCAATCTTGATCTGGGAAACCTTGTGCAAATTACTTCACCCTCCAAGTTTTAGAGGTTCCTTGTCTCTGAAAAATGCCTAAGACCAATCTTTACTATCTGTAGAGTATTTAAGGATCAAAAAGTAAAATACTCATCACTCAATAAATAAAAGCAGGGATCAAATCATTTTAATTCACAGTCTGCTCTTCATAGAGCTTTTCATTATCTTCAATGATACTCATATCTGTGTCACTACGCAAAGTCCCAAGGTGTCTTATCTATTCTTTCCATAGAGGAGACATGCATCTCCTCTACCTCAACTTCTTGGCTTCTGGTTGGCCTTTGTTATCACAGAGTCTCTCACTTCTGGAACATCTGCCTTGAGACTCATGATATTTCCTTCCAATTTTTGAACAGTGCTATTTGAAAGGGTGGCTCTAGCACTCTAACAGAAAAAAGCACAAACTGTCAATCTTTAAAAAAATTTTTTGTTTATTTTAATGTAGACAAAAGCCACAACACTTTTTTTATTTTTTTTGCTTTTTTTTTTGGGTCACACCCAGCGATGCTCAGGGGTTACTCCTGGCTTTGTACTCAGGAATTACTCCTGGCGGTGCTTGGGGGACCGTATGGGATGCCGGGGATCGAACCTGGGTCGGCCACATGCAAGGCAAACACCCTACTCGCTGTGAAAAGCCACAACTCTTGATGCAATTATGTAGTTGAAATTGATTAGATGACAAAGTTCCAATATTAAAATCAGTATTTCTTAAAAATCAGTTTTTATGTGAAATTTTTACCTCTGATCATGGGGCTTTTAAATTCTTGTCTAAGAATTTATTAAGCTGTTTTGCTGCTAGTTGAGCCTTCTGTTACTGTTTTTTTGTTTGTTGAGGGCTTTTTTTTTGGCTTCTATGTTACTTTTCCATCTAATTTGTTGTGCTTCTACTGGAATTTTAGTATTGAGGAATTAGGAGGTGTCATGACGCCTTGTATGTGGCTGCATAGACCAGAGACTTCACCATCTATACTCTGGACCAGTGAGTTGGCATGGTGGTGGATATGGGAGGTGAATGGTTGGGTGTGGCTTCCAGGGCTCTGCAAGTATGGGGTGGGTGTGGGAGGCTACCCACCTCCATTCAAGAAGACACCAGAGTTCTCAGCCTAGGCACCAGGGTACCTGAAATTATTCAGTCTGGCATCTTTGCAGAAAATATTTATGCAGTAGAAGTTGAGCCCTTGGTGTGGCTGCAGTGGTGGGGTGTGGGTACAACTGCTGGGGCATCAACAGGGTGGGTACTCTGCCTGCCCACCTTCCAAGGGTACCCCAGAGTTTTTAGTCAAGGGGACCAGTGTGTCCATAAATTTGGGTCGCTTGGCATGTATCTCCTTAGAGATTTGGTCAGCAGTTGGTAGAGCAGGGCTGGTAGGTGAGTCAACATGGTGGCAGTTTAACAAATTCTCAGTCTTTGCACTGGAAAAGTGCATGGCTCAGTGTTTCTCTTATAGCCTGGTATGGGCATTTCTGATTAGAGGGTAGCTCCCATCCAGGCAGCATTTTGGGGAACCAGTTCCTTTTATCCTGTTGACACCAGCATCGACCCCATGTGATGTCCAAAATGGAGGGAGAAGGAGAGATAGCAGGATTCTGCAGGGGCAGTTGTATGTATCAGACAGTCCTAGCGTGAAAGCACACCACTTCTGTTCATAGTCCTGCCCTCCCCCTCTCCCTCCCACCCCCAGGTAGACATATAGTCATGAGAAAGAAAGAGAAAGGAACCTGTGGTTTAGAAGGAAGAAGATTCAGGCTTGGTAAAGAACTAGCCAGTCCCAGCCATTCTCTTAGTTTATCCCCGATAATCTTCTCTTTTCAGCCAGCATTAAGATTTCTAATCCTTTAATCTGAGCCTCCTTCAGATAGCATCCTCCTGGATCCTCTCTGATCCAGCCTACTCCCAGCACACGGCCCTTGAACCCTTAGAGCCAGCCACTCTCTTATTCCCTTTCCATTTTCTGATGCTGAATTTGAAAAGTTCCAAAGACAGATCAATCTTACTACTCTTCAGCTTGGCTTCTACTATGCGAAGGATCACAAAATCAAGTGGATTTCTCACCAGCATTTCCTATTTCCCAGCATCAGCTAGGCCCCCAGGATTACATCTACGTGTTTCTAATCAGCTGTCTCCCTCTCTCCCACGGTGCCTGAATTAGTCTCTAATCTCTCTAAATGGCTCTGATAGATCTTCTTTCTCAAAATGGTATATGTCTCTTCAAACATCCCAGAGAACATGGAAGCTGGCATCTCTTGCCCACAAAAAAACAGTTGCTTTTTTTTTTTTTATAACATGCCTGTCCCTAGACAGTGTGTTTCTTAATGGCTCAGTGACCAGACTTGTTTTCCCATTCCTCTCAAAGGACTTTTAGTTGGGGAGGTGGGTGAATCTTGATTCGATAAATCCATTCTCTGTCTTTGAATTCCTCCTTCACCAAGGGACCCTTAGCAGCTTACCTTCATTTAACATAGGCCACTATTTGAAGTTGTGTGTCTCAGTTTTATGCAGCCAAGCAATTAGGTAAAATATATTGATCCAGCATATGGAATTCGGCATCTCTGATTTGGTTTGTGCATTTTACTAGTTCCTGTCTCATTTAGAATTCTGTTCATCTTTCCTTGTTCATGTGTGCTCAGAATTCCTTCCCACTGAGCTTTACTATATTTGGTGAAATAATTAGCAAATTATATTATAATTCTACTTGGTGTGAAAATAATCTCCTCCTGAGTCTAGCTTTGTAATTGGCCTGCTGACACATTCTGGGATTTGACTCTCGATATAGAGCCTGGCAGGGGTTAGGGACATTGGTGCAATTAGGGAAAAGGAAAATTGACTCCCTACTAGACAGTTACAAAGCTTTTAGGAGGGGAAAATAGCCTCGTGCAGCAAGGAGAAGAGAGGACTCTTTTACAGAGCAAGAAAGGTTGGGTGAAGTTATGAACTCTTATGAAACATCCCTGAGTTGTGAGTCTGGGAGGCTGTTTCTGGTGAGATGAGCATTTGAAGCCATGGGCTGCATAAAGAAGACTGCCTTCCCTGCTGTGGGCACCCTGGTCCTGTCCACTTTAGGTCTGGAGAGAACAACAGGACTCACTCAGTATGGGGGAGCTCATTCGCTCATCTAACTCTGAGCCAGAATTTAAGTTTGTTTTTTTTTCTGTCTAGACTTGGGCTGAATCTTATGCCATAGGTTCTTCTAATTTTCAGGCCTTTTGATGTGAACTTAGACCATTGACTCTTCTAGGGCCCCCGGTCTTCTTAACTGTGTAAATTCCTCATAGTATTCTATTCTTCATAATCTCTTCTTCTTCTTTCCTTCTCACCATCTTTACACACACACACACACACACACACACACACACACACACACACACACAAACACACACACACACCTGAAGAAACCAAGTTCACACCCCGTCCCACTAGGCTCCATCCTTTCTGCCACAAGTCAGCTGCAACTCTGAATTTCAGCATTCTTCAGGATCAAACTAGGTGTCCCTAGTTTTACAAGCAGGCTTAGGCAATTTCTGATTGCATTTCCATGCCTGCCTGGAAACTTAAGCTCTGTATTCTCCTTCTTAAAGTCATCCAGCTCCAGCAGAAGCATCAACCCAAGCTGTTCAAGGTTGTATGGTAGCTACTGCAGAGTGCCCCCAGCCCTCATCTTTAATGCGCTCTTCCTTCCTGCTGGCCGCCAAGAAAAGAATCACTTAATTAACCCCTTGCCCCCTCTGCCATGGTCTACTCAAATCCACCTCCTGTGCACCTGGTACACTTCCATTAGCCCCAAACAGGATAGGCAACCGATTCTATCTGCCCTTGTTTCTTTATTCTATGTACAGCCTCCCCTGGTGCCAGTTTCTGGGTAAGTCCGATTCCAGTGGCTGCCAGTGAAAGACCAGTGAAAGAGAACCCTCGCCCACCTTGCTTTGGATAACCAAGGAATCGCAGACAGGGTGGCTTCAGGGTTGCTTTCGTCAGAGATTTGATCACACCCCTAAAGACCGGCCGCGCTTTTCTGCTTCACCCCTAGGCCAGCTAGAACTATCAGCTTTATCCTTGGGGGAGTTCTCTTTGAAGGTCAAAAGCTGAAGGCTGCAGTTCCGGAGAGCATGTCCAGGGTCTGGATGTTGCAAAGTCCAACACAAGAAAAGGGGCCTTGCTTTTTTTGTTTTCCTATATCCCCCAAAGCAAAGAAAACCTCCTGGAGTGCCCCTATTGGCCAGGGCCGGGTCACGTGCCTCAAGTCAGGCTGCCACTGGCAGCAGGTAGGACTAGGTTCAGGAAGGTGGTCGGTGGTGAGTAAAGCGGTTGTTTTGAGGGGATGAAGGACTCATCACCTCCCATGAGAAACAGCACCCCACGCTCTAAAGTGAGATAAAGCAGGAGATTTCTCTGTGAGGAATATCAGGCCTCAGTGTTGCCTGTGGCGTGGAAGATACTCTCAGGTGGTCGGGAATCCCTGTCACCCAGACCCAAGAGAACGTGGCTGTTTACTCCTGCAGGGACCTGCTCCTCCTCCAAAGACCTGTCCAGGAGGCCTAGTTCCTCTGAGGGGAGCCTGGTACTATATCTACTCCCCGATGCTGAGAACGCTGCCTAAGGAAGAAAGAGGAGCCGTAACTGCCAGCAGCGAGCGCCTGGTCCCCCTGACAAACATCTTGACCAGTGTTCCTTTGCCATATAAGTCTGTCGTCCCTTTTCTTTGATCCGCTCTCATGTGGACTCAGCAGGGGCCAGGGTTGACCAGGAAGCGAAGTCTCTCGTATGACCTCACCACCTCTCCCCCAATGGACACCTTAGCATGTTGGTCCTGGTGTGCAGCTCGCCACATCCTCATTGGAAGTTATTTGAATCTTCTGTCCCGTGTGGGTATCGGGGAGGTGAGGACCATTTGCCCACAGGGTTTTCCCTGGGTCTCAGTGGCTGCCACCAGCCCTACCTTCATGCTCAGCTGAGACCCTACATTGCTTTGGGCTCAGCACCAGCGCACACCCCTGTAGAGCAAAGCTGGGACTAGGCGAGGGGTCGAGCCGCCGGGAACCTGCCAGCTGGCTGCCCTCTCCTCCCCCAGTCTGACCTTCACATTCCCGGCGGCCTCTCCGCATGGCACTTGGCCCTCATCGTGGCCCTCAGTCCTCACAGCTGTTCTTAGAGGTGGTCCAGGAGTGTCCTTCTCTGCAAGTGGGAGGACAAGCTTGGGGCAGGTCATATATCTCCCGATCAGTGTCAGCCCCTGGTGAGCACCCAGACTCATGGGCCCTGGGGCTCTCCAGTACTCTGCCAATTAAATACTGGGCAGAACAACTGTCTGTGAAAGTTGCTGCTGCAATGATAGAACCTGACCTTACAGGGCTAGCAAAGGATGGGGGGGAAGAGGGGAGATATCTGTTTGGCTTTGAATCATGGGATAATGAGGAATAATAATTGGAATAACTTATTCCTTAAGGAACCGAGGAAGACTTGAGCAGAGATAATGCCTGTAGAAGCTGCTAGAAACCAGCGCCCCAGAGGCCCAGCCCTCTCCACTCCCACATCACCCCCACTCGGGGCCTTTTCTGGACATGTTCCCCTTTCTAGGGGGAGAGAAGGGGAAAGCAATTAAGTTTCTGAGCCACCACGCCTGAATTTCGAATCCCTTCAGTGTGAAGCCCTGGGAAGGAAATAATTAAATAGAGTCCAAGTCCTCACATTTGAAATGCTGATATCCAGCCAGCGCTTTTTTTCTCTTCTGTTTTCCAATATGTTTATGAACAGAATTAATCGTGAACACTTTCACCTTAGCAACCCGCTGAGCCGGAATTGGCAGGAAATGTTCTGTGCAGTGAGAAGCCACTCAGATATTCAAATTGAGCTCCACAGACCTAAAATAGCCCTTCTGAATGCATGGAATATTGGCTCCATGAAGAACACATTCTGTACGTTCTTGGGGCCCTCCTCCTGGCTACCCCAGAAAGGAGAAGTTGCACTGGAAGCAGAATTTATGAAAATGAGTTGTTTGTACCCTTGAAATTGTTGCTCTTTTTTTTTTTCAATGTTTGTGGAAAGGTCAAGATTCTCTGTTCAAACTGTGCTTGTGGCCTTGTTTTCTATTTTAAATCATCTGACCTCCTTGCATTGCTGAGAGCATTGCCCATTGCCTGGAGGAGTCCGTCATTGATATGGGACAGCTGGAAGGTCATTGGACTGGGCATTTATTTGCTGTGGAGGTTTAAGCCAGACAAAACCTGCTCTTCAGAGCCATTTCTAGCCTTGCTTCTTGACTGCCAGTTAGACATATCTACAAAACTCCAGAATTGATGTGTAGATGATCAGAAAGGGTAGAGGCCAAGAGAAGGGGAAAATGGCTTTTCTCGCATGATGTCCTTGACCTCTCTTTGGAAGCAGATCATGGCTCAAAATTCCCAGAGAGGCAACTGTGACTTAGAGAAAGGAAATGGTTTGCAAGAGGACAAAAAGCTAGACATGGGGCAGAATGTGGCTCACATTTCCACATTCCTACCACTAGGGACAGCTGCCAGTAAGATCATGTATAGTTGGAAAGTGCTGATTGATCCTTTTCTGGATGGCAAAAAATGCAAGCAACCCTGCGGGCACTGAACCAGTTTCTGCCCCAGAGCCTGAGATTTCAGCACAAATCAGTGGGCCCCAGGTGTGAGTCCTGGAACATGCAGACCAGACCCCCTCATCTGCTCTCTGAATTTGAGGAGCAGCTCTTTGCTAAGATCAGGTCATTCTGTCCCTGTCTGCAGCTTTCTGACATTGTCATCTTCCCCTTTCAAGACTCAGCTTCCTTGGAGTGATAGCATAGTGGATAGGGCTTTTGCCTTGCATGCAGCTGACCCGGGTTCAATTGCCAACATCCCATATGGTCCCCCGACCACTGCCAGAAGTAATTCCAGAGTGTGGAGCCAGAAGTAACCCCTGTGCATCGCTGGGTGTGACCCCCCCCCCCAAAATAGAAAAAGACTCAGCTTCTTGAACACCTCAGGGATGACATTCTTCTTAGAACAGCAGGAACAAGCCCAGATTTGGAAGCCTTCTCAGTCCCACCAAATCCTCACCCTCACCTCAACAAGGTCAACCAAGGTGAAGAAATGACATCAGACCTAACATCTCATATCTCTATTTCATGCCTCCATATTGCAGCTCCAGCCTGGCCCCACTCCAGCCCCCTCACCCTCAATCCCTCCCACTCCACACTCACCTTCTCCTGATTCCCTCCGTGTGCTCCGCTCACCTCCGGGGGAGACACTTTATATCACTCCCTGGGCCTAGACCTTTCCACCGTTTCCCAGGAGAGAAGGTTTCTTGTCCATCACTTCTGACTTCAATTCTTCCTCCAGCCAGACTTTCATGGCCACATGAGGAAGTTCCATGACCCACAGACCCATCTGGCACCTAGTTATTTGTTCTACTTTCCTTCTGCCCATGCCCCCGCCACCTTTGGCTCCTTTGTTTGGCTGTTTTCTGAAGGTCCACATGGAATGTGAGTTTCCAAGTCAGTAGGGCCTTATTACTGACTCCTCCAGTACAGAACGGAGCCTGGCTTGATAGCTAACAAATAGTGAGGAAAGGAGAAGAGGAAGGAGAGGCATAGGGGAACTGGAAGCCTGTGGTGGTGGAGGAAGATGGGACCTTTATGCTTTAGCATGTGAAAGTGTCAGAAAAGCATTAATAAATAGGTGCTCTGATCTACAGACAGAAATCACCAGTGTTTACTGAACATTCTAAGCAGTAAGGTTGTAAACAGAAATGAACGAAAAGTCAAAGCAAAGGAGCGGGGAGAGGACAGAATCAGGCAGTACTTTGCAGAGGAAAGATCTGAGCTCAAATCCCTAGGCTCTTTGCCAGAGCACAGGGACACAGATTTGAAGAAATCTTTGCACCAAAGGGGACTGGGAGAGTGTTGCCTTAGAGTAATGGACTCCAGACTTGCTTTTCCTTAACACACTAACCACCTAAAAGAAAATGGGAACAAATGAGGACAGGAAGCCAGGATCAAACTTTCCCTACAAGCAGAAAGGTGAGAAGGGAAGTGATTTAATCCCCCAGCTCTTGCAGGTCAGGGCAAAGGTCACACCTCTCAGAGGGCATCCCTCTCCTCAGGGGTCCTGGTGCTTCATAGCCTCCTTTTGCCATGAGTCACAGTGCCATACTCTATTCTGTCCTCACCTTGCCCACTTTTGAAAGTTATCCCCAGTTTCAAGTCTTCTTTATGACCCACTGGGCCGGCCATTTGTGTCACAATTGGACTTCGACTTGCACATAGGATCCCCAGTGAAACCAGACACAGTCTGGCCAGCTTGCTCTTCTGTGACCCTAGAAAGACCACTTAGTGGGGATGAGTTCCTCAAGAGACAGGAACAGCCCACTCACAGATAGGCGCTCTCATAGGTATTTCCTTGTTGCAAAGCAGGACTAGAGCTCGTCATGCTTCCTCTCCTTCCTCTCCCTTCCTACCCATGGCTTCT
Source organism: Sorex araneus (assembly GCF_027595985.1). Taxonomy (NCBI): domain Eukaryota; kingdom Metazoa; phylum Chordata; class Mammalia; order Eulipotyphla; family Soricidae; genus Sorex; species Sorex araneus. The sequence goes on along the minus strand of NC_073304.1, from coordinate 164,503,038 downwards.
CCAGGAGAGGGCAGGAGAATAATTTTCATCCAGGAAAAGGCTGGCACTTCACAGACACTGTCCTTGAGACTCAAGTCATTCAGGAAGTTCATTATCAACAGATGTTTTTGTTATTCCTATAATGGTGTGTGTGTGTGTGTGTGTGTGTGTGTGAAGTTTTATACAAAGTATAATTTGCTAGGACATGGTATAATCAAATTATATAAATATTTTTCATCTAGTATTCATTTTATTTTAGTTACAAACACTTATTTGAATTAAAATCTAAGAAGCCATTGAACACTGAATGCCAGCTCACAGTTCATATCTGAGTGTCACTCTCTGGTTTGCAAATAACCATCCTCAGTTTCACGTCGTGTCTTCCTTTAAGGTTACATGTAATCACCAGTGTCCATAACCATCCTCTTTAATATAACCTGATACTTTGGGGGACAGACACACCAAAATTTGCACAAATTTACTGAATGACACAGTAAAGAGCATCCTGACTTGGCATCAGACAGCAATAATCAAACCCTTACTCTCTCAGCTGCTGCTTACAGGACTTCCTTGAAAATCGCTGCATCTCAACTCTCCTCTGTCACTGTCACTGTCACTGTCATCCCGTTGCTCTTTGATTTGACCAAGCTGGCGCCACTATTGTCTCCATTGTGAGACTTGTTGTTACTGTTTTTGGCATATCGAATATGCCACGGGTTGCTTGCCAGGCTCTGCCTTGCGGGCAGGATACTCTGGTAGCTTGAGGGACTCTCTGAGAGGAGCAGATGAATCGAACCCCTGTCAGCCGCATGCAAAGCAAACGCCCTACCTGCTGTGCTATCACTCCAGCCCAAATGGAAATTATGATAGCACATGCCCTAGGGAGATGGCAAAGACTGGCTGAGATTATGATCTTGAAAATTTTTCTGAACTCTCCATATGCTTGCTCTGGTGTGGTATATTCCCACTTCATCTAGCTCACTTCATACTTTCATATTCTAATTTCTTTATTGTTTATCTCTCTGAAATGACATACTTCTAATCCTTGTTTCCTGCTTTTCTCCCCAAGTTGGACTTCACCAATGTGTTACAACTTTAAACTTCACTGACTTTCTCACCCCTGAAACTCTAGAGCCTTGAATTGCCACTAAAGCAATTGGTACATAGTAGCTTCAAGAAACAACTGTTCACTAGTTGTGAGCCTTCAATATGTCTTGATTACAAAGTGGGTAAAAGATTCTATTTCTTTAGACTACTACTGCAGTCATGCAATTTCCACCCCCCAGAACAGTAAATAAGCATTTGTGGACCCATGAAAGATCTGTGGGCAATTCTTAAAGCTTTCATTTATACTAGGACAAGCTGGCATCTGAAAAAGGCAACACAATCTGGGAACACAGGAAATAACTGGGGAGGAGTTAGAGGCCTGGATTCTAGTCTCCTTCCAGCATGCACAGAACCATAGGTAAACTGCTTGTCCACATCAACTGAAGAACAGGGATTGGTGGATAAAGAAAGTACATCATATGAATGTGCATGCATGCACACATACACACACAAACACAAACACACACAATGGAATACTACTCAACTCTGAGAAAGATCTTGCCTTTTACTACTACTTGGCTAAAATAAAGGGGATATGTTAAGGGAAATCAGTCAAAGAATGTAGATTATATTACCCCTGTGTTGGTATATAGAGAAGCAAACAAAAGGAGTGGATAATAGCCAAGGAAAACAAACCCTTGGGATTTGATAACAGAACTGAGGCTATAAAAAATGGAGTAAGTTGATGGGGTAGGGAATTAGGAATGAGATGGGCAGGACAGTGCTGGTTGGTGTTTGATAGCAATGGAATTGCAGTAACTTGGTACAACAAAAATATCAATGTTAATGCTATTATAGACCATGTTACCTCTATGATAAAAATTTGTTTTCAAGAACGGGGGTTGAAAATGTTCTAAACATAGATTTTTATTCAATTCTATGAAGATGTCAAAAACTATTTAATGGTATATTTTGCATGATGAATTCTATGATGTGTGAATTACATTTCAATAATGGTTGTTCTTTTAAAAAGAACAAAAAGAACCAATTCAACTTATATATTGAACTACTTTTCAGGGTGGTACATTTATTATTAGCAAAGGAAGCAATTTACTCTGAGATTATTCATTGGATCAGAATAACATATAAAGGCAAGTTATTATTAAAAGGATAAACATATAAAAGAAGCTAAACAGGAAGCCCTCCAAGTGGTTCTAGTCCAAACCTTTAATTTTCACAAATGACTCCAGTGATTTGCTCCAGGTTGCACTGCGGGCAAGGAAAGAGTCTTCTCTTGAGCGCAGATGCCTGGGTATATGGCCCTCCTCCTATACCAGTGGCCATGGACAGTGGTGAAACTTGGAAAAGTCATTCTGAGTACAAAAACAGAGTAAATCCAAGAAATTGTCATTCAATAGAACAATAATTTTCATTAATTGTTAAAGGCAAATGAGACATGTTGTAATGATCTGCACGCTGACAAACACACACCTGCCTGAATCTCTGGGCAGCGCCGGTTGATTCACTCTTCACCAGTTGTCACGGTTTTCACCCCCCACACCATGATGCCCCCCACCATGACACCATGATGAGATGGTCAACCATCTAGAGGGAGGCAAGTTGTCAAAAATCAGATGGGCCAGATACATAATGTGATTTGGAGATGACCGCTGGACTAGAGCTATTGCCAACTGGATTCCACAGGACATCAAAAGAATGCTTGGCCACCCACCTACGAGATGGTTGGACTTCTTCGTCAAGACCCTGAATGTATGGTTTGATGTTCTTCATGTTCCTGGAGCGAATAAATGCCATTGGGCTACAGGGATGAATGGAGATGTTACTGGAGCCCGCTCAAGCAAATTGATGAGCAACAGGATGACAAGTGATACAAGTGAACTGTTAGAGGGGTTTTAATAGCACATATAGAAAAACAACAGTTTGTTCTGTGAAGTCAGTATCAGTTATCAATAATGAATCCCTTTAACCCACTCTATTTGTTTTATGAAAAGATTTCAAGATACTGGTGGGGGCTGGGGGTGACTTCTGTGTTAATGTTTTTGTTGGTTGATATTGATGTGAAATATAATGTTTCTTGATTCAACTGGAGCTTTTGGCAAGCAATTCAAGTGCTACTTTCATGATAGTGAAGTTCAGCTTTTCTCCACTATCAAACCACTACATCCTATGAATGTTTGGATGTATCTAGTAGTCAGTGAGCAAGTTCTATCTTTGATTCTAATTTTTACTGTGAGTAGAATGCCAATATCCAGGCATGTTGGGTATCCACATATTTTTTTTGAAACACTACTTTGATTTTTTTCCATTTTATTAAAACACCATGCTTTACAAAATTGTTCATGAAGACTTGTTACAGGCTTTCAATATCTCAACACCACTCCCACCACAACTGTCTCCAGTTTCCCAACCACACCTCAGGCCTGCTCCCATATCAGGCCTACAGTAATTTATTTTATATCGCTTGTTACCACTAAGTGGCTAACAGAATGATCAGAAAATATTTCTGTAGAAGAAAATGTGTGAAAACTGTTGAATCTCACCATGGGGACATTAAGTCCTTGTCTGGGTGTTTTACTAAGTTGTTGTTGCAAGTTAAGACTTATTTTTTTTATTTTTATTTTTTTTGCAAGTTAAGACTTCTGCATTAATGTTTTTATTAGTCGAGATTGGTTAATTTCTCCATTCCATCCCATCCAATCTGATGTACTATTAGTGGGAAGCCACTGTTGTAGCATTTGGAGATTTCGAGAAAATCCAGAATACTTAACTAGACAGTCCAGCTGGAGCCATGACAGAATCTTTGGGGTGTGGAAGCAGCTACTCGTTTTGTTTCAATATCTGGCATTCCACATGGTCCCCTGAGCACTGCCAGGAGTGATTCTGAGCATAAAGCCAGGAGTAACCCCTTTTATCACTGGCTTTGACCCAATTTAAAAAAATGACTTTATAGGAAGGCTATCTTAGAAACCTATGTGGTGGGACCAAAAGTAACTCCGAAAACTCACATTAAAAAAAACTGTGTTGTTTACACTGAGCAAAAGACTGGGGAATTATAATAATTCTCTTTAAATACTTAGCCTGTTATGTAAAGATAAATCAATTTTAATCCGTAAGGTTCCAAGCAGAGAAGCAGGAAGAGTGAAGCAGAACTACAGTGAAGGGGAAGTGGGACAAAATCAAAGCAGCAAGAAGGGGTATTGCTGAAATCTCCCCACCTTCTGAGTAAAGCCACCCACATACTCGGAAACATATCCTGAGCTCAAAAGAGGTTGTCAAAGCAAAGTGCCTGAGTGGCATAGTTTTAGACTTCCAGAGACTTGATAGATAGATAGGTAGATAGATAGATAGATAGATAGATAGATAGATAGATAGATAGATAGATAGATAGATATAGACAGATAGATAGAGATACATATATATTCTAAACATACATATATATTTCCCCCTTCAGGGTACACCATAAATAATCTCTTTTTAAAAGTTATATTATGCATTGATTAAAAAAAATATGTAATTAAAAATATGTCCCTGGATCCGGGGAGGTAGCTGTAGAGCTGAGTGCATGCTTTGCATGCAGGAAGCCCAATTTGATTCCCAGCACCCCTTGGTTGCCTGAATACTGCTGGGAATCATTCCAAGAAACCAGCTGTGTTTCTACTACCCACAACTACCACAGAACCATCTACCCGACCCCTCAAAGAAGTCCTTGTGTGAAGAACACCTAGAAGAATTTCCTTTTAAACGAAATTCCAAGATCATCTTTGTCTGTTGCTGTTCATCCCCTAGAATCAGGGCATCTCTTGTGTCACTGAAATGTGTCACAAGACATACCACAACACACACAGACCATCCCTGTGCCTTCACTAGTTCTACTTGACTGGTTGTACTGCTAATACACTGTCATCACTGATGCTCTGCGTGGATAATGTCTAGGATAGGGATGCAATCATCCCTGAAAGACATCACTAAAATTTTCTCATCATTATTTTAAGAGTGCCTTCTTGATTGACACTAGACTGGCCACCCTACCTAATACCTCAGTCTGTCCTCCAGTTCCAATCCTGTCCCTGCCCCTTATACTGATCAACTTTTTCTTTATTTTTTTCATAGATTTTACCATTCTCCAGTATATTCTATAATTATTTTTATTATTTTTTTGTTCCCTGCTGACACTTTATCAATTCTAGGATTTTTATTTTAAAAAATTTACTGCTATTTTCCAAAGCCCCAGAGCCATGCCTGTTACTAAGTGCACACTGATAAAGTATCTGTTGACTGAGTGCAAATAGTGTTTTAGGAAAAGTGTTGAGTTATCTGAAAACATTGGCAACCTTGTGATCAGTCAAAAGTGTTGGCATGGCTGAAGCTGTGGAATATGGAAGTAAAGAATGTTTTGAATAAGAAATTTCTTCTCCAGTTACAAATAAATGTAAAACTTCACTGCTCTTACTCTTTTATTGTTTCTATGATTATAGTTGTTACATGTTGACAGTGGTAGTTGATAGTTCATAATCATTATGTTCACAATTACTTCATCTCACCATCACCATTGTGCCAAAAACCCTGTACAAATGACCCAGTATCATGTGGAATCCACCTCATTGTTTCCCCCAGCCTCCCCACCCCAATTTGTTAATCTCAGTTTTATAATCCTAGGCCAAGTATCCAAACTGTTTATTCCCTTGTTTTATTTCTATACACATCACACACAAGACAGGTAACTAGTGTTTGTCATTTTTCCTCTGACTTAATATTTCTTAAAATGATATTTTCCAGTTCTATCTAAATTGCAGTGAACTGGAAGATTGCATTTTTTTCTTCATAGCTGCATGGTATTCCATTGTGTAGGAAGATCACAACTATATCCATTCATCATCTATTAGATATTTGAACCATTTTCATTTTCTAATTGCTGTACTAAGGATTGCAGTGAATATAGGGGTGCGATATATTTTGAAATTAATATTTTATATAAACAAACTTTAGGATAAAGCATTCAAATAAATACCCATGCTTTAAAAAAGAAAACAAGCTAAAAGTAAAAGTTATTCCATGTGCCATAAATAAAGACATTGCTCAGAGCTGGAAAGTTAGAAACTGACATTGCTTCAGCTCTGGGTTGAGCAGTCCAGAATATGGGCCCTAGACGCTGAGACCTAGAGCTCTAATGCCTGGGAAGTAGTGGTCTGGGCCATAATATTTGAGATTACTTGAGCAGAAACTCCTAAATAAGGAATTCCCAAAGAGCTGCCTGGGCTGTGAAAGGGGCACGAATGAAACTTTGCCTATGAGTTTAGGGACCTCCAAGGAAGCTTTCTGCCCTTCCATATAAGGACAAGGATGGAGAAGTGTCATCCATGAGAATAAGAAACCCCAGCTCTGTGCCTCATGAATAGAAGCAGTTAAAACTTAGTTATCCCCTTTGTGCAAGAACTTTAAAAATGTCCACATAAAACCTGGTGGTGAATCTCGGCCAGTGAATCCCAAGTGTGACACAATAAGCTGACACATCGTGGATTTACAGCATTGTCTGCTGTTTAGCCTTGTGTGGGACTTCTACCAAGGCAACCAACTGTGCTGGACATGAGCTCACAGTAGGGAAAGATAGACTAGAGGCTAAAATAAACTACTAAAAAGAAAAATGATGAGAGCACAGTGAAGTAGATGACTACAGCAAAGGACCAAGTAGACCTGTTCAGCACCAAAGCATGGACACTTAAATTGGAACTTAAGGAAGTAGAAGGAAATAACTGTCTGGTCTCTAACCCCAAGATGAGGGCCAGAGAACAGACAATACCAGATTTTATGTAATATCCAAGACTTGATTCAATTGTTGCTGAGAAGCCCAGGGAGCTGTTTAAGCAAGGTACTGATACTGATACTGTATTTGTGGTTTAGAAAGAAAACACCGGCAACCTTGTGATCAGAGTGAGCCAGAGCCCTCAAGTCACAAAGACCAACCTAAAAGAAAAAAATTTCTATGCTCATTCAGTCTCACCGTTCAGTTATAGGCATGGGGATTCAAACTCACCTAGGGTGGGGGAGGAGTGCGTCAGCTCTCTGGATGAACAGGATCAGAGTATTGTATGCTTTATGAAGTGAAGGCTGATGAATAGCGTCTGTGATGTGATCAGAAAGCTGTCTCCACTCTGCAGCTCTGCTCTCTGCTGGTGGGTTCTCTCTGGGAGGTGGGGGATGTGGGGGTGTCTAGCAGAAAGTGCCCTCCAGCAGTCATCTTCGAATCACCAACCCAGCCCAGGTCCCAGAAGAGGGGCTAGGATGAGTCAACTCCCTGCACAGGCCAAGATGAGGGAAAGAGGGACCAGGCAGCATTTAGTGGCAGAGGTGAGAAGGGAAAGGTGTCCCAGATATGTCAACACCTGAACAGGTGACTACTCCAGAGCAGGGGTCATGACCAACATCCTTGGGGCTGCTGCACTGCATTTACCCCTCTTGCTGATGCCTGTCTGTGATGAGAGCTTTCAGCCCTTTCCACATCTTTCCAGAAGCTTTTTGAAGAGAGGTGGCTAGGGGACATGTTCATCAAGTCCTGGTGTGCTTCTCTCACTGGTGTGATGATGGTTTTCCTCTCCTATGAATGGGTATCCTGCCGTTCTGACATCTCTGTGTAGCCTTGGCTCTAGAGTCACAGCATGGAATCAGCCTGTGGTCTTCATCTCACGTGTTCCATGGTGGCCCCATTTCCCTGCTGTCCTGCTCGACTCTGTCCATCTATCTCTGATGTGTCATACTCCACTTGAGCCTGATAAGAGAGTTAAATATGCTGACAGTTTGTTCAGGCCAAGCACTCATTTCCTCTGGTTCAGGGGTGAAGGACCAGCTGAAGAAACATCCCTGACTTGGGAATCCTAGCACCCGAATGCCAGGCCCTGCCCTCTGGGGTAAAGCATCCCTCCTAAGAATAGTTAAAAAAAAAAAAGAAAGAAAAAAGCGACCCAAATTTTGATGACTCGTGCACATTCTGAATCATCCCAGAACTATGAAAAGAAAGATAGAAGAAGCACTTGCCAATTTAAAAATAACCACTATTGAAAAAAATTCTTTCTGATTGTCCTAGAAAAAAATTTAATTTACTGAATACATATTAATCAAATCACTGAAGAGTGAAAAAATCTTTTTTATCTTCTGCTTATTAAACCTTAATAACCAAAAAAAAACCCCAACCCCCGCTTTCATCTGCATCTTGACTGTAGCATTTAGCGCTGCCCGTGATCATTAGGGCACCCAGTAAGTATGTATTTATTGGAAAAAATGGAGGAAGAGAGGGAGGAGGGAAATAGTAAAGATATGCTACTATAATAATATGCAAAACACTTTCCTATAGCATGTAGAAAACATTTTACTCTAAGGTAGATCTTCCCCAAACTGTGAGTTGTTCTTTGTGAACTTTAGGGAAGAGAGGCGCTCTGCCAGTCTGGGTAGGAAATGTTTCTAGCTCTGCCTGATTCCACCCCAGTGACTCATTGTTTGTGCCACCATTACTAGCCTAAAGCGCAGGGGTTTCAAAATAAAAGACCCCCATTTCCCTTGTATGTGTGGCCCTTGGTTCAATCCCCCATGCCACCAAAAAATTTACAATAAAATCAGTAGTGGGTTCATTTTTGCCAGGTGCTGACCATGCCCTGTCCTTCTTCTTCATCTGGGTTGTATCTGTGACTGGGTGGCAGTAATGGCTCAGAGCGAGGCGTGAACTTGGATGCCAGACCCTTTGGTTAGGCTAGAATACCTGGGGCCACACTGAGTAGCCATGTGATTGGGGCAGTGTCCTGACTGTGCCTTTGCTTCCTCAGAGAAACCTCACTCTTTTCCAGCACATTCAAGTGTCCCCTACTTTTAAAATCTTTCTTTTGGTGTGGGGAAGGCCCCCACATATTTCCCTTTAAATATGTTGACATTCCTGGTGAGGGTTTTCTCCTGTGTTTCCTGAGAGAAGCCAGTTCACTGTTTTAACTGCAATTCAGATTTTCCAAAGCTCATGAGTGATTGTTCTTCAAAGATGCTGGGTTTCCCCCAGTGCTATCCTGGGACCAGCACTGTCCATGTGTGGTTGGAGACAGGTTTGTGGGGATGGGAAGATGGGACCCTCTGTTCTTGTTCTTGCCTTTCAGATTGCCAATGGCTGCCTCATCAGAGATCCAAATATGGCATCTTCTTGGCTTCACTGAGACCATAAACACCGTTTCTCCTCCACACCAGCCAGTACCCAGAATTAAAGAGGAATTCCTCCCATTCAATAATTACCTTCCACAAATGCTAGCCAAACAAACTTGGTTTCCTGTTTCTTCTCATCAGTTCTAGCCAGTGTAACGAAATACCCTGGACTGGGTGGTGTCGATGACAAACACCCCTTTTTCATGGTTTTGGAGGCAGGAAAGTTCAAGGTCAAGGTGCTGGCACAGTCAGTGGTGAGGATCTACCTTCTGGTGTGCAGATGACTCTTCTTTCTTTGTGTGTGTTTGTGGTGTGTGTGTGTGAGAGAGAGAGAGAGCGAGAGTGAGAGAGAAAGAGAGAGAGAGCAAAACACTTCGGAGTCTCCTGTTTGCACCAGGACACTCGTCTGGTCTGGGGACCCCATTCTTATGCTCCCATCTAAACCCATTTACCTCCTAAATGTTCTCTCACTGTGGGTGAGGGTTTCCTCATGAAGGGGCACAGACATTCGGTCCTCAACACTCCCCTGCCAGGAGCCACATCCCTGTCACTCTTCATTTGGGGGAATCTTCAGCAAAGGCCACTGCATCCCAGGGCGTTCTGAGAACTTAGAGAACAGGAAGCAACTCAGCTCACAGAGGAGGCCAGATGCATTAGGGTGTGGCTGGAGAAAGAGCAGGACAGCTTTGCATCAGGGCCCCGAGTGGGACCCAGCTTTCTCCCCTAGATTGGCCTTGCAGGAAAGATGCAAAACCCATTGTGGGGCCGATGGAAGTGCAAGAGTCAGGGGGATGGATTAGGTTTTATTTCTGGAAGCTGCTTCAGAACTTCTTTCAGTAGATAGACTCTTTCTGCTATCTCTAACCTTCACTGACACTGGGGCTGCCCGTTGGTACTCCTGGTTTTGTACACCCCTTCTTCCTCCTGGTGATGGAGTGCCATAGAGTGCTGGGACTTAGCCCAAGCCAAGCCACAGAAAGGAGTTTCCTGAGCAGGCAGAGCCCAGTTGCGGTGAAGCACAAAAGATTTTCAGTCAGAGACCCTAGTCCACTTACAAGTGATGTACCCTCAAAAATCACTTAACTCCTCTAATCCTGAGGTCCTTCCTCTAAAAATAGATCATTTCCACCACAGGAAAGGGGAGTGGAAATCACTTCCCTAAGCCTGAGGTTTGTCTAAAAGAGGTTCATTCCCACCAGGCAGAGTTGTTATGAGAATGAAATGACATGAGGTTTGTAAAGTTCATTGCAGAGCGGTGCAGGGCAAGTGATAATTTAGTGGCAGCTATTGTGATCATTAGATGAAATGCCAGTGTCACTACTGCGGCCTCTAATTGTTTGCTCATTCCTGTCTGAGTCGCACTGGAGCCACCGCGTTCTGTTTCTCAGGTGTTGTAGAAAACTGTTTCTTCTTTATTTGAGGCAGGCTCTTCCATATGAGCATGCTTCCCAGGGACAGCCTCTCACAGCTGGAAGGTGGCTGTCTTATTCTCCTGGGTCTCCTCCAGCGTGAACATTCCTGCATTCAGAGTCATCTTATTAGAATCAGTTTATGGCCACCCCAATCACAGTCACTCGGCCCAAAGAAATGATAGAAGATGCTAGCTCACTGTCATCGTCATAAGAAAGCAGAACTCTCTGAGGCGTCACACAGGCTGTTACCTCACTGATGCTAACTGGTGTATTAATGAAGGTTACTTATGAATCTAATAAGGTTACCTACTTATTGAGTACCTGATGCAGGGTCAGGCCCTGTGTTTAATGTATGAGGCTCAGGAATGAACCCAGAGCCATTTCTCTAGATGAAAATTGCCTCGTGACATTTCCCCACTTAAACATTCCCCATGGCTTAAATTGGTGTCTTGCTCAGTAAGACAAAACAAGATGCAAAATAGTATCTGCAGTAGTCTCTCTGGGCAGTTGCAAACAATGCAACACATTTTCTTCTCCAGTGAGAGATAAACAACTAAGAGAGGGAGGAGACGTTTGTAAATCCCCAGTGCCTTCCAATGTCCCAGTGCACTTAGATAAGAAGACAGGTCTTGTCCCAGCCTGTGGAGTCCCACACTGTCTTGCTCTATTTCTGCCTGCCTGCCTGCCACTCTGTGTGTGTGTGTGTGTGTGTGTGTGTGTGTGTGTGTGTGTGTGTGGTTTTTGGTCCATACCTGGCAAAGCTTAGGGCTTACTCCTGGCTCCACATTCAGGATCACTCCTGGCAGTTCTCAAGGGACCCTATAGGATGCCACTGATCAAACCTGGATCAGCCACAAACAAGGCAACTGCCCAACCTACTGTACTATTACTCTGACCTGCTCCAGACTTTCTTGACCATAACTAGACTCGAGTTACAAGCACTAGCATTTCCAATACACAAAAACCATTCCTGACAGCAAGTTGTTGTCTTGTTGCTGCTGTTTTTTATTTATTAATTTTTTAAACTTTTTTGTTGAATCATGTGAGATAGACCTTTACAAAGCTGTTCATGATTAGATTTCAGTCATACAATGTTCCAACACCCACCCCCCACCAGTGGACATTTCCCAGCACCAGTGTCCCTCCTCCCATCACTCCCTCCCCGCCTGCCTCTGCCTCTATGGCAGGCACTTTTCTTCTCTCTCTCTCTCTCTCTCTCTCTCTCTCTCTCTCTCTCTCACTCTCTCACTCTCTCTCTCCCTCTCTCTCTCTTTCTCTCTCTCTCTCTCCTCCTTTTGGGCATTTGTGGTTTGCAGTATTTATACTGAAAGGTTATCAAGAGATATCAAGGTTATCACTTTACCTACTTTTAACCCTCAGATCCTGTCCAGCGTGATCATTTCCAGCTATTATTATCATACTGATCTCTCCTCTGTCTTACCTATCCTCTCACACTTGTGTTTGATTCCAACCATTGGACAGTCCTCGTAACCCCTGTTTTCCCTGGCCATGGATATTAGTCTTCTAGGATATAGCACAGCAGGTAGGGCATTTGCCTTGCACATGGCCAACCCAGTTTCGATTCCTCCATCCCTCTTGCAGAGCCCAGCAAGCTATCGAGAATATCCCGCCCGTGTGGCAGAGCCTGGCAAGCTACCTGTGGCATATTCGATATGCCAAAAACAGTAACAAGTCTCACAGTGGAGACATTACTGGTGCCCACTCGAGCAAATCGATGAACAATTGATGACAGTGCTACATATGTATATACATTATATAGCACAAATGATTGCAGTCATTCTGTATCTGTTCTTTTCCTTCTGACTTATTTCACTCAGCATGATACTCTCCATGTTCATCTATTTATAGGCAATCTTCATGACTTCATTTTTCCTAACAGCTTGCCACTGATTTTTAGATGAAAGTGAAATTTTTCTTTCCATGTTTACTGTATGGTTCATTATTATAGTGCAGGTCACATGTTTACAAAATGCTATTTATGGTTTTGTACCACATCTCACCACCAGTAAAGTGCCCAAGACCCTCCATCACTGTATTTATGTCACTGTTAGTCCCTCCCATCTTTCCACTCCACCCCACTCTGACTTTGTGTCCTCAGTTCTGTAATCCAGAGCGAGGGCTTGTCCTCATTCAGCCCTGTCTGCTCCCCTGCTTCATTTCTCCATGTACCACAGGTGAGTGAGATTATCAGGTATTTGTCCTTCTCCCTGTCCCTCTGGATTATTTAGCATAATACGTTGCCCCCAAGTATTAGTGACTATTATGTATGGACTTCTCCTCAGTCTTCAAAGGATCTTCTCTTCTTGACATTCTGATCTTGGTGCACAGACACCTCCTCCAGGAAGTCATCCCTATCTCCCAGAGTATTGCCTAGGGCATGAGTGATAGCCAACATAGAGCTGATGAACAAATTAATGAATCATTGCTGGCAGAGCATCGGGAGCATAGTAGGAGCTCTCCAGGTGCTTAAGGGACTGAATGATTAGAGAAAGAAGAGCAATGAATGTACAGGGAAGGCAGGAAACAGATCCTCCTATGAGAGCTTTCCCCCTGGCTTGGTTTTGTTGTGCATCAACCTTCTGGCCACTGGACTGTCCTTCATTTTATCTCAATCTGACAGTCTCCTGGTCCTCGCCGTCATTGTGTCCCATGTCAGTCCAGTGCTAAGCTCTGCATTACATCAGCAGTGAATCAGGCTTCCTCCCAGGGCCTAAAGGCACCTCAGACATGGCAGCTGCCAGGAGCTGCCTCCCTGTAGCCACACTCTCTAGCCCTTCCTGCTGCTCCCCTGTCCTCTACCGCTCCAGCTCTACCCAAGCCTGCTCTGCCTCATAACTTTTAGACTCAAAACTTTGGAGAAAGAGGAGCCTTTATTTCTTTCTCCAAAAGTAATAGGCAGGTATTAACATAACAGAAATCATCTTTGAATAATCATAAGTCATGAGATAATCTACCTTTCATGAGTGATGCAGTTTTAAGACAAATATGAATGATAAAACTTACTTAGAAAGGAAAGTATCCCCTATGATTGAATGCAAAGCCCTGACTTTTGGAATATTGAAAAATATGAGTGGGGTATGTTGTGTGTATGTGTTGTGTGTGTGTGTGTGTTGCCAGGGCTAGAACCCAGGCGTCAGTGAATTCTCACTCATACCAGGCATATGCTCACCCACTGAGCCATATCCCTGGCCCAAGTGGGTGCAATTTTTTTTACAAAGGAGAACTATACTCACAAATGATTTATTAACATGTCCCTTGAGTTCAGTAGGATCATTTGTGGATTAACTGAGATTATGAGTGCATTTTTCAGAGGATAAAGCATTGCTGATTATTCTTTGACTGTTAGTAATACACATTTACAGTGTATCTGTATTGAATCTTACTTCTATTTTACAAAGATACAGTAAATATAAGGAGAGAGAACATCTTTCCATTGCACATACACTTCAGTAGCATCTGCTCTTTCTTAATGTGGGTCTCTTCCTGCTTCCATTGCTTACTATCGCAACAGAGACTTAGAAGTACAGCTGGACAAATGGACATGGTAAGTGCATGGTGGCTAAGTTGAAAAATGAGAGTGACACAGATTGTAATGTTTAGGGGTGATTGAAGTGAAGGGTTTTAACATGTTAAACCAAACTGCAAGTCTGTATGCCATACCCCCCTTGCATATTTGTTGCTTTTGTTATTGTTTGGAGGCCAGACCGGTGGTATTCAGGGTTTACTCCTAACTCTGTGCTCAGGTAATCACTCCTGGCAGTGCTTGGAAGAACCATATGCAATGCCAAGATAAGACCTGGGAAAGCACCTTAACTGCTGAGCCTTCTGTCCCCCTCTTGAATTTTTCAAGTCATATCGATCCCCTTTTCTCCCTGCCTTTTACCTCATTTGTTCTGTCTGACACACCTGCTAACTCTCCTTCACAGTACAGTGGCATTGCAGCACCCTTGGAGCCCTAACACTCATATCTTCCACATTACTCACTTCTACCAACCTTTCAGATACTCTTTTAGACCAGAATATCCCAAAGAGAGCAGTGGGGTGGGAGGTTCTGGTGGTGGCAGTAGTAGCCTCAAATGCAACTACTTGTTGTTGTTGTTGTTTTCCTAAAGAAGAATTTATCCTAAAGGAGAGAAATTTTCAGTGCAATGTGGAGTGATTTTTTTTCTGAAAGGAACAATAGGCTAAATCAGTTTGTGATACTCTTGATTTAGGTAAAACTATTCCTCCCAGCTCCGTCTCCTCTTATAGCCACTATTTTAGTGTCAGAGTCTAAATACATTGGACACTTTGTAAATCAGATCACACTTTATAAATCAAGTTATAAATTGGAAAGTTTAGTCAATTATATCTTAATAAGGTGGACAAATAAAGGCTAAAGAAAAAAGAAACATATAGAATAGAGACTGTTTATGACCCACAGACCCCCCTTCCCCCCAAAAAAAACTCTCTGGCCTTTTTATAGAAAAAAAAAGAATTCCAATCCCTACATAGCTACTTGGAATTCTTTTGGTATCTAAATTCTCCTGGGATCTGGCCAGTAGGAAGCAACAAAGGGAGCTTGGAGGGAGAAAGGAAAGTGTTAGAGGGACCAGAGCACAGTACAGCAGATAAAGCTCTTGCTTTGCATGTGGCAAATTCAGGTTCGATACCTGACATCCAGTATGGGCTCTTGAGCACTGCCAGGAGTTATTCCTGAGCCAGGAGTAATGCCTGAGCATCAGTGAGTGTTGCCCCCATCCCTCACCCTGCCATAAAAAGGGATAGAAACCCACCAGCTGCTTCTACCTGCAGGAACTCTGGGTGTGAGCTCGGGACTAGCTGCTCATCCCACACTGCACCAGCACTTGCAGTTGTCCTGGAGCCCCAGCACTGGGTCTGTGAATGGGTCCTGCCATCACCTCTCTTGAATGGCCTCCCTCAAACATGCCATCTCTTTTCCAGCAGAACACTGATGCTCTGGGACAGTGAGTTAGATAACATGGTAAGGATATGGGGCCTATGGTGAAAAGTGAGAGAGAGACAGACTGAAATGTTCATGGATAACACAATAGTGTGGCTGGAATTTGCCCTTACAAACTCCTGGAAAAGAAGCAGAGAGGTAAACGCAACCTAAAACCTCTGTCCACTCCTTTGAGTTTTTCTGGGAATCTTGTTACCTTGTTTTCTGTAGGTTTGTGTATATATTTTCAAGATCATTGTGTAAATAAGACATGGCACTTTGACCCTGCACTCACTGTTTAGTTAAGAAGAGGAAAGGACTGCTCCATTGCCCGTGATTTATTTGAAGGGTTAGAAGGATGAGCATGGGCCCTGTGATTATGCATGAATTTGGGGGTCCAGGGAGGTGATTCAGGTAAAGTGCCCACATCAGCCCACATGCTGAGTGTGAGCCTGGTAGCACTGTGGATTTTGACCCCAGGCCATGGCACCATCCTCAAAGGGAAGCGGGGCTGGGATAATAGGGAGCTGAAAAGACCATGAACTTTGGTGAGGAGGCCTGGATTTAAATCACATTTTGGACACAGATTAAGCAATCTTAATTATTTTTATAGTGTCATCTTTCTCTTCCATAAAACGTGGATAATATCTACACGATTGAACTATTACTAAAATAACTTGATGCAATCTTGTATGTCACCTGCCTGAAACCAAGTAGATGCTTAAATCATTTTAGTTGGCATTGCTATTAATATTAATCCTAATGGTTTTTATTTTGGAAATAGAATGAAATTGAACTTTGGGTTTTGATTTGTTTTGTTTTGTTTTGGAGCCACACCTGGCAAGCTCGGGGGAGCATATGGGATGGTGGGGATTGAGCCTGAGTGGGCCGCATGCAAGACAAATGCCCTACCCACTGTACTATCACTCTGGCCCCTGAAATTAAGCTTTAGATGATAGGAGAAGCCAGAGAAATGGCAAGGGAGCTACCAAAAATAGCTGAGTATCTTATCTGCGTTCTCGGCAGGAGGTTGCATTTGTGGTGAGGGTTCTTTGTCCCTGGAGTACTATAATTTTTACAGGCTAATTAAACTGTATTATTTGAGATACAGTCAAAACTATTCAAATAACATGTTGTAATAGGAAACTAGTTTAGCAGAGAAAAATCTCAAAGGGAACCAAGTTTTTCTCTCCAGTTTAACAGAATGGATGTTGGAACACCTTTGGGGCACCACATGTGTTCCAACGTTTTAATTGAGATGATTTCTCCCTCTTCTCATGTGGAGAGCTCAGGTAAGTCTTTCTAAGAGACCAGGAAGAAGGTCCCAGGATTTATAATTTGATTTTCTCCCTATACCTCTGAATGGTTCCTAAGGAAGTCTCAGGGAGGTGTTAAAGAGTGCACATTTGTTTTAATATCTGGCTAGAGGTTTTTGATAAATTATTAATGGACCCACCCAGTGTAGAATGAAAGGGCTATAAAACAACATGATGCCTCCACTGAGATAAGCAAGTGGCCAAGAGAGGTGCTCATTAGCCGCCTCCTCACAGGCACAGCGAATGATAAATTGGGACAATTCTGCTAGTGACCTCCAAAGTCACTGGAACCTTGTATCCCTTGATGAAGGAGGAATTGCTGGAGGCGGTGAGGTTTCCAAGTCAGGGCTCCTATCTCCTCCCTCACAGTCGCTGAGCTGTGTCTGTGAGCACAGCTTGGTGTTGCCTGCAGAGATTGGCCTCCCCAAGCTCGCCACTTATGGGGCCAGAGTGAGCCCACTGGGGGGAGGAGGGTGACCCAAAGACATCCTCTTAGGCAACTCTAGGAGACCTGTGCAGTCCTGGGTTCCCAGACATCTATGACCTCTGTGCTCTTCACTCCTTCAAACCTCATCAGCCGTTTCCAGCACCATAGTCAGTTTCTTAAAGGTTCATGGTGCTCGCCTTTCCCAAGGAGCGCAGGATCTCAACAGGAACTTAACTCTTGTTTGTCTTTGCCTTGCTTTGGGGGCCACACTCCGAGGTACTGAGATGCCAGGGAAGGCCTACTCCTCACTCGGTGCTCAGGAGACAGTGTGGTGCCAGGACTCAAACCCAGGTGCCACAGACATTAAGCTCTTAAGCATCAAACTCTAGTAGGTTCGTTTGGGGACTCCGCCTATGTTACATCTCCCCTATTTGGGGAGACAGTGGATAATTGGTTTCCACTTGGGGACACTTGGGGTCATCATCAAAGTGAGGTCTGCAGACTGTCAACTGCTCAGTAGGACATTCACAATGTTATAGACCTCCACTCTGACCCAGAAGTTACCTTGAAGGTCTTGTTAAACAAACAAGCAAAGTGGGCAACCAGCCTAGGGACAGACATTCCTCATCCCATGTATATGTATGTGTGTGTGTGTGTGTGTGTGTGTATTTTACACTTGAGAAACATGTTTTTAGTTTTTAATTTCTTGGTTGAGATCATGACTCACATTACTATTGATTATGGTTTCTCGTGCACATAATCCCAGCAACCAGCACCCCTCAACAGAGTACCTGAGCCCATTCCACCTTGAGGACACTCGTGCCCATGCATGTTGGTTGCTGCCATCCATCATGCTGCCCAATTTTTAGTTGGGCTTGGAGCCATTTGCTCTCTTTGCCTTTGGGGATTCTTCTAAGAGAGGAAGATTTCAGTGAGGAAGTAATGATAGTCCAAAAGGATGCAATGCAGGTCGAGAAGCTCTGGAGAAGCTCATTCTGTTTGCGTGCTCTACTCCCTCATGGCAGCTCAGCTGAATCTTGGATACAGATCTTTGTATTAGCCTCTTAGAAGCCAGAGGCTAAATCATCTCCTTGTAAGCGATAAGATAATATTCAACAGAGGTCTTCTGGAAACAACATTTGTGCCCAAGGTGGGTTTTTGCCTGAACGCTGTTCCCAAACCCACTGAAAGGTGTGCCTCAAAAGATAGCCATGGTTTAGGAGATGAGTGAATGGTAAAGTTCAGATCTCCTCCCTAGTGATTCAGAGAACACAAGAGCAAGATCCTGAGAAGTCCTACAGTGAAAAAAATAGTTTGGCTTTGTCCAAACCAGCTTTTCTCATGCATGCTTTTTTTCACATATTCACACTCATCCCTGTAATCACTGTTGCAGAGAACACAAGCATATAAAATGCTGGCTTGCCCGGTTCAGTGGGCCATAAATCTTGACAACAGCATACAGAGGGGAGAGTAGAGGCAAGAATGCATACCAGGAGCTGGTGTATAAATACTGGCCCCCAAACATGATCACCGAATAATTGAGCCCCTAGATAAAGAGGTGGCTGTTTTTCAAAAATGCTCCGGTGCCCTTGCAGTTTGTTCAAGATCTGAATACAGGGGAGAACCCCGCTGAGCGCTCTATTTTGTTTTGCATCTTTTTTTTCCCAGTCATCAGAAACTAAAAATATAACGTATTATGTGGGAGAGCTGTAAAATGTTTTGATATCAAAAGTGTTCCTTGAATTAAAAAGAGGGCCAAGGCAAACCAGTGCCTTAATCCCAATGTCATGGTTGGAAGTGCAGGAAAGGTGCCAGCGGGGGGTGGGAGGGTGGAGATTGAGAGTCCACGTTCCTCTTGGATCATAACACACTGTGTCCCCTGTTCTGCCGAGGAGTGGCTTGGAAGTGTGGAGCCCAGTGCTGGGGCTGAGCCCCTCACAGTCCCTAAGGCCCGAGCTCTGTGAGGATGTGGGTGCAGCGTGCATGGGGAAACTGATGTTTCTAGGTCCCAGCTGTATAAATGAGCTGCAGTGGCCAGATGTGACCGTCCTGACCCTGTTTGTGCGCAGCTCTTCCATGTGGCCTCAGTGACCGCCAAGACCCTCGCCGGCACTGGCATTCTGTGGCAGCAAACTCCTGCAACTTGCACATAATAAAGTAAAACAAACCCCCATGTCAAAGAAAAATTGTTTTCACAGATGCTGCTCTCTCCAGAGAGAGGGCAAACGCACATCCAGCCAAGGAAAGCCAACTCCACTCCGCCCTTCAGCACCAGGGCTGTCTTACTGAACAGCCCAAAGAGACAGTGAGTGTGGGGTGGCCTCCTCATGACTCTGAGTCAAGGCAGTCCCAAGGGGGAGATGATCCTGATGATCTGAGCCTGCAGTTATGCTAACAGCAGAATATGCGACAGGCCTTTGGTCCAGCTGGCAGGTTTTGACTTGTTCTCTCTATCAGAGAATTTCCCGTGCTCTGCAGCCATGGACCCTGCACAATCACCTGGATTAACACCTGGATTAAGGCATGTCCATCTTTAAATCAGATCCCTCCCTCTGAGGTCAAAAAAATGCAAGGTGACCAGGAAGATCAGCAAATACAACCAGCTCCCACTGTTGCTCCCCAGAGCTAGGGTCCATGCCTGGAGGAGTGTCCAGTCGCTGCAGCTGGCCAGAGCTCTGACTCCCTCTGCAGAGGGGAGGCTATCACATACCATCAGGAACTCTGGACACTCTCTCTCCTCCCCCTCCCCCTGTCTCTCGGCCTCTGTAGCTGTTGGCCTGGATAAATCCAAGCTAGAGGAGCACCCTTTAATTTAATTCCTTCTTTGTATTTTGAACTGCAAGTTTTTTATGTAGATTCCTTTAGTAACTCTGAATTCAAATTCTCTGGTCTCTTACTTTGCCCCTTGGAAGTGTTTAACTGGCTTGGAGGTTTTTTCTCCTGGATGTTTTCAACTTGTGGTCTCAAGGAGTTATGTGTCTGTCAATGTTTCTCTGCTGTAATCCTCCAACTGGTTCTCTCACTTTCACTTTTCAATCTGGTTATAGGAGCCCTTAATGAAGGAACTTGGCATAAGGTGGATAACAGTGAAAGGACAAAGGAAGGTAACACAGAATTTTTCATCCTGTAGGGAATCTTAAGTTCAAAATTCTTTTAGCAGGAACACAGCTATTCCTTCTTGGTTTTACCTAGTTTCCATGAGACTCAGTTGCCAATAAAAAGATAATTAACTTTTATAGCTAATGGCCCCTGGCATGGAACTGACTAACAATAATAAGATTGTCTACATAACCTAACGCACCAGATTAATACAATATGAACTGGAGGATTTGTAGAACAGAAAGGAATAAATTACCCAATGATTCAAGATTCCTGGCTGTATTCGCACAACGCTAGGTATTTGGAAGAAAATTGAATGTTCCAGTTAGTACTTGAGGGATTTTCAGATACTTCTGTTGACTGTAAGCATGGTTTTGTTTGTTTGTTTTTCTTTTTACCATTTTAGTGCTAGCATTTAGTAGACAGTGGTTTTTCATGAAAAAAAAATTAAAAATATATTCACAAAGTTGGACATTATTAATTCTTTGCTCAGTGGACCATCTATCCAGGAGTGACATCATTTTCTAGTTGGCCCATTTGTTTATGGTATCAAATGCTTTATGGAGGAACTGACTCTGGCTTTTTTACTAAGTGGGGTCTCAAAAAAATGTTTGATCAAGCTGAGCTTCACTGGACCCAGTAGAAATTTGCCAATGCTAATGTGAGACTTGACACTGAGGATCTGAATAAACCGGTTGGCTTTGAATAACCCGTGCTTTATTTTGCAATTTGTTTCAAACTACACAGAAGGTTAGAGAAACTATACGAATTCAGATGAAAGCACTAGCAGGAGGGAGAAGCCCTGAATGAAGGAACAGGCGTAGAAGAGGCTCAAGAGTGTTTGTTCACACATTTTAAAATACATGTCTCTTTAAAATACATCCCAGGGGCCTGGAAGGTGGCTCAGTGGCTGGAATCTTTAACCCAGTGGGTATGAGACTTCAAGTCCAGACTCACATCCCACTCAGACTGGCAGAAATGATCTTGATAGCTCTGCTGTTCGGGACTCTGGGAAGGAAAATTGTCATTTAAATCATCATTTTTATTCCTAAACCATGCACTTTAAGAATGGCGGAGTAAAGAGAAAAGCAGGGCTGGCCCTGTGGGGCGCTCAGTGCTGGCTGGGGTGGGCCTGACAGACAGCATGGCTCCCCCACTTGCATCCCACAGACAGGTGCCCTTGAATAATTG
This sequence comes from Sorex araneus, assembly GCF_027595985.1. Lineage (NCBI taxonomy): Eukaryota > Metazoa > Chordata > Mammalia > Eulipotyphla > Soricidae > Sorex > Sorex araneus. The sequence goes on along the minus strand of NC_073304.1, from coordinate 164,481,411 downwards.
CAGAAGGAGGTTTGGAAGCACTGGGCACTATCCATGGCAGGTTCTTCTCTGCAGAACTTCTCACAATATCGCAGAGAAGGATGGAGGCGCTGGTTTCTCAAGTCATCCACAGACTCAGGATTCGGTCCCTGCCCTAAGGGTTTCTTTTCAGAAACTGTTGCAGAAAGTTGGTGCACAGAGAGAAGAGCCAGCCTGATTAGAGGCAAATCTGCAAAATGTCAACCTTTCACCTCTCAGCTGTGGGCACTGAGGTCAGCTGCTTCCAGGAATGAACTTAGGTTTGTCGGGAGCAAAATGTAGATTTTGATTTGTACCGCACAGTTCCCTCCTAGGAAGAGTAATAGATAAAGATGAGAATGATGCGTAATGAAATGTAAAATAAATGTAGTTTCATGTCACTATAATCCATGATGCATTATAGATAGCATCTTTAGATGCTTGGATTAATAGCTTTTCAATTTAGAAGTTTTCGTTCTTGTTATCAGCATGTCACCAATATACTTCTCCAAACATAATCATTTTTGAGGACCCCACTCCTGAAAATAATTAACAACATAGCCCCAAGGGAGTACCCTGCTTTTTACTTAAAAGAAAATGAGTTGGGGGTGCAAGGGATAGACTCAAGCCATAAAACATGTGCCTGACACCTGAAGGGGCCTGAGTCCATCCCAGATGTCAAATGCTGCCCAGCCCTCAGCCCACCAGCACTGCCTGGAATTGCCCCCCTCCAGAAAAAATAGTAATGAAAGAATTAGGTAAAAATCTGCCTGTTGCAACCAACCCTTCAATGTTCAAAAGAGAACACAGCTAGTTTCAAATTTATGTCTGGCCATTAAAGCCTGAAATCGGCTGAACTGTGTAAACATTTTGGCACAGGACACAGGGAGTTAAGTACGCTACTCTCGGCAATATTAACAGGTGGTCTGGGAGTAAGTTGCTATGGGAGCGCCCGCGCAGTGTCAGCAGAAGAAAATGTGTTTTATGGGCTTATGGAGAGAGAAGACTGAGGCCCCAGGGGGTCCAAAGAGTCTGCTGCATGAAATTGAGCTCATTCTGGGACAGCACCTCCCTCCCTACCCTCCCCAGGCTGCATGCATGCATGGAGTAGCAGGAGCAGAAACAGCAACCAGCGAACTGTTTTGAAAGCAAAGCAAGAGCCATGTCCAGATATCCAATGTGCTTGAACACTGCTGCTGTTTTCAAGCCTCTCCATCTCCTGAGCGAGAATTCTTCCCTCCCAGCAAATACTGCCTTGTGGGCTTGGAGTACATAAGAATAAACATGCAAGGAATGTGTTCTCTTGAATACGCAGCTGTCTACCTCTCCAAAGTTGAGCTCAAGTCCAGATTCAGTCTCCCCGCACTGCACCCTCATCTCTCCCCTCTCTCCCCTCTCCCAAATCTAGATGAATAAGAACAAGAGGAGGAGGGAACTTAAGCCACAGGTGGACCAGCTTAGGTTGGAACTCAAGAGCTGTTCGACCACAGCATGGAAGACTGAAAAATATCACAGTATCTTCCTGAAGTGTCTTGAGCAAAAGGATCCCATCTAGGATGATTCATGGATCCTATATGATCCCATCTTCCTTTTGAAGAATGAGTACAGATAACTTCTCATGGTCAGAAAGGGACGGCCCAGTAGTCTCTGTCAAAGGCCATGTAGAAACTGGCCATGGGGGGGTATGGTGCCACCATCAGGTCAACCTGTACCTGTGGGACAAGTGCATCAGCAGCTTTCAGGTTTCCTCATATCCCAAAATTGCTGCTGTGCCTTTGGCCGGAACCCAGCAACTTGGGACCAAGTTTACCAAGAAATTAAATGGCCAAAAGTTAGGTATGTGGGAGACACACCCACAAACCACCTCTGGCTCAACACAGGCAGGGGAAGGGCTGGAATGGGGGGAGGGGGCGTGGCAATGCTGGGAATTTTGGTGGTGGAAAATGTGTACTGGTGAAGAAATAGGTGTTTGATGATTGTATGACTGAAGCTCAAACATGAAAGCTTTGTAACTGTATCTCATAATGAATAAAAAAAGGGGGGACATAATAACAAAATAATAAAATAAAATTAACATTCAGAACAGAACAAAAAAAAAGTAATGTGGAGATCAGCTACTGTCCAGATAACAAGACTGTTTCTCCTGAAAGGAAGCATAACATGAGGCCTCCATAACCATGCCACTGGACTCCATGCCAGGCTGTTTCACATGGGGCGCCCCAGAGGGGGATGGGTGAGAGCCCTCCCTGCCCCAAGTGACCCAGCTTCATCAGCCAAAAACCTCCACAACTCAACTGCTACCATGCTCCAGGCCGCTCTCCACGTACTCAGGCCAAGCTTCACACAGGAGTGAAGTCCTACGGAACCCAGGTAATGCGGAACTTTGTGACCTTGGACTCTGGGCTCAACGGGACCAATAGCAGAGATCCTCTGTCCACTTTCCTCAGTCTCTGGGGATCCAGGGGCCACTCCCATAAGCCACCTCCTGCTGGTGCCAGATAATCTCGTCATTGGCTACTGTCCAGATCCCACGGCTGCTTCTCCCGAAAGGGAGCATAACATGAAGCCCTCATAACCATGCCATCGTACTCTACGCCGAGCTGTTTCACATGGGGAGCCCCAGAGGGGGGTGGGTGAGAGCCCTCTCCTCCCCAAGAGACCCAACCCTGGCAGCCAAAAACCTCCACAACCCAACCACTGCCACACTTAAGGCTGCTCCCCACATGCTTGGGCTGAGCTGAGCACGCTTGAGTGAAGTCCTATGGAAGCCAAGTGATGCGAAACTTTGTGACCTTGGACTCTGGGCTTAATGGAACCAGGAGCTGAGGACCTCCGCCCACTTTCCCCAGTCTTTGGTGACCTCATGGTCATGCCCATAAGCCACCTCCTGTTGGCCCAGAAAATTTTGTCATCGGCCACCGTCCAGATCACATGGCTACTTCTCCCAAAAGGGAGCATGAAATGAGGCCCTCATAACCATGCCACCAGACTCTGCCCTGGCTGTTTTTCACTCGGGGCACCCCAGAAGGGGGCGGGTGAACACCCTCCCTGTCCCAAGGGACCCAGCCCCAGCAGGCAAAAGCCCCATAACCCAACCACTGCCACGCTCAAGGCCATTCCACATGCAATCGGGCTGAGTCTCATATATGAGTAAACATTTTCCTGGACCACGCAGCTGCTTTTGCAGCCACACAACACATCATAAAACATTCTCTACCCATTCTCCATAATTGCCACACCACATATGATGGGGTTCAGATGGTAGGCAACAAATCATAGAGGGAAATATATATATATGCATAAATACATATTTTCAGATATATATACCAAAGCTCACATCACCCAAACTTTAACAATATGTTAGTAATTAGTGATATTGTATAGTATGTCTTAATTGCTCCTGTCAAAATAGAACAATCTTCACATTGTTACCTATATGAAGACTTTTTGTAAGCATGTTCAGCACTTCTTCATAACAGACAATACAAAATATACTATTTCAGTTGTGTTTTGGGACAGGGATTGGGGCTTGGGATGGAAACATCCCGAATTTGGTGGTGGGAGGGTGTAATGGTGGTGTGATTGGTGTTTGAAATGTAATCAAACATTGTGAACTAACTTATAGCACTGTCATCCCATTGTTCATGGATTTGCTCAAGGGGGCACCAGTAACATCTCCATTGTGAAACTTGTTGTTACTGTTTTTGGAATACCAAATATGCCATAAGTAGCTTGCCAGGCTCTGCCATGCAGGCGGGATACTCTTGGTAGCTTGCCTGGCTCTCCGAAAGGGACAGAAGAATTGAACCTGGATCAGCCGCATGCAAGGCAAACGCCCTACCCGCTGTGCTATTGTTCCAGTCCCAAACTAACTTGTAAAATTAAAAAAAATTTAAAAAGGTAATGCGGAGTTCAGGCCCAATTCAATCATCTTAATCAATGACTGAATAAATAGCAGTGCTCCTACATCAAATTAAAAAAAAGAAAAGAAAAAAAGAAACTGGCCATGACACTGTGCCATGGCAAGAGGGAAAACCAAGAGTTGGACAGGAACACGAGGGGGACCCAGGCATGGACAGAACTAGCCGATGCTGGACAAAGGTCCCCCAGGTCTTCATGAATACCAGACCCTGTAAGGGTTCCTCCAGCTGACTTGGTGGGGATGTTGGCATTGTAGGTGGTACTGCATATTATTTCATTTTCCCTATGTGAAGGATGAGGTGATATCTTTTAGGAAGCAAAACTGTGCTGTGACCCTCTCACTAAGAATAGCTGAAAAACTGAATAGCTTCCCTCCCACTCTAGGGATCCCCCCTCCACATCCCCAGGTTCCAGGCCCAGCCTCTGCTTTCCCTCACTCCACACTCAGAAGGAAGGAGACTGGAAGAAGCCAGGGGTCAAGAATGTTGACCATGGAATCTGAGAAACCTCAGTTCTGATTCAAGTCCCAGGCTGCCGTGCTGGGCCAGTACCTTCCGCATGGTCTCCTCCTCTTCCTCTGCCAACCCTGTGGCAGTCACAGTCTCTCTGCTTGGAGTTTTGCTCTGGGTCCCTCTCATGTTCATGTCCAATACTTGGTTGCTCTAGATGAGAAGAGCAGATCTATGAAAAATTCCGGAGCAAATACTTGATGAACTGAAGCAACATTTCCCATTGGAACTGGGAGGCTTCTCTGCCATGGAAGGTCCAATTTGCAAGCTGTCCGTAGTATGACAAAGATGCCCAGGCACCCACTCACCAGCACAGAAGCAAGATCTCCTACATCTCTCTTGTTCCACCCTAGACTCTAGAAGGAGAGGGGCAGACGTAGCATCACTTCTACCTAGGACTTTACCCCTAGCACTCTCCTCTCCCTCCATCTCCAAGAGGCCCAGGCTAAGCACTCTGCCCCGCGGCACATATCACCAGTTGGGCTGGGCATCAACACTGGCTTTCATGAGTCACTGAGTTGACTCTGTTGAGTGCTTATAGTATGTTTTCCAGTGAGAATTACTCGGTGGTCAGGAGAGCCATCCACGTCCCATGGTACCAGGGAGCCTGATGACAGCATTCCAAATTGTCACTAAATTGGTCTGACAGTCTGTCTCCTCCAGAAATGCCATGCCTTATGCCAGGAGGAAGTGAGGTCAGTTGATACTTGTCGCAGATGCCCTGGATTGAGAGTGTCTGCCGGCTCTCTTGTGGGGCATTTTCCACAGCCCTGGAACAAGAAGATTTGGCCACAAACATGTATCCCACAGGCCACTTGCTAGTAGCAGGCTACCCCCATCTCACAGCCATCTCCAGTCAGTTCTGTGATGCCAAAGCACCCATTTTTCTTGAGGATGCACATTTCTCTTCTTACAGTGAAATGAGTATGCTTCTGGTTCAGTCAACAGATTTAGAGGTTATTTGAACTCCAGTCCCAAATCTCTAGCTCCTTATTGTCTCAACTGAAAAATGAAAGGTTTGGCACCTTTGTGGCCCCTTCCTGCCTGCCTTCAAATGCCAATGAAAATGAATCTTCAAATTGTCAAATATGGGCTGAAGTAGCATATAAAAGGCACAGGCGGGGCAGGGGTGCATGCTGAAGCAATAGTACAGAGGGTAGGGTGCTTACCTTGCACTCAGCCAATCTGGGTTTGATCTCTGGCATTCCATATGGTCCCCCCAAAACCACAGAGAGTAAGCCCTGAGCACAGAGCCAGGAGTAACTCCTGAGTGCTGCCTGGCATGGCCCCCAAACAAGCAAATACACAGGTGATAGATTTCATCCCCCCCCCTTTATAACCTTCTGTGACTCCATCTAGCTTTTCATCTTAAAAAACAAAGCATTTACAAATTTATTCTTGGTCCTCCTCCTAACCCTACCACCCTTCCCGGTCCCCCATAAAACCTTCCTCCTATGCTCCTTGATTTTTGATTCATTTCAGCTCAATCTTTATCCATTAGATATTTTGTGCAGATATTGTACTAAGGACTGGAGTCTATCACAAGATATTCATAGTATAGGTTCAGGGAGAAATAGCTTTTCTGGAAGCATGGGACAGATGTGGAATTGGGGGAACAAGAAACTAAAATATATGAAATCTCAGTATCAGCAAGTACTTGCTATCCATTATCTCCTAAGTCTTCACTTGGCTCCCATTGGTGAATTTATGTAATATTTGCATTGCTAAAGGAGTGAAATGATGCTTGGAAAAGTTAAGCTATTTGTCCAAAACCACAGGGTCAGTGGTGGAACTGGATTAGAACCACATCTGTCTAGTTCAGAAGTTTAAGCATGTTCCACCACAAAGCGAGAGAACCACCATCTTCTAGTCTCGGTGCTGAAACCTAAGAGTCCTCATAAACTTCTCACCTCTCTCATCAAGATGACTTTGGCTGCCAGCCACAGAAAAGCCTGCCTCTGATTAGCTTTAACAATAAGGAAATGGATTATCTCACATGATGAGAGGTTTAAGGGTCAGTTGGCTCCATCTTCACTTCTCTGAATTCTCTTGGCTTCACCATCCTCTCACTTTGCCTGATGACTAGACAGCTATGCCTGGACTCACATAACCATGTCCCTCAGTGGCACGATCTACAGAAATAAAGAGAGTCTGTTGAATAAGCTGCTGTAATGAAGTGAAACTTCCCTATAAAGCCCTAGGATGGCTTCTCTCTAAAGTCTGGATAGAACTGAACAAGGTCCACCTCTAAACCAATTTCTGGTCAAGAGAATGGGATATATAGGATTGGATCTGGCCAATCAAGATCTCTTAGCACATTGGATGGAGACCAAGGGCTGTGTGGAGGAGAGGTGCCTCTCTGAAGACAACTGGGGTTTCATAGGAAAGAAATGAAGAGAAAATTAATGCTGGACCTTATCCCACACCTCCCAAGTTCTGCCTGGTCTGCAGCTTTATGTTCTCAATGTTTATTCCCTTGTCCCACCCGTCCAGTGTAAATCCTCAGTGTCTTTATCTTCAGTTAATGTAATAGTGTTTGCACCAGACTGCTTCCAATTCTCTCTTCTCTGTGCCAGAAATTACTTCCTAAGGTCCCCTATGATCTGTGACTCCTTTTCTCCAGAACTTTCAAGGACTCTTAAGTAAGCCATGGAAGGATATCTAAGGATCAGACAGGATTTACATGGCCAGTTTACATCTCACTCATCAATTCAAGGGTTATCAGCTGAAACACTTTGAAGAGATTGTCAGAAGGGCAAGATGAGGACAAAGAGAACATCAGCATTACCTCTAATGCCAATTGTCGGCAGAGAGATGAGGGAGAGTTGACACCATTACTAGTACTATAGTATGTAAGTCCCACATCCACTTACCTACCTTCAGAGTGGGATTCTTCAGGGACAGTTGCCACTCTGAAGTTACAAGATAACCCTGACATTGTTTTCAGAGTTTCCCAGATCCATGCTACCACCTGTAGTGGACACGTGTCCTTTGGCGAATACACTTTCACCAAATACTCTGACACTTAGGGAGCAAAATTTGGAGATAATAATTTGAGAGATGTTCATTACTTGTTTTGACCTCTGTTCCTTGATCATTTTATGACATGTATGTGCACACGAGCGCGCCCACGCGCGCGTGTGTGTGTATTTAAATATGTGGGCAGAGAGATGACTCAAAAGGCTCGGTGTATGCTTTGCATGTGAGAGGCCTAGGTTCAATCCCTGCTCCACGTGGTCCCCTGAGCACCTCTAGGAGCAACCTCTGAGCACATAGCCAGAAACTGCCACTGAGTACTGTCAGGTAGGGCCTCATATATATATATATATATATATATATGTATGTATATATATATTATATGCATATATATTTTTATGCATATATATATACATTTGTACACACTGCAAAATTAAAGACACAGTGACTGGTTGAAATCTTCAAATCTATTCATTTGGTGTTATGGAAACTTGTGTGGATACTCTCTCTCTCCTCTCTCTCTCTCTCTCTCTCTCTCTCTCTCTCTGTCCTCTCCCCCTAAACATACATATTACTCACACACAGTAGTGTATGTGGAGCTCTGGACTACAATAGAGACTTTAGATATGAATTGACAAAAATCACCTTCAGGAATTTTACTATCTGAGATGGATGAATCTCAGAAAAACAATGCTGAATTTAAAAGTCCTAGAAAACACATGCAAGGCAGATCCAGGAATTTGGCTCCTCGTCAGAGCACCTGCCTTGCATGTGTGAAACTCTGGGTTTGATTCCCAGCACCTCTTCATATAAAATTTTAGGAGGCACAACAATTCCATTGACAGAAATTAGTAAACATGCAGAATTTCTCAGATACAGATGTGTATGGTTAATCATTAAAGTGAAAGAAAAAAAAATAAACTAAAATGCAGGAAGAAGCAAGGGTATCTGGCAAAGGGGATGTGGCACGGTGGGAGGTGGGCTTCCAGTGCACTGGGCATGGCACACACAGGCTTTTTAACTATGTGGGACACACTCAGGTGTTCCTCATGAACTTGGTGCATTCTTAATATAAGCTCTTAAGTATGCATTTCATGTTAATTTATAAAATCTTTCTTTTTTTTTAAAATTTAAAGTAAATAATGGCTTACAAGAATGTTAATGTTTTAGGGATACAATGTCACCACACTCCACCCACATAAAAGTGCCAACATCCCTGTACTACTGTCCATAAGACCCTCCCCCTCCTCCCCCTGAACCCACTTCTCATACACATACCTGCCCCACTTTGTAACTTCAGTTCCGTTTCAAAAGTTCTGTTTAATTGGATATTATCTGTTTCCCTTTTTTGTTTATATGAGCGAGATTCAGTATTGGTCTTTGTCCTCACTTACTTCACTCACCATGAACCTTCTACTTCTATCCATGCTGTAGCAAAATACAAGATTTAATCTTTTCTTATAGCTGAGTAGTATTACATTGTGTGTACATACTATAAGTTCTTTATCCACTCCTCAGTTGCTGAGCATTTGAGTTGTTTCCGGGTCTTGGGTCTTGGCTATTATTAAAAAGCACTGCAGTGAACATGGTGTGCATGTATCTTTTCAAATTAGTGGGTTTTTTCTCCCTTAGGTTAGATACCAAAAAGTGTAATTGCTGGGACATGCAGTCCTATTTTTAATTTAATGAAACATCTCCATGTTTTCCATAGAGGCTGAGCCAGGCGATAGTCCCACCATCAGTGATTGAGGGTTCCTTTTCCACTGCATTCCTGCCAACACTGGTTGTTTCCAGCCTTTTCAACATAGCCATTCCCAACTGGTGTGGAGTAATATTGTATTGTCACTTTGATTTGCATTTTCATTGTCATTTTGATTTATGTTTCTCTGATAATCAGTAGTGATGAATACTTTTTCATGTGCCTAGTGGCCATCTGTATGTCTCCTTTGAGCAAATAGCTATATAGCCTCATCACTTTTTGAAGGGGCTCTTTTGTGTGAGTGTTTTATAAGTCTTGGATATTAGCCCTTGGCCAGGTGTGTTGTGTGTAACTGTTTTATCCAATATAGTAGAATATCTCTTTTCACCATAGTTTCTTACATGGTACAGAAACTTGAAAAAATTATTTTTAAATGATCATAGATTCACGAAGGTTGAAAAAAGTAGTTGAAGTCCCCTATGTTTCACTCTTTGAAAAATGCCTCTCCTTCACATGAAAAAATGCTCTTCATCACTAATCATCAGGGAGATGCAGATCAAAACAACTATGAGATACCACCTCACACCACAGAGACTGGCTCACATCCAAAAGAACAAAAGCAACCACTGTTGGCGTGGATGTGGGGAGAAAGGAACCCTCCTACACTGCTGGTGGGAATGCCGACTGGTTCAGCTCTTTCGGAAAACAATATGGTCGCTTCTCAAAAAATTAGAAATCGAGCTTTCAATTAGAAATTGACCCAGCAATACCACTTTTGGGAATATATCCCAGAGAGGCAAAAAAGTATAGTCAAAATGACATCTGCACCTGTATGTTCATCGCAGCACTGTCTACAATAGCCAGAATCTGGAAAAAACCTGAGTGCCTGAGAACAGATGACTGGTTAAAGAAACTTTGGTACATCTACACAATGGAATACTATGCAGCTGTCAGAAAGGATGAAGTCATGAACTTTGCATATAAGTGGATCAACATGGAAAGTATCATGCTAAATGAAATGAGTCAGAAAGAAAGAGACAGACACAGAAAAATCTCACTCATTTACGGAATATAAAATAGAATAGTAGCAATTAATACCAGGAGGTCTGCTCCACAGCTTGGAAGCTGACCTCATATGCTGGGGGAGAGGGCAGTTCAGACAGAGAAGGGAACACCAACCAAAGTGCAGTGGAGGATCCACGCAGGATAGGAGAGGTGGGTTGAAAGCAGACTATATATTGAACATAATAGCTACCCAGTATCTCCATTCAAACCATAACACCCAAAAGGAGAGAGAGAACATTAAGGAATTCCCTATCATGGTGGGTGGGGGGGAAGGGCGGGGGGGGCCAGGCAGCACCGGGTGGGGGAGGGAGGGACCCTGGGGCCATCGAGGGAGGAGAATGGGCACTGGTAGAGGGATGGGTACTAGAGTATTGTATGACTGTAACACAGGAACGAAACTCTGTAACTGCACCCTCATGGTGACTCATTCATAAAAAAAAAAGAAAAAGAAAAAGAAAAATGCCTCTCCTTTTCGCCCTCCAGAATAAAACCCCAAAATTGAAAAAAAAAGTGATGAAATCGGATTTGTAGAATGGGATTTTTGCTGAGCAATAAGCCTGGGGAAAAGTTGATAAACTACAGAATAAGATTTACTTGTTTTATTTTTCATCTTAGTGATGAAAATACCATTCAGTGAAAAGAAAATGAGACAACACAGAAGATTATGTGTGTCACAATTAAGTTTTGGAAAAGAGATGTAATTTCATAGTGACCTAAGATCCCCTGAAGTGTTTTCATTCTGTGGCTACTTGGAAATGATTGCTCTGGACCCCAAAGATGAAGTTATATTAGGTAGAAATGCTCAGAAATCAGCCAATAGTTCCGTCTGTAGTTTTAGCAACACAGCAGGCCCTTCAATCTCGAGACAAAGACCCTAGTTCCATCCACTGGTACTTCAGAAATGGAAGATACTTCTAAATTCAGCTCACTCTTTACCAGACAGTTCACTTGAATCCCACCCGGAAACCCACCCCCCACCTGGCAGAAAATATGGGCAGGATTTCCACATGAGACCACAGACTCTGTCACCCACTGACCTGAATTCTGAAGCTCTATCCTGGCCTCTTAGTAGCTATGTGGGATTATTTCACTTCTAACCTGTGTCTGTCATGAGCAAAATATGAATAAGACCTAGCTCCCCAAAGTGCCCTGAGTATTTGGTTATTAGAATATTTAGTACTTGCTGTGACGTCACTCTCCTGCTCACTCTTTTGGGTATTCTTTTCAAACAAAGAAATGAAAACAAGAATGCCTGTTAAGAAATATCTCCATGATCCATGAAATCCCTGTCCTTAGCATCTTGTACTGGGGCTTTCTAAGGGCTTGAGTGTTCCATCACTTGTCTGGCATTATGCCCACTACATTATCATTGCCTCTTTGTCCTTTCAATGGGGTGTTGGAGCAAATGGCCTGCTATAGAAATGCCATCTTGACTTGGGGGTGTGGGGGAAATAGCTCAGTTAATTTGTTAGGGCATGATCTTTGAATAAAAGCTGACATTACCAGGTCACTTCTTTCAGATATATTGTCTTGGGACCAGGAATTCAGCTCAAGTGCTAGAGCACAGGCCTAGCACACACATGTACATACATACATTAAACAGGACAAACATGAATGTGCATGATGCCTCCTGAGTCATATGGATTCAGTACCCTGCACAGAGCTGTCATTTGGGGCTTCACTGGGGGTCGGAGCTAGAATAGAGGCTTCTACCCTACAGGGACTTAGCTTGTTCTTCTACTCTTTTGTGCTTAGAATGTTCTTCTCCCATTGCCCAGCTAGATCCTTCTCAGCACCCTATCCTAGCTACAACACCACCACAGGGAGGTTGCGTCTGACCCCCAAGATCAGGTGGGCACCCTGGTCAGGGGCCCCCAGAATGGCGAGCCTCAAAGAGGTTGTCCCCTCTGGCTCAAGCCTCTTTATCACCATAGTGTGTGTATGCCACTCCCCCTGGGTGGGTCACTGTGAGCCCCCCGGGAGCAGAGTCCTTGTCTGACTAGCTCGTGCTGTCTCTCCTCAGTACCTAGCACCAGCACCCACCACCATGTAAGCACTGAGAGACTCAAGAAGTCAGAAATTCTTAGACCTAACATGTAGTTCAAGGCTCATTGAGGCCTCGGCCTTGGCCTCTCTGAGGAGCTCTCCTGATGTCAAGGATGGTAGCATTTCCTGACCCCCACCCCTCCAGTTCACAGATCTCAGAGGGTCTTTCCCCTCCCTGTTGTAGTGCATGTGCAGGACATGTCCGAGCCACATGTGTGGGATCATGAACATGGACTGTGCCACTTGGCACTAGACTGACCGAGGACACTGCACTTTGGACTCTGTATGTAAAGGGGCTGAGAGGCTCTGAGGGAGGAGGCGATGTCTCGTGGCTCACGGTTTGATGCAGGATCAAACTGCCAACCTCCAGCATCGAGGGGTGGAGGGAAAGAGAACCTAAAAGGCTTGTGAAGGAGCCTCAGTGAGCTGCTTGCTCAGACCCATAGAATACTCAAGACCTTGCTTAGAGCACTGAGAGGCCTACTGAGAAACGCTCCTGAGCTCCTGAGCTGGATCTCCTGAGCTGGAGGTCAAAGGTGAAGGGTCTTCCTTGAGTGGCGTTTACTCTCCAAGCAAGTGGTTCTCAGCAGTACCAAGTTCCCTGCATGTGGAGACTGGGTAATACTAAGTATATTTGGTTTTCTTTTATCAAGCTTCCCTCAGTGCAGCAAAGTGCTCCGTGCCTTTTTGAGGAGGACCTTGGAAAAAAGTTCTGCTCACACATTTGTACCTGGAATAAGGCAGAGGTGCATGGTTCTCTCTCCAAAGATTTAGAAACAGGTGAGTTAATATAGGGCTGTGGGGAAGAGCTCCAACATTAGGAATGTGGAACCTCTGGGTGGTTCCCTGCTCTGTGCAAAGCTGAGTTTTCTCTGTGCCACATTTCCCCTAAGTGCCTATTACAAAACAGAGCTGGTTTGAGATGATGGGAATGCCAGAACAGGTGGCAGAGAAGCCATTCCTGCCACCTGGGAGCTGATAGCTCCACGGGGAGACAGACAAGCGAGCAGTGGCAGTAGTCACGTGATGAGTGTCCTTGGAAGGAAATGGAGAGGCGCTGGACAAACAACAGACCATCTGTCATCTGGTGAAGGCAGCAAACTTGTGAACCTGTTGCTGTTGCCAATGAGTCAGGCACTCACAGCCAGCCGTTCAGTTATTTGAGGGGCTGTGTTCCAGGGGCACTCCTGCTTCAGTCATTGCACATGCTCCTCTCTCAAGAGGAGCCCCACTTCCCCTCCTGCCCCCAAGCTCCTATTCTCCAGGCTCCACTCCTGAGATGCCACTTCCTGGGAGTCCTCTCATTTTCTAGAATACCCTTTTTGTCTCTCATCCTAGTGTTCCAGACTAACATGGCATGCCTCCCCATGCTTTCTATACATGTACTTATTCACAGACCACCAAGGTGGTCTCATAGCCCTCTAGTGAGAGAGCTGAACTCCAGGGGAGTGAGGTAATTTTGATATAAGAAGTGACAAAGCCAGGAATGTAGCTTCGGGGTCAGCTCCCTATTATCCACATTGTACCTTCTAAGGAAGTTGCTTCTCTCTAAAACACTCTTCTGTCTGTCCTCCCTCCAGACCACTCAGTAATGGAGGGAGGTCCAATTTCATTTAAGGTCCAACTCCAACTCCAACTGGAGTTGGACCTTAAATCACTGTACCCCTCCACACCTCCCACATAGCCCAGTTTCTAGTGGACATTTGGTGGTGCTATTGAAGATTCTTGGCGGGGCCAGAATGATAATACATTGGGTATGGAGCTTACCTTGCATGTGGCTGACCCTGGTTTGATCCCTGCCACTCTGGGTGGTCTCCCAAGCCCTACCAGGAGTGATCTCTGAGTTCTGAGCCAGGAATACACCCTGAGCACTGCCAGGTGGGCCCCCAAAACTAAACTAAATAAGAAAATAAAATGAAGATTCTTGGAAGGATATTGACTTCTGGCCCAAGAACTACTTTTGTGGGTCCTACACGACCTCTCCTCCCAGTGATGGGTCTGCTGTTACTCAAAACATTTCCTCATTTAAAAGACTTTGGAACCCCTGACTCACAAAAAAATCTCAAAATTTACTCCAGGGTGTTTCAATGCACAAGTGGCTCTTGGTGGCATCATCTCAAGAATAACTAACCTCCAGAAGAATTCTTAGTGACTAAATTTTATTGGCAAAGGTGGTTCTGTCACTCAGAGAGTGCCTCCCTGTATTCAGTGGAGTTCTGTTCCTGTGTGTGCGTGCTTGTCATGCACTCACAGGCATTGTACAGCGGCTGATACACACACATGCACACAAACGCACTCGGGGTTATGAGCTTCTGTCTGCAGACTCCAACAGTAAATGGTGTGGTGCTTCACTGAGTCCAGCTGCGGCCTTCTCCTGCTGGAGGCCATGCATTGTTCTGCTTTGCAGCCTGAATCTATTTATGCCTCACCTCACTGGAACTTCAGATCCTACAGCCCATCTGGGTGTAGACATGCATGGTGTCTCCAGGGGAACCTCCTGGGAATTAGGCTGGGCCAACAAGCTCTCACACTGATGTCTATTTTCCTGTTATGTCAGAAGTGAACCCATTTCAAAAGTGCTCAAAATGGGGGTCTAAACATTTGGCAAAGGTAAACAATAGCACAGAACTGCTTTAGTGCTACAGAGCACTATTATCTGGGGTCAGGGGATGAAATGAGAGATCTTGCTCTTTGGAGAAATCAACAAAGACTCACTATTACTTATGCAGGTAAGAATTCAAATGGGATCAATGTGGAAAGCAAAGTGAGGAGAACTTTTCAAGACCTTTGTGATGAAAATAACAGTCAATAGGAGCCTGTCAGAATGACATGAGAAGAAAAAAGGGTCATTTATGTAGATTTGTTCAATTCTGTGTCCTCAACAGAAATTTATCATGAGACTATTTTCAATTAAAATTAGCTCCCCAAATCAAGTACCATTTATTGTTGAGTTTAAAGTTATAAATGTTATTTAATTTTTGACAGCCCTGGTCACTAAGAAAGGAGTGTTATTTCTCTCTGGGTGAAGCTTAGACACAGACAAAAATAGAATATTGCTCAAATTGGTTTCTATTTGTTCTGACTCTCTTCAGTAAGGTTGCATTTACCTACAAGTAACACCTAGATAGAATCAGATAAAAATTAGTCTGGCACCACTAAAAAATTATTGAAAGCAGTAAATCAGTATCATGATGTGGCAGGTTACAAAATCAACTTGCAAAAATTGGTGGTGCTTCTATATTTAAATGACAAACTTGAAAAGAAAGAAATCAAAAAGTCAATGCCATTTGCTATCATATCACAAAAAAATACCTAGGAATAAAATTTAACATGGGAGGTGAAAGACCTATACAAGAAAACTATAAAATATTTCTAAAAGAAATAGAAGACCAAAAAATGAAATTTATTGCATTGCATGTTTTGAAATAATTAATATAATTAAGGTAGTCATCTTACTACAAATAACATACATATTTAATGTAAGCCCAGTGAAAGTTCCTATGGCTTTCTTCAAATATCTAGAACAAAACTGAAATTTCAGTGAGCCACAAAAGACCCAAAATAGCTGGAGCAATCCTGAGAAAAAAGAAGAGAAGTATCACACTTCCTGACCCCAACTATACTTCAAAGAAAATTTAGATAGTATAAGTAGATAAGTGAGACTAGGCACAGGATGGGGTAGAGGGCTCAATGGGTGGAATGTATGCTTTGTAGGCAGGAGGCCCAGATTCTGTTACTGCCTTATGTGATGCCCCAAGAACCACCAGGAGCAACTTTAGACACAGAGCTGAAATAGTCCCTGGATGCTGCCAGGTGTGGTCCAAAAACAAACCAACTAAAATAGACACATATATAAATGGACTAGAACTGAGAGTCCAGAAATAAACCCACACATACAGTGCCAGTTAATATATGACACAGGAGTCACAAGCAGACAAGAGAAACAAAGCAAAAGTAAACATATAGGACTGTGTCTTATTAAAAGAATAATCTACAGCAATGAAACTATCATTAAACTGAAAAGACAGTTACTGGAAGAAAATATTTGCACCAATTCAAAATGATGTTTGCACTCCTATATATGCTCATTGCAGCTCTAATTATAACACTCAAGGTATGCAAGCAACAAAAATGGCCTTTAAGATACATAAAGATAAAGAGTATCTAAGTGTACACAGTGGAATATACATAAAGAATATACACAAAAAGTAGCAAAGTTCCAGTAGCCCATGGTGAAGCGCCATTGGTATTTTGCTGGGAGTTGTAGTCTGTTGCATAAATTTAAGAAATGTGACCCAGTAAGCACCTTAAAACTCATACAGTGTTGTAAACCACCATTACCACAATGGATTTTAAAAAAGAATTAAAAATCAGCCTAGTATGACCCATTCTGAGCTTGCTGTAAAGCTCTGGCCTTTCCACCTCCTCCTCTGCTCTCAGACTGCTCTCAGATCCAGTGCCTGGACTGGCATTTCTGCCTATGCAGATTCACATTAGTTTCTCTGGGTGCCCCCTCAATTTAAAGTCAACCCCAGGAGGCCCAGGGATGGACCAGGCCTGCCTTGCAAGCATGAGACCACGGATTTGATCCCAGTGGCAGTTCAGTTAGATACCAGTGGACCTGCCCTTAAGGATCCTGGACTCCACAGAATTTGTGATCCCCAGAACATTACAGCTTGGTACATGCGAGCAACATCACTCAAGTCTCCAAGTCCTGGCACATGCCATAGCTGAGACGGTGCCGGCACCACATCCAAGAGGGCACCCTGGCAAGCATGTGCGTGAGGCCCTGCAAGCACCAACCTGAGTGTAACTGAGCAGCATAGTTCAGTGCTTGCAGCCCCCAGGAGAGTGTGCGCAAGCGTCAGGGCCAGCAGCGTCAACCTGACAACAGGACTCTTAAAATAAGAACCAAGCTGAAAACATTCGGGTTAAAGGAAAACCCGAATCCAACATTATGTTGTGGTCATGGAGTCAGACCAGGAGTTTGAAAGTCAAGGTCTGGAGGAAAGAAGGTGAAGGAGTCTTCATACCGGAGGCCAGATTCATCACAAGATTTGTTATACAGCATTGCTTTTTGGTCAGAAGACTGGGCCAGGTTCTGGAAAGAGAAATGACTGGACAGGGAATAGAATAAGCCCCCCTCAGGCCAGATCTTGGGCCTGAGAGAAGACTCTGGGGAGGTGCAATTGATGGGCAACTTCTTAGCTTTCTGTGGGAAGGAAGAGATCATGTACAGAAACTGCCCCGAGTCTACACCACAGCACATTGTCCTCAGCTTGTGTGCATGGAGTGTACGGGTATGTTTTCTCCATGCACGTGATGAATGCCAGGCGCACCCTCGCTGGCCGCTGTTTGCACACGTGTGTCCTTGACCAGGCTCCCTGGGCTGGTGGTAGCATTCCTCTGTGGATGCCTGAACACTGCTTTGTGCTGGCCCCTCACCTCAGCTGTTCCTGCTCCTTTCAGGGGGCCGTTACGGTCTCCAGCCAACTTGTGTTTCAGCTAAACATGCTCTAATGAGTGGCCACAGCTGCCTTCCCAGGAGGGTAGAAGCATCACTCCCCTGGCCCCTCTGGTTGTCAGCTTCCAAACTCTCTTCCTTGGCACCACATTCACTTTCTTCTCTGAGGGGGGCTGGGTTGACTTATTTTTTCTTGTTTTCCCATGCCTTCTGAGATTCTGGAGCCCTTGAGGATGTCTCACTGCCACTTTGGGGTGGCCTAAATTGCATCCCATGATGAGAACAATGCTCTTGAGTGGGTATTCTGGATTTTTCTTTTACTCTTTTTTTTCTGTGAGTTAAACCCTGAGCCTCACATGTGCAAGGCAAGTGCTGCGCCACTAAGCCACATGCCCACCCCTGTTGTTCTGGATTTTGCAAACTCTTTTCACCCTGTTCATTAGTTTTCTCTAAAGGTATTTTTCCCCATAATCCCAAAGTGCCACAAACTTAGTGGCTTAAGACAGTGGACAGTTAAGGATCTCACAGTTTTGGAGGCCAGAAATTCATCCTCTGGAAGGAAGCCCCTTGAGAATTCTCACCTGCTTCTTTCAGCTTTGAATGGTTGTTGGCATTCTCCAGATTCCAATCCTTACTAACACAGGTATTTATACCATTATTCTGTACCTTACAAGGATATTTGTCATTAGGGTTAACCCTAGCCCTAACCCTAACCCAGGAAATACAGGGTGATCTCTTCTAAGATCCTTAATTTAATAGCATCTGCAAATACACTCTTCCTCCTAAGCTAGCATTCACTGCGTCTAAGTATTAGGAAACAAACGAAATAGCTCTACACTCAATGCATCATACCCTGCACTCTGATGAAAATTCTATGCACACAAGTGTCACACATGCTTGTTTGTTCACAAGGAGCCTCCAGTATCCATGTAAGTACAGGGTAGCTCTGGTCCTCATCTTCCCAGCTTTGCTCTCTAAACTCTCACTATCTCCCGATGAGTGCAACTAGAGAGGCTGGTGGCTCCGAAACTGGTACCAGGCAAAATAGGGATGCCTGTGGGAAGCAGTGAATTTCCCTAATGAATTTAGCCCTTGATGAATGTTGGGTGAAAGCTAAGTCTTCTCCACCACCTTGTTTGCTTCCTCCCAAGCCAACATTCCATAGCCGGTTCTTTACTACCCCTTCCTCCACCATTTAAGTTCCACATGGGTCTCTGGAACCTTAGTGATCAAAGAAGTAAACAGATGGAAAATCATTATGGCTGAAAAATATTTGAATGAGATATATCTTGGCCACAAACCCCCTCATATGGGGCCTCTGATGGCTGTGTGTGATGTGTCTTCTGCTCTATAGAGTGTGGGGTATCCTGTGCTCCCACACTTTTAAACAACAGTTGCCTCTGGGAGATACAGAGAAGTCAGTCACCTGTCCACCAGCTCCTTTTCCCAGCATGAGCTGCGTTGTGGAGGGTTAACAGATGAAGTGTAACCACATCAAATCCCATACAGAGACATGCAAAGGATTTTCCCACAGGATATTATTTGCACCTCCAAACAAACTGGTTGGTTTACTTTTACATTGCCATTGCACACCCGAGGCTGGGGAGGAATGGGAAAGGGGCTTCTGTCTGTAGGCAGCTCATGAGAAGCGGACTTGGCCCTCTGCTCGGAAATGTCTCACTTCCTAGCCCTGCCCTAAGCATGCAAACACCCTTTTCAAGCAGTATCTCTAGAAAGGTTCCTGGGAAGAAATAACTCACTGTCCACAATGCCTCAGAAAGACTTTAATGACGAAACACTACTCAGAGGTGTGCATGTGTTTTGGGCACAGGTATGCACTGCCGAGGCCTCCAGATACTGACATTAGTGGTCAGCCAGTCAGGAAACCTGAGGAGAGCTGAAGAGTAGAGAAGGCACATGTGGCAGGAGCTGTCATCTGCTGCTGGGGCGGGGAGGGATAATAGGTCCTTCATCCATGCCCCCCATCCCAGGCATCTTCCTGCTGGTGTTTCCCATTGAGAGAAATCAATGCAAACTGGAAACCAGCCAACAGAGTGTCTTAGGATCCCCATCCTCAAACATGGAACAAGAAAGAGAAAGAGCAAGAATACCTTTGGGTGGGGACTGGGGGCAAACAGAGAACCAGTCTAGAAAGATAAAAATCAGTCCATCATGAGCAGATTCTGGTGCAGAAGGACACTTCAGGTTCAGGTGTGTGGGTGGTGGGTGGGAGGGACCATGGAGTGGCTTGACAGGAGAGAGGAACACTGGCTGGGTCCTCAGGGAAATACAAGGCTCTCCAAGTCCAGAAACATGGCGGAGTGTATTTTCAGGCAGAGCGAACCATCTTTCCCAGGCTCCACTGTCAGGTGTGTTCCAAACGCGTCTATGAGTGATTGCTCTGTGAAGAAGCATGAAAGGCAACTTTTTTCCCAGGAGGGAGATACTTGAGATGTGCTATGAGGAAATTTGGTTGTTCATTGTGAGTTACATGAAGCTGTTTTTGTCAGGGGGAGTCCTGAGAGAAGGTGACCTTCGAAAGCGGAGTAGAGGCTAGTATGAAAGAAGTTTGGTGCTGTTTGATGGAAGAAAACAGTGGGAGGGAGGGAATCTATGAAGACAAGTTGGGAAAAATGTAGCTGCTTCTTCCAGAATTTTCATAACTGTCATGAGGATTGTTAGAAAAGGAGCCAAGATGGAAGTACAGGCCAGAGAGATGGTACCGGAGGTAAAGCATTTTGCCTTGCACATGCCCAACCTCAGTTTCATCCCTAATACCTGGTGGTCCCAGCAAGCTACCGAGAGTATCCCGCCTGCATGGCAGAGCCTGGCAAGCTCCCCATGGTGTATTCGATATGCCAAAAACAGTAACAACAAGTCTCACAATGGAGACGTTACTGGTGCCTACTCGAGCAAATCGATAAGCAACGGGATGACAGTGACAGTGACCTGGCGGCCCCCTGAGAACTGCCAGGAGTGAGCCCAAAAGAGTTGGAAGTAAGCCCTGAGCACAGCCAGGTGTGGTACACACACACACACACATACACACACACACAATTGGAGTGAATCAACCAAACACACAAGTAAAGCATGGCAGATAAATGGACAAAGGAAAATTGCCCCTCTGAGCAAATAGGTGTATCTCCTCTGCTCCCCAGCTCCTGCTCCTGGGCAAAGCAGCAGTTACCTCTGTGAAGAGCACTGAAACAATCACATTGAATGTAGTGACTGAGACAAAGCTTGGAGACTCATCAAAGGTTGTCAGACTCTGGGGGCTGTCACTTCTTTCAGTTAGTAACAGTGGAACCACCACATGTGTTGAATTAGAAGCAAATGCAGGAGCCCCCTCTCAGGTGACCCTCCCCTCTATGAACAGTTAATGGGCAGCCTGAATACCAGCATGCAGCTTGAGAACCTAGCATCTCGTGTTCTTTGCATGATGTCTCCCCACAAGCTCCTCTTGGATACGCAAAATGAATGACCTGTTGACACTTCAAACTTGCTGGCACACATGCCTCCTAAATGTGGGACTAGGCACTGCTCTTGAGAGGTGAGCATCTTTCATCCATTAATCCCCAATGCAAGGCACCAAGGAAACCAGGAATACTCTAAAACTTGGCTCCCCGCCATCCTACCAGAAAGAGCAGATGCATGAACAGCCATAGTTTCCACCCTGATTCCTTTCCATGTCCCATGACCCTCTTCAAGAGGAGCTGATAATTGGTACGAAAATAACCTGCAAGCAGGTGAGAGCCTAAAATATTGGCAAATGAGACCATCAGACCCAGATGGACAAGAATTTTCTGTCACTTACACAAACAATGTGTGCACCATCCACCTTAATCTTCCATTTTCTCTGAACAAAGGACTCCCTGTGAAAGAGCTTTCACACCAGACACCCAAGAGAGAGTAAAGGGGGAGAGGAGAGACCATCATGTTACCATGTGTTCCTCTCCC
Organism: Sorex araneus; assembly: GCF_027595985.1. Taxonomy (NCBI): domain Eukaryota; kingdom Metazoa; phylum Chordata; class Mammalia; order Eulipotyphla; family Soricidae; genus Sorex; species Sorex araneus. The sequence continues at coordinate 164,459,777 of NC_073304.1, read as the reverse complement.
CATTCCCACCATCTGACAGCTGACAGCAATCAAGCCCCAGGACCACCTCTGGCTCCCATGTCTGTAAGCAAAGGTGAGGTTTATGGGGATGGTCACACCAGAGCTTGGGCGGCCCTGGCTGTCAGTGTGTGTTCCTAGGGCACATGGTTTACCAAGGGTCCATAAGGCACTCATCTCCATCACTTGCTTTTGGAGTTTGGAATCATTTAGCTTGTCCACTTGTGCTTTCAGTTGATGATATCACAGATCTGTGGGCTGGAACGTCATCTTGAACTATCAGCCACAAGACCACCTAAGGGTTCTTTATGGGACCCTTCTGGGCCACATCAGTCCACTTTACCCCCATCCTCCCACAGGCCTCCATCTATCCAGATGTGTCATAATGCCATCCACATATTCCTCTGTGCTTTGGTACAAACCATTCCCTCCAACTCAAGCACCTTTCCCCACCTCCCAGCTCACTGCCACTCCCCTGATTTTTTCTATATTCTCTACATCTTCAAGATTTATCTCAGATGTCACTTCCTTCAGATCCAAGTTTGTCCTTAAATGTCATACCAAATCCACCTTTTCCTCCTTCTTTTCTCCCTGTGGATGATGCCCCTTTCTCGCCTAAGTGCTGCATAGTTGGAGGGAGAGCCCAGGCGCCAACCTAGAGTCACTTCACATAGGTCCTCCCCTTTGGTGGTTGTGTGAGGTTGAGCAATTTGCCTCACCTTACAAGATGTCAGAATCCAAGTTTATAAAATAAGAAAGTATCACATTGCCTTAGAGGGATGGGGGTGCTGCACATATACTGACCTCTAGGTGCTTTAAGAAAAGCTAGCTATGCCCGAGATCCTGAGAACAGCTGTGTGGGTCCATTTTAAGAACTAGTGTTAAATGATTCTTCCTCTTTAGTTCTAAGGAGTGACAATCCATGCCTCCCAAAATATGCAGAGAAAATATAATCTTCTTGATCTTATTATATAGGTATCCACTGTTAATAAGTCTAGACTTTCTTAGTTTCTTGGTTATGATTACTATACCTCAAGATACAAGCATTTGCATTTCTGCTTTTAGTGTGTTAATTGTTTCTCATCAGACATATGTTTCTAACTCCTCCTGGTAGGAAAGAATCCTGCTCTGAAAAGGTCACTTTCCCCAGTGGTTTTCGCTCTGAAAGGCATCTCTCTGCTTCTATTGTTGATCCAAGGAAAACCAGCAATTCACTGGTATATGTATGCATGTAATATGACTTGATTTTCTCTCCTTAGTCTCACAAACTCTTGAGGTCATCACTCATATGCACGGTTTCCTCTGCTCTGAAGCTTTAATAAAGGACTTTGCAACATTGTGAGTTAGGACACAACCCTGATAAGTATTTGCCATGAAAGAAGCACACCCTCGCAGTGATTTTGAGATGGTATTTGGGAGTTTGTGGCCTTTTTCTGTGTGATTTTGGTTTAATTCTGCTTCTTTATGCTGAAATTTTCTAACCTGCTCGGTGGTTGTTGTTTGCAGTTTGTGTGGGTGGGTTTTTGGGTTTTGTTTTCTACACCACCGTGCTAGGGAAAAGAAATTCAGACTTGTTCAAATGTCACATGTAAAATGGGGTGAAATTCCAGCTCCGTGCCTGTGTGAGTAAATGCAGCAAGGAAACCTGAAGCAAACAGGAGCCACTGCACAGATATGAGAGGGTCACCAAGAATGGCTTAGGAATAAGGTAAAGCCATTCAAAATCTTCAAAGGGTCATGGGTCTTGGAAGGCCTTGGGCCTTGAGCCCTCCATGGTGCTTGTTCAATCTCTATCAAAAATTGTAAGGAAGGGGGGCCGGAGCGATAGCACAGCGGGTAGGGCATTTGCCTTGCACGCGGCCGACCTGGGTTCGATCCCCGGCATCCTATATGGTTCCCCAAGCACTGCCAGGAGCAATTCCTGAGTGCAAAGCCAGGAGTAACCCCTGAGCATCGCTGGGTGTGATCCAAAAAAAGCAAAAAAAAAAATTGTAAGGAAGGTCTAAAGGTCATTGAACAGTTGGACACAAATGCTTTAGGCGTCCTAGATTTTATACTTTCAGGCTAACACTCAAGAGCCCAGAAAGATGTTGTACATCACCACGTCCGATGACTCATCTGGGCTGGACATGCTGGGGACAGAGGAGAGACCTCAAAGATCCTATCCCTGCCCAGAGAATGGGATGTCATCCATTTGGGGAGAGTGTGGCTGAGTACAGAGAAATAAGAGAACCCAGGACCTGACTTACCCCAGCAGCAATTCATTTCTTCCCCAAGCTGCCTTGCCTCTATTCTAGTCTCTCAAATTAAAAATAAGAAAACAAAACACTTGTTTTCAAACCAATGGTGTGCTTTTGTTCTCCCTCTCTGGATGCAGAGTTGAGATGCTGTGTTAATGGGTTGACATAGGAAGTCAAGGGAAGGCCTTTTCCCCACCTGCAGACAACCCTGATTTGATCCTTTGCACTTTGTATCGTCCCTTGAACACCGCCCGAGTGACTCTTCAGCATAGAGCCAGGAGTAAGCCTTGAGCACAGCTTGGTGTGACCAAAACTGCCCCCCCCAAAAAATGCATAAATCAAAACATAAAATTCCAGACAGGTCAGCAAGTGTGAGGGGACACAGTTAGAAAATCTGGGGAGCACTGGAAGTGACACCACCACCTCATAAGTTCTCAGACACAGAGCCTGAGAGATGACTTGATGGGAGATGACGTGATGCATGATGGGCTTAGTGCATGCCTTGCAAGCAGAAGCCACAGGATCAATCCCCAGCTCTGTGTGGTCCCCTGAGCATTGTTGAGAGTAGATCCTCCTCCCCACCCCCACTGCTAGGTGTGACACCAAACCCAATAACTTTCCCCAGGTGGCAGAGCCAGGCCCCCAGTCACTAACGGGTTTTGAGAACTACAACCAGAAACCTGATCTTAGGTCCCTAAGAGCATTGCTTCAGAATCCTAAAAACACTATTTACCAAATGCCAATTAGAGTTTGTAGCAAACAATTCTGACTTGGTTTTGGATATCAGAAAGAACCAGCCCTGTCCCTTAATCATGTGGCATGGGTTTCACTCTGTCATTCATTTATCCAGGGCTATTTACCCAGAGCCCACTGTGCCTGGTGCTGTGCTGGGCTCTGGGAACAGAGCCATGAGCCAAACCTGCAGGGGAAGTCTTCTCACGAAGTTTATAGTTTAGAGGGGGTTGCAGATATCAAGATGCATGACCAAAATACTTCCAGGGAGCAACAGCTGTTGTAAAGAATTTGCTCATAGCAAAATAATGAGGACATTTAAGGACTTTAATGTGGAATGCGAATGAGTTTGTGGGCTGGCAACTTCCCAGAGAAAGATGTAGCATTTCAATCTTTCAAATATTTATTCAGTACCTAATACTTATTGAGCTCTCACTCAGGTACTATAATTTTTGCAAAGGTGTATTCCTGGTTGGGGGAGGGGAGAGTTGGTTAGTGTGAATGGGCCACATCTGATTAAGGGCTTTCTCCTGACTCTGTGCTCAGAAGTCTCTTCTGTCTTTTTTTTCCAGCTTTTTGGGTCACACCCGGTGGTGCTCAGGGGTTACTCCTGGCTCTGCATTCAGGAATTACCACTCTCAGTGCTCAGGAGACCATATGGGATGCTGGGAATTGAACACGGGTCGGCCGAATGCAAGGCAAACATCCTACCTGCTGTGCTATTGCTCCAGCCCCTCAGAAGTCTCTCCTGGCAGTGCTCAATGAACTGTATGTGGTGCCTGGTATTGAACCAGGGTAAATCTTACCTGTTATACTAACCCTCTGACCCTTACAGTATAATTTTAAATCCTAACCTCTTCTCTGAGGGACCAAATAATCTTATATTGCTGAAAATATGAGGACAAGTGACCCCTTAGAAAATAATACAAGTTACCATTCTGTAGTATGAAGTACAAGACAAATAAATAAATTCATCCTCAAAACAGGGCATGAGATTAACCCCTGAACAACTGTTCTAGTTCTATAAACACTGAGTATTTCCAGAACATTTGAATTTGGTTTAGTCCCTCTTGAAACACTTTCAGATTTCAAGGTTGTTTCGGGTGAACACTATTATCTGTTAGTTCAAAATGTTGCAAGTCCTTCATCCCCAAAATATGCTATCAGATTTACTAGAATTTGGCTGATCTCTTTTCAAACTATTTGTCTTATTATTCTCTGCTATGGGAAGAAATAACCATCTTCAGTACTGTGAGTCTTTTTGCTGTAAGACAATCATGAATAATACCATAAGGGATTCTTTTTGGTCAAAGTCAAGATTTTTTTCTTTATTACCAAGCAACCCATGCTAATTATGCAGAAAATATGTTAAAATGTAGACAAGCAAAGAATATATAAAATACTTAGAATCATCTTTTATTCATAGGTATATACATTTTTAAACAAGAATAAGGAAATATCACCGATCATTTTTTTTTTTTTGCTTTTTGGGTCACACCCAGCGATGCTCAGGGGTTACTCCTGGCTTTGCACTCAGGAATTGCTCCTGGCAGTGCTTGGGGGACCATATGGGATGCTGGGGATTGAACCCGGGTTGGCCGCGTGCAAGGCAAACGCCCTACCCGCTGTGCTATCACTCCGGCCCTCACCGATCATTTTTTAAAATTTTATTGAATCACCATGAGATAGTTGCAAGCTTTCATGTTTGGGTTACAATCACACAATGATCAAACACCCACCCCTCCACCAGTGCACATTCCCCACCACATATATTTCCGATATACCCCTCCTTTCCTGTCCTCCCCCTACCTCCATGACAGACAATATTCCCCATACTCTCTCTCTCTACTTTGGGGCATTATAACTTGCAACACAGACACTGAGAGGTCATCATGTTTTGTCCATTATTTACTTTTGGCACACATGTCCCATCTCGACTGATTCCTCCAGCCCTCATTTGCTTAGTGATATCTTCTCTATTCTATCTGCCTTCTCCCCTCCACTCATGAAGCAGTCTTCCAGCTATGGGGCAATCCTCGTGGCCCTTGTATTTATTTACTGTCCTTGGGTGCCAGCCTCATGTGATATTATTTTATACTCCACAAATGAGTGCAGTCCCTCTATGTCTGTGCCTCTCTTTCTGACTCATTTCACTTAGCATGATACTCTCCATGTTTATCCATTTATAAGCAAATTTCATGACTTCATCTCTCCTAACAGCTGCATAGTATTCCATTGTGTAGATGTACCAAAGTTTCTTTAACCAGTCATCTGTTTTAGGGCACTCAGGTTGTTTCCATATTTTGGCTATTATGAACAGTACTGCAATGAATATATAGGTACAGATGTCATTTCTACTTGCTTTTTTGCATCCTTGGGATATATTCCCAGAAGTGGTATTGGGGGATCATATGGAAGCTCAATTTATAGTTTTTGAAGGACTGTCCATATTGTTTTCCAGAAAGGGTGGACCAGTCCTTTCCCACCAACAGTGAAAGTGCGTCCCCTTCTCCCCACATCCACACCAGCACTGGTTGCTTTTGTTCTTTTGAATGTGTGCCAGTGTCTGTGGTGTGAAATGATATCTCATTGTTGTTTTGATTTGAGTCTCCCTTATGACTTAGAGATGTGGAGCATATTTTCATGTGCCTTTTGGCCATTTCTATTTCTCTTTTGAGGAAACTTTTGTTCATTTCTTCTCATTTTTTGATGGGGTTGGAGGTTTTTTTCTTGCACAATTCTACTAGTGTCTTGTATATCCTGGATATTAATCTCATTTGTTTATGTTGCTTCTGCTTGCATGGTCAATGCTGTTTTATCCTTAAAGATGCCTTTAGCTTCAATGTCATGGAGAGTTCTGCCTACATTTTCCTTTATGTACCTTACAGATTCATGTCTGATATTGAGGTCTTTAATCCACTTTGATCTGATTTTTGTGCCTGACATTAGTTCATTTTTTTGCAGGTAGCTGTCCAGTTTTCCCAGCACCTCTTGTTGAAGAGGCTTTTCTTGTACCACTTCACATTTCTTGCTTCTTTGTCAAAGATTAAGTGGCCAGGTATTTGGGGGTCTGTGACGGGATATTCAACTCTCTTCCATTGGTCTGCAGGTCTGTTTCTAGCCCAATACAATGCTGCTTTAATTACTACTGCTTTGTAGTAGAGTTTGAAGTTGGGGAAGGTAATGCCACCCATCTTCTTTTTTCCAAGGATTGCTCTAGCTATTCGTGGGGGTTTATTGTTCTATATGAATTTCAGAAGTGTTTTGTCTATTTTTTTTGAAAAATGTCATGGGTATCCTGATAGGGACTGTATTAAATTTGTATAGTGCTTTGGGCAGTATTGCCATTTTGATAATGTTAATTCTCCCTATCCATGAGCAGGGGATGTGCTCCATTTCCTAGTGTCCTCTTTTATTTCTTGAAATAGTGTTTTGTAATTTTCCTTTTATAGGTCCTTCACCTCTTTGGTTAAGATGATTCCAAGGTACTTGATTTTCTGAGGTACTATTGTGAATGGGATTGTTTTTTAATGTCTCTTTCTTCTCATTATTTGTATATAAGAAAGCCATGGACTTTTGGGTGTTGATTTTGTAGCCTGCCAATTTACTTTATCAACCTATTGTTTCTAAGATCTTTTCTGTAGAGTCTTTAGGATTTTCTAAATATAGTATCATACGGTCTGCAAATAGTGATAGTTTGACCTCTTCCTTTCCTATCTGTATGCCCTTGATATCTTTTTCTTGTCTAACAGCTGTGATCAGGAATTCCAGTATTATATTGAATAGGAGTGGCAAAAGCGTACAACTTTGTCTTGTACCCGATCTTAGAGGGACGGCTTTTAGTTTTTCCCCATTGAGAATGATACTTGCTATGGGCTTGTGGTAGATGGCTTTGACTATATTGAGGAAAGTTCCTTCAATGCCCATTTTGCTGAGAGTTTTCATCATAAACGGGTGCTGGATCTTGTCAAATGCTTTCTCTGCATCTACTGATATGATCTTATGGTTTTTATTATTAATTTTATTGTTATGATGAATTATGTTGATTGATTTGCAAATGTTAAACCATCCTTGCATCCCTGGGATGAATCCTATTTGGTCATGGTGTATGATCTTTTTGATGAGTCATTGGATTTTATTTGCTAATATTTTGTTGAGGATCTTTGTGTCTGTGTTCATTAGGGATATCAGTATATAGTACTCTTTCTTTGTGGTATCTCTGTCTGCTTTTGGTATCAGGGTGATATGTGCTTCATAGAAACTATTGGAAGTATTTTTGATACTTCAATTTCTGGGAAAAGCTTAAAGAGGATTGGGAGTAAGTCCTCTTTAAAGATCTGGAAGAATTCACTAGGGAATCCATCTGGGCCAGGATTTTTGTGCTTGGGGAGACTTTTTTATTACTGATTCAATTTCCTTGATGGTGATAGGTTTGTTCAGGTATTCCAGGTCTTCTTGGTTCAACCTTGGGAAGCTATAGGAATCTAGGAATTTATCCATTTCCTCGAGGTTTTTGTGTTTTGTGGCATAAAGATTCTCAAAGTAATTTCTGAGGATCCTTTTAATTTCTGTAGTTTCTGTTGTAATGTCCCCCTTTTCATTTCTGATTTGGTTTATTAGGGTTTTCTCTCTCTCTTTTTCTGTGAGTCTTGCTAGAGGTTTATCGATCTTATTTATTTTCTCAAAGAAGCATCTCTTGGTTTCATTGATCTTTTGGATTGTTTTTTGGGTTTCCATCTCATTAATTTCTGCTCTGAGTTTTATTATTTCTTTCCTCCTGTTTGGATTGGGCTCCTTTTGTTGGTCATTCTCCAAGCTCTTAAGCTGTGAGGTTAGGTTACTTACGAGGTTAACTGTGAGGTTAGTTGGGCTCACTTCTCCTTCTTGAGGAATGCTTGTAGAACTATAAACTTTCCTCATAACACAGCTTTTGCTATATCTCTAAAGTTTTGGTAACTCATGTCCTCATTTTCATTCATTTCCAGGTATCTTTTGATGTCCTCTTTGATTTTCTTTCCAAGCCACTCGCTGTCCAATAGTGAGCTATTTAATTTCCAGATGTTTGATTTAGTTTTCTGTGTGTGTGATTTATTTCTAATTTCAGCACATCGTTGTATGAGAAGACTGTTAACGCAATCCCTATCTTCTTAATTTTATGGAGGTATGTTTTGTGGCTTAGCATGTGGTCTATCTTGGAGAATGTTCCATGCACATTTGAGAAGAATGTGTATTCAGCTTTTTGAGTACTACATATATCTACTAAGTCCCTTTCTTCCATTTCTTTTCTCAGATGAAGTATGTCCTTGCTAAGCTTAAGTCTGGGTGATCTATTAAGAGGTGATAAACTGGTGTTGAAGTCCCCCACTAGCATTGTGTTGCTATCGATGTCTTTCTTTGAGTCTATGAGTTGTTGTTTTAATTATTTTGCTGGTCCCTCATTAGGTGCATATATATTTAGTATTGTTAGTTCTTCCTGTTGTACAGATCCCGTTATCAATAAGAAATGACCTTCACTGTCTCTTGTCACCTTCTTCAGTCTGAAATCAATGTGGTCTGATACTAGAATGGCTATTTTATGGGAGTTGTTCTCCTGTAGGATTGTTTTCCAGCCTTTGGCTTTGAGCCTGTGTTTGCTCTGACTGTTGAGATGTGTTTCTTGCAGGCAGCAGGGTGTTGGTTTCAATTTTCTAACCATCCTGACACTCTATGTCTTTTAATTGGTGCATTTAGCCAATTGACATTGTGGAAAATTACTGTTATGGGGTTATGTCCCATTTTTTGGCTGCAATTTGGTGTATTTGAAGGGCCTGTCTTGTCTTAAAGTAGTCCATTCAGTTGTTCTTGTAACCATGGTTTTGAGTCTATGAAATTCCTGAGCTGTTGTTTAGCTGTGAAACTGTGTGTTGTTCCTTCTGTTATGAATGAGAGCAAAGTATTTTTGTGAAGCATTTATTTCATTGAGTTTTTTCACTATATCCCACCACGGTTTTGGGGCTGTGAGGGTTTCATCAAACAAGTCGGCTGTGAATCTTTAGGATGCTCCTTTATAGGCAATGTCTTTCTTTGATCTAGCTGATTTCAGGATTTTGTCTCTATCTAAGGTTTTGGTCATTTTGATCAGGATGTATCTTGGGGTATTTTTACTTGGATTTCTTCTAGCTTGTACCCTTCAGGCCTCCTGAATGTGGTCACATGTTTTCTTCAGCTCTGGGAACATCGTAGCAATGATGTCTTTGACAGTTTCTTTCAAAGAAAAACCATCAGGGTTTTCTTCCTGACCCTGCGGGGCTCCAGTAATTCTTATATTACTTCTCTTGGCTTCATCACGATCTTCTCTTGCCATCTGTTCCCAGCTTGTGAGTCTCTTTTCCATTTTCTGCTCTTTTTTAGAGAGTCTCTGGACTTCATCTTTGAATTCACTGATTCTGTCCTCAGTAGCTGTTACTCTGCTGCTGAGGCCTTCCATTGTTTTTTAATTTGCCTACCAGGTTTTTCAGGTCTGATATTTCCGTTTGTAATTTTGTTTGCATTTTCCCATTCCTACCTTCAAATCCTCTTTTATTTTATTGGCATTGCTTTCCATTGTTTGTTTTAGCTCCCAAAGCATCCTCAGTTAGCTCCCTTCTAAATTCCCTGTCAGAGAAGTTATTAGCAGTTCATTGCTATTGAGGTCTTCTGGGCTAACCTCTTCAATAAGTAAGCTTGGTGGGGTTCTGCGTTGCTTAACCATAGTGGCCTATGTGGTTTAGCCCTTCATGCTCACTGTTACTATTCTGCTTATGATGCAGTATTAATTGTGGTGGGCTTAATGAGTTATTGGCTAATGTGTTTCTGGTGGTGAAGCTAACCTAGTGAAAGTTCCAAGTAAGCGGGTAACTTATGGTTCTTATTGGATATGGATGGGGGGGAGAATAACTCGTGGCTGCTAATGCAGCCACAGCTCTGGGAAGGAGCCATGTACCTGTATGGGATGAGCAGAGGGTGCCCGGAACATTGCAGCTTTGGGTGCCCACGGTGTGCTTTAATTCCCGTCCCCTATAGATCAAGGATGAAAACTGGCTGTCCTGAGGTCTAGTTAGAATTGTGGCTCTAGGAAGGAGCCCTGACATGGGCCTCACCGACCATTTTGTAACATGCTATTGCCACTAAATGTATCATATTTCTTTAATTCACAGCTATATGTATATCTCCGATATTTGAAGTGACTCAATGTTCCACACCCCTGAGTGCTGTAAGGGGAACTGCCATGAGAGTTCTTCTGTGTTGGTGTCCAATTTGCCTTGGTGGCCCTGAGTGCAAGGTCTGGCCACTGCCCTTCTTGATCCCTGAGGTGAGAAGCCCATGAGCACAGCAGCCACGGAGTTGCCTCTTTACCTTTCAAACAAAATCTGTCACTTCAGAAAGGTTGGATTGTATAAGGTGTTGAAACTCAAAACACTCCTTTCTGGAGCTGGCACCACTGCCACAGATCTGGCCGTGGACCATGATTTTAGAAGGAAAACAATTTCCTGTAAGAGCATTCAAGATGGGCACAATCACAACAACTCAGGGACAATTATAGCACACAACGATGGAGCTTCTAAAATAGGTGGAAATATTCAAATACACAGAAACTTCTAAAACAACCTGAATGGCTTTGGAAGAAGGGTTATGGGTATAATTTTTAATGCAGAAAGAGAGAGACAGACATAGAAAGATTGCACTCATCAATGGAATATAAAATAACAGAATAGGAGACTAACACTCAAGAATAGTAGAAATAATTACCAGGAGGTTTGCTCTATGACTTGGAAGCTGGCCTCACATGATGCATGAAAAAGCAGCTCAGATAGAGAAGGGAACACCAAGTAAAGTGTGTTTGGAGGACCTGCTTGGGATGGGAGATGAGTGCCGGAAGTAGACTATAGATTGAACAGGATGGCCACTCAATACCCCTATTGCAAACCACAACATCCTAAAGGAGAGAGAACAAAAGGGAATGCTCTGCCACAGAGGTGGGGTGGGGTGGGGGAATGGGAAGGAGGGGGGAGGGGGGATACTGGGACCATCGGTGGTGGAGAATGGGCACTGGTGGAGGCATTGTATGACTGAAACACAAGCACGAAAATATGTAAATCTGTAACTGTACCCTCACGGTGATTCACTAATAAAAATAAAAAATAAAGGTTTTGAAGAATTCAATAAAAAAATAAGAAATTCTGGAAATTTTGTTATCTTTTTGGAGGGGGGAATACCTGGCATTGTTCAAGGATTGCTTCAAACTCTGTGTTCAGGGGTCACTCCCAGTGGTGCAGAGGATCAAATCTGGGGCCCCTGCATGCAAAACTTAAGTGTTCCAGGTCACTGAACTATCTCTCTGACCTACTTAAATTTTTTAATGTTTTGAGAATAGTCACACCATTTTCCATAGTGGCTGCACTTTACTCTCTCACCACAGTACTTAAGGATTCCAAGTTTCCACATTATTTTCTGGGCCTTTTTTTAATACCCATTTTAATGGATATAAGGTATGATATGATTGTAATTTTGCTTGCATTTGACTCTTCAGTGATGTTGCCCATCTTTTTATGTGCTTGTCAAGCATTTATATACCCTCATTGGACAAATATCAGTTCAAATCCTTTGTTTTCATTTGAGTTATTTGTCTTTGGTGCTATTGGGTTGTATCTTCCATGTGTCAGAGATGAAATTCTTACCACACACAAAGATTATATAAGATTTGTAAGTGTTTTTTCCCATTCTGTAGATCACCTTTTTGCTCTGAAAAATCATCTCTTTTGGTACGCAGGCATTTCCAATTTGAACATAACCCAGCTAATATTTTTCTTTTTGTTTATGATTGTAGGGTCATTTCCAAGCGCTCATCACCACGTCAAATGTCATAGACTTTTGCCCTATGTTTTCTTATAAAAGTTTTAGAGCTTTTACTTTTACTTTTACTCTTAGGCCAGCTTAATATTTTTCAAAAGATCACTTTGGCTCTTGCTAGGAAGGGGACTATAGAGGAAAGAATGGACAATAGAAGATCAGTTAGGAGGTTTGTTATTGTAGCAAGGAAGAATGGGGAGGGCCAGAGAGATAGTACAGTGGGTAGGACACTTGCCATCTCAGTTCAGTCCCTGGCACCGAATATGATCTAATGAGCACTGCCAGGAGTAAACCCTGAGCCCAGAGCTAGGAGTAGGCCTTGAGCACTGCCAGATTCATTGCCTAAACAGTGATGATGATTAATAGTAATAATAATAATAATAATAATAATAATAATAATAATAATAATAATAATAATGAGTTGGGCCAGATTGGCAGTGGGAAAACAGTCTGTTCCAGCTGAATGCTTATTTCATCCCCAAGGTTTATTGTCATCTTCAACTGCTGAGGGTTCATTGTGGCCAGCTGGAGCAAAAGCCCCCAGCTGCCTATACCACATGCTTCTTAAGATGCAGGAAGGAAGATCAGCTACACCCCTGAGCTTTCTCTCCAGATTTCCAAGTTCTTGCAGGATGACAAGCCTACTAATAGCCACAAACTCAAACCCGGTACTGACAGGGGTTTTTGTTTGTTTGTTTAATTTAGTTTTTGTCATAGTACGAAAACAGAGCTTTATTTCTCTCCTAACTTGTAACTTAAAAATCTGAGACTTGAGGGCCAGGAGGTAAAACACAATGATGGTAGAATCTGTAGTGTCTGTCATGCTCTTGCCTTGCACTTGGCCTGCTGACCCAGGTTCGTTCCCCCACACTCTAAATGGTCCCCTGTGCCCTACCAAGAGTGATTCCTGAACACAGAGCCAGGATTAAGCCCTGAGAACCAATGCAATGCAAAACCTAAGCAAGAAACCTTTAAAAAAAAAAAAGGCAGAGGTAGGTGGCACTGACGCAGGTTTGATTTCCAACACCACATGACCCGCTGAGCCTTGCCAGGTGCAGCCCCGGTGACTCTCAGCTCCAAGACGTGGGTATCCTGGGTAATCCCTGAGCAGTTCTACATCCTCAAGAAATCCTGGTGGATCCTCCTGAGTACTGCTTGGGAGTCCACCCCTCCCTCAAACCCCCCAAAATTTAAGACATGTTTAGTAACCAGACCTCCAGTTTTACTCCTGTGCCAGGCACCATTCCTATTAGGAGATAGTAAGTAAAACTAAGAGAGAAGCTACCACCTTAAGGACTAGCCAGATGTAAAATCTCTTTCCCTTAGTAATTCACATGTGCATGTCATGCTCTCGGGGACGGGAAGGTGTGCAGAGCTCCTGACCCCAAGTAGATGCTAATCATGACGAAAGGAAAGAATTCGAAAAAGACAAGATGCTTGGTTTGGCAGGCTCGTGTTTCATTCAGCAACTCAGAGTAGATGATATGTATTTGGGGTATCTGGAGAGAGTTCACTGGCCAGCACCCTCTCTAACCCAGATGGGCCCCTCACACCTACAGGCTCCTTGTCTTCCTGCCACACCACCTCCTCTGGGGTGCCCCCTATACCCACCCCATGGTCTGTTAATAGGTTGATAATGAGGTATTAGTGGGATGGTATTTCTCTTTTGAACTTCCCAACTTAAACCCATAGTAGCACCTTTGACTTCTCCTGCTTTTAATCCTGGATTTTTAAGGTGTCCAAACTTAAGTTTCTTTGTATAAAGAAATAGTTGTAATTAAGAGGTGTACTGCTTACCCATAGGAATAGTTCCAGATCCTGTAGAAAATGAGAATGAGTAAGCTGCCAAAGAATTCTAGAATGTACTCAAGTTATACATCAGCCTAATGAGGCATTCTTACTTACATTATTCTTTCATCTTAATGTCATGCCAGGCACCTTAAGGCCATAATTTGCCTAAAATCTTTGAGAATTTCATATTTTTCAAAGATTTTCACGAATCACTTAATTATCTCCTACTTGGATACTTTGATAAATCAAATATAGTAATTTATTTAAAGTTGGATCTTAGGTATAAAGATTTATACTGTTATTTAAGTAACAAAAAACAAAAGTTGAAGTCATTTAAATTTTTAAAATAACATTTAACCAAGAAATTTAGTTCCATTTTTCTATAGAAAAAAATAACTAAAAAGTATTTTCCCCCTGGGCTCTAGTAGCAGGTAAATTACACAATCACAACAAAATAAGCTGATATAAAAGGTTTGTTTTTCAAAACAGAATTTCCCAAACTATACATTATGATTCATAAATAACTGATGAAATCAGTTTAGGTAAGTGCAACTAGCTTTTTTTAAAAAAGAAAATAGACTAGAATTTTTTTTAAAAATCAGAATGCATTGCAGTTGGTAAATATGGTCTTGTAAATTTTGTCCTTTCAGCTGTTAACGTGGGTATGTGTGTATTCATTGGTGATAGAATGCACTATAAAGTGTACGTTACTGTGTGTTGCTATAAAAACATCCACAGTAAATCAACAGCTTCGTGGGGAAGCCCCTTTAGCATGTCCTTGGCACTGATCCATCCTGCCATTTCTCTATTTCTAATACACCTCTACTCAGTACAGTCAGCAGATATTTCTTGCATGACTAGATATCTGGCTCATGATCCAGCACCCCAATTGCCTGAACAGGACTCACTTATGTTAATACAGTGAACTGCAGTGAATTTTAATGTGGTTCGGAATAAAAAGGGTATTCAAGTTAATTCCAAAACAAAACACAAACCAAATTAACTAGAAAATACCATTGTTCAAACACACTGCTTTTTATTTATAACAATCCTTTGGAAACTGAGAACTGCTTCCTTAGCTTTCTTTTCCTATTCTCTGTACACAAACTGATAAGTCATTGCAAGACAAGGAGTGTCTGGAGAGGATATGAGATAGCACAGAATCTTTCATTCTAGGGGGAAAATGTTTGTTTTAAGAAGAAATGCCACCTAAAAATTACAGAGATCCAAAATCTTAGAGTAGTGTATGCTTTCAGAAGCTTGACAATGTTCTTTTTTTATTATTTGTATACATGGACATTCATATATATTAGTTTCCTCACTTAATGCTTATTTATATATATTTTAATTTTTTTAATTGAATCACCATGAGAAGTTACAAAGTTTTCAAGTTTAAGTCTCAGTGATGTTGGTATACAACATCCCATAATCTCAGACCTAGCTAGGCCTGGATGTAAACGACGTTTCTGTTATTGTTACTGTTACTTTAACTGACTGTTACTGTTTCCGTTGGCTAAGGTAATTTGCATATTCGGCCTAAGTGGCTGAATATCATTGGTTAGTACATTAACCTACTAAATAAAAAAAGGTTGAACAGGCTGCTCTCCAGCGGGGCCGTAACAAAAAATCTCTGGAGACAGTTATATGATACTTCCGAAAAAAGTATATTTCTTCTGCGAGTGAAATGCCTTGGACTGTCAAGTAAAACTGCAACATTGTTGCAACACAGTGATACAATGATAAAACACCCATCCCTTCACCAGTGCACGTGTTCCACCACCAACGACTTCAGTATACGCCCCCACCCCACCCCTCACCCTGCCTGTGTGGCAGATGATTTTCACTTTAATCTCTCTTCTTTTATTTCATTTGCAGAGAGTCTCTTGCCCGCACACCTGGCTGTCTTCCCCGGGGCCCCTCGGAGAAGATGGGCTCCAGCTCCCCTCCCCGCCCCAAGCAGAGCTCCCGGTGGCCAAAGACCACCGGAACCTAGCCACAGCCATGCTCAAGGCCCCTCTCCACACGTTTGGATAAGCCTCACGCATGAAGGTACCGGCAAAGGACCCCAGGTGTGTGTAATCTCATCAACAGCCAACATCCAGAGACTTAAAAGCAAGTTCCCAGAAGCGTGCGGCTGCAAAGCAGCTGCTCAATATCTTATAACCTACTTTTCCCTCTGGGAGAAACTAGCAAGCTACTGAGAGCTTCCTGCCCACGTGGGACAGCCTCGCAAGCTTCCCATGGTGTATCAATATGCCAAAGCCAGTAACCAGCTGAATCTCATTCCCCTGACCCTGAAAGAGCCTCCAATGCAGCATCATTGGAAAGGCTGAGAAGAGAGAAGCTTCTAAAATCTCAGGGATAGGATGAATGGAGAGGTTACTGAGACCACTCGAGCAACTCGACAATCAACGGGATTTCGTGGTTCGTGGTTCATGGTTATTTTGATTACATTCAATTTTTTGACAGAAATCCCACTATTATTATTTGGAATTTTCCCCCAACAATCAGACCTACTGAAAAGGCATCATTAGATAATTTATTTTCTATTGCTGATAATGAAGAACATATAATGTTGGAGCCGCACAGTTTTGGAATTGTGGAATTTTAAGGCCAGAGGGATTTCTGCCAGAAGCCACTGGGTTCCGAGATTGGTTTGTGTGCCTCTGGGATCATGGCTGTTTGGGAGCAGAGGAGCCGTTCATGGGCAGCCACTTGGGGTCTCATCTGGGTGGGGAGCAGGGCTGGTTCTGCTCCCCCCACCCATAGCGAGATTTCCAGAGTGCTCTGTCACTGCAAGCTCCTACCTCTCTGTTCAATTGGCTCTGAAAAGTGGCAGTCGCCATGCTGCCACAAAGGGGAAAAGGTTGAGGGACAAAAACCCTCCCACTCTGGGGCGGCACGGGCCCATAACTTAGTTCACAGTCCAGGAGCATTTCTGCCAGCAGCCTCTGCATTCCAAGATTGGTTTGTGTGCCTCTGGGATCATGGCCATTCCAGAGCTTAGAGGTTGCTTTTTTTTTTATATCAGGAAGTGTTATAGACTTGGTTTGGGGTCCAGAGCACTCTCCAGTTTTGTTGGGCCCACGGGCCAGGATTCTTCACTGCTTAATGCGGCAAGATGGCACTGGGGGCAAGTTGAGGGCATGACTACCAGGGTCAGGAGTGGGCTGGAGGCCCAGATGGAACTGCCCGGTTCCAGTGCCCCCATGTGGTTTGGAAGAATAGTCCTGATGGCCACATACTGGAGCTATGCTTATAGAAACTCATGGTTGCCGGAATTCCATCTGGAGAAGGCAGAGAGACTGCACCTGCTCCATCTGGGGCACCCCAGTGTCATAGGCTCAGTTTGGGGTCCAGATTATTCTCCGGTGTTGTAGTGCCCGCCGGCCAGCATTCTTCACTGCTGAGTGCGGCCGACAATCAATGTTCTTTGAGCAAAAATTCTTACTCTTTAAATATTATGCACTATTTGTGTGATTTAGACATCTACTTTCAAGTAAAATTCTATTACATAGCTTTATTATAATGATTTTTTTTTTAATTTTTATTAAATCACCATGTGGAAAGTTACAAAGTTCTCAGGCTTATATGTCAGTTATACAATATTCAAACACCCATCCCTTCACCAGTGCCCAAATTCCACCACCAGAAACCCCAGTTTACCCGCCGCCCCCACCCCCTACCCCCTACTGTATAACTAATGAATTTCACTTCATTTTTTCTTTACCTTGATTACATTCCATAATTCAACACAAAACTCACTATAGTTGACATAACTCTCTCTCTTTTTTTTTCTCTTTTTCCTTTTCCATTTTTTTTTTTTAATTTTTCCCCCTCATCCCCCTTCCTGCGCCTCATAGTATGGTGTACTCCACACCACGTTGGCCAGCGTGGGGCTTTTGCTTAGCTCATAGTCCAGAGGTGGCTGTTACATTAAGAACCTTCAATATTTCAACAAAAACTTACTGTTATTATTTGGAGTTTCCCCCCCAAGTCTGACCTGTTCAAATGGAACCCTTTCACATTGATGACAATTAAAAATGGTAAGTCGCGCGGACGCGGCAGCGTCCGCGCGGTTTTGGATTTCTGTATAAAGTCCTGGGAAAATTCTGCCAGAAATTATATATTTCCTCCGTTAGCCGGCGTGGGGCAAAGGCTTAATTCACAGTCTCCATACATGGGTGCAGGCACTTGCTGGAACCCCAATTCCTAAAGCTGTCTCTGGTTCCCGCTTGTTCCACATCCACCGGCTCTGCAGGGGCATGGGCGCCCGGGCCGAAAACCCGGCCAGCCGGAGCCGAGCACGGGCCCGACTAGGGCTGGCTCTGTATCCTGCGGCTGGTTCAAGTTCAAAGCACACATTTTTTTTTTTTTTTTTTCCGCGCCACCAAGTTCGTACCTTCTCAACGGACCCACAAAATGTCGGACACCACGCCTTCTCCCGGAGGGGAGAGAGACCAAGAAGGAAGGTTCTTTCCTCCGTTAGCCGGCGTGGGGCAAAGGCTTAATTCACAGTCTCCATACATGGGTGCAGGCACTTGCTGGAACCCCAATTCCTAAAGCTGTCTCTGGTTCCCGCTTGTTCCACATCCACCGGCTCTGCAGGGGCATGGGCGCCCGGGCCGAAAACCCGGCCGGCCGGAGCCGAGCACGGGCCCGACTAGGGCTGGCTCTGTATCCTGCGGCTGGTTCAAGTTCAAAGCACACATTTTTTTTTTTTTTTTCCGCGCCACCAAGTTCGTACCTTCTCAACGGACCCACAAAATGTCGGACACCACGCCTTCTCCCGGAGGGGAGAGAGACCAAGAAGGAAGGTTCTTTCCTCCGTTAGCCGGCGTGGGGCAAAGGCTTAATTCACAGTCTCCATACATGGGTGCAGGCACTTGCTGGAACCCCAATTCCTAAAGCTGTCTCTGGTTCCCGCTTGTTCCACATCCACCGGCTCTGCAGGGGCATGGGCGCCCGGGCCGAAAACCCGGCCAGCCGGAGCCGAGCACGGGCCCGACTAGGGCTGGCTCTGTATCCTGCGGCTGGTTCAAGTTCAAAGCACACATTTTTTTTTTTTTTTTCCGCGCCCCCAAGTTCGTACCTTCTCAACGGACCCACAAAATGTCGGACACCACGCCTTCTCCCGGAGGGGAGAGAGACCAAGAAGGAAGGTTCTTTCCTCCGTTAGCCGGCGTGGGGCAAAGGCTTAATTCACAGTCTCCATACATGGGTGCAGGCACTTGCTGGAACCCCAATTCCTAAAGCTGTCTCTGGTTCCCGCTTGTTCCACATCCACCGGCTCTGCAGGGGCATGGGCGCCCGGGCCGAAAACCCGGCCGGCCGGAGCCGAGCACGGGCCCGACTAGGGCTGGCTCTGTATCCTGCGGCTGGTTCAAGTTCAAAGCACACATTTTTTTTTTTTTTTTTTCCGCGCCACCAAGTTCGTACCTTCTCAACGGACCCACAAAATGTCGGACACCACGCCTTCTCCCGGAGGGGAGAGAGACCAAGAAGGAAGGTTCTTTCCTCCGTTAGCCGGCGTGGGGCAAAGGCTTAATTCACAGTCTCCATACATGGGTGCAGGCACTTGCTGGAACCCCAATTCCTAAAGCTGTCTCTGGTTCCCGCTTGTTCCACATCCACCGGCTCTGCAGGGGCATGGGCGCCCGGGCCGAAAACCCGGCCGGCCGGAGCCGAGCACGGGCCCGACTAGGGCTGGCTCTGTATCCTGCGGCTGGTTCAAGTTCAAAGCACACATTTTTTTTTTTTTTTCCGCGCCACCAAGTTCGTACCTTCTCAACGGACCCACAAAATGTCGGACACCACGCCTTCTCCCGGAGGGGAGAGAGACCAAGAAGGAAGGTTCTTTCCTCCGTTAGCCGGCGTGGGGCAAAGGCTTAATTCACAGTCTCCATACATGGGTGCAGGCACTTGCTGGAACCCCAATTCCTAAAGCTGTCTCTGGTTCCCGCTTGTTCCACATCCACCGGCTCTGCAGGGGCATGGGCGCCCGGGCCGAAAACCCGGCCGGCCGGAGCCGAGCACGGGCCCGACTAGGGCTGGCTCTGTATCCTGCGGCTGGTTCAAGTTCAAAGCACACATTTTTTTTTTTTTTTTCCGCGCCCCCAAGTTCGTACCTTCTCAACGGACCCACAAAATGTCGGACACCACGCCTTCTCCCGGAGGGGAGAGAGACCAAGAAGGAAGGTTCTTTCCTCCGTTAGCCGGCGTGGGGCAAAGGCTTAATTCACAGTCTCCATACATGGGTGCAGGCACTTGCTGGAACCCCAATTCCTAAAGCTGTCTCTGGTTCCCGCTTGTTCCACATCCACCGGCTCTGCAGGGGCATGGGCGCCCGGGCCGAAAACCCGGCCGGCCGGAGCCGAGCACGGGCCCGACTAGGGCTGGCTCTGTATCCTGCGGCTGGTTCAAGTTCAAAGCACACATTTTTTTTTTTTTTTTTCCGCGCCCCCAAGTTCGTACCTTCTCAACGGACCCACAAAATGTCGGACACCACGCCTTCTCCCGGAGGGGAGAGAGACCAAGAAGGAAGGTTCTTTCCTCCGTTAGCCGGCGTGGGGCAAAGGCTTAATTCACAGTCTCCATACATGGGTGCAGGCACTTGCTGGAACCCCAATTCCTAAAGCTGTCTCTGGTTCCCGCTTGTTCCACATCCACCGGCTCTGCAGGGGCATGGGCGCCCGGGCCGAAAACCCGGCCGGCCGGAGCCGAGCACGGGCCCGACTAGGGCTGGCTCTGTATCCTGCGGCTGGTTCAAGTTCAAAGCACACATTTTTTTTTTTTTTTTCCGCGCCCCCAAGTTCGTACCTTCTCAACGGACCCACAAAATGTCGGACACCACGCCTTCTCCCGGAGGGGAGAGAGACCAAGAAGGAAGGTTCTTTCCTCCGTTAGCCGGCGTGGGGCAAAGGCTTAATTCACAGTCTCCATACATGGGTGCAGGCACTTGCTGGAACCCCAATTCCTAAAGCTGTCTCTGGTTCCCGCTTGTTCCACATCCACCGGCTCTGCAGGGGCATGGGCGCCCGGGCCGAAAACCCGGCCGGCCGGAGCCGAGCACGGGCCCGACTAGGGCTGGCTCTGTATCCTGCGGCTGGTTCAAGTTCAAAGCACACATTTTTTTTTTTTTTTTTCCGCGCCCCCAAGTTCGTACCTTCTCAACGGACCCACAAAATGTCGGACACCACGCCTTCTCCCGGAGGGGAGAGAGACCAAGAAGGAAGGTTCTTTCCTCCGTTAGCCGGCGTGGGGCAAAGGCTTAATTCACAGTCTCCATACATGGGTGCAGGCACTTGCTGGAACCCCAATTCCTAAAGCTGTCTCTGGTTCCCGCTTGTTCCACATCCACCGGCTCTGCAGGGGCATGGGCGCCCGGGCCGAAAACCCGGCCAGCCGGAGCCGAGCACGGGCCCGACTAGGGCTGGCTCTGTATCCTGCGGCTGGTTCAAGTTCAAAGCACACATTTTTTTTTTTTTTTCCGAGCCCCCAAGTTCGTACCTTCTCAACGGACCCACAAAATGTCGGACACCACGCCTTCTCCCGGAGGGGAGAGAGACCAAGAAGGAAGGTTCTTTCCTCCGTTAGCCGGCGTGGGGCAAAGGCTTAATTCACAGTCTCCATACATGGGTGCAGGCACTTGCTGGAACCCCAATTCCTAAAGCTGTCTCTGGTTCCCGCTTGTTCCACATCCACCGGCTCTGCAGGGGCATGGGCGCCCGGGCCGAAAACCCGGCCGGCCGGAGACGAGCACGGGCCCGACTAGGGCTGGCTCTGTATCCTGCGGCTGGTTCAAGTTCAAAGCACACATTTTTTTTTTTTTTTTCCGCGCCACCAAGTTCGTACCTTCTCAACGGACCCACAAAATGTCGGACACCACGCCTTCTCCCGGAGGGGAGAGAGACCAAGAAGGAAGGTTCTTTCCTCCGTTAGCCGGCGTGGGGCAAAGGCTTAATTCACAGTCTCCATACATGGGTGCAGGCACTTGCTGGAACCCCAATTCCTAAAGCTGTCTCTGGTTCCCGCTTGTTCCACATCCACCGGCTCTGCAGGGGCATGGGCGCCCGGGCCGAAAACCCGGCCGGCCGGAGCCGAGCACGGGCCCGACTAGGGCTGGCTCTGTATCCTGCGGCTGGTTCAAGTTCAAAGCACACATTTTTTTTTTTTTTCCGCGCCCCCAAGTTCGTACCTTCTCAACGGACCCACAAAATGTCGGACACCACGCCTTCTCCCGGAGGGGAGAGAGACCAAGAAGGAAGGTTCTTTCCTCCGTTAGCCGGCGGGCGTGGGGCAAAGGCTTAATTCACAGTCTCCATACATGGGTGCAGGCACTTGCTGGAACCCCAATTCCTAAAGCTGTCTCTGGTTCCCGCTTGTTCCACATCCACCGGCTATGCAGGGGCATGGGCGCCCGGGCCGAAAACCCGGCCGGCCGGAGCCGAGCACGGGCCCGACTAGGGCTGGCTCTGTATCCTGCGGCTGGTTCAAGTTCAAAGCACACATTTTTTTTTTTTTTTTCCGCGCCACCAAGTTCGTACCTTCTCAACGGACCCACAAAATGTCGGACACCACGCCTTCTCCCGGAGGGGAGAGAGACCAAGAAGGAAGGTTCTTTCCTCCGTTAGCCGGCGTGGGGCAAAGGCTTAATTCACAGTCTCCATACATGGGTGCAGGCACTTGCTGGAACCCCAATTCCTAAAGCTGTCTCTGGTTCCCGCTTGTTCCACATCCACCGGCTCTGCAGGGGCATGGGCGCCCGGGCCGAAAACCCGGCCGGCCGGAGCCGAGCACGGGCCCGACTAGGGCTGGCTCTGTATCCTGCGGCTGGTTCAAGTTCAAAGCACACATTTTTTTTTTTTTTCCGCGCCCCCAAGTTCGTACCTTCTCAACGGACCCACAAAATGTCGGACACCACGCCTTCTCCCGGAGGGGAGAGAGACCAAGAAGGAAGGTTCTTTCCTCCGTTAGCCGGCGTGGGGCAAAGGCTTAATTCACAGTCTCCATACATGGGTGCAGGCACTTGCTGGAACCCCAATTCCTAAAGCTGTCTCTGGTTCCCGCTTGTTCCACATCCACCGGCTCTGCAGGGGCATGGGCGCCCGGGCCGAAAACCCGGCCGGCCGGAGCCGAGCACGGGCCCGACTAGGGCTGGCTCTGTATCCTGCGGCTGGTTCAAGTTCAAAGCACACATTTTTTTTTTTTTTTCCGCGCCACCAAGTTCGTACCTTCTCAACGGACCCACAAAATGTCGGACACCACGCCTTCTCCCGGAGGGGAGAGAGACCAAGAAGGAAGGTTCTTTCCTCCGTTAGCCGGCGTGGGGCAAAGGCTTAATTCACAGTCTCCATACATGGGTGCAGGCACTTGCTGGAACCCCAATTCCTAAAGCTGTCTCTGGTTCCCGCTTGTTCCACATCCACCGGCTCTGCAGGGGCATGGGCGCCCGGGCCGAAAACCCGGCCAGCCGGAGCCGAGCACGGGCCCGACTAGGGCTGGCTCTGTATCCTGCGGCTGGTTCAAGTTCAAAGCACACATTTTTTTTTTTTTTTTTCCGCGCCACCAAGTTCGTACCTTCTCAACGGACCCACAAAATGTCGGACACCACGCCTTCTCCCGGAGGGGAGAGAGACCAAGAAGGAAGGTTCTTTCCTCCGTTAGCCGGCGTGGGGCAAAGGCTTAATTCACAGTCTCCATACATGGGTGCAGGCACTTGCTGGAACCCCAATTCCAAAAGCTGTCTCTGGTTCCCGCTTGTTCCACATCCACCGGCTCTGCAGGGGCATGGGCGCCCGGGCCGAAAACCCGGCCGGCCGGAGCCGAGCACGGGCCCGACTAGGGCTGGCTCTGTATCCTGCGGCTGGTTCAAGTTCAAAGCACACATTTTTTTTTTTTTTTTCCGCGCCCCCAAGTTCGTACCTTCTCAACGGACCCACAAAATGTCGGACACCACGCCTTCTCCCGGAGGGGAGAGAGACCAAGAAGGAAGGTTCTTTCCTCCGTTAGCCGGCGTGGGGCAAAGGCTTAATTCACAGTCTCCATACATGGGTGCAGGCACTTGCTGGAACCCCAATTCCTAAAGCTGTCTCTGGTTCCCGCTTGTTCCACATCCACCGGCTCTGCAGGGGCATGGGCGCCTGGGCCGAAAACCCGGCCAGCCGGAGCCGAGCACGGGCCCGACTAGGGCTGGCTCTGTATCCTGCGGCTGGTTCAAGTTCAAAGCACACATTTTTTTTTTTTTTTTTCCGCGCCACCAAGTTCGTACCTTCTCAACGGACCCACAAAATGTCGGACACCACGCCTTCTCCCGGAGGGGAGAGAGACCAAGAAGGAAGGTTCTTTCCTCCGTTAGCCGGCGTGGGGCAAAGGCTTAATTCACAGTCTCCATACATGGGTGCAGGCACTTGCTGGAACCCCAATTCCTAAAGCTGTCTCTGGTTCCCGCTTGTTCCACATCCACCGGCTCTGCAGGGGCATGGGCGCCCGGGCCGAAAACCCGGCCGGCCGGAGCCGAGCACGGGCCCGACTAGGGCTGGCTCTGTATCCTGCGGCTGGTTCAAGTTCAAAGCACACATTTTTTTTTTTTTTTCCGCGCCCCCAAGTTCGTACCTTCTCAACGGACCCACAAAATGTCGGACACCACGCCTTCTCCCGGAGGGGAGAGAGACCAAGAAGGAAGGTTCTTTCCTCCGTTAGCCGGCGTGGGGCAAAGGCTTAATTCACAGTCTCCATACATGGGTGCAGGCACTTGCTGGAACCCCAATTCCTAAAGCTGTCTCTGGTTCCCGCTTGTTCCACATCCACCGGCTCTGCAGGGGCATGGGCGCCCGGGCCGAAAACCCGGCCGGCCGGAGCCGAGCACGGGCCCGACTAGGGCTGGCTCTGTATCCTGCGGCTGGTTCAAGTTCAAAGCACACATTTTTTTTTTTTTTTCCGCGCCACCAAGTTCGTACCTTCTCAACGGACCCACAAAATGTCGGACACCACGCCTTCTCCCGGAGGGGAGAGAGACCAAGAAGGAAGGTTCTTTCCTCCGTTAGCCGGCGTGGGGCAAAGGCTTAATTCACAGTCTCCATACATGGGTGCAGGCACTTGCTGGAACCCCAATTCCTAAAGCTGTCTCTGGTTCCCGCTTGTTCCACATCCACCGGCTCTGCAGGGGCATGGGCGCCCGGGCCGAAAACCCGGCCGGCCGGAGCCGAGCACGGGCCCGACTAGGGCTGGCTCTGTATCCTGCGGCTGGTTCAAGTTCAAAGCACACATTTTTTTTTTTTTTCCGCGCCCCCAAGTTCGTAACTTCTCAACGGACCCACAAAATGTCGGACACCACGCCTTCTCCCGGAGGGGAGAGAGACCAAGAAGGAAGGTTCTTTCCTCCGTTAGCCGGCGTGGGGCAAAGGCTTAATTCACAGTCTCCATACATGGGTGCAGGCACTTGCTGGAACCCCAATTCCTAAAGCTGTCTCTGGTTCCCGCTTGTTCCACATCCACCGGCTCTGCAGGGGCATGGGCGCCCGGGCCGAAAACCCGGCCAGCCGGAGCCGAGCACGGGCCCGACTAGGGCTGGCTCTGTATCCTGCGGCTGGTTCAAGTTCAAAGCACACATTTTTTTTTTTTTTTTTTCCGCGCCACCAAGTTCGTACCTTCTCAACGGACCCACAAAATGTCGGACACCACGCCTTCTCCCGGAGGGGAGAGAGACCAAGAAGGAAGGTTCTTTCCTCCGTTAGCCGGCGTGGGGCAAAGGCTTAATTCACAGTCTCCATACATGGGTGCAGGCACTTGCTGGAACCCCAATTCCTAAAGCTGTCTCTGGTTCCCGCTTGTTCCACATCCACCGGCTCTGCAGGGGCATGGGCGCCCGGGCCGAAAACCCGGCCGGCCGGAGCCGAGCACGGGCCCGACTAGGGCTGGCTCTGTATCCTGCGGCTGGTTCAAGTTCAAAGCACACATTTTTTTTTTTTTTTTCCGCGCCACCAAGTTCGTACCTTCTCAACGGACCCACAAAATGTCGGACACCACGCCTTCTCCCGGAGGGGAGAGAGACCAAGAAGGAAGGTTCTTTCCTCCGTTAGCCGGCGTGGGGCAAAGGCTTAATTCACAGTCTCCATACATGGGTGCAGGCACTTGCTGGAACCCCAATTCCTAAAGCTGTCTCTGGTTCCCGCTTGTTCCACATCCACCGGCTCTGCAGGGGCATGGGCGCCCGGGCCGAAAACCCGGCCGGCCGGAGCCGAGCACGGGCCCGACTAGGGCTGGCTCTGTATCCTGCGGCTGGTTCAAGTTCAAAGCACACATTTTTTTTTTTTTTTTCCGCGCCACCAAGTTCGTACCTTCTCAACGGACCCACAAAATGTCGGACACCACGCCTTCTCCCGGAGGGGAGAGAGACCAAGAAGGAAGGTTCTTTCCTCCGTTAGCCGGCGTGGGGCAAAGGCTTAATTCACAGTCTCCATACATGGGTGCAGGCACTTGCTGGAACCCCAATTCCTAAAGCTGTCTCTGGTTCCCGCTTGTTCCACATCCACCGGCTCTGCAGGGGCATGGGCGCCCGGGCCGAAAACCCGGCCGGCCGGAGCCGAGCACGGGCCCGACTAGGGCTGGCTCTGTATCCTGCGGCTGGTTCAAGTTCAAAGCACACATTTTTTTTTTTTTTTTCCGCGCCACCAAGTTCGTACCTTCTCAACGGACCCACAAAATGTCGGACACCACGCCTTCTCCCGGAGGGGAGAGAGACCAAGAAGGAAGGTTCTTTCCTCCGTTAGCCGGCGTGGGGCAAAGGCTTAATTCACAGTCTCCATACATGGGTGCAGGCACTTGCTGGAACCCCAATTCCTAAAGCTGTCTCTGGTTCCCGCTTGTTCCACATCCACCGGCTCTGCAGGGGCATGGGCGCCCGGGCCGAAAACCCGGCCAGCCGGAGCCGAGCACGGGCCCGACTAGGGCTGGCTCTGTATCCTGCGGCTGGTTCAAGTTCAAAGCACACATTTTTTTTTTTTTTTTCCGCGCCCCCAAGTTCGTACCTTCTCAACGGACCCACAAAATGTCGGACACCACGCCTTCTCCCGGAGGGGAGAGAGACCAAGAAGGAAGGTTCTTTCCTCCGTTAGCCGGCGTGGGGCAAAGGCTTAATTCACAGTCTCCATACATGGGTGCAGGCACTTGCTGGAACCCCAATTCCTAAAGCTGTCTCTGGTTCCCGCTTGTTCCACATCCACCGGCTCTGCAGGGGCATGGGCGCCCGGGCCGAAAACCCGGCCAGCCGGAGCCGAGCACGGGCCCGACTAGGGCTGGCTCTGTATCCTGCGGCTGGTTCAAGTTCAAAGCACACATTTTTTTTTTTTTTTTTTCCGCGCCACCAAGTTCGTACCTTCTCAACGGACCCACAAAATGTCGGACACCACGCCTTCTCCCGGAGGGGAGAGAGACCAAGAAGGAAGGTTCTTTCCTCCGTTAGCCGGCGTGGGGCAAAGGCTTAATTCACAGTCTCCATACATGGGTGCAGGCACTTGCTGGAACCCCAATTCCTAAAGCTGTCTCTGGTTCCCGCTTGTTCCACATCCACCGGCTCTGCAGGGGCATGGGCGCCCGGGCCGAAAACCCGCCGGCCGGAGCCGAGCACGGGCCCGACTAGGGCTGGCTCTGTATCCTGCGGCTGGTTCAAGTTCAAAGCACACATTTTTTTTTTTTTTTCCGCGCCACCAAGTTCGTACCTTCTCAACGGACCCACAAAATGTCGGACACCACGCCTTCTCCCGGAGGGGAGAGAGACCAAGAAGGAAGGTTCTTTCCTCCGTTAGCCGGCGTGGGGCAAAGGCTTAATTCACAGTCTCCATACATGGGTGCAGGCACTTGCTGGAACCCCAATTCCTAAAGCTGTCTCTGGTTCCCGCTTGTTCCACATCCACCGGCTCTGCAGGGGCATGGGCGCCCGGGCCGAAAACCCGGCCGGCCGGAGCCGAGCACGGGCCCGACTAGGGCTGGCTCTGTATCCTGCGGCTGGTTCAAGTTCAAAGCACACATTTTTTTTTTTTTTTCCGCGCCCCCAAGTTCGTACCTTCTCAACGGACCCACAAAATGTCGGACACCACGCCTTCTCCCGGAGGGGAGAGAGACCAAGAAGGAAGGTTCTTTCCTCCGTTAGCCGGCGTGGGGCAAAGGCTTAATTCACAGTCTCCATACATGGGTGCAGGCACTTGCTGGAACCCCAATTCCTAAAGCTGTCTCTGGTTCCCGCTTGTTCCACATCCACCGGCTCTGCAGGGGCATGGGCGCCCGGGCCGAAAACCCGGCCGGCCGGAGCCGAGCACGGGCCCGACTAGGGCTGGCTCTGTATCCTGCGGCTGGTTCAAGTTCAAAGCACACATTTT
The DNA here is from genome assembly GCF_027595985.1 of Sorex araneus. Lineage (NCBI taxonomy): Eukaryota > Metazoa > Chordata > Mammalia > Eulipotyphla > Soricidae > Sorex > Sorex araneus. Next base: position 164,431,774 of record NC_073304.1, on the reverse strand, counting down.
TTTTTTTTTTTTCCGCGCCCCCAAGTTCGTACCTTCTCAACGGACCCACAAAATGTCGGACACCACGCCTTCTCCCGGAGGGGAGAGAGACCAAGAAGGAAGGTTCTTTCCTCCGTTAGCCGGCGTGGGGCAAAGGCTTAATTCACAGTCTCCATACATGGGTGCAGGCACTTGCTGGAACCCCAATTCCTAAAGCTGTCTCTGGTTCCCGCTTGTTCCACATCCACCGGCTCTGCAGGGGCATGGGCGCCCGGGCCGAAAACCCGGCCAGCCGGAGCCGAGCACGGGCCCGACTAGGGCTGGCTCTGTATCCTGCGGCTGGTTCAAGTTCAAAGCACACATTTTTTTTTTTTTTTTCCGAGCCCCCAAGTTCGTACCTTCTCAACGGACCCACAAAATGTCGGACACCACGCCTTCTCCCGGAGGGGAGAGAGACCAAGAAGGAAGGTTCTTTCCTCCGTTAGCCGGCGTGGGGCAAAGGCTTAATTCACAGTCTCCATACATGGGTGCAGGCACTTGCTGGAACCCCAATTCCTAAAGCTGTCTCTGGTTCCCGCTTGTTCCACATCCACCGGCTCTGCAGGGGCATGGGCGCCCGGGCCGAAAACCCGGCCGGCCGGAGACGAGCACGGGCCCGACTAGGGCTGGCTCTGTATCCTGCGGCTGGTTCAAGTTCAAAGCACACATTTTTTTTTTTTTTTTCCGCGCCACCAAGTTCGTACCTTCTCAACGGACCCACAAAATGTCGGACACCACGCCTTCTCCCGGAGGGGAGAGAGACCAAGAAGGAAGGTTCTTTCCTCCGTTAGCCGGCGTGGGGCAAAGGCTTAATTCACAGTCTCCATACATGGGTGCAGGCACTTGCTGGAACCCCAATTCCTAAAGCTGTCTCTGGTTCCCGCTTGTTCCACATCCACCGGCTCTGCAGGGGCATGGGCGCCCGGGCCGAAAACCCGGCCGGCCGGAGCCGAGCACGGGCCCGACTAGGGCTGGCTCTGTATCCTGCGGCTGGTTCAAGTTCAAAGCACACATTTTTTTTTTTTTTCCGCGCCCCCAAGTTCGTACCTTCTCAACGGACCCACAAAATGTCGGACACCACGCCTTCTCCCGGAGGGGAGAGAGACCAAGAAGGAAGGTTCTTTCCTCCGTTAGCCGGCGTGGGGCAAAGGCTTAATTCACAGTCTCCATACATGGGTGCAGGCACTTGCTGGAACCCCAATTCCTAAAGCTGTCTCTGGTTCCCGCTTGTTCCACATCCACCGGCTATGCAGGGGCATGGGCGCCCGGGCCGAAAACCCGGCCGGCCGGAGCCGAGCACGGGCCCGACTAGGGCTGGCTCTGTATCCTGCGGCTGGTTCAAGTTCAAAGCACACATTTTTTTTTTTTTTTTTCCGCGCCACCAAGTTCGTACCTTCTCAACGGACCCACAAAATGTCGGACACCACGCCTTCTCCCGGAGGGGAGAGAGACCAAGAAGGAAGGTTCTTTCCTCCGTTAGCCGGCGTGGGGCAAAGGCTTAATTCACAGTCTCCATACATGGGTGCAGGCACTTGCTGGAACCCCAATTCCTAAAGCTGTCTCTGGTTCCCGCTTGTTCCACATCCACCGGCTCTGCAGGGGCATGGGCGCCCGGGCCGAAAACCCGGCCGGCCGGAGCCGAGCACGGGCCCGACTAGGGCTGGCTCTGTATCCTGCGGCTGGTTCAAGTTCAAAGCACACATTTTTTTTTTTTTTCCGCGCCCCCAAGTTCGTACCTTCTCAACGGACCCACAAAATGTCGGACACCACGCCTTCTCCCGGAGGGGAGAGAGACCAAGAAGGAAGGTTCTTTCCTCCGTTAGCCGGCGTGGGGCAAAGGCTTAATTCACAGTCTCCATACATGGGTGCAGGCACTTGCTGGAACCCCAATTCCTAAAGCTGTCTCTGGTTCCCGCTTGTTCCACATCCACCGGCTCTGCAGGGGCATGGGCGCCCGGGCCGAAAACCCGGCCGGCCGGAGCCGAGCACGGGCCCGACTAGGGCTGGCTCTGTATCCTGCGGCTGGTTCAAGTTCAAAGCACACATTTTTTTTTTTTTTTTCCGCGCCACCAAGTTCGTACCTTCTCAACGGACCCACAAAATGTCGGACACCACGCCTTCTCCCGGAGGGGAGAGAGACCAAGAAGGAAGGTTCTTTCCTCCGTTAGCCGGCGTGGGGCAAAGGCTTAATTCACAGTCTCCATACATGGGTGCAGGCACTTGCTGGAACCCCAATTCCTAAAGCTGTCTCTGGTTCCCGCTTGTTCCACATCCACCGGCTCTGCAGGGGCATGGGCGCCCGGGCCGAAAACCCGGCCAGCCGGAGCCGAGCACGGGCCCGACTAGGGCTGGCTCTGTATCCTGCGGCTGGTTCAAGTTCAAAGCACACATTTTTTTTTTTTTTTTTTCCGCGCCACCAAGTTCGTACCTTCTCAACGGACCCACAAAATGTCGGACACCACGCCTTCTCCCGGAGGGGAGAGAGACCAAGAAGGAAGGTTCTTTCCTCCGTTAGCCGGCGTGGGGCAAAGGCTTAATTCACAGTCTCCATACATGGGTGCAGGCACTTGCTGGAACCCCAATTCCAAAAGCTGTCTCTGGTTCCCGCTTGTTCCACATCCACCGGCTCTGCAGGGGCATGGGCGCCCGGGCCGAAAACCCGGCCGGCCGGAGCCGAGCACGGGCCCGACTAGGGCTGGCTCTGTATCCTGCGGCTGGTTCAAGTTCAAAGCACACATTTTTTTTTTTTTTTTCCGCGCCCCCAAGTTCGTACCTTCTCAACGGACCCACAAAATGTCGGACACCACGCCTTCTCCCGGAGGGGAGAGAGACCAAGAAGGAAGGTTCTTTCCTCCGTTAGCCGGCGTGGGGCAAAGGCTTAATTCACAGTCTCCATACATGGGTGCAGGCACTTGCTGGAACCCCAATTCCTAAAGCTGTCTCTGGTTCCCGCTTGTTCCACATCCACCGGCTCTGCAGGGGCATGGGCGCCCGGGCCGAAAACCCGGCCAGCCGGAGCCGAGCACGGGCCCGACTAGGGCTGGCTCTGTATCCTGCGGCTGGTTCAAGTTCAAAGCACACATTTTTTTTTTTTTTTTTCCGCGCCACCAAGTTCGTACCTTCTCAACGGACCCACAAAATGTCGGACACCACGCCTTCTCCCGGAGGGGAGAGAGACCAAGAAGGAAGGTTCTTTCCTCCGTTAGCCGGCGTGGGGCAAAGGCTTAATTCACAGTCTCCATACATGGGTGCAGGCACTTGCTGGAACCCCAATTCCTAAAGCTGTCTCTGGTTCCCGCTTGTTCCACATCCACCGGCTCTGCAGGGGCATGGGCGCCCGGGCCGAAAACCCGGCCGGCCGGAGCCGAGCACGGGCCCGACTAGGGCTGGCTCTGTATCCTGCGGCTGGTTCAAGTTCAAAGCACACATTTTTTTTTTTTTTTTTCCGCGCCACCAAGTTCGTACCTTCTCAACGGACCCACAAAATGTCGGACACCACGCCTTCTCCCGGAGGGGAGAGAGACCAAGAAGGAAGGTTCTTTCCTCCGTTAGCCGGCGTGGGGCAAAGGCTTAATTCACAGTCTCCATACATGGGTGCAGGCACTTGCTGGAACCCCAATTCCTAAAGCTGTCTCTGGTTCCCGCTTGTTCCACATCCACCGGCTCTGCAGGGGCATGGGCGCCCGGGCCGAAAACCCGGCCGGCCGGAGCCGAGCACGGGCCCGACTAGGGCTGGCTCTGTATCCTGCGGCTGGTTCAAGTTCAAAGCACACATTTTTTTTTTTTTTTCCGCGCCACCAAGTTCGTACCTTCTCAACGGACCCACAAAATGTCGGACACCACGCCTTCTCCCGGAGGGGAGAGAGACCAAGAAGGAAGGTTCTTTCCTCCGTTAGCCGGCGTGGGGCAAAGGCTTAATTCACAGTCTCCATACATGGGTGCAGGCACTTGCTGGAACCCCAATTCCTAAAGCTGTCTCTGGTTCCCGCTTGTTCCACATCCACCGGCTCTGCAGGGGCATGGGCGCCCGGGCCGAAAACCCGGCCGGCCGGAGCCGAGCACGGGCCCGACTAGGGCTGGCTCTGTATCCTGCGGCTGGTTCAAGTTCAAAGCACACATTTTTTTTTTTTTTTCCGCGCCCCCAAGTTCGTACCTTCTCAACGGACCCACAAAATGTCGGACACCACGCCTTCTCCCGGAGGGGAGAGAGACCAAGAAGGAAGGTTCTTTCCTCCGTTAGCCGGCGTGGGGCAAAGGCTTAATTCACAGTCTCCATACATGGGTGCAGGCACTTGCTGGAACCCCAATTCCTAAAGCTGTCTCTGGTTCCCGCTTGTTCCACATCCACCGGCTCTGCAGGGGCATGGGCGCCCGGGCCGAAAACCCGGCCGGCCGGAGCCGAGCACGGGCCCGACTAGGGCTGGCTCTGTATCCTGCGGCTGGTTCAAGTTCAAAGCACACATTTTTTTTTTTTTTTTCCGCGCCCCCAAGTTCGTACCTTCTCAACGGACCCACAAAATGTCGGACACCACGCCTTCTCCCGGAGGGGAGAGAGACCAAGAAGGAAGGTTCTTTCCTCCGTTAGCCGGCGTGGGGCAAAGGCTTAATTCACAGTCTCCATACATGGGTGCAGGCACTTGCTGGAACCCCAATTCCTAAAGCTGTCTCTGGTTCCCGCTTGTTCCACATCCACCGGCTCTGCAGGGGCATGGGCGCCCGGGCCGAAAACCCGGCCAGCCGGAGCCGAGCACGGGCCCGACTAGGGCTGGCTCTGTATCCTGCGGCTGGTTCAAGTTCAAAGCACACATTTTTTTTTTTTTTTTTCCGAGCCCCCAAGTTCGTACCTTCTCAACGGACCCACAAAATGTCGGACACCACGCCTTCTCCCGGAGGGGAGAGAGACCAAGAAGGAAGGTTCTTTCCTCCGTTAGCCGGCGTGGGGCAAAGGCTTAATTCACAGTCTCCATACATGGGTGCAGGCACTTGCTGGAACCCCAATTCCTAAAGCTGTCTCTGGTTCCCGCTTGTTCCACATCCACCGGCTCTGCAGGGGCATGGGCGCCCGGGCCGAAAACCCGGCCAGCCGGAGCCGAGCACGGGCCCGACTAGGGCTGGCTCTGTATCCTGCGGCTGGTTCAAGTTCAAAGCACACATTTTTTTTTTTTTTTTCCGCGCCACCAAGTTCGTACCTTCTCAACGGACCCACAAAATGTCGGACACCACGCCTTCTCCCGGAGGGGAGAGAGACCAAGAAGGAAGGTTCTTTCCTCCGTTAGCCGGCGTGGGGCAAAGGCTTAATTCACAGTCTCCATACATGGGTGCAGGCACTTGCTGGAACCCCAATTCCTAAAGCTGTCTCTGGTTCCCGCTTGTTCCACATCCACCGGCTCTGCAGGGGCATGGGCGCCCGGGCCGAAAACCCGGCCGGCCGGAGACGAGCACGGGCCCGACTAGGGCTGGCTCTGTATCCTGCGGCTGGTTCAAGTTCAAAGCACACATTTTTTTTTTTTTTTCCGCGCCCCCAAGTTCGTACCTTCTCAACGGACCCACAAAATGTCGGACACCACGCCTTCTCCCGGAGGGGAGAGAGACCAAGAAGGAAGGTTCTTTCCTCCGTTAGCCGGCGTGGGGCAAAGGCTTAATTCACAGTCTCCATACATGGGTGCAGGCACTTGCTGGAACCCCAATTCCTAAAGCTGTCTCTGGTTCCCGCTTGTTCCACATCCACCGGCTCTGCAGGGGCATGGGCGCCCGGGCCGAAAACCCGGCCGGCCGGAGCCGAGCACGGGCCCGACTAGGGCTGGCTCTGTATCCTGCGGCTGGTTCAAGTTCAAAGCACACATTTTTTTTTTTTTTTCCGCGCCCCCAAGTTCGTACCTTCTCAACGGACCCACAAAATGTCGGACACCACGCCTTCTCCCGGAGGGGAGAGAGACCAAGAAGGAAGGTTCTTTCCTCCGTTAGCCGGCGTGGGGCAAAGGCTTAATTCACAGTCTCCATACATGGGTGCAGGCACTTGCTGGAACCCCAATTCCTAAAGCTGTCTCTGGTTCCCGCTTGTTCCACATCCACCGGCTATGCAGGGGCATGGGCGCCCGGGCCGAAAACCCGGCCGGCCGGAGCCGAGCACGGGCCCGACTAGGGCTGGCTCTGTATCCTGCGGCTGGTTCAAGTTCAAAGCACACATTTTTTTTTTTTTTTTTCCGCGCCACCAAGTTCGTACCTTCTCAACGGACCCACAAAATGTCGGACACCACGCCTTCTCCCGGAGGGGAGAGAGACCAAGAAGGAAGGTTCTTTCCTCCGTTAGCCGGCGTGGGGCAAAGGCTTAATTCACAGTCTCCATACATGGGTGCAGGCACTTGCTGGAACCCCAATTCCTAAAGCTGTCTCTGGTTCCCGCTTGTTCCACATCCACCGGCTCTGCAGGGGCATGGGCGCCCGGGCCGAAAACCCGGCCGGCCGGAGCCGAGCACGGGCCCGACTAGGGCTGGCTCTGTATCCTGCGGCTGGTTCAAGTTCAAAGCACACATTTTTTTTTTTTTTCCGCGCCCCCAAGTTCGTACCTTCTCAACGGACCCACAAAATGTCGGACACCACGCCTTCTCCCGGAGGGGAGAGAGACCAAGAAGGAAGGTTCTTTCCTCCGTTAGCCGGCGTGGGGCAAAGGCTTAATTCACAGTCTCCATACATGGGTGCAGGCACTTGCTGGAACCCCAATTCCTAAAGCTGTCTCTGGTTCCCGCTTGTTCCACATCCACCGGCTCTGCAGGGGCATGGGCGCCCGGGCCGAAAACCCGGCCGGCCGGAGCCGAGCACGGGCCCGACTAGGGCTGGCTCTGTATCCTGCGGCTGGTTCAAGTTCAAAGCACACATTTTTTTTTTTTTTTTCCGCGCCACCAAGTTCGTACCTTCTCAACGGACCCACAAAATGTCGGACACCACGCCTTCTCCCGGAGGGGAGAGAGACCAAGAAGGAAGGTTCTTTCCTCCGTTAGCCGGCGTGGGGCAAAGGCTTAATTCACAGTCTCCATACATGGGTGCAGGCACTTGCTGGAACCCCAATTCCTAAAGCTGTCTCTGGTTCCCGCTTGTTCCACATCCACCGGCTCTGCAGGGGCATGGGCGCCCGGGCCGAAAACCCGGCCAGCCGGAGCCGAGCACGGGCCCGACTAGGGCTGGCTCTGTATCCTGCGGCTGGTTCAAGTTCAAAGCACACATTTTTTTTTTTTTTTTTTCCGCGCCACCAAGTTCGTACCTTCTCAACGGACCCACAAAATGTCGGACACCACGCCTTCTCCCGGAGGGGAGAGAGACCAAGAAGGAAGGTTCTTTCCTCCGTTAGCCGGCGTGGGGCAAAGGCTTAATTCACAGTCTCCATACATGGGTGCAGGCACTTGCTGGAACCCCAATTCCAAAAGCTGTCTCTGGTTCCCGCTTGTTCCACATCCACCGGCTCTGCAGGGGCATGGGCGCCCGGGCCGAAAACCCGGCCGGCCGGAGCCGAGCACGGGCCCGACTAGGGCTGGCTCTGTATCCTGCGGCTGGTTCAAGTTCAAAGCACACATTTTTTTTTTTTTTTTCCGCGCCCCCAAGTTCGTACCTTCTCAACGGACCCACAAAATGTCGGACACCACGCCTTCTCCCGGAGGGGAGAGAGACCAAGAAGGAAGGTTCTTTCCTCCGTTAGCCGGCGTGGGGCAAAGGCTTAATTCACAGTCTCCATACATGGGTGCAGGCACTTGCTGGAACCCCAATTCCTAAAGCTGTCTCTGGTTCCCGCTTGTTCCACATCCACCGGCTCTGCAGGGGCATGGGCGCCCGGGCCGAAAACCCGGCCAGCCGGAGCCGAGCACGGGCCCGACTAGGGCTGGCTCTGTATCCTGCGGCTGGTTCAAGTTCAAAGCACACATTTTTTTTTTTTTTTTTCCGCGCCACCAAGTTCGTACCTTCTCAACGGACCCACAAAATGTCGGACACCACGCCTTCTCCCGGAGGGGAGAGAGACCAAGAAGGAAGGTTCTTTCCTCCGTTAGCCGGCGTGGGGCAAAGGCTTAATTCACAGTCTCCATACATGGGTGCAGGCACTTGCTGGAACCCCAATTCCTAAAGCTGTCTCTGGTTCCCGCTTGTTCCACATCCACCGGCTCTGCAGGGGCATGGGCGCCCGGGCCGAAAACCCGGCCGGCCGGAGCCGAGCACGGGCCCGACTAGGGCTGGCTCTGTATCCTGCGGCTGGTTCAAGTTCAAAGCACACATTTTTTTTTTTTTTTCCGCGCCCCCAAGTTCGTACCTTCTCAACGGACCCACAAAATGTCGGACACCACGCCTTCTCCCGGAGGGGAGAGAGACCAAGAAGGAAGGTTCTTTCCTCCGTTAGCCGGCGTGGGGCAAAGGCTTAATTCACAGTCTCCATACATGGGTGCAGGCACTTGCTGGAACCCCAATTCCTAAAGCTGTCTCTGGTTCCCGCTTGTTCCACATCCACCGGCTCTGCAGGGGCATGGGCGCCCGGGCCGAAAACCCGGCCGGCCGGAGCCGAGCACGGGCCCGACTAGGGCTGGCTCTGTATCCTGCGGCTGGTTCAAGTTCAAAGCACACATTTTTTTTTTTTTTTCCGCGCCACCAAGTTCGTACCTTCTCAACGGACCCACAAAATGTCGGACACCACGCCTTCTCCCGGAGGGGAGAGAGACCAAGAAGGAAGGTTCTTTCCTCCGTTAGCCGGCGTGGGGCAAAGGCTTAATTCACAGTCTCCATACATGGGTGCAGGCACTTGCTGGAACCCCAATTCCTAAAGCTGTCTCTGGTTCCCGCTTGTTCCACATCCACCGGCTCTGCAGGGGCATGGGCGCCCGGGCCGAAAACCCGGCCGGCCGGAGCCGAGCACGGGCCCGACTAGGGCTGGCTCTGTATCCTGCGGCTGGTTCAAGTTCAAAGCACACATTTTTTTTTTTTTTCCGCGCCCCCAAGTTCGTACCTTCTCAACGGACCCACAAAATGTCGGACACCACGCCTTCTCCCGGAGGGGAGAGAGACCAAGAAGGAAGGTTCTTTCCTCCGTTAGCCGGCGTGGGGCAAAGGCTTAATTCACAGTCTCCATACATGGGTGCAGGCACTTGCTGGAACCCCAATTCCTAAAGCTGTCTCTGGTTCCCGCTTGTTCCACATCCACCGGCTCTGCAGGGGCATGGGCGCCCGGGCCGAAAACCCGGCCGGCCGGAGCCGAGCACGGGCCCGACTAGGGCTGGCTCTGTATCCTGCGGCTGGTTCAAGTTCAAAGCACACATTTTTTTTTTTTTTTCCGCGCCCCCAAGTTCGTACCTTCTCAACGGACCCACAAAATGTCGGACACCACGCCTTCTCCCGGAGGGGAGAGAGACCAAGAAGGAAGGTTCTTTCCTCCGTTAGCCGGCGTGGGGCAAAGGCTTAATTCACAGTCTCCATACATGGGTGCAGGCACTTGCTGGAACCCCAATTCCTAAAGCTGTCTCTGGTTCCCGCTTGTTCCACATCCACCGGCTCTGCAGGGGCATGGGCGCCCGGGCCGAAAACCCGGCCAGCCGGAGCCGAGCACGGGCCCGACTAGGGCTGGCTCTGTATCCTGCGGCTGGTTCAAGTTCAAAGCACACATTTTTTTTTTTTTTTTCCGCGCCACCAAGTTCGTACCTTCTCAACGGACCCACAAAATGTCGGACACCACGCCTTCTCCCGGAGGGGAGAGAGACCAAGAAGGAAGGTTCTTTCCTCCGTTAGCCGGCGTGGGGCAAAGGCTTAATTCACAGTCTCCATACATGGGTGCAGGCACTTGCTGGAACCCCAATTCCTAAAGCTGTCTCTGGTTCCCGCTTGTTCCACATCCACCGGCTCTGCAGGGGCATGGGCGCCCGGGCCGAAAACCCGGCCGGCCGGAGCCGAGCACGGGCCCGACTAGGGCTGGCTCTGTATCCTGCGGCTGGTTCAAGTTCAAAGCACACATTTTTTTTTTTTTTCCGCGCCACCAAGTTCGTACCTTCTCAACGGACCCACAAAATGTCGGACACCACGCCTTCTCCCGGAGGGGAGAGAGACCAAGAAGGAAGGTTCTTTCCTCCGTTAGCCGGCGTGGGGCAAAGGCTTAATTCACAGTCTCCATACATGGGTGCAGGCACTTGCTGGAACCCCAATTCCTAAAGCTGTCTCTGGTTCCCGCTTGTTCCACATCCACCGGCTCTGCAGGGGCATGGGCGCCCGGGCCGAAAACCCGGCCAGCCGGAGCCGAGTTGGGGCCCGACTAGGGCTGGCTCTGTATCCTGCGGCTGGTTCAAGTTCAAAGCACACATTTTTTTTTTTTTTTTTCCGCGCCACCAAGTTCGTACCTTCTCAACGGACCCACAAAATGTCGGACACCACGCCTTCTCCCGGAGGGGAGAGAGACCAAGAAGGAAGGTTCTTTCCTCCGTTAGCCGGCGTGGGGCAAAGGCTTAATTCACAGTCTCCATACATGGGTGCAGGCACTTGCTGGAACCCCAATTCCTAAAGCTGTCTCTGGTTCCCGCTTGTTCCACATCCACCGGCTCTGCAGGGGCATGGGCGCCCGGGCCGAAAACCCGGCCGGCCGGAGCCGAGCACGGGCCCGACTAGGGCTGGCTCTGTATCCTGCGGCTGGTTCAAGTTCAAAGCACACATTTTTTTTTTTTTTTTCCGCGCCCCCAAGTTCGTACCTTCTCAACGGACCCACAAAATGTCGGACACCACGCCTTCTCCCGGAGGGGAGAGAGACCAAGAAGGAAGGTTCTTTCCTCCGTTAGCCGGCGTGGGGCAAAGGCTTAATTCACAGTCTCCATACATGGGTGCAGGCACTTGCTGGAACCCCAATTCCTAAAGCTGTCTCTGGTTCCCGCTTGTTCCACATCCACCGGCTCTGCAGGGGCATGGGCGCCCGGGCCGAAAACCCGGCCAGCCGGAGCCGAGCACGGGCCCGACTAGGGCTGGCTCTGTATCCTGCGGCTGGTTCAAGTTCAAAGCACACATTTTTTTTTTTTTTTTTCCGCGCCACCAAGTTCGTACCTTCTCAACGGACCCACAAAATGTCGGACACCACGCCTTCTCCCGGAGGGGAGAGAGACCAAGAAGGAAGGTTCTTTCCTCCGTTAGCCGGCGTGGGGCAAAGGCTTAATTCACAGTCTCCATACATGGGTGCAGGCACTTGCTGGAACCCCAATTCCTAAAGCTGTCTCTGGTTCCCGCTTGTTCCACATCCACCGGCTCTGCAGGGGCATGGGCGCCCGGGCCGAAAACCCGGCCGGCCGGAGCCGAGCACGGGCCCGACTAGGGCTGGCTCTGTATCCTGCGGCTGGTTCAAGTTCAAAGCACACATTTTTTTTTTTTTTTTCCGCGCCCCCAAGTTCGTACCTTCTCAACGGACCCACAAAATGTCGGACACCACGCCTTCTCCCGGAGGGGAGAGAGACCAAGAAGGAAGGTTCTTTCCTCCGTTAGCCGGCGTGGGGCAAAGGCTTAATTCACAGTCTCCATACATGGGTGCAGGCACTTGCTGGAACCCCAATTCCTAAAGCTGTCTCTGGTTCCCGCTTGTTCCACATCCACCGGCTCTGCAGGGGCATGGGCGCCCGGGCCGAAAACCCGGCCGGCCGGAGCCGAGCACGGGCCCGACTAGGGCTGGCTCTGTATCCTGCGGCTGGTTCAAGTTCAAAGCACACATTTTTTTTTTTTTTTCCGCGCCACCAAGTTCGTACCTTCTCAACGGACCCACAAAATGTCGGACACCACGCCTTCTCCCGGAGGGGAGAGAGACCAAGAAGGAAGGTTCTTTCCTCCGTTAGCCGGCGTGGGGCAAAGGCTTAATTCACAGTCTCCATACATGGGTGCAGGCACTTGCTGGAACCCCAATTCCTAAAGCTGTCTCTGGTTCCCGCTTGTTCCACATCCACCGGCTCTGCAGGGGCATGGGCGCCCGGGCCGAAAACCCGGCCGGCCGGAGCCGAGCACGGGCCCGACTAGGGCTGGCTCTGTATCCTGCGGCTGGTTCAAGTTCAAAGCACACATTTTTTTTTTTTTTCCGCGCCCCCAAGTTCGTACCTTCTCAACGGACCCACAAAATGTCGGACACCACGCCTTCTCCCGGAGGGGAGAGAGACCAAGAAGGAAGGTTCTTTCCTCCGTTAGCCGGCGTGGGGCAAAGGCTTAATTCACAGTCTCCATACATGGGTGCAGGCACTTGCTGGAACCCCAATTCCTAAAGCTGTCTCTGGTTCCCGCTTGTTCCACATCCACCGGCTCTGCAGGGGCATGGGCGCCCGGGCCGAAAACCCGGCCGGCCGGAGCCGAGCACGGGCCCGACTAGGGCTGGCTCTGTATCCTGCGGCTGGTTCAAGTTCAAAGCACACATTTTTTTTTTTTTTTTCCGCGCCCCCAAGTTCGTACCTTCTCAACGGACCCACAAAATGTCGGACACCACGCCTTCTCCCGGAGGGGAGAGAGACCAAGAAGGAAGGTTCTTTCCTCCGTTAGCCGGCGTGGGGCAAAGGCTTAATTCACAGTCTCCATACATGGGTGCAGGCACTTGCTGGAACCCCAATTCCTAAAGCTGTCTCTGGTTCCCGCTTGTTCCACATCCACCGGCTCTGCAGGGGCATGGGCGCCCGGGCCGAAAACCCGGCCAGCCGGAGCCGAGCACGGGCCCGACTAGGGCTGGCTCTGTATCCTGCGGCTGGTTCAAGTTCAAAGCACACATTTTTTTTTTTTTTTTTCCGCGCCACCAAGTTCGTACCTTCTCAACGGACCCACAAAATGTCGGACACCACGCCTTCTCCCGGAGGGGAGAGAGACCAAGAAGGAAGGTTCTTTCCTCCGTTAGCCGGCGTGGGGCAAAGGCTTAATTCACAGTCTCCATACATGGGTGCAGGCACTTGCTGGAACCCCAATTCCTAAAGCTGTCTCTGGTTCCCGCTTGTTCCACATCCACCGGCTCTGCAGGGGCATGGGCGCCCGGGCCGAAAACCCGGCCGGCCGGAGCCGAGCACGGGCCCGACTAGGGCTGGCTCTGTATCCTGCGGCTGGTTCAAGTTCAAAGCACACATTTTTTTTTTTTTTCCGCGCCACCAAGTTCGTACCTTCTCAACGGACCCACAAAATGTCGGACACCACGCCTTCTCCCGGAGGGGAGAGAGACCAAGAAGGAAGGTTCTTTCCTCCGTTAGCCGGCGTGGGGCAAAGGCTTAATTCACAGTCTCCATACATGGGTGCAGGCACTTGCTGGAACCCCAATTCCTAAAGCTGTCTCTGGTTCCCGCTTGTTCCACATCCACCGGCTCTGCAGGGGCATGGGCGCCCGGGCCGAAAACCCGGCCGGCCGGAGCCGAGTTGGGGCCCGACTAGGGCTGGCTCTGTATCCTGCGGCTGGTTCAAGTTCAAAGCACACATTTTTTTTTTTTTTTTTCCGCGCCACCAAGTTCGTACCTTCTCAACGGACCCACAAAATGTCGGACACCACGCCTTCTCCCGGAGGGGAGAGAGACCAAGAAGGAAGGTTCTTTCCTCCGTTAGCCGGCGTGGGGCAAAGGCTTAATTCACAGTCTCCATACATGGGTGCAGGCACTTGCTGGAACCCCAATTCCTAAAGCTGTCTCTGGTTCCCGCTTGTTCCACATCCACCGGCTCTGCAGGGGCATGGGCGCCCGGGCCGAAAACCCGGCCGGCCGGAGCCGAGCACGGGCCCGACTAGGGCTGGCTCTGTATCCTGCGGCTGGTTCAAGTTCAAAGCACACATTTTTTTTTTTTTTTTCCGCGCCCCCAAGTTCGTACCTTCTCAACGGACCCACAAAATGTCGGACACCACGCCTTCTCCCGGAGGGGAGAGAGACCAAGAAGGAAGGTTCTTTCCTCCGTTAGCCGGCGTGGGGCAAAGGCTTAATTCACAGTCTCCATACATGGGTGCAGGCACTTGCTGGAACCCCAATTCCTAAAGCTGTCTCTGGTTCCCGCTTGTTCCACATCCACCGGCTCTGCAGGGGCATGGGCGCCCGGGCCGAAAACCCGGCCAGCCGGAGCCGAGCACGGGCCCGACTAGGGCTGGCTCTGTATCCTGCGGCTGGTTCAAGTTCAAAGCACACATTTTTTTTTTTTTTTTCCGCGCCACCAAGTTCGTACCTTCTCAACGGACCCACAAAATGTCGGACACCACGCCTTCTCCCGGAGGGGAGAGAGACCAAGAAGGAAGGTTCTTTCCTCCGTTAGCCGGCGTGGGGCAAAGGCTTAATTCACAGTCTCCATACATGGGTGCAGGCACTTGCTGGAACCCCAATTCCTAAAGCTGTCTCTGGTTCCCGCTTGTTCCACATCCACCGGCTCTGCAGGGGCATGGGCGCCCGGGCCGAAAACCCGGCCGGCCGGAGCCGAGCACGGGCCCGACTAGGGCTGGCTCTGTATCCTGCGGCTGGTTCAAGTTCAAAGCACACATTTTTTTTTTTTTTTTCCGCGCCACCAAGTTCGTACCTTCTCAACGGACCCACAAAATGTCGGACACCACGCCTTCTCCCGGAGGGGAGAGAGACCAAGAAGGAAGGTTCTTTCCTCCGTTAGCCGGCGTGGGGCAAAGGCTTAATTCACAGTCTCCATACATGGGTGCAGGCACTTGCTGGAACCCCAATTCCTAAAGCTGTCTCTGGTTCCCGCTTGTTCCACATCCACCGGCTCTGCAGGGGCATGGGCGCCCGGGCCGAAAACCCGGCCAGCCGGAGCCGAGCACGGGCCCGACTAGGGCTGGCTCTGTATCCTGCGGCTGGTTCAAGTTCAAAGCACACATTTTTTTTTTTTTTTTTCCGCGCCACCAAGTTCGTACCTTCTCAACGGACCCACAAAATGTCGGACACCACGCCTTCTCCAGGAGGGGAGAGAGACCAAGAAGGAAGGTTCTTTCCTCCGTTAGCCGGCGTGGGGCAAAGGCTTAATTCACAGTCTCCATACATGGGTGCAGGCACTTGCTGGAACCCCAATTCCTAAAGCTGTCTCTGGTTCCCGCTTGTTCCACATCCACCGGCTCTGCAGGGGCATGGGCGCCCGGGCCGAAAACCCGGCCGGCCGGAGCCGAGCACGGGCCCGACTAGGGCTGGCTCTGTATCCTGCGGCTGGTTCAAGTTCAAAGCACACATTTTTTTTTTTTTTTTTCCGCGCCACCAAGTTCGTACCTTCTCAACGGACCCACAAAATGTCGGACACCACGCCTTCTCCCGGAGGGGAGAGAGACCAAGAAGGAAGGTTCTTTCCTCCGTTAGCCGGCGTGGGGCAAAGGCTTAATTCACAGTCTCCATACATGGGTGCAGGCACTTGCTGGAACCCCAATTCCTAAAGCTGTCTCTGGTTCCCGCTTGTTCCACATCCACCGGCTCTGCAGGGGCATGGGCGCCCGGGCCGAAAACCCGGCCAGCCGGAGCCGAGCACGGGCCCGACTAGGGCTGGCTCTGTATCCTGCGGCTGGTTCAAGTTCAAAGCACACATTTTTTTTTTTTTTTTCCGCGCCCCCAAGTTCGTACCTTCTCAACGGACCCACAAAATGTCGGACACCACGCCTTCTCCCGGAGGGGAGAGAGACCAAGAAGGAAGGTTCTTTCCTCCGTTAGCCGGCGTGGGGCAAAGGCTTAATTCACAGTCTCCATACATGGGTGCAGGCACTTGCTGGAACCCCAATTCCTAAAGCTGTCTCTGGTTCCCGCTTGTTCCACATCCACCGGCTCTGCAGGGGCATGGGCGCCCGGGCCGAAAACCCGGCCAGCCGGAGCCGAGCACGGGCCCGACTAGGGCTGGCTCTGTATCCTGCGGCTGGTTCAAGTTCAAAGCACACATTTTTTTTTTTTTTTTCCGCGCCCCCAAGTTCGTACCTTCTCAACGGACCCACAAAATGTCGGACACCACGCCTTCTCCCGGAGGGGAGAGAGACCAAGAAGGAAGGTTCTTTCCTCCGTTAGCCGGCGTGGGGCAAAGGCTTAATTCACAGTCTCCATACATGGGTGCAGGCACTTGCTGGAACCCCAATTCCTAAAGCTGTCTCTGGTTCCCGCTTGTTCCACATCCACCGGCTCTGCAGGGGCATGGGCGCCCGGGCCGAAAACCCGGCCGGCCGGAGCCGAGCACGGGCCCGACTAGGGCTGGCTCTGTATCCTGCGGCTGGTTCAAGTTCAAAGCACACATTTTTTTTTTTTTTTTTCCGCGCCCCCAAGTTCGTACCTTCTCAACGGACCCACAAAATGTCGGACACCACGCCTTCTCCCGGAGGGGAGAGAGACCAAGAAGGAAGGTTCTTTCCTCCGTTAGCCGGCGTGGGGCAAAGGCTTAATTCACAGTCTCCATACATGGGTGCAGGCACTTGCTGGAACCCCAATTCCTAAAGCTGTCTCTGGTTCCCGCTTGTTCCACATCCACCGGCTCTGCAGGGGCATGGGCGCCCGGGCCGAAAACCCGGCCGGCCGGAGCCGAGCACGGGCCCGACTAGGGCTGGCTCTGTATCCTGCGGCTGGTTCAAGTTCAAAGCACACATTTTTTTTTTTTTTTTCCGCGCCCCCAAGTTCGTACCTTCTCAACGGACCCACAAAATGTCGGACACCACGCCTTCTCCCGGAGGGGAGAGAGACCAAGAAGGAAGGTTCTTTCCTCCGTTAGCCGGCGTGGGGCAAAGGCTTAATTCACAGTCTCCATACATGGGTGCAGGCACTTGCTGGAACCCCAATTCCTAAAGCTGTCTCTGGTTCCCGCTTGTTCCACATCCACCGGCTCTGCAGGGGCATGGGCGCCCGGGCCGAAAACCCGGCCGGCCGGAGCCGAGCACGGGCCCGACTAGGGCTGGCTCTGTATCCTGCGGCTGGTTCAAGTTCAAAGCACACATTTTTTTTTTTTTTTCCGCGCCACCAAGTTCGTACCTTCTCAACGGACCCACAAAATGTCGGACACCACGCCTTCTCCCGGAGGGGAGAGAGACCAAGAAGGAAGGTTCTTTCCTCCGTTAGCCGGCGTGGGGCAAAGGCTTAATTCACAGTCTCCATACATGGGTGCAGGCACTTGCTGGAACCCCAATTCCTAAAGCTGTCTCTGGTTCCCGCTTGTTCCACATCCACCGGCTCTGCAGGGGCATGGGCGCCCGGGCCGAAAACCCGGCCGGCCGGAGCCGAGCACGGGCCCGACTAGGGCTGGCTCTGTATCCTGCGGCTGGTTCAAGTTCAAAGCACACATTTTTTTTTTTTTTCCGCGCCCCCAAGTTCGTACCTTCTCAACGGACCCACAAAATGTCGGACACCACGCCTTCTCCCGGAGGGGAGAGAGACCAAGAAGGAAGGTTCTTTCCTCCGTTAGCCGGCGTGGGGCAAAGGCTTAATTCACAGTCTCCATACATGGGTGCAGGCACTTGCTGGAACCCCAATTCCTAAAGCTGTCTCTGGTTCCCGCTTGTTCCACATCCACCGGCTCTGCAGGGGCATGGGCGCCCGGGCCGAAAACCCGGCCGGCCGGAGCCGAGCACGGGCCCGACTAGGGCTGGCTCTGTATCCTGCGGCTGGTTCAAGTTCAAAGCACACATTTTTTTTTTTTTTTCCGCGCCACCAAGTTCGTACCTTCTCAACGGACCCACAAAATGTCGGACACCACGCCTTCTCCCGGAGGGGAGAGAGACCAAGAAGGAAGGTTCTTTCCTCCGTTAGCCGGCGTGGGGCAAAGGCTTAATTCACAGTCTCCATACATGGGTGCAGGCACTTGCTGGAACCCCAATTCCTAAAGCTGTCTCTGGTTCCCGCTTGTTCCACATCCACCGGCTCTGCAGGGGCATGGGCGCCCGGGCCGAAAACCCGGCCGGCCGGAGCCGAGCACGGGCCCGACTAGGGCTGGCTCTGTATCCTGCGGCTGGTTCAAGTTCAAAGCACACATTTTTTTTTTTTTTTCCGCGCCACCAAGTTCGTACCTTCTCAACGGACCCACAAAATGTCGGACACCACGCCTTCTCCCGGAGGGGAGAGAGACCAAGAAGGAAGGTTCTTTCCTCCGTTAGCCGGCGTGGGGCAAAGGCTTAATTCACAGTCTCCATACATGGGTGCAGGCACTTGCTGGAACCCCAATTCCTAAAGCTGTCTCTGGTTCCCGCTTGTTCCACATCCACCGGCTCTGCAGGGGCATGGGCGCCCGGGCCGAAAACCCGGCCGACCGGAGCCGAGCACGGGCCCGACTAGGGCTGGCTCTGTATCCTGCGGCTGGTTCAAGTTCAAAGCACACATTTTTTTTTTTTTTTCCGCGCCACCAAGTTCGTACCTTCTCAACGGACCCACAAAATGTCGGACACCACGCCTTCTCCCGGAGGGGAGAGAGACCAAGAAGGAAGGTTCTTTCCTCCGTTAGCCGGCGTGGGGCAAAGGCTTAATTCACAGTCTCCATACATGGGTGCAGGCACTTGCTGGAACCCCAATTCCTAAAGCTGTCTCTGGTTCCCGCTTGTTCCACATCCACCGGCTCTGCAGGGGCATGGGCGCCCGGGCCGAAAACCCGGCCAGCCGGAGCCGAGCACGGGCCCGACTAGGGCTGGCTCTGTATCCTGCGGCTGGTTCAAGTTCAAAGCACACATTTTTTTTTTTTTTTTCCGCGCCACCAAGTTCGTACCTTCTCAACGGACCCACAAAATGTCGGACACCACGCCTTCTCCCGGAGGGGAGAGAGACCAAGAAGGAAGGTTCTTTCCTCCGTTAGCCGGCGTGGGGCAAAGGCTTAATTCACAGTCTCCATACATGGGTGCAGGCACTTGCTGGAACCCCAATTCCTAAAGCTGTCTCTGGTTCCCGCTTGTTCCACATCCACCGGCTCTGCAGGGGCATGGGCGCCCGGGCCGAAAACCCGGCCGGCCGGAGCCGAGCACGGGCCCGACTAGGGCTGGCTCTGTATCCTGCGGCTGGTTCAAGTTCAAAGCACACATTTTTTTTTTTTTTCCGCGCCACCAAGTTCGTACCTTCTCAACGGACCCACAAAATGTCGGACACCACGCCTTCTCCCGGAGGGGAGAGAGACCAAGAAGGAAGGTTCTTTCCTCCGTTAGCCGGCGTGGGGCAAAGGCTTAATTCACAGTCTCCATACATGGGTGCAGGCACTTGCTGGAACCCCAATTCCTAAAGCTGTCTCTGGTTCCCGCTTGTTCCACATCCACCGGCTCTGCAGGGGCATGGGCGCCCGGGCCGAAAACCCGGCCAGCCGGAGCCGAGCACGGGCCCGACTAGGGCTGGCTCTGTATCCTGCGGCTGGTTCAAGTTCAAAGCACACATTTTTTTTTTTTTTTTCCGCGCCACCAAGTTCGTACCTTCTCAACGGACCCACAAAATGTCGGACACCACGCCTTCTCCCGGAGGGGAGAGAGACCAAGAAGGAAGGTTCTTTCCTCCGTTAGCCGGCGTGGGGCAAAGGCTTAATTCACAGTCTCCATACATGGGTGCAGGCACTTGCTGGAACCCCAATTCCTAAAGCTGTCTCTGGTTCCCGCTTGTTCCACATCCACCGGCTCTGCAGGGGCATGGGCGCCCGGGCCGAAAACCCGGCCGGCCGGAGCCGAGCACGGGCCCGACTAGGGCTGGCTCTGTATCCTGCGGCTGGTTCAAGTTCAAAGCACACATTTTTTTTTTTTTTTCCGCGCCCCCAAGTTCGTACCTTCTCAACGGACCCACAAAATGTCGGACACCACGCCTTCTCCCGGAGGGGAGAGAGACCAAGAAGGAAGGTTCTTTCCTCCGTTAGCCGGCGTGGGGCAAAGGCTTAATTCACAGTCTCCATACATGGGTGCAGGCACTTGCTGGAACCCCAATTCCTAAAGCTGTCTCTGGTTCCCGCTTGTTCCACATCCACCGGCTCTGCAGGGGCATGGGCGCCCGGGCCGAAAACCCGGCCGGCCGGAGCCGAGCACGGGCCCGACTAGGGCTGGCTCTGTATCCTGCGGCTGGTTCAAGTTCAAAGCACACATTTTTTTTTTTTTTTCCGCGCCCCCAAGTTCGTACCTTCTCAACGGACCCACAAAATGTCGGACACCACGCCTTCTCCCGGAGGGGAGAGAGACCAAGAAGGAAGGTTCTTTCCTCCGTTAGCCGGCGTGGGGCAAAGGCTTAATTCACAGTCTCCATACATGGGTGCAGGCACTTGCTGGAACCCCAATTCCTAAAGCTGTCTCTGGTTCCCGCTTGTTCCACATCCACCGGCTCTGCAGGGGCATGGGCGCCCGGGCCGAAAACCCGGCCAGCAGGAGCCGAGCACGGGCCCGACTAGGGCTGGCTCTGTATCCTGCGGCTGGTTCAAGTTCAAAGCACACATTTTTTTTTTTTTTTTCCGCGCCACCAAGTTCGTACCTTCTCAACGGACCCACAAAATGTCGGACACCACGCCTTCTCCCGGAGGGGAGAGAGACCAAGAAGGAAGGTTCTTTCCTCCGTTAGCCGGCGTGGGGCAAAGGCTTAATTCACAGTCTCCATACATGGGTGCAGGCACTTGCTGGGACCCCAATTCCTAAAGCTGTCTCTGGTTCCCGCTTGTTCCACATCCACCGGCTCTGCAGGGGCATGGGCGCCCGGGCCGAAAACCCGGCCGGCCGGAGCCGAGCACGGGCCCGACTAGGGCTGGCTATGTATCCTGCGGCTGGTTCAAGTTCAAAGCACACATTTTTTTTTTTTTTCCGCGCCACCAAGTTCGTACCTTCTCAACGGACCCACAAAATGTCGGACACCACGCCTTCTCCCGGAGGGGAGAGAGACCAAGAAGGAAGGTTCTTTCCTCCGTTAGCCGGCGTGGGGCAAAGGCTTAATTCACAGTCTCCATACATGGGTGCAGGCACTTGCTGGAACCCCAATTCCTAAAGCTGTCTCTGGTTCCCGCTTGTTCCACATCCACCGGCTCTGCAGGGGCATGGGCGCCCGGGCCGAAAACCCGGCCAGCCGGAGCCGAGCACGGGCCCGACTAGGGCTGGCTCTGTATCCTGCGGCTGGTTCAAGTTCAAAGCACACATTTTTTTTTTTTTTTTCCGCGCCCCCAAGTTCGTACCTTCTCAACGGACCCACAAAATGTCGGACACCACGCCTTCTCCCGGAGGGGAGAGAGACCAAGAAGGAAGGTTCTTTCCTCCGTTAGCCGGCGTGGGGCAAAGGCTTAATTCACAGTCTCCATACATGGGTGCAGGCACTTGCTGGAACCCCAATTCCTAAAGCTGTCTCTGGTTCCCGCTTGTTCCACATCCACCGGCTCTGCAGGGGCATGGGCGCCCGGGCCGAAAACCCGGCCAGCCGGAGCCGAGCACGGGCCCGACTAGGGCTGGCTCTGTATCCTGCGGCTGGTTCAAGTTCAAAGCACACATTTTTTTTTTTTTTCCGCGCCACCAAGTTCGTACCTTCTCAACGGACCCACAAAATGTCGGACACCACGCCTTCTCCCGGAGGGGAGAGAGACCAAGAAGGAAGGTTCTTTCCTCCGTTAGCCGGCGTGGGGCAAAGGCTTAATTCACAGTCTCCATACATGGGTGCAGGCACTTGCTGGAACCCCAATTCCTAAAGCTGTCTCTGGTTCCCGCTTGTTCCACATCCACCGGCTCTGCAGGGGCATGGGCGCCCGGGCCGAAAACCCGGCCAGCCGGAGCCGAGCACGGGCCCGACTAGGGCTGGCTCTGTATCCTGCGGCTGGTTCAAGTTCAAAGCACACATTTTTTTTTTTTTTTTCCGCGCCACCAAGTTCGTACCTTCTCAACGGACCCACAAAATGTCGGACACCACGCCTTCTCCCGGAGGGGAGAGAGACCAAGAAGGAAGGTTCTTTCCTCCGTTAGCCGGCGTGGGGCAAAGGCTTAATTCACAGTCTCCATACATGGGTGCAGGCACTTGCTGGAACCCCAATTCCTAAAGCTGTCTCTGGTTCCCGCTTGTTCCACATCCACCGGCTCTGCAGGGGCATGGGCGCCCGGGCCGAAAACCCGGCCGGCCGGAGCCGAGCACGGGCCCGACTAGGGCTGGCTCTGTATCCTGCGGCTGGTTCAAGTTCAAAGCACACATTTTTTTTTTTTTTTCCGCGCCCCCAAGTTCGTACCTTCTCAACGGACCCACAAAATGTCGGACACCACGCCTTCTCCCGGAGGGGAGAGAGACCAAGAAGGAAGGTTCTTTCCTCCGTTAGCCGGCGTGGGGCAAAGGCTTAATTCACAGTCTCCATACATGGGTGCAGGCACTTGCTGGAACCCCAATTCCTAAAGCTGTCTCTGGTTCCCGCTTGTTCCACATCCACCGGCTCTGCAGGGGCATGGGCGCCCGGGCCGAAAACCCGGCCGGCCTGAGCCGAGCACGGGCCCGACTAGGGCTGGCTCTGTATCCTGCGGCTGGTTCAAGTTCAAAGCACACATTTTTTTTTTTTTTTCCGCGCCCCCAAGTTCGTACCTTCTCAACGGACCCACAAAATGTCGGACACCACGCCTTCTCCCGGAGGGGAGAGAGACCAAGAAGGAAGGTTCTTTCCTCCGTTAGCCGGCGTGGGGCAAAGGCTTAATTCACAGTCTCCATACATGGGTGCAGGCACTTGCTGGAACCCCAATTCCTAAAGCTGTCTCTGGTTCCCGCTTGTTCCACATCCACCGGCTCTGCAGGGGCATGGGCGCCCGGGCCGAAAACCCGGCCAGCCGGAGCCGAGCACGGGCCCGACTAGGGCTGGCTCTGTATCCTGCGGCTGGTTCAAGTTCAAAGCACACATTTTTTTTTTTTTTTCCGCGCCCCCAAGTTCGTACCTTCTCAACGGACCCACAAAATGTCGGACACCACGCCTTCTCCCGGAGGGGAGAGAGACCAAGAAGGAAGGTTCTTTCCTCCGTTAGCCGGCGTGGGGCAAAGGCTTAATTCACAGTCTCCATACATGGGTGCAGGCACTTGCTGGAACCCCAATTCCTAAAGCTGTCTCTGGTTCCCGCTTGTTCCACATCCACCGGCTCTGCAGGGGCATGGGCGCCCGGGCCGAAAACCCGGCCAGCCGGAGCCGAGCACGGGCCCGACTAGGGCTGGCTCTGTATCCTGCGGCTGGTTCAAGTTCAAAGCACACATTTTTTTTTTTTTTTTTCCGCGCCACCAAGTTCGTACCTTCTCAACGGACCCACAAAATGTCGGACACCACGCCTTCTCCCGGAGGGGAGAGAGACCAAGAAGGAAGGTTCTTTCCTCCGTTAGCCGGCGTGGGGCAAAGGCTTAATTCACAGTCTCCAT
Source organism: Sorex araneus (assembly GCF_027595985.1). Classification (NCBI taxonomy): domain Eukaryota; kingdom Metazoa; phylum Chordata; class Mammalia; order Eulipotyphla; family Soricidae; genus Sorex; species Sorex araneus. The sequence goes on along the minus strand of NC_073304.1, from coordinate 164,408,525 downwards.
ACATGGGTGCAGGCACTTGCTGGAACCCCAATTCCTAAAGCTGTCTCTGGTTCCCGCTTGTTCCACATCCACCGGCTCTGCAGGGGCATGGGCGCCCGGGCCGAAAACCCGGCCGGCCGGAGCCGAGCACGGGCCCGACTAGGGCTGGCTCTGTATCCTGCGGCTGGTTCAAGTTCAAAGCACACATTTTTTTTTTTTTTTCCGCGCCACCAAGTTCGTACCTTCTCAACGGACCCACAAAATGTCGGACACCACGCCTTCTCCCGGAGGGGAGAGAGACCAAGAAGGAAGGTTCTTTCCTCCGTTAGCCGGCGTGGGGCAAAGGCTTAATTCACAGTCTCCATACATGGGTGCAGGCACTTGCTGGAACCCCAATTCCTAAAGCTGTCTCTGGTTCCCGCTTGTTCCACATCCACCGGCTCTGCAGGGGCATGGGCGCCCGGGCCGAAAACCCGGCCAGCCGGAGCCGAGCACGGGCCCGACTAGGGCTGGCTCTGTATCCTGCGGCTGGTTCAAGTTCAAAGCACACATTTTTTTTTTTTTTTTCCGCGCCACCAAGTTCGTACCTTCTCAACGGACCCACAAAATGTCGGACACCACGCCTTCTCCCGGAGGGGAGAGAGACCAAGAAGGAAGGTTCTTTCCTCCGTTAGCCGGCGTGGGGCAAAGGCTTAATTCACAGTCTCCATACATGGGTGCAGGCACTTGCTGGAACCCCAATTCCTAAAGCTGTCTCTGGTTCCCGCTTGTTCCACATCCACCGGCTCTGCAGGGGCATGGGCGCCCGGGCCGAAAACCCGGCCGGCCGGAGCCGAGCACGGGCCCGACTAGGGCTGGCTCTGTATCCTGCGGCTGGTTCAAGTTCAAAGCACACATTTTTTTTTTTTTTTCCGCGCCCCCAAGTTCGTACCTTCTCAACGGACCCACAAAATGTCGGACACCACGCCTTCTCCCGGAGGGGAGAGAGACCAAGAAGGAAGGTTCTTTCCTCCGTTAGCCGGCGTGGGGCAAAGGCTTAATTCACAGTCTCCATACATGGGTGCAGGCACTTGCTGGAACCCCAATTCCTAAAGCTGTCTCTGGTTCCCGCTTGTTCCACATCCACCGGCTCTGCAGGGGCATGGGCGCCCGGGCCGAAAACCCGGCCGGCCGGAGCCGAGCACGGGCCCGACTAGGGCTGGCTCTGTATCCTGCGGCTGGTTCAAGTTCAAAGCACACATTTTTTTTTTTTTTTCCGCGCCCCCAAGTTCGTACCTTCTCAACGGACCCACAAAATGTCGGACACCACGCCTTCTCCCGGAGGGGAGAGAGACCAAGAAGGAAGGTTCTTTCCTCCGTTAGCCGGCGTGGGGCAAAGGCTTAATTCACAGTCTCCATACATGGGTGCAGGCACTTGCTGGAACCCCAATTCCTAAAGCTGTCTCTGGTTCCCGCTTGTTCCACATCCACCGGCTCTGCAGGGGCATGGGCGCCCGGGCCGAAAACCCGGCCGGCCGGAGCCGAGCACGGGCCCGACTAGGGCTGGCTCTGTATCCTGCGGCTGGTTCAAGTTCAAAGCACACATTTTTTTTTTTTTTTCCGCGCCACCAAGTTCGTACCTTCTCAACGGACCCACAAAATGTCGGACACCACGCCTTCTCCCGGAGGGGAGAGAGACCAAGAAGGAAGGTTCTTTCCTCCGTTAGCCGGCGTGGGGCAAAGGCTTAATTCACAGTCTCCATACATGGGTGCAGGCACTTGCTGGAACCCCAATTCCTAAAGCTGTCTCTGGTTCCCGCTTGTTCCACATCCACCGGCTCTGCAGGGGCATGGGCGCCCGGGCCGAAAACCCGGCCAGCCGGAGCCGAGCACGGGCCCGACTAGGGCTGGCTCTGTATCCTGCGGCTGGTTCAAGTTCAAAGCACACATTTTTTTTTTTTTTTTTCCGCGCCACCAAGTTCGTACCTTCTCAACGGACCCACAAAATGTCGGACACCACGCCTTCTCCAGGAGGGGAGAGAGACCAAGAAGGAAGGTTCTTTCCTCCGTTAGCCGGCGTGGGGCAAAGGCTTAATTCACAGTCTCCATACATGGGTGCAGGCACTTGCTGGAACCCCAATTCCTAAAGCTGTCTCTGGTTCCCGCTTGTTCCACATCCACCGGCTCTGCAGGGGCATGGGCGCCCGGGCCGAAAACCCGGCCGGCCGGAGCCGAGCACGGGCCCGACTAGGGCTGGCTCTGTATCCTGCGGCTGGTTCAAGTTCAAAGCACACATTTTTTTTTTTTTTTTTCCGCGCCACCAAGTTCGTACCTTCTCAACGGACCCACAAAATGTCGGACACCACGCCTTCTCCCGGAGGGGAGAGAGACCAAGAAGGAAGGTTCTTTCCTCCGTTAGCCGGCGTGGGGCAAAGGCTTAATTCACAGTCTCCATACATGGGTGCAGGCACTTGCTGGAACCCCAATTCCTAAAGCTGTCTCTGGTTCCCGCTTGTTCCACATCCACCGGCTCTGCAGGGGCATGGGCGCCCGGGCCGAAAACCCGGCCGGCCGGAGCCGAGCACGGGCCCGACTAGGGCTGGCTCTGTATCCTGCGGCTGGTTCAAGTTCAAAGCACACATTTTTTTTTTTTTTTCCGCGCCACCAAGTTCGTACCTTCTCAACGGACCCACAAAATGTCGGACACCACGCCTTCTCCCGGAGGGGAGAGAGACCAAGAAGGAAGGTTCTTTCCTCCGTTAGCCGGCGTGGGGCAAAGGCTTAATTCACAGTCTCCATACATGGGTGCAGGCACTTGCTGGAACCCCAATTCCTAAAGCTGTCTCTGGTTCCCGCTTGTTCCACATCCACCGGCTCTGCAGGGGCATGGGCGCCCGGGCCGAAAACCCGGCCGGCCGGAGCCGAGCACGGGCCCGACTAGGGCTGGCTCTGTATCCTGCGGCTGGTTCAAGTTCAAAGCACACATTTTTTTTTTTTTTCCGCGCCACCAAGTTCGTACCTTCTCAACGGACCCACAAAATGTCGGACACCACGCCTTCTCCCGGAGGGGAGAGAGACCAAGAAGGAAGGTTCTTTCCTCCGTTAGCCGGCGTGGGGCAAAGGCTTAATTCACAGTCTCCATACATGGGTGCAGGCACTTGCTGGAACCCCAATTCCTAAAGCTGTCTCTGGTTCCCGCTTGTTCCACATCCACCGGCTCTGCAGGGGCATGGGCGCCCGGGCCGAAAACCCGGCCAGCCGGAGCCGAGCACGGGCCCGACTAGGGCTGGCTCTGTATCCTGCGGCTGGTTCAAGTTCAAAGCACACATTTTTTTTTTTTTTTTCCGCGCCACCAAGTTCGTACCTTCTCAACGGACCCACAAAATGTCGGACACCACGCCTTCTCCCGGAGGGGAGAGAGACCAAGAAGGAAGGTTCTTTCCTCCGTTAGCCGGCGTGGGGCAAAGGCTTAATTCACAGTCTCCATACATGGGTGCAGGCACTTGCTGGAACCCCAATTCCTAAAGCTGTCTCTGGTTCCCGCTTGTTCCACATCCACCGGCTCTGCAGGGGCATGGGCGCCCGGGCCGAAAACCCGGCCGGCCGGAGCCGAGCACGGGCCCGACTAGGGCTGGCTCTGTATCCTGCGGCTGGTTCAAGTTCAAAGCACACATTTTTTTTTTTTTTCCGCGCCACCAAGTTCGTACCTTCTCAACGGACCCACAAAATGTCGGACACCACGCCTTCTCCCGGAGGGGAGAGAGACCAAGAAGGAAGGTTCTTTCCTCCGTTAGCCGGCGTGGGGCAAAGGCTTAATTCACAGTCTCCATACATGGGTGCAGGCACTTGCTGGAACCCCAATTCCTAAAGCTGTCTCTGGTTCCCGCTTGTTCCACATCCACCGGCTCTGCAGGGGCATGGGCGCCCGGGCCGAAAACCCGGCCAGCCGGAGCCGAGCACGGGCCCGACTAGGGCTGGCTCTGTATCCTGCGGCTGGTTCAAGTTCAAAGCACACATTTTTTTTTTTTTTTTTCCGCGCCACCAAGTTCGTACCTTCTCAACGGACCCACAAAATGTCGGACACCACGCCTTCTCCCGGAGGGGAGAGAGACCAAGAAGGAAGGTTCTTTCCTCCGTTAGCCGGCGTGGGGCAAAGGCTTAATTCACAGTCTCCATACATGGGTGCAGGCACTTGCTGGAACCCCAATTCCTAAAGCTGTCTCTGGTTCCCGCTTGTTCCACATCCACCGGCTCTGCAGGGGCATGGGCGCCCGGGCCGAAAACCCGGCCGGCCGGAGCCGAGCACGGGCCCGACTAGGGCTGGCTCTGTATCCTGCGGCTGGTTCAAGTTCAAAGCACACATTTTTTTTTTTTTTTCCGCGCCCCCAAGTTCGTACCTTCTCAACGGACCCACAAAATGTCGGACACCACGCCTTCTCCCGGAGGGGAGAGAGACCAAGAAGGAAGGTTCTTTCCTCCGTTAGCCGGCGTGGGGCAAAGGCTTAATTCACAGTCTCCATACATGGGTGCAGGCACTTGCTGGAACCCCAATTCCTAAAGCTGTCTCTGGTTCCCGCTTGTTCCACATCCACCGGCTCTGCAGGGGCATGGGCGCCCGGGCCGAAAACCCGGCCGGCCGGAGCCGAGCACGGGCCCGACTAGGGCTGGCTCTGTATCCTGCGGCTGGTTCAAGTTCAAAGCACACATTTTTTTTTTTTTTTCCGCGCCCCCAAGTTCGTACCTTCTCAACGGACCCACAAAATGTCGGACACCACGCCTTCTCCCGGAGGGGAGAGAGACCAAGAAGGAAGGTTCTTTCCTCCGTTAGCCGGCGTGGGGCAAAGGCTTAATTCACAGTCTCCATACATGGGTGCAGGCACTTGCTGGAACCCCAATTCCTAAAGCTGTCTCTGGTTCCCGCTTGTTCCACATCCACCGGCTCTGCAGGGGCATGGGCGCCCGGGCCGAAAACCCGGCCAGCAGGAGCCGAGCACGGGCCCGACTAGGGCTGGCTCTGTATCCTGCGGCTGGTTCAAGTTCAAAGCACACATTTTTTTTTTTTTTTTTTCCGCGCCACCAAGTTCGTACCTTCTCAACGGACCCACAAAATGTCGGACACCACGCCTTCTCCCGGAGGGGAGAGAGACCAAGAAGGAAGGTTCTTTCCTCCGTTAGCCGGCGTGGGGCAAAGGCTTAATTCACAGTCTCCATACATGGGTGCAGGCACTTGCTGGGACCCCAATTCCTAAAGCTGTCTCTGGTTCCCGCTTGTTCCACATCCACCGGCTCTGCAGGGGCATGGGCGCCCGGGCCGAAAACCCGGCCGGCCGGAGCCGAGCACGGGCCCGACTAGGGCTGGCTATGTATCCTGCGGCTGGTTCAAGTTCAAAGCACACATTTTTTTTTTTTTTCCGCGCCACCAAGTTCGTACCTTCTCAACGGACCCACAAAATGTCGGACACCACGCCTTCTCCCGGAGGGGAGAGAGACCAAGAAGGAAGGTTCTTTCCTCCGTTAGCCGGCGTGGGGCAAAGGCTTAATTCACAGTCTCCATACATGGGTGCAGGCACTTGCTGGAACCCCAATTCCTAAAGCTGTCTCTGGTTCCCGCTTGTTCCACATCCACCGGCTCTGCAGGGGCATGGGCGCCCGGGCCGAAAACCCGGCCAGCCGGAGCCGAGCACGGGCCCGACTAGGGCTGGCTCTGTATCCTGCGGCTGGTTCAAGTTCAAAGCACACATTTTTTTTTTTTTTCCGCGCCCCCAAGTTCGTACCTTCTCAACGGACCCACAAAATGTCGGACACCACGCCTTCTCCCGGAGGGGAGAGAGACCAAGAAGGAAGGTTCTTTCCTCCGTTAGCCGGCGTGGGGCAAAGGCTTAATTCACAGTCTCCATACATGGGTGCAGGCACTTGCTGGAACCCCAATTCCTAAAGCTGTCTCTGGTTCCCGCTTGTTCCACATCCACCGGCTCTGCAGGGGCATGGGCGCCCGGGCCGAAAACCCGGCCAGCCGGAGCCGAGCACGGGCCCGACTAGGGCTGGCTCTGTATCCTGCGGCTGGTTCAAGTTCAAAGCACACATTTTTTTTTTTTTTTTTCCGCGCCACCAAGTTCGTACCTTCTCAACGGACCCACAAAATGTCGGACACCACGCCTTCTCCCGGAGGGGAGAGAGACCAAGAAGGAAGGTTCTTTCCTCCGTTAGCCGGCGTGGGGCAAAGGCTTAATTCACAGTCTCCATACATGGGTGCAGGCACTTGCTGGAACCCCAATTCCTAAAGCTGTCTCTGGTTCCCGCTTGTTCCACATCCACCGGCTCTGCAGGGGCATGGGCGCCCGGGCCGAAAACCCGGCCGGCCGGAGCCGAGCACGGGCCCGACTAGGGCTGGCTCTGTATCCTGCGGCTGGTTCAAGTTCAAAGCACACATTTTTTTTTTTTTTCCGCGCCACCAAGTTCGTACCTTCTCAACGGACCCACAAAATGTCGGACACCACGCCTTCTCCCGGAGGGGAGAGAGACCAAGAAGGAAGGTTCTTTCCTCCGTTAGCCGGCGTGGGGCAAAGGCTTAATTCACAGTCTCCATACATGGGTGCAGGCACTTGCTGGAACCCCAATTCCTAAAGCTGTCTCTGGTTCCCGCTTGTTCCACATCCACCGGCTCTGCAGGGGCATGGGCGCCCGGGCCGAAAACCCGGCCAGCCGGAGCCGAGCACGGGCCCGACTAGGGCTGGCTCTGTATCCTGCGGCTGGTTCAAGTTCAAAGCACACATTTTTTTTTTTTTTTTCCGCGCCACCAAGTTCGTACCTTCTCAACGGACCCACAAAATGTCGGACACCACGCCTTCTCCCGGAGGGGAGAGAGACCAAGAAGGAAGGTTCTTTCCTCCGTTAGCCGGCGTGGGGCAAAGGCTTAATTCACAGTCTCCATACATGGGTGCAGGCACTTGCTGGAACCCCAATTCCTAAAGCTGTCTCTGGTTCCCGCTTGTTCCACATCCACCGGCTCTGCAGGGGCATGGGCGCCCGGGCCGAAAACCCGGCCGGCCGGAGCCGAGCACGGGCCCGACTAGGGCTGGCTCTGTATCCTGCGGCTGGTTCAAGTTCAAAGCACACATTTTTTTTTTTTTTTCCGCGCCCCCAAGTTCGTACCTTCTCAACGGACCCACAAAATGTCGGACACCACGCCTTCTCCCGGAGGGGAGAGAGACCAAGAAGGAAGGTTCTTTCCTCCGTTAGCCGGCGTGGGGCAAAGGCTTAATTCACAGTCTCCATACATGGGTGCAGGCACTTGCTGGAACCCCAATTCCTAAAGCTGTCTCTGGTTCCCGCTTGTTCCACATCCACCGGCTCTGCAGGGGCATGGGCGCCCGGGCCGAAAACCCGGCCGGCCTGAGCCGAGCACGGGCCCGACTAGGGCTGGCTCTGTATCCTGCGGCTGGTTCAAGTTCAAAGCACACATTTTTTTTTTTTTTTCCGCGCCCCCAAGTTCGTACCTTCTCAACGGACCCACAAAATGTCGGACACCACGCCTTCTCCCGGAGGGGAGAGAGACCAAGAAGGAAGGTTCTTTCCTCCGTTAGCCGGCGTGGGGCAAAGGCTTAATTCACAGTCTCCATACATGGGTGCAGGCACTTGCTGGAACCCCAATTCCTAAAGCTGTCTCTGGTTCCCGCTTGTTCCACATCCACCGGCTCTGCAGGGGCATGGGCGCCCGGGCCGAAAACCCGGCCAGCCGGAGCCGAGCACGGGCCCGACTAGGGCTGGCTCTGTATCCTGCGGCTGGTTCAAGTTCAAAGCACACATTTTTTTTTTTTTTTCCGCGCCCCCAAGTTCGTACCTTCTCAACGGACCCACAAAATGTCGGACACCACGCCTTCTCCCGGAGGGGAGAGAGACCAAGAAGGAAGGTTCTTTCCTCCGTTAGCCGGCGTGGGGCAAAGGCTTAATTCACAGTCTCCATACATGGGTGCAGGCACTTGCTGGAACCCCAATTCCTAAAGCTGTCTCTGGTTCCCGCTTGTTCCACATCCACCGGCTCTGCAGGGGCATGGGCGCCCGGGCCGAAAACCCGGCCAGCCGGAGCCGAGCACGGGCCCGACTAGGGCTGGCTCTGTATCCTGCGGCTGGTTCAAGTTCAAAGCACACATTTTTTTTTTTTTTTTCCGCGCCACCAAGTTCGTACCTTCTCAACGGACCCACAAAATGTCGGACACCACGCCTTCTCCCGGAGGGGAGAGAGACCAAGAAGGAAGGTTCTTTCCTCCGTTAGCCGGCGTGGGGCAAAGGCTTAATTCACAGTCTCCATACATGGGTGCAGGCACTTGCTGGAACCCCAATTCCTAAAGCTGTCTCTGGTTCCCGCTTGTTCCACATCCACCGGCTCTGCAGGGGCATGGGCGCCCGGGCCGAAAACCCGGCCGGCCGGAGCCGAGCACGGGCCCGACTAGGGCTGGCTCTGTATCCTGCGGCTGGTTCAAGTTCAAAGCACACATTTTTTTTTTTTTTCCGCGCCACCAAGTTCGTACCTTCTCAACGGACCCACAAAATGTCGGACACCACGCCTTCTCCCGGAGGGGAGAGAGACCAAGAAGGAAGGTTCTTTCCTCCGTTAGCCGGCGTGGGGCAAAGGCTTAATTCACAGTCTCCATACATGGGTGCAGGCACTTGCTGGAACCCCAATTCCTAAAGCTGTCTCTGGTTCCCGCTTGTTCCACATCCACCGGCTCTGCAGGGGCATGGGCGCCCGGGCCGAAAACCCGGCCAGCCGGAGCCGAGCACGGGCCCGACTAGGGCTGGCTCTGTATCCTGCGGCTGGTTCAAGTTCAAAGCACACATTTTTTTTTTTTTTTTTCCGCGCCACCAAGTTCGTACCTTCTCAACGGACCCACAAAATGTCGGACACCACGCCTTCTCCCGGAGGGGAGAGAGACCAAGAAGGAAGGTTCTTTCCTCCGTTAGCCGGCGTGGGGCAAAGGCTTAATTCACAGTCTCCATACATGGGTGCAGGCACTTGCTGGAACCCCAATTCCTAAAGCTGTCTCTGGTTCCCGCTTGTTCCACATCCACCGGCTCTGCAGGGGCATGGGCGCCCGGGCCGAAAACCCGGCCGGCCGGAGCCGAGCACGGGCCCGACTAGGGCTGGCTCTGTATCCTGCGGCTGGTTCAAGTTCAAAGCACACATTTTTTTTTTTTTTTCCGCGCCCCCAAGTTCGTACCTTCTCAACGGACCCACAAAATGTCGGACACCACGCCTTCTCCCGGAGGGGAGAGAGACCAAGAAGGAAGGTTCTTTCCTCCGTTAGCCGGCGTGGGGCAAAGGCTTAATTCACAGTCTCCATACATGGGTGCAGGCACTTGCTGGAACCCCAATTCCTAAAGCTGTCTCTGGTTCCCGCTTGTTCCACATCCACCGGCTCTGCAGGGGCATGGGCGCCCGGGCCGAAAACCCGGCCGGCCGGAGCCGAGCACGGGCCCGACTAGGGCTGGCTCTGTATCCTGCGGCTGGTTCAAGTTCAAAGCACACATTTTTTTTTTTTTTTCCGCGCCCCCAAGTTCGTACCTTCTCAACGGACCCACAAAATGTCGGACACCACGCCTTCTCCCGGAGGGGAGAGAGACCAAGAAGGAAGGTTCTTTCCTCCGTTAGCCGGCGTGGGGCAAAGGCTTAATTCACAGTCTCCATACATGGGTGCAGGCACTTGCTGGAACCCCAATTCCTAAAGCTGTCTCTGGTTCCCGCTTGTTCCACATCCACCGGCTCTGCAGGGGCATGGGCGCCCGGGCCGAAAACCCGGCCAGCAGGAGCCGAGCACGGGCCCGACTAGGGCTGGCTCTGTATCCTGCGGCTGGTTCAAGTTCAAAGCACACATTTTTTTTTTTTTTTTCCGCGCCACCAAGTTCGTACCTTCTCAACGGACCCACAAAATGTCGGACACCACGCCTTCTCCCGGAGGGGAGAGAGACCAAGAAGGAAGGTTCTTTCCTCCGTTAGCCGGCGTGGGGCAAAGGCTTAATTCACAGTCTCCATACATGGGTGCAGGCACTTGCTGGAACCCCAATTCCTAAAGCTGTCTCTGGTTCCCGCTTGTTCCACATCCACCGGCTCTGCAGGGGCATGGGCGCCCGGGCCGAAAACCCGGCCGGCCGGAGACGAGCACGGGCCCGACTAGGGCTGGCTCTGTATCCTGCGGCTGGTTCAAGTTCAAAGCACACATTTTTTTTTTTTTTTTCCGCGCCACCAAGTTCGTACCTTCTCAACGGACCCACAAAATGTCGGACACCACGCCTTCTCCCGGAGGGGAGAGAGACCAAGAAGGAAGGTTCTTTCCTCCGTTAGCCGGCGTGGGGCAAAGGCTTAATTCACAGTCTCCATACATGGGTGCAGGCACTTGCTGGAACCCCAATTCCTAAAGCTGTCTCTGGTTCCCGCTTGTTCCACATCCACCGGCTCTGCAGGGGCATGGGCGCCCGGGCCGAAAACCCGGCCAGCCGGAGCCGAGCACGGGCCCGACTAGGGCTGGCTCTGTATCCTGCGGCTGGTTCAAGTTCAAAGCACACATTTTTTTTTTTTTTTTTCCGCGCCACCAAGTTCGTACCTTCTCAACGGACCCACAAAATGTCGGACACCACGCCTTCTCCCGGAGGGGAGAGAGACCAAGAAGGAAGGTTCTTTCCTCCGTTAGCCGGCGTGGGGCAAAGGCTTAATTCACAGTCTCCATACATGGGTGCAGGCACTTGCTGGAACCCCAATTCCTAAAGCTGTCTCTGGTTCCCGCTTGTTCCACATCCACCGGCTCTGCAGGGGCATGGGCGCCCGGGCCGAAAACCCGGCCGGCCGGAGCCGAGCACGGGCCCGACTAGGGCTGGCTCTGTATCCTGCGGCTGGTTCAAGTTCAAAGCACACATTTTTTTTTTTTTTTCCGCGCCCCCAAGTTCGTACCTTCTCAACGGACCCACAAAATGTCGGACACCACGCCTTCTCCCGGAGGGGAGAGAGACCAAGAAGGAAGGTTCTTTCCTCCGTTAGCCGGCGTGGGGCAAAGGCTTAATTCACAGTCTCCATACATGGGTGCAGGCACTTGCTGGAACCCCAATTCCTAAAGCTGTCTCTGGTTCCCGCTTGTTCCACATCCACCGGCTCTGCAGGGGCATGGGCGCCCGGGCCGAAAACCCGGCCGGCCGGAGCCGGGCACGGGCCCGACTAGGGCTGGCTCTGTATCCTGCGGCTGGTTCAAGTTCAAAGCACACATTTTTTTTTTTTTTTCCGCGCCCCCAAGTTCGTACCTTCTCAACGGACCCACAAAATGTCGGACACCACGCCTTCTCCCGGAGGGGAGAGAGACCAAGAAGGAAGGTTCTTTCCTCCGTTAGCCGGCGTGGGGCAAAGGCTTAATTCACAGTCTCCATACATGGGTGCAGGCACTTGCTGGAACCCCAATTCCTAAAGCTGTCTCTGGTTCCCGCTTGTTCCACATCCACCGGCTCTGCAGGGGCATGGGCGCCCGGGCCGAAAACCCGGCCAGCCGGAGCCGAGCACGGGCCCGACTAGGGCTGGCTCTGTATCCTGCGGCTGGTTCAAGTTCAAAGCACACATTTTTTTTTTTTTTTTCCGCGCCACCAAGTTCGTACCTTCTCAACGGACCCACAAAATGTCGGACACCACGCCTTCTCCCGGAGGGGAGAGAGACCAAGAAGGAAGGTTCTTTCCTCCGTTAGCCGGCGTGGGGCAAAGGCTTAATTCACAGTCTCCATACATGGGTGCAGGCACTTGCTGGAACCCCAATTCCTAAAGCTGTCTCTGGTTCCCGCTTGTTCCACATCCACCGGCTCTGCAGGGGCATGGGCGCCCGGGCCGAAAACCCGGCCGGCCGGAGCCGAGCACGGGCCCGACTAGGGCTGGCTCTGTATCCTGCGGCTGGTTCAAGTTCAAAGCACACATTTTTTTTTTTTTTTCCGCGCCACCAAGTTCGTACCTTCTCAACGGACCCACAAAATGTCGGACACCACGCCTTCTCCCGGAGGGGAGAGAGACCAAGAAGGAAGGTTCTTTCCTCCGTTAGCCGGCGTGGGGCAAAGGCTTAATTCACAGTCTCCATACATGGGTGCAGGCACTTGCTGGAACCCCAATTCCTAAAGCTGTCTCTGGTTCCCGCTTGTTCCACATCCACCGGCTCTGCAGGGGCATGGGCGCCCGGGCCGAAAACCCGGCCGGCCGGAGCCGAGCACGGGCCCGACTAGGGCTGGCTCTGTATCCTGCGGCTGGTTCAAGTTCAAAGCACACATTTTTTTTTTTTTTTCCGCGCCCCCAAGTTCGTACCTTCTCAACGGACCCACAAAATGTCGGACACCACGCCTTCTCCCGGAGGGGAGAGAGACCAAGAAGGAAGGTTCTTTCCTCCGTTAGCCGGCGTGGGGCAAAGGCTTAATTCACAGTCTCCATACATGGGTGCAGGCACTTGCTGGAACCCCAATTCCTAAAGCTGTCTCTGGTTCCCGCTTGTTCCACATCCACCGGCTCTGCAGGGGCATGGGCGCCCGGGCCGAAAACCCGGCCGGCCGGAGCCGAGCACGGGCCCGACTAGGGCTGGCTCTGTATCCTGCGGCTGGTTCAAGTTCAAAGCACACATTTTTTTTTTTTTTTCCGCGCCCCCAAGTTCGTACCTTCTCAACGGACCCACAAAATGTCGGACACCACGCCTTCTCCCGGAGGGGAGAGAGACCAAGAAGGAAGGTTCTTTCCTCCGTTAGCCGGCGTGGGGCAAAGCTTAATTCACAGTCTCCATACATGGGTGCAGGCACTTGCTGGAACCCCAATTCCTAAAGCTGTCTCTGGTTCCCGCTTGTTCCACATCCACCGGCTCTGCAGGGGCATGGGCGCCCGGGCCGAAAACCCGGCCGGCCGGAGCCGAGCACGGGCCCGACTAGGGCTGGCTCTGTATCCTGCGGCTGGTTCAAGTTCAAAGCACACATTTTTTTTTTTTTTTCCGCGCCCCCAAGTTCGTACCTTCTCAACGGACCCACAAAATGTCGGACACCACGCCTTCTCCCGGAGGGGAGAGAGACCAAGAAGGAAGGTTCTTTCCTCCGTTAGCCGGCGTGGGGCAAAGGCTTAATTCACAGTCTCCATACATGGGTGCAGGCACTTGCTGGAACCCCAATTCCTAAAGCTGTCTCTGGTTCCCGCTTGTTCCACATCCACCGGCTCTGCAGGGGCATGGGCGCCCGGGCCGAAAACCCGGCCGGCCGGAGCCGAGCACGGGCCCGACTAGGGCTGGCTCTGTATCCTGCGGCTGGTTCAAGTTCAAAGCACACATTTTTTTTTTTTTTTCCGCGCCACCAAGTTCGTACCTTCTCAACGGACCCACAAAATGTCGGACACCACGCCTTCTCCCGGAGGGGAGAGAGACCAAGAAGGAAGGTTCTTTCCTCCGTTAGCCGGCGTGGGGCAAAGGCTTAATTCACAGTCTCCATACATGGGTGCAGGCACTTGCTGGAACCCCAATTCCTAAAGCTGTCTCTGGTTCCCGCTTGTTCCACATCCACCGGCTCTGCAGGGGCATGGGCGCCCGGGCCGAAAACCCGGCCGGCCGGAGCCGAGCACGGGCCCGACTAGGGCTGGCTCTGTATCCTGCGGCTGGTTCAAGTTCAAAGCACACATTTTTTTTTTTTTTTCCGCGCCCCCAAGTTCGTACCTTCTCAACGGACCCACAAAATGTCGGACACCACGCCTTCTCCCGGAGGGGAGAGAGACCAAGAAGGAAGGTTCTTTCCTCCGTTAGCCGGCGTGGGGCAAAGGCTTAATTCACAGTCTCCATACATGGGTGCAGGCACTTGCTGGAACCCCAATTCCTAAAGCTGTCTCTGGTTCCCGCTTGTTCCACATCCACCGGCTCTGCAGGGGCATGGGCGCCCGGGCCGAAAACCCGGCCGGCCGGAGCCGAGCACGGGCCCGACTAGGGCTGGCTCTGTATCCTGCGGCTGGTTCAAGTTCAAAGCACACATTTTTTTTTTTTTTTCCGCGCCCCCAAGTTCGTACCTTCTCAACGGACCCACAAAATGTCGGACACCACGCCTTCTCCCGGAGGGGAGAGAGACCAAGAAGGAAGGTTCTTTCCTCCGTTAGCCGGCGTGGGGCAAAGGCTTAATTCACAGTCTCCATACATGGGTTGCTGGAACCCCAATTCCTAAAGCTGTCTCTGGTTCCCGCTTGTTCCACATCCACCGGCTCTGCAGGGGCATGGGCGCCCGGGCCGAAAACCCGGCCAGCCGGAGCCGAGCACGGGCCCGAACTAGGGCTGGCTCTGTATCCTGCGGCTGGTTCAAGTTCAAAGCACACATTTTTTTTTTTTTTTTCCGCGCCACCAAGTTCGTACCTTCTCAACGGACCCACAAAATGTCGGACACCACGCCTTCTCCCGGAGGGGGAGAGAGACCAAGAAGGAAGGTTCTTTCCTCCGTTAGCCGGCGTGGGGCAAAGGCTTAATTCACAGTCTCCATACATGGGTGCAGGCACTTGCTGGAACCCCAATTCCTAAAGCTGTCTCTGGTTCCCGCTTGTTCCACATCCACCGGCTCTGCAGGGGCATGGGCGCCCGGGCCGAAAACCCGGCCGGCCGGAGCCGAGCACGGGCCCGACTAGGGCTGGCTCTGTATCCTGCGGCTGGTTCAAGTTCAAAGCACACATTTTTTTTTTTTTTTCCGCGCCACCAAGTTCGTACCTTCTCAACGGACCCACAAAATGTCGGACACCACGGCCTTCTCCCGGAGGGGAGAGAGACCAAGAAGGAAGGTTCTTTCCTCCGTTAGCCGGCCGTGGGGCAAAGGCTTAATTCACAGTCTCCATACATGGGTGCAGGCACTTGCTGGAACCCCAATTCCTAAAGCTGTCTCTGGTTCCCGCTTGTTCCACATCCACCGGCTCTGCAGGGGCATGGGCGCCCGGGCCGAAAACCCGGCCAGCCGGAGCCGAGCACGGGCCCGACTAGGGCTGGCTCTGTATCCTGCGGCTGGTTCAAGTTCAAAGCACACATTTTTTTTTTTTTTTTTCCGCGCCACCAAGTTCGTACCTTCTCAACGGACCCACAAAATGTCGGACACCACGCCTTCTCCCGGAGGGGAGAGAGACCAAGAAGGAAGGTTCTTTCCTCCGTTAGCCGGCGTGGGGCAAAGGCTTAATTCACAGTCTCCATACATGGGTGCAGGCACTTGCTGGAACCCCAATTCCTAAAGCTGTCTCTGGTTCCCACTTGTTCCACATCCACCGGCTCTGCAGGGGCATGGGCGCCCGGGGCCGAAAACCCGGCCGGCCGGAGCCGAGCACGGGCCCGACTAGGGCTGGCTCTGTATCCTGCGGCTGGTTCAAGTTCAAAGCACACATTTTTTTTTTTTTTTTCCGCGCCCCCAAGTTCGTACCTTCTCAACGGACCCACAAAATGTCGGACACCACGCCTTCTCCCGGAGGGGAGAGAGACCAAGAAGGAAGGTTCTTTCCTCCGTTAGCCGGCGTGGGGCAAAGGCTTAATTCACAGTCTCCATACATGGGTGCAGGCACTTGCTGGAACCCCAATTCCTAAAGCTGGTCTCTGGTTCCCGCTTGTTCCACATCCACCGGCTCTGCAGGGGCATGGGCGCCCGGGCCGAAAACCCGGCCAGCCGGAGCCGAGCACGGGCCCGACTAGGGCTGGCTCTGTATCCTGCGGCTGGTTCAAGTTCAAAGCACACATTTTTTTTTTTTTTTTTCCGCGCCACCAAGTTCGTACCTTCTCAACGGACCCACAAAATGTCGGACACCACGCCTTCTCCCGGAGGGGAGAGAGACCAAGAAGGAAGGTTCTTTCCTCCGTTAGCCGGCGTGGGGCAAAGGCTTAATTCACAGTCTCCATACATGGGTGCAGGCACTTGCTGGAACCCCAATTCCTAAAGCTGTCTCTGGTTCCCGCTTGTTCCACATCCACCGGCTCTGCAGGGGCATGGGCGCCCGGGCCGAAAACCCGGCGGCCGGAGCCGGGCACGGGCCCGACTAGGGCTGGCTCTGTATCCTGCGGCTGGTTCAAGTTCAAAGCACACATTTTTTTTTTTTTTTTTCCGCGCCCCCAAGTTCGTACCTTCTCAACGGACCCACAAAATGTCGGACACCACGCCTTCTCCCGGAGGGGAGAGAGACCAAGAAGGAAGGTTCTTTCCTCCGTTAGCCGGCGTGGGGCAAAGGCTTAATTCACAGTCTCCATACATGGGTGCAGGCACTTGCTGGAACCCCAATTCCTAAAGCTGTCTCTGGTTCCCGCTTGTTCCACATCCACCGGCTCTGCAGGGGCATGGGCGCCCGGGCCGAAAACCCGGCCAGCCGGAGCCGAGCACGGGCCCGACTAGGGCTGGCTCTGTATCCTGCGGCTGGTTCAAGTTCAAAGCACACATTTTTTTTTTTTTTTTCCGCGCCACCAAGTTCGTACCTTCTCAACGGACCCACAAAATGTCGGACACCACGCCTTCTCCCGGAGGGGAGAGAGACCAAGAAGGAAGGTTCTTTCCTCCGTTAGCCGGCGTGGGGCAAAGGCTTAATTCACAGTCTCCATACATGGGTGCAGGCACTTGCTGGAACCCCAATTCCTAAAGCTGTCTCTGGTTCCCGCTTGTTCCACATCCACCGGCTCTGCAGGGGCATGGGCGCCCGGGCCGAAAACCCGGCCGGCCGGAGCCGAGCACGGGCCCGACTAGGGCTGGCTCTGTATCCTGCGGCTGGTTCAAGTTCAAAGCACACATTTTTTTTTTTTTTTTCCGCGCCCCCAAGTTCGTACCTTCTCAACGGACCCACAAAATGTCGGACACCACGCCTTCTCCCGGAGGGGAGAGAGACCAAGAAGGAAGGTTCTTTCCTCCGTTAGCCGGCGTGGGGCAAAGGCTTAATTCACAGTCTCCATACATGGGTGCAGGCACTTGCTGGAACCCCAATTCCTAAAGCTGTCTCTGGTTCCCGCTTGTTCCACATCCACCGGCTCTGCAGGGGCATGGGCGCCCGGGCCGAAAACCCGGCCGGCCGGAGCCGAGCACGGGCCCGACTAGGGCTGGCTCTGTATCCTGCGGCTGGTTCAAGTTCAAAGCACACATTTTTTTTTTTTTTTTCCGCGCCCCCAAGTTCGTACCTTCTCAACGGACCCACAAAATGTCGGACACCACGCCTTCTCCCGGAGGGGAGAGAGACCAAGAAGGAAGGTTCTTTCCTCCGTTAGCCGGCGTGGGGCAAAGGCTTAATTCACAGTCTCCATACATGGGTGCAGGCACTTGCTGGAACCCCAATTCCTAAAGCTGTCTCTGGTTCCCGCTTGTTCCACATCCACCGGCTCTGCAGGGGCATGGGCGCCCGGGCCGAAAACCCGGCCGGCCGGAGCCGAGCACGGGCCCGACTAGGGCTGGCTCTGTATCCTGCGGCTGGTTCAAGTTCAAAGCACACATTTTTTTTTTTTTTTTTCCGCGCCACCAAGTTCGTACCTTCTCAACGGACCCACAAAATGTCGGACACCACGCCTTCTCCCGGAGGGGAGAGAGACCAAGAAGGAAGGTTCTTTCCTCCGTTAGCCGGCGTGGGGCAAAGGCTTAATTCACAGTCTCCATACATGGGTGCAGGCACTTGCTGGAACCCCAATTCCTAAAGCTGTCTCTGGTTCCCGCTTGTTCCACATCCACCGGCTCTGCAGGGGCATGGGCGCCCGGGCCGAAAACCCGGCCGGCCGGAGCCGAGCACGGGCCCGACTAGGGCTGGCTCTGTATCCTGCGGCTGGTTCAAGTTCAAAGCACACATTTTTTTTTTTTTTTCCGCGCCCCCAAGTTCGTACCTTCTCAACGGACCCACAAAATGTCGGACACCACGCCTTCTCCCGGAGGGGAGAGAGACCAAGAAGGAAGGTTCTTTCCTCCGTTAGCCGGCGTGGGGCAAAGGCTTAATTCACAGTCTCCATACATGGGTGCAGGCACTTGCTGGAACCCCAATTCCTAAAGCTGTCTCTGGTTCCCGCTTGTTCCACATCCACCGGCTCTGCAGGGGCATGGGCGCCCGGGCCGAAAACCCGGCCGGCCGGAGCCGGGCACGGGCCCGACTAGGGCTGGCTCTGTATCCTGCGGCTGGTTCAAGTTCAAAGCACACATTTTTTTTTTTTTTTTCCGCGCCCCCAAGTTCGTACCTTCTCAACGGACCCACAAAATGTCGGACACCACGCCTTCTCCCGGAGGGGAGAGAGACCAAGAAGGAAGGTTCTTTCCTCCGTTAGCCGGCGTGGGGCAAAGGCTTAATTCACAGTCTCCATACATGGGTGCAGGCACTTGCTGGAACCCCAATTCCTAAAGCTGTCTCTGGTTCCCGCTTGTTCCACATCCACCGGCTCTGCAGGGGCATGGGCGCCCGGGCCGAAAACCCGGCCAGCCGGAGCCGAGCACGGGCCCGACTAGGGCTGGCTCTGTATCCTGCGGCTGGTTCAAGTTCAAAGCACACATTTTTTTTTTTTTTTTTCCGCGCCACCAAGTTCGTACCTTCTCAACGGACCCACAAAATGTCGGACACCACGCCTTCTCCCGGAGGGGAGAGAGACCAAGAAGGAAGGTTCTTTCCTCCGTTAGCCGGCGTGGGGCAAAGGCTTAATTCACAGTCTCCATACATGGGTGCAGGCACTTGCTGGAACCCCAATTCCTAAAGCTGTCTCTGGTTCCCGCTTGTTCCACATCCACCGGCTCTGCAGGGGCATGGGCGCCCGGGCCGAAAACCCGGCCGGCCGGAGCCGAGCACGGGCCCGACTAGGGCTGGCTCTGTATCCTGCGGCTGGTTCAAGTTCAAAGCACACATTTTTTTTTTTTTTTCCGCGCCACCAAGTTCGTACCTTCTCAACGGACCCACAAAATGTCGGACACCACGCCTTCTCCCGGAGGGGAGAGAGACCAAGAAGGAAGGTTCTTTCCTCCGTTAGCCGGCGTGGGGCAAAGGCTTAATTCACAGTCTCCATACATGGGTGCAGGCACTTGCTGGAACCCCAATTCCTAAAGCTGTCTCTGGTTCCCGCTTGTTCCACATCCACCGGCTCTGCAGGGGCATGGGCGCCCGGGCCGAAAACCCGGCCGGCCGGAGCCGAGCACGGGCCCGACTAGGGCTGGCTCTGTATCCTGCGGCTGGTTCAAGTTCAAAGCACACATTTTTTTTTTTTTTTCCGCGCCCCCAAGTTCGTACCTTCTCAACGGACCCACAAAATGTCGGACACCACGCCTTCTCCCGGAGGGGAGAGAGACCAAGAAGGAAGGTTCTTTCCTCCGTTAGCCGGCGTGGGGCAAAGGCTTAATTCACAGTCTCCATACATGGGTGCAGGCACTTGCTGGAACCCCAATTCCTAAAGCTGTCTCTGGTTCCCGCTTGTTCCACATCCACCGGCTCTGCAGGGGCATGGGCGCCCGGGCCGAAAACCCGGCCGGCCGGAGCCGAGCACGGGCCCGACTAGGGCTGGCTCTGTATCCTGCGGCTGGTTCAAGTTCAAAGCACACATTTTTTTTTTTTTTTCCGCGCCCCCAAGTTCGTACCTTCTCAACGGACCCACAAAATGTCGGACACCACGCCTTCTCCCGGAGGGGAGAGAGACCAAGAAGGAAGGTTCTTTCCTCCGTTAGCCGGCGTGGGGCAAAGGCTTAATTCACAGTCTCCATACATGGGTGCAGGCACTTGCTGGAACCCCAATTCCTAAAGCTGTCTCTGGTTCCCGCTTGTTCCACATCCACCGGCTCTGCAGGGGCATGGGCGCCCGGGCCGAAAACCCGGCCGGCCGGAGCCGAGCACGGGCCCGACTAGGGCTGGCTCTGTATCCTGCGGCTGGTTCAAGTTCAAAGCACACATTTTTTTTTTTTTTTCCGCGCCCCCAAGTTCGTACCTTCTCAACGGACCCACAAAATGTCGGACACCACGCCTTCTCCCGGAGGGGAGAGAGACCAAGAAGGAAGGTTCTTTCCTCCGTTAGCCGGCGTGGGGCAAAGGCTTAATTCACAGTCTCCATACATGGGTGCAGGCACTTGCTGGAACCCCAATTCCTAAAGCTGTCTCTGGTTCCCGCTTGTTCCACATCCACCGGCTCTGCAGGGGCATGGGCGCCCGGGCCGAAAACCCGGCCGGCCGGAGCCGAGCACGGGCCCGACTAGGGCTGGCTCTGTATCCTGCGGCTGGTTCAAGTTCAAAGCACACATTTTTTTTTTTTTTTCCGCGCCACCAAGTTCGTACCTTCTCAACGGACCCACAAAATGTCGGACACCACGCCTTCTCCCGGAGGGGAGAGAGACCAAGAAGGAAGGTTCTTTCCTCCGTTAGCCGGCGTGGGGCAAAGGCTTAATTCACAGTCTCCATACATGGGTGCAGGCACTTGCTGGAACCCCAATTCCTAAAGCTGTCTCTGGTTCCCGCTTGTTCCACATCCACCGGCTCTGCAGGGGCATGGGCGCCCGGGCCGAAAACCCGGCCGGCCGGAGCCGAGCACGGGCCCGACTAGGGCTGGCTCTGTATCCTGCGGCTGGTTCAAGTTCAAAGCACACATTTTTTTTTTTTTTTCCGCGCCCCCAAGTTCGTACCTTCTCAACGGACCCACAAAATGTCGGACACCACGCCTTCTCCCGGAGGGGAGAGAGACCAAGAAGGAAGGTTCTTTCCTCCGTTAGCCGGCGTGGGGCAAAGGCTTAATTCACAGTCTCCATACATGGGTGCAGGCACTTGCTGGAACCCCAATTCCTAAAGCTGTCTCTGGTTCCCGCTTGTTCCACATCCACCGGCTCTGCAGGGGCATGGGCGCCCGGGCCGAAAACCCGGCCGGCCGGAGCCGAGCACGGGCCCGACTAGGGCTGGCTCTGTATCCTGCGGCTGGTTCAAGTTCAAAGCACACATTTTTTTTTTTTTTTCCGCGCCCCCAAGTTCGTACCTTCTCAACGGACCCACAAAATGTCGGACACCACGCCTTCTCCCGGAGGGGAGAGAGACCAAGAAGGAAGGTTCTTTCCTCCGTTAGCCGGCGTGGGGCAAAGGCTTAATTCACAGTCTCCATACATGGGTGCAGGCACTTGCTGGAACCCCAATTCCTAAAGCTGTCTCTGGTTCCCGCTTGTTCCACATCCACCGGCTCTGCAGGGGCATGGGCGCCCGGGCCGAAAACCCGGCCAGCCGGAGCCGAGCACGGGCCCGACTAGGGCTGGCTCTGTATCCTGCGGCTGGTTCAAGTTCAAAGCACACATTTTTTTTTTTTTTTTCCGCGCCACCAAGTTCGTACCTTCTCAACGGACCCACAAAATGTCGGACACCACGCCTTCTCCCGGAGGGGAGAGAGACCAAGAAGGAAGGTTCTTTCCTCCGTTAGCCGGCGTGGGGCAAAGGCTTAATTCACAGTCTCCATACATGGGTGCAGGCACTTGCTGGAACCCCAATTCCTAAAGCTGTCTCTGGTTCCCGCTTGTTCCACATCCACCGGCTCTGCAGGGGCATGGGCGCCCGGGCCGAAAACCCGGCCGGCCGGAGCCGAGCACGGGCCCGACTAGGGCTGGCTCTGTATCCTGCGGCTGGTTCAAGTTCAAAGCACACATTTTTTTTTTTTTTCCGCGCCACCAAGTTCGTACCTTCTCAACGGACCCACAAAATGTCGGACACCACGCCTTCTCCCGGAGGGGAGAGAGACCAAGAAGGAAGGTTCTTTCCTCCGTTAGCCGGCGTGGGGCAAAGGCTTAATTCACAGTCTCCATACATGGGTGCAGGCACTTGCTGGAACCCCAATTCCTAAAGCTGTCTCTGGTTCCCGCTTGTTCCACATCCACCGGCTCTGCAGGGGCATGGGCGCCCGGGCCGAAAACCCGGCCAGCCGGAGCCGAGCACGGGCCCGACTAGGGCTGGCTCTGTATCCTGCGGCTGGTTCAAGTTCAAAGCACACATTTTTTTTTTTTTTTTTCCGCGCCACCAAGTTCGTACCTTCTCAACGGACCCACAAAATGTCGGACACCACGCCTTCTCCCGGAGGGGAGAGAGACCAAGAAGGAAGGTTCTTTCCTCCGTTAGCCGGCGTGGGGCAAAGGCTTAATTCACAGTCTCCATACATGGGTGCAGGCACTTGCTGGAACCCCAATTCCTAAAGCTGTCTCTGGTTCCCACTTGTTCCACATCCACCGGCTCTGCAGGGGCATGGGCGCCCGGGCCGAAAACCCGGCCGGCCGGAGCCGAGCACGGGCCCGACTAGGGCTGGCTCTGTATCCTGCGGCTGGTTCAAGTTCAAAGCACACATTTTTTTTTTTTTTTCCGCGCCCCCAAGTTCGTACCTTCTCAACGGACCCACAAAATGTCGGACACCACGCCTTCTCCCGGAGGGGAGAGAGACCAAGAAGGAAGGTTCTTTCCTCCGTTAGCCGGCGTGGGGCAAAGGCTTAATTCACAGTCTCCATACATGGGTGCAGGCACTTGCTGGAACCCCAATTCCTAAAGCTGTCTCTGGTTCCCGCTTGTTCCACATCCACCGGCTCTGCAGGGGCATGGGCGCCCGGGCCGAAAACCCGGCCAGCCGGAGCCGAGCACGGGCCCGACTAGGGCTGGCTCTGTATCCTGCGGCTGGTTCAAGTTCAAAGCACACATTTTTTTTTTTTTTTTCCGCGCCACCAAGTTCGTACCTTCTCAACGGACCCACAAAATGTCGGACACCACGCCTTCTCCCGGAGGGGAGAGAGACCAAGAAGGAAGGTTCTTTCCTCCGTTAGCCGGCGTGGGGCAAAGGCTTAATTCACAGTCTCCATACATGGGTGCAGGCACTTGCTGGAACCCCAATTCCTAAAGCTGTCTCTGGTTCCCGCTTGTTCCACATCCACCGGCTCTGCAGGGGCATGGGCGCCCGGGCCGAAAACCCGGCCGGCCGGAGCCGGGCACGGGCCCGACTAGGGCTGGCTCTGTATCCTGCGGCTGGTTCAAGTTCAAAGCACACATTTTTTTTTTTTTTTCCGCGCCCCCAAGTTCGTACCTTCTCAACGGACCCACAAAATGTCGGACACCACGCCTTCTCCCGGAGGGGAGAGAGACCAAGAAGGAAGGTTCTTTCCTCCGTTAGCCGGCGTGGGGCAAAGGCTTAATTCACAGTCTCCATACATGGGTGCAGGCACTTGCTGGAACCCCAATTCCTAAAGCTGTCTCTGGTTCCCGCTTGTTCCACATCCACCGGCTCTGCAGGGGCATGGGCGCCCGGGCCGAAAACCCGGCCAGCCGGAGCCGAGCACGGGCCCGACTAGGGCTGGCTCTGTATCCTGCGGCTGGTTCAAGTTCAAAGCACACATTTTTTTTTTTTTTTTCCGCGCCACCAAGTTCGTACCTTCTCAACGGACCCACAAAATGTCGGACACCACGCCTTCTCCCGGAGGGGAGAGAGACCAAGAAGGAAGGTTCTTTCCTCCGTTAGCCGGCGTGGGGCAAAGGCTTAATTCACAGTCTCCATACATGGGTGCAGGCACTTGCTGGAACCCCAATTCCTAAAGCTGTCTCTGGTTCCCGCTTGTTCCACATCCACCGGCTCTGCAGGGGCATGGGCGCCCGGGCCGAAAACCCGGCCGGCCGGAGCCGAGCACGGGCCCGACTAGGGCTGGCTCTGTATCCTGCGGCTGGTTCAAGTTCAAAGCACACATTTTTTTTTTTTTTTCCGCGCCCCCAAGTTCGTACCTTCTCAACGGACCCACAAAATGTCGGACACCACGCCTTCTCCCGGAGGGGAGAGAGACCAAGAAGGAAGGTTCTTTCCTCCGTTAGCCGGCGTGGGGCAAAGGCTTAATTCACAGTCTCCATACATGGGTGCAGGCACTTGCTGGAACCCCAATTCCTAAAGCTGTCTCTGGTTCCCGCTTGTTCCACATCCACCGGCTCTGCAGGGGCATGGGCGCCCGGGCCGAAAACCCGGCCGGCCGGAGCCGAGCACGGGCCCGACTAGGGCTGGCTCTGTATCCTGCGGCTGGTTCAAGTTCAAAGCACACATTTTTTTTTTTTTTTTCCGCGCCCCCAAGTTCGTACCTTCTCAACGGACCCACAAAATGTCGGACACCACGCCTTCTCCCGGAGGGGAGAGAGACCAAGAAGGAAGGTTCTTTCCTCCGTTAGCCGGCGTGGGGCAAAGGCTTAATTCACAGTCTCCATACATGGGTGCAGGCACTTGCTGGAACCCCAATTCCTAAAGCTGTCTCTGGTTCCCGCTTGTTCCACATCCACCGGCTCTGCAGGGGCATGGGCGCCCGGGCCGAAAACCCGGCCGGCCGGAGCCGAGCACGGGCCCGACTAGGGCTGGCTCTGTATCCTGCGGCTGGTTCAAGTTCAAAGCACACATTTTTTTTTTTTTTTTTCCGCGCCACCAAGTTCGTACCTTCTCAACGGACCCACAAAATGTCGGACACCACGCCTTCTCCCGGAGGGGAGAGAGACCAAGAAGGAAGGTTCTTTCCTCCGTTAGCCGGCGTGGGGCAAAGGCTTAATTCACAGTCTCCATACATGGGTGCAGGCACTTGCTGGAACCCCAATTCCTAAAGCTGTCTCTGGTTCCCACTTGTTCCACATCCACCGGCTCTGCAGGGGCATGGGCGCCCGGGCCGAAAACCCGGCCGGCCGGAGCCGAGCACGGGCCCGACTAGGGCTGGCTCTGTATCCTGCGGCTGGTTCAAGTTCAAAGCACACATTTTTTTTTTTTTTTCCGCGCCCCCAAGTTCGTACCTTCTCAACGGACCCACAAAATGTCGGACACCACGCCTTCTCCCGGAGGGGAGAGAGACCAAGAAGGAAGGTTCTTTCCTCCGTTAGCCGGCGTGGGGCAAAGGCTTAATTCACAGTCTCCATACATGGGTGCAGGCACTTGCTGGAACCCCAATTCCTAAAGCTGTCTCTGGTTCCCGCTTGTTCCACATCCACCGGCTCTGCAGGGGCATGGGCGCCCGGGCCGAAAACCCGGCCAGCCGGAGCCGAGCACGGGCCCGACTAGGGCTGGCTCTGTATCCTGCGGCTGGTTCAAGTTCAAAGCACACATTTTTTTTTTTTTTTTCCGCGCCACCAAGTTCGTACCTTCTCAACGGACCCACAAAATGTCGGACACCACGCCTTCTCCCGGAGGGGAGAGAGACCAAGAAGGAAGGTTCTTTCCTCCGTTAGCCGGCGTGGGGCAAAGGCTTAATTCACAGTCTCCATACATGGGTGCAGGCACTTGCTGGAACCCCAATTCCTAAAGCTGTCTCTGGTTCCCGCTTGTTCCACATCCACCGGCTCTGCAGGGGCATGGGCGCCCGGGCCGAAAACCCGGCCGGCCGGAGCCGGGCACGGGCCCGACTAGGGCTGGCTCTGTATCCTGCGGCTGGTTCAAGTTCAAAGCACACATTTTTTTTTTTTTTTCCGCGCCCCCAAGTTCGTACCTTCTCAACGGACCCACAAAATGTCGGACACCACGCCTTCTCCCGGAGGGGAGAGAGACCAAGAAGGAAGGTTCTTTCCTCCGTTAGCCGGCGTGGGGCAAAGGCTTAATTCACAGTCTCCATACATGGGTGCAGGCACTTGCTGGAACCCCAATTCCTAAAGCTGTCTCTGGTTCCCGCTTGTTCCACATCCACCGGCTCTGCAGGGGCATGGGCGCCCGGGCCGAAAACCCGGCCGGCCGGAGCCGGGCACGGGCCCGACTAGGGCTGGCTCTGTATCCTGCGGCTGGTTCAAGTTCAAAGCACACATTTTTTTTTTTTTTTCCGCGCCCCCAAGTTCGTACCTTCTCAACGGACCCACAAAATGTCGGACACCACGCCTTCTCCCGGAGGGGAGAGAGACCAAGAAGGAAGGTTCTTTCCTCCGTTAGCCGGCGTGGGGCAAAGGCTTAATTCACAGTCTCCATACATGGGTGCAGGCACTTGCTGGAACCCCAATTCCTAAAGCTGTCTCTGGTTCCCGCTTGTTCCACATCCACCGGCTCTGCAGGGGCATGGGCGCCCGGGCCGAAAACCCGGCCGGCCGGAGCCGAGCACGGGCCCGACTAGGGCTGGCTCTGTATCCTGCGGCTGGTTCAAGTTCAAAGCACACATTTTTTTTTTTTTTTTCCGCGCCCCCAAGTTCGTACCTTCTCAACGGACCCACAAAATGTCGGACACCACGCCTTCTCCCGGAGGGGAGAGAGACCAAGAAGGAAGGTTCTTTCCTCCGTTAGCCGGCGTGGGGCAAAGGCTTAATTCACAGTCTCCATACATGGGTGCAGGCACTTGCTGGAACCCCAATTCCTAAAGCTGTCTCTGGTTCCCGCTTGTTCCACATCCACCGGCTCTGCAGGGGCATGGGCGCCCGGGCCGAAAACCCGGCCGGCCGGAGCCGAGCACGGGCCCGACTAGGGCTGGCTCTGTATCCTGCGGCTGGTTCAAGTTCAAAGCACACATTTTTTTTTTTTTTTTCCGCGCCCCCAAGTTCGTACCTTCTCAACGGACCCACAAAATGTCGGACACCACGCCTTCTCCCGGAGGGGAGAGAGACCAAGAAGGAAGGTTCTTTCCTCCGTTAGCCGGCGTGGGGCAAAGGCTTAATTCACAGTCTCCATACATGGGTGCAGGCACTTGCTGGAACCCCAATTCCTAAAGCTGTCTCTGGTTCCCGCTTGTTCCACATCCACCGGCTCTGCAGGGGCATGGGCGCCCGGGCCGAAAACCCGGCCGGCCGGAGCCGAGCACGGGCCCGACTAGGGCTGGCTCTGTATCCTGCGGCTGGTTCAAGTTCAAAGCACACATTTTTTTTTTTTTTTTCCGCGCCCCCAAGTTCGTACCTTCTCAACGGACCCACAAAATGTCGGACACCACGCCTTCTCCCGGAGGGGAGAGAGACCAAGAAGGAAGGTTCTTTCCTCCGTTAGCCGGCGTGGGGCAAAGGCTTAATTCACAGTCTCCATACATGGGTGCAGGCACTTGCTGGAACCCCAATTCCTAAAGCTGTCTCTGGTTCCCGCTTGTTCCACATCCACCGGCTCTGCAGGGGCATGGGCGCCCGGGCCGAAAACCCGGCTGGCCGGAGCCGAGCACGGGCCCGACTAGGGCTGGCTCTGTATCCTGCGGCTGGTTCAAGTTCAAAGCACACATTTTTTTTTTTTTTTCCGCGCCCCCAAGTTCGTACCTTCTCAACGGACCCACAAAATGTCGGACACCACGCCTTCTCCCGGAGGGGAGAGAGACCAAGAAGGAAGGTTCTTTCCTCCGTTAGCCGGCGTGGGGCAAAGGCTTAATTCACAGTCTCCATACATGGGTGCAGGCACTTGCTGGAACCCCAATTCCTAAAGCTGTCTCTGGTTCCCGCTTGTTCCACATCCACCGGCTCTGCAGGGGCATGGGCGCCCGGGCCGAAAACCCGGCCGGCCGGAGCCGAGCACGGGCCCGACTAGGGCTGGCTCTGTATCCTGCGGCTGGTTCAAGTTCAAAGCACACATTTTTTTTTTTTTTTCCGCGCCCCCAAGTTCGTACCTTCTCAACGGACCCACAAAATGTCGGACACCACGCCTTCTCCCGGAGGGGAGAGAGACCAAGAAGGAAGGTTCTTTCCTCCGTTAGCCGGCGTGGGGCAAAGGCTTAATTCACAGTCTCCATACATGGGTGCAGGCACTTGCTGGAACCCCAATTCCTAAAGCTGTCTCTGGTTCCCGCTTGTTCCACATCCACCGGCTCTGCAGGGGCATGGGCGCCCGGGCCGAAAACCCGGCCGGCCGGAGCCGAGCACGGGCCCGACTAGGGCTGGCTCTGTATCCTGCGGCTGGTTCAAGTTCAAAGCACACATTTTTTTTTTTTTTTCCGCGCCCCCAAGTTCGTACCTTCTCAACGGACCCACAAAATGTCGGACACCACGCCTTCTCCCGGAGGGGAGAGAGACCAAGAAGGAAGGTTCTTTCCTCCGTTAGCCGGCGTGGGGCAAAGGCTTAATTCACAGTCTCCATACATGGGTGCAGGCACTTGCTGGAACCCCAATTCCTAAAGCTGTCTCTGGTTCCCGCTTGTTCCACATCCACCGGCTCTGCAGGGGCATGGGCGCCCGGGCCGAAAACCCGGCCGGCCGGAGCCGAGCACGGGCCCGACTAGGGCTGGCTCTGTATCCTGCGGCTGGTTCAAGTTCAAAGCACACATTTTTTTTTTTTTTTTTCCGCGCCACCAAGTTCGTACCTTCTCAACGGACCCACAAAATGTCGGACACCACGCCTTCTCCCGGAGGGGAGAGAGACCAAGAAGGAAGGTTCTTTCCTCCGTTAGCCGGCGTGGGGCAAAGGCTTAATTCACAGTCTCCATACATGGGTGCAGGCACTTGCTGGAACCCCAATTCCTAAAGCTGTCTCTGGTTCCCGCTTGTTCCACATCCACCGGCTCTGCAGGGGCATGGGCGCCCGGGCCGAAAACCCGGCCGGCCGGAGCCGAGCACGGGCCCGACTAGGGCTGGCTCTGTATCCTGCGGCTGGTTCAAGTTCAAAGCACACATTTTTTTTTTTTTTTCCGCAACACCAAATTCGTACCTTCTCAACGGACCCACAAAATGTCGGACACCACGCCTTCTCCCGGAGGGGAGAGAGACCAAGAAGGAAGGTTCTTTCCTCCGTTAGCCGGCGTGGGGCAAAGGCTTAATTCACAGTCTCCATACATGGGTGCAGGCACTTGCTGGAACCCCAATTCCTAAAGCTGTCTCTGGTTCCCGCTTGTTCCACATCCACCGGCTCTGCAGGGGCATGGGCGCCCGGGCCGAAAACCCGGCCAGCCGGAGCCGAGCACGGGCCCGACTAGGGCTGGCTCTGTATCCTGCGGCTGGTTCAAGTTCAAAGCACACATTTTTTTTTTTTTTCCGCGCCCCCAAGTTCGTACCTTCTCAACGGACCCACAAAATGTCGGACACCACGCCTTCTCCCGGAGGGGAGAGAGACCAAGAAGGAAGGTTCTTTCCTCAGTTAGCCGGCGTGGGGCAAAGGCTTAATTCACAGTCTCCATACATGGGTGCAGGCACTTGCTGGAACCCCAATTCCTAAAGCTGTCTCTGGTTCCCGCTTGTTCCACATCCACCGGCTCTGCAGGGGCATGGGCGCCCGGGCCGAAAACCCGGCCGGCCGGAGCCGAGCAGGGGCCCGACTAGGGCTGGCTCTGTATCCTGCGGCTGGTTCAAGTTCAAAGCACACATTTTTTTTTTTTTTTTCCGCGCCACCAAGTTCGTACCTTCTCAACGGACCCACAAAATGTCGGACACCACGCCTTCTCCCGGAGGGGAGAGAGACCAAGAAGGAAGGTTCTTTCCTCCGTTAGCCGGCGTGGGGCAAAGGCTTAATTCACAGTCTCCATACATGGGTGCAGGCACTTGCTGGAACCCCAATTCCTAAAGCTGTCTCTGGTTCCCGCTTGTTCCACATCCACCGGCTCTGCAGGGGCATGGGCGCCCGGGCCGAAAACCCGGCCGGCCGGAGCCGAGCACGGGCCCGACTAGGGCTGGCTCTGTATCCTGCGGCTGGTTCAAGTTCAAAGCACACATTTTTTTTTTTTTTTTCCGCGCCCCCAAGTTCGTACCTTCTCAACGGACCCACAAAATGTCGGACACCACGCCTTCTCCCGGAGGGGAGAGAGACCAAGAAGGAAGGTTCTTTCCTCCGTTAGCCGACGTGGGGCAAAGGCTTAATTCACAGTCTCCATACATGGGTGCAGGCACTTGCTGGAACCCCAATTCCTAAAGCTGTCTCTGGTTCCCGCTTGTTCCACATCCACCGGCTCTGCAGGGGCATGGGCGCCCGGGCCGAAAACCCGGCCGGCCGGAGCCGAGCACGGGCCCGACTAGGGCTGGCTCTGTATCCTGCGGCTGGTTCAAGTTCAAAGCACACATTTTTTTTTTTTTTCCGCGCCACCAAGTTCGTACCTTCTCAACGGACCCACAAAATGTCGGACACCACGCCTTCTCCCGGAGGGGAGAGAGACCAAGAAGGAAGGTTCTTTCCTCCGTTAGCCGGCGTGGGGCAAAGGCTTAATTCACAGTCTCCATACATGGGTGCAGGCACTTGCTGGAACCCCAATTCCTAAAGCTGTCTCTGGTTCCCGCTTGTTCCACATCCACCGGCTCTGCAGGGGCATGGGCGCCCGGGCCGAAAACCCGGCCGGCCGGAGCCGAGCACGGGCCCGACTAGGGCTGGCTCTGTATCCTGCGGCTGGTTCAAGTTCAAAGCACACATTTTTTTTTTTTTTTCCGCGCCACCAAGTTCGTACCTTCTCAACGGACCCACAAAATGTCGGACACCACGCCTTCTCCCGGAGGGGAGAGAGACCAAGAAGGAAGGTTCTTTCCTCCGTTAGCCGGCGTGGGGCAAAGGCTTAATTCACAGTCTCCATACATGGGTGCAGGCACTTGCTGGAACCCCAATTCCTAAAGCTGTCTCTGGTTCCCGCTTGTTCCACATCCACCGGCTCTGCAGGGGCATGGGCGCCCGGGCCGAAAACCCGGCCGGCCGGAGCCGAGCACGGGCCCGACTAGGGCTGGCTCTGTATCCTGCGGCTGGTTCAAGTTCAAAGCACACATTTTTTTTTTTTTTTTTCCGCGCCACCAAGTTCGTACCTTCTCAACGGACCCACAAAATGTCGGACACCACGCCTTCTCCCGGAGGGGAGAGAGACCAAGAAGGAAGGTTCTTTCCTCCGTTAGCCGGCGTGGGGCAAAGGCTTAATTCACAGTCTCCATACATGGGTGCAGGCACTTGCTGGAACCCCAATTCCTAAAGCTGTCTCTGGTTCCCGCTTGTTCCACATCCACCGGCTCTGCAGGGGCATGGGCGCCCGGGCCGAAAACCCGGCCGGCCGGAGCCGAGCACGGGCCCGACTAGGGCTGGCTCTGTATCCTGCGGCTGGTTCAAGTTCAAAGCACACATTTTTTTTTTTTTTTTCCGCGCCCCCAAGTTCGTACCTTCTCAACGGACCCACAAAATGTCGGACACCACGCCTTCTCCCGGAGGGGAGAGAGACCAAGAAGGAAGGTTCTTTCCTCCGTTAGCCGGCGTGGGGCAAAGGCTTAATTCACAGTCTCCATACATGGGTGCAGGCACTTGCTGGAACCCCAATTCCTAAAGCTGTCTCTGGTTCCCGCTTGTTCCACATCCACCGGCTCTGCAGGGGCATGGGCGCCCGGGCCGAAAACCCGGCCAGCCGGAGCCGAGCACGGGCCCGACTAGGGCTGGCTCTGTATCCTGCGGCTGGTTCAAGTTCAAAGCACACATTTTTTTTTTTTTTTTTTTCCGCGCCACCAAGTTCGTACCTTCTCAACGGACCCACAAAATGTCGGACACCACGCCTTCTCCAGGAGGGGAGAGAGACCAAGAAGGAAGGTTCTTTCCTCCGTTAGCCGGCGTGGGGCAAAGGCTTAATTCACAGTCTCCATACATGGGTGCAGGCACTTGCTGGAACCCCAATTCCTAAAGCTGTCTCTGGTTCCCGCTTGTTCCACATCCACCGGCTCTGCAGGGGCATGGGCGCCCGGGCCGAAAACCCGGCCGGCCGGAGCCGAGCACGGGCCCGACTAGGGCTGGCTCTGTATCCTGCGGCTGGTTCAAGTTCAAAGCACACATTTTTTTTTTTTTTTTCCGCGCCACCAAGTTCGTACCTTCTCAACGGACCCACAAAATGTCAGACACCACACCTTCTCCCGGAGGGGAGAGAGACCAAGAAGGAAGGTTCTTTCCTCCGTTAGCCGGCGTGGGGCAAAGGCTTAATTCACAGTCTCCATACATGGGTGCAGGCACTTTTGGAACCCCAATTCCTAAAGCTGTCTCTGGTTCCCGCTTGTTCCACATCCACCGGCTCTGCAGGGGCATGGGCGCCCGGGCCGAAAACCCGGCCGGCCGGAGCCGAGCACGGGCCCGACTAGGGCTGGTTCTGTATCCTGCGGCTGGTTCAAGTTCAAAGCACACATTTTTTTTTTTTTTTCCGCGCCCCCAAGTTCGTACCTTCTCAACGGACCCACAAAATGTCGGACACCACGCCTTCTCCCGGAGGGGAGAGAGACCAAGAAGGAAGGTTCTTTCCTCCGTTAGCCGGCGTGGGGCAAAGGCTTAATTCACAGTCTCCATACATGGGTGCAGGCACTTGCTGGAACCCCAATTCCTAAAGCTGTCTCTGGTTCCCGCTTGTTCCACATCCACCGGCTCTGCAGGGGCATGGGCGCCCGGGCCGAAAACCCGGCCGGCCGGAGCCGAGCACGGGCCCGACTAGGGCTGGCTCTGTATCCTGCGGCTGGTTCAAGTTCAAAGCACACATTTTTTTTTTTTTTTTCGCGCCACCAAGTTCGTACCTTCTCAACGGACCCACAAAATGTCGGACACCACGCCTTCTCCCGGAGGGGAGAGAGACCAAGAAGGAAGGTTCTTTCCTCCGTTAGCCGGCGTGGGGCAAAGGCTTAATTCACAGTCTCCATACATGGGTGCAGGCACTTGCTGGAACCCCAATTCCTAAAGCTGTCTCTGGTTCCCGCTTGTTCCACATCCACCGGCTCTGCAGGGGCATGGGCGCCCGGGCCGAAAACCCGGCCGGCCGGAGCCGAGCACGGGCCCGACTAGGGCTGGCTCTGTATCCTGCGGCTGGTTCAAGTTCAAAGCACACATTTTTTTTTTTTTTTCCGCAACACCAAATTCGTACCTTCTCAACGGACCCACAAAATGTCGGACACCACGCCTTCTCCCGGAGGGGAGAGAGACCAAGAAGGAAGGTTCTTTCCTCCGTTAGCCGGCGTGGGGCAAAGGCTTAATTCACAGTCTCCATACATGGGTGCAGGCACTTGCTGGAACCCCAATTCCTAAAGCTGTCTCTGGTTCCCGCTTGTTCCACATCCACCGGCTCTGCAGGGGCATGGGCGCCCGGGCCGAAAACCCGGCCAGCCGGAGCCGAGCACGGGCCCGACTAGGGCTGGCTCTGTATCCTGCGGCTGGTTCAAGTTCAAAGCACACATTTTTTTTTTTTTTTTTTCCGCGCCACCAAGTTCGTACCTTCTCAACGGACCCACAAAATGTCGGACACCACGCCTTCTCCAGGAGGGGAGAGAGACCAAGAAGGAAGGTTCTTTCCTCCGTTAGCCGGCGTGGGGCAAAGGCTTAATTCACAGTCTCCATACATGGGTGCAGGCACTTGCTGGAACCCCAATTCCTAAAGCTGTCTCTGGTTCCCGCTTGTTCCACATCCACCGGCTCTGCAGGGGCATGGGCGCCCGGGCCGAAAACCCGGCCGGCCGGAGCCGAGCACGGGCCCGACTAGGGCTGGCTCTGTATCCTGCGGCTGGTTCAAGTTCAAAGCACACATTTTTTTTTTTTTTTTCCGCGCCACCAAGTTCGTACCTTCTCAACGGACCCACAAAATGTCGGACACCACGCCTTCTCCCGGAGGGGAGAGAGACCAAGAAGGAAGGTTCTTTCCTCCGTTAGCCGGCGTGGGGCAAAGGCTTAATTCACAGTCTCCATACATGGGTGCAGGCACTTGCTGGAACCCCAATTCCTAAAGCTGTCTCTGGTTCCCGCTTGTTCCACATCCACCGGCTCTGCAGGGGCATGGGCGCCCGGGCCGAAAACCCGGCCGGCCGGAGCCGAGCACGGGCCCGACTAGGGCCGGCTCTGTATCCTGCGGCTGGTTCAAGTTCAAAGCACACATTTTTTTTTTTTTTTTCCGCGCCACCAAGTTCGTACCTTCTCAACGGACCCACAAAATGTCGGACACCACCTATTATAATGATTTTTTAAATTGTCCTTAGTGTAGAGCTGAAAACAATATCAAAACTCTTTCCTGTTACAAGATTCTGCACTTGTGGGAACATGGGGGTGGGGAGGGGCGGAAGGGGGAAGAACTAACAAACTAGCCATTTATGATTCTTAAAGCACTTAATTTTAATTGTGAAGCTTTAAGATCATTTCAGATAATTCTAAATGTACATTAGTATATTAGTAAAATTGTATGTTTGAAGAACTAATGAACAAGTAATCATGACACAAAATAGTTAAAACATATTGAGCACTCACTGTCTGCCACACACTTTATATTACATTGTCTTATATTATGTTGTCTGATTTGTCTTCAGGTAGACATTGCGTCAGGCCCATTATACAGATGAAATCACTCAGGATGTCACCATTAGCCAGTGGTGGAGTCTGGAATTTGAGATGGGAATAAATATTCATTTCTCACCTCAACTACTAACTTACTTTCTCACTTTCTACTTCTCTTTCTCACTTTTTCTCTCTTCCTTTCTCTTACTTTCTTCCCTCCCTCCCTTTCTTTTTTCCTTACCTTCTCCCACCCTCCCTCTCTCCTTCCTTCCTTCCTTCCTTCCTTTTTTCCTTCCTTTTTTCCTTCCTTCCTTTTTTCCTTCCTTTTTTCCTTCCTTCCTTTTTTTCTTCCTTCCCTTTTTCCTTCCCTTTTTCCTTCCTTTTTTCCTTCCTCCCTTTTTTCCATCCTTCTTTTTTCCTTCCTTTCTTTTTTTCTTCCTTCCTTCCTTCCTTCCTTCCTTCCTTCCTTCCTTCCTTCCTTCCTTCCTTCCTTCCTTCCTTCCTTCCTTCCTTCCTTTCTTCCTTTCTTCCTTCCTCGGGGTGGTTAGGAAATCAAAGGGTGTGTTACTGCTCAGCACTGCTTGGGATTTATTAGGCCACCTGAACAGTGTAGGGTGCCTCCAGGGCCACACCCAAGCAGTGCTCAGGGGACTATTGTGGTGCCAGAAATTGAACTTGGGTAAACCCTAAAGGGTTAGGGTTAGGGGTAATATATATTTGGCATGCATCCTAACACTGTACTATCTCCTGGCCCCCCAGTGCTGTTGCTAACATTCTTAAGTGAAATTCTTGGAGATTCCTTTCCCTTAGGAATGTGCTTTCCCACCCTACTTCGTAGGTCCAGAACTTTTTGTTCAGCCCTTTCTGAAGTCTTTGAGAAATTGAATATCTCTGAGAGACAATGCAAAAACAAACTTGTTTATGGTAGATGTGGGACAGTGAAAGGATTTTGCAACTAACTGTAAGACTTAGAGGGGCCTCATGAGCTAAGACATTGTCTGCTCAAAGCCATTTGCTAGGCTGGAGAGATAGTACAGGGGTTCAGACGGGTACTTGCCTTGCATGCAGCTGACCTGGGCTTGATCCCCAGCACCAGGTCATCACAAGGTGATCCTTGAACTCAGAGTCCACAGTAAACCCTGAGCATCTTCAGGTGTGCCTCCCAGAAAACCAAAAACAAGTGAAGAAACAAAGAGTTTTGCCTGCTTCTTATTGACCCAGCCCTGACACTTGGATATCTGTGTCTGTCAGTCCTGCAGACCTTCAGCCCTACCCCTGGAGGCAAAGCCAGGCTGTCCCCCCTCCCCCAAAGACCAGGCTGCTGGGAAGTTCATTGGAAGGAAGGGTGGGCCAAAATCCCACCAAAAAGAGGGTGAATTTTCAGAGCTTCACAGTGAGCCCAGCCAGCCTAAGTTCCTCAGGGATCTGGCCTGGAAAGAATGGAGAAAAATGTGGTAAGAAGCTGAGACATATAAGAGAGAAATTTTGTAAGGGCGCTAGACTAGATTGGGGTTTTCTTTTATTTGTTTATTATTATTATTATTATTATTATTATTTATTTATTTATTTAAAGGTAGGTCAAAGTGCTGGGGTTTGAATCCCAGGCTGCCCTATATATGCAGAACATGTGCTCTATTTCTGGTATTCTGACCTTGAGCTCAGGTTTGTTTGTTTTGTTTTTCAGTGCTCTTAGGTCTTTTAAAAATGTTTTGAAAACCTTACCTCCCCCCAAAAGAATTCCCCTCCCAACAGATATAAATTCTCACTGTGGGTGTGAAACTTGGATTGTCATGAGATCCTTATCTTTGTGATCTTATAGGGGCCCAGACCTGTTCCAAAATGTCACTACTTCCTCTAGGGAGTTCCCAGTGGATGTAAAAAAAAATGTCAAAGCATCACTGAGCATATGGGATAAAAGAGCCAGTTTTCAAGTGGACAGTGCAATTACAGGACAGCTCCCAACTAAGATCATTCTGCTTGGTGGCTCTGGGCCTTGCATTTGCTTGTCCCTGTGTGACTAGGGGCTAAAAGAAAACATGAAAGGCTATTTCTGTAGTTTATATGTAGAACTAATTAAGGATTCTCCTTCAAAAAATGCCATTCTTTTCTTGGTGCCCAAGTACACATGCATCACTTTTTATTTTGACACAAAAGATGACTGTCCTCCAGGTAGGCTGATTGAAAAGGTAACACACTCTTGGTTGTCCTACTTTTAAAACGCTCTTTAGTCT
Source organism: Sorex araneus (assembly GCF_027595985.1). Taxonomy (NCBI): domain Eukaryota; kingdom Metazoa; phylum Chordata; class Mammalia; order Eulipotyphla; family Soricidae; genus Sorex; species Sorex araneus. Next base: position 164,372,296 of record NC_073304.1, on the reverse strand, counting down.
TCTCTTTATTTTTGGAAGTTAAAAATAGTTTAGCGTTGCAACAAATGCTTGTCCCGGAACATCCAGCCCCTAAAATGTATCAGAGTAGACCACAGAATGAGACACTCTCTCTCCAGGGCACTTATATCATAAATTCCTGATCTCTGTCTCTCCAGGCTCTATCAAGAATTTCTGATAAAAAAACAAATTATTTTATTTTGTAACCCTTTTTCTTTCTTTTGACTGCCCATAAGTGTGTGGGTGTGTGGTTCCTTCACTATAAGGAATGACCACTAATATCTATTTGTGAATTCTTGGTCTATAAACATTTATATGTCTGCAAACAATATATAAACCACACACTGCTCTCACAAGTATTGTTATCATCATTATTGATGTTGTTGTCTGTTTAATCTCAGGGGTGGCCAGAGGAGGCCCTGGCGGCTCTCCCCCTCGCTGCCAGGGTTCAGGTGGTCTTGGGCTGCTTGCCCAACTGGGGCAGCCTGAGTCATGGGGCAGATGGAGGAGGAAACGAGGGCCAAGCCAGTTGGTTGATCAGTTGCTGTTTATTTCATTCTTCCCCTGTGCCTGTTCCAATCTCTTTGAGCCCCCAATTCTAGCCTCACACTGCCCCTCATTCCTGTCTCATTCCATCTCTTGTCTCTCCTGCTCATCTCTCCACACTCCATCTTGCTCCCTGCTCTCTCTGTCCTCTCCTCCAACTCTCTTGCACTGGGGGTTGTGGGTACACCCACTCAGGGAGCAAAATCAACATAAGAAAGCCCTTCCTGACTGCCCATCAAGCTCAAGGGTGGGGAAACACCACTTAGGGGCCTTAGGGGTGGCAGTTCCTCTTCTCCTTAGTTCAATAACTTAATTAACATCTTAATACTAGTTATTTTTGTATGTACACAGTAAGAGATACATTGAGGCTTGTAGGGCAGGTCTCCTGGGAACACCTTGCCACAGACTCAGACTACAGTGCTCAGGCCAGATTAATCATTCCTAACCCTAGCAGGGTCCAAATCTAGTTATTCCTTTTTGGATCATGACAGCATTTGTCCATGACCAAGCTCTTAACCTATAGTTAAACATTGTGGCACTTTAGCCAGGTCCATTTTGATGCCAGGGTAGCACAAGCTCACCGCTTGCCCTCGGTCCATCCAATCCCTCATTGGGACCCTGCTTTTGGGGTGCTAGGAAGTAAGGGCAACTGAGGCTTAAGTCAAGAGAACAGATGCCCAGGAGGTAAATATCATTGAGAGTCAATTAACTCCCATGTTACAAAAGCATAGCATTTACTATCTTCTTGTGTCCATACAAAAAGGACATTGATCTGAATTAACTATGCAAAGGACTTAAGGAGAAGAGAAAAACAATATTTACAAGTCAACAGAGCACAAAGAAAGAAGTTACAAATGAACACAGAGGGATGGGAGCACTGTGATGGGAGTAACCCAATAAACCTAAGTTCCCTGTGGCAAGGTAGAAAGGACAAACCAATGTTTTCCTACAGCTGTCCTTGTGTAAATCCTGATTCTCAAAATCAGAAAGGAGAAGTAATTTTCAAGTATTAAACTCTGGGCAAGGAGGACTGATACACAGTTGGAAGTTTACAAGTGGTGGGGATGATGGCAGTTAAGATAGAGAAGGAGCCACTATGACAATGAGAGTTGGAAATGACCAATCTGGACAAGAACTGAGTACAGAAAGTAGGTTAAGGGACAAACATGATAATCTTTTAGTACCTGTATTATAAACCATAAGGCCCAGAAGGAAGAGAGAGAGAGAGAAGAGAGAGAGAGAGAGAGAGAGAGAGAGAGAGAGAGAGAGAGAGAGAGAGAGAGAGAGAGAGAGCAAGAGAAAGAAGAAAAGTGCATGCAGAGTTCCCGGGAGCAGGGGGATATACTCCCAAGAGTACTGCACCATATTCGATGGGGTTTAAAGTAAGAGGCAACCGATCTTAGAAGAAAATATATATATGTATATATATGTATAGATAGATAGATAGATATACTGTATATAGGTATATATATATATATATAAGCACACATAGCTCAACCTTCAACAACATGTTAGTGACCTCTTATAGAAAAGCTTAATGGTCCTGGGTGAAATACAACAATCTTCACACTCTTTCCTCTAAGGAAACTTTTTATAGCATTTTCAGCAATTTTTCATAACAAACTAAATTATTTTGGTTCTGCTTTGGAGCAGGGGTTGGGGTTCAGAATGGAAACATACGAAATATGGCAGTGGGAAGGTATAATGGTGGTGGGATTGATGCTCAAATATTAAATGTAATCAAATATTATGAACTACTTTATAAAAGAAGATTTAAAATTAATTTAAAACATTTTTAATTAAAATATAAAAAAGAAAAGTGTATACCATAGAGATAGGCTAGAGAGGGTGGCAGTGACAGGAGGGAAACTGGGGACATTGGTAATGGGAAATGTACACTGATGAAGAGACAAGCATTGGATCATTGTATGACTGAAACCCAATATGAACAGTTTTGTTATAATATATCTCATGGATATTCAATTGAAAAAATTAAAAAAAAAACTTTGGGCAAACAAATCAATCCAGAATCAGAATTAGAAGAATGCTTCGTTATTCTTCCAATATTCAACGTGTTTTTTTGCACCAAAACTGTGATCAAACAAGAATAAGTAGCACTTAACAAACAAGCAACTAAATTCTCTCACAAATTAATTCAATAAATCTTTCTCTGAGTATATACACTATGCTCTTTTCCAGGTCCTGAGTATATGGTTTTGGAAATACATCCCAAAACCACTTGGGGATCCAGTTAATTATGTGTATGTATGTGTGTGCATACATGTTTCATCATGCTACAGAGTAACAAATATTAAGGCAGAAGATGTGTGGGCAGAAGAGGGACACACTCTTTTGTAAACCCTGGGTGGTCTTTACCTTACAAGTGAGTGAACCAAAGGAGATGTTAAGTGATTTCTTTCATTTCATGGAGTCACTGGCAGAACTGATCTAATTGTAAGAAATTCCTTTTTTCAATAACCATCAGGAAGCATAGTTTTTTTTGTTGGACAAAAGCCCAAACAATTCCTAGAATGTTAGAGCTGGAAGGAGCCTAGATATCATTTTTTTAAGTTCTTTAGTTCATAAATGGAGAAGTTAAGAAGCACATATATCAAGGATTTGCCCAGTATCACACAGCCAGTTTAACTAGAAGGAAAAGATAGCTACACGCTTTTTCACTCCTCCAGACTACCTTTTAAGTAGATCCCAAACTGACTTTTTACTGACTTCATAAGGCTTCGTAGAAGCCTCCATTTATCCAGAGGAATGTCACTGCATTGCTCTGTGTGACAGAAAAGCTATAATAGGAAACCATATTTCTAGCAAAGTTAACTGATGTGTTAAATATGGGAGCATTTTAATTAATGGACATCAGCTTGACATTTGAAAGAAAGAATGGTAAGATAAAGAAGGACCAAGCAGCTCATTTCTGGAGAGAGAGAAAAGGAACCTTATCATCTGAGCAGCATCTGCAAAATTGCAGAACTAGTTCTCCAGCAGGCATCAGATTCATTGAAGCATAATAAAACAGGGTGCTGCTTTAGACCTTTGGTATTAAGAACCCCAGAAGGTCTTTCTTAAGCTGCTTCAAGCTAACGCTATCATAGATTTTAAAGTGCATTGGGAAGGGAAAAAATAATTTAAAAAAATAAAATGCATGAAACAGACCATGCAATGAATGGAGAATGAATTACTATAGGAAATAGGATTAGGGCCTGGAAATGAAGACTTCGAGCCAACAGGGCTGGATTTGATTATCAGCTCTGTCTCTCACCTGCTGCTTGTGGTTTTAAAATGTTACTTGGCCTCTCTGATCCCTCGTTCGTTAAATTGTAAGGTGGCAATGATAATAGCTCCCTTTAATAGCTTCTGAGAGGATGCCACTGCGAGAAAGACTTCGTTCAGCTGTAAAAATACAATGAATGCAGTACTCCTTGGGATTTTGTACAGAAGCCTGTGTTCCGCTGGCCATTCCATCATTCAGCCATCCATTTAACAGACATATGTTGAGCATCTGATCCATGAACAGAGGAAGCTGTTTTCCAAGCTGTGGAGCACCCAGTGACACAGACGACTTCGTTTGGATCCCTCTGGACTGAAGGGAAATCTTATCACCAATGTACGTAAATATACAACAATGAGAACCTGCATGGGGCAGCTCCTACAACATTAGGACAAGGGAAATAGTATGAGGTAGAACTACAAGGTTGGGAAATATTAGTCCTGACCAAAGTGACAAGACAACGCTTTCTAAAGAAGATGACAAAGACTAAGAAAAATGTCTAAAGAAAGAAGATGGGACTACAAGTCAGGACTCAGAGGAAAACAAGGTGTACAGGCAGGAAAACACATTTTCCGATCTGAATCTTTAACATCTGCTCCCATCCTTGGTACTGGTTTTGGCATGATGTCACCTCATTCTCCATAGGGATCTCTATTCTTTGTTCTTCCATGTAAATCTCTGAGCCCAAGTAGACCAGAGTTCGTTGAGTTCCAGGATCTTGGCTCACAGAGCCACAGGCAGTGGTGGCTCCACATGGGATTTCAATAGATAAGTGTGGGGCATATTTTTAAGAAAGAAAGTTTCTGTGTCTGCTTTCCATATGGGAGGGTAAGAAATAGAAAAATACCTGTTCAGGAAAGTGTTTTGAATTAATGAGACTATTGATTTATGCAAACCAGTCTGTCTCTGACAAATTTCCACAAACCCCATGTTTGGGGTTTTGCAAAGCAATGGAATTATTAATTTGCAAGAACACACACACACACATGGAGAGCAAGACTTGAAGCTGATGTGTGACTTGTGTCATAAATAGCAAAACAAAACAAAAGGTTGAAATAAAATTTGCTCATGATTATAAAAGAATAAGATTCTCTTTTCTTATTAAAAATAACAATCTTTTAAACCTGAGTTCATAGGTGCATAGAGAAATAGATCAATGTCAGCTTCATAGATATTGAAGTATCCCTTACAATATTTTTCTCCCATGTTTAGGTCTTCCTTTCATAATGACATTGCAATATTATTAGAGGAACCTTTGAATAGTCACTGTATTTCATTCAGTATAATTAAGAATGAATCCTAATATTAAATCCAGAACACAAGGCTTGAGTTAGAAAATGTAGGAAGATCCATCTCTGATATAAAGTCATTTGTAGAAAAAATATGCCAAGATGTTCTCTCTGGTAATTACAACAAATGCAATACCCATACATCTTTTTTTGAATTCTTTTGGTTCCCTAAAACAGCAGGGGGGGAAATGCATTGCCAACACAAATATTTGTATACTTTTACTTTTATTTGTTTCAACATAGATGCTTTTTCAGAAGATCTCCAGTATGAAAAGAGGACTATGTATATTATATATGCTAAAAATATTTTATGGCTTGATATTTCACAAAGAAAGTAAAAGCCATCTATTTGAGAGTTGATATTGATATTTTTATAGAGAAAGAGATGCTAAGCAATCACTATTACTCTAGGGAAGTTTTCTGGCCTGAAAGTTTAAAAATATTTTTATTTATATAAAAGTACAAAGTAAGATCATTTTTGTTTCCTTTTCATTAAATAGCAGTAGGCAATTTGTCTGCCTGCATCTGAGAGATACTTGTCTCCTTGCTTTGAGCAATATATGAAATTGCCTTGAAGAAACTAGCAATAGGTAGGTAAGAAAAAAGAAACAGCTCATATTTTTGTCATATATTGGGTTCTTAGAAAGGGTTGTTCCTGAAAAATAATGCCCAACTGATTTTTTTCAATAACAGTCTTTAGTGCCAGGACTGAAGCAATAACACAGGGCATTTGCCTTGCAAGCTACCGAGAGTATCCCACCCGCACGGCAGAGCCTGGCAAGCTACCCATAGCATATTTGATATGCCAAAAAATGTAACAACAAGTCTCACAATGGAGACATTACTGGTGCCCACTCAAGCAAATCGATGAACAATGGTGACAGTGCTACAGTGCAGTGCAGTACCAGGTCAGAGTGGAGGACTGAAAGATTATCCACCAATTTAAACTCTAAATAGTTTACTTGGATGATCCAAGGGTGGGGGGACACTTTATTTGCATATTGTGTCCATTCTTCCCTCCAAAAGCTCCCTGGGACTGACTAATGCCAGACACGTGTTCAGTGGTAAGCAGGTGGCTACAACCCTACCCTCTGCCATAAATAGTGAGAATGAACACAGCAGGGACAGCTCTGTAAGGAGCACTTGTGCTTCACATTTTAAAATCACTTCCATGCTGACATTCATCATAACACACACCTGAAAGTTTATTGCTTCTAAATCAGGAGGCTTCCAGGTCAGTCGAGCTGATTATTAAATGACTATATTGTGTTCGGATATCATTGGTAAGTTCAAGCTCCCAGAGAGGTTATGTTTCATCTTTAATTGAACCACTCTGATTTAAAGTTACAAAGATGTTTAGATTGAGTTTTGGGCATATATTTTTCCAGCACCAATTCCTTCACCATTGCCCACTACCCTCCCTTGAGGGTAATGTCCCCAGATTTCCCCCACCCCTCAGTCTGCCTCTGTGGCAGGCACTGAACCCCTCCCCCATTGCCTAATGTTCTCTTTCCTAACTTATCCCCTACTTCACCCCTACTCCCGTGGCAGGCTTCCTACTGAAACCAGTTCTGCTCTTCATTTCTATTGCCTTTGGACACGTGACATTCCCCTCTGACATTTCTTTATATCACACACATGAGATTGATATCATTCTGAGTCTCTTCCCCAGGGAGAGTCTTAAAAAACATTTGTAGAATTCTTCCTCTTGGGCACCTGCCTCCAGTGCCCATTATAGGAAGCTGGACAGGCTTTCTTTCAGTTGATAGCAGCAAATGTATCATTCCAGAAAGACTGCCATAGAGGGCAATTTGTGTTGCTGCTGCTGCTGTTCAACCACTAAACTTTAGGACAGTGGTCTTCAACCATAGTCAGTAGACCAGTGCTGTCTTTCAGGTGTAGAAAAGTTGGAAACCTCTGGTTTACTTACTGCCTTGGCTATTTTACTTATGATTGTTTTAACTGCTGGTCTGTGGACCAGGTTGCAGAACAGATGTTGGTACTTATGTGTAAAAAAAGGTTGGAGAACCCTGAGTTTGGAGGATCACTTCACCCCTGAGCTTTCCCCCACCTCACTTCAAGGAGAAAAGATAGCCTTGTCTTTTCCTGATGAGGTGAAAGATCCCATTTTGTGTTCCCACCCTGGAGACTGGAGTTTATTGATCTGCAACCCGAGAGGTGACAGTCTGAACCACCACCTGGAGAGAACTGACCAATCACAGCAGAGAATTGCAGGGGCCTGTTTTGAGGCCATCAAGCCAACAGGATCTTCCATTTCAGAGAATCCATGGGACCAGCATTTGAGAAGGAGGCCAAATGGCCACTTCTGGTAGACAGGAGTAACTCTCACCAGTTGGAATGACACTGACCTCTCTTTGTTAAGTACATGATTCCTCAAATGTTTCCTAAGCCAGTGAGAGGAACTGGAATCCCTTCCTCTCTTCAGGAGGAAACTGAACCAGAAAAATAGCAACACATGCAGCTATCATTTGTTGAGTCAAGTATTAGGTACTAATGTTGATGATTTTATATTATTTAATTATTAAAAAACCCTATTATTAGTCTCTAAAGCAGTGTCCACTTTGCCAGCATGAGAGCAAAGAGCTAGGAAATTAAAAAAATAAATCACTTTTAAGTAAACCTTAAAATGTCCTCTTGCTTTATGCCCCCTTTTCCACTCTGTGGTACCTCATCTGTCAAAATATCCTGGATCCAGTTCTATCTTTCTGTTCTGGATATCATATGCTGAGAAACAAAGTACTCTAATATGTAGTGATTTAGTATAACCATTAAATTCTGTTCACGGTGTCTGTGTTAGATAGATCTCTAGGCAAGACTCATTTGAGTGGGTCTACTGTGTAATGAGTCAGATCTAGAAATTCAGACTTGCTCATAGGTATGCAGTGGACAGCTATGTAGGTCCAAGATGGTTTCAATCACTTGTCTGGCACCTTGTTAGGGAGGACAACAGGAAAGAGGGGCTCACCTGGGTCCTCTCTTTGGAGCCCTTCCTTGTGGTCTTCCCATTAAGGGCCAGCCCTCTACTATTTCAGCTTAAGGCCACAGTGGACTTAAGAAATCCCAATCATTTTAAAGACTAGATTCGTCACTACTACCAAACTCTGGTGGTCGAGACAGTCTGAAGCCAGCCCAGATTTCCACATAGGGGTAAATAGACCCAACTGTCCATGACAGACATCTCCTAAAATGCAGCTGCTGTGCAATGGTTCAGGGATGGGCACCATCTTAAATCTGTCACACTCTCAACCTCATCTCATCCAATAGGTCTCATTCCCCTCTCAGGGCTCCAGCATTTCTCCAACAGCCACCATATTACCCCTCTTTCAGGACCCTGTGTATGCCTTTACTGTTAGTGCTCTAGTTCCCTGAACTCTTTTTGTTAAGGGTAGGTTGTACTAGATAATGCTGGGAGCCTACCCCTGGTGCATTGCTTAGAAGATCATGTAGTGCTAAGGATTGAACCCAGGGCTCCCTCATGCAAAGAAAGTGTTCCAGTTCTTTGAACTCTCTCCCCAGTCATCAGCAACTCAGACTTGTCATTCAAGTCTGAGTATAAATATCACTTCCTCCAAGCCTCCTTGCATTGACTTGTGGAAGTTTTACCTATCACTTGGATCTAGCACCGTCATTAATTTTCCTATCATTAATTACCCCCCTCCACACACACACACACACACACACACACACACACACACACACACACTCCTTATTTCCTCTGAGCAGAATGCAAGATTAGAGAACAGAGTTCTCTACTTACTTGTTTCCATCTACTTACTTGTTTACTCATTTTCAGCCTTTCTAACCACATCAGGCTTGAACTAAATTCTTAGTGAATATTTGACAGACATATAAAATGTGAATTGGGACTCAAAGCTAGATCAGATAGACTTCAGAGCTGTAGGCACACTTCCTTTGTAACTCTTTGTTTTCTATGGGGACAGGTTCAACTGAGGTCTTTGGGCCAAGACATCAGGTGAAGCATTCAGCACATGGACATAAGTTAAAAAGAGATTCACCCTCCAGGAAGCTGCAATCAGGCCAAGCTACCTTAAAAATTCAAAGAGCATATTATTCTGTTCTAGCAAAGCCCAGACATTTTATTGTCCACTTCAGGTCAGTTATTTTTGTTTTGTTTCTGGGAGATGAAAGATTTCTAAGGTGCGGTGTTGCCTCAAGGCCCTTTGCAGCCTGAGGCCTGATTCCTGGCTCAGTGCCTCCATTTCTGGGCTACATCGGGTGCGTACCACAGAGTGTTGCCCTGTCCAATCTGGATCTGGGCCAGTGTTTGTACTCTGAGGTGTTAGGGAAACAGGGGTTATAAGTGCTGTTTCCTCTGAGCTGCTGCACAGACTCATTCTTTCGGACAAACTTTCCTTCTTTGGTTCTAGAACAGGGAAGGAGGAGGTGTGGCCAAGGTTAACTGGACCAGGTTTGAAAGGAAAGGGGAAGTGAGAACATTGAAATAGACTTTTCTTCAGTGGTAACTGTCATAAAGAACCCTTACCCAGGGCCAAGCACCAAGGTTCACCTTTCTTCCTTTTTTTTTTTTTTTTTGCCTTACTAAGAAAATTGTTTAGAAGTCAATCCTCTCCCCTAAGATTCCATCAAAGTGCTGGAATGATAGCACAGAGGATAGGGTGTTTGCCTTGCACGCGGCCGACCCAGGTTTGATTCCCAGCATCCCAAATGGTCCCCCAAGCACCGTCAGGAGTAATTCCTGAGTGCAGACCCAGGAGTAACCCCTGAGCATCTGCGGGTGTGACCCAAAAAGAAAAAAAAAAAAGATTCCATCAAAATGCTGAAAATGTCACAGGAAGTTTTGCAAAACAGTTTAAAAACGATTAAAGGGAATAGAATCATTTTAAAAAGTCTGTATTAAAAGTCCTTTGCTAAATTAAAAGGAATTTTGCTTCTAATTTCCAGGCGTTGTTGACTATATTATCCTTTAAATAAGCTCCTAGTCATTGTTAATATAACTCTAAGTGTTCTGTGAATTGTGTACTCTATGTTTGAAGATGAGATGCTTTATTTTCTGTCTTTTAACTTAGTTCCAGACTTTCATCTGTAGGATTTGTCTCATCATAACAATACTTCTTCATAAATAACTCATAAGGTCATTACAAAGTTCAGATAAAATAAAATGATAGACATAAAACTGTGATTCCCAATTCATTCATTATCCATTAGACTGTATGTAAATTGTCATCATGATGGTAAAAACTCAGCCATTTCAGGAGCATCAGTTACCTGACCAGGAGAATATCAAGTTGGTCCTTATCTCTGACCTCAATGGGATTGCAGTGCAGAAAAAACTGGATACTGCCCCTTTCAACCATAGGTAATCATGGTCACTTAGAGGGCTATACGTGGAAATATTTTATTCTCTGCCTGGCAGAGCATTCAAGATTCACCAACAAATTTTATGACAGATCCTGTCAGTGTCATGCTTTTAGTGTTCCCCATAATTCATAGTGTGTGTAGGGGGTGACAGGAGTGGAAGGGGGAGTTTTCCAAACATCAAGTTGTGCAAGTAGGAAGCTCAGAAACTAGCTGAGCAGACTATTATTCAACTCAACCTGACACCAATTTTATAGGTTGAAGGTTCAGTCCTATTAGACTTTCCTATCTACCCCCCATATCGCCCCCACACACACATACATACACTCCATACACATGCAGAACTTCCGATCCAGGATGCTCCCTCTGCTTCACGCTGTGAAATCCTAAGTTGGAAGTTCCAAAAGCCCCTGTGGTTCCAATCATTTGCCCACAGAACATTCTACTTACTAAATGACTGATCTGCTATAAAAGGGTATAAGTCAGGACCAGTCAGTAGGAAGAGACATTCAAGGCAAGGTGTGTGGGACAGAACAGATTTCATACTCCCAAAGACCAACACTCTCCCCAAATCTCCACCTGTTCCTCAACCTGGAAGCTGTCCAAATCCCATCCTTTAGAGTTGTCATGGCTTTGTGCTGTGATTAAATCATCCTTCTCTGGTGATTGGTTTAGCCTCCAGGTCGTCTTCCCTCTGGGGAAGGAAGGAGCAGCAGGACAGGAAGTTCCAAGTCTGCAATCACCAAGTTGGGAACACTGGCACCAGGCCCCCATTCCATGGTTACCTAGGTGCTTTCCAAAGTCACCTCATTAATAGAATAAAAGATATCTTTATCTCCTCACTGCTTAGGAAATCCCAGTGATGTTAGGAGCTCTGTGCCAAAAATGGGGACAAAGAACAAATGTATTTTATTTATCTTAAATCACAGTCACCATTAGTTTTGTGCCTTAGGTATTCCAAAAGGCTGCCCTATAGCACATTTATCCTCTACACACACAAACACACACACACACACACACACACACACATGCACGCACACACATGCATGCACGCACCCACACTTGGAGTACCAGATATTAACACCCACTACCCAGCAGTATCAGACAGAGTGATAAGAATGAGCACATAAATACCCCTAGCCACACAACCCCCACCCCTGACTCCTGTTCTCCAGTCAGATTATTCCAAGACACTCAATCACTTGGGTAACTATTGATTTAATAAAACACCCCCACTTTTTAAAAGAAAAAAATTGGTCATGTGGTCACATTTTTATTTTTATTTTGTTTTTTCATTGGCATATCATTGCTTCACAGTACTCTGAAACCAGACAATCTGGTTTCATGCCTCTAAATGTGCAACTGTTGTTTCTCCCACCACCCAGCTACTAGTGCCAGTTCACCACCAAGAGCCCTACTCCTCCCTGTTCCAGCCTCCCCTTTCCCTTTGTTCACTTCCCCACCCAGTTTTCACCAAATCTAAGCATTATTTTTATTGTTTCTTACCAATTTATTTGCCCTAGTAATTCATATTCTGCATAAGAGTGAAGCTATGTGATAATTATCTGTTCCTTATTTCACTTAGCATAATCACTTCCAGTTCTGCTATTTTGTCCCAATTGACGCAATTTCATCTTATTTAGGGATCAAACACAGTTTTCCTTGCATCACATAGAGAGCAGCTTCTTTATCTGCTCATCTGTGGGTGGACTTCTAGATTGACTACATGGCTTGGACATTGTAAATATACTGCTATAAATATTTATGAACATAGGGATGCAAATACCCTTTGGAGTAGATATTTGGTGTGTGGGGGGCACCCATCCCTTCTTGACTGCCTTCTCTTTCCTGGATCACTCCCTCTGACCCCTGTGCCATCACCTCTCAAATCACTTGAACTGAGTGAGACTCAGGAAAACGTACATTCTGAGATTATTTTTATTTATACATATTTTGTGGTTGTAATGCTCAGATGAGCCAGGTAGTGAAGCACAAAATAAAAAACAATTTTATCTCAGCTAACCTTCTTATTACTCTGAGGATTGCAGTATCTTATAAATATCTAAAGAACTTAATAAACAAAAGAGATAAGGTAGAACTAGTCTTCTCAGTCTGCTCTAAAACATGGAGAAGCTGACCCTGGAAGAGATTAATCAGTAATTGTGGTGGGGGAGGAGAACTGAGACAATAGTGCAGCAAGTAGGACACTTGCCTTGCAAGCAGCTGGCCTGAATTCAATACCTCTTACCCCAAATGGTCCTGGGACCCCAGCCAGAAGTGATCCCTGAGTCCAGAGCTGAAGTAAGCCCTGAGTACTGCCAGGTGTGCATCCCCACACACCCAATTGAGAAAAAAAAATTAATCTACATTTAAATGTGGTTTTCTACATCTAAAATGATTTTCAAAAGTTTCAAGGTCAATAAGAGAACTGGACCTCAAACCAGTCTTTTAACAACAGATCCTGTGCTTTTCCCAGTGCTCCCTGGCCACAGGTGAGATTGCAAGGTGGAGAGCAGATTTCTGTTCATTGCTGGAATTGTGACTTAAGTGCATGTTGGGCTGGGTTCAGAAGCACCGTTGTTGTACACACACAGGAACTTTTCAGGCTGGTTGTGAGGGTGAACAGTCATCGCTTTAACCCTCTGGAAAGGGCTCAAGTGACAGAATATTCTTTTATTCTTTTCTTTTTGCATTTTCTATTGCTAGTGATAGTAAGTCTAAAGTCTGCACTGCTTTGTATCTGCCTGGTTGCATCTGTAGGCTTTCTGCACTCTTCAAAGTTGTTAGCAGGAGAACAAAATATGTGGGTGCACCCATAGTCTCAATGCAGACTAATCATACATATTTTTACTGCTCTTTAATTTTAAATTTATTTATCTTTTAAAAGTGAATCACAGTGAGATATACAGTTACAGTGTTGCTCATGATTGGGTTTCAGTCATATAATGCACCATCCCTTCACTAGTTTACATTTCCCACCACCACCACTGTCCCCAGTTTCCCTTCCATCACTACCCTGCTTCTAGAGTAGGCTCTCTCTCTGTCTCTCTCTGTCTCTCTATCTCTGTCTCTGTATCTGTCTCTCTCTCTCTCCTCTCTCCTCTCTCTCTCTCCTTTTGGGTATTATGGTTTTCAATCCAGATACTGAAAAGTTATTAGGTATATCCCTTGACCTACTTTCAACACTCAGTCCCTGTCCAAAGTGATCATTTTCAAGCATTATTGTCATAGTGATCCCTTCTCTACCCTAACTGTCCTTCACCCCACACACAATTGTGGCAAATTTACAACCACTGACCAGTCTTTTACTAATTGACTAATATCCAAGACCCCATTTTCTCTGGCCTTGGGTATTAGTCTCATACTGTTCATTTTTATATCCCACAAATGAATGCTGTCATTCTATATCTTTCCCTCTCCTTTTGGCTCCTTTTACTCAGCATGATACTCTCTATGTCCACCCATTTATAAGCAAATTTCATAGTGGCAGAATATTCTGAGGAAAGACAGTAAGTGTACAGAGCACTGTAATCTCATTTTTTTTCTTGTTTCAAGCACTATTGAAGGCTTTGAAGAGCTAAAGTATCCTGGTAGGTCAACAGAAAGGACCTTAGATCAGAGTTCTTGAGGGTTTAGAAGTGTGGATGAAGTTGGTGGCTGCAGAAAACAAGGAAAGGAGCTCCTGTCTGTTGGGGCAGGACTGAGCAGTCAGGATGAGCCCATGTAGACTGTACTCCACAGGGGCAGGAACATAGGGACCCATGAAAATGGGTGAGAGGGGGCTGGTGCAATAGCACAGCAGGTAGGGCATTTGCCTTGCAGGCAGCCAGCCTGGGCTTGATTCCCAACATCCCATATGGTCCCCTGAGCACTGAGCCAGGAGTAATTCCTGAGTGCATGAGCCAGGAGTAACCCCTGTGCATCGCCGGGTGTGACCCAAAAAGCCAAAGAAAAGGAAAATGGGCAAGATTTCTCCTGTGTCCTGACTGGTTTGGATGAATTTGAATATCTTTTCCTTTAAGCTTCCATCAATAAATCATTTCATAAATTTCAGTTTATCAAAAGAGACAGTTTTCCTTTTCTCACAGAAGCTGGTCTTTGACATGCAGATTTAAGGTAATAGCTCAGCCAGATCTTTGACTTGTAGATTCCAGGTGCTAGCCCAGCCTCCTCTTTGGGATGTAGATTCTAGATGCTTGCCCAGGAAAGGTTTTATTTTGGTTTTGGTTTTGGTTTTGGATCTCTTTCCAGAGGCCTAAATCCACTGACCTGCAGAAGCAAAGAAACAATACATGCTTTGCTGCCTCAATGTTCTGTAACTTCCTTTGATGACATCACTGTATTGCACCCTTCAGAAGTGTGATGATTAATAAAAGGAGATCCCAGAATGCTCTACCTTTTGTCACAGGATCTGAGCAAATCTGGGCCCTCTATGAAATATAATTTCTCTCGTGTTCCTTGTCTCAGCGCCTCCGACTGAACAAATGTTCACACAACACCTGTCTCCTTTGAAGGCTTCCCTTTCTCCTCAGAAAGTGAAGATGGGACTAGCCACATCTCCCACACATAACTCCTACTAGGAGAAAAGACTCAAGGGAAACAAGCTTGAGTCTTCTTTCTCCTCAGCTAGTCCTGTTGAAGGTCTAGTCTTCTAGACATAATTCTTGAAACACCTCCCTAATTCACTCCATCACACAGGTCAGTCAGAAACGTGGGTGCTGACACTGGGACTCCAGGCTCAGAGTTTGTAGTTCCTTGCTCTTTTCCAAACCAGCAATGGACACCAGTAGGGATGCCAGGCAGAGATAACATTACACTGGAGGTTCCCAAACTTATTTCCCTTACTGCCCCTTTGTGGGAGGGAAGAAGTCACTTAGACCTTCCATCCCAGAAATTTCCCATCTTTAAGTGAACAAATAGAAAGTAGCCCTAGTTGAACTTTTGGCTACTTTTACCCCTTGCCCCCCATGGATCATTCCAGTATTATTCCTGGCAGGGAGTGAGGTTTTTGCCCACTTTGGGAAACACTGCATTGCATTGAACTTGAGTGAGTGAAAGCAGAAAGGTGTGACCAATTGAGAATTTCTTTCAGTGAGGTCAAAAGCACCTTCAGAAAGTGGTTTTGGCCCCTGTGGGAAAGGGGTCTGTTGAGCAGGAACCCAGAGTCAATGTCTAAATTTAGATGGGATAGGGGCAGTGGGTGGGGAGACCCTGGGGGGAGGGGGGCAACACCTCCAGGGAATCCTGGGGCCAGGTGGGATCTATGCTCCCTGCAGCAGGGCCATGAGTCACTGCAGTGCCATGAATTCTGGGCAGGGAAACCCGGCTAAGATGGGATGTGGAGACTGGGGTGGCAGGCCTTTAATCCTGTAGCTTGCATTGGCTTGAGTTAGGAACTCCACAGAGGTGAACTGATCTGATGATGCTAATGAATAAGCAAGGGATAGGAATGGCTCAATGAGGACAGCACAGGAGTATGTGTTGGGGTTCCTGCCCTCAGGAAACAGGTGACTCTGTTAGGATGTTAATACATGCATACCTAAAGAGTTCAGATAAAAAGAGAACTTTATGCTTGAAGGACAAGATGTAAAAACCCAACAGCCAGTAATGGGATGATTAGCTTGGAATGGGGTAACTGAAGGTGGCTTGGTGGAAGAGACAGGCCTTTCAACTTGACAGTGTTAAAGCAATAGCTCGGAAGTGATTGATAGCTGTTCTAAGTTGCTTTGTCAGCAAGGATTGGTGAAGACTTTTGAAAAAAAACAATTGATCAGACTTTCTAATGTTTTCTATAAATAGTGAACATCAGATACACTCCCCAACCACCTGTCTCAAGCTTCTGTTGCATCAGAAAACTGCAACTGGATGTGGTTTCTGAAGCATTCCAAGGTCAGCCTCAAACCACTCTTCTGGGGTGTTTCATTAATTACAGAGAAAAAACTAATATAAACATTCTGGAATAGCTCTTTGAGAAGGCATCTAGCAAAAATTCTATTGCCTGCAAACCTAAGAAGACTCAGTAATCCAAATTTGCCACCCTAAGAAGACTCCATAATCCAAATTTGCCACTTGTACTGGTCTTGGAGACTATAGAGTCACAGATTTCCTGATCTGACTTATTACTTATTTATCTGACCCTTACCCCCAAACACACAGTGGAAAAAGTTGTCACCTGAGTCATGTCAGCACCCAGAGAACACAGGGAAGTAGAAAGACTCATGCAAAGAAGAAAAGGTTGAGGCTTTGAAGTTGCAGAGATCAGGAATCAAATTACTTCTCATGATAACATTATATATATATATATATATATATATATACACACACACACACACACACACACACATACACACACACACACATATATATATAACATTTTAAAAAACTGCTAGCTGGATACCCCTAAGCAGTGTATGTAAAAATCTCTGTAAAATGAGAAAAACAATTTACATCCTATATTAGGAGAATTGAGATCATTCACAAGTATATTGTTGAAGAGTTTCTGTGTTCTAGGTATGAAATTAGGTTTCAAAGATAAGTTTATTCATTCATTCATTCATAATGAATGAGCACCTACTTTAAGTCCAATAAGTAAAGTAAAGCTCCATCAAAAGGCATAGACAAAAATCATACCCAACACAATAAAGAGATTTAATGTGCTTGGAACACTATCAACACAATTGAACAATATAAAGGGGAAGACTGGGAGTATGGATCAAGTGCTGGAGCTCATGTTCAGCATATTCAAGTCCCTGAGTTCAATCCTTAGCACCACCTGGCTTCTGGAGCACTGTGGGGTATTGTCCCAGTGACCCCAAGCATGGGGTAAACCCATAGGGGTACACTAGACCTCTGTGGCCAGGGATGACATCTTGACTAGGTAGTGTTTCAACAGAAGCTGGAATAAAGGAATGGAGCAGGTAGTGACTTTGGGGGAGCATTCCAGTGAGAGGTGAGGCTGTGGTGGGGTAAAGATGTGTTGCTTCCTAGCCAGATTGTTATGTATGAACACGTTCCCCCCTCAGGCTTGACCCTGCCTGGTCACTGGACCAGCAGTCTTGCCATCTCTCTGTGCATCATACCTCCTCCAGCCAGCTTTCAGATGCTTGAAATTCCACAGTCCAAAATGGATTTCTTGGTTTCATCTAATATTAAAATGTATCTTTCAGCTAGGTCCTATACCAGTTTCCTATTGCTACTATCACACATCACTGATTTCTGAGTCTTAAAAACACATAACAGGATTATCTCACAGTCCTGAGGTCAAAAGTCTCAACTAAATCTCTGTATGCTAAAATCCAAAATCAGGGCATCAGTTGAGCTGCATTCTTTCTGAATGCTGGGGGGGGGGGGGCATCAATGCAGTTCCTTGCCTTTCACAACTTCTGGAAGACCCTGCATTCATTGTCTGATGGTCCCATATCACTCCAACTTCTACCTGTCATCTTCTTCCCTTCTTAGATTAAAGCTTGTAACTATCTCACAGTGATTCAATAAAATTTAAAAAAATATATAGATCCCTGTGCCCCCCTCTTAGGAGGACTGTTGTCCTCACACAAGGCCACTCTGTATCCAGAAACTTCTTCACTTGTGCAGTTACATGCTCAGAATCTATAGGCATGTAGTACTAGTCTATTCTTAAATTCTGGGGGGGTGGGGGGGAATCAGACAAAACATTTGGGGGATTCATTGGGGTCTTACACTCAAACCCTGAGCATCATCACTAGGAGTGATGCCTGAGTACAGAATCAAGAGCAACCCCTGAGCATCACTGGATGTGGCCCAAATCATCCCTCCCCAAAAGAAATTCTTAAGGAGAGAAATTTCTCCCCAAAAGAAATTTTTGAAGAAATTCAAAAAGCTAGGTTTCGCCTTCTGAAATACCAGTTATCTGAGATAGGTGCCTTAATAACTACAGAATTAGACAAAATATGGTCAGACTATCTCAGCTGTGTAGCATTCATTCGGTGGCAAAGAGAACATAAGGAAGACTATAATTGGTTGAAGATTTTTTAACAAAACTATCAGGGGAGAAATGGGAATGGAAGTAACGGTGACATTAATCATTTAAGCCCAGATGACTAAGTTAAATGAGGGCGTTGTCATCAGCATAATCAAGGATGTCTGAATGGCAGATGGTCTCAGACATATAGTGGGTGCCGCCTTACACCTTTTCAAGAACATCTAGCTCTAGCGTGGGATACCAAGCAGGTAGTTAGAAATGAAGTAGGCATTGGAGTGAAAAAGACAAGAACTCACGCTAATTAAGACTGAAGAGGATCACAGAACAAACTCCCCAAAACACAGGAAGGCAAAGAGGAACCTGGGAAGAAATGGAAATCAGCCCACAGAATAACACATGCACTAAAAGAAGAGAAGGTTGGCGCTACTGACCAATGTGTTACTAAAGCGAATGTAGGGATGGGAAAGGAGTACACCACTGTAGGATATTTCCAACTCTAAATTGGAGGCAAGAGATGGAATAACCTTAAGAATATAGGTAGAACATAGGAAAATAATTAAGGAGTTATGAGTTTGGACATTGTACTACCATAGCTTTTAATAGAATTCATTTCATTGCAAGTTCATATAATTTAGTTTTTAACAGTGGTAGAGATTAGTAACAAGCTCAGGTAATCCCAGAAAACAGGATAACTGCCAGTTGCAAGTCAGGAAAAAAAAAGCTGAGCCTCCACCCAGTGATCCAGCTTACTGTTTTACAAACGTATTTAGTGACTCATTCATTCATTCATTCATTCATTCATTCACTCACATCAATTTTCTGCAGACCCATCTTTACACTTAAGGATCTCAGTTTAGGACCAGAGAATCAGTACAGCACCAATCCCTGGCACTGCATATAGTTCCTCTGAAGACAGCCCGGAATGATCCTTGAGTACAGAGTCAGGAGTAAGCCTTGAGCATAGGTGGGAGTGAACACCAAAACCCACAAATAAGCTATTTAATTTAATCTCCTAGCAGCTAGTCTCCCCTTATCTCCCAGAACACTCCCTCTTGCATTCAGCTGACTGAATTTAGTGTCTAAACACTAAACCTTTAAGTGGACCTGGATTCAAACACAGGTTCTGCTGCTTCTAAGTTTTCAGTAACCAAGACACCTTCACCTGTAAATTAGGTAAATTGGGCTGAGGATCCCCACCTCATAGGTGGTTATGAAAATGGATAGAGATAATAAAGCATTCTTATCTTTATAGGATAAATACCTATAAAACATTCTGCAAGTGCTCACTACCTTGACTTGCAATCAGTTATCACAGCTCCTCTCATTTTATGGGCCCCCCACTATGTCCCAGTGATAATGAGGTACCTGCTGTTCAGTAAGCGCAAAATTCTTCTCCTGGGTCTATGCCTTTGTCTGCTGAATTCCTGCTGTTTCCTCTAAACGAATGCAAACAGCTGGACTCTTCTGCCCACAGTCAGTCCTTGTCTGTGTCATCAGGGCATCCAGTCATCACTCTCAGCCTGATGCCATCACTCACAGGGCAACCTTGGATCTCTTGAGGGTAGGGAAGCATGTGTTTTCCCCCTCAGGCTGTCTCAGAGCCTGATGCAAGGTAGACACAAGATAAATATTCAATTGATGAGCATATTTAATAGTGGATGATGCAGATTTTTAAGTCAAGAAGGAGAGATTTAAGATTCTGGGGGCTCAGAATTTTATAAATGGTTGAGCCATTTGATCAGTAAGTCTTAACTCTTGAACTTAATTTGCAAAACAATCTGAGATCCAAGAAAAAACCATAAATACAAAAGGGTTGGGATTTTTGGTTGGTTTTGCTTTATTTTGTTATTGCAATGTTATTTACAATACCACAGCCCATAATAAAAAACAAAGCCAAGTATATGATAATAGAGACATGATTAACGTTGAAAATATTTAGAATACTTGACAAATATTATGTAATTATTAAATAAGATGGGTATAAAAACCATACAAAGGAGCATGCCAATGAGATCAACCTAAGGAAAAAACTGAATGCTAAATTCATAGTATGGCCTGAGGGCACACAAACTCAAGGGTACAAGCATTTATTTAAACAGAAAAAGGACTAGATAAAAAAGGCTCAAGCTTCTAACTGGAACTTTGGTCAGAAACTAGGGATTATGGGTGGTTGTGATCTACTTCTTTTACTGTATAAGGGAATCCAAAAGCACCTGGTTCCACAGAATAGAATAGGCATGAGGGTGCACGCAGAGAAGTTTGGTCCATTGCACCATGTGGCCCCCAACCCCAGCCCCTGGCACCACATGGCCGCAACAAGCATTGCCTAGTATGGGCCTGTCCCCCCACCCCCCATCCCTACCCGAAGCATTTATCCATCTGACCCAGTTGACCCAGCATTACTGGAAGTTGCCACCAGTCCCCTAAGCACACAGGAAGCCCCTCTTAGAAAATGGCTTTTTAAAACTTTTTAAAATTATAATGTCCTATTTCATCTGGTTACACATTCAGCAGCCCCGGGGCAGGAGCAGAGGAAGCTGAAAGCTGGGTTACCTCAGAAGAGACTGGAACAGGGTGAGGGTAAGGGTGGGGGCTTCTAACAAAGGGGCAGGAATCCTAATGAAAGCAACACCTGCTTGGCTGCAGTGAGGCTAGACTGGGTAGGGAAGTATCTAAAAACTAGAATAGAGTTGTCTGAGAAAGCATGGTTCAAGAGAAGTTTGAAGCTTTGAATCTTAGGAATAAAGTCTCTTCCGCAAGCCAAACTGAAATAAATGGACAGCTTGTTTGGTCTTATTTTTAGACACTATTCTAATGAGCTAATTCATCTGGCTGAGCAGCCCACAGGAGGTCACGAGCAGTAATTTGAAGGAGAAGTAGTAAACCAAGTTGGGTGATTCAAACTGGCTTCCTAGCAAAGAGAAATAGATGCTAATTAGCTGGCAGATGCAGACCCATATCTGTGTAAACCAATGGGGACCTTTGGAAAAGGCAACCATTGGCCATCATGCAACAGCATGATGCAGGATAGCTCAGAGGGCTGGACCAGCACAGGTTTTGCAGGCAGGAGGCCTGGGTCCATCCCTTGCACTCCAGGAATGATCCCTGAACACTGAGCTAAGTGTAGTCGCTGAGTACCACTAGGTATAGCCCCAAAATAGATGAATAAAAAGGAGAAAGGCATGAAAACTGTTGCATTGCAGAGTGAGCAGAGAAGAACTTGTGTATGAAAGAGATTCTTGTGCCACAGACACCACTCTGTGTCATCCATTCTAAACCATCCAAGAGAAGGAGAGAGTGCCTATAAAAGCACTTTGTAATATGTAAAAGTGTGACACAATAGGTCAGTGCCCAGTGTGATTGCACTCAGCAAGGAAGAGAATGATGCCTCTAATGTATTTTTAAATGCTTCTTACCAAGCCAATTCATTTTTTTAATTGGCACCTCAAAATATAATTTTCATTTATCTGGAAATGTTATTTATGTGGCATGTCTCATTTTCTAATAGGACTGAATAAAAAAGACATTATTGTCCCACTGGGATGATGTCTCATCACAGGACAAATGAGTTATTCAGATTCTTTCCAAGGCAAATTTCAGGGGGGGGGGAGAGAGAGAGAGAGAGAGAGAGAGAGAGAGAGAGAGAGAGAGAGGGAGCAAAGGAGAGAAGGAGGAGAAGCTAGAGCTCAGAGCATCTGGGAGGGGTGCCCAGATGTGGAGAGGGATCAGAAAAAAAGGCAGTGGGGTTGTCTAAAATAAACTCTTTTCTCCCCACTTTAGTTAAGTGTTGGCCAGTGACTGACAGCCAGGCCTCAGGCCAAATTCCAAAGGAACAAGTAAATAAACAGTTAATGCGAATTATTCTGCAAATTTGCACATGCCCACCCACGCAAGTGCTAAATTAAACTTTCCCCAACAGAAATCAGGCTACAGGCAGAGAAGAACTGGTGCCTATTCTGACCTCACTGGTACTGACTCTGTGTGTGTGTGTGTGTGTGTGTGTGTGTGTGTGTGTGTGTGTGTGCGTCTGTCTGTCTGTCTGTCTGTCTGTCTGTCTATCTGTCTGCCTGCCTGCCTGTCTGTCTGTCTGTGTGGTGGGGAGAGGGCTGCATTTTGGTTGTTAAACAAGTCAAGGTTTCCTTTGAGCCCTTTAGCTGAAGTCAGTCCTATTCTTGAGTTGGGCCCGGCTATTTGTCCTTGAGGAGAAGCTGCAGACTTGGAGTGGTCAGATTTATGCTTTGAGAAAGAAACAAGCCTGCATTCCCTGCGAGGGTTTCACTTGGACCAGCTCAAACTAGATTTTATTGCTGTTTGATTTCCAGAGGGCCATGTGCCTGGCGGCCCAGGGGAATAGACAGTGTCAGAAGGAATATTGAAATACCGAGGCATTATTTGTTTTGGGGCCCTGCCAGAACAGCCTGCTGCCTGGGTTTTCGGGGAGCTTGAATAAAGGGCTCCTATTTTAAAGACCTGAGGAAGACAGGCTGAAGCCACTGCAATGATGAATAAGTATATAAAAATATATATAGGCATGTAAATATGTATGATGGTAGCAAATCTCATTCCAAGCGAATTCCTTACCTGCCCTGTACAACATTGTATGCAGAGATGGGAAATATTGAAAAATCAGTGTAAAGGATATCTTTACACGGGCGGGCACCCTCCCAACTGTCTCCAGCCTTTCTGAGTCTCCAGGACCAAAAGAAGGATGAGTTGATTGTCAGGGCGTAATCCACAGACCTGTTTTAAAGCCTTGGAGCCAGTGCCCTCTGAATGCCAAATTGGTCACAGGCAAAAGCAGCTGATCCCAGTGGGCCAGGTTCTGCTGCCCACCCCCACCCCCCACAACAGGACCAGTGATAAAGGTCATTCTGCTACATGGGAAGTAATTTCACAGGCTACTGGTAATTTTGCCTGGGGTAATGATAGACTGAGACCAGTCACATTTGAGATCCCTCCACTGTGGAGTGATGAAGGAGAGTTAGTCTGTTGAAGTCTAATGACACGGGAGGAGAAATACTAGGAAATGAAATTTCCCCTTTCTACTTAGTGGTGATGAGCTCACCATTTGCGATAATGGCCCTTCCACGAAGAGGGTCCCAAGGTTCCATTTGGAAAAAAATCTTTATTTTCCTTTCAGGGAGGGAGGGAGGAAGGAAGAAAGGAAGGAGGGAGGAAAGAAGGAAGGAAGGAAGGAAGGAAGGAAGGAAGGAAGGAAGGAAGGAAGGAAGGAAGGAAGGAAGGAAGGAAGGAAGGAAGGAAGGAAGGAAAGAAGGGAGGGAGGGAGGGAGGAAGGGAGGGAAGGAGGGAGGGAGGGAGGGAGGGAGGGAGGGAGGGAGGGAGGGAGGGAGGGAGGGAGGGAGGGAGGGAGGGAGGGAGGGAGGGACCTGAAAGACCAGGCATTTGGACAGCTCCGGATCATACTGCTGGGTCAGTGCAGCCTTCACCATTGATAAAAGATGGGGAAACAAACTCTGAAGTTTTCTGTAACCATGGTAACAAAATCAGAAGCATGTATTAATGATAAGCAAGAAAAATTGGCAGCTTGCCTAGGCATCACTTAGACACATTAGCTTCAGAAGGTGAGTGCTGCAGAATGATGGTTCTGGAACAGTGTATTTAGTTCAACAGCCTTCATTTGCTCTTGCTGAGAAATTCACTCCATGTTTCTCCATGGTGCTTCCATGATACTGAGATTTCATAGGTAGATGCAGATAGAGACGTGTTAGTAGCAATAGGGGAGCAGAACCCCTTCCTGGTACTCTGTGCCTGTTTTTACTGGGTGTACTCCAATTAGGAGTGTGTATTTCCCTTGGATGCCTGCTCTTGCCGTTCAGCTACAAAAGGCCACTGAGCCATTGAGTTCCCCTGTACCTAATATCAGAGCTGACCCAGACCTGCCTTCCTGTGAACATGTGGGGTTTCAGGAATCCAACAATAGACATTGAAAGACATTCATCAAAGGAGGGTTTCCAGTGAGCTCTGTCAGATGTGTCAGACAGAGAATGAGCTTTGGCCTTGAAAAGTCTGAGCTCAAGTTTACTCATTTACTTCCTCCAGAACTTTGCTTTCCTGGTTCAGGAGACTCCATTTACTAACTATCTCTCACAGGAGGATTATCAGTTTCCACCTTGCTAACCACCCAGGATTAAATGAGATGCTGAGTGTCAGGGAACTTGTCCTGTCCCATCAGGAATCATCAATCTTATCTTCTGTTCCTGCAATGCCCATTTTATGTATGGTTCTTACAGTAGACGCTACAGTGTGTCACTTTCAGTATGGTACCATAAAATTATCCCATTAAACTAAGCTCTTTGAAGGCAAAGATGATATTTTATACTAATTTCTTTGTGGCCCCAATCCTGTAAGTACTTCACTCATATCAGTAAGTGCCTTGAAGTGAAAGGAGCTCAATAAATACAAGCTTAAGTGAATTTGCTTCTGTCAAGTTGAGTAGAATTTGTTGCCTCATTTCTCTTTTCTGGGAGTGTCTGGATTGGGTAGAAGTGATGCTGGGAAATTAAGGTAAGGGGGACCTAGAGTGGATTCCAATAAGGTTTTGGAATGAGGCTCTTAGCAAACCATAAGATTGAAAGAAATTGTCTGCAGTGACTTTCTTTATAAGCTAAATAAGGGTACATTGTCAGACATAAACGTTTGAGCTTTAATCTGGTCCTCCTTTTGTTATTCTTTTTTATAATTCAATCATCATGAGATACAAAGTTACAAAGCTGGTCACCCACCAGGTTTCAGTCATACAATGTTTCAACACCCATCCCTCCATCAGTAGACATTTCCTACCAGCAGTGTCCCTAGCTTCCCTCCTTCTTGTCCTTCTTCCTACATGAATGGACCCTTCATATAATTTCATTTTTCCAAGCCTTTTTCTTAGTTCTAGACTCAGAATTTGTATCATCCTTCTAATTCTTATTTTTATAGTTGCTACTGTTCCATCATTTTTACTGGAAGAATCTGTAAACTTGGACTTGGATCTTGGAACCAGCTCCTGAGTCCAGCTGTCAGAAAAGTCATAACTGAGTTTGAGTCTCAGACTCTCCTCTCCATATGCTGGGCCATGCATTAGTTGGACCTTTGTCTGCAATGAGAAGGCAAAGTCTGACCCAAGTTCCCCTGGGTGTTTCTGGCAAGTAGACTTTCTCGGCTTGTCAGTCATGTGGTACTTGACCATCTCTGCAAGCACTGCTTTGGGGACAGCCTCACCTCAGCAAGTGCAGGGTGCCCTGGCTGAGAGCATGTATAGCATTTCCAGTCCTTCAGAAAGGGCAGCCAGCGCTTTCAGAGTAGCTGGCATTCCAAACTTAGCAGTACAAGAAAGAGAAAGTCAGCCTTTCAATAGTAAGTGCTTCTATGGGACTTTGTTCCTGCCAGGCATCTTTGTACGTTATTTCTAAGTCATACATAGATAGTTCGCTAATCTTATGTTCTTATGATGTTGGTGCTTTTATTAACTCCATTTTGTAGAGCAGCCTTCTTCAACCTTCTTACACCTGCCGACCTGCACCTATCCTGTATGGAGATCAGCAGTTAGAGCCAAGATATTAGACTAGTGGTTTTCCACTTTTATTTACCTGTAGACCAGTGTTTGAAGACCACTGTTGTGGAGGATGACTCTGGGGCACAGAGAAATAAATGCCTTGTCCACGTTCCTGTAGTTAAGAAGGAGGTGTGCAACTATCTGAATCCAGACTGTTAGGTTCCTGGCTCTGAATTATGAAACTCTTCTTCATAGAAAACATACTTGAGATGCAAAATACACAAATCCCCAGATGTAGGATATAATCTTAGTTCTATCAAAACTTAGCAAAGGGAGACCTTCACAGCTATGCTTTGGACAACCAGGACCACACTGACCAGTGCTCTGGAGGCCATGTGAAGTCCTCTATGAGCCAGGCCTGCATCCCAGACCTTTGAGCTGTCTTCTGGGCCCTGTCTCCTTAAGATTCTTTTAAGCTGCAAAGTGTTGTCACCTAATGTTTTCCTGCTACCCCCAACCCATGGTCCTGATTAGCAACCAAATGACCAAAAACAAACAAACAAAAAAAAGTCCTCTCTTTTTTTTTCTTTTCTCTCTTCCCATATTTATTTATCGAACCCTGACATTTATTAGGAATGGCTCTCAGGTGGATGATGAACATAGTACACTCAAATGGTTCACGAGCATAGAAAGAGATGAAAATATTAAAGAGAAGTTGGCTTTTACAAAGGAACTGACTAAAGTGGTTTGTTCTGTGTTTTCTGGAAAGACAGAGGAAAAAGAAGAGAGAAGGATTAAGGCAAAGGTCCTGCTTAACTTGCTTAACTTAACTTAACCTACTTATTGCTTAACTTGCAAGGATTCAAAGCCCTTCCAGTTCAGTAATGTCTGTTGAGAATCTGCTCTGAAACTGGCATTAATTTTAGGACGAAAAGAATGTGAAAGTTAACATGATGAAGCCTGACCTCAAGACACGTACAATCTGATGCGGGGAATAAATTTTATAAAATGACAGGGCTGGAGCAATAGTACAGCGGGTAGGGCATTTGCCTTGCACCGTGGCCAACCCAAGTTCGATTCCCAGCATCCCATATAGTCCCCTGAGCACCACCAGGAGTAATTCCTGAGTGCAAAGCCAGGAGTAACCCCTGGTCATTTCCGGGTGTTAACCCCCCAAAAATATTAAATGATAGAGGTGTATAAAAAAAGATTTATATAGACAAAGATGCTCTCAAAGATGAGAGATGTGTGCCTATAAATCCATAGCTCTGTGATCCCATTGTACTTTACACAGACAGGACCTCAACCTCTGTGTTTTGTGTATTAACTGTACCATGGAGACATCTTATTTACCTACTCTTGTTTTCCTTAGCTGGAATTTCTCCTTTTTAAAAAAAAATTTTGTTATATCTATTTTTACAAGTCAACTTAAGTCCTTTTTTGGGAAAAAATGGGTAAGGAAGGTGGGAGGAGGGGAGAGAATGTGGAGAAAAGGAAAGAGGAAGGAAAGAAAGTATCTTCCTTCACTCTTGAATCTTTTATGTTCTGGGCCAAGGTCCAAAAGCATATTATTAAGTAAATGTTGCAGAAACACAAAGCCAGCTAGCTAGAATCTAAGTTAAAGAGCTAGACCTCAGGAGTTTAATTCTGTCATTTGTAGGTATGTGACCTTCACCAAGTGACTTGTGTCTTGGGAAAAACACTTTGCAGGAAGTTTGTAACTGTTTTCCATATTGAAATTTAGAAAGTATTTGTGTATTTCACTCTCTGGTCCCCTTTATCTTAAGGCACATACTAAGGCCTCAGTTTCCTAAACTGTACAATGAAAATAATCATATCCCTTTCCTCACTGAGAGAAAATTACACAAATTAATTACTTTAAACTCATAGAGTTAATTATTATTTGTTAGTCATTTGACAATTATTTCCTGAAAATCCACCATATTCCAAGAAATGAGCTAAATCCTATAAATAAACAAGAATTCATGTTCAAGGATTTCACAACCCAGTGGGAGGAACTCTAAACAAATAATTCTAATATAACTTGATATTTGTTAAATTAGAAATATGCAGAAGCATTCCTTCATATTCTACTACTGGGGCAGCATAAGATATATTTTTCCCCTCCCCCCTAGATATATTGACTTTTTACTATCTTTGTCAAACTAAATTGCTACAACTGAGTTTGTGGTCAGCTAAAACTTCTGCATTTATCACGTGTATGCTTACTAATTCAAGTTTGTTTTCTCCATTTAGTACTAAGCAGTTACTTCTTTTTATTTGCTTGTAATTTGTGGGGTTGGGGGCACACCTGGCAGTTCTTGGGGCTTACTCCTGGCCCTGTGCTCAAGGATCACTCCTTGTGGACCATATGGGATGCCGAGAACCTGGGTCTGCCACATGCAAGGCAAGAGTCCTACCTGCTGTGCTATCACTCTGGTCTAGCAGTTAGGTTTTTAGAGCATTTTTTTCCTGTAATACATTTCATCTGCTAAGAGTCTCCATTCCAACTTGATAGAATTGCTTTCATTCTAAAGTTATTTCTCTTTCATCTGTTCCCCTGTCCAGGTCATTGTCAGCTGTAGGTTTTGTTTTGTTTTTGAGTTTTGTTTTTGTTTTGAGGGCCACATCCAGCAGTGCTCAGGGATTACTGGGATTACTGTGACTCTGTGCTCAGGAATTACTCCTGGTGATGCTCATGGGGCCATTTTGGATGCCAAAGATCCAAATCAACCCAAGTCAGCAGCGTGCAATGCAAATGCCCTACCCACTGTACTATTGCTCTGGACCCAGTGAGTTTTGGTTTGTTTTGGGGTTTGTTGTTGTTGTTGTTGTCGTTGTTGTTGTTGTTGTTACCATCCATAGGTTTGATGAGCATGTGAGCATGCTGTCCATAGTCTTCACTAGATTTACTGAAGAGGACAGTCATAGGCAGAGTCCCATGGCACCTTGAATAACAACTCATATTACTATCTTGTTGTTACCCTTTTTTGTTGTTTGTTTAGGAGCCACACCTGGCTGTGCTCAGGGATATTCCTGGTTCTGTGCTCATAGAGCACTTTGGCAATGGGTGCTCAGGGGACTATGGTGCTGGAAATCGAACATGTCAGTCTCATATAGTAATGTAGTGCCTTAATTCCTATTATTATTGCAATGGCTCAGTCAAACACCCTTTCCGTATACAATAAGCTCTTATTTTTACCTTGCTGCAATGTCACTCACTTTTTCAGTTTGGCTTCCCAGAGGTGCCACATTTGGTCAAATTGGTAGAAATGTGCTGTTCTGCCAAAACGAAGGCCATTCTCTTATTTAATAGTTACTGGTCTGCTACCCCAATATCTCTATCGAAGAATGAAATTAAACACTTTCTTTGTTCATTCTCTTGACCAGTTATCACCTTCTTTCTAGTAACCTGTCTAATAATTATAACATCTCTCCAATTCCCTCTCCCACCCCTTCTTTACCTCCTTTATTGTGAATTCCTCTAGGTCAGGAACAAGTAACTCTTTGTCCATAGTGATAGCATAATTCCTGACATGTCACAGATGATCAATAAATAGTTGTTGAATAAATGAATGAAAACATCTGTCCTACCTGGCTTTGGTTCCAGATGTATCCAGGATATTCCTTTGCTAAATTTCCCTAACTCTTCTAGGCTAAGAATATACTCAATATATTGGCATATATTAAGTTATGGGATATTAATAATAATAATTCTGGGTATTAACTTACAAATGATTGTATAATGTCCATGGATAGCAATGAAAAATAGAGGTCAATTTTGGTTTTCCTCCTGCCTTTTCTAGAAAAATTTTCTCTGCACTGAAAAGAAAGAAACAAAATGCATGTGCTTGATATAGAAACTCTAAGAAATACTCTGCTGCTTCCAGTGAGTTTCTATTCCACAATGGATTACAACACAGATGTCCTGCAAGAACTTTCACTGTATCCATTCTATGAACTCAAATAAGAAATAGGGAAGGTTGAGGCTGGAGAGATAGTGCAGTGGGTAAGGCATTTGCCTTACATGGAGCCAACACCCCAGATTCAATCCCCAGCATCCCTAGCATCCCTGAGCACCACCAGGAGTGATTCCTGAGTGTAGAACCAGAAGTAACCCCTGAGCATCACTGATGTGACCTCAAAATGCAACAAATCAACAAAAGAGATAGATTAGGGGTCTTAAAAGAAATAAGCAAGAACAGTAAGTAGCATTCTCTTCTCTTGTTTCATTTAATTTTTTAAAAAATTTATTGAATCACCGTGAGAACAGTTACAAAGCTTTCAAGTTTAAGTCTCGGTCATACAATGATCAAACACCTATCTGTTCACCAGTGCACATTTTCCACCACCAAGAACCCCCCATCTCACCTCTCCCCTGCCTGTGTGGCAGGTGATTTCCACTTTACTTTCTCTCTACTTTGATTACATTCAATATTTTGACAAAAGACCAACCATTATTATTTGGAATTTTCCCCCAACAATCAGACCTGCCAAAAAGGCATCATTAGATAATTTGTTTTCTATTGCTGGTTATGAAGAACATATGATGTCGAGTGGCTGCTATCACGATTATATCAGATTTCAGATTTCTGATATTTTAGTAATTGAACTCGAGCAATAGCACAGCAGGTAGGGCATTTGCCTTGCATGCAGCCAACCCGGGTTCTATTCCTCTGCCCCTCTCAGAGAGCCCGGCAAACTACCGAGAGTATCTTGCCCGCATGGCAGAGCCTGGCATGCTACCTGTGGCATATTTGATATGCCAAAAACAGTAACAACAAGTCTCACAATGGAGACATTACTGGTGCCTGCTCAAGCAAATCGACGAGCAATGGTATGACAGTGATACAGTGATACAGTAAATGGGACTGAAGTGATAGCACAGCGGGTAGGGTGTTTGCCTTGCATTTGGCCAACCTCGGTTCGATTCCTTTGTCCCTCTCAAGAGCCCAGCAAGCTACCAAAAGTATCCCGCCCGCACTGCAGAGCCTGGCAAGCTACCTATGGCATATCCAATATGCCAAAAACAGTAACAACAAGTTTCACAATGGGGATGACAGTGTGACAGTGCTACAGATACTTTAGTAATTAAGTCTGGAGGGATTTCTGCCAAAAGCCGCTGGTTTCCGAGATTGGTTTGTGTGTCTCTGGGATCATGGCCGTTCAGGAACCAGAGGAGCCATTTGTGGGTCGCATCTAGGGGTCTCATCAGGGCAGGGAGGAGGGTTATTTCCACCCCCATCCTGTAAGCCCCACCTGTCTCGTCACTGCGGACTCATGCCTGGCTGTCCAATAGGCTCTGAAAGATGGCAGTCACCATGCCGCTAGCAGGAAAAGGCGGAAGGGACAATGCCTTTTCCCACCAAGGGTGGCATGGCATCATAGTTTAATGCACAGTCCCGATGCATTTCTGGCAAAAGCCACAAGGTTCCGAGATTGGTTTGCGTGCCTCTGGGATCATGGCCGTTCAGGAGGGGGAGGAGCCGTTCATGGGCGGCAACTCAGGGTCTTATCACATTCTCTTTTCTTAAAGGAAAAAAAGGGCTCTTTTCACAATCACTCTGTTTTAATTTTTTTTCTAATTTTATGGAGGTATAATTGACTTACAACATTACTCTCAGATGAGCTAAGTAATGACTTATTGTTAGATATATTAGGAAATGACCATTGCAATTAAGTTTAATTAACATCTGTGACCATACATAGTTTTACTTTTTCCCCATGTTTTTCCCTTATAAAATGGTAATTTAATAAAAATAAACAACTACATAAGTTGAGGTTGAGATCAGAAGCAGCCGGCAGAAAAAAGAAGACAAAAGAATTCTTAAAGGAGAACCAGTTTGAAATGTTCATAAAAGGTCAGTGTGGTGGAATATGATGTGGGAGATAGATCAGCATTGGATTCCGGCAGTCTTTAATACATGATTATAAAGCATTTGCATTTTAATTGAGAGTGACTTGTGTGTGGTAACATAAGTTAATGTTGAATTATTAGTACCTTTGCAGAACCGCTGTTGTATAAACCTAATAGCAAGAACCTAATAGCTGTTTAAAGATAGTAGAGTGCCCAGAAATGCATATTGTGGAAGGATGTCAAGTCCCAGAAGAGAAAGTGGTATAGGATGGGCTTTCCACATGACCATTTGTGGCCCAGGGGCAGGAAACATTCTTGGGATTCTTGACCTGCCAGAGGAATGATTGGGAACACCTAGAGAAGAAATTGGTGGCGACTTAGCGTTACTCTGTTCATTTTTTTCTCTGACAACATCTGTTCATTCTCTTAGCGATAGAATGACTCAGTGGTACTAAGTGGTACTTAGTGGTACTTAGTGGTGACTTAGCGATACTCTGTTCATTTTTTTTCTGACACTGTCTCTGGGCTGGTCTAGCCATCGTTCAGCAATCACTGAGCCCTTGATCCATTTTAGACCAGTACTGAATGAGCAGGACACACATGGCCTTTGCCCCAACCTTCACAGCCTTGGGGAGAGGCCGTATATGTTGGCTGACAAATTAGATCCCTCGTTTTGACCAGTGCAGTGTTTTAGAAACATGTCAGTTTTGTGTCATCGTTATTTTAAGGGGTTTTTTTCATATTAATATCTAGATTTCTAATTTTGAGATCAAAGGAAAAGCTGGAGCCTGTGATGTCTAAGGAACATGCTGTGCCAAAGGAAGGTGGAAACTCTTCCCTAAAAGACTGCCTAAGTCCCACACTCCCATTCATTGTCATTTTTTGGATGTTTCCTTTTTTTTTTTTTTTTGCTTATTTTGGGGATCACACCCGGCAATGCACAGGGGTTATTCCTGGCTCTGCACTCAGGAATTACTCCTGGCAGTGCTCAGGGGACCATATGGGATGCTGGGAATTGAACCCCGGTTGGCTGAGTGCAAGGCAAATGCCCTACCTGCTGTGCTATCGCTCCAGCCCCTCATTGTCATTTTTTGAGCTGGAAAGACCTCCAGTGTCTAAACACTTAAAGCAGGTCACTCTCAGCATAAACCAGAATGCCTCATCTCAGAGCTTCATCAAGTCTTGAGCCATTCTTTGGTTCCTCGGACCCTTCTTCACAGGGATTTTGCTTTCTGATGGGGGAGCTTCTCAGAGAATCACAGTATAAATAATTTTATCCACTGCAGGCAACTGGAATAAAGAACTTTATGAACATGCAGACTCACCCTGAATCTAGCACTCCAGCAGCAATGAAATCGTTTCCCAATCTGAATAACCACTGAATGCCCAGCAACTGAATTGCGTTTGTCCTTCAGCCTGGAATCACATCCTTTGTTCACTCAGATCCAATCTGTGGAAGCAAGGAAAGGAAAAATCTTCCCCATAAGATGTTAGGATCTGGTCTTCCAGGACTCCAACTGCTTTATAAGCACAATTGCCATGCTCCTTGTATGCTAATGGCCTACAGAGAAGGTTTTGCACAATTTCTATTCAGGACCTTCAAATTGCCATTTCATGCAAACAATGTTTCTAGACATTCTTACAGTTGATTCAAAAAGAATGCTTTTAAGACCATGGGGATGACATAAAGGACAAGGGTACAGCAGGAGCTCTGGGTCTGATATGATCTGCTGTATCCTAAGCACTTTGGGAGGTGACCCCTGAGAACTAACAAACAAAAAAAAAGAACGTTCCTGACATATCACTATTATGTAGCTGGTTATTGTGGTTTGGTATATATAATTTCTTCTCATCCTAATTTTCCAAAGAAGTACCCATTTTCTACAGCTGTTGACTATTATTTTCTCCTTATTTTCTATGATGGGGGAAAATTCATAATTACATTTTCTTATGTTAAACACCACCCATGAATTCCTGAACAACAGCGTGGTGTTTTTTTTTTAATGATAGATCATATTACATGTTCCCCTGGAATTTGGTTTATCAGTAGTTTGCCTGGTACTGTGGTGTGTGTATGTGTGTGTGTGTGTGTGTGTATGTGTGTGTGTGTGTGCATGTATTTACCTTATTCATTTGTTTGTTTATTTTTTGAGCCACACCAGGTGGTGCTCTGGAGTTACTTCTGGCTCTGACCTCAGAAACTACTCTTAGTGGAGCACAAGAACCATATGGAATGCTGGGGAATGAACCTGGGCCAACTACATGCAAGGCAAATGCCTTATGATTGTTTCAGCCCCGAATTTACATTTATTTTTACTCTACTCTCTTTTCTAGAAATTTGATGTCCAAGGTTTTTATATTATTATAAGTTGGGAATTTTTTCCTTTTTCTTTCCTGTAATCTTGAAAACACTGCATGTTAACTAAAGTAATCTATCATGTTTTATAGATCACTTATACAATTACCTGCATGACACTTTTATTCTAGAAAGTTACTGAATGCTTATTTTTTTCACTAAAGCACGACTTATAGGACTGTATAGCACTGTCGTCCCATTATTCATCGATTTGCTCAAGTGGGCACCAGTAACGTCTCCATTGTGAGACTTGTTACTGTTTTGGCATATCGAATATGCACGCCACGGGTAGCTCATGAGGAACCTTGCATTTTTTTTCTAATTTAAATTTAATGGACAGAATGTGAAGTATATTACTCTCTCTCTCTTTTTTGGGGGGGCTTTTTTGGGTCACACCCAGTGATACACAGGTTACTCCTGGCTCATGCACTCAGGAATTATTCCTGGTGGTGCTCAGGGGACCATATGTGATGCTGGGAATCAAACCCGGGTTGGCTGCGTGTAAGGCAAACTCCCTACCCATTGTACTATTGCTCCAGCCCTGGTATATTACTCTCTTACCAACTTTGTTTTATTATGGCCCTTTCTTACTCCTGAGAATTTGTTTCTTCATGAATTTTACCATATGTGTATTACGTTTTGCTATATTCATCTAAATTATTGTGTATTTTCTATATTCCTAGTCTCTATTTGTATTATTTCATTTTTATTTAGATTAGTTCTATTGTTCTTTTCTAACTTAAATTTTAACCTTAATTCATTAAATTTCACTTCCTTTTTAATGAAAACATTTAAACTACAAAATTCTGTTTATCTACTCTTCTAGTTATATTGGACATACTTTAAAACTGGATCATTTTGAGGGGGCAGAGTGGTAGTACAGCAGGTAGGGCGTTTGCCTTGCACAGAGATGACACAACTTCAATCCCCAGCACCAAATATGGTCTCCCAAGTCCCACCAGAAGTGATGCCTGAGCACAAAGCTAAGAGTAAGCCCTGAGCACATCTGAGTCCAGTGTGGCCCAAAAGCAAACCAAAAGATATCATTTTCCATTATTATTTAGTTAAGTATTTTTGAAATTTCAGGGGAGATTATTTTTTACTCTAGGCTATAGACATACAGCAGCTGATCCCTTTTTTTTCATTTAATGACTTCCAACCACACTGTTACCATGCTGCAAGCATGTGGAAGGACATGAGTGTGGTGATGTGCCTTACAGAGAAATTACAAGCTGCACTCATGCTTGAGTTACAGTACTATGGGCATGAACCGAATATAATAAATCAACCACTTCTGTTAGGTAAAGTGTTTTAAACAGAAGTACATATAAGGACCAGGAGATAGTATAATGGTTAGGAATAGACACAGGTCCTGTTCCTGGCATCACATGGTATATCCCCATGATTCAGAATTCATTTGTTACCAGGAAAATCTTATAAACTGTAACACCTGTAAACAATAAGAATCAATTATATATGAGGGTTGGGTTGCAGTTTCTAAATGTATTTATTAGATTTTCATAAAGAAAGATGTGACCATAGGGTCAAACACATGGTAAATCTAGAACTCCGCAGATTAATTTTTAGAGTCTCGTATAATTTTAGAGATAAGATTAAGGAGGCTCACAAGTAACCAGTTAATCTTACTCTCAATAACAGATCGCCTCTGTTTTTTAAGAGAGTCTCCCATTGTCTAACTCTAATGCTCTGCCCTTAGCACTGCTGTTCCATTCTTATCATGAAATGGAACAGAGTTGTACCTTCTCTCATCTACAGCTTTTCTCCATTTTCAATCTTCTAAGCCAAACCGCATATATATTCCTGCACTCTCCCTTTCCTTGTTACTCTCCCTCAAAATTGGCTTCAGAGTGAATGGCAATAAATGCTGTTCTTTCACAGTTTCCAAGAACTAGAACTCACATTCTCTTGTTTTAAAGGTTTGGGGTGTATCATACACGAAATACTCATGAGATAAATCTGAAAACATTGCTGTACCTGTCCACATAATTACAGTACCTGGCTGAGTTCAATTCCATTTCGTTGACTAAGCATGTTTCTGAGCATTGAGGGTGGGACAGACACAGTACACAGAGCCTCCAGGGACATGAAGAAAATGAAACAGTTGCTGTGCCTTCAAGCAAGCAGATGTGTCTTCTTTCATTAGAACCTCCAAAGCTGGCAAAGAGGCCAGTAATCTTTCAGGCCAACATATGAGCCTTAGCTTTTCTGCGAATCTCAGGCTTATGTGAGACTTCCTGCCACGTACCTGAGCACAGTGAGAGAGCAGTCCCTCAGTATCCCTTCAGCCTATTTGCCAGCATATAGCAGACCAAAAAAGTACCCAGAAAACACACATACACACATCACCACCGTGAGTACCACCAGTTTGTGATTAGAGTCTGGAAAAGAGAGCAAATTCACAATGCAAGCAAATCCAAATATGATGAAGTCATGTACTCAGTTGCCCACAAGGCAAGGGTCGCCCAAAAAAGATTTTGGAGGGTTATTATTTTATTATATCACCCTTATGCTATTTGTTTTGCTTATTTGTTTAATTTTAGAAATAATTTGTAGATTCTAGCGGTTGGAGAGGAGAGAATGGTGACATTATTTCGAGGATATAGAGCCTGAGTTTTGCAAGTAGAAGATTGTTCTGGAGATGAATAGTGCTGATGGTTGCACCCTGTGTAGACATACTTCATGCCTCTGACTTAAAAATGATGAAGATGGCAAATGACATGTGTATAGAGGCTCAATTTAAAGGGAATAAAACTGCTATACTCTTCTTCCTTGTTTCTCTTGCTACTGTTCCTCTTCTTCTCCTTCTGATTCCCACTCACCTTCCTATCTAACCCTTCTCTTTCTTTCCTCCAATTCGGATGCTTACAGGATGGCATGCTGTCTTAAGGTATGTGATTGTGCGTGAGCTGTGGGAAAAGGCTCCATGTCTGTGTTTGTGTCAGTAAAACATAAAATACTTATGTAAAGTGCCAGCCAGCAAGACACAATTCAAAAGTCCCCACTTCCTCACAGTTTACATTTCGTTAGCCCATGGGAAAGGTGTTAAGATTTGATTAAGTGTATCCTATAGCCACATTAAGTGTAGCCATTGTTAAGATAACATAAAAATGCTGTATCAGCTGCAATTTTATCTTGTCCTTCTTAATAGCCCCCTTTAGAGCAACAGTACGCCCCTCACAGCACTGCCTAGAATATGCCACATACATCTTCACTTGATGTTTTAATTCTAAAAAAGCAATTTTTTCACCTTGTCCTTCCATTTAGTCTAGATGAGGAAATGCATCACGGTTTTAATGCCACCACGATGTTCCTTGGGAAATGAATGTTCTCTTCCTACTCTGTTTCCTTCACACAGTGTACAAACAAAAGGGTCTGATCGCCTGGCCTGATGGGGCTGGTAGCCCTTAAGCAATGCCACATGCTTAAGCACTTTTTTGCAAAATGTAATTTGCTAAGAACCCCATTAAACATTTATGTACACTTTATTTCCCTCCATTCCTTGCTGATTGCCAAAACATTTCTGTGTGTCAAATAAGCATTTTCTCTTCTCATCACTCTCTTCTTCGGTGCTGGTTTCTGAGTTATAGTGTCATTCAGTAAATTAACATCCCAGAATTTTACCACTGGAACTGTGGAGACAGCATTCAGTGCCTTGATGATTAGCTCACATGGAAAAGAAAAATCTTCTCAAGTTTAGTTTACCAGGGAGTGAGTTCCTATTGTTTCACCCTTATTTGTGTATTCAGGCTTTTATACAACCCTTTGCAGGGCTCAGGGTAGTTGCTTGCCTCCTTACCTCCCTTTTTCCCTCTGGAATCATGTTTATACCTGTCACGTGGCTCAGAGTTCAGTAACATTAGCATCTATATTAAAATGAATATAATAAAAATCAGTCTATACAATATAATCAATCTATATTAAACTGATGGGACTGGAGTGATATGGGACTGGAGTGATAATACAGTGGGTAGGGCGTTTGCCTGTACACGACCGAGCCGGGTTCCATTCCTTTGTCCCTCTTGGAGAGCCCGGCAAGCTACTGAGAGTATCCTCCCCGCATGGCAGAGCCCGGCAAGCTCCCTGTGGTGTATTCAATATGCAAAAAACAGTAACAACAAGTCTCATAATGGAGACGTTACTGGTGCCCGCTCGAACAAATCAATGAACAACGGGATGATAGTGCTACAGTGCTATATTAAAGTGAAGATAATAATAAATCCCACTTATACCGTGGATTTTACATTATTATACATGCTTTTACCTACATCTGGTCCATGCCAAGCCAACAAACACACGTGGTAAGTGTTAAATACGTCTGAACTTAAGTAATTGACCATGTTTACACAATTGGGAACAGGAACCAGAAAATAAGTTCAGATCCCTGGTCCCAAATAGAGTCTCTCTGCTTAATTCTGTGCTTTTTGCTAATGATTCTTAAAAGGAAATTTCTGGAAGGAAATTCATAAATTTAGGGGTTTTTTTTTACTGATGCAATTGACCATATAGCATTCTATTCATTTTAGGCATTACAGCATAATGGTTTAATATATAGATATACTGAAAAATAATCACTACCATAAGTCTAATTAATACATCCATTGAAATAGTCATGATTTTTTCCTTGTGGTGAGAACTTTTAATGTCTACTCTCATAGCAACTTTTATTTACTTAATCTTTTTATAAACCATATCCACAAATGGGATGTGAGCTATCTTAATCACATCCCTCATTAGACTCAACAT
Source organism: Sorex araneus (assembly GCF_027595985.1). Taxonomy (NCBI): domain Eukaryota; kingdom Metazoa; phylum Chordata; class Mammalia; order Eulipotyphla; family Soricidae; genus Sorex; species Sorex araneus. The sequence goes on along the minus strand of NC_073304.1, from coordinate 164,333,391 downwards.
TAATATAGGGATAATTCATAGTGATCATTTTTGTTTGTTTCATATAACTGTTAGTTGTTATTTATTTTGCTTTGTTTTCTATTGAGGTACCATTGGTTTCCAGGACTATATAAGTTTCCGGAATATAAATTCACACTTGTATAATGTATGTACCATGCCACTCTCATCACCAAAAGTAAAATTAACATACCTATTATCTATTCTCTCCCTCCCTCCCTCCCTCCCTCCCTATCCTTCCCCTATGGAGACCAGAATTTGTTATTATCAGGCAACTTTTAAATATCCATTACAGTATTAATAACTATCATCTCCATCCTAGTCAATATAATCCTCAGGACTTCTTTATTTTACAGTTGAAGTTTGTGCCTTTTCATCCATCTCAGGTGGTTTTTTTTTTATTTCTATTTTTAAGGATAAATAAGTTCCAATTTAAATACAATCCTAGGTATTCAAGTTACCAGACAGGACTATTCTAGATTAAATATGCCAGGAACATATAATGACTATAATAAATAATGCAAATATGCTTGTGGGGATGAAAAATATTTTTTTATGTACTAACTACTTGTTCTTCCAGCATTGCTTTGGTGTTAATCAGACTTTAGGGGCCAGTCTCTAAATCAACTCTAAAATCCCCTTTCAAGAGGCCATTTTATAAAATGCTTTTGCTAGCCCAACCTCGGTATGAAAAAAATAAAATACAGAGATTCAAAGCTTATTGTTGTTTTTATCCCTTGCCCAAAGAAATATGTATTTGCAAAGTGTTAATCCTGAACCTGTTGCTTCCTGAATCAGCCAGGCAACATTTCCTACTCTAGGAAATCATCCATTTTAACATTAACCTAAATGTGGTACAATTAGAAAAAGAACTATTATAACTACATTACTCTGTTCTTAAACCAATTATAAATTACCTTTGGGCTTATCTGTATTCTGAATCCATAACTAGGTAATCTAGAATAATATTTTGCTTGAAGTACTTTAAAAAGGAAGTCTTAGAGTTTGAAATTTTCAGATACGCATCTGTGATTTTTTAAAATCTATGGCTCTGTGATTCTTATGGGGCTTATCATTCTCCTCAAGAAGCCAAAGACCCAGCTGGAAGCTTGGTAGGGTGCTTTTCATGGGCCATTACTTCAGAATGTGCATTTCTAACATAGTAGAGTAAAATTAGAGCATAAATTACTGGGTTGTATGTTGTTCTTTTACACAAAAAATAAAACCTGTGTTCATTTATTTTCTCATCCCTGAATCAATTTGACTGTACATTATATACTTCTGTACACATATCAAACACTCTTATTTTCATATAACCCATCTCAAGGCTATTGCTCCTTTGAGTTTACTTTCTACTTTTTAATTCACAACACAAAGCACTTTGACTGTTGCCTCATGGAATCATAATGTAAAATATTTTCAGTTCTGGACATTTCCTTTAGTAACTCGAAACCCTTTGTTCTAAAGTTTTTAGTTCTAAAGTTTTTAATGTGTATTTATATGTGTATAGGCATTTATGTGTAAACAGATAAAAAAAACTTAAGAAGCAAATAAGTATATGAACAGGAATGTAAACCAGAATTAATTGCTTTGGGACCATTCCTGTAGCCACAGAGTTAGTTCTAATCTTGAATGAAAAATTGCCTAAAGCATGTTTACTAGTTCATAATATTAGTTTAACCAAAAATCATAGATTTGCGATTTCTTCATAGAGCATGTTTTCCAGGAAAATGTGAAAAGGGATGGAGAGTGAGTAGACATTAAATCATATAAATGACTAAACCTACACAGCACCCCCCACCCCAACCAACACCACACACACACTGTCTCTCTGTCTCTCTCTCACTCGCTCTCGCTTGCTCTCTCTCTCACTCTTAAGGGCTAGTACACTGGAAAGGTGGTGAGTCAGGTAGGCTGAATGGATCTTATCTCTGTCTTGTGATTTAGGAAAATTAACTCACCTTTTAAAAACTGTTTTCTTAATTGAGGAAGGAATATCATCCTAAACCAGGACGAAGATGAAATGAGGGATTCTAGAGACCTTGAAGTCATCACTGTCACTGTCACTGTCATCCCATTGTTCGTCAATTTACTCGAGCGGGCACCAGTAACATCTCTGTTATACTCAGCCCCAATATTTTAGCAGCATCTCCTTACTCGTCTTTCCCATGATTGAAGGCTCTTTCAGGGTCAAGGGAATAAGACCTATCGTTACTGTTTTTGGCATATCGAATACGTCACGGGTAACTTGCCAGTTTCTGCCGTGAGGGCAGGATACTCTCAGTAGCTTGCCAGGCTCTCCGAAAGGTATGTATATATCTTTTACTGTATTTGGGATATGAAAACGCCATGGGTAGCTTGCAAGGCTCTCCCATGCGGGCAATAGACTCTTACTAGCTTGTCACATTCTCCAAGAAGGAGAACAAGTCTATTAGATGTCGATTATATATGCAAGACATCTTGAAGTCATATTATCTGGGAAATCCTAGAAGGGACCTTCCAGGCATTTTCATGGCAGAGAAGTCCATGAAAAGTAGAGGTGAGCATGGATTTCTTTCTCTAAAAGTTGGCAATGATGAGAAAGAGCAAGCGAAGGACAGTCGCAATCACTCTAGAGGGAACTATGATGGGTAAGTTTCCTTTCAAAATCGTGATGACATGTGCAGATAAGGAAGCCAGGGGAAACTTGAAATGAAATGAAGAGGTTTAGTCCCTGTTCTTGTGTCTCTATATCATGTGATTCATTGTATTTGAAGCTATATTCCTTATAGGATTTTTAACATATCATGAAGGGGCAGAAAGGCAAGATGTTAAGCAGGATGTTTGATTAATTCACAGAAGTTATCAAAGACAATATGCACATTTTGTGATGAACATTATCACATTAGAGGTATTTCTCATGGACATTGTGGGATCTCTCCCTGTTTTTCTTCAAGATTAACTTGAGGAATTAGTAGCTCATACAACATGCTTTGGAAAATATGCTTGAACATAAAAATTCTTTCAGAATTTTTACTACATCTAACTTTTAATATTTTTTTATTTGCATCTGTGTGGTGGTCCTCAGGATCAAACTCAGGTCTCCTATATACAAGGCATACACTTTACCATTGAGTCACTTTCCCAACCTCTCAATTTATTGGGTCACACCTGGCTATGCTTAGTTAGGTCACAACTGGCTATGCTTAGGAATCACTTCTGGTGGTGCTTAGGGGAAATACATGCAGTTTTAGGGACTGAACCAGAGTTGGCCACATCCAAGGAAAGTACCCTGCCCCTGTACTATTTCTCTGTTTCCTCCCTTACTTGTTTTTATTTGACACGACACTATTTTTTAAAAGAAATAGTCCAGTTTTTGTTTTTTTGCCAATATCACATTTTTTTTCCTTTTTGGGTCACACCTGGCAATGCACAGGGGTTACTCTTGACTCTGCACTCAGGAATTGCTCCTGGCGGTGCTCAGGGGACAATATGGGATGCTGAAAATCAAACCCAGGTTCAGCCACGTGCAAGACAAGCACCCTACCTACTGTGCTATCACTCTAGCCCCAGCCAGTATCACATTTTTGTCACTTTCTCATACAAATAGGCAACTGTTGTTATTTATTTATTTATTTATTTATTTTTGCTGGGGGGAAGTGTCCCAAGTATTATGCAGGAGGCCTGGGGGCCTCTGCCAGCAATTATCAGCCAATAAAGACAGCAGTTTAATGCAAAAGCCTTGAGATGCAGTACTACTTGGGCCCTGTTGACTCAGAATTTCCCAGGCCACCATGATGTTACTGGGTCTCCAGGGCTGCACCTGGCATGCTCAGGATATATACCTGTATGGTACCATAAAGCAACCTGGTGTTAGCAGCATGCAAGGCATGTGCTGTCACTCCTGCACTCACTCTCTCTGTCCTACAGTAGTTGATTTTTATTTATCATGATTTTTTTTTGTTTTGGGGCCACACCTAGTGATGCTAAGGGCTTACTCCTGGCTCTGTACTCAGAAATCACTTCTGTCAGTGCTTGAGGACCATATAGGATTCCAGGGATCAAACCCAGCTGCATGCATGGGAGACACCTTACCCACTGTACTATCTCTCTGGCCCCATATTTGTTTAAATCCACCAATCTAGTACTCTAACTGGGAGAGGAGGTAGGGGTTTCATTCACACTTAGTGGTGCTCAGGAACCATGCCTAGTGGTTCTGGAGGACCAGTCAGTGCCAGGAATCAAACAGATCTGGCCTCATATAAAGCAAGTATCTTAACTCCTTTCTTATCTCTCTGGCCCCTTTGCTTATAATTTTAATATGATTTAAGGGAGAGGATTGAAGTAACATACATGTGAGTGTTGGGACTGGACTGGAATGTTGTTCCACTGCTTTATTAGCTGAGCAGTCTTACATAGTGTATTGAGCCCTTTTGTGGCCTGGCCTCCTAAATGCTACTACACAGATAATAATAAACTGTCTGGATATGGTGCTGCCAGCAGGCCAACCTGTGCCTGTGGAGTGAGTGCATCAGCGGCCTGATGGTCCCTTCAGGCTTTCTGATACCCCAAAATTGCCACTGTGCCTTTAGCTGGACCCAACAACTAGAGGCCAAGTTTACCAAGATTTAAATGGCCAAATTAGGTATGTAGGAGTCACGCCCACAAACCACCTCTGACTCCGTTATACAAGCTCATTTATTGGCCTTATTTCAGAGATTCATAAATAAATCTCAAAAGAGATCAAAAGCTTCAATTAATCCCTGACCCACACATGGCTGAGCAGACCAGGGTAAACTGGAGGGGGCGGCAGTCGGTTGGCCAGGGGCCCACCCAAGCAGAGCCCCTGGCAGTCACTTGCTTCCACAATCCAAAATCGGCACCATACCCCAGGCCTGACTCCACTGTCTCAGGACGGACCTCACCAAGATATAATCTGCTGAAAATTCGGGTGTGCGGATTTTGTGACTGATATCTCCAGGCTTTCTTGGGGTTGGGATGGGCTACCTCCCCCATATCCCTGTACTTCTGAAAGCATTGGCAGTCACATCCACACCCCAAAGTGGCCACCCAATTGAAAAGCTACTCCAGCCTTATGGTCCTGATAAAAATATCAAATGCCCTGAAAAAAACACCATGACCGCTTAGCACCTGTATTGCAAACCATACTGCACAAAAGTAAAAGAAGAGGGAAAGAAGGGAAACGCCTCTCATAGAGGGAGCCTCGGGGTGTTGGGGATGGTGGTAGGAAACAGGGAAACATGGTGGTGGGAAATGTGCACTGTGAAGGGATGGGTGCTGGATCATTGTATGACTGAAACCCAATTGTGAATAGCTTTGTAATGGTCTATCTTATGGATATTCAATTAAAAAACCTTTTTTAGGGGGCTGGAGTGATAGCACAACGGGTAGGGCGTTCGCCTTGTACGCAGCTGACCCGGGTTCGATCCCCGGCATCCCATATGGTCCCCCAAGCACCGCCAGGAGTAATTCCTGAGTGCAAAACCAGGAGTAACCCCTGAGCATCGCTGGGTGTGACCCAAAAAGAAAAAAAAAATTTTAAAACTTTTTTTAAATTAAAAAGCTAATGTGGAGTTCATGCCCAATTCAGGCAGCTTAATCAATGACTGAATAAATAGCAGTACTCCTACATTAAAAAATAAATAATAAACTGCAAATGGTGATAGCAACGAATAAGGAGTATAGTTACTAGTGCCAATTTCCACAGATCCCTATGGAGGACAATAAATATGAAGAGGGAGAAGAGGTGAGTTTGAGTCTGGTTCTTGCACTTGGTAGGCACATGTTTTTTTTAAGTAGCACAATCTCATAATCAGACTATTTGTAGCATAGACATAATCCAAGTGTTGTTTGGAAAGTTATGATTATGTGTATAAAGTGCCTGATTAGCCCAGCACTTAGCTACCAAATCTGTATCTCCATATTCTTCCAAGAAAACTCCCAATGTGTCATTAATAATACTATTGTGACAACATAAATATATGACCATTGGGCTCATCAGATCTGGATTCAGACTCCAAAAGTGGTTCTGTCACTTTTCTGATTGTATAATTCAGATAGTTGTGTCTCAAGTCTCATTTTCATACCTTAAATGAGTACCTTACCCACCTCTTCGGTGATGAAGATTCTGTATAGAAGGCATTATTCCTAACACATGGCAAACACTCAGCCGCTACTATTCCTACCATATTTCCTAAAGAGTTATGTTCATTTTTTGGAGCCATATTATCCAAAATTCTTCATTATCTTCCCCCTTCACTCTTTTTCCAGCCTCAGTTCCTAATATCCTCCCTCTGTGGGACCCCTTCTTTTTCTATCCTCCCCTCTTTTCCTTGAATCTTCTACCCCATTTCAGAAATTTCTACTTGTAGAACTAGGATTATGTTATCTGAGGAACAAGACCCTTTATAAGTCCCGAACAAAGAAAATAAAAGCAAGTCCTCTATCTGATCTTGATAATTAGATCAAACCAAACATTCTTGGAACAAGGCTCATAGTTCACCTTGGAGAGGGCTTGATCTCTTTCAACATAAGACATATTGCATTTCCCCTTCTTCAAAAACACCTTTGCTTTGGCTTTAAACACCCTTCCATGGTGCCCCAAAATCTTCTATTGTCTCTTCTCTTTCTTGCCAGTCCTAGTTATTTGGCACAGCTGTGCTCCCACAGCACTCGGGACAACTGTTACTATAAGAGCACAGGTTGGGCACATTAACTGTAAAAACGTAGTTTGGTTTTAGGTGATTGTTGCCTTGGAGAAACTGAGCCAGTGTTGACAATATTTTCTGATTTTTGAAGCGTGTCCATATTTTTTTAAATATCCTGATTTTAAAGGTGGGAGCAAGTGTTTTGTTTATTTAAAGTGTGCATATGTGTGCACAGGAAAGTATGCCTTAATTTATTCTGCAGTCCATCAATTTGCCACCTAGATGATTGTGGTACCCTTCTTTTGTGTTTTTGAGACTTAACAATGACTGTCCCCCATGAGAGTCTTCATATCTGCCCAGTCTCTGGCACATACCAGCCACACAGTAAACAAGAATTATTTGTGGTACAGTCAGCTTCTCTTACAGTTTAGAGTATTCACTGGAATTCAGTCTAATGGTTGGCAAGTCAAGTTGGTTTTCATTCTTAGGCTAGTTCCTGTTAAAGATCTGCTATTGGCGTTTACCAGCTGTTAAACATTGCTATTCTTAGTCCTTTGCTTTATAGTTGGTTTCAAGTATTCTGGGTTCATCCTGCCTGTGTCAGACATGGTCATGACACTCCTTCACTGCCATGTCATCATTTTTATTTTCTGCCATTGCCCAGCACTTAACTACCAAATGACATCTATGACATCACATTCCCAGCTCAGGGAAGATGATTTCACTCATCCATGAGTGGGCTAGTCCAGGACTGCTTTTTTTCTGTCAGAGCATCTTTCTTGCACAATGCTTTACATGCAATGAGAACAGAATAATAGCATAATATGTGCTACAAAAAAATGGAAAAACACATAGACAAGGCCTAAAGCTAAGTGGTTCAGAGCACTAGCCCTGGAGTCAACAGCTTCCCAGAACCCAAACTTGGCTTCTGTATTTATTGGCTGTTGGAGCAAGTTATTTGGCATCTTGATAGTTTATGTTCTCTAGCCTGGAGTGGTCGGGAATCAACCATGTAGATTATTATAAGGATCTAACTCAATATATGTAAAATTCTCAAGCCTTTGACATAAAGCAAACAGTAATTGGCATCTATCACTGTAAATATGACAAGTTGTGTTGAACCCTGTATGTATGTGTATGAGTTTGTGGGTGAGAGAGAGAATGTGTGTGTGTTTGTGTGTATGTGAAAGAGAGAGTATGTCTGGTACATGGAAAGTAAAGTTAGGAAAAGGAAGATTTCCCAAAGATTATTGTTCATACACCTCTTCATATTTATTAGGTACTTACTAGGTGCACTGCACCAGACAAGTGTACAGAAACAGATTGGAAAATATAAATGGAAATCTTCAAAACTTCCTAGGCAGTGAGCTTAACAGTTCCAAAACCATGAAAATGTGAGAAGTCCAGATGAGTTCATAGAATTGCAGGTAGACCCAAAGGACAGAGAGGAGAGTCAGAATAGAGATGGAGTAAGGATGGAAGACAAAGAATTGGGGGTGATCAGGTCAGATTATAGGCTGTCTCATATATCCCATGATGCCATTTGAAATTCTATAGATATGGGAGCCAGAGAAGACCTTAGGCTGGGGAATACTGTGACCATCATTGTGTTCTTAGAACATTGCCCTGGTGATAATACTTAATCAGGCCAACTCAAGTTTTGTTAGGAAATGAAAACTTGCTGCCTAAAAATTCCTGGTGGGTGAAGGACTGGGTGGATTTCTGTACGAATTAAAACTAAGGGGGATGGAAATAAAGGCAGTTGCAAATTAAGCCATGAAAGTGAATTTTCCAAGAATACCATGTAAAGCAGTGTTTTTTCAAAGTGGATTCCACACTGGAATCACTTAAACAAACTTAAAAAATAATGCTGCCTGGGATCCACCCTCAGAGAGTATGCTGATGGCAATTGTCATGGTTGTAGTCTGTCCCTCAACCATGTCATCAGGAATATTAGAAAGACATTGGGAATGGGGAAAGGTCTCCAGGTGATTCAAGTAAGGAAAGTGTGCAGCCCTAGGGTAGAAATATGTTGGTGCAGGCACTACTGATCTCAAAAAGAAGGACCTGATACTGCACAGGACTCTGGGTGAAACTAGCTTCAGTCTGGCAGTCTAGGTTGCCAGATCCTTTTTGCATCTCATTCATTTAACCAACAAATACTGCTTAGGGCGTTTGTGATACAACAATGAACAACAACCAAAACAAAGATGTTTCCCCTCCAGAAGACAGACAGATACTTAAAAACTTAGAGTAAGTTACTTGAAATTTTAAAGATCATTGAAATTTTAAGAATGATGGCAGGCTAGCACAGAGGGGTGGGGGTGGCAGGGGTCAAGTGTAGGAGAGGGAACCTGGGAATACTGGTGGAGGAAAGTTGACAGTGGAGGGACTGGTGATGGAACATTGTCCAAAACTCTACTATGAACCACTTTGTAACTCACAGTGCTTTAATAAAATAAAATGATAAAAAAGAAATGAGCCACATACAGTGCCCGGAGCCTCACCTGGAGTGATTACCAGGAGTGATCCCTGAGCCCACTGGGTGTGGCAAAAAAAAAAAAGAAAAATTGGGTAGGGGAAAAGAGAGAGGGAAGAAAACATTAATAAGAGAAATTGGTATCTTTTCAATAAAAAAACAGAAAGCACTGTCAGACCTTTTGCAGTGTGAAATTTACAATACTGAATGATGATAGCCATGCAAGGAGAGAGACACCCTGAAATTCTGGGTGCATGTATACATGTTTGAGCCTGATTTGTGTATAATAAAGCCAATGTCAGCCAGCTATGATGTGGACAAGACTTAAAATGGGCTGGAACATTTCTCCCTATTTCACAGTAAGCAATTCCAGGATGGGGGTGGGGGTGGGTGGGTGAAGGGAGTGTGTGAGTGTGTGTGTATGTGTCTGTGTGTGTCTGTGTGTGTGTGTGTGTGTGTGTGTGTGTGTGTCTCACATAACATCTGCTTGGATCCAGCCACCAGAACCCTGTTCTTTAAAACGTGATGATGACACCTGGCAGAAACCAATTTTGGGTTTCGGGGGTTTCTCTTTCTCCCTTACCACAAAAACAAAATCTCTTCCCATCCTAGTATCATAGAGTGGTGTCCTTCATCACTAATCTGCCTTCTTTGTCGTCCTGACTCCAAGGGAAGAATGCCACCTACCGAATCATCCACACCAGTCAGCCAGCCTTGCCAAGTGCAACAACATGCAGCTCAACCCCGTGGGCTACAAATCCCCTCCTTCCGATGATTTTTTTTATTGTTTTTATTTTTTTATTTTTGCCCTGGAACGTAATTTGCCACTCTTGGGGGGCTGACCGGAAGCTAGGCTCTGGGCGCCGTGATCTGATCGGCCTGAGCACCCCGTGGTAACCTTTCCGCATCAACCAGATGCCGGGATCCCCCTCTCCGCCCGTGCTCTCCCCGGCTGCGCCGTGAGGCTGGGGAAAGCCCGCGCGCATCTCTGCAGCGCGCGTGCCAACGGGAACCCGCGCTGCTGCCTCGACGCGGCCGCAGGGGCCGACGCGTGGGGGGTCACCCACACCCGGCACCGTGGTCCGCGTTGCCATGGGCGTCCGACCGAGGAACCCCCAGTGTTTTAAATCACGCCCGTTTCATCCGAAGGCGTGGTGACAGTGTGGCGCGGAGATGGAGGATGGCGGTCGCCCGAGCTCCGTGAGCGAGGTGGGTGTCGGGGCTGCTCCCTGGCGCTGAGGCCACCCCAGGCGCCCCGATTTGGCGGCTTCTTCGCCGCAGGTGTTCCCCTCCCCCAGGGGTAGAGTGTGGGGTGGAGAGGGGAACGGGAAAGGCAGATGTCCGAGCCTCCGATCCCCCACCCACCCCACTACACTCATGCACGCCCCGGGGACCCTGGCCGCTAGGACCCCTCCTCGGGGACCTGCCCCTGTCCCCGGGGCTGCGAAGGTCAGTGGCCGGGCCCGGCTTATATAGAGGAGGACGCACGCCGGGCGCGGCGGGCCCCACGCGAGGGGAGGGCGGGCCGGCGCGGGGCCGGGAGCCGAGGGGGCGGGCCGAGGCGGGGCGGGCGGCCGCGGGGCTCGCCGGCAGCGGGCGGTGCGGAGCGCGGCGCGGCGCGGCGCGGCGCCGGCGGCGGCGGTCCATGGCCCCGACGGGAGGCGAGTCGCGCGCCCCGCTGCCTCGGCCCCTGCGGCCGGCCGCCCGCGGGCCGGAGCGCCTGGGCAGCTCGGGGGCGGCGCTGGGCGGCGAGCCTCCTGCATGGCCGCGATGTGCCCGCGGCAGGAGACCTTAGCGCGGCCGCCGGGAGCGTCTGGGCCCGCCCGAGGCCCCCAGGTAAGGAGGACCCGGGCGCGGGGCGCGGGCAGAGAGGGGCGAGAGAGCTCGTGCCCGGCGGAAGCCCGCCGCCCCGGGGCTTAAATCCGCGGAGTTCGGCCGCGCCGCGACCCCTGAACGTTCCCGCCTTTCCCACCCTCACGCCCCGCCGCGCCGCCGTCTCCGGGTCGCGCCGTCCCCGCCGTCCTCGCCACCGCCCGGCGCTGCCGCTGCTGCCGACCGCGTTCTCTCTGCTCTCCCTCCCAGCCCGCTCGGCTCCTCCCTCCGTCCGCCTGGGCGCCGGGGGCTCGGCCGGGGTGGGGGGCTCCCTTCGGGATCCCCCGGCGCTCGGCGCCCCTCAGCGCGGGTCCCCGCGGTGGTGGCCCAGGCGACCGGCCAGCGACAGGCGCCGCAGAGGACGGTAGGCGGTCACCGGGTCCCCTCGCCTAGGCTGTAGAATCCAGGGGGGGAGGCAGTGGGGCCGAGGGTCCCGGGGGCGCGGGAGGCTGCGGACCGGGACCGTGGGGAGCTGGGCGGGGCTGTTGAGGTGGGCGTGTGGCCTGTCACAGCAGGCAGCCAGCAGCTTGTGACCCGGCCGCGCCGCGGCGCTGTCCACGAGCAGCTCCCGTGGCCCGAGCAAGTGCCCCGGCCTGGGGGCGGGCCCGGGGGATGCAGCCCTCTCCTCCCAGCTGCGTCCCCACCCCCAAGACGTAATGACAGTTGCCCCCCCCCCCCACACCTTAAAAAAAAAAGCCTTTGAGCTGCGTGTTGTGGCAATGCCCTCCCGGCTTCTTCAGGAACAAATTGAAATCAGTGGGGAGCGGGGTGGGGGGTCTTCGGGCTCTTCCCGCGGGCTCTTAGCACCTCAACCCTAAGGAGTGACCCAGACTGCCTCTTTCTGTCTGTTCACTTTTCCACCGGGACCCTGCGAGGGTGAGAGGTCTGTTGCAGGGGTGAGAGTGGTGCGGCGAGCATGGAGGTGTTCATAGACTCCTGGGAACCCCGACCTTGCCTCAGAGCCCACTGTGAGCATAGATGAAGTAGGTGAGGAATGGACTCCAAGTCTGTATTGAAGACTTGCCTAGGTTTGTCCTTGTCACTTGACAGGGAGAGAGGGAGGGAAATGGGGTAGGGAGAGATCACTGAGAAAGAGCCAGAGTGAGAGAAAGAATGAATTTAAATCCAAGATGTGTCTCCTGTTTTCACTCGGTAATTCAGCATGCTAGCAAAAAGAAAGCATCCAAGAGCTTGATCATTTCTCAACTGGTCCTTAAGCAGTACATCAAGGGTTACTCTTTGCCCTCCCCCCAGATTCTTTGTAGTCATCACAACTATTGTCCTGAGATTCCACCCTTTGCCCTACCCATCACCCTAATGGATTTTCACTTTACCAATCCAGTCTTTTCCTTTTGAAACAGAAAGTCGGTTCTGCCAACTGGTGTTTCTACACCTCATTACCCATTTCTGGTGAGATTATAGAACTTTTGCTTTTCACAACTTTTTTTCCATTTAAAGGCATTTGTTTTTAGTATGAATGGGCATATCTGTTGAATCTCACACCTCCATAGTTTGAAGTCTAGCTGATGGGTTTATTTCCAAGCAAATCATATGATTATGGTTCACAATCTCCCTGTATCCCAAATACTTAACAGATTTGGTCTCCTTTAATGTTCCATCATACGTTTTTGAATTTTATTTTGGGTCCCATCTAGAGATGCTCAGTGACTACTTCCTGTTTGGGGGTGGGGAGAATGTTGGAAGGGCGATGGCATTCTGGGACCCATGTGGTATCAATACTTACTCAGGCCCCCAGCATGCAAAGCATGAATAATATCCCTTTGAGCCAGCTATCCTGTAAGAGCTTCGATTTTGGGTACAGGGTTTTAGTGAGTCATAACATATACTTCGAAAAAACTCTACTAGAGTTGGAATGGTAATTACTCAGCACTAAGCCTCGTGTCATCATTATTTACATTGCCAGTTGCAGCCAAATAAAGAAACTATTAGTCCATTAGTAAGGGTAAGTTGTGTTTTATAACTTATTTTGATTCCATATATCTACAAGTATTTTGGAAAGTGATGTCTAATGTCTTTGGGGGGGGTCACACCTTGCAGTGCCCAGAGCATACTCTGGACTCTGTGCTCAGGGATAACTCCTGGCAGTGCTCCGGGGACTCTGTGGTGCCAGGGATGGATGTAAGGGATGATGGTGCCACATGTAAGGCAAGTACCTTATCTCTCCAGCCTCCAAATGTATTTCTTAATGAATGATTTCCAACATAGGTGTATTGGCCAGACCACTCTAATGGATTAGTTGATTTGGTTTTCAATGTTAGCTCTGTTACTCTGTAATCCTGAAAAAAAACACTTGTCTCAGTGTCTTCTAATGTCAAATGGTGATCTAAGAAAGTGCGTTGAAAAGCTACATTGATCGCAATAATACACTTTCTTTTATGACAAGATAATCCTATAGAACTTCAAGAATTATTCAATCAAACAATAATTGTATGAAAACCATCCTGTCTACTAGTCCAGTGGCATCACCACTGCCTAGAATGTAGTTTATATTCCGAGAAACTCCTTGTCAAGGAGGCAGTTTTGCCTAGTGTGATAAAATGTGAGCTGGATTCAAGTCTCCCTTGTGCTGGCCTAACTCTCTGAGGTAGGTAAGTTTTTATAATTTTCTCAGCTTCCCATTTGTAAAATGAAAATAGTGGTGGAAAAATAAATGTAAAATCCAGTAAGTATTAGTATACACTGAGTACATATAAGCAGTCAATAAATGTTAGCTCTTGTCCCTCCATATCTATCACTGTATCACTGTCATCCCGTTGTTCATCGATTTGCTTTAGCGGGTGCCAGTAATATCTCCATTAGTCCCCGTTGCATGCTAGTGTAGCCTGATGGTGTATTGGGGGCTCTTTCAGTATGAGGGGAATGAGGACCATCATTGTTACTGTTTTTGGCATATTGAGCACGCCACAGGTAGCTTTCCAGGCTCTGTTGTGCCAGCGGGATACTCTCGGTAGCTTGCTAGGCTCTCTGAGAGGGATGGAGGTTTTTGGGGTGGCCTCTAATCACCTTTACAGGTGTTCCCAGTCTACTGAATGTAAGCTTTTGGTCAACTGGCATGTTGTAACGATCTGCACACTGACAAACACGCTCCTGCCTGGTCTCTGGGCAGCACCTGTGACATCTACGGCCTCAATTGATCTCCTTGAGGTTGATGGAGTGCACCCGGAGGTTGTTGAGCAGCTGGCAGAGGAGGACCCTATCATGGAGGGTCTGTGCCAAGTCGAACACCTGCGCCAAGCCCCAGGTTACCCAGTGGTTGGCTGACAGCACCCCACAGTGGATGAGCCACTGTACGCACTGCCACCAAGGCTCAATGTCCGACAGTGCTGCACCTTGGCCCACTTGGGGCAGGCAGCGATGCTGCAGCCACCACCACAGTTTCTCCATGCCTTGCTGACACCATTCTGTCCAAATCTTGCAAAACAGCTGGCAACATCCATCAGGAATCACGTGTAGAGTTCCAGCACGGATCACGCGTAGGGTTCCATGCCTGGTGTGCTGAGCCGCAAGTTGTCTAAGGCAAGATGGCGAGCCGGGTTCGGGAGAGTGCGAGGGTTTCGGGTGGCGTCGGTGCCATCTTGCCTCCAGTTTTCTCCATATCTATAGCCCAAATAAAAGCATAGTATATTGTTATTGTCAGTTTCTTTAATTATTTTGAGGCTTATCAATGTTTTTACCTTATACCATACTGTAAGTTCAGGAAAATATTTTTTTCTTTATTTTTTATACACAGTTAGAAAGTAGTTCATAATTTGGAGAAAGCCTCATTTAAATGAAGCTTATTTTTAAAAATTTTAATGAAAATACTTCAAGGAATAGAAGCAATTCTTTAAAAGTCTTGATTTGGAAAATAGCCTGTGTATTGGGGGAGCTAAACTTGTAGATGTGTAAGAAGTCAATCTCTATGTCACAGCCATGTTTACTAAAGTCAACTAGTTACTTAGTGGTTTATCCACCTTTATTTACTTCATGCAATATATTTCCAAAAATCAAAGGTTTCCCATCACTAAAGGTCTTCAAATACACAATCAATTTGTACAGTGGTTTCTACCAATGCAGTTCTAAGTAGCAGGGCAGTGAGGATGCTTCTAGGCTCTATGTTCCCATATAATTATAGATGTTTCATCCTTTATGTTGCCCATATTTGACAGATCAGCTTCTGGGAAGTGGAAATTATCTGTGAGATACTCACTTAGGGGCAGCTAGTATCAGGTTGAAGCAATCTGATGCTTTGCTTTAAAGTACAAGCTGGAAACTCTTTAAGACGAATGGGGGCCCAAGAGATAGCACAGGGCAAGGTGCTTTCCTTGCAGGTGGAGGGTTTCTACTTCAACCCCCAGCACCTGTATATGGTCCTCTGAGTATTCCTAAGAGTGACCCCCTAAACACTACAAAGGGTGACCCCTGAACCCTGCAAAAAGAATGGGGGTTGGGATAAGGAAGAAAGCTTTATAGCCACAGAAAGTCAGGGCAAAAGGATTCTAAATATAGTGCCACAAATTTTAAAAGGTAGCAGTTGTCTTTGTATATGCTTTCTTCTGTCTCTCCATTTTCTGGTTTCAAATCTGTGTAAAGCAGCCCATGTTAGAACACATCCCCAAGAGCTCACTTTGTGTGTGTCTGTGTGTGTGTCTGTGTGTTGCTAGGATCTGAATGAAACATTTTGATGTGAAAGCTTTAATTTTACTCTTTATTACAGAAAATAGCATGCCCTATGGTATCCTGCTGAGGCTTTTTCTGTTGTTTCTCCAAAATAAACTACAAGAAATTGGGTCCATGAATTTGCTTTGGCTAAGATGAGTCTAGAATTACCAAAATAAGAATTAAATTGACCAGAAATGACCTCTTGTTATCTGACTTCTGAACTTCTGACTGTTCCATCCCTTTAAAATGGGGTAATAATTCATATATGGTATATATTAAAGGTGATTTTTCATAAGTCAAAGAGTAAAGTATATGAAAACCTATATAAAATATTTTTTACTAAGTGGGAGTAGGTATGAAACAGTGCAAAGGAATTTCATTTTGTTGAGTAAGTACATTTACCTGAGTATCAGTTGAATGCTGTTTAATTTAACTTCCCCTATCATGACAAAAACACCAAAAGTTGAGTGACTTTTGCAACAATTATTTCTCATAGTTCTAGAGATTGTGATGTCTGTCATCATGATTGGAATTCCAGCTGATTTCTAGTTAGAGCCATCCTCTTGCTGTTCCGTTTCATGGAAGAGAGTATGGGTGAAAAAAAAGTGGAGAGGAAGATGGAGGTGGTGGTAAGAGAAATATCACTGGGCTCTTTTGTTGAGAGCACTAATTTCCTCATACAATCCAACTCTTAGAGCCCCTTATGCTCTGCCAAAGCTAACCCTTTCTCAAAGGCTTTATATCTTAATACCGCCATCCAATGGGAAATTAAAGTTCTGATATGTGAATTTGAGGTATTCTGACCATCAGTCAGTAAGACTACTATTTAAAGCAGTCATTCTTAAGAAATATTAAATGTTAGGTTTAAGAAATGGGACAAAAAAAGATGTTTATTCATTGTGATCTATGGGTTAGTAAATGAAATCTTAAAAGTTCTTGAAGTGAATATCTGTAATACAAACCTGTTCCATGAGGGGTAGGCATGAATGTGCTCTTATACTGGAAGGAAAGGGGCCACAGCATGGGGTGAGCAGCAGAACTCGAGTCTGAACCCAAATTTCTCAACTTCATTTCTTTTCCTGACTGAACTAGAGCTGCTTTTGCTATGGAACATAAGATAACAGGAGAGAAGAATCTGAATTTTGGGTGTAACCATCTGAGAAAAGCACATTGGAGAGGTTTTACTCCAGAGAGCTAGTTTCCTTCCTTGGATGCAGAGTTCTGCCCTCTGCATGCACAATGAACTGATCTTTATTCCTGCCATTGGTAAACAGTGCCTATCTGGATCCTCCCACAAACCAGAGCCATAGAAATGCCAAGACCTAGCACCGGCACAACCTCAGAGAGCCAGCACCTGCGTAACCTCAGAGAGCCAGCACCTGCGTAACCTCAGAGAGCCAGCACCTGCGTAACCTCAGAGAGCCAGCACCTGCGTAACCTCAGAGAGCCAGCATCTGTGTAACCTCAGAGAGCCAGCCCTGTGTAACCTCAGAGAGCCAGCCCTGTGTAACCTCAGAGAGCCAGCACCTGTGTAACCTCAGACAGCCAGCACCTGTGTAACCTCAGAGAGCCAGCATGCATGTGCCATCCCATACATCTAAGCAACAACCCCCATGACAAATGGAGTTATTAATATGAATAAATTTTTACTGCGTGTTGTTAAAAAAAAAAGAGGTAGAAATCAGAAGGGAACACCTAGTAGAGACTATTGGGAGGACCCACTCAGGTTGAAAGCTGCGTGCCAAAAGTAGACTATAGACCGAACATGATGGCCACTCAATAAATACCTCTATTGAAAACTACAACATCCAACAGAAGAGAGAACAAAAGGGAATGCCCTGCCACAGAGGCAGGGTGGGGTGGTGGGGGTGGTGGGAGGGATACTGGGAACATTGATTGAGGAGAATGGGCATTGGTGGAGGGATATAAATGAAATGCAAACATGAAAGTTCATAAGTTTGTAATTGTACCTCATAGTGATTCATTAATAAAAAAATTTTTTAAAGAAAAAAAAAAGAAAAAAGAAATGCCAAGACCTGCCATCTGCAGAGTCAGAGGTGTAATTCGGTTAAAGTTGCTCAGGCCTAAGAACCATGAAGCCTGTGGGGTAATTAACCACAAAATCATATATCTGTGGTCTCAAAAAATATCCCTTGGTGTCAGTCAATTTCAACATTTTATCTAAGGCACTTGTATTTGAGGAAGTCTTCAGTCAGACCTGCTTTTCATGCTTAAGTCCTTGGTTGTTGTTGGGAAGCTTGCTGTATTTTTCAGACTCATAGAACTATATTCCAAAATTCTATGCGGGTGATCCTACAGCTCAGGTGAGTTCACCATAGAAAATCATCCTCTGAAACTCAGTTTAAACACTCTCAATTCAGTCAACATTTGATTACTGACTCTAGGGTGTAGGGGGAAATTAATGGTTTTATAGTTGTTTTTTTACTTAAAATGTGAACAAAATAGTGCATTTTCACATAGCAAATTAACTATTAGTGGCTCTAAAATTCATAGAAGAACAATCATAATTTTTTGATGAAATGTGATGGCTCTCATTCATTTTCTTTTTTTTTTTTAAATTTATTTATTTTTAATTAGTGAACCACCGTGAGGGTACAGTTACAGATTTATACACTTTTGTGCTTATGCTTCCCTCATACAAAGTTCGGGAACCCATCCCTTCACCAGTGCCCATTCTCCACCACCAGTAAACCCAGCATCCCTCCCACCCTCCCCAATCCCATCTCCCCCCACCCCACCCTGCCACTGTGGCAGGGCATTCCCTTCTGTTCTCTCTCTCTAATTAGCTGTTGAGGTTTGCAATAAAGGTGTTGAGTGGCCACTGTGCTCAGTCTCTAGCCCTCATTCAGCCCACAACTCCCTTCCCCCACATGGCCTTCGACTACATTATAGTTGGTGATCCCTTCTCTGAGTTTCCCTTTCCCCAGAATGTGAGGTCAGCCTCCAAGCCATGGAGTCAACCTCCTGGTACTTATTTCTACAATTCTTGGGTGTTAGTCTCCCACTCTGTTATTCTATATGCCATAGATGAGTGCAATCTTTCTATGTCTGTCTCTCTCTTTCTGACTCATTTCACTTAGCATGAAACTTTTCATGCCGATACACTTAAGTACAAAATTCATGACCTCCTTTTTTCTAACAGCTGCATAGTATTCCATTGTATAGATGTACCAAAGTTTCCTCAACCAGTCATCCGTTCTAGGGCATTCGGGTTTTTTCCAGATTCTGGCTATTGTAAACAGTGCTGCGATGAACATACATGTGCAGATGTCATTTCGATTATACTTTTTTGCCTCTCTGGGATATATTCCCAGCAGTGGTATTGCTGGGTCAAATGGGAGCTCAATATCTAATTTTTTGAGAATCGTCCATATTGTTTTCCAGAAGGGCTGAACCAGTCGGCATTCCCACCAGCAGTGTAGAAGGGTCCCTTTCTTATTCATTTTCAATACAGTTGTCTATTCAAAATTCTAATTTAGAAAGTTTCTTTATCCAAGTTGTTGTGTGTATGTGGCGGGGGGGTGGCAACTGTATCTCCCAGACTGTAAAGTCTCAAGTCACAGCTACCTATGTGGGACAGTTGTGCTTTTGGTTCTGAAGTGAAGCATGCTGAGGTACAGTTTATCACTGACTGTCATCTGCTGTGTCTCCTGTGTTGTGACTTGAAGAGAAGTTTGCAAGACCAAAGGTGAGGTTAAGGAGAAGGGACAGAAAGGGATACCTGCAGGAAACAAAACCTTTGACTTGAGTTATTTCTTTTCTAGTTGAATTCAGAATGTGGTGGTCGCTCTTTCTCAAACCAAGACATCCTGTACCACACAGATGCACCTGCAACTTAACAAAATACTAAATATAAAAGTTTGTCTTCCTAGAAAGTATCAGCAACTGTAAACATTCAATTTCACTTTACTGCCTCAAAAACTTTAATAGACTACTGATGTAATTATTATCTAATATATAAAATATATTTATAATATATTATTTATATTTAAATGTACAATTAGCACTGTAGCACTGTAGTCCCGTTGTTCATCAATTTGCTTGAGTGGGCACCAGCAACGTCTCCATTGTGAGACTTGTTGTTATTGTTTTTTGCATATCAAATATGCCACGGGTAGCTTGCCAAGCTATGCCATGTGGGCAGGATACTCTCAGTAGCTTGCTGGGCCCTCCAAGAGGGATGGAGGAATTGAACCTGGGTCAGCTGCATGCAAGGCAAACATCCTACCTGCTGTGCTATCACTGTCACTGTCATCCCGTTGCTCATCGATTTGTTTGAGCGGGCACCAGTAACGTCTCTCATTGAGAGACTTATTGTTACTGTTTTTTGGCATATCCAATACACATGGGTAGCTTGCCAGGCTCTGCCGCATGGGCTTGATACTCTCGGTAGCTTGCCAGGCTCTCCGAGAGGGGTGGAGGAATCAAACTCGGGTTGGCCACGTGAAAGGCGAATGCCCACCCGCTGTGCTATCACTCCAGCCTCTGTGCTATCACTTCAGTACAAATGTATAATTAAATATAAATATTAAAAATATATTTTATGTAATTTAAATATATAAAACATTATGTGTGTATATATAATTAATATATACACATATAATATAAATAAATGTATGTATATATGTGCTCTCGCTATTGCTCCAGTGATAGCACAGCGATAGCACAGAGGTAGGGTGCTCACCTTTCACGTGGTGGACCCGTGTTCGGAGTCGAACACTCTCGGAGAGCAAGCTACCGAGAGTATCACACACACACAGCAGAGCCTGGCAAGCTCCCTGTGGCATATTCGAGATGCCAAAAACAGTAACAACAAGTCTCACAATGAGAGACGTTATGGTGCCCGCTTGAACAAATCGATGAGCAATGGGATGACAGTGACAGTGATATATATTTATATATTATAATATATGCAAATACTACATTTAATAAGAAGTGCATTTATAATAAATTATATGTGTATAATCTGTTATATAATACATATCATCTGGGCTGGAGTGATAGCACAGGGGGTTGGGCGTTTGCCTTGTATGCAGTCGACCCGGGTTTGATTCTTTTGCCCCTCTTGGAGAGCCCGGCAAGCTACTGAGAGTATCTCGCCTGCACAGCAGAGCCTGGCAAGCTCCCCATGGCGTATTCGATATGCAACAACAAGCCTCACAATGAAGATGTTACTAGTACCTGCTCGAGCAAATCAATGAGCAATGGGATGATGGTGACAGTGATGGTGAATATATATCATCTATAAAATATATTTATAATTACATATATATCATTTATATATACATATATATGTGTATGCATATCCACATATCCAAATATGTACATGTATATGCACATGTGTGCACATGTATGTATGTATATATCTATACATATAATGCATTCCACATTTTATACACATATACATACTTCTGTGTACATACACTTGATGAGTATACAGTGACCTGAGTGTATGTACAGTGACCTGAGTGTATTGCTGTGCATAGATCTCTGAACAAAACATTTGGCATAAGGCTGGTTTTAGAGTGAAGCTCTGATTCCCATTTTAGTGGTATTTGTGGATGGAATGGTTTTGGGAGAGATTTCAGTTGAGATGAGATCTGAAAGTGGCATGCTCGTGATTGTATTGATGTTTCAGCAAAAGGCTGGCTTCGCACTCTGTCCCCTCTTGAGGGTACCCAGGACGACAACTTCCTGGGCACCAACAAGAGGGCCCTCACCAAGAACTGAATCTTCCAGCACCTTGTTCTGGGACTTTCCTCCCTCCAGACCCTGAATAAATTTCTAACAGCCTTCATCTGTTAGTTTGCTGTTCCACCCCACACTGAGACTCCTTGGAAAATCACTTGGAGGGAAAGTTTTGTCTGGCTCTGTGAGTGTCTCAATGGAGTAGATCACGGGGAGGGGATCTGCGGGTCCCACACAAACTAAAAGCCTGCAGGATGACAGTTCAGCTTGGTTGTGGCAACTGAAGCCACCTACGATAGGCCTGATCTCCAGCCTTGATTTCTTTCCTGAAGACTCAGCCTTGATTTGGGAGACAGGAAAGGGTTTGAGGAAACTGCCTTTGTCAGCAGTCAGTGAAGAGGTGTGAAGGCATCATAACCCAGATCATTGTATCATTTTGTTTCAGTCTCATTTTCCATATTCAAAATAAGTTTAGATAAGAAACTTCCAATGGGCAGCAGAAATAGCCCCATCAGTGCTGGTATATCAGTGCTGCACTTAGCAGCCCTGACCTAATTTCAATATACATTGTCACATGACATGACTGAAAAGCAAACCCTGTTGGTGAATGTCTGGTCACCTAGAAAAGTGGATTCTGAAAATGGAATATGTGTATGCCCACACCTGCTTAAGTTTCAGAAACCCAGAGAACTCACTCTTAGACTTTCTCTGTTTCTTTGGTCCCTGTTTGCACCTCAAAATCTTTTTTCTTTTCTGTTCCTTGTTTTACCATTGTTACTGTTCTTCGCATATTGAATATGCCATGGGTAGCTTGCCAGGCTCTGCTCTATGGGCAGGATACTCTGGTAGCCTGCCAGGCTCTCCAAGAGGGATGGAGGAATCGAACCTGGGTCAGCCAAAAACAGTAACAATTCTCACAATGGAGACATTACTGGTGCCCGCTCGAGCAAATCGATGAACAAAGGGATGACAGTGCTACAATGCAGTGCAGTTCCTCATTTTACACCAGGAGTATCAGCTTCTTTTTAGCCCTTATCAGGTCTTACTGCATTTGAAATTGGATAAACCTAAGCTCTTTTGCATTCTCATTTCATACACTATTTGGGGGAAATTTTTTACCATCATGATTTGAGGATTGATCGTCATCCCCCACCACCATTGTCCCCCACCACACACATACCTGATAAATTAGGTACTACTATAAGTCCGAACTTCTGAACCATTAGATGCATTGGCCCTTTGACCAACAGGCAGGTGGACACTCAGGGGAACCTGAGAGTATGTCGTGTGCAAATACCAGTCTGTGTGGACAGCAATGTGGAAAGTGAGGTGAGGTTCAAAAATGGTGTGAGGATTATGAGGGACAAATCTGTGGGGACTTACCTTGCCTAGTCAAGTCAATGTCCAAAGAGAATTGTGACCAGACAAACTCATCAAAGTCCAAGTCAACGGGTGGCTCCAACACACTCCAGAGTCCAACACTCTTCAGAAGCATGTTTGGTAGTGGAGGCAGAGGCGCAAAGAATCTAAGGGACATTCTTGTCTCCTTGATTCTTGACCAGAGGTTATGTTTTTCTTTCTAAAGCATTACTGTGTTGTTGCACTAGCAAGGTGCTTTCTGTATCCAAGGACATGTGTCATGATGGCACCTTATTTGATTCCTTGTAATAGGTTGAACAGTTGTTTCATTTTACAGCTATAGAACCAGAATTAAGAATTTGGGTGCCCATACTTCTCTAATACCATATAGATTTTGTGTTTATTGTTGTGTTTCTAAGTTGTTGTCTCATAGGAAAAGGGAAGATTGCCAAATGTAAACATATTTCTTTCTTAACCTCAGAAAGCAACATATTCCTTTAGAGTCATCTGTGAAGGTATTTACTTGAATCAATTGCTCAAAACACTTCTGAATGATATGATGCTGAGTGAGTAGATCCTCCTGATGACAGATCAACTGACCATAGCAGAAATATCTGCTCATCTAGTGGCCAAACCCCTCCTTATTATGATAGAACCTTGAATCATGAAGCAAGGTTGCAAAGAATTTTCTCATTCCCTTGCAAAGATAGTGTCTTTAAGATTCAGTGACTTGGGTATGTGGCCTCAAAGGAAATGCTGCAGGAGTGTAGGGAGACAAGAAAGAGTTTCTTAGTCACAGGGGGCGGAGTCAGTTCGAAGAAGTTAATTTGTAAATTTAACAGTTTTTCTAACCTTGAAACTTTTCTCAAGACTTTCCTCAAAGCCTTTGTTTCAATGCTATGCTAATTTTAGGCATTTGAAAGTAACTTTCAAAAGTTTTTTTTCAAAAGTGGCTTTAGCACCATTTGACTAAAATTTAATTGAAATGTTTTCCTTCATAAAGTGACTGGAACAAAACACTGAACAATTTGTAGCTCATATGGCTTGCATCTTTCATACTCTTCTTTTGCTACACATTCTTTTCCTTTTAACTCTGTGAGAACCAGAATCACCATCATCAGAGTCACTGAGATGTTTTCAAACAAGTGTCTCTAGATTGACATGAAGTTAAAAATTCCAATGAGGGGGCTGGAGAGATAGCACAGCGGGTAGGGCGTTTGCCTTGCACGCGGCCGACCCAGGTTCAAATCCCAGCATCCCATATGGTCCCCTGAGCAGCGCCAGGGGTAATTCCTGAGTGCAGAGCCAGGAGTAACCCCTGTGCATCGCCAGGTGTGACCCAAAAAGCAAAAAAAAAAAAAAAAAAAAAAAAATTCCAATGAGACTCCTTACAGGTTTTTATGGCAAGCATGTTTTCAGAATACTAGGAAATAAAAGAAAGGAACTTTTGTGCTTTGGTCACTTTTTTACAACTTCATTTTCCTTCCCAAGTGTACTTGTTACTTCCTTAAACTCTCAGATTCAAGAAGTGTTCATTCACTTACTGGATACCCAGCTCTTGAGAATCTGCTCTGGAAATGCTGATTTAGAGAGGTGAGCATGTGCCCCCCGCTTTTGAGGGATTCAGACTGAGGGCTGCTGAACCATTTGGTAGAGAAATTTGTTAGAAAAAAAATGCGAAGAAATCATTTCCATTCTCAGTTGATTGTTAGAAGAATAAAGAACATTTAGCTTCTGGACATGAACCAGTTTGGTGAGACACCCTTTTGGTTTAATAGTTTAGTATTTATGGGGCTGGAGTGATAGCATAGCGGGTAGGGCGTTTGCCTTGCACGCGGCTGACCCGGGTTCAAATCCCAGCATCCCATATGGTCCCCTGAGCACCGCCAGGAGTAATTCCTGAGTGTAGAGCCAGGAGTAACCCCTGTGCATCGCCAGGTGTGACCCAAAAACCAAAAAAAAAAAAAAAAACCAAAAAAAACAATAGTTTAGTATTTAGTTCTTTATTTCCTCTTAAAAGCTTGATTGAGATAAAGTTCCTAGGACATAAAATTCATGGGTATCAAATGTACAGGTTGTTGGCTCTAGTATCTACACATAAGCATGCTTCCATGATAGCAATTTCAGAACATTTTCTTTACCCCAGAAAGCAACACTGTACACTTGACCATCATCTCAGTTCCCTTACCTGCCCAACCCCAACTCTAGGCACATGCTATCCTGCTCTTGAGATTCTGTAGGTTTATGTTTTCTGGAAATTTTATATAGATAATCATACACCCATGTTGTTGCATGTATCAATACTTTTCTTGCCAGTCATATTTTATATAAAGCCATGCACTCATTTGTTGCATCTATCAATACTTTTACTGCCAAATAGTATTACATTTTGTGAGCATTTGCCACATTATATTTGTTCATTCATAAGCTTCATTTAAAATCCATACAAAACCTTCATACATTGAATAGATAGTCTGTGCCAGGCATTGGGGTAAACCCAATGATAAAGCTACTAACAAATGGCTCATTAAATGAACTGTTTCTTAGTATGGGAAAGTCTGTAAAGGACTGGTTTCTGCTCTCTAAGAAGAAGGTCCAAAATGTACATAGTAGGAAGTGCTGTCACAAAGGTATGATAAGTCAAGTAAGCTCTGGACACGGAGTTGACTCTACTTTGAAGTACAGAATTCAACTGATTGGACAGACTTTGCAGATTAGCTGGCAATTATTACCATAATTTGAAGACAGCCAGGCACAGGGGCAAGAGACTCTGCATCGATCTCTTCCGGGAGCTTGGTTTTATAGTCTCTGGATGTTGGCTTTTGATGGGATTACACAGCTCTGGGGGCAGTTTCTGGGTGTGACTCCCTACCTACGGGAAAATGGGGGATCTGGGTGGAAGAGACTCAGTCCCGATCGGAGCAGGCTTGGAGATCTCAGCCCCGGGTCCTGCACACCTGAGTTCCTCTGCTGGTTCCTTCATGCATGTGGCTCATCCGAGCATGTGAAGAGGGGCCTTGAGCATGGCTGTGGCTGGGTTCTGGAGGTCTTCGGCTGCCGGGGCTCTGCTCAGGGCAGGGAGGGAAACTCAACCCACGGTGAAGACAGCCAGGTGCGGGGGCAAAAGTTCTTCGTCTTGGAGAACCTGGCAAGCTACAGAGAGTTTCCTGCCCGCATGGGAGAGCCTGGCAAGCTCCCTGTGGTGTATTCATATGCCAAAACCATTAACAATGATGGGTCTCATTTCCCTGACCCTGAAAGAGCCTCCAGTGTGGCACCGTTTGGAAGAATGAGTGAAAAGAGGCTTCTAAAATCTGAGGACTAGGACGAATGGAGACGTTACTGAGACCACTCAAGAAAATCGACTATCAACAGCATGATGATGATGATGTTGATGATGAATTTGTGTTTCATCTTTCATTAGGAGCTATGTTCATTTACTCTTTGGCAGAATAGATATTTTGCCTTTAAAACTGAATCCTGTTGTGGAGAAGACATCTGGTAAACAAAATTTTAAAGTATTCTCTCACTGGCATAAATGACTGTTTAGTAGAGCAGCAGCAGTTTTTAAATGTGATCATGATTCTCTCACCACTTCTAGTCTCCTTCTCCTTGTTCCAATGTGGCAGCAAAGGAGCAAATAGATTATGCTTTGTATTTCATTGGTTTTTAGCTCACCTAAAATTTCTGTTTCATATTTTGAGGAGTAGTTAAATGATATGTTATCAAGAAGTTACCTAAATGCTGATGCAATGGATGGTTCTGCCTAATATGTCATTGTATTTTTTTAGTTCAATTACCTTTTTTCCCCACTGTAATTTTATTTTAAAAAGTTGACTTTAACCATTCATCTGTTTTGGGGACTGGTTAAAGAAAGTTTGGTACATCTACACAATGGAATACTATGCAGCTGTTAGAAAAGATGTCATGAAATTTGCATATAAGTGAATCAACATGGAAAGTATTATGTTGAGTGAAATGAGTCAGAAAGAAAGAGACAGACATAGAAAGATTGCACTCATATGTGGAATATAAAGTAGCAGAATGGGACACTAACACCCAAGAGTAGTAAAGATAAGAATCAGGAGGTCTGCCCCACAGCATGGAAACTGGCCTCACATGCTGGGGGAAAATTCGGCAGCAGAGATAGACAAGGGAACACCTAGTAGAGTATGTTGGGAGGACCCACTCGGGTTAAAAACTGCATACGAAAAGTAGACTATAGACCGAACATGATGGCCACTCAATACTCTATTGCAAACTACAACATCCAACAGGAGAGAAAACAAAAGGGAATGCCCTGCCACAGAGGCAGGGTGGGGTGGGGGGTTTGGGGTAGGGGTGGTGGGAGAGATACTGGGAACATTGGTGGAAGAGAATGTGCACTGGTGGAGGGATGTAAACCAAATTCAAACATGAAAGTTCATAAGTTTGTAACTATACCTCATGGTGATTCACTAATAAATTTTTTTTTAAAAGTTGACTTTAGAAATATTCAGCCAGAGAGATAGTACAACAACTAAGTCACTTGCCTTGCATACAGCTGACCAGGGTTTGGTATTCTGCACCACATGGTCCCCAGAGCACAGAGCCAGGAGTAAGATAAAGGCAGTCTTCGGGTAACTTAGGGGCATTGGGGACATCAGAAGTGTTGAGGTGAAGTGTTTGTCTGTATGTAAACTACAGAGCCAATACTTTGATTGGTATGGGAACCAAACTCTGATCAAACTTAAAAATGTGCCTATAATGGAGGCATGCCTGGGGGAGGGGCCAGGGGAACCTGGGGGAGGGCAGATGACACAGGTGGTGGAATTGGTGTTGGAATATTGTATGCCTGACACCCTATTATTGAAAGCTTTGTAAATCATGGTGCCTAAATTAAAATTTTAATAAAAGGAAAAAAACCCAATTTACAGACTAATTCTTTGGATAACTTCATTGGAATGAAATTCCATTTACCACTAATGTTAATATTCTGTATAGCACTACAAAAAGTGATACCATTAAAGTCAAAATAAAAAATTCAGAGAAGGAAGGATTTCCAAATGTATACATATTTTCACTTAAAGGTCCATAAAATCCCTTAAAAATACAGTTTCCATCTTTTAACTTTTTTCCTCCTTGAATTGATCTCTTCAAATTCTGTCCTTTTTGAAGCCTAGGTTGGAGTCTCTCCAGCCTGTGAAGTAGTGTCAAGCTGCCCTGATGGATCTCTGACTCAAAGAAGTTCTTCCTGCCCCTCCTTCAGCAGGGGGCCAAACATAGAAAAAGTTTCATATCAGCTGGCTGCAGTAGCTGAGAATGGTTATGATAATAATGGTTATGATAATACAGTTCGAATACTGTACTCCACATTTAATTCCTCATTTTCTGACCCTTAACAAATATCACCTTTTTACATTGACACTGTTTTAGATGTCACTGTTTAATCTACATAATGAGACCATAAACTCCTTGAAAGGTAACACAAAAGTTGTTGAGTTGGGGGTCTGAGCGATGGTACAGAGGCTAGGACATTAGTTTTGCACATGACCAAGCTGGGTTTGATCCCCAGCATTTCAGAGGTTTCCCCGAGTACTTCCAGGACTAATTCCTGAGAGCAGAGCCAGGAGTAACATCTGAGCACTGCCAGGTATGACCCCAAAAATCAAAAACTTAAATAATCTTCATTTTGATGGTTTTTTCCCTCTAAACAGGACGTGAAAATGTCAGAGATATGTACTGCAGCATCACTAAACATTGATATGACACCTGAGGATCTGCCTGGTGTTGAGGAACAACTAAGTGTGGAGGAACAGCCTGATATCAAGGAACAAGCTGATGTCAAGAAACAGCCTGATGTCAAAGAACATCCTGATGTCGAAGAACAGCCTAATGTCCAGTAAGTGGAAGCTTTGAATTGGACATTGGTTACTTGCTGTTATTTCATGTATGTTTCCTGAACTCTTCAGCACCCGAACTCTTCACCTGAAATTAGAAAATAGGACTCCTGAAGTTTTCTAATCAGGCCGCTTCTTTAGATGACTTGTAAGGCCCTCCAGGTGGTCTTTGTGGTCAGTTACTTTGAAATTGATTCAGAAGTGAATCTTCTATCACATAGGATACGAACATGTAGATCCCATGTTTGGTTCAAGTTTCTTTAGAGAGGGGCCAGAGAGAGAGCTCAATGGACTGAACACACACTATGCATATAGGAGGCTTGGGTTCAAACTCCAGCACAGCACCCCATTGTCCCCAAGCACCAAGAAGAGCAACCTCTGAGGGTAGTCCCCGGGAGGTGGGAGTTATCCCTTATCATCACCTAGCAAGCCCAAACACCAGAACAAAAGTTTATTTGTAGAGAAATGAGATAGGATAGCCCAAAGGTCTAGTGTACCTGTGGCCCCCAAACCTAAAAAGACCCATTCTAGAAAGAGCAATCAAAATATGGAAAGAAGTCATTTTCATACTGCTCTACAGATTGGTTTCACACAAACCTTTTCTTATATTTGATGTGAAGATCTGATAGTTATGCATGATCCTAAGGAAAATTTTTATAAATTTCAGGCAAGAGAACAACACAACTCTATCATCACAATAGATGGTAAAGTTGGATTATCAATTAATACCATAAATTGTTTCCTTTAAGTATGATTAAGTCTGTTAGTAAATTTGTAAAAATGTGAAGTGAATAAGCTAAATCAGTTAAATATATTCTGAAGTGGTCATGTTATCTACTGGGGCTCAGTCCTATTTCAGTAGACATTTTATTTTTAATCTTTTATAGTATATAGGAATTGATTGGCTATTTATTCCATTTATTTCTTAAGTTTGAAATGACATTTTACCTTAGTAGTTTTTATGTTCAAAGGAACCAGGTGATTTCCTCCAAGCTGTGTCTCCCTTTATGTAAAATGAAATCCATATCACCTTTATTTACCTTTATTTGAAGTGAGCATACATTTGATACATGGTGAATGCTGTGCTGACATAATATAAAATTGGTGTGAAGGCATGGCATTCTTCTACTTGGGCACCATGGTTTACAATGCTGTTCATAATTGATCCTCTATGCATATTTCCATGTCATCTGAAAGTAATGATAATAAGACTTCCAAGGTGGATCCCTGTGATTTTTTTTTTTTTTGCTAGCTTAATTACTACTGGGGCTTTCAATACTGTGTTGAATAAGAGTGGAGAAAGTAGGCATCTTTGCATTGTGTGTGATCTCAGAGGGAAGACTTTTAGTTTTTTTACCATTGTGTGTAATACTGGCTGTGAGTTTATTGTAAAAGATTATTATTACGTTAAAGAAGTTTGCTTCTATCCCAGTTGTGTTGAGGATTTTTATCATGAATGGGTGTTGGATTTGTTAAATTCTTTTTTGTCAATTAATATAATCATACAGATGTCTCTGTATCAAAGAATATAAACAATGTAATACATAATATAATATAATCTATGGAAATTATTAATAAATTTATTGCATATGACATTAATTTGCTTCTATCGAATGCTCTTTTCATTACTTATATGAGACCCACTTGATTGCAGTGTATTGATTCTGATATGTTGTTGAATTCAGTTTGCTAAGATTTGTTATGGATTTTTACATTGATGCTCAACTGTGAAATTCGTCTGAAAAGTTTTTGGATAATATTTCTGTCTGCTTTCATTATTAATGAAATTTTGCCTTCCTAGAAGCTTGTCTAAAGTATTCCTTTTATATTTCTTCAATATTGCTGTTTGGGAGGTTTTATGATTCTAAAAAGCCATGCCTTTCTCCTTGGTTCTCCTGCTTGGTGGCACATACTGTAACCTGTATTTTTGTATTTAGATGCAGCTAGTATTGCCAGCTCTTGATTGTCTGAGAATCTATTTATCCCTTCCTCAAGTCTGACAGTTTTGCAAGGTAGAAGGCTCTAGTTTGAAGGTTCATTCAGTGCTTGGAGTATGTCACTCCCTTCTTCTATGGTTTCAGAGGAGCGGTCTGTTTGGTTTTTTCTTGCCTGTCTCTTAATTGCCTTTGTGATGAGGATGGGTAAATCAAGTGCAGGAAAGTGGGGTAAGGCACTAAGTGTGGCATGGTTCCCAAATGCCATAGAAATATAGGTCCCAACTTCCCTCCAGTCACCTATGGAAAGTCACGGCATAACAGTTTTTAGTGCCAAAAATACATTGTGTAGGCAAATTCCAATGAGTGAAACTTAGTTCACTCTCTTCTTAAAGTTAGCAAGTTCCAGACAGCCCGCCCTGCTTGGCCCAAAAGGTCATGTTTTATGTCACTGAAGTAATCCATAAATGTAAATAGAGATGTCTAATCAAAATGATTCATAGTGATTTTCAAGTATTTGATGCCTCTAGGCAGGTGAAAATAGAACTACTTCATGACCACTAAGGCAAAAATAAAATCTCATATTTATAGTACTATTTCCTGTACTAGTTTTTAAATCTAATCTAAAATGAAAACTAGGTGCTAAGCAGTAGTCACTTTTTTCATGGACTAGCACCAGCTTGTGGATCAATGGTTGAAAACCACTACTCTAGAAGGAATTGAATTGATTAAGACACTTGAATATCTCTGCCCATTCTGGGAAAGAGGCAAAAGCAACCCAGGATGCTAGACATCAAATAAGATACAGGAATCCTTTGTAATAAATCATGGTATGTCCTGTATGTGGCACATAGGTAAAAGAGGGAAAATTTTTTATTAGATTTCCCTATCTAGAGTTTTGTACACTTACATAATTTTAAGAACACTAAAGTTTTCATAAACTTGAGCCATTAATTTTCATATCAAAAGATTATTGAACTCTGTTTTTTGAACCATTTCAGAAGATTTATATTGCTATTAATCATTATTCTGTTGCTTGAAATGGTAAGATTATCTACTTTCTCTAAAAGTTAAATATATTAACTCCAAGTAGGTATAACATCTAACCACTTTATTCTTTAATATAGCCTGAATATATACATATGAAATGCATAATTGATGAGTTACTTTTCCTTAATAGGGTAGTGAATTAATACTTTGGAAATTCTGTTCAATGCTTGTGAACTTTATTTCACAATAGAAAATGAGGAATTTACACAGGCTCGGATGAGCCTCATCCATGAGTGAATCTGCTGAAAAACCACATATGCAGGACTAGTGTCTGTAATCTTCAGACTTTAATGGAGTCAGGAGTGGACAACCCCTCCATCTCCCTGTCCTTCCAGTAAGTAGCCTGGCAGTAATGCCCATGAAGTGGAGCCATATAAGCTAATTAACCCCATGATCCAGAGACTCACAAATATATCTTTCGAAAGAGAGCAACACAGGATGATATGCATGCAGCCAAGATGCCTCTGCATCCCAAAGTCACCATCCAGTTTTTAAAAAATTAACCTTAACTGTATAATTGTACTTAAAAAGTACAGTTTTGAATTTCTGGTTTTGTGGCCACAATATCTCAAACTCTACACCACGGAAGTACCAAGATTAGCACACATTTGATGGGGTGGAAAGTAGAAGGCAACCAATCTCAGGGAGGAAATAATTCATATCTATATACATATAAGCACACAAGGCTCAACCTTTAACACAATGCTTGTAAATCTCTTATTACTAGCTTACTGGCTCCAGGCTGAAATACACAACCTTCACACACTTTCCTCTAAGGAAACTTTTTGGATCACTTTTAGCAGATATTCCTAACAAGCAATACAAAATAAATGATTTAGGTCCTGCTTTGGGGGCAGGGAATGGGGGGTTGGGGTGGAAACCTTCAAAATATGGTGGTGGGTAGGTGTAGTGCTGGTGGGATTGATGTTGGATATTGTAACAAATTATTGTGGACAATTTTTTTAAAAATTAAATTAAAAAAGAAAAGATAATGAGAAATTAAAAAAATTTAAAATAAGAAATTATAAAAGAAAAGAAAAATTAACTTTATGCATAGATATTTGCAAAAAAATGGAATGTTGGTTTTAGTAGGATTTCAAACCTCTGATACAGAGGATATACTAGGCAAGGGAAATCCATTGATATGAGTTGAAATTGTTTTGAGTTAGAGAACCAAAAATAAAATACCCGAGATAAAATGAGATAAAATGTCTCTCCCTGCCCTTGCTTCCTCATCATCTCTGCAATAATTGGTGTTATAGATGCAGATTCCCAAGTTTCTGATTCATTACAGATTTTGTGTCTAAATAACCTTAGGAAAAAGTGCACTTCAATGGTATGTTTTAACTTTTAGGTTATTTTCACTGAATTGTTCCAAGTCTGTAATGGGAGTGTCAAGTGCCTTCACTTCTCTGAAAGCAAGAATGCTTTTCTTCTATGTTGCTACTGGTAGCTAGGCCCTGAATAGGTACAGAGTATTTTCAAGAAAGGTATCAAGATTGAAAGATTATTAAAGGTTATATGGTGTGGATGAAGTATATTCTGCACTGGTACCCAAGAATCTTCAATATTTGAAGACTTCGCAGCTGGTTCTCATGCATTCTTGATGGAAAACTACTATGACAAAAATAATTCTACAAGGGAATACTACTTCTATGAAAATTAAGAGAGTATCTTTATGTGGACTGGAAAAGGGGTGCTTTTTAACATTAGATGGGAGGTACTTAACCTCCACCTTCTGAAGAGGAGGTTGGATAAAGAAATAATGACATTTTTCCTAAAATATTTGGTAAAATTCAGTGATTCAAAGTATCTAGTATAGGAGTTTTTCCTAGCACCAGAAGCACCCCCTAGGCATATTCCCTCAGAACTGCCAGGTGTGACCCACCCCCTCAACTGCCCATCAGTCAACAACAGCAACAACAAAGCATTTGGCATCATTTTTTTCTATGAAACTATTTTATCTCATTTGTTTTACTATTTTGTTTGAAAAAATTTTATTTTATAATTCTGTAAATGTTTACATAGTATATTGAAAGAAATTTCATTTCTCTTTATAACAGTAACCATATTTTCCCTTCGACGCTGGTCATTTTTAAAAACTTTCAATCCAAAATTGGTCTCTAAAACACATAGTCCACAGATACCACCATTGGCCAGGCTCAAAAAACACCAAATCAGTGTACCCACATACTAAACTATCCTCTAAACTAGGAATTTTTTTTAATTTTTGGGTCACACCCAGCAATGCTCAGGGTTACTCCTGGCTCTGCTCTCAGGAATTACTCCTGGCGGTGCTCGAGGGACCATATGGGATGCTGGGAATCGAACCTGGGTCAGTCATGTGCAAGGCAAATGCCCAACCCGCTATGCTATTGCTCCAGCCCTAAACTAGGCATTTTCTAGGTAAGTCTTATTCTCAGAAATGATTGCACCCAAAGGGGTAGCATAACCCCAGGAATGAGATGATGTACTCTATGAACTCCTTACAACTAAGGAGGCTAGTCTCAGGCCCTTTCAGGGTTCTTCAATGTATGGAGAGAGCTACAATAGATGCAGCTAGAGCATTGTTACATCCTGCATCTTGGAGGTTGATGGCACGGGCCAGTCCTTCATCCACACTATAGAAATGTGGTCATTGCTGAATACTATGGCTGTCTTTCACTCTATTTGCAATAGGAGAGTCTGGGTTTCAATCTGCTCTGTAAATAAGAAGGGTTTTCAGCACATACCATTTTTATCTGCTTTCCCTCCCACATAGAGACAGTGACATAGATGAAATTAGTAGTTCTTCCTACTTGCCAGGCATAAATTGTTACTTGCTGTTTCCAGTAGGAGGAACTCTCTCCTGAGCTGCTTTTAAATATCGATTGAAGCTTTTGTGGCAAGGGAAGAGATCAGTTCCTAGGGTGTCAATAGGAACAGGGGTAACTGTGGTCTGTGGTGACCTGTAAATTAGAGTCAGTGGATTTTGAGTACTCTGTGGGCCACAGGAGGACTGTGGCTGTGATTTTCAGCCTCCGCTGCAGCTTGAACTGTGCAAGAATGACAAGCAGTGTCAAGTGAGAGCTGCTGGTGTAAGAACACTCAAAGTTCCACAGAAGTCGAAAAGAAATCTAACATGTTTATGCTGTAACTTCATCCTTTTAGGGGGCTGCCAACATCTCGATATAGATAGCAGGAATTTATGGAATGCAAAAATAAATATACAAAATAGTTCCTATTTCTTTTCTTGGTTACTTTTAACTCCTTCTCAACCACCAATAAGTAATCAGTGTGCAAATTTGAATCTGGAGACTTATCTCTTTGGTATGCTTTCTTGTCTAACGTCTATTCTTTTCTTCCTGCTAACTCTGGCCCATGACATCTCCTCATTGAATGCAACAAATTTGTAAAAGGCTTCCTTACTGACTACCCTTCCCTGCCTCTATTCTCTTTAGCATATTACCAACACAACATTCTTTTTTTTTTAATTAATTTATTTTTTAAATTTATTTATTTTTAATTAGTGAATCACCATGACGGTAGAGTTACAGATTTATACATTTTTGTGCTCATGTTTCCCTCATACAAAGTTCGAGAACCCATCCCTTCACCAGTGCCCATTCTCCACTACCAGTAAACCCAGCATCCCTCCCACCTCCCCAGTCCCATCTCCCCCCACCCTACCCTGCCACTGTGGCAGGGTATTCCCTTTTGTTCTCTCTCTCTGATTAGGTGTTGTGGTTTGCAATAAAGGTGTTGAGTGGCCATTGTGTTCAGTCTCTAGTCTACATTCCACATGCATCACCCTTCCCCTGCATGGCCTCTGACCACATTTTACTTGGTGTTCCCTTCTCTGAGTTGCCCAGAATGAGAGACTAGCCTCCAAGCCATGGAGACAACCTCCTGGGACTTATTTCTACTAATCTTGGGTGTTAGTCTTATAGTCTATTATTCTATATTCCACAGATGAGTGCAATCTTTCTATGTCTGTCTCTCTCTTTCTGACTCATTTCACTTAGCATAATACTTTCCATGCTGATCCACTTATTTGCAAACGTCATGACCTCCTTTTTTCTAACAGCTGCATAGTATTCCATTGTATAGATGTACCAGAGTTTCTTCAACCAGTCATCTGTTCTAGGGCACTCGGGTTTTTTTTTTTTTTTTTGAGGAGCCTTTTATGTTTTTTTGTTTTTTTTTTGTTTTTTTTTTTGTTTTTTTTTAATTTATTTATTTTTAATTAGAGAATCACCGTGAGGGTACAGTTACAGATTTATACACTTTTGTGCTTATACTTCCCTCATACAAAGTTTGGGAACCCATCCCTTCACCAGTGCCCATTCTCCACCACCCGTAAACCCAGTGTCCCTCCCACCCTCCCCAATCCCATCTCCCCCCCACCCCACCCTGCCACTGTGGCAAGGCATTCCCTTCTGTTTTCTCTCTCTAATTAGCTGTTGTGGTTTGCAATAAAGGTGTTGAGTGGCCGCTGTGCTCAGTCTCTAGCCCTCATTCAGCCCGCAACTCCCTTCCCCCACATGGCCTTCGACTGCAATGTAGTTGGTGATCGCTTCTCTGAGTTGACCTTTCCCCGGAACGTGAGGCCAGCCTCGAAGCCATGGAGTCAACCTCCTGGTACTTATTTCTACAGTTCTTGGGTGTTAGTCTCCCACTCTGTTATTCTATATACCATAGATGAGTGCAATCTTTCTATGTCTGTCTCTCTCTTTCTTATTCATTTCACTCAGCATGAAACTTTTCATGCCCATCCACTTGACTACAAAATTCTTGACCTCCTTTTTTCTAACAGCTGCATAGTATTCCATTGTATAGATGTACCAAAGTTTCCTCAACCAGTCATCCGTTCTGGGGCATTCGGGTTTTTTCCAGATTCTGGCTATTGTAAACAGTGCTGCGATGAACATACATGTGCAGATGTTGTTTCGATTATACTTTTTTGCCTCTCTGGGATATATTCCCAGCAGTGGTATTGCTGGGTCAAATGGGAATTCAATATCTAATTTTTTGAGAGTCGTCCAAATTGTTTTCCAGAAGGGCTGAACCAGTCGGCATTCCCACCAGCAGTGAAGAAGGGTCCCTTTCTCCCCACATCCTCTCCAACAGCGGTTGCTTTTGTTCTTTTGGATGTGTGCTAGTCTCTGTGGTGTGAGGTGGTATCTCAAAGTTGTTTTGATCTGCATCTCTCTGATGATTAGTGATGCAGAGCACTTTTTCTTGTGCCTTTTGGCCATTCGTATTTCTTCCTTGGTAAAGTTTCTGTTCATTTCTTCGCCCCATTTTTTGATGGGGTTGGATGTTTTCTTCTTGTAGAGTTCAACCAGTGCTTTATATACCATTGATATCAACCCCTTATCTGATGGGTATTGTGTAAATATCCTTTCCCATTCTGTGGATAGTCTTTGTATTCTGGTCACTGTATCTCTTGCGGTGCAGAAGCTTTTTAGTTTAATGTAGTCCCATTTGTTGATCTCTGTTTTTACTAGATTGCTTAGTTCCGTGTCACCTTTGAAGATACCTTTATCTTCAATATCGTGGAGGGTTTCGCCGACCTTGTCTTCAATGTACCTTATGGTTTGTGGTCTAATGTTGAGGTCTTTAATCCATTTTGATCTGACTTTTGGGGCACTCGGGTTTTTTCCAGATTCTGGCTATAGTAAACAGTGCTGTGATGAACATATAAGTGCAGATGTCATTTCGACTATACTTTTTTGCTTCTCTGGGATATATTCCCAGCAGTGGTATTGCAGGGTCAAATGATTTCTGATTTTTTGAGAAGAGTCCATATTGCTTTCCAAAAGGGCTGAACTAGTCGGCATTCCCAACAGCAGTGTAGAAGGGTCCCTTTCTCCCCACATCCTCTCCAACAGTGGTTGCTTTTGTTCTTTTGGATGTGTGCTAGTCTCTGTGGTGTGAGGTGGTATCTCATGGTTGTTTTGATCTGCATCTCCCTGATGATTAGTGATGTAGAGCACTTTTTCATGTGCCTTTTGGCCATTAGTATCTCTTCCTTGGGAAAGTTTTTGTTCATTTCCTCACCCCATTTTCTGATGGAGTTGGATGTTTTCTTCTTGTAGAGTTGGACCAGTGCTTTATATACCATTGATATCAACCCCTTATCTGATGGGTATTGTGTAAATATCCTTTCCCATTTTGTAAATTGTCTTTGTATTCTGGTCACTGTATCTTTTGCGGTGCAGAAGCTTTTTAGTTTAATGTAGTTCCATTTGTTGATCTCTGTTTTTACTAGATTGCTTAGTTCTGTCATCTTTGAAGATACCTTTATCTTCAATATCGTGGAGGGTTTTGCCTACCTTGTCTTGAATGTACCTTATGGTTTGTGGTCTGATGATGAGGTCTTTAATCCATTTAGATCTGACTTTTGTGCATGGTGTCAGGTCGAGGTCTAAGCCCATTCTTTTGCATGTGGTTGTCCAGTTGTGCCAGCACCATTTGTTAAACAGGCTTTCCTTGCTCCACTTCATATCTCTTGATCCCTTATCAAAGATTAGATGATCATACATTTGAGGTTGTGTGTAGGGATATTCCACCCTGTTCCATTGGTCTTCGGCTCTGCCTTTGTTCCAGTACCATGCTGTTTTAATTGTTATCGCTTTGTAGTAGAGTTTAAGGTTAGGGAGGGTGATGCCTCCCATTATCTTTTCCCCAAGAATTGTTTTAGCTATCCGTGGGCATTTATTGCTCCATATAAATTTCAGGATTGCTTGATCCGTTTCTTTGAAGAATGACATGGGTATCCTTATAGGGATCGCGTTAAATCTGTATAATGCTTTGGGGAATATTGCCATTTTGACAATGTTTATTCTCCCTATCTGTGAGCAGGGGATATGTTTCCATTTCCTCATGTCCTCTTTTATTTCATGGTTAGCGTTTTATAGTTTTCTTTGTAGAGGTCCTTTACTTCTTTAGTTAAGCTGATTCCAAGGTATTTGATTTTCTGGGGCATGATTGTGAACGGGATTGCTTTTTTCATGTCCCTTCATGACCAACACAACATTCTGATGAAAACCCTTACATGCTTTTCAATAAGCTCCAAATGCCATAGGAAAAACATCCATGCTCTCACCCCTTATCTGATGCTTCTCTTCCTTGGACCTTGCCAGTCCAGCCTTTCTGAACTTGCCCCTTGTTAAAGGACACCGCATGTGCTGACTCTTCTTTCTCCTCTCACTACCCCTCCTACTCCCCTGGTCTGTCATTCAAGATTCTGGTTCTTCCAATAAACTTCCCTGACCTATCTGAGCTCCTGGAGAGCCTCTCATTTTCCCTCTTTTCTGTGCACATTTTCATTATAGCAAATTCAATTTCTCAATACTCTGCATTCCTTTGATTGTACTTAACATGTGGGCTGGTCATTGTGTTGCTTTATCTGATTCTTTCATCCCTGTGTCTGGCACATGGCAGGCACCCAGCAAAGACAGTCCTTATCTCTGTGACAAATAAGGTTACAAATAAGAACAAGAATCATACGCTCAATAGATATAAAATGCTAATACTTAAGGAGCGTCTAGGCAGATCAGAAGTGCCGCTTCGAGAAGAAATGTCCAAGGTCCACTTGAGAGTTTCCTGGGAGATATGAGTATGTTGGGTCGTGAGCTCACAAGGTCTTTCTAGGATTTGTCATCCTACTCTGTTTGCCACTTAGAGCACAGACTTTCCAAGAATTACTCTGAAGTTTTGTTTTCTTGTGTGATTGAAGAGGAAGCAAATTACATCTAGAAGTGAGCCTAATATTTTGTACCTAAAAATCTCTAAAATTAAACCTAAAAACGGACTCACTTTTGGAATGAGTTTTTGTAATATACATGAGAAATAAAGCTGTGAAACTTTCATGAAAGCTACTATCCACTAAAACATTAAGGTCCTAAAACTTCTTTCTGCCTTTCATAATTGCTTTCCAAGCTGATTTGAAAATACAATGTTAATACACAATTAACAGGCAGCAGGCTGAGTTTCAGACTGAGCTTGTATTTGTTAGATCGTTTTAGTTTTGTTAATTATAACTTACAAATCATAATGAGGCAATGTTAAGAGGCTAAATAGAAGGTTATAATCTCGCCCTCCTCCCCATCTCCATATTCTGAGCTGAAAATAAACACATCTATACTGCACTCAGAATAAAAATAAACTCTTCAAAGTCACATAATTGAGAATACATTTTAAAGTAGGAAACACTGTTGAAGATTGTGGTTTTTAAAACATGGTTATTTGTGCACTTTTTCCCTTTTATTATAGATCTTTTTCAAATGATGTGAGTGCTGAGATGTTTATTTTT
Source organism: Sorex araneus (assembly GCF_027595985.1). Taxonomy (NCBI): domain Eukaryota; kingdom Metazoa; phylum Chordata; class Mammalia; order Eulipotyphla; family Soricidae; genus Sorex; species Sorex araneus. The sequence continues at coordinate 164,293,504 of NC_073304.1, read as the reverse complement.
ACTCCAGAGTACTGTATGAATGTTGATTGGTTTTTTTGAAGCCTTTCACAATAATTTATTGCATTTAATATTCGAACACCAATCCCACCACCATTATACCTTCTCACTACCATATTTTGAATGTTTCCAGTGTTTCACAAGTTAAAGTCTTGAGGCAATATGACATCCCTTTCTGTACTAAGAGTTTGAACAGAGTATAGACATGTACATTGGTAAATATTTAATTCAAATAAACACTGTAAAGGCAAATTTACTTTAACTTTTTGTGGATTCTTCCCATCACAATATTTACCATCAAATTGATTTGAAAATATTATAGGAATACATTGTGAGAAACCAAGTTATTGTTTATGAAATTCTTTTTGAATTGCTCTAAAATGGAAACTATTTTAAAAAAATTCATTAGCCTTTGACCTATCTAACTTCTAGCCAAAAATTTCCCTAATTGTCTTCAATTAGCCTCTCTATGCATTTAAACACATTAGAAATGTTTAAAGCAGGGACCAGCATCCCATGCAATACAGACTGCCTGCTTTTGTAAATAAACTTTTGTTGGATCCAAGTCATGACACCTGTTCAACAGAGCTAAGTCGATTGACAATAAAAACCAAGTGGTCTTCAAAGCAAAACTCACTGATCCTGTTAGTAATTGTTTGAGGATGTTTAGCTGTAACTATGCTTCTGTCTAATGGCTGATTATTATAATTAAAAGTAACATTTTAAAATTATGCTAAACCATTATATTCATTAGAATATCCTTAAGCAATATAAAGAAATGAATTAGAGATGAATTTTAAAATAATTGGGGAATTGGGAGTTTTGTCACATCCAGCAGTGCTCAGAAATCATTTCTGGTGGTGCTCTGAATACTGTGCTTGAGATTAAGCCCAAGATTCCTTCCTGGGAAATATACACTCAGACATTTGTGCTATCTCCCCAGCCCTTAAATGAAATGCTATGAATTATTCCCCAAAGAATGTTGAATAAGATGTCTATACAAAAGAATGGGCTGGAGCGATAGCACAGTGGTTGGGTGTTTGCCTTTCATGCAGCCGACCCGAGTTCGATTCCTCCGCCCCTCTCGGAGAGCCTGGCAAGCTACCGAGAGTATTGAGCCCGAGCGGCAGAGCCTGGCAAGCTACCCATGTGTATTGGATATGCCAAAAACAGTAACAATAAGTCTCTTAATGAGAGACGTTACTGGTGCCTGCTCGAACAAATTGATGAGCAACGGGATGACAGTGACAGTGATACAAAAGAATACTTACTCTGGTTCCATTTATAATAAATCATAGGGACCAGATAGTACAGTGGGTAAGGCTCCTGCCTTGCACAGTTGAACTGGGTTTCATCCCCAGCACCACATATGGTTTTCAACAAATGCCAGGATTGGCTCCTGAGCACAAAGCCAGGAGTAAGCTCTGGGCACTGCCAGGTATGGTTCTCAAAATTAAAAAAAAAAACAACTTTCAGAGCAAAGTTCATCTTCATTGGGAAAGGTGGGGACAGGGGAATCAGAGTAGTTGTTACGGTACTTTATGAAAAAGAACTTGTGTAAGGAATTTGAGGGTTGGGGGTTGCCATTCAGGGAAGAGGTTAAGACTAGTGAGCAGACATGCGTAAAAAGATGCATGATATTCACATTTCATGAAACTAACAAAACTAACAAGAGCTTATGATCATAGGAACACTATCCAGAAAGGGAGGAGACAAAGAAACTACTCCAAAAAAAAGGATCCCCATGGGCATCTCTGGAGATAGCATGTCTAGGTGATGTCACTTTATAGCCAGTGGGAATCTCTGGGTCAGAGTTTCACAGGGCAGGTGTGACTTAAGCCAGGACTGTCTCATCAGTGACCACAGAGATACTGGTTGTAGTTTCATAGAGTATGCAGACCAGGTAAAATCTGCTTGTCTGGGCGATTTTTTAAAAATCTCTAAATATTTGTGTTTGGCACTAGAAGACTTTTGAGCCAATAGATCTCTTCCTGCTTTGAAAAAAAGAGCTCAGAAAAAGAACTCAGGAGCAATTCATCTTCACTGAGTTTAGGTAACACCTGAGAACATGTTTGCAGTGAGAATATGCCATTCTGTGTCCTGACCGGGTTCAGATTCCAAAGGTGAATGCATATGTTGAAACTCATTATACATCTACGATAAAACATTGGAGTGGTGGAATTTAAATTGGGGTATACATGTGTTATAAAATTTCACCTTCGCTTTGTTTGAATGTTTTTCTAGTGAAATATTCAAAACTTCTGTGGGGCAGTCAACTTAAAATATTTAGGAAACAGGCCATTGTACTGGAAAACATAGAGACCTTTGAATATGACCACTAGAAGCTGTGATTTTATTGAAACCTGTTTAATTGTTTGACTAAAGATTGTGGTGCTTGATAATTACAGGCAGGGTGATAATGTCAACGTGGAACCCTACTGTTCTTCACCTGCCTTAACCACTCAGAGAGAGTTACTGCTGAGTAGTCCTGTTGAATTGAAGAGAGGCGCACAGAAACAGGACCGTCATATGTTTCTTTACAATGATATACTTATTATCACTAAAATAAAGTAAGTATAATGCACAATGTAGTTCGTATTATAAAATAGCATTACCATTAAACCATCTTTCTACCCAGAACTTACTGTAAGAATATCTATAAGAAAGCATCTTCATTTTGAGCCATGATCTGAAGTGAGTTTTATGTTTGATTTTTGCAGAAATTTGTTTCAACTGTTTATTCATTCAATTATTCATTAGGTCTATACTGTATTTATGCTGGACCCTCAATAAATCTTGGGTTGCAATGACGAAAGTGGCCCAATGTGGTCATTCAGTATTTGGCCTTCTTTGGGCTTCTTTCACTTAACATGAGCATCCTTCTAGTTCCATCCATCTTGCAGTGCAAGGTTTCATATTTTCGTAGAGCTGCATAGTATTTCACTGTGTATTCACTGTGCCACGTATATCCTGTAGCCTTTCATCATAGCTGCTTCTTTTTGCTTTTCTATGTTGGACTCCTTCGGTGCAGAGCTTTGTGCTCAGTCTGGAGGCAGACAAGGAAACAACCACTGAATACTGTCCTTTAGGACCATATTGACTAGAACAAGTATTCAGCTCTTCCAGGGAAAAGTATTTTTCACCTTTTGAGAGAGATTTTTCAGAACACAGTAAGGACAAAAATTAGTGTAGAAGACCCTTTGTTTTCATACTGCAATTCATTTATTGTTCTAAATATTTCTGGTATCTACCTGACAACTGTGGTGTTTTCCTAGAAAGGACAGAGTTACAAAATGTTACAAAACATTAAAATGTTTACATAAAATTATTTTTAAAAATTTGCTTCTTTCCTTCACTAAAATTGTTTGAAATATATTTGCAGAGTCTGTGCCTACTTCTTTAACTCACTCCACACTGAGTGGCCCTTTTGCACTGAGATCTACTTTATTTGCCACATCAGTGTTTGATGACTCATTTTATCACCTAAATGTTTTTATGAAGTGACAAGATCTTTGTCCACTGACTATTCTGGCCTAAGAAATTTAGTTCATGGAAGATTATTTTGAGAATTTGCTATTTTCATTGGGGATATTGAAAAGTGTGAGTGGCCTAGGTTAATATGGGTAGAGATGGTACATTACCCCAAGACCCTTGGGAGAGAACAGAAAGATTTTTGTGAGCTCATCATTCATTTTTCATACCATCACCATGCACAGTTTTGTCCAATTTTTCAGAAAACTTCTCTGATGATCATTCTCATAAATATTCAGATAATGTTACAGATCCTTCCTTCTACTAAAGAACTTTTTTTCTGAAAATGAGCATCACTTAAGAAAGGATAACCAGCCCCTGAAATAGCGTGTGGCTTTCTTTGTATTTCTCACTCCTGGAGAGAGGACTGGGTTGTATGCTGCATCCGTTCATTGGTTGAAGTGATTTGATTTCTCATTGAATAACTTAGTCACTCAATCAATTCACTGCCTTACATTCCACATTTCTTCAGTTCATCTTCAGAACCCACTTGGAAATTGCTTTTATTCCTTCAGATGATACCTGAGAAATCAAAAGCTATAGACGCTTTGTTCAGAGTTAGTCAACTCCTTGGTGTTGGTAAGGAGTTAAGAGATGGTCTATGTACTATATTGATTTAGGATAAAAATCTCCAAACTGACATTTTGGACAGGTCCATAGAGAAAGACAATCGAACACGGTTTATGCAGTAGCTGCTGGAGCAAGAGACTGCATTAGGCGACACAAAATGACGACAGACAAATGTAAACATACCTTGCCTTCCCAGAGATGTAGTTTCAGTTTTCTATTGCCTAAATGATTGGCATCAATCAATAAGTTTTTTTTATGATGAACTTGTTTGATAAGATCCATCAAAGTGATTGGATAAAAAGGATTGAAATACAGGGAAGAAGCCCTTGTGCCCCCACTCCTGCACTTTGAGATGACAGTTAACACTCATTGTGCCCTACAGGAAGAGCACAGATCATCCCTTTTCATTTCTTAAATCCTAGTGTGAAGTTTTCATTTCAAATATGCTAGGAATGAGAAGACTTTGAAGGGACATTTCCGTTTTAAATAGCTTTGATTTCATTGCAATTCTGATTATTTCTGCAGGTGGTTCTGAATGATAGGAAATCACATTTTCCTGGTCATTCTCTCCTCCTGCCTGTTTAAGTTTCAATTACTTTAGGAGTGTTCCTGACGAATTAGGTCAAGAGACATGGAGGTTTTACTACCACAGTCCTAAGGAGTTGGAGTCGGGGAAGATGACATAGATATTGTCAGAAATCAGTTTTATTGCTGATATTCTCTCTGAGTTCTTTTCTCTTTGACTTTCATCTAGGTCTCTGCTTTTAGGCTCTGTGTGTTTTTGTTTTTCATTCTAGCCAAAACAGAAGGGAATACTATGTAAACCACATCTCGAAAAAGGAACTTTAAATATATTTTCACCTACTTAAATCATCTTGGAAGTAATCATGTTACAAATAAACTGATTTACTTTCAAATCCTACTTTCAAAATTATGTTTTTGATCCAAACGTAATGTTCAACATCTAGAAAAATCAAGTTGCTATTTTATGGCAATTCTCTACCATGAATGTAGGCCAATGCATCAACTATTTCAAGGATTATATAAGAATTTCCTGAGTTTGTTAAAATTTCCTGAGCTTGACAATGAACATAAGGATAAGGAGTTGGTATGCCAGTGACATCTAAAAACTATGCTCTTATGACAAGTACAGAAACTCTCATCAAATTTAAGAAATCACATAACAGGAAGTCCTGTTTGCTTTTATCTTTTCAGGTATAATAATAGTTATAAAATTAAATATAAAGTAAGATTATCTGATCTGTGGATATCAGCATGTACCGAAGAAATTGAGGAGAGAAACTGTAATTCTGTTAAATCATTCATGTTAGGATGGCCCATAGTAAACTTCGTGGCAACATTTAGGTAAGAACTGTAGTTTTCCCTGTGTGTATGTGCTTAGCTACTAGGACAGTCAATTTTTCACAGCATTTCTAGCATAGAGTTAAAGTTATTTTTTAAAAGATATTTTTAAATTGAATCACTATGAGATAGACCCTTACAAAATTGTTCATGATTAGGTTTCAGTCATACCGTGTTCCAAGACCCATCCCTCCACCAGTGTATATTTCCCAGCACCAGTGTCCCCAGTTTTCCTCTCATCACTTCCCACCCACCCCACCCCCAGCCTGCCTCTATGGTAGACCTTCTCTCTCTCCCTCCCTCTCTTTCTCTCCCTTGTCCCTCTCTTTCTCTTTCCCTCTTCCTCCCTCCCTCCTTTTGGACATTGTGGCTTGCAATACAGATACTGACTGAAAGGTTATCACATATATCCTGTTACCTACTTTTAATGGTCAGCTCTTGTCCAGCATACTCATTTACCAGCTATTATTGCCATACTGGTCCCTTTGAAAAGCATTATTGTATAAAGTACTTCATTCTGATTGTGCATGATACCTATAACAACTCTTTCGACACACTCATAGAAAACTTGTATGCCTTTGATTCTCCTAAAGAGTTCATACAATGTAAAATCAGTGGTGAATATGGGGAACTCTTGGAGTCATTTATCTTCACCAGTGACCTTGAAAGAAGACATAAGTGGTCACAAACCTGGCATTTCCCCACTATTATCTGCTTCCCCTGTGTTTTGGATGTGGAACTTTCAAGTTTATCTTTTCAAATGACTGAGATAGAACTTCGCTGAAGCATCATACAAAGTAGTCAGTTAGATTGGAATAACTGTACTCCCCAATTGACTAGAAATCATTTTCATAATAGGAACGAAATTAATGCTACAAAGTAATGGTTTACCCAAACCAAATATCATGTTTTGCTTTGGAAACTAGAGAGATGTGACAATCAGAAGCAAGTTTCTTTCAGGGGTCAAGTTAGATTGACAGAACTCATTCCAAAGCTGAAATGGGCTTGGAGAATTGATGAATAGAAAGTCTTGCTGCTTTTATCCTGAATGTGCTGAAGGAGGTTTTTGGCTCCTGATAAGTACACCCAAATTCAAACCTGTGAACTTGATCTGTTGCACACCCCCAACTCATTCTAGCATTTGTTTGAGTGTTTGTTATATGCATACTCTATTTTTATTCAGGTAGGGCATCTTGGGCTATAGCCAAGGTGCTCAAGGGCTACTCTGGACAAAATCCCAGTCTCATCTGGACTGAAGAACCATCATGCAGAGAGGTTCACTGCTGCCACTGGGAAGTGAGAGGGGGGAATCTTTCAAGGGAGAGTAGGGAAAGGGGTGCTCAAAAAAAGTTTTGACATGGACTCTACATAGTCCTCACAACAAGGTACAGTCAAAGCCCTTGGAAGCAAAAGCCAAAGAACTAGACTGCTGTCTGCCACAGGTGAGAGAGGTTGACAGCAGTTGTTATTGCTAGTAAGTCCATTGGTGAAAGTCATATGAAATGAATGTTAAGATTAGAAATCTCAGCAGAAGTAGAAAACATTTTTTAAAGAACCAAATGAGAATTTCATGATTGAAAATGACATTATCTTACTTTTTTGGAGGTTTGACTCCTATTCCTTGGGCCCTTTGCAATATGGTTCAGAATTCTGTGGATTTAAAAACTCTACCATTTGAAAGAGAAAAAGCCTGTCTGTGTAGCCTTAGTGCAGAATGAAAATAAAAGAGGAAATACCCGCTGAATTTAAAAATAACACCAATACAAATTTCCTGATAATAGAAAAATAATTAAGTAACAGATTCTTGTTGGACAGTGCCAAAAGATATACTTCTGGCTAGAACTCCAAAAAGATGAGAGAAGGGAAATGAGGCAATAAATATTTGAAAACGTAATGGTTAAAACCCTCCCAATTTTGGTAGAACTCATCCAAGTAGTTTCAGTAACTCTGTGAAGTACTAAAAGGAGACTGAAGAAAACATTTGGCTGTATTAGACACACTGCTTTAGATCAAAGATGACAAGAAAAAACATACTCCATGGAAAGAAACACTCATTCACATCACAATGCACTTGTCATCAGAATCTGTGGCCATAAGAATAAAGTGGATGCCCTCTCTAAAGTATTGGAAGAAAAATCTTTCACCCTGTAATACCACAGCCAGCAAAAATAGCCTTCAAAAACGGATAGAATGTTTTTCTAAAACTGCAAGAAATTTTTGTCATCTGACCTATTTGACAAAAAAAAAAAAAAAAGATAAAATTTTTCTTCCTGCAGTGAAATCCCAGAGGGTGAAGAACATCAGACATGGGATGGGTGAATCTGGCTGGCAGCTTAAGAAGCAGCCTCTCATACCAATGGCATTATTTTGTTCAAATATAAAAAATAAATCAGAAAAGACAAATAATGACTAACAAACTTGGAAAATAACTGACATAATGTATGAGGAATTTCCTCTCAGTTGAATCTAACTTGGCAAAAAGTAAATGATCAATGTGGACTTGGCCTTGGGAAAGAAATAAAAGATACTTCATCTTTAGAAAAGGCTTTCAAGGTATTTCTGATGGCTCTCACCACTTGTACTCTTGATTCACAAACCTAGGACCTGGGCCTATAAGGAAAATAGGCACTGCAGCTTGCTATATAGAGAAGTATAGTAAAAATGGGAGCACTGTTTGAGAGGTATAGGAAATGTATCAAATGATATATCTACAAAAGTCATCAGAAATACTTAGATACCTAGTGAGACCTTTATTCCACACATTCAGTAACACAAGAAAAACCTGTTCTTGTAGATCAGATTAAAATTGACCTTGAACCTTCAATTTTCCAGGCTGGTAAATCTCTAATTTTCTTCTTTACCAGGGCACTTGTTTTCTTGGGGGTAGAATCGTAGAGAAGTTAGTGATTGGGGCTGAAGAACTACTCCAGGGGTTAAGGTGCTTGCCTTGGATGTGCCGATCCCAGTGGATCACAGTACTGCCTATGGCCCCCTAACCACTCTCGAGTGTGACCAAAAAGTCACTGTCCTGCAAAGAGAAAAAAAGAACTTGGTAATGTCTTCAAAGTACATCAAAAGTCTCTGACATCCAGTCTGTGGCTGACATTATCTCCTGTGCCCAGTTGTTCCTTCCCAGTTACTCTGGATATTTGCCACACATGGGTGCAGGTATCTGCTGATAAACAATATACACATATAAATCTTTGGTACCTAGGAACTAGCCTCCCCAAATACCTGTGAGAACCTTTTCCTAGGGGGTCTTTGTTTCCCTTAGACACTTCAACATATGACTACATTCAGACCCTGGCACTACCCAATTCCCTGACATCGCTGGGTGTCCCATTCCCTTCACTCCCCACCAAAAAAAACAAAAATCAAAGGAAGTAACAGTGACTTCAGGAAAAAAAAATAGTGATTTTAGTTATGACTCTGATGAAGAATGTCTCCTTTGAGTGTAATCAAATCACAGGGTTTTTATATGTAGGATAATTTTTTTTTCTAACAACAGATTTCAGATCCCATTTACTTGCCTCTCAATGAATTGAGTTTCTTCTTGGTTTGATGGCGGGAGTAGGTGAGCCAGGGGGCCAGTTGACCGAGTGCTCAGGCCCAGGAGTTCTGGGGGACACCAGGGCTGACCCAGCAGGCAGTGCTCACAGATGACATGTGGTGCCAGGAAACAGAAATGAAGCCCTTGCTAATGCAACCAATGAACCTCTGAACTGTCTTTCCAACCTGCTTTCATCTTTCGAAGGTCCAGTGAACCCTACTTTGGATTTGGCACCTGATGCTACCAAACACTGAGCTGAGTGGCCAATTTGACAGCTAGGGGGATTAAAGCTCAGTGTTATTATATGATATTTTCCATGATCATCAAGTTGGCAAAATTTTAAAATGCCAAACCAAATACTTACTCCACTCTCAGAGCTGCTTCCCACTGGTACAAGATCACTTGTCAAATAGCAGTGAAAGCAGGAAGTGGGCCTGACTTGGATCCTCCCAAGAAGACTGTACAAACAGAACTACACTGAACATTTTTCCTGAGATGCTTTCACTGGAAACTTCTCCAGACTGACACCAAGATGGCAATAGCACACAGCCCAGAAAGAGCATCAATCTGTTCATAGTACATCTCCATTGATAATCCTAAGTAGAGGTTCACAGAAGCATTTGATGGTTTCATCTGAATTCTTTTTATTTTTAAATTCAATATTGGATTAATTTTTCTACCCCATTTTCTTTGATTACAGCTCTGCAGAGCAGAAGGAAAATTGGCTTACCTTGTTACAAAGGTATTTTTCCAGTAGACATTTTAATCTTTAAGTGATAGTTAAATAATTGAACTGTTTTCTACAGATATTTGTCCAAAATTTTTCTTCTTTCCTTTGTAAAAATGTTTCATTTGTTGTCAAATAAGCTGTTGAGACTGTTTGCTACTATTTAGCATAAATAATGTTTTCCTGTTCCATGTATTTCTTACTTTCTAGAAATGAGAACACAAGTTTGGTTAGATAATTTTAAACATAAACACTACTCTCTGCCATCAATTTCCATATCTCTAACCTCCTCTTGGAGCAAAACATTTTTGTAAAAGCTTGTGTTAAGTTTCTATATATGGAAAATTTTCTGCTGAGTTCCTCAAAAAATAAATAATTCTCTTTACCTTGTAGCAGACAGATTCAAATGATTCATTTTATTTATCAGAACCATAGCTCCTTGTTCCTTCTCCCCTCTCTCCCTTTCTAATTATCTTGAGAGAATTGAGATTTAGACTCCACTTGAGAACTAAAAGGCCATTGTTTTGGTTTTGTCTAGTCAAGTGGTGTATGGCTCACCTGTCCTTATCAGGCAGGTTCTGGGCCCCTGAAGAAGGTAGGGAGATAGTAAGGATAAACCATCATCTGGAACTGCCTTAACATGATTATGCTTCTCAGACCTCACTTGAATGAGTAGATATCCTGGTCTTGTTTTGTTCCCGTGCATGCCTGATGTCCTAAGAATTTTTGATTTCTTGCAAATAATGTAATGTAATCTGTAATCATAATGTAATCTGACTTTGCTGAATCTTTTCATTAGTTTTTAATAGCAAATAAGTATATTGAAAATATTAGTTCAATAGATTAATTTAATAATAAATTATTAGAATAAAACTGACTCAGTGTTGAATTTGATTAGATATGTCAACATTGAAAAGGAAAAAGATTTTCCGAAGGTTGTTTCAATGAAGGTTTATACGCAGAATATTGACAACTGTGCAAAGGTAAGTGTTTTACAAGCTAGAAAATTAAATTCCAAGTCTCTGCATGAGGATAAAAAGAGAGACAGGCAGTGTATGCACTATGGAAAGCTAGGCACTTAGAATTAGCATTGTGGGAAAATGAACTTCCTGGGGACAAGTGTGTCACTGTCTATAGGAAATGTACACTGTAAAGCAAATGAAGGAAGCAAAAGTCCTGGTAAACTAAGCACAGCATTTCATAGTTCCACATGGAAAGAATATTGCTTGTCAGATGTCCTTTTCCTCCCTCTGGCATTAACATTTCTCTGGATCCTTGGGAAAGCAGCTGCAGAAGCTTGGAATATGGCCATTTCCACAATTTTTTTCTAACTTTTCCGTGCTTAAGAGAGAGACTTCTGAACTGGTTGGTTTTATGGTTTGGGGTGTTTTTGTTTGTTTGTTTTTAGTTTTTAAAATCTTGGTATATTCATTATTTATAAATAGATGGGCTGAGAGATGACATTTTTAAGGGATTAGCATGTTGCTACATCACAGTGGTCAAATAAAATTTTAGTCTTTAATCCCTAGTTATTATGGGTAATTTGAGAACTGAAATATAGTACGAGTTCAGGTGTTATCAACAGGAAGCATAATGAAAGATTATGAATATTTTCATGATATAAAGGTCGGAATACCTCACACATCTCCAAGTCAATAGTTTGGTGTGAAAATAGAGTAAAACAGTGTTAGCCCAAAGGTTATGCCAATGTTCAGGCATAAACAGCAGTTCCAGGCAGCACTGCTTATGAGAAATACTAGGCAGCACTGCTTATGAGAAATACTAGGCAGCACTGCTTATGAGAAATACTCAAATTTTTATGGCAAGAGATTACAGTTCCTGCAGCAAGCAGAAACTAACACCAAGCAAGCACATTTTATTTCTCTGTAGATTTTCATTCCATTATTACATTCAGTCATTTTAGGGAAGGGAGATTTCTTGCACTTTTTTAATACTTCCATTTTTATATCTCAGGCACCGTGATTTACAACATTGCTGATGCCAGGGTTTCTTACAGAAAACATTCTAACACTGTAGCTAGCCTCCACCATGTGCCAGTGCCCTCCCACCAAGCCTATCTCCCCTTTTCAGTGTGTGGAAAATGAGTGCTTGAGGAAGGACTTATGCCTCACTCTTACTTTGTAAGACAAGAAATGTGGTCCGGTTGACTCTATCATTCGTGCCTGGTGAAGTGAATGGAAGAGCTGACACACATCTGAGTTGTTTCTTGGTGAGAGTTTTCATTCAAGGACTCGTGCTTCCAGAAAAAGTCATTCCCATAAAACAGGAATGCATGCAAAAGGAGCTTGATTCCTCCTGGCCGGTAGGTTTTCAGTCTGACAACTGGATTCTACTGGATGGAAAAGAATAGAGATTTTCTTCTTTGTTTAGCTTACTGACCAAAGAGCTCTGTACCCTGTGAAAAATTCATTTGTCTTATCTACAGGAAAAGCATGTCGGGAAAAATCGACAGCCTCTAGTTAATCATTTGAATCTATGTGTCTAGTGTTAAGAAAAATATTATATTAGAAACCATAGAGATTCTAGTGGGCGGGGATGTGGCCAAGGAGTCAGAATATGTGAGCCTCTGGGTTTCCAGTTGCCCGCACTGCAAAAATAAAAAGAAAGAAAACCAGGTACTTTGCCAATGATTACTAGTATTAGGGGATCAGTTAACCCATTAGGAGAATTGATGAGGGTTCCCTTGAAGAGGTTTTCAGACTGTAAAAAAGGTGGAAGCATCTCATGAAATTAAATCTCAAGTTTGGCCCAAAATAGAAACAACTTTGCCACTCTCGGAAAACAAGCACTGGTTAGGTAATTTTAGCCTTCTGTTGGGTACTGAGACAATGTTGCATAATTCTTTGAGTTATAAGAATTTGAAATCAGCAATCTCAAAAGATAATATATCATGTCAAGTAATTGGCTAATGGAGAAAAATTTATAGTAAGTGATGGGAAAATTAAGAATCATGAGTAGATTTCACTTGGCCTTTATTCTTTTATTCTTTTTGCTCTTATATTTTGTTTCCATTTATGCTGTCTGGTTGCTTTATTTATGCCATCAGGGATAAGGTCCTAATTGCTCATTTATCTGACAATTATCTGTAAAAACTGAGCATGTAGAAGGCCCAGCATTTGATTCCCAGCACCTTATGGCCACGCAAGCCCTGCCAGGTGTGGCTCCTATTAAAAAAATGTTTTTTCAAAGTCAAAAACCCCTTTATTACATAGTATATATTTTTATGATATATCATTGTCAAAGTCAATGTTTTATAATTGAATCATCTATAAATATCCCAATCTTCTAATTTCTCAGTACAGTTTATCACAGAACTATTTGTCTGTGCTCAGTGACATAGTTTGGAATAGAATCTTAACTCTCTAAAATTTTTTTCTTATTTGCTAGACCTGGGATTTTAAGATGCCCCCCCCCATAAATTCTACAATGAAATTCTCAGTAGCCAACAGTGCCAGATATGTAGAAAGTGCTTTAAAAAATACAGTGCGTTTTAAAAGTTCTAACTTGAAGCTCTTTGTAGCCAGTTGTTATTTTGCTCTTACCTAAGCTGAATTTCTACCATGTATAGAAACAAAATCTCACCCTGTGGGAACAATACTCAGGATACAGTTCATCTTTTAAAATTACACACTGCATTATGAAAATACAAATAGAGAAATGATGCTGAGGACCAACCTCCCTGTGGTGTGCGGAGGGTGTGATCCAAATACTTCCTATGAAAATAATACTTATTCTGCTTCTTAAAGACTTATTGGGATAGCCACTTATTTTAAGAGAAATTTTTATTATATTATAATGCATCATATACAATGGGCAGAAAATAATCTGTAGAAAAATTTGTTCTCTGTCTATGTGTTTTACCAGCAATTGAAGTCAAGATATGCCTTTGAATAATCACTTGGCAATGATTTGTTCATCTGTGACAAAGTTCTTATACTTCTATTTCTTTTTTTTTCCAGTTCAAAACTTTGAATGTTAAGAACTCTGAGACCGTAATCGAAGTCATCAATACCTCCCTCTCGGAGTTAGGATTAACAGTAAGTTACTCTGCTAGATACTCTGAATTAAAAACAAACTTTGACACCTTAGATTCTTGTAAATATCATCCCTTTAAGAAGAATTACTAAAGATGCAAGTATTATCCCTCAAAATAAAAAGGGATACGAAGGTTTTAATATTGGCTTAATGTTGTTTATTATTCTCTCATTTTGGAGTATGTGTGAATCAAAAAGAGATTAGGCTAACTTTTAGTGATAATATATTTTGGTGATAATATATTGATATTGTATATGCTATAAACATGTACAGTTAGGTGGATTGGTACAGGTTAGGTTTTTGGTCTAGTTTCAACCTCCTTTCTCCCTTGCCACTTGTTCAATAGATGCTGAATTCTTTCCCCATCATCTCCTCCTCTGGTTGTTCTCACTCACCTACTCAAACAAGGTGATGTGTTCTGGATTTGCTGTGTGGTACAATTTTAAGGACCAGATAGCTACTGTAGTCACTGGCTGCAGAGGGTGAAATGGCTGATGCCTATCATGAATTGTAAAAAACACAAACATGTACATGGAAAGGGTGATGTGATGTTTTCGAGGGCTCTTGAGGCCTCTCTCTCTCTCTCTCTCTCTCTCTCTCTCTCTCTACTCACATTCAGTGCTCTTGAGACACTGTGTATGGACTGGATCGGGATGGCTCCTCCTTTGTGCTCTGCTTCTCTGTGTGCAGCTGTACTCTCTTCTGTCTATCTCTGTCTCTGACTCTCTGTAGTCTCTCCTCTGATCTCTTCTGACCTCTCTCTGTCTCTGTCATCTCTCCTTTGGTTTCTTCCGATCTCTCTTCTTCCAGTCTCTCTCTCCAAAGCTCTTCTGCTTCAGTCTCTGGAGCCCCACTCACTCTCACTTCTGACTCTGACCTGATTTTGATTTTCACTCTACTTCTGACACTGACTCTGATTCTGTCTCTCACTTGCTTTGTGCTTTTTCTTTCCCCTGCTTCTGGCTCCAATGACTCCCTGATTCTCTTTTGCTTTGTGCTCTGCTTCTGTGTCTTCTCCCTCTTCTCTTACAGTCTTAGTTTATATAGCAATCACATAGGGTAGTGACACAAAGATGGGTTGAACATAAACTAATCAACAAAGAGGGATAAGACCACTCCTCCAGGAGATTAAGAAAATCTCATCTAAGGAGATTACTGCAGATTACTAGGAGATCCACCTAAGAGCGGGATTCCATCCAGGGTGTGTTGCTTTCTTCTTTCCTCAGCTAGTAATCCACTTAAGTATTTGTAGTAAATCTCCTTCTAATATTTCTAGCAATGTCATTTTGTATGAGCACAGTAAGAAATATATCAGACTTAAAGTTTGGTTCTTCCTGAGGACATCTCACTACATATTCCAGATCATAGTCCTCAGGTCAGGTTAGTCTTCCTAACCCCAGCAGGGTTCTAGTCTCGTCATTACTTTTGGATCATGACAGCATTTGTCTATGACCATGCTCTCAACTTATAGTTGAGTATTGTGGCACTTTGGCCTGGCCCATTTTGATGCCAGGGTAGCTCAGAGCTTGCCCTGGGTCCTTGGGACTCTGCTTTTGGGGTACTAGGAACTAAGGGCAACTGAGTTGAGAAAGCAGATGCCCAGGAGCAAATATTATTGGAGTCAATCAGCTCCCAAGTTACAAAGCATAATATTATGTCCATACAGAAAGGACATTGCTTTAAAGTAAACTAAGTTCCCTGCAGCAAGGCTAAAAGGACAAACCCAATGTTATCCTACAATGAATTACTAAATGCAAAAGAAAGCTTTATGTGGTGGATTTAAGGAGCATTCATATGCTGTGTTTTTTGTTTTTGTTTCTTGGGGTTGTTTTTATCTATTACTGGAAAAGATTGGAATGAATGTTTGAGGATGGGTAACAAGAAAGAGCTGGGAAATTCTCGTCTCTGACCTACTAGTATAGAAATGCCACCACAGAGTTGATGCTTATGTTAGAGGCAGTGACTTTCAGAAGGATGCAAATAAAAGAGAGCACTGGTACGCCACTACTTCTTGAGTGAGAATCTTTCTAAGTGCTCAAACAGTGTTGTTACATGTTAAGATAGACCTTCATCTTAAGTTTTCTTGTAGAGCAAATGAAGAATGAGGGGACAAACAAAATTTGTAATAGTAAATTTAACTTATTACATTGAATATTAACATATTTAATTGGTATAAAATATATTAATATGTCCTTAATTCGACTTTGTACAGCATCTAGGCAAAGCATCTAAACCAATGTACTATCTCTCTGGGCCCTTGAATTTTAGACAATAATTAAATGTTGGAAGAAAGTGAATTAAGAGGAAACAAGAAAGATTCATCTTTCCTCATGTTCTTATTTTTGCTTTTAATTTGCCTAGTTATCAATCATCGAAGTTATAAATATTCTACTGAATATAATTTAGAAGATTGATGAATATTGCTATAAAAATCATTTGAAATTTGGGTTATTTGGTTCTACTCTTCTTACGGATTCTTGGTTTCAAACACTACATAAAAAAAGGGGTTTATTAGCGTTCTTCCTATTTGCAGTAACAGTTTTTGGTGATAGGATCACTGTATCACTGTCATCCCATTGCTCATCCATTTGCTCGAGCAGGCACCAGTAACATCTCCATCGTGAGACCTGTTGTTACTGTGTTTGGCATATTCAATATGCCATGGGTAGCTTGCCAGGCTCTGCCGTGCGGGTGAGATACTCTCAGTAGCTTGCCTGGCTCTCCGAGAGGGACAGAGGGGTTGGCTGCATGCAAGGCAAATGCCCTACCTGCTGTGCTATCGCTCCAGTCCTGGTGATAGGATAGGAAAAGAGTAACAACAAGTCTCACAATGGAGATGTTACTGGTACCCGCTCGAGCAAATCTATGAACAGCGGGATGACAGTGCTACAGTGCTGTTGGGATGGTGATAGGATAGAAGAGGAAATTATAAATTGGGAGGTGGGAAAGATGGAATTCTCCATGACCAATATCTTCTATTAAAGGTGATCTTCTAATCAAAAGGGAAAGGTAAGGATATTCAATACTACCCATCTGTTCAAATGTCACTTAAGACATTGTTTGTTTTATCCTCTCAGAGGATACAGCAAAGTTGGCCTAATTTTATACCTTTCATTTCAAAGCTTGAATATTGTTGTATTATAGTTCTGCTAGTGAACAATTTCTTTTTTTATCATGACTGGACCTATTCTCTAGATAGAAGTTTTGTCCTTTCTGTCCTCACAAGTGGACTTGCCTAAAATGAAACAAATGTAGACATTGTGCCAGATTCCTTTTTCCTCAGAGATTCTTGATCATTCTCCATCTGCCAAGAAGCATCTGAGGCTAGTAATCAGTATCTAAAATATTTCTTTATCTGCACAAACATAGCGTATTTGAGGCTCTTTGGATAACTGCTTGTGTTTGCAGGGGATTGTTGGGAGTTTAAATCCAATATTCTCAGACACAACTAGAGAGAGACAGACGAGTGAGGGAACTACAAATGAGCTCTTTAGAAAACCAAGGCATTTCTTTCTTGAAAAATATATGTGATGTCATGGTTTTTTGTCTGCTACCAGCAGCAGTGAGGTCCTGATGATATTGCAGTTCATGCCTTCTTAGTCATCACTAAGGTGAAAATGGCACAATTCTTGGGTCCTTGCTGAAGGACTGCAGAAAGATTGTAGGAATCAGTGCTGTTGGCTTTACAAAGGCAAAAACTTTAACCCCCACTCCCACTGGCATTATTACCTTGTCCTCTGTGGGAAGAAGCATAGGAATACCTTTATTCATTTATAAAATAGGAATTTTCTTTTTTCTCCAAGGGCACTGAAAGGGATTATCAGTTGTGGATTCATACTGGAAAACTGGCATCACCGTATCTTCTAGTAGGTAAGTTTCTGAAAATTTGAGATAAATGGGTATGTTTTTATAACTCCAGAGAGCTCATATTTGGTCTGAAAGCTTAACTACTAAATATTAAGCATGAATACTAAATATTAAGCATTTCCAGAGTTGTAGTATACTATTAGGTACTCTCAAGCACCTAATAGTATAGTTGGGAAGATAAGTGTGGATTTTCCTCTTCAACAAGCAAAAACAGAACTAGTTTGCCAAACTTTAAAAAAAATATTTAAGCAGTATGTATTATTTATTTTTCTTCTCTACATGCTTACCTTTCATATGCAGTTCTTGAATTATTTTTCCTTATAAAATTAGACTACCCATTAAGGTTTGCTAGTTTGACCCTCATGATGCCACATGGTAAGTAGGTTAAGTTATACTAAATCATAGATTAGTGATGGAGTGACCACAAGAATTTGCTGAAGAGTCGATATCTTCTGCTTAACTTCAAAAAACCAGACTGCCTTTAAACACTATTCATTTCTATGCCAACACAGGAAATGTGTATTCTAAACAACATTGTCTTTTTCTTTGCCCTTTTTCCCCTTCACCACTTAAAACTGCTTTGGTGGAGTCCTTCTGTGAGTGGACGTAGGGATGAGTAGACAGAGGGCCGAGAATAGATCCTAGCCTGTTGCAGAGTGCAGCACCAGCACCACTACCAGTCAGCCTGATGTCTCCATTCAGGTTTTTCTCTGTGTAGGTCACGAGTTCCCTTATAGCATCAAAATGAGCCATGTCAGAAGCAACCTTGGCATCATGGTACCGAAGACTAAGGACATAAATTTCATCCAGCAGCAACTCTTAACAACAGAACACCTGCCTCCAGGATCGAGATGCCAGTTTATTTTGAAACCCACCCGCAGGACTCCTGGTTTGACCATGAATGGTGGGTAACTGCTCCTCTGTGCAGGGCTGTTGTGTTTTGAAGCAAAAGGTTTTGTTCCTGAAAACAGTACCAAGATCAAACCTGCAGTCTGGTGAGGTTGCTGTTGACATAGCCTAACGCATAGGTAGTTTTAGGAGGTGGTTATTACAGTATGTCTGTGTCTTTCTGTATTATTCTTTGCTCTTGAACTGTAGGCACATTACAGAGTTGGAGGCTCCAGACAGTGATGCAGGTGTTCAGTGCCTTCTTGATACTGTCAAACATTGCACTGTGTGTGTCTCTAAATAGTCCCATATTCAAAAGAGGCAGTTTGTGAGGGCCCCAGGAGACTCATTCCCTACCCGCATCCTGGTTCAGATGATTTGCATAGAACTCTCCTTTTGGCCCATTCATCTAACCTGCATTCCCTTGAAGCCTAGCCATCTCCTGCTTTTTCCATAAATTAAAAAAAAACTCTAAACGATACAGTGATATTAAATTAAGGTGGTCTCAAGTACGAGCTTTTAAGTCTTTAATCTGAAAATGAGATTTTTCTGTTTTTTTTCTGTTGTGAACAGAAACCAAGTGTCTGTATTTGCAATACAAACTAAATAACCATTGAGATAGCGAAAAGTTCATGCTGAATTTCTATCGTTGTCTTTTGTCAATTTGAACCCACTGAGAGACCCAGCAATAACTATCTTATACATCTACCACATACACCCTCATCCCTTTTTCCTATTTTTTTTTTAGTCACTCCTGACTCTGCTCAGGGATTGAATCTGGGTTGACCATGTGTGTTCAAGGCAAATGCCTTACCTGCTGTACTAACTCTCCATCCTCTAAGAAATTTGCAGGGACAGTGCTTTCCAGGAAACTTGAACATAACAGGCCAGATGATGCATGCATATAGACAGACAGATATGCATATTATGGAATATTTTAGGAACTCTTGTGAGACCATCGTATTTCATTTGCTATTTTTCCAACTTAAATCTTGTCTCACAAATTGTTTGTGTAAGTTACCACAAACAATACTCCTTTACCCACTTCAAGGAAGTAGTTAAGACTTTGTGAAAACTTTCAATCACATCAGTCACAGTTTTAAAAGTCAAGACAAAGTTTGATTTAGTATCTGGCAGAAAGACAGATAGGAAATATTTATTTTAATATTTATAATGAACTAGGCAGACTGAATAAAGGTTTAATTTGGAAAAATGAAAGACTGATTACTTAAAAATTTTTAGTGACTTAAGAAGGGAAAGTTGTATTTTATTTTTTTAACATTTTTAAATAAAATTGTTTATGATGATTTGTTACATTCAATATTCTAACACCAATCCCACCACCATTGTACCTTCCCACCACCATTATTTCCAATTTTTTCAACCATCTCCCAAGCCTACCCCTATATCAGACCCTGAATCATGTATTTTATATTACTTGTTATAAATAATTTGCTACAAATAGTCAAAAGATATTCACTTATAAGAAAGTGTGTGAAGATTGTTGTATCTCACCATGGAGCCCTTAACCCATGTATAAGAGATTAGGAACATGTTGTTACAGGTTAAGCCTTATGTCTTGATATCCTGTTCATCGAGATTGGTTGCCTTGTACTTTCCATCCCATCCAATATGGTGTGCTCCTCCTGATTTCTCAGTGATGCTGAGTTTGAGATGTTGCTCCAAGAATTCTAAAATTTTGAATGGGGTGGTACACCAGAAGTTAAATTTTAACTGGATTGTAATCACCTGTATTTTAAAGTGACTCTTTTTTGATCAGAGGCCTTGAGTTTCAAAAGTAAAAAAACACAGTTCTAGGTTCACATCCCCCCTCTGCTTGACCTTCAGGGGTCAACTAGAAGTGACTTAATTTGTTACGTCATGACATGTGGGACATAGTTCTTCTTCTGCATGTTTGCATCTCCTTTTTGATGCATTCAACTGTTTCTGTTACCTCAGGAAGCCTTTCCTTGACTTTAAGAAACACAGTGCCAAAACTCTAGGGTTTGCTGATGTCTCAAAAATAGGGAAGTAGCCCAAAATTTAGTTTCAGTGATGAAAATATCAGCAAGAAAAGACTTTTATGGAAGCGTTTTTTTTCTCTTTGAACATCACATGGAATGGGAAGCATAAATGAAGTGGTCAATTCAGTTACCTTTTCTACTGATCTTCTCCCTAAATCCAGGACACAGAAATTTTCTGCGACGAAGATCTGTTATAAACTGGGCATTTTGGAAAAGCCCTAACACACAGATGGACAATGGATTAGATTCTGCCTTACCAACATCTCCTGTGACAGGAAAACTGTTTGGCATCTCTTTGCCAATCATATGCGAAAATGACAATTTACCAACACCAATCATGGTGAGTCCTGTTTTGTCCTATAACACCAACAAGAAGGGGAAGGCTGGCAAAAGAGAACTTTGAGGGAAATCTCTTCCCAAATGGAAGGACTATAGATACCTACATGCCTGAGAATATAATTAGTAACTTAAAGGATACAAAACCAAACTGAGATCTAGCAGAATTCTAGAAAGGTTGAGATTATCTAGTCTACTGGTTTTAGGAAAACATCACATAAGCCAGCTCAGACCTATTAGAATTTGCCTTCTAAACAGAGAATCCACAATTTTCCCTCACCCTCTTCCTTGAACTCAAAAACTATCCTGAAAGCCAGTTTCAATTTAGCAGCAGAGACTAGTTTAGAGAAGACTCCTCCATGGGTTTTATCAGTATTTTGATTCTTGGCATATTTGGTTACCATTCATCAATGGAGTGGCTCAGAAGATAGGCACCATTTCTTGAGTTTCCTCCCTAGATGAATATGGTATGTGCCACTGCATCCCATGAGACACTAATCAGACCACTTTTTCTTTCACCACAGATTTAGGGAGTAGTTCTCCTCCTACTTTATGTTACAATGCCGGGGGTCCAGTATCAGGTATTGGCATAACCAGGTTTCAGAGTCCCCTGGTTGCTTGTCTCTTCCTTCTAGCACAGGACAGAGCTAGAAAGAGAAGTACAAAAGGTATTCCAAGGGAATGAAGTAGAGAAAACTTCCACCAGAGGAAAGTGTTGAGATTTTTGCAGAAGGTAGCAAACACACAAGTGGAATGAAATATGAAACAGAAAAAAAGAAAGGCAAGTGGAGAAATTTGGCAGAAATATTTTCATATTTGGGGTCAAGGAAGTGAATTGGGAAATCTGTGTTAGAAAGTAACAGGAAAATACTGAGGAAGAGAGAGGTTAGCAGAGAAATTTGGCTTTCAAATGACTATTGGTTTGCTGAATAAAAAAGATGACCTTGAAAACAAATGTCTGAAGTAAAATGCCTTGATGGGATGTTGACTACAATAGCATGAATAAATAGAATGATGAAATACCAGGGAAAAAAATTGGCTTTTGTCCTCCTGGCAGTTCTCTAGTGATGCCCCGATATGAAGCACCATTCTGCTTTTCCTCCCTACAGAACATGCTATGGCTCCTTTATGAGAGGGGGCCCTTGACAAAAGGCATATTTCGTCAATCCGCAAATGTGAAGGCCTGTAGGGAATTAAAAGAAAAATTAAATGCCGGCGCTGATGTACAGATTGATTGTGAGCCACTTTTTGTGGTAGCCTCCGTTTTTAAGGTAGGAAAGGTTCTCCCTTAATCCACTCTGTACTGTGTAGCTCGGGAGAAAGACAATGGGTTTTCCACACATAATAGTCTCCTAAGAAATTTCAAACCTGAAGTGTGCTTAGGAAACAATCAGGAGTCAGAGCGATAATACAACTGTTAGGGCACTTGCCTTACACACAGCCTAGCAGGATTCAATTCCAGGCACCTTCTATTGTCCCACAACACCTGGCAAGTGTAAGCCCTGAGCAAGGCTGCATGTGGCCCAAAGACAAATACAAAACAAACAAAAAAATAAATAAAACATACTTTATCAGGTCAGCATTGAGTTTTTTAAAAGCCACCATTAAGTCTAAGAGAGAACACAGCACGTAAAATATTTGCCTTGCACACAGCCCCAAAACATATAACAGAAGTCTGCATAGCATGATTATCAAAGCAAACGTGCTGATTATAAGAACTTTCTTCTCTCATTCTACCTACCTTCCTAATACAGGCAAGATTTTCTAAAGTGAGCTCACTAAACTTGAAAACAAAAGTTTGCCACAGTAAGCATTTGCCTAAGGAAGAGATATTGCTTGGGCGGCGGGATGGGGTAGGGTTGGGAAGCCACTGAAAAGTCCACTCCTTTGAACCTTCACGGTTCCTGCTGCAGCCCACTAATGCCTTCCCAGGAGCACAATCATGTGGTGCCAGTGATTGAAACTGGGCCTCCTCCATGCAAGGCATCCTCTCTCCAGTCCACTACCATCCCTTGGAAGTGAAGGTGGAGTAGGAAGAACAACAGAATCTGGGCTGCCTTTCATAAAGTCCTCCCACCATCAGCCTTGTTGGGGTTCCTCACCCTTAAACTTAGGATATCAGAGTTTTATCCACAGTTGAGCTAGAGATTAAAAATGCAGAGTCAGAGCCATCTTTTAGCAGAGTTTTGAACTTTTAGATTTGAACTCACAGAGCTTCTGCAGACTTGCTTTCAGTTCCCACTTCTCAGCAGGATTGGAATGCACCAGAGCCAGGAGAGAGAAAGGTCCTGGAATAAATATATGCAACTAGACAGGGTGGGGTGGTGGGGGATGAGGTGGGGGTGGTAAGAGGGATACTGGGATCATTGGTGGAGGTGAATGGGCGCTGGTGGAGGGATGGGTAAACGATCACTGTATGACTGAAATGCAAACACAAATGTTCATAAGTTTGTAACTGTACATCACAGTGATTCTCTAATTAAAAAAATTTTTTAAAAAAAGAAGTATGGTGAAATGGCACACTGTGCCAACCCTACCGAGTGCAATTTATGAATAGGGAAGTGGGCTGGCTCTGCTCCTTGACAACTCTGCAGTAGATGTTTGCAATGAAGCAACTCGAGAAAGAACTAGAGAATGGAGCTAGGTCCTATCATCTGGTTTGGCCAGAGTTTCTGATGACATGTCAATCCTAAATAGAAGCCAAGGTATACATGTGTGCTGACCCAGCTCTAACACTGGAAAGGAAACTTCTTTTCTGTTTTGAGATGTCAAGTTTTCTCTCATCTTTAAAGAATTTAAACCACATGTCTTGAAATATAATTTTATTGTTGTTCACAAGGTTCAAAATTTATTTAAAATTTTTTTTTACTAATTCCTAAGGTTACACAAAACAAAACTCTAGAAGAGTTAAATTTCAAGTGACTTGTGCAAAAATAAGGTGAACAACTATCAGTGTCATGGAAAGTCTGTCCAAGTGGGTCCCAGCTATCTGTTTGCAAGCAGTTACCAGAAACATCATACTTTAAGCTTTATTTTAATTTAACAACACTGGCATAGCTCTCTCAAGCTGTAGTGCAAAGAAAACTGCTTGACATACTCGAATCTCTCAGAGCTTTGGGGAAAAACTCATTGGAATCATCTTATCAGTATTCACCTTGAGTTAGTTAGGAACTCGGGGATAGGAAGTGAGGGTCCTTTCAGTCCAGTGCCTGAGATAGGGGTCTCGTTTCATAATTGGTTTTTCCAGCTATGGAAAACTCTTTGAGAAATTACAAGGTATTGTTCAAATGTAGATTTAAGATGGAGTAGGTTTTTTTTCTTTCAAGATAATATTGTCAATACTTTTTTCAACTGAGATTTTAAGTGAGAACTATGATCACTCTGCCTCTTAGAACAAATTTTACCTCTTCAAGATCTGACTTATAAAGTATGTTTAGAAACAAAATCAGTTTGGAATTAGGAAAATGCAATAGCTTGACTGCACGTAAAAATAACTCTTTCTTGATAACATGTTTGAATGATAGTACCAAGGTACATTTCTATCAGAAGTTAGAATAGAACAGAAAAAAAGATTGAGTCAGTCATGTTCCTACTTATTAAACTAGTTTGTTATTTGGTAACATGACAAGAGGGTTTTTTTAAACAGTCATAAATACATTCTAGCTTCCATTTTATTTTTTTAAATTTTATGTGTTTTAAAAAAATTTTAGAGCATTACAGAGCCATTCATGATTGAATTTCAGTCATACAGTATTCCAACACCCATCTCTCCACCAGTGTACATTTCCTAGCACCAGAGTCCCCAGGTTCCCGCCTATCACCGCCCATCCTTTGCCTGACTTTTTGAGAGCCACTTCTCTCTCTCTCTCTCTCTTTCTCTCTCTCTCTCCCCTCTCTCCCTCTCCTCCCTCCCTGCCTCCCTCCCTCCCTCCCTCCCTTCTTCCCTTCCACTCTCTCCCTCCTTTTGGGCATTGTGTATTGCAATATTGATACTGAAAAGTTATGAATAATATTGCTTACCTACTTTTAACCCTCAGATCTTGTCCATCATGATCATTCCCAGTTATTATTGTTAAAGCAGTCACTTCTCTATCTTACCTAGCCTCCACCCCACACACACTTGTGGTGAGTTCCAACCATTGTCCTCCTAACCACAAGGGGTTTTTTAATGGCCATAAATAAAATATCAGCTACAGTTATCTGATCTTCCCATATCTCCATATATATTTGACCATATGACAAATTGCAGCAGATCCATAATGACCTCTACTCTGTCTGGGAGGAGGAGTAAATAAATAAACTATTATTTACTTTCAAAATAGTCCATCCTTGCTTTGGGGGCTGCTCAATAAACTAACAGGCACCCCAGCTCAAACATTAACTATTAAAACATGGCATCTAAATAATGAGTTGTGACTTACCTATGCTAAGGTATGTAGTAAGTAAAATCAACAATTTAGTTTCTCAGCAAGAGTTGAAGTTGCTAAGTTTAGAGTCTCATCTATCTTTCTCTTGTATGAACTTACAAAAAGGCAGCCTACTTCCCAGGCAGTGCTGGAGACCTGGAATGGAGATCAAACTTTGCAAGTTCAACTTTATGAATACTGTTTCGGGATATCTTTTTGCTGATGTCATACTCTGCTTCCATCAACCCCATATATAGAGCCTCGAATGATTTCTTCCCCAAACCTATCAGAGAACTTATGTAGAGAACACTGGGAGAAATTGGAGTGTCTCTGCCAAGAATGGAAAGTAGCAGGGAGTTTGTGTTCTTCACCAGACTAGCCTTCACACCTCAGCCAGTGCCTGTCCCATCTGAGTCAATATGCGTACAATGACTAGATGGCTGCTTACCACATCCCTAACCTCAGAAAGACCATCTTCATGCATCTATTTCTCTGAACTAGTGGTCTAAAATGTGTGTGTTTGGGGGGGGGAGGGTGCTGTATGCTTAAATTGCTACATGTACACAAAAGAAAGTGGAAGTTTCAATAAAGTTCAGTCTTTAGTTACTCCTCTAGTTTTGGGTCAGAAGAGAATCAAATCAAAACTAAAGCATGTGTTTGTAAGAGTAAATGTTAGTAGAGAGTTAACCTAGTATTCTGTTTCCCAGAGAAGGGAGAAAGAAATTTAATGAATCTTCCCATCAGTAGGTTTTCTTCTTTGTCCCATACATAGGAGCCTTATAAGTGACTTAAAATATTTTATTTTCTTCTATATAAGGATTTTCTGCGGAGTATTCCAGGTAGTATATTTTCATCAAACCTGTTTGATCATTGGCTTTCCATAATGGATGAAGTGAATCATGAAGAGCGCATCCATACTATCCAGTTGTAAGTGTGCTACTTTAGTCATGACTCAAAATCTTTTTTTAAATGTATAACTTGTATATTAAAGTAACAATGACTAATAAAATCACAGTTTGAAATAGTAAGAGCCAGAAAGATAGTCGCAGCAGGAGAGTGTTTGCCTTACATGCAGCTAACACAGGTTCCATCCCTGGCATCCCATATAGCCCCCTCAAGCACCACTGGATGTGACCCAGAAACAAGCCAAAATGAGAGTATATTAGCTGCTGTCATTGTTACTTCATCTCTAATCCTACAACATGGAATTCTTTACCTTTATAAGAATCTGATAAGAAATGAAACCAGTAGCATCCATAGCTAATGCTCTAGACCAAATCTTATCATTGACAGTCTTAATTTTGTTAAGTATTTAACCAAACAACTCCTAAAATGTCTAACTCAACATTGGATTCCTTCATTCAAGGAACACAAGAGTCTGATCAAGAAGATAAACTAGGAATTACAGAACTTCTCATCAATGCTATAAGACATAACTTGGGGTGGGAGCTTCCTGGAGGGGCGATGCAGAAGGCTGCTCACTGTTAAGTGTCAAGGGAGAGGGTAGTTGTAAAATCTCTCCATCTTAATCAGAGAACACATGGCTCTGCTACAAAGGGAAGTTTATAGCAGAACTCTCCACCCTTGTCCCTGAATATTTTCTTTATTATGAGAGAATAAGAAAGATATGTCTACGTTAACAAAAAGCAACACTTCACCTGTGAAAACCCAAGAATCACTTATTTTTGCAAACACTAGTTTAGTAGTCTTTTCTGGAGTAGCTTTATAATTTTTTTTATTTGAATGAATCAAAGTGAGATACAGTTATAGACTTACAAACTTGCATGATTACATTTCAGTCATACAATGTTCAAGTACCCATCCCTCCATCAATGCCCATTCTCGATCACCAATGGTTCCAGTATCCCTCCTGCCACCCCCATCCCTTTCCCCCTGCCACCTCTGTGGCAGGCACATTCCCTCTTTTCTCTCTCCTTCTGGATAGTATGGTTTGCAATACAAGTATTAAGCAGCCATCATGATTGGTCCATAGTCTACTTTCAGCATGCATCTACCATCCCGAGCAAGCTGTCCAACCATCATTTACTTAGTGGTCCCTTCTCTATCCCAACTGCCTTTTCTCCCAGCACATGAGATCAGCTTCCAAGCTCTGGAGTGATCTCCTTGACCCTTATCTCTACTATCCTTAGGTGTTAGTCTCCTATTATGTTACTTTTTATTCCCAAATGAGTGCAGTCATTCTATATCTGTCTCTCTCTTTCTGACTCATTTCACTTAGCATGATACTCTCCATGTCTACCCACTTGTATGAAGAAAGGTTCCTGAAGTCCCTCTGGAGTCACTTTGAAGTGGTGAATTATCTAGACAGCTCTTGATAAACTACGTTCTTCTATGAACAAAAGAGGTCTAGCTCTGTAGGTGTCAGAAATCAAGGCCATGGAACAAATAGGTTATTACTTTCATTAGGATTTTGTGGGATGTTCCAAGAGAATGAACATCAGATGATATGATTTGTTGCTTGTCTTAGAGATTCTATCCTACAACCTAAGATAGCTCAAAGACTGATTATCTGAAAGTCAGAGAACCCCAAAGAGAGTGCCCTAGACAATACCTTCATTCTACTGAACTTCCTCAGCAATCTTGAGATTCCTTGTCAGTGTCCTTTGTCATCTTTCCTGACAGGCTCCACTCATTAGCCCATTTCATTGAACACAAGTGCTTCTGCTCACATGGGCGCAGCACCACCCACCTGATTTTGGCCACTGGCTGCAGATTCGATGTAACTCTCATGACTATCAATCATGGATCTGTTTCTCTGGATAATGGCAAACATCATTTTCAGGGACTAATTGTTGGAAATCCCTTCTGAGTTGCAGTCCAGACAGTGGTAAACATAGTGTGAGAGTGGAGGAGAATGCTAAGCTCAGAATGGAGCAAGGACATGTCCCAAGCTTAGATCTGAGGCCAAGTTTCTCACCACAAAATGCATTAAAATTTTTGTATTGCTGGAGCAACTTGATATTTCAAGGAGCACTTTGGGAGCTGGAGTATTAGTATAGCCGGTAGGACACTTACACATGGCCAATCCAGGTTCATCCCCACCATTCCATATGGTCCCCGAAACCTGCCATAGTGACCCCTGAGTGTAGAGCTATGAGGACCCTGAGTTCCATCAGATCTGCTCCCCCATGCCTGCCAAAAAAAAAAAAAAATAGCACATTGTTTAATTTCCTCAGAAAGCTTATGGCCTTTTTAGATTGAGAGTATTTGAAAATGTTTCTGAGTTTCAGGGAATATTTTAGGCAGCATTGTTTTACAAGCCACTCTTTACCACTTTTACATCTTTCTATACCCAATGCCCAGTATTTATTTGACCTCTGTACAGGCACTGCTTACTGAGTACACCATCATAAAAATTCTGCATATATGACTATGCTCTTGCTTTGCGTGGTTCCCCATGGACAGCAAAAGCTGCCTGGTCTATACAAGTTTTCTATGAAATGTCTTCTCTAAAGTGCCTTCTTCTTTCTTTAGACTCTTACAGCAGCTTCCAAGAGCGAACACCATTGTCCTGAAATACCTTTTTGGAGTGCTACACTGCATTGAGCAAAATTCCTCTCTAAATCAGATGAACGCTCTCAACTTAGCTATTTGCATAGCCCCTAGCATCTTGTGGCCACCAACAGATTCACGGGAAATGGAAAACGAGTTTTCCCAAAAAGTAATGACATTTCTTTTTCCTTTTGATGCCCCAGGGGACTGAGTTTTAATTTCCCATAGCATTTGGGGTAGTTCTGGTGTCTTCCTTAAGTAATATACTATACCTTACATACTTCACTGAACATGTTATCCTAGTCTGTTAATCTATTCACACATGGATGCCAGTGCTGCAATTTAGGTTAAGCCACATTCAAGTGTGAGCCACTGATGGTACACGCCAGCATCCACATGTTCAACAGAGAAGCACTCGCTATTGGGTCACTTCTCATTTCCCTTTAAGAATGCAAGTCCTTAAGTCTTCGCGTGATGAGAAAGCAACTGACAGTTATGAAGGGAAGAACTTCAAAGTGGGACAGGTCACGGTTCAATTCTCAGCCCACTACTACCAGAATAGATGCTCTTAGGAAAATCATTTGCATTGTCCACCATGTCCAAAAAATTGGAAGTGGTGGTAATATGGAACTCATAATCTATTGACTGGGAGGCACAGTCATGTACAGTGTACTTGCTTCCACCATTCTGCCTATTCCTCTGTCTCAGATACTGGGCTAAGAAATGAAAGATTTCAGTATTCATCTCAAGAGGGGCTGCTGCCCCAGGTGAAACCTTATCTCCTCCAACATCAGGGAATTCAAAGGAATGAACTTCATTGGCAGAGGCTGTGAGACAGAGGACAAACTCCCTCCTTCAGAAGAGCCCCATGAGCACAGCTTCTACCCACACTCACACACTGCATCAATACTTATCGGAGAGTGCTTTACAAATTTAAATGATTTATTATTTTGTCATTTCAGATATTCTAGATAGAGGATATTGAAAACAGTCCTCATTTTAAAGACAGAGTCATTAGCATAAAAATGTTAGCATTAAGTCAAGGTCACAAATAGTGAGTCTTCAAAGTATATCCCAAATAACATACTTAGATGGTGAGTTAAGACACTTGCCTTGCATATGGCAAACCCCATACCTAGCACTTTCTATGGTTCCCCAGCTACCACCTGGTGTGGCCCAAGTCCTACACCCTCCAGTCCCCAAAAATGCCTTGTGTTTTGTATTTTTTCCCTCAGAGGGGAAAAAAAAAGGCATTTCTACTTTGAAAGCAGACATTTCTCTTAGGATTCATGTATTAAAGGTGACTCAAAGAAAGGCTGTATAAAAACTGGTGCTTCCTTTTTTGTCCTTTTTAAACAGATTTTGAACCTTATTCAATTTGTAATAGAAAATTGTTACAGAATTTTTGGAGAGGAGATAATTTCCCTCTTTGGAGAAGTCTCTAAACGATATGATAGCAGAGAGAATATTCCAGGTATTGTAAAAAAACAAGATTTCTCTGGGGGTGTGGGGGACATGGACACTTGACTGGCACAGTGGGTGTTTCTTAGAGGGTAGGTCTTTCTTGTGAGTACAGGTCAGGGCATGGTGAGATCCATAGGTTCACTTGGTGAGGTCCCAGAATCCAAGCAACTCATTAGCAACTAGAGATACTATAGTTATTTTAGCCTCTTTTCAAATAAAGTTTTACTAGGACCCACATGTATTTTTGTTGCTATGGTTGAAGCTGTAACCAATGGCCAAATGGCAAAGTATAGGACTGGTTTTCTGCTGAGTGATTCCTGGGATAGAGTACTTGTAACTGAAAAACTAGTATTATGGCTGGGGTCCATGACTGAGTGGTCCTTGCATGTTTGAGGGCCTGTCCTCACCCTAGCACAGCTAGAAGGGGCAAAGCAGCAATTTTTCTCTCATCCTGAACAGCTTTTCTAGTCCTTCAAGTACCTCTCCAATAGAGTCTATTTTTCTGACTTGGAGGAAACCAGGGATTTCTCTTTGGGCTTGCACTGCTAACCCTGATTTTGAAATGTCTAGTCTCTCATAGGGCAAGCCAGCACCTGCTTGGCTTGTACAAAAAAAGGGACATAGTGGGGTGGTATTCAAAAAATACACAAAAAATAATTGATGTCATGTGGAAGGAGGTTTTGAACATGAAGTCCTGTCTGATCAATTACTAGTTATTTGATCTTCAAGCTGCCATACCTGCACCAATAAAATACAGATAAATTTAACTAATGAGTTTTATAAAGATTAGTCACAGGGACTGGAGCAATAGTCCAAACATCCACCAGTACCACGACCCAGACCTGATCCACCAACCAACACCACCAAAACCTAATACTCAAAAATCACTGGGCATTAACCTTCAAATATCATGATGTTTTGGTATATAAGGTATTAAAGAGAAATCAGTGGTTATTAGTAAATGGCTTTCTGAGTCTAGAGTTGTAGGTCTCCATCAGCGATCCATGTTAGAAGGCTGAGCCCAGTTCAGGACCTTGGTATACCTGGCATCGAGTCCTTATTTATTTATTTATTTATTTTTACTATTTCTTGTTATTTTGGTATGTCCTCATTACAAGGATGAATGTAGCATATGCCCAAGCAGTTCTTTTCCTACACTAATGTTTGGGAAGATTGTGACAGATCCTGCCCTCCTTGAGAGTAGGAAGCACATGAGAAGAAAATTCCATGGAAGACCATAATTTTTAAGGCACATGGACTGTATTTGTGGTAAGAAAAATGCTAATGAAAACTTGGTATTTTTTTCCCACAGACTCTTGTGTCCCTTTGAATGATTCCTATGACAGTCTGGAAAATGAGCTTGAAGACTTTCACCCATATGATACACCATGTAGTGATATCCAGCAGCTGGGGAGGGAGAGCAGAAGCCTCGATTCTTTTGCAGCACTTAGTGACATGGACACCACAGCGACCAGTCTCTTAACTCTCAGTGACTTGAGTTTAACTTACTCTAAGGAAGATTTAGAAGAAGACCCACCTGCAGGTGATCAAGCAGAGAACTCTGTCTTACTTTCAAACCCTCCCCTGGAGAGCCAAACCAAGCTCCCCTCGGACAGAGACGTAACTAAAAGTCCTAAGTGTGCCAGACGTCAGCGGCACTCCTCGGAGCCCACACTTTCCACAGAACCTTCTCTCAAGGAGAATGTTCCCCAGGAATCACCTGTGGATGCCACACTGGCCAATGCCGTGCTCTTTGCAAGCCCCCACCATGCCGATCACGCCAGGGATTCTTCAGGGGGAACTCTAGTCAGATCTGGGTCCAGCAGACTGAGCCTGTGCTCAGAACCAGCCCGTGAAACACCCCACACCCTCACTGAGGGCATTCAGGGGGCCCAGCCTTCAGAGCCCACCACACCAGGTGCCCCAGGCCTGAGAAGGCGGCAGCGGCGCTGCTCCGAGCCCACTACAAACAGCCTGAGTACAAAGTGGGCCTCTTGGAAAGACTTTTATCAAAAGAAGTTTCGCAAGAATAGCTGTGACTCAGTCCTTTCTCCAGCAGAAACTGACTGTTTGAAGCAAAATTCACTGCGCAAAGCAGAGAAGCAATGTTTAGAGAGATCTGTTACAGGCCTGGTGGGACTGTCTAAGAAGAATAAAAAGACCAACTCACCCACTCACCATTTCAGGCTATTTTCAAAGTCAAATGCTGTTATGTCATGCGATTCCATTTCGACACTAGGTAGTACCAGGGATGAATCCGTGGTCCCAGATCCTCGAAGCAGCTTCCCAGTACCCACAGAAGAAACCCAGAGGATTCGGCGTTCCTCCGAGCCCAGCACTGGAAGCCAGCCCAATGAAATGACTGACTCAATAGAACCACAGCCAGCAAACGCGGTGCACCTTACTCTGGAAGAGCGCCTGAAATGGCAAAATGCTCTGAAACTCGAGGGGCAGACATTAATTCGACAGAGCATAGCAATGGGTATCAAAGTAGGTAAGGACAAAGAAAATCGAAAGGAGGCATGTTCGTCAAGTATATCCTCCCTGGACACAACAGGCACCGTTCTTTCACAGGAGACTATGTTCTTCCAAAAATCTACATTTTCTACTACCAACAAAACCACCTGTCCTGGAGGGCCTGTGGTTCAAGTGGAATGTGAATCAGGGGACCTTCATTTGGATTCTCATGATGCCAGCCAGAATTTAGAAATAGCTTGTCTCTCATCTGGGCAGGCAAGAAGCCCCCCGACTCCTAAGAAAAAAGACACCTCAGGGTGGCAGGCACAGCTTCACTCCATTCAACCTGGCACATGGATAAGGAGCAGTCTAGTCAGTTTGAAGAATTGGTCTCTGAATAAGAAGGCCAGGACCATCATACCAGAGGAAAACTCTACTTTAAGAGAGGCCTCTGGCTGTCCAAAACCCATAACATCACAGGCAGCCCAGGAGGCCCACTGTGGCTTAAAAGCCAATGTCCCTGAGCCCTGTGGAAAGGCCTCCTGGGAGGGGGGGGACAGTAGGTCTGACTGTGCTGGCAATATGCCCCAAGAAACATCCCCCGTCTACTCGATGACACAGATTCCAACTGAGGACAAAACTCCAAGCCCAGACATGGTGACTCCCCAGGGGACAAAAACTTAACCAAAGTCATTTCATTGACATAAAATACTGATGGTGACAATGAGATCAGCAACTTGAGTAACAGTGACACTTTTTTTCACAAAGAATTTAGAGTCAAAGTCTTCCATAGCTACACATTTGGGAGAATTTCCTTTAGATGATTGGATTGATCCTATAGGAATTTTTCAATTCTAGCCAAGTTCTAGTGAAGAAAGCAAGTTGTCTTGAGCAACTAGAATCAAAGAGCGGATGCACCCAGTACCAGTTGTATCACTTAACACACACTGCAAGGCCTAAAAACTATAGACTATAGTAAACTCCCAACACAGCATGGAAATGTCATTTTAATGTCTGTCAGAGGGAGAAGACTGATGGCCACTTTGGGAAGAAAAGGAAATACCTCCCACAAAGTATGCCGAGAGGTGTCGAGCCTGCGTCTCGCCACTGCTGTGAGTTTGTGCACACACTTCAAAACTCAGCTAAATCAGTCCATCACTGACTACCGTTTGGCAGGTGAGAGGTACTTAACATGCTACCACGTGTGCTACCCCCTCCCCCAGCAACATGCCCATCGGGTCTTCCCCTATAACAGTTATTTATTGTTATTGGTCATTGTGCTTTCTTAATTTTTTATGGATTTCTCCCAAATTAGTTCCATTTGAAGACTGGCTTTTATATCCCATTTGGCTTATTGTAGAATCACGAGCATTTCTACAGTCTATTTACTTCATATTAGACTTGCTTAATTGGTATGAGATGATAAAATTGGCAGCTTACTCTAAATTAATTTCCTCAGCCATCAAGTTTTACCAAGTTGCTCAGAATTTATCTCTACAATCATCTATCAAATTTAGTTGCTCAGAATTTATCTCTATAATTATCCATCAAATTTATATGGACCTTTAGACACCTACTTTGACTAAGTTATTTTTCTTTGTCAGTAGAATATTTCTAAGTGTTGTGTAACATCTGAAGTGTAACTTAGTTGTTTTTTGTAACCAACTGCCAGATCAACATTGGTTTCTATGGAATTCATTTACTCTAGATTATTTTTCTTGTGCACCAGAATATGTTTACTGTGTCAAGTTGCTCAGACTCATCTCTCCAGTCACCCATCAAATGGACCTTTATATACCTACTTTGAATAAGTTATTTTTCTTTGCTACTGAATATTTCATGTCAAATTGCATCTGCATTTTAACCAGTTGTTCTCTGTAACCAACCTCCTTATCAGCATTTTATTTCTAAGGAACTACTTTAAATCATTTTTCTCGGCCACCAGAAAATAGTTACCATGTCAGGATACTTAGAACTGTCTGCAGACATCAAATGGACTTTTCTTATAATGACTCCCAATAAGTTACTTTTCTTTTCTACTGGACATTTCCTCATGTCAAACAACATCAACATTGTAACCCAGTTGTTCTCTGTCACCAACTACATAATCAACCTTTCTAAGGAGTCACTTCAAACTATTTTTCTTGGCCACCAGAAAATGTTGACCATATCACCATGCTCAGAACTATTGTCTGTAGTCATCAATCAATGGACTTTTCTCATTTTCACTCTCAATAAGTTATGGCTTAGCCATCATAAACCTTGGAAATATGCTTTCCCTATTGCCCCAAAAGTTGTATTTTTAAATGACTAGGAAAAAAATGTTTTCTGTAAGATAAAAGAATTACCTTTAGTATTATCTATAGGTGCTACCTACCTCTGTGGGGTATAGCCCTGTTTTTTTCTAACTCATGGTTTCAGAATTTCATGGCATATACCACCTTGGACGACAATGTGAAGCAGTCATCAAGCTACAGTAGCCAAATACAATATTCATAATATTCTATATCAAGGGAGAAAGGGTTCCAGGACCTGTAGAGCAACTTCTGTCAAAACTAAGCCATGCGAATAGAGATCTTGAAAAGCATGTGTAATACAGTCAAGGGATCACCTATCAACAGGTCAAAAGAGTTCTAGCCCTTATTTTCTTCTATTGGCAGGCATAAAAATCCCATAGAATGCATAAAATATAATCGTTTTTCAACATAACTTCTACCCTGATATCTTCAGCTGCCCCTAGAATACTTCATGTGAATATTGTCAATTGTATGAATACAGATATGCCATTTGGTTATATTGTCGCTTTATCCAAAAATGCTTTGAGTTTGTAAAATATCTGGATAAATTTTAAATGTATTTTTGTACTTGCAGAAGCTGCTAACTTTTAAAGCTGTTTTTAAAACACTGAAATGGATATGTATGAAGTCCATACTGTCTATTAGATAAATCCATACTATCTATGAAATAAAATTGCATTCTGCAAAATTAATCTACCAGAGAAATGTGATCCTTTATAGAATAGTTTTCATGAGCAACACTTCCCAACACTGGTAATTTGGTAGAATATTGAACTGGAATGTTCAGGCTTTCAGTCATAGGACATGGTAAGCTTAACCAGAGAGAGGTTTACTTTTGTTTTCAATGAATAACATACCAAATCAAGTCATGTTTTACACCCAAGTGTTCATTTCCTTTGGCATTATTCTCTCATATCAAAAAAAATTGTCAGTGGGTGCCAGAGTGATAGTACAGCAGGTAGGGTTCTTGCCTTTCATGTCGCTGACCTGGGCTCAATCCCCAACACCCCGGGACTGATCCCTGAGTACACAGCCAGGAGCAAACCCAGAGCACTGCTGAGTGTGTCCCTAAAACAACCACAAAAGTTTTGAAAAGACACATCAGCTCTTCTTGATTGTATGATACTTAGCTCATTTGGAACCATGTGATCAGAGCTGAGTCCAGGAGCAGAACAAGACATCTATTCTTTGAGGTCATAGAAAACATTAAATATTGCTATTTTTCAGGACTGCTGTCTCTTAAAGATCATTGAAGATAGACTGATTGTAGAAGTTGAACTATCAGTTTGAAGAAACTCAGAAAAACAGACCAATCTAAGAAGAGCAGTTTGCTGTGAACAGTTAACAAGCAAGACTACAGTCAGGCATGGCACTGAAATTTGGGGAATGAGGGTACAGACAGTGCAAATTTCTCCCTACATTTTACATAATACTAATAACCTATTTTTAAGCACCTTCATCTGATCCAGAAAAGAGAATAGAGCTGCTAGCAAGTGGCCAACCAGATTCAATGTAGTTACTACAGAAGGTGCCCCTTCTAATACATAAACTCTCCCTAAAATGTTTAGAGACTAGGCTGCAGGTTTTTGGGTATAACTGGGATGATTTGAAGTCTCATTTGAAGTCTCACTCAGAAGACAGTGCTAGCTGAGACCACCCTTTAGTGGTATGTGGAGTCTGTTTATGCAACACCAGAGTACATAGTTTCTCATACATGTATCTCTCTTACATGCAATTCCTATGTAGGTATTGCATAGGAATACCAACTCATTGAGAGAGAAACTCCGTGTTTCCTCAATGTATTTGTATGTGGCCATAGAAATGCAGCTTTGGAAGACATGATGAGATAAATGCTGAATGATTTTACTGAGATCATCTTTTTGATGGCAGAAACTTGGAATTAAATTTACAATGTCTTGCATCTTGATCTGCCATGAGGAGTGAATAATTTGGCTAAAACCTGTACTTACGAGGCAGGCCTATGACTCTGAGCAAGTTAAAGGAAGACGAGAAAGAAACTCCTGCCAAGTTTTAAGAACTGTGATGGTTACTACCTCAACCTTTTAGAATGGAAAGAAACAGTTTGCCTCTGCAAAGGCATGGCAAGAGTGAGAAT
Source organism: Sorex araneus (assembly GCF_027595985.1). Classification (NCBI taxonomy): domain Eukaryota; kingdom Metazoa; phylum Chordata; class Mammalia; order Eulipotyphla; family Soricidae; genus Sorex; species Sorex araneus. The sequence continues at coordinate 164,256,343 of NC_073304.1, read as the reverse complement.
CAAAGAAATTTCTTGAGTACAGGGAATATGATTGCTTGAAGGCAGTGCAAAGGTATCAAAGAATGAAAACTACTGCTGTAACCCAGTGGTTCTCAGTTTCCCACCACCATGGCCCCCTTCCAACCTTGTTTCTTTGTGAAGACCCTAGTGTCCTACCTGTTGGTCTGCTATTCTCATACCATGACTCTCCCATTTTCACCTGTGGCCTCTTTGGAATATCCTAAGGGCCTACAGGGGACATTAGGGTCCCCAGTTGAGACACATTCCTTTAAACCACGAATAAAAGTATTGGGTAGTGCTGAAAGAAAGTGAATAAGATTAACTGAACACTCACTGTTGGCATACATTGATCATCAACACATCATCATACTTGCTGCTTCACTTAATACCTCAACAGTCTTTGTTAATGGGCACATACAAAATATTCCAGCTTGTTTGGATTGAGACTGGGCCTCCTCCACCCAGATCCCCCTTTTTCCAGTAGCTAGGCAGTCAGACCCACAAACTGCTCCTGTCACTGTGTAATCCCGTCAACGGCCAAGATCCAGAGACTATAAAACAAATCTCCTGGAAGTGCGAGGCCGCATTCACAGTTTCGACCTCTTATTGTCTAGTTCTCACTCTGAGAACCTGGCAAACTACCAAGAGGATCCTGCCCGCACAGCAGAGCCTGGCAAGCTCCCCCTGGCGTATTCGATATGCCAGAAACAGTAACAATAATGTTCTCATTCCCCTAACCCCAAAAGAGCCTTCAATGCAGCACCGTTGGGAAGGATGAGTAGAGAGGCTGCTATCTAAATATGCTGGCTAGGACGAATGGAGACATTACTGGCACCCGTTCAAGCAAATCAATGAGCAATGGGATGACAGTGATGACAGTGACACAGTGATACTATGTTCAGTTTAGAAACTTATCCTGGGAAGTAAACAGGTAGGGCAATTCTTGCGCACAGTCTTCCTAGGTTCAATCTTTAGCACCCCATACCACCACCCATTTTGATCACTGCCAGGAGTGATTCCTTGAGCAAAAAGGTAGGAGCAAGCCCTGAACACCACAAAGTGTGACCCAAATTCACCCCTCCAAAAAAATGTTATGTATTAAAATTGGATAAGGTCAATTTCAGAGAAAGCAGGGACAAAATGGTGGGTTATAGATATAAAATTCATATGTGTATATAAAATAAAGTATCAGAAATGTAAAACAAAAAAAATTAAAAACAAATGAAATAAACCAAGCCATAACTATGAAAAGTTAAAAATTCCCCAATAATAAGACAGCTAGATAAACCCAGGAATAATATAGAACACAAAACAATGACCTAAAAGGATATAGTTAGCATGTATAGTGCATTCCACATGACATTAACAGAATAAATGTTCTCTTCAATTTCCCATCAAGCATAAACCAAGACTGACTCTCCCTTGGGCCTTAAGACAAATATCAATAACTTGAAATAATTGAAATCATACAGTATCTTCAAAAACTTGGAATTCAAACAAGGCACTCTAGAAAGTCCACAAGGTTAAGATGAAGCATCAAAGGAAAAAACATTTAAATCATACAATTAAATGAAAATACATCAAAATATGTGGAGAGATTTGTTATGGGAGATTTGGGGAAAAAATAAAAGCAAGGGAACAAACTTAATGAGATGAAAATAAACCCCTGGGTTCTGGCCACAGAACTAAGCAGGAAAGTGCTGGAAGAGTGAAGAGGGGTCTAAAATAAAATTTTTAAAAGGTCATCTTTCTTAAAGCAATCTACAGATTCAACATAATCTCTGTCAAAATAACAGTAGCAAAACCCTGAATAATCAAAGCAAGTCTGAGGGGAAAAAATGAAGACATTAAGCTCCCTAACTATAAACTGTGTTCCAGGCAGAGAGCTAGAGCAGGGGTTAAGGGGAAAGACAAAGGGGAGTGGAGGAAAAGGATGGAGAGTGGAAGGGAGGAGGGGAAAGGAGATGGGAGGGGAGGAGGAGAGGAGAGGAAGAAAGAGGAAAAGTGCCTGACATAGAGGCTACCAGAGGTGTGGGGGGTGAGGGAAACTGGGACCATTGGTAGTGGGATACATACTGATGAAGGAACGGGTGTTGAAACATTTTATTACTGAAACCCAATCATGAACAACTTTGTAACTGTGTAACTCATGGGGATTCAAAAATTAAAAAAAAATTTAAAGGTGCTTGCCATGCATGAAGCTGACCCTGACTCAATCAATTCTCAGCACCACATAGGCCTCTAAGCACAGAACTGGGAGCACCAAGAACTTACAGATGTAACCCAAATCCTTCCCCCTCCAAATATAAATATTTTAAAGCTGAATTATAAGGCAATACTAATCTTTTAGTAGTATTGTGAACAATGTGTTAGCACTGTAGCACTGTTGTCCTATTGTTCATCGATTTGCTTGAGCGAGCACCAGTAACATCTCCATTGTGAGACTTCTTGTTACTGTTTTTGGTATATCGAATATGCCATGGGGAGCTTGCCAGGCTCTGCTGTGTGGTTAGGATACTCTCAGTAGCTTGCCGGACTTCTCTGAGAGGGATGGAGAATTCGAATCCAGGTTGACCGAGTGCAAGGCAAAGGTCCTACCTGCTGTGCTATTGCTCCAGTCCAATGTGGTACTGGAACAAAAATAGTACAAAAAAATATATAGCAAAGTCTAAAAGCACATCCATATATGTATGTATATATAGAAATATATATATATATAAATGAAGACAGAGAGCACTAATATATGACAAAGGAACCAAATTTACACAATGAAGAAATAAAAAAAATTTTAAGAAACAGTCCTGAGAAAACTGACCTGCCAAAAGTTAAAAATATAAAAAAAGAGGGACTTAATCACTATCTAACACCATACCAAACACTTAACTCATAAAGGATTAAGAACTTGGTTATTACTCCCTAACAAGTCCAGGGAGATAATAACTCAAAGGGCTAAACTGCAAGCCTTGCATGTGGAAATCCTGGTTTCAACCCACCACAAACATGATACCTGGAGCATTATCTAAAGCACCAAGGGTGCTCCACCCATAGAATACCCCAAACCATAAAATACAAAGAAAAAAACATCAGTGATATACTCCAGGGCCACTAGAGCACAGCTGGATTTGGGATACTAAATTCCAATGCCAAGGGAAACAAAAGCAAACATTTCTAAAACACAAACAGGAAGCTGCATCCAATGAAATGGTGTTCAGACCACAGAACAAGAAGCTACCACCAAGACAAAAGGGCTACCACCAAGACAAAAGGGCTACCTACCAAAAAGAAGACGACATTTACACAGAAACACATCAGACATCTGACAAGGATCCTAGACAACTCACAACTCCACAATAATAAAACCTAGTCAAACCATTCACAAACAGGCAAAGTACCTGAAGAGAGATGTCTCCAGACATGAGGGGCAGGAGAGAAAGGTCCACACCACTTACTAGAGAAAGGAAAACTCAACCCAAAGTGTGATATCTCCTCCTATGAGTGGGAATGTTCTATCTAAAATCATCAGAAGCAACGAACATTGGTGAGGACATGGAGAAAGAGGAAGTCTGACACGCTGTTGGCAGAACGTCAACTGAAGCAATGTATCTAGAAAATGGTACAGAGAGTTCTTCAACATTTCAAATGGAGAGGGCAGAAATTTAGTAGAGCAGGTAGGGCGCTTGTTTTGCATGCAGCTGACCTAGTCTGATCCCCTATGGTCCCCTAGCCCCAGAGCTAGGAGTAATCCCTGAGCACTGCCATGTGTTGCTTTACATTTTTTTTTCATGAAATACCATTTATTGTTAACTGTTTCATGACACTCCAAAAGGATACTTTACCCCTATGTTTTCAGCAGCACTATTCACAATAAGCAAAACATGGAGTCAACCTAAATGCACATCAACAACTGATTGGATAAAGAAGCTGTGGAAAATAGACTCAGTGAAATACTACTAGTCAAATAGATTCTTCTGCTATTTCAATTCATTAAGTTGTGCCCTTTAGGATTAAACGGATGGAAAATGAGCTGATTAGCATGAAGTGAAGTGAGTTAGGAGTGAAAGGCAGTTGGATTTATTCACCTGTGGATTGGAAATAATCAAATCAAATGAGCCAACACAACAAAGAAAACTCCAGGACTTGGGGAAAACTATGGTGGTGCCCAGAGGTCCTGGAGTTCAGGTCGTAAAAGGAAGGGTAGAATGTTCTACTAGGTAGTGGGATGACTCAGAAACTCTGTTGATGAGAACAGTGAGTCTATCTACCCCACAGACCTATTGAGCTACAAATAGCCTCAAAGTATATCATATTATAAATCAGTAACATTCATATTTTTAAAGAAAAGGTATAATGAAAATGTAATAATGCAATTTCAACCAAATTCCAAAGAGAATATCTGTAGATGTTGATAAATTTATTATATATATATACATATATATATATATATAAAATCACAGGCAACAAGAACAGACAAATGGATAAAGAAACTATGGCACATCTACACAATGGAATACTATGCAGCTGTCAGGGAAAATGAAGTCATGAAATTTGCCTACAAATGGATGGACATGTAGAGTATCATACTGAGTGAAATGAGTCAGAAGGAGAGGGACAGATACAGAATGACTGCATTCATTTGTGGTGTATATATTTATATATATATGTATATATGTACATTTATATAGTAGAAGACTATTGTCCATGGCCAGGGAAAACAAAGGTTAGGAGGACTGGTCAATAGTTGGAACTAATCACAAGTGTGTGTGATTGGGGGGAGGGGGCTGAGGTTAGTTAAGATAGAGAAGAGACCAGTATGAGAATAATAGCCGGGAATGATGACACTGGACAAATCTGAGGGTTAAAAGTAGGTCAAGAGATATTCTTGTCAACATTGCAAACCACAATGCCCAAAAGGACAGAGAGAGAGAGGGAGAAGAAAAGCACCTGGGGTGGGAGGGTGGGGGGTGATGGGAAGGAACTTGGGGACACTGGTGCTGGGAAATATACACTGGTGGAGGGATGGGTGTTGGAATACTGTAAGACTGAAATCCAATCATGAACAGTTTTATAAGGGTCTATCTCATAGTGATTCACTAAAAGTTTAAAAATAATAAAATTTAAAAAATAAATAACAAGTGAAGCATAGGCAATAGGTTAGCTAACATCACCTGGAATAAAGGAGAGGAATCAGCAGTCCAACATTAAGGCTAATCATAGAGGGGCTGAAGCAATAGTGCAGTGAGTACTAGGGTGCTTGTCTTGCATGCAGTCAACTTGGGTTCAATCCACAGTATCCCAGAGGGTCCCCTAAGCCCCACCAGGATTGATGCCTGAGCCAGAAATAACCCCTGAGCACCACCAGGTGTGCCCCCTCTCAAAAAAACAAAACAAAACAAATCCCCATCATACAACTACAGGACTCAAGAGCAGAGATGAGAAAAACAGGCAAAGAAGTTAATAAATGACCAACACAGAAATGAACAACTGATTTTTCACTAAGCTACAAAAGAAATTCAATATAGACAGAATAAACTTTTTTACAAACTGAGCTATAAATTGGGATAGCCAAAAGCCAAAGAGAAACTTAACCCAAGCCTTGATAAAACTTTATTGAAAATGGATCATAAACTTGCAAGTAAACTGTCAAACTGTCAAACTTTTGGCCAGAGAGCTCAATGGACTGGGTTCATGCTCCGCAAACAGGAAGCCCAGGTTGAATTCCTGTGGTCCTCTGAGTACCATCCAGAGCAGTTCCCGAACACAGAGCTCTGAGTACCTCCTGAGCACCACCAGAAGGGGCCCAAGAAACAAAACAAAAACAATAACACCTAAAAAATTTAGGCAAAAGACACACAAAACAGCTAAAGATCTTTAAGATCTCAAGCTAGGGGCTGGAGTGATAGCATAGTGGGTAGGGCGTTTGCCTTGCACGCTGCAGACCCGGGTTCGAATCCCAGCATCCCATATGGTCCCCTGAGCACCGCCAGAAGTAATTCCTGAGTGCAGAGCCAGGAGTAACCCCTGTGCATCGCCAGGTGTGACCCAAAAACCAAAAAAAAAAAAAAAAAAAAAAGATCTCAAGCTAGGCTTCATGTACTTTGACTTGATATTGAAAGCATGAGCCAGAAAAGGAAAAACTACACTCGCCCTCATCAGAATTTGAAACTTGGCTCTCCAGGAGAACACGTGAAAGAGGCTATGAAATAACAGACATATGTAGCGATAAAGAAATCTCAAAACTCAAGTTGGAGAAGTTAGGCAGTCTGTTTGGGATATTTGGAAGACTGTTATCAAATGAGACTAATATTCAGTCCAAAAGAACAAATGAACCCATCTGAAAACTCCATGCTCTTTTCCTCATAATAAGAAAAATGCTGAATAAACCTTTTTCAGGGCAGGATGGTCTGAGAAACTTGCTGTGTGACTCATGACTTCCCAGTGGTTCACTAGAGACAATGAGGAGAGACAGAAGTTCCAGAGTGTGCTGTGTTTGTGAGCAACCCCAATTTTGTGAATTTTACTTCGAAGAGATAACTGTCACCACCCCAGTACCAAACTGGCACTTGTAAAAAAAAACTTCACAAGGCACAGATGAAAAGCAAGACAGTTTGAAGAGAGTAAGTGAGCATCCAAATTAGACTTACTGCCTGCAGGGATGTTGGTATTATCAGAATGAGAGCTAAACGTATTCTATTTTTTCATTTGTAATCTAGCAGAAAATTGTGCAAAAACAGCTCTGTAGTGTGTTGTGGGTGAGGGGAATTCATGGCAGCGATGTTATCAGGGGCAGGAAGCAGGGTTGAGACTACTCCTGTTCTACTTGGACTGCTGTGAAGTGGAGCACCAGTACTTGGAGGCTCAGATTAGATATGACTGCATCTTGCAAACTGAAGAGCCATCACTAAGCTTTGGAAAGAGTAAAGTGTAAATGGTTGTGGAAGAAGACAAGAACAGAATGGTAAAATGCTCAATTCAAGAAGCAAAGAGAATAAAAGCCCCCAGAAAAGATCAGTGAATAGAAAATAGTCAAGATAAAGACACTTGATACAAATCCAGTTTTATCAAAATGGCATTGAAAGTGAATGTTTTAAAAATAATAATAAAATATAAAAAAAAGTCAACGGTCTGAATATTTCAATAAGACTGGCAGTGGATTTCAAAAAACTTAACCACATGAAAACATAGACTAAAAGTAAAGGCGTGCATAAAACTATGACTTGCTAACCCAAACCAAAAGAAAACTAGAGCAACTCAATTTCAGGGAAAGAATTTCCAAGCAAGGAAAAGATCACTGATTAGGTAGCATGCGCCCAGAAAGATGGTACAGTGGAAAAAGGTGTTTGGTTCCACACAGCCAATCCTGGTCTTATTCCTAGCATCCAATGTGGTTCCCTGAGCATAGAGCCAGGAGTTAACCTTAAGCACAGCCAGGTGTGGCCTAATCCCCCACCAGAAAAAAGAAAGGACATAGAAGATGGTAACAGCAGTGAGTAATGTGGGGAGAAAATGGGATGAAAAACTGGAGGAAGAGCTGAGCCCAGTCCTGAGACCCACAGAGTGTGGCACCTCCATGGCACTCGATTCCACAGTGAGGCTGAGGGGTCTAATCTGGGCTTGAGACATTGTTGTCTTTCCAGCCTCCAAACCACCACCGGCTCACCTCCCTCCCGGACCCTCTCAACACTTCTCCCACTACCACCTTGAGTGCAGGCTCACCACCTCTGCTGCCTGGCTCCCACTTCTGGGCAAGCCCTGGACAGCTGGCCCTCTCTCTCTCATCTTTCTACATGTTGGTTCAGCCCCAAGTGTCCATGTGGTACTGCTCTGTCCTGTAGCCACCCCGCCCAGCAGCACCTATGTGGTCCCAGCCTTGGGCAGGATTCCCAGGAACCAGCCCTTCCACATAGCCACTCCAGTCCACCAAACCTGGGTAGACAGCTTCCAAGTGCTGTGAGCCTAGAAATATTCTGCCCCTGTGTCCTCCCACAGGGCCTGAGTCTGGCACAAGAGTCACAGGTTAGAAATCACAGGGCTCAGCTTCTATGATCCATGGGACCCCCCAACATCTATCTGCTTGAGCTACTAAGTTTGTAAACTTTGAGGACGAGTCCCACTGGGTCCAGCCAAGACATGGCACGCCCCTGCTCCAGGTCTTCCTTGCGCTGGGATCCACCTGAGCCTTCTGAACAACTACTGAGGCCACGGCTCTTCCTGAAGCTGTGACCAGGTTGTGGATGAAAAAGCATCATGGTCCTTCCAAACTGGGCTGGGCTTAACGTTTGACTCCATCTAGGCATAGGCTTTTAGCTGACCCCAGCTGTAGCTGCTCCCATCCAGCCGGCTCTGAGACCCTGTGGTCCCAGACGAACCTCAGTTTTGTTGGGTGTCACACCAACAAAGCAACTGAGAGGGGAGTGAGCTTGTGCTTGTGGATTCTGGTATGCAGCTGGGGATGCAGCTGCCAGGTGCGTGGCCAACTGGGCCCCTGCATGCATGACTGTTTGGCCTACCTGGCACTGCCTGTGTCCCAACTTCTCTTAGATTTGCAGTCCTTGGAATGGAAGGTAGAACAACAGAAGGGGAAGTGTCACAGGATGACAGGCTGCCCCTTTGGTAATTGGGACTAGTATGAGCTGCGTCCCTGTTTACCCTCTGGTCCTGGTGGGGTATGCTGGGGCTATCTGCACTGAGGTTTGTTTTTGTTTTTTAATTTATTTTTTTTTTATTAATGAGTCACCAGGAGGGTACAGTTAGAGTTTCGTGCTTCTATTACAGTCATACAATACTTGAGTACCCATCCCTCCACCAGTGCCCATTCTCCTCCACCGATGGCCCTAGGATCCCTCCCATCCCCCCAATACAGTCCCCCCCCACCCCACCCTGCCCCTGTGATGGGGCATTTCCTTTTGTTCTCTCTCTCCTTTTGGGTCTTGTGGTTTGCAATGGAGGTACTGGCTTGCTATCATATTCAATCTATAGTCTGCTTTCAACCTGCCTCTCCCATCCTGAGTGGATCCTCACTCATCTGTGGAATATAAAACAACAGAATGGGAGACTAACACCCAACTAACACCCAAGAGTAGTAGCAATAAGTACCAGGAGATTTGCTCCATGACTTGGAAACCGGCCTCACATGCTGGGGGAAAAGGCAGCTCAGATAGAAAAGGGAACACCAACTAAACTGTGGTGGAGGGTGCACTAAGATTTTCTGCTCCAAATCTGAGGTGCAGAGATGAAGGTCCCCAGGCTGACTTCTGTTCACAAAGGGCCTTCCTTTTGCAGAGTAAGATCCCTCTGATCTTTGGGGCCTTCTAGGATTCTTGGCTTCCTCTAAGCTTTGTAACTTGACACCACCCACGGGTCTGCCAGCTGCTCTCCCTCAATGTGCCTCCAACCGCCCCCCCACCCCCACTCCCCCCACACCCCCCACCACACACACACACAAACATACCCAAACCCAGGTCATTTCTCTAAAGACCTCAGTATCATGCCTGCAGCTGATGATCACAAGCACCTCCTTCCTTTTGTTTTATCTTGTCCCTCTCCCGGTTGCAAGGAGTCTGACCACCTTGGGTTGGGGACAGTCCCAAGTCTGAAGCACCTGAGCTGGGCTTTCTGGCTTCTCACTAGGAGTGTGGATGAAGATGGGCCTTCTTAAGTAGCTTATAGAAACTTCTTCCAGAGAAAAACAGCAGAGTTCTGTGTCCTGAGGCTTGGCCCTGGAAATATACATCTATGGGAGAGTCAATAGGGTTTTGCCGCAAGATGGTGGGTCCCCAGATCTGGGGTGGCTACCTGTGGAGAAGGCATAAACCACCTAGTTCCACACTGCTGAGTCTCAGGACCTGAGCCCTGCAGAGCTCAAGGCCAGCCAGTGCTGTCGAGTCTCAGTTCCCTTGCACCCAGGCCGGATTCTCTGCCTCCTGAGTTTCCCCAGCCTGCTTCCTCCACCTTGCCAAAGAGAGTGCTTTGAAGCCAGACAACACCCGCCTTCCAGCTGGACAGTGCTTCATCAGGGGTTCCCAGTGACTAGGAACTCTCTGAGGTAGGAATGGAGATACCCACAAACCTGTCAACATTTTTAAAGCCAATTTGTAAAATGGCAGGGGGGAAAGGCACACTCAGCAGCCTTCTTCTGTTTGGAAGAATTCATGAACATGGTAGGCTCATTTGAGGGAAAAGACCTTTTAATGAAACTAACTTACTCATGGGAAAAGGAAGTGACAAGTTAGAGAAGGAGAGGGGTCAGAGAGATCAAGGGGTAAGGTGATTGTCTAGCATCTGGCTGACCCTCATTCATCCACAGCACTGACTGCGGTCTTTGCAGCAGAAACATGAGTTACTTGAGCACAGATCCAAGAGTAAGTCCTGTGCACTCCTGGGTGTTCACACCAAAATTATGCCATGCAAGGGAAATAATGGAAGGTGTCATAGAGATGAAGAAAAACACCTTGTCCAGGATGCGTTGGGTTAGAGTGGACTGTGCCTTTGTGGGAAACCCCATCAGTTGTCATGCTCTGGATTCTGCATGACCCCAACTCACTCACATAACTCAATGCTGAGCATATATTCCCCTGGAGAAACACATCTCGAGAATAAGTGTAGGTGACATACTTTTAATTTTCCAATCTTCCCTTTCCAGCCCCCCCACACACACACTGTGTCTGTGAAAAGTGAGGTGCTCAGATGTTGGGGTTGATAAAGGAGGAGAAGAAATAAGAGAAATAAGAGAATGGACACTATAGAGCTCATGATAATCAACAGGGACTATGTTCTAGTTCTCATGATCACCTCTGAGCATCTTATGACTTTCAAAATTTAATTAAGGCCCATATGAAAAAGAAGAGTAAGCAGGATCACCACCATTTACAGCTGAATAAATTGGTTCCTTGGTTACTGAATGGTTGAGCCACGGCTTGACTTGATCACCCAATTACTAACCCATGTCTTTTTAAAGCATCAGGCTATTACAATTACATACTCAATGTTGAAAAACTGAAAGTCTCCTTTGATATCACGCACAAGGCAAGGATATCTATGATTATCACTCCTAAACAGCAGTCTTTTAGAAATCCTCGCCACAGCAATCAGACAAGAAAGATATCAAAAGGCACAAATTGGAAAAGGAGAGGTCAAACTATCACTATGTTCAGACAACAAATACTATACATTGAAAACAGACTGCACCCCTCAAAAAACTCTCTTAGAAATAGTAAACCTCTAGGGCTGGAGCAATAGCACAGCAGGTAGGGCGTTTGCCTTGCACACGGTCGACCCAGGTTCGATTCCCAGCATCCCATATGCTCCCCTGAGCAGCGCCAGCAGTAATTCCTAAGTGCAGAGCCAGGAGTAACCCCTGTGCATTGCCGGGCGTGACCCAAAAAGCGGAAGAAAAAAGAGAAATAGTAAACCTCTAGAGTAAGGTGGCAGATTACAAAATTAATATATAAAATACACAAAAATTCATGGCATCTCTGTATGCAAATAAGGAACTAGAAGAAAAAGAAATTGAAAAGACTATCCCTTTCAAAACAGTGACTAAAAACATCATCTGCCTAGGAATCAACTGAACAAGGAAGATGAAAGACATACAGTGAAAAGTATAATCACTGATAAGAGAAATAGAAAAGGACATCAGGAAATGGAAAGGCATTCCCTGTTCATAGATTAGAAGAATATCCATTGTCAAAATGACTGTGCTCCCCAAAGGGTCAATGTAGTAACCATTAAAATTTCAATAACTTTTTCAAAGAATTAGGATAAATTCTGGTAAAATTTGTATTGAATCATAAAACACTCTGAATAGACAAAGAAAGTATAAAGGGATGGGGAGAAAAAGATGGGAGGCATTCCATTCCCAGCTTTGAGTACTACTAGAAATTTATAACAATCAAAATTGGATGACACTGGAGTCAAGAGACCTGCAGCCAATGGAATCAATTGAGAGTCCTGAGTTAAGCCCCCAGATTGATGGACAATGAATCTGCACTACAACAAATCAGCTAAGTACATAAAGTGGAGCAAAGAAAATCTCTTCAACAAATGGTGCTGGGAAAACTGGATAGTACATGTTTTTTTAAAAAAGTAGAATCATGTCTCACACCATTCACAAAAAATAAACCCAAAATGTATTAAAAACCTCAATATTATACCAGAATCCATAAAAGCAAAAGTAAAGCAAACGTCAGCAGAACTCTCTAGGAAATTGACCACAAAAATGTCTTCAACACGATGACCATTAAGGCAAAGATAACAACAACGACAACAAAAACCAAACATATGGGACTACATCAAACTAAAGATCTTCTGCACAGTAAAAGAAACTCAAGCTTTAATGGAAAAAAAAACACCCTACTACATGGGCGGAAATATTTGACACAATACATCAAATAAAGGGCTAATATCCAAGATCTATAAAGCACTCACAAAGATCAGCAAAATCCAACCCCATTTAAAAAATGGGGAAAGGAGACACTTTCCCAAGAAGATACACAAATATCCAATGGCATATGAAAAAGTGCTCATTGTCACTCATGATTAGGATAGTGCAAATCAAAACCACTTTGAGTATCATCTCACACCAGTGATAATGACTCATATCAAAAAGTCTGGAAACGTGTTGGTGGAGTTTCAGTGAGAAAGAAGCCCTCCTCCTATTGTTGGTCAGAATGGGATCCAGTTCAGTCTCAATGGAAAGCAAATTAGAGATCTCCCAAGAAAAGAAGAATAGAACTCCCATATGACAGCAATATCACTTGTTAGTACCTAGTCTCTAAACACAAAAATATTAATTTGAAGGAGATATGCACAATAATGTTCATCACTGCACTTAGTAAAATATCCAAGATATAGAAATGACACAAATGTGAATTATTGTTGAATGGATTAAGAAGTTATGGCATATAGTCATAGTGGAACACCAGACAGTGATAAGTGGGGGGGACCATGCAATTTGCCACGGAATAAATGCAACTGGAGAATATCATGCTGAGTCAAGTCAAGAAATTTTGTTACATAGATGGATCACAAACCTGGGTATTTATCCCAAAGCAATGAAAACTTGGGTTCACACAAATATTTGCACATGAATGTTTACAGCAACTTGAAGTGTAATAACCCCCAATTGGAAATCATCTACTTTCTTTTCTCATGAGTGAGTTGCTGAACTATGATATAACCTCACCATAAAACATTACCCAATTATAATAAATTACTGACACAAAAGCTCAATATATCCTTGAGAATTTTGCTGAATGAAAGAGCCTGCCATAAAAGTTTGCATGTTGTATTGTATTTGAGAAGACAAATTTATATAAATGAAGGAACAATGTTACAGTTTTCTAAGATAACTAAATGTAGTTGGGGGACTGGAGGGGGTGGGCCATATGGTGCTGTCAGCAGGTCAACCTGTACCTGCGGGGAGAGTGCATCAGCAGCCCCATGGTACCTTCAAACTTCCTGATATCCAAAAATTGCCATTGTGCCTTTGGCCAAATCCCACCAACTTGGGGCCAAGTTTACCAAGAAATTAAATAGCCAAAAGTTAGGTATGTGGGAGACACATCCACAAACCACATCTGGCTCAGCTCTACAAGCTCATTTGTTGGCTTTTATTTCAGAGACTCATAAATCTTGAAAGAGATCAAAAACCTCAGCTGGGGCTAGTGGTGTAGTGCGCTGTGGGCAAGCAGGTGGACTCCGCAGAGCATATACCAATAGTTTATTTCTCTGGAAAAGATGGAAACAAGGGCCATGATCCAGACACACACAAAAGAATCTCTGAACTGAGCAGCTCAGTGCAGAGATGCCTCCGGGACATTAAGCCAAGTCAACTTCACCAGGCGCCTCAGATGGAGGCAGTCGTCATCCTTCCACGTGTCCTTAAAAAACCCCAGCAGCTGCCAACTTCCAGAACCCAATGAGAAGTGGAGGTACGCAGGTTCAGTGACAGTAAACTCCAGGCCTCAAGGGATAAGGGATGGGCCGGTCCCTCTCATCCCCCCCATCCACATGGGACCCTGGAGATCAGACACACAAACTGCCTCTAGCTGCTACTTAAGGTCCTTGGCAGCAATGAAAAGAATGTCTGAACCAAGCAGCTTACTGGAGAAATTTCTCCACATCCTAATTATCTGTAATTTTGGAGTTCCAGGAGCATGTGGTCACTCTTGCGGCCACGCGACATCTTATGCTATTCATAACAAGCAAAACAAAAGAAGAGTATGGGGGAAATTTTCTGCCATAGTGGCAGGGGGAGGGGTGGAATCGGGAGAGATACTGGGGTTCTTAGTGATGGAAGATGTGCGCTGGTGGAGGGTTGGGTGATAGATCACTGTATGACTAAAACTCAAACAGGAAAACTGTAACTGTATCTCGTGGTGATTAAAAACAATAATAATTAAAAATAATAACATAAAATAAAAAATAAAACTAGGCAATGAAGAAGACCATATGTGGCATAAGAAGGCATAAATGAGGGATATTTGCAGTGATGGCACTGTCCCATATTTTGACTGTGTCAATGTCAATACCCTTTCCTTGATACTATGATATGAAGAAGTTGTCACAGGTGAAGCTATGAGAAAGATACAAAGAAGTTCTTTCTTTCTTACAAATGCATGTGAACAAAATAGCTTCCAATGTCTCAGTAATTACAGTTCTTGGCATCCACCTCCAGTGAATGCAAAAACTCTTTCCAGAAGACATTTACACCCTTATGTTCATTACAGCACTATTCACCATAGCCAAAACCTGAAAACAACATGAGTGTTCAAAAGAAGAAGACTGGACAGAGAACCTATAGTGTGTACACAGAAAGAGAGAGAGAGAAAGAGAGAGAGAGATCTATGAAAAAAATGAATATCCTGCAACTTGCTGCTCTGTGGACAGACCTGGAGATTCATCATTGATCAACTCTGTGCTGAGAGAAATTAGTCAGAAGGAGAGGGACAGACACAGAATGTGTCTCTCATATGTGGAATATGAAAAACACAGAGGGCACTTGTCTTGCACATGGCTGACCTAGTTTGATTTCCCCACACCTCCTATGGTTCCCTGGAGAGAAGCAGATACTTGGGGAAGGGTGTGGTGTTGGATTCTGTTCCTCATGAAATGCTACCATTAACAGTATTATAAATGGCAGTGCCTTACATAAAAGCTTTTAACTAATTAAAATTAAGAAAATAGTTCATTGAAAATAGATGTAGATTCTGCACTGGATGGAAATATAAATTTAAATACTCAAATACCATTTAATCCATAAACCTGAATGACACTGAAGATGAGCATTATTTAAATAAACATTAAATTCACAGTGTGAGTTTAAAAAAATTAAAAACTACATTATAATCCAAAAAATATATAAAAGATAGGCAAAACACCTCATTACATTGACTTCTGTGATACATTTAGGGATTGGATTCTAATACCAAGTGGGGAAAAAAAAACACAAAAAGAAGCAAATCAAATGAACATCAAGTTAAAAAGCTTCTGAACTATATGGAAATTATCATTAAGAAAAGACAACCTACTGAATAGGAGAAAATATTCACAGACCACAATGACAAAGAAGCTCAAATTAAAGATATCTAAGAAAGAACTTCAAAACTCCCCAAGAAAACAAAGAACCCAGGCAAAAAAAAAGTGAAGAGAAATGCTAAGTAGACATTCACCAAGAAAGACATAGAGCCAGTCACAGGTCTGGGGAAAACATTCTTATCATGTTTTATCTGAGAAATGCAAATCAAAACGATAATGAGGTATCACCTCATGCCATGAGAATGGCCTACATCAAAAAGGCCAGCAACAAGTGCTGGCAGGGGTGTTTATCAGGATCGAATTTTACAAGGGCATGCCTGCCCTCCCTGAAAGCAGAGAAGGCTTAGGGGAACACTGTTTAGAAAAGCACAGGCCAGCTTGTTCCAGGTAATGTCCAGAGTCAAACTGCAGAGGGTTGAGAAAGATGATACAGAGAGGGAGAAACAGAGATTCATTTTCAACCAGATTCAAAAGAACCAACCAGCAAGGTTTAATTTAGTGGAGATGGGTAATAGGTTAAGAATAAACAAACAAACAAACAAACAAAAGGACTTTGCTAAGTACAGGAGATAGAGACAGTAAGTTTAACAACAGTTTGGGTGTAAAGGAGTAAAGATGGAGTGGTTTAGGATGGAAGGTGGGTGACCAGAGCTCAGCATGAACCATCAATGGGATGACATCTATTTATGTTAGAAGGAAAAGACAGCTGGACTAGTTCAGCTCCTTCAGATGCAAAGGACAGAAACAGACTTGGGCTGACTTAAGCAGTAAAGGAATTTATTCAGAAGGTTGGCAGGAAGGCCACAAAGTCAGATTTAGAAGTGGGAAGGAATTTGAAATCACAGAAGAAAACTAGTGGCCAAAGGTAAGGTTGGTGGGTCCTGGGCAAAATAAAAATTCATTATACATACACACACACACACCACACACACACACACACACAACACACACACACACAATAGGTTCTAAGAGGGCCAGATGGGAAATGAATGGAGGTTCTCAGTTTCCACATTTTAAAGGAAAATACAGAATGAAAATGGAACATGTTTAGAAGAGACATCTCTGGGAAATAGAGGGAACTTGATGGAATAGACTTGCTTCCTATTATACCGCAAAATAGAACTATGGACAACAGGTCAAAGTCTCCACATGTGAAGTTGGGATCAATATGACCAAGGACTTTCTGGTCATAAAATAAAAAGAATTTGTCGACAGAATGAATAGGAATTGGTATTCCTGATCCCAGAGTCCACTGCAATTATTTGAGGGAAGACATCCCTCTGATAGGATTGAGGGGAAAGGAATCCCACATTAATAGGGCAAAGAGCCCAGTATTGCCCTTCTCAAATTCTTGATTTGTAATTTCAAACAAAGGCATCTGAAGTTTCCAGCTTTCTTTGCTGGAAACTAGCCTTCTTTAGGGTCTTTACTATCCACATCCCACTTCCCTATGGGCTTGAGTTATTATGTAGGTACAAGATCTATAACCAGTAGTAGAATCTTGCAACATCAGCTTCAGGTCAATTTTATAATAAATATCACAATTATATTGTAGAAAGTCTAAGAAAATAGGCATTTTAAATTCCAGCTAAAATTTATTTAGTTTTATTGGGGGGCTTTTCTTTGGGGGGGACGCTTTTTTTGGATCACACCCAGCAATGTTAAGGTCACACCTGGCTCTGTACTCAGGAACTACTCCTGGCAGTATTTGGGGGGCCAGCTATATAGGGTGTCAGGGATTGAATCTGGGACAGTCGAGTGCAAGACAATTGCCCTACCTGCTGTCCTATCACTCTGACCCTTCAATTAAAATCTGTGACCACTTAAAGGCTTTCTTCCTCTTTCCCCAACACAAGGTGCATTTCAATAAATAAAAATAGTCTGTTTTGCCTTTTTGGAAATCAATATTGGCATTCCTCAAAAAGCTAGAGATTGAGCTTCCATATGATCCAGCAACACCACTTCTGGGAATATATCCCAAGGGTGCAAAAACACAGAGCAGAAATGCCATCTGCAATTATATGTTCTCTGAAGCACTACTCACAATAACCAGAATCTGGAAACAACTCGAGTGCCCAAGAACAGAGACTGGTTAAAGAAACCATGGTACATCTACACAATGAAATACTATACAACCGTTAGGAAAATGAAGTAATGAAATTTGCTTATAATGAATAAACATGGTAATAAAGTATTTTTAAAGGTGGTAAAAGATTATGTAAAATGTCATCAGTTTGAACATCATGGAACTCATTATTTGTGATACTGCTCTTTGAATAAATATGCATATATTAGGTGTAGTTTATCTATAAAAGGATCCTGCTATAACTGGAGATTTGTGGCCCTCTGCCTTACTCTGTAGCATGACAAAAGCTCTTTTTGTGCCAGGGAATACATAAATGCTGCTGCTTTTAATGACCACAAAGCATTTATTATATGTCTGTTTCACATTTTATCTCATTGATGAACTTTATCTTGTTAATGAACAGATATAATATCTGTTCATTAACAAGATAGATTGGGTTCAATTTTTTATGTTAACATAACATACACTCAGAGTTGTGAGCAACCGTGTATTGAACACCTTTGTATATTAATCTCTGTTCACCTTTATGTTGATCATTTCAAACCCTATTTTCTCCAAATAGTTCTAAGAAAATATCAGACCAAAGACTTGAGTTGTAGACAGGGTGAGAGAAAGTTAGCTAGCTCCAAAATATATATATTTTTATATATGGGCAGAGGAATATTAGTTCCCTGATTCCTTAAGCACAATGGTTACCCCATAAGTGGGTGCCTTGTACACTTCTGAAATGTACTGAGACACCCTTCACAGAAGACGCCTGGAACTTACCTGTGGTTATACACTCTCATAAAGGTCATTCCTCCACTCTAGCCCAACCAACAGAACTCTACCTTTTCCTCTTTTTTGCCCCTCAACCCTACTCCACACTCTTTCTTGTATTTCTTTCCCCTGGGAAACTGTCAGGTAATTTTTCCCAAGTCCTTTTTGACCTGCCTAACATGAGAATACATAAATATGCCTTCAGTCCTCAAGGCTGCTTCCTTCCATGCAAAGAACAGAGCAAACTCACACTTTGATTGACATCTGGCACCCTCTGCATTAGTTCAGGCTAGCATGTCTTTCTTCCAGAACTAACCAAACAACCCAGAGGAGTCCACAGATCTGACCTAGATCTGCCTTACAAGGGAGTTAGATTGTAGTCAAGTCATGAGCAAAAGAAATCACAATGGCAGAGAATATCTGCTTCACCTATATTTACTCTTCCCTTCTTTCATACAAATAAAAATCCAAATTTACTCTAGTCAAATAACAATATATTCAAGGAAAGGGTTATCTCTCAGTTTCCCTTGGTGTGACCAAAGAAAAAGAAACTAAAAGTCTTTGAAACTAAAAGAAACTAAAGTCTTTGAGAAGGGCTACTGGCTGAACATTTCAGATGAGTTGTCTTGGCTGGGAGGACTTCATTTTCTTTTACAATCTTTCCTCCCTTTTTCTTTGAAATACAGGCTCAGATATTCTATAGTCATTCCAAATCATGAGATGACCTTCCACTGGGAAATGTATATTAATGCTATAGAGCAGTATTCAAAATTTTTACACATGTGGACTAGCCCCTGTACTGCATAGTCATCCCTAGGCCAGCAGCTATAATCAAGGCTTCAGACCAGTGGTCTTCAACCTTTCTACAACTGCAGACTAACACCAGTACATCAACTTGTGGTTGAAGACCACTACTACAGAGTCAAAAGATAGGTAGAGAGCCTTTGTCCCTTGAAGCCTTGATGTCATGTTGGGGCTGGACTGAGCTACCAGGGTGAGCCCATGTATACTGTACCGTACTACGGACAGGAACATAGGGACCCATGAAAATGGGCGAGACTTCTCGTGTGTCCTGACTGGTTTGGATGAAGCTGAACATTTTCCCCCTTCAAGCTGCCTTCAGAAAAATAATTTCAGCATACTGAAAAGAGCAGTTTTTCCTTCTCTCACAGAAGCCTGGCTGGTCTTTGACATGCAAATAATGTTAGCAAGGCCTGACCTTTGAGATTGTAAAATGTAGGCTCTGGCCCAGCCTAGTCTTTGGGATGCAGATTTCTGGTGCCTGCCCAGTTTGTATTTGAAGTGGCAAGCACAGCCTAGTCTTTGGGATGTAAATCCAGGTGCCTGAAGAAGGTTTCAGTTTTGGTTTTGTATCCAGGTGCCTGTAGGTTTCAGTTTCGGTTTTGTATCTTTCCCTTCTCAGTTCTGTATTCTTTTCCCTAGGCTATAGGCCTACCCATACAAGGAAACAATATGTTTCCATTTTCTCAATGTTCTCCCTGTAACATTTTTTGATGGCTTTGGTGACGTCACTATATTGCGTCCTTTAGAGCTACCATGATCAATAAAAGTTGCTCCAATAAAATTTTAAACACACACAGGGGCTGGAACAGGTAGGGTGTTTGCCTTGAATGGAACTGACCCAGATTCAATCTCAAGCATCTCATCACAATGATCCCCTGACCACTGCTGGGAATGATTCAGAAACAAAAAACAAATATAATGAAAAACACATGTGACCTTTCAATGCCTAAGTGGCAGAGACACACACACTTGTACAGGTCACAAAAACTGAGACCCAGAACACAATCTGATTTCCCACTAATACTCACCAGGTTTTCAGTGACTAAGTGGATGGCAGGAGTATCTCAGGGGTGGGTGTGTATTGTGTGTTTGGCGGGGTCGGGGAGTAGAACGAGAAGGTCTTACACATGCACGCATATGCAAGTGGTGGTTTCCACATGTCAAATATATACTTTATGAAGTTGAATTGCTTTTGAAAATTGTTTACTCAGGAAGTCAGTGAGTTGGTATTCAAAATCCTGAAGCATCTCCTCTCTCTCTCTAATAACAAATGTTCTTTTTTAAAAAAAATTTGTTGATTCACCATGAGATGTAGTTACAAGCTTTAATGTCTGAGTTACAATCACACAATGATAAAACACCCATCCCTCCACCAGTGCACATTCCCCACCACCAATATCCTCAGTATAGCCCCAACTTTCCCACCCTCCCACTGCCTCCATGGCAGACAATATTCCCCATATTCTCTCTCTACTTTTGGGCATTATGGTTTGCAATGCAGATACTGAGAGGTCATCATGTTTGGTCCTTTATCTACTTTCGGTACACATCTCCCATACCTTCAACCATCATTTTCTTAGTTACCAATGTTCTTTACAGATACTCAGAAGCTACATTTTCCTCTTGGGCCTTCCAAGCAGTGCTTCGGTGACCTGGGGGCTACTCCCAGTGATAATCAGCCAACTGGGATAAACAGTGTGGTTCTGAGGACAACAGAGTCACCTCCTCTAGGACCATACTTGGTGGTATTCAGGAACCATGGAGTATCAGGGATCAAATCAGGGTCCCAAGTAAGCAAAGTCTGAACCTCTTATCCCCATGCTATCTCCATAGCTAGGGGGTCTCACAGGCAGTCAGCTGGGAAGAGACCAGCATCAGGGTGCACCATTAGAAGCAACTCCCCGATTAAGTACATGCAGAAGGCTCAGGTTTGATCCCCACCCGCATAGCTCCCTGAGCACCTTCCTGGAGTCCCACAAGGTATGACCCCAAAACAAAAGCAATTTCCATCATTACATTTAAAAGGGCCATAAAGTCTTTCCCAAGACATAGAGCAAGGGAGACTCAGAGCTGAGGACCCTAGGAACAAAGCCAAGAGAGTCTCACTGTGGAGAAGAGACCAAAGATAAGCCAAAAAGGACTCAGTAGTTCCAGGGCCAGATGGTCCCAGGGGCTGTTGGCAAAGGTCCAAGCCCATCCCCATCTCTGTGCTAACTTCCCTCTGCAGAAACCAAACTGGTAAGAACTGCATGTGCCCATGAGCTTGACCATGCAGGCCCTGTTTGGTGCAGTGCAAACATCAGCATATTCCTCAAACAGAAGCAGGACCTGATTTGCAAGTTGGAAATGAGGCCAAGTAGAAGGACACAAGCGCTTCTCAGGCCTTTCCTGCATCCTGGCATGTGGCCAAGTTCCACGGAGGAGAGTGACATCATCTCAGGGAGAGGAGCTGCATTGCAGTCCTGGAGTGAGGAGGCTGAAGTCTAGCCAGGGAACAGACACTGGGAACCTTTACTACTATCATCGTATTTCTCGTAAAAAACAAAAGTGGTCCCAGAGGTGTTCAAAGCCATTTTTGAAAATCCATGGTCTGATGGTTCGTGAGAGCCAGCAGGGTAGGTGGAAATAAAACGGACTTGTCACCACTCTGCCTCTGAGAGGACAGAATGCTGGTTTACACAGAACAGCTGTCCTCTTAAGCTGTATGATTTTGTTCATTAAAGTCCATTTCCAGGCCCTCAGAGGTGGTGCACAAGGCTGGAAAGATGCTCTGCCTGCAGGAAGCCCAGGTTTGATCCCAGCACCACATGATCTCCCAGCACCACTGGCCACTGGGACCAATTCCTGAGCACTGAATCAGGAATAGCCTCTGAGCACAGCCAGGTGTGGCCCCCAAAACAAAGTCCATTTTCTTCTTCAGCAGGAAGGTGAGTATTGACTTGGTTAAACCTGTCCACACGGAAACTACTTCCCTTGGCTGCCTCTTGAGCTAGCTTGCCTCCACCTCCTTCAGCAGAATGTTCAGCTGTACCAAGAAGATGCCATGTATGTGAAAAAATGGATGCCTCATGCTTCAAACTATTGCCTTGAGGATCCAGTGAGGAACTTCCTGGGTTACCTACCAGGCAACCTTAAAGGTCCAAATTCAGAAGAGAGAGAACTCAGTTTTGACAAAACTCCTCCATTCCATCCTGAAAGCTGGTAGGCGGGCCCAACTTCATTCACGATGCCTCTTTGGACCAACATTGTCCACAGCATGCTAAGGCTCCTTCTCACCAAACCCAGGAACTCAGGGCTAGAGTCTGGGGGTGAGGGATGGTCAAGGGTCACTACAATAGAGCAGTGTCACCCTTTCAACTCAGGGTCATAGAGATGATCACAAATGCCCACAGAATGAGCCACTTAGACTTGATCTTTACCTCTGCTGGGCCCCTTAACAGAAACAAGACGTTGGATTCATCTTTCTCAGACAAGAGACTAAATGCCACTAATTCCCAAGCCAGGACAAAGCCTGCAAGAAAACAACCAAGTGAACTCATGTCAACATTTGCCCTTGTGTCATTCACAGGGGGGCGTGGGGTGGGGGGTGACCAGCTACCAACAGTCCTTTAGCAACCTCAATACCATGGTGGGTAATGGATAGAGTGCTGTGGCCACCCATGTCCCCCACCAACAGGCTTTAATCTTTAACTAATAGACACTGAATTGCATTGTTAAGTATTAGGGTATGACTAGCAAACCTTCTAAATCCAGTCTTGGTTGTTCAATGCCTATTTGATTTGGGGGTGTTCAGCAAGATTGAGTCTTGTTCTTGTAAAGATAAATTCTAGGTCCCCTTTCCCACGTTGGAAGACTTAGTAAATACCTGTGACTGAGACCAAGGAGCAATTTTCTACCCAGCACCGTGCCCACATGCTGCTCTGTGCACAGACAGAAATTTACGGACTTCCTCTGACTTCTCCTCCTGCTGTACATCCTTGATCCCCTACCCCACCTCCCATTGTGCCCTGAACCATGTCCTCTGGGGAACTTCTCTGGTCTCAGTGGGTGTGCCTCACACCCCCCCCCCCATTATTTTTACTTCCCCTTTTCTGTTCGACCTCTCCAGAGAAAGAGATGCCATTCTGTTTTGGACAGGAGGCGGCTGCCAAGTCAGAAGTAGCTGTTGGTTCCCTGTACCCCCAGCACTGAATATCTTGAAGGGGGTCAAGGTTTCACTGGCAGAGGCAGGATGTAATTCATGGATGGGTCACCAAATCAAAGACCACTAGCTGCGAGAGGATTCTAGAAAGTGACAACAGGACAAAATGACTCTAATTCTACCCCAGTCCTGCTCACATACTAGGATGTACTACTGCTGACAACCAAGCCACAGGCTCCTGTGATCTACAGAATGGCAGCACCACCTGTTAACTCGTCCTCCCACCCTCCCACTCTAAGGAAAGTGGGTTCGACGGGTGCAGGCTGAACAAGCTGCACCAAGCACGCCAGTCGCTGCAAAGAGGAGAGCCAAAGCTGTTGGCTTGATGGGGCTTGAGCATGGGGAAAGCCTGGCCTGGGAGAGGGCTATATTCTTGCAGTCTATCCTTTGCCTGTTCAAAGGGGTGGCTGCCAGGAACATGCGGTGATTCTCAGCAGCTTCTAAGTCACTGATTTTCTGCTGGGATGTTGGGCCGAGAGCAGCCTGTTGACCTTCCCCAGGCCTTAAATGGAACACAGCAGATTCTCAGCCAATTGGTGAGACTCTGGGGAAGTGTCTTGCTGCCCATCTTGGGCTATGGGCATGTTCTGGGCCCAAGTAGGCTGGCCTTGATGCTCCCATAGTCTCCACCTATATACACTCAGCCTATGTTCTTCCTGACAGAGCACTGTACCATGTACTGACAACCCACTGGGGTTGTGCCTCATTAACCTGCAAGTAAACAAGCATCTCTAACCTTTTGAGCCATCGAAGATGGGCACTAGGCTTATCTCAGTCTCAGACAATCAGAGAAGGCTGGAAGAGACTCCAGGACTGGCCCAATGTCACTCAGGGGTTGAGCAATGAAGTCGAGGTGTAAATTTGGGATAGTCTAACTCAGAAAGTGCTGGAGACAAATGTTTGACCCACCTAGAGCAGCAGTGAGTTAACTCCTTCCAGCATTCTCTAAGCTTTATTTCCCTAAGCCCCATCTCAATGTCCTGTCTTCTTACACTTTCCAGGCCTGTGTGCTCTTTGGGTTTTGTGAGGGTGTACATTTCCTGTGAATCACTGAGAATCTTCCATAGAATGAAATGGGGGGTTGGGGAGGTTAAATGTCGTGGAAAGGATGAGTAGCCACACAAATGTCCAGACAGATGACTGGACTGATGGATGGCTGGACAGGTATGTGGACAGGACCTATTAAGGGAAAGAGATGGACCAGTGGACAGGCACAAGCATAGACATCTAGGTAGACACAGATGGTCAGATAGGGAGAGCTATCTTTCCTTTTGTGTATCCAGGCACCCCACCAGCTTCTCAGACTTAATGTCAATGACAGTAGCAACAGGGTAACCTCTCTGTGGGCAGAAGGGCATGGGAGGCACTAGGACCAACTTAACAACTGTCACTAAGACTTGGCTACCTCGGGCCTGATCCAGTCAGGAGTATGCAAGGGCTCACTGCAAACTCAGGTGCAGACCCAGGCCCACTTCTCCTGCCCCCTCTACCAGGTCTTGGTACTCCAAGGAGCCACAACCCCCTCCACTCAGCCATCCTCACCTTTCCTGCTTTTCTCTCAAATGCATGGCTTTTGTACAGCTCCCCCACATGGGGGAGTTTCTTTAGCATCTTTAAGCAGTTGTGATGCAGGCTGTACTCAAGGTCATCTTCAACAAAGAGCAACACCTGTGTCCAGCAGTTCCATCATTGCTGAGTGCTTCAGATAACAACACTAACAAGGCAGAGTTAGCTAACTGGTGGCATTAATCACCACAAACCCAAGCACTCTATATCTAATAACTCAATCCATGCAAAAAAAAATAAAAAAAGGAAACTAGAAGTTCTATTGTTCACATCTTACAGACGTATATTATGCAAGGTTAAGAAATCTGTTCAAGGTCCCATAGCAGAAGAGCAGGGCTTTGATCTGAATCTACCTGGAACTCTGTAGTCTTTAAGAGTCTTTGCATTGGGCTGGGCAGGGCTCTGTGATAGAGTATATTTACCTTGCATATGTAATGACCTTGGCTTGATCCCTGGCACTGAAAAAAAAAGCAAGAAGCATCCTGGCTGGAGAGAGTTTAATGGCAAAATGTATGCTTTGCAGAGGGAAGCCCAGATCTACCCCTGCACCATATCAGGAGTAGCTCCTGAGCACTGCTGTGCATGCCCCTCAGTTGCTGCCCCCCACCCCCAAGCTCTCTGGTATCTCCTTTCTTTATCAGTTCTGTGAGATCAGGGCTCCATCCTTACGACCTCGTCTAATAGTTTGAATCCTGTGGGCTTAATCGCCAGGCCATATGCCAATCTCCTTGGGTCAGTGTATGACCCATGCTGCATTAAGAGTTTAGCAAACACTTCTGTCCAGTCCTGACCACATTGCCCTCTCTGATCACTGGAGTCCAAACCAGAAGCACCAGGTGACAGTGGTTCCCCAGATGTTGCCCAGCTAGTGAAAGATCCATCACTCCTGCTTAATACCAAACAGCCTTGGAAGAAAAGGTTGCACTGCCCAGGTCACTTCTGTGGCCTTCCATATTCTCCTGGGAAAACAAGGACAGGAACTTGCCCTGGGATTCTGCTCAGGCCTCAGTGAGCTTTGAATGAGGCTGCCTTGTATAAACAGAAAGGGAGCTATGCTCCACTCTGCCAAAGCCAGTGGCAGAATTTCTGCATCACAGCCCCTTGGAAAGCATGATCTAATTGGATGATTCAAATGGGCTTCCCAAATGTATTACAGAGCATGGTTAGGAAATACCAAGTGGGGTCTGAGAGTTCAACAAGCCCCAAAGGTGATTCTCAAGGCTGGTTGAGCAAACTGCAGTTATATCACTTTGGGCTCCTGGCCACTTGGCTGAAGTGGGAGAAGTGCTTGAGGCCTGCCCTGTTCAGACTTGGTTGCAACCACAATTATATTAAATATTAAATCATCTAGTGGCACTGGCACAGAAAAACACTATGTCAGGCGTCAGCTATTCTGCCTTTTGTGACTATGCATAACAATTTCCAGAGCACTGGGACTTGATGTTGCAACTTCAAGTCCAAGGCTTAGAAAAAAATTCTATCTGACCTAAAGGAACTTAATCCAAATTTCACTGAAAATTAAAACTCAGTTCCCACACATGGTCACTATTTCTTTGGCTCTAGGTAAACAGAGTCTGTGGGAGAAATGCGGGCTGCCAGCCGGTGCATGGAGAGAGAGGGTTGTGCTTCTGGGTGAGTCCCACACATGGGCTCCCTGGCACCTCTCAGCACACCAGCCCTCCAGCCCTGTCCCACACTCCTGGCTCTCACCCCCCTACTCCATAAAGCTCACGGCCTAGCTCTACCCCATGAGAGAGTCTTCAAACCAAAGGTCACCCCCCCTAATTTGGAAACAAACTCAGCCCCACTTGCAGAGGGCCAAGCTGACAATTGAGCCCTCTTCCCCAAACGCAAGAACAAGCTGGGAAATTCTTGAGAGCAGTTGCTTAATTCTATGCCCTTTCATTATAGGGAAGGAAGGAAAACATGTGATTCCCAGGCAGACCCATAGAGTGGGACTTAATATGTTCTTCCCGTGTCTGTGTGGCATCCTCCCATAGCCCCCAGCTGCATGTCACAATTGTCCCAGTAGGAGTGAATACTGGGATATGTGTGATGGATGTGCTCTGTGACAGAAGGTCATCCTGTCCAGGGCTGGTCTATACCTGGCACCACAAGCTGCCATGATGGCACAAGATATGTGGCCCCAACCTGAAACAAGTGGCTAGAAAATGAATTAATAAATGGAAACAAATGTTTGTTAAACACCAGAAATGTTTGGGGTTCTTTTTTAGATGTTTGGTTACCAGAAAGTGCACATGAGTTCAGTTCTTGTTTATATTAGTTAACCCGGGGGGGAAATTGATTCATCATAGGTCATTTCACTTAAAAAGCACAGATTCTAAGAACGAATGGGAGATCTGAAGGGATGGCCTATCATATACAACATTTGTAACCTTAGATCAATTGTTAGAATTTCAATGGCCATTTATAGACCTGTGTAGAGTGGCAACACTCTGAGCTGCCTGAAACACACATTCCTAGCTGAGACAGGGCATCATTCCTGTTCCACCTGCCCATGAGCACCATGTTCTCTTGTGTGTGTCTGTGGGAGACACGTGTGTGTGTGTGGGATACTCTACAGTTTAAAATAATCCCAGTATATAAAGTAACAGAATGGGAGACTAACACCCAAGGATAGTAGAGATAAGGACCAGGAAGATTGCTCCACAGCTTGGAAGCCAGCCTCATGTCCTAGGGGAAAAGGAAGCTCAGATAGAGGAGGGACCACCAAGTAAAGGACACTTGGAGGGTCCACTCAGAATGGGAGATAAGGCAGACTATATACCGAACATGATGGCCACTTAATTCTTGTATTGCAAACCACAACACCCAAAGGGAGAGAGAGAGTAAAAGGGAATGTACCTGCCACAGAGGTGGGGGGTGGAAGATGGGGTGGTGATGGTGGGAGGGATACTTGGAACATTGGGGGTAGAGAATGGGCACTGGTGGAGGGATGGGTACTTGATCATTGTATGACTGAAATGCAAGCACAAAAGTTTGTAAGTCTGTAACACTACCTCATAGTGATTCATTAAAAAGTAAAAAAAATAAAAAATAAATAAAATAATCTCAGTGGTGATAGGCCATATTTTGTTCCTAAGTGTAGGAGGGCTGTGAAGTGCCTTGTGGAGAAAACACACTCAATAAGCTTCATTCGGACATGAGTTACACTGCTAACCATGTGTTCAATGTTAATGGCCTTATATAAGGTGTTTAAAACCAAAAGTACTGGACCTTAGAGATAGTACAGTAAGGTTCTTGTCTTGCAAATGTCCAACCCTGATTTGATCACAGCACCTCATATGGTACTCATATGCTATAGAGTCAAGCATAAACCCTGAGCACTGCTGAGTAAGGCCAAAAACCACCCCATTAAATTTCTTTTTCAAAAATCAACTGAAAAATAAAACCAGGTGAATATATGTTTGACCAGAAGCTCACAGAAACTTAATTTTCCCTGGAAGCAATAGCTCAGTAATCACTAATTCACAAAGTTCACATCACCTTATGGAACAGAATGAGAGAATGGGAGAATCAATTATGCATGCATAAAGATATATACACATCTAACTCCTCCCAGCATCCGCAGGACCTGAAGCCGACTTCCAGCACCACCCCAACTGCCTCCACCAGGTACGGTGCAGCAGGGGATGTGGCCTCTGGGGCAGCAGCCTATCACGTGGCCACGGTTATTTTTCCCTTCCCAGCGCTCTGGATTCACATCTCAATCTCCATTACCTAATCCTGAAGAGAACGTCCTGTCTATCCCAAACACATTAGGCCAATCATCCACTAGCCTATTCCAATCTCACCCAAATAACAGTGAACACAAATACCTGTACAAGTCTAAAATAAAAGAACACATCCTCTGAAGTTTCACTAGAAGCCTCATATAAGTCACAGAGGAGCACCAAAGAGGAAAGTAATATTCTAGAAGGGGAAAAGGGTGACCACCATTGACCAAGCTCATCCAGGATCCTTTCTCACATTGAGAGGTGATAGTGAACTGGAGAGTCCCACATCCATAATACCACAACAACATAGAGAAACAGTGCAAATCTCCACCATGAGAAGAGGATGAAGAAAAGAGTCCAGAAGCTTCAACAGGGATTGCCTACAAATACGATCTCTCTGATAAAGAATTCAGAGATGTGGGGCTGGAGCGATAGCACAGCAGGTAGGGTGTTTGCCTTGCAGGCAGCCGACCAGGTTCACTGCCAGAAGTATTTCCTGAGTGCAGAGCCAGGAGTAACCCCTGTGCATTACTGGGTGTGACCCAAAAAGCAAAAAAAAAAAAAAGACTTCAGAGATAAAATGTTGAGGATGTTCACTGAACTCAAAGAAACAGTGGAACAGAAATCTAGTAAACTAGAGAGCATGAAAGAAACAGTGGAATGAACAGTCAAGAAAACAGGAAGAAATGAAAGCAGAAATAAGAAAGCTACAAAGAGAAGAGTCACTAATAAAGGATTAGGAGGATGAAATAAAAAACTCAGTGGGTGCCCTCAACATAGAACAATTACAGTTGAAGACAGAATCAGTGAGCTTGAAGGCTTGAAGATGAGCTGCAGAAAGCATACTGACAGCAACATACAATGGGAAAAAAAATCAAAATAGCTCTAGGGTAAGTCAGAGACCTACGGGATGAACTCAAGGGGAATAATATAAGAATCATCAGGGTACCAGAAGGACAGAGAGGCAACCCCAATGAAATAGCAACAGTTTAAGATATCATTGCTGAGAAGCTCCCAGAGCTAGAGAATGCAGGCATCCAGATCTGAGGAGCCCAAAGGGTACCATCTAAAAGAGACCCTAATAAAAAGACTCCAAGACATATCATAAACAGAATGATGGATACCACAGATAAAGACACAATACGACAAGCAGCAAGGTCAAAGAAGGAAATCACATACAAAGGAGCACCCCTTAGATTTACAGCAGACTTATCAGAGGAAACCTTCCAAGCCCAAAACAATGGTGGGACATAGTGAAAAAAACTCAATGAAATCAATGCCTCACCAAGAATACTAAACTCTCACTTAAATTGGAAGGAACTGTACACTATTTCATGGATAAACAACAGCTCAGGAACTTCATAGATTCAAAACCAACCTTAGAAGAAGGACTAAAAGGGTCCGCAGCTGCACAAGCGTGAATCCAGACACAGCAAAACCTCTTTCGGCATGGGCAACTCCTCAAAGAATGTCTCCAGCCTGAGAACTAAGCCTCGGCCCCGTGCCCGCCCAGGAGGGGAAAGGTATTTCTCTCTCTCACCTCTTTCTCTCCGGGGAGGAAGGGCACGGTGTCCGCCACATTATGACGACCACAGATTGGGTTTTCAAGCCTGCAATGATCCAATATCTGGAAGAAATCTCCCTGGACTTAGTTTTTAAAGTAGAGAAATTCAAAACCGCGAGGCCGCTACTGCGGCCGCGCGACCTCATTTGCCTTCACAGTAGGTCTGAATCTAGTGGGGTACTCCTAACAATAGTGAGGTTTGTGTTGAAATATTGAATGTAACCAAAGTAAACAGAAAGTAAAATGAAACTTATCAGTTATAAGGCGGGAGGTGGGGGGCGGGATGGGAGGTGAACTGTTTTTTTTTTTTTTTTTTTTTTTGGTGGTGGTATGTGGGCACTGGTGAAGTGATGGTTGTTTCAGCATTGTATAACTGAGACCTAAGCCTGAAAGCATTGTTATCTTCCACATGGTGGTTTAATAAAATAAAATTTTTATTAAAAAAAAAAGAAGAAGGACTAAAAGGGGCTACTGTAAGACAAGAAAAACCCCTACAAGCACAACAAACCTCTACAGAAACATGGCACAAAACACCATGACAATAATCTCTCTCAATCTCAATAGTCTAAATGTACCAATTAAGAGACACAGAGTGGCAAAATGGATTTAGAAACTGAACCCAACATTCTGCTGAATACAAGAAACACATCTGAACAGTCAGAGCAAACACAGACTCAAAGTCAAATGATGGAAAACAATCCTTCAAAAAAACAACTCCATCAAAAAAGCTGAGGTGGCCATATTAGTATCTGAAAACATAGATTTAGGACTGAAAAAGATTAGAAGGTATGGCAAAGGCCACTTTTTACTAACCAAGGGATATGTACATCAGGGAGAAATCACACTCCTAAACATGTATGCATCCAATGAGGACCAGCTAAATACTTAAAACAACTGCTAATAGACTTCAAGGAGAATATTGGTAGCAACACAATAGTAGTTAGAGACTTCATCACCACCTTATCACCTCTGGATAGATCAACAAGATTAAAACCCAGCAAGAAACACTGGATTTGAAGGAATAAGTAGAAGAGAGGTTAATAGATGCATACAAATAAATCTAAATAAAATAAATAAATCTAAATAAAAATCTAATACACATTCTTTTCCAGTGCATATAGAACATTTTCCAAGAGAGACCACATGCTGAGTCACAAAAAATACCTCAATAGAATCAGGGAGATAGAAATTGTATCAACTGTCTTTTCAGACCAAGATGCACTGAAGATAGAAGTTAATCACACACAGACACGGAGAACCAAATCAAACACCTGGAAATTAAACAAATCAACCTTGAATAAATAGTGAGTCAGGGAGAAGATCAAGAAAGAAATCAAAAGATACCTGGGAACAAATGAGAATGAAGACACACACTACTAGAATCTGTGGGACACAGCTAAAGCCACGTTAAGGGAAAAATTTATAGCTCTGCAAGCTTTTTTCAAGAAGGAAGAAAGGGCCCACATAAATAACTGGACTTCACAGCTCAAGATCTTAGGAAAGGACCAACAAAAGGAGCCCAAACCAGGCAGAAGAAAATAAATAATAAAACTTAAAGCAGAAATTAATGACATAGAAACCCAAAAAACAATCCAAAAGATCAATGAAACCAAGAGCTGGTTCTCTGAGAAAATAAACAAGAATAAACAAATGGTTGATAAACCACTAGCAAGACTCACAAAGAAAGAGAGAGAGAACATTAATAAACTGAATCAGTAATGAAAAAGGGGACATCACAACAGAAATCAAAGAAATTCAAAAGATCATCAGAGATTACTGTGAAAGTCTGTATGTCACAATACAAGAGAACCTAGAAGAAATGGATAAATTCCTGGATTCCTATAATCTCCCAAGGCTGAACCAAGAAGATTTGGAATACCTAAATAGACCTGTTACTATCAAGGAAATTGAAACTGTTATCAAAAATCTTCCCCAAAACAAAAGCCCAGATCCAGATGGATTCACTAGAAAATTCTTCCAAATATTTAAAGAGGACCTATTGCCAGTTCTTTTCAAGTTTTTCCAGAAAATTGAAGAAACAGAAACACTTGCAAACAGTTTCTATGAGGCACATATCTCCCTAATACCAAAAGCAAACAGAGACACCACAAAGAAAGAAAATTACAGGTTGATACCCCTGATGAACACGGATGCGAAGATCCTCAACAAAATATTACAAATAGAATCCAACAACTCATCAAAAAGATCATACACCAAGACCAAGTGGGATTCATCACGGGGATGCAAGGACTGTTTAACATTTGCAAATCAATAAACATAATCTATCATATCAATGAAAGAAAAGATAAAAACCTTATGATCATATCAATAGACACAGAGAAAGTATCTGACAAGATTCAGCACCCATTTATGATGAAAACTCTCACCAAAATGGGAATTAAAGGAACCTTCCTCAAGATAATCAAAGCCATCTACAAAAGCTTATGGCAAACATTATCCTCATTGGGGAAAAATTAAGGGCCTTCCCTCTATGATTAGGGACAAGATAAGGATGCCCACTCTCACCACTTGTGTTAAATATAGTACTGGAAGTATTCGCAATAACGGTTAGGCAAGAAAAAGACATTACGGGCATCCAGATAGGAAAGAAAGAAATCAAGCTCTCACTATTTGCAGATGATAGGATACTATATTTAGAGAACCCTAAAGCCTCAACCAAGAAGCTCCTTCAGACAATAGACTTGTATAGTAAAGTCGCAGGCTAAAAAATCAATACCTACAAAATTTAAAAAAAAATCAGTTCATGGCTTTTCTATACGCAATAATGAGAGAGAAGAAAGTGATATGAAAAAAGCAATCCCATTCACAATCATGCTTCAGAAAACCAAGTACCTTGGAATCAGCTTAACTAAGAAGTTATAGGACTTGTGCAAAGAAAACTACAAAACGCTACTTCAAGAAATAAAAGAGGACGCAAGGAAATGGAAAGATGCTCATGGATTGGGAGAACTAACATTGTCAAAATGGCAATAATCCCCAAAGCATTGTACAAATTCATTATATCCATGAATATAAGAATACCCATGACATTCTTCAAAGAAATTGATCAGACACTCCTGGAATTTATATGGAACAACAAGTCCCCACAAATAGTTAAAGCAATTCTTGGGGGTAAAAAAAGTTGGGAGTCATCACCTTCTCCAACATAAACCCTGCTATAAAGTGTTTGTAGTGGTAATAATGAAAACATCATGGTGTTGAACAAAGACAGATCCACAGATCAATGGAACAGGGTTGAATATCCTTACGCATACCCTCAAATGCCATCCAGTGGGAGATTGGTCTTCCCCATCCCAACCCTACAGGCTTGTTCCTGGAACCGGACTGTGAAGCAGGCCTGGGGGCCAGAGAAGGAAGACGCGACCAGGCCAGTGCATCAGTAAGTGAGGCCTCTGTGTCCAGGGCAACTGGCTGGGAGAGCCTTTAAAACAATTCCATATCTCTCAGATGTGTAGCTCAGATGTCTAGGTCAGCTCTGCAGTTTGTCTGCTCTAGTGCCATGAGCCTCAAGCAGGGTGTAGGCTGCAGGTGGCGCGGGCCCAGGCACGGGGAAGGAGCCATGGACAGCATGGCTGTGTTTGCCGCAAAAGCGTTTCTTGCCGCATGAGGATTGCGGTGTCAGGACTCTCCCTCTTTGTGTGGCTCCATGGCCCTTGGCCATCTCTGAAGCCTAGCGCCAAACATAGCATCCTTTCCAAGCCCAGAAGGTCCTCTGTGCATCTTGGCCTTGGCGTTCAGAGCACCTTTAAGGGCTGCAGGGCTGCATTGGGCACACATGGTCCGTGTGCCTGATCAGCTGACTCCAGCTCATCCCCTCCAGCCCTGATCTGGGCCATGGCTGGGCTTGGAAGCCGGGTGCTTCCAAAAGACACCACTTCCACTTTCCAGATTCCAACCAGCATTTCATGACAGAATTCATCACTGCTGGTTCTGGCAGAAGGGCTCAGCGGGTTATAAGGAACAGCTGGCACCAGCAGCCACCATCAGCCCAGCCTGCCTGCAGCTTGCTTGCCCCTCGTCACACCCGCTTTTCAGTGTAGTCTCCCCGAGATCTGCTCACCCTTCAGCTTGCACAAATAAGGTTTGGCTCTTCATTCCGGAGCTCCCTAATATCTACTCAGGGAAACAGGCCTGGGGTAATAGGACTGAGGATTTGAATCCACCCTTGGTACCTGACCCAGAACTAACTTGCCTGGGGTCAATATATCAGCTCCATCCCTTCCTATAATGGCTGTCAGAGGTGAACAGCAACAAACTGTATCTGGATAGTTCTAGACAGGGTGTCATCAGTAGGGAGCAGGATGTTGAGGTGTAAAAACTGAGATGGGGCAGAGTGAGTAAGGTGCTTGCCTTGCATACAGCCAACCCTGGTTGAATCTGCAGCATCCCATATGGTTCCCCAAGCACTGCCAGGAGTAATTCCTGAACATGGAGCCAGGAGTAACCCCTGAGCACCCCTGGGCTGGGTGTGGGCCAAAAACAAAGAAAAAAATTAGTAAACAAGACTGTATTCACATGGTATGAAAATCAGGAAGGTGACAAACCCCCTCTTAGTCCCTTAAATGAGTCCCTGGAGGAGCTAGTGGAACACAGGCTGTAGCTTACCAGGCAACTTGTGATCCCACTCCAGTTTTTGTTTGTGTGACCTTAAGCAGGTCACACTCCCTCTCTGGGTCTTGATTTCCCAATATATGAAATGAGAAGGCTGGCCAACTAGATCTTTCTGATCATTTTGATCTGACATTTTGTGTTTTTGAATGGCCTTCACTCTGCTATCTGTAACTTGTGTAAGAGGGTTTCATATTCCCAGAGTGGCCGGAAACAATTTTTCACCAAGTGGACCAGACGGTTTTTTTTCACTTTTTTTTTTAAGTTCACAATATTTGGTTACATTTAATATTCAAGCACCAATCGCACCACCATTACACCTTCCCACCACCATATTTCAGGTGTTTCCATCCTGAACTCCAATCCCTGCCCCAAAGCAGAACTGAAATAATATAGTATTTCTAAGATTAGCTATCTCCTACTTTGAATCCCATCAAATTTAGGTACTCTTGGACTATGGGTAGAGTGTGTCCTATGAAGTATCTAGGGAAATGTTCACTTGTGGGTGAAGCTCGGCCTGAGTGTGTGTAGAGTGGCTATGAGCAGGGCAGCAGTTGAGTTCTGGAGGTTTTTGGCTGTCGGGGCTGGGTCCCTTGAGGCGCAGAGGGGTCTTGCCCTGAGTGAAACAGCCTGGCACGGGTCCGGCGGGCATGGTTATAGCGAGCATCATGTTGCTTCCTTCTGGGAGAGAAGGACATGTGATCTGGATGGTGGTCGATGATGATATTATCTGGCGCCATCGAGGGGTGGCATATGGGCGTGACTGCTGAGTTGCAGAAGGGGGTAGGGGGATCTCTATTCCTGGTCCCATTCAATCCAGAGTTCTCAGTCACAAAGTCCTACATACTTGGGTCTTCTAGGGGTTCACTTGTGGGTGAGGCTTGGCCTGAACATGTGGAGAGTGGCCTTGAGCGGGTCAGCAGTTGAGTTCTGGAGGTTTTCGACTGCCGGGGCTGGGTCCCTTGGGGCGGGAAGATAGTGAACCAGACTTGCTGGGGTTCAGGACAAGGACCACCTGGGTACACGCAGTCTTGTGGATGTGGACGATGGAGCTGGCTTGGATTGTTCATGACACTGTGTCTTGTCAGTTGTTTTCCCGCAAGTACACGATGGAGGGGTGGGAGTGGGGGCCAGCTCAGTCTTTGACTGCTCTTAGACTCGGGAAAAAAAGGAGGCCCTGCAGAATGAGGTTCCCACAGGGAGCAAGCGTTTGCCATTTGTGGGCTCAAAATTGTTATTAGTGGTTTGCTCAAGCGGCTTCTGAAAGGCCTAAGTATATGGTGCATGACAAGCCCATGGCTCCTGCTGCAGTCAGGCCCTCTGGCCTCTGCCTGAGAGCTCTTGCTTACTGCTGTGTTATTGTTTGGAAACTTGCTGCAATTCATGGACCCTGCTGAGCCGTGCCTGCCCTTTTCTGTGTCAAGTTTCTGCCATCCCCACTGCTTCTCTTTCTAGCCCATATGTCACCCCCACCTAACTTTCTAAGTGCCAGGTTGAAGCCTCCACTGGGTGTTCCGTGGGGTGGAGTGAGCAATGATGTTTGTTCTGTACACCGTGAACAGCCTGATAATATCAAGGGGCAAAGGGTCATTTCTGTTTTGTGGGGATGGGGTTGGGGCCACATCCAGCTGTGCTCAGGGCTCAGGAAGACACAGCTGTGGAAGTGACTTAAAACACTCAGGGCATAGTTCAGAGTAATCCCACCACCTCCCTTTCCAGCACTAGTCTGGGGTGAGCCCCTGTATATTTTATTTGATCTTTTTTTTGTCGGTTTTGAGACCGCACCCAAGATGTTCAGGAGCTACTCCTCACTCAGTTCTCAGGGATGCATGAAGTTCCAGGGATCAAACCTGAGCCTCCTACATGCAAAGCATGTGCTCAGCCCGCTGAGCTCTCTCTTTGGTACCTGTATATTTTAAATGTACCTATGAAGGGAACTGGACTGTGCCTCTGTAGCTAGCATCTGCCTTGTCAGCATGAGGTCATGCGTTCAACCCTCAGTGCCATCTTCTTCATACACTAAATGAAATCCTGGCAGCTCTGAAGTCTGTGATCCCCAGTGCCCACAACTATTCTCCAGCTGAAACTAAAATGTGTGAGCACCAGTGAGACCCCACAATTTAAAAGATGTGAGAGTGCTGTGTCTGAGAGCATACCCCCTCCCAACAAGCACAGCTGCCAACACCTCAACAGAGAGTCTGAGCAACACCAAACCTGGACTGTGACACCCATCATCAACAGAGGGATGGGAAGGAGTGAAATAAACCAATCAAATGCAAGTATTTAGAAAATATTCATTGAAAAAAAAAAGATGCAAAGCTGTCTGTGTCAAAGGGGGTAAAATAAAGGTGCCCATATCACCTGGTAAGTGATTCCATTCATCACCACCCTCAGAAGGAGATGTAGGTAAAAACAGATGGTTCAAGACTTCGATGTGATACATTATGAGGTATGCCGGGAAATGGCCCCAGACTAAGTCTACGCTCCTGGTCTCCAACTGGCAACCATAAGACTCTTTGACACTATACAGCTATTTCCTATCTCCCCTGGGTCCACTTTTCCTGCTCACTGACCCCTGGTGGTTAATTCTATTTTCATGCTAAATTTTTGGGGGCCTTAACCTTTCATAACAGATGTGGATAAATATTGCAACAGAGCAGAAAGTAAGACTGATATTTGCTCCATTTTTTTATTCTCAGCCTTAAGATCCAGTTCCGAGTTGTCTGTTTCATTAGTGCTTGATGCTTTCATAAATATTTCACATTCCTCTCTTACTGTGGACTTTGTTGCTAGATTTTACCTTTCGACCAATGAGACCTTGGAAGCATGAATTTGGGGTTGCAGAATTATCAGCAGACTCATAAGACTTTTGCTTGCTTTATTGCAGAAATGCTTCTCATACTTTTGAGTGAATTGAAATGGTTTTCATAGTAAGAAACCATTTTTAATAAGTGTAAATGGTTACACACTGTAAGCTTTTTTTCTTTTGTTTGTCTTGTTTTGGGTCCATAGCCTGCAATTCTCAGGGGTTACTCCTGACTCTGCCACTGCCTGAATCCCTCCTGGAAGTGCCCAGACCATATGGGATGTTGGGTGGTGAGGGGGCGGTGGCTGTATGATAGGCAAACACCCTACCTGCTGATCTCTTACTCCTTCTCCAGCCCGTATGCTTCTTTTTATTTTCTTTTGCTTTTTGGGTCACACCCGACGATGCACAGGGTTACTCCTGGCTCTGCACTCAGGAATTACTCCTGGCTGTGCTCAGGGGACCATATGGGATGCTGGGAATCGAACCCGGGTCGACCGCGTGCAAAGCAAACGCCCTACCCGCTGTGCTATTGCTCCAGCCCCGCGTATGCTTCTTTTTGATGTGTAACATTCTTTACTAAATACGAAAGAACTAATCAGTGTTTTTAAAATGATTTTATTCCTCAGTTTGGCAAGGACCACATAATTTCACTCATGAGTTCCTTGTTGTGTGGGAATCCCAGTCCCTTGCTCCTGGCAGCTGGAGGGGGGCAGTCTGGCTACACATAGATGGGCCCAGGTTCAAATCCCACTAGTACTTTTGGGGAACATTTGGTCTTCTTCTCACAATAGGTATCAATGGGGGCAATCATGCCTCCACTTTACCAGGCTATCATGAGACTTACATATCTCTTAGACAATTCATATGGCTTCATAGGTTAGTAGTACTCAAGCCATGAATTCAGAATGGCCCAGATTCAAATCCTAACTCTTGGACTTATTGTACATTATATATGCATACAGGTATGCAATTACATATCTATATGTACACACCTCACAGCTGTATCCATTTTTTCCAGCTAACGTTTATCAAACCTTTCCCACATGCTAGCTCTCAATTAAATCTTTGTGATATCACCCACGGCTCTTGTTAAGGACCTGGAAATTTAGAGAAGTGATTTTTCTCAGACCAGAGTCACACAGCTAATAACAGAGGCACAATTGGGATTCAAGGCTTAGTTCTCCCAAACACTGCTCACCAAGGTCCTTTCTCTCTAGTCCAGTGAGGATGTCCTAGCAGAGAAGATGGTTGTTGTGGAACAACCTTCTACTGCCACAGAGGTTCAGTCATTGTCATAATTTCTGAAAGCTTCTTGCAAAGAGAGAGGAGCAATAATAGGAAAGGTGAGTTGACACCCTGTCTTTGGGAGCTGGGAAGAGTCAAATTAAGCCAGGCTAAGCAGGCTGCAAGCATGGCAGGCTGAGCCCTGTGTGTGAAGTTGGAGCAGTAGAATCAAGTTGTGGGGGTCAGAATGATAGTTTAGCAGGCAGGGTACTTCCTTGCATGCTTGCAGACCCAGGTTCAATCCCACATATAGTCCCCTGAGCACCACCAGGACTGATTCCTGAGACAAACCAGGCCTAAACTCTGAGCATCGCTGAGTGTTGTGCAAAACTAAAAGAAGAATCAATCTGAGCAAAAGCATCTTGAGAGTGTCCTCATAGGAGGAAGCCCAGGACTATGTCCAGCTGAAGGCCACAACAGCATCCAAGTGGTCTCCAGAGATCTTAAATGCCTGATCTGGGGTGTCTCTGCTTCCTTGATTAATTGCCCCAGTGAGATGTAACAAGAGGAAGGCAGTAAAGTCATCCAGTGACTTCTGCAAGGTCATTCTAAGATGGAGCCTGTAACCATCGGGGATATTTCATATGGAATTCCTCCTCACCTCAGCTATATGTACTATGCTTCCTTGTCCCCAGTGGGCCGATGAGGAAGCAGGCTCAGAGATGCTAAGAAGCAGTGGGCAAGCACCAGGGGCCCCCTTCTCTTCCCCCACAATACAGTGTGGTCCAAAGATTCATCCAGTATGCACTTGACCGCCACATGCAGAGTCATTAGCTGGGGACTCTCTCTAGTCTGAGCCACACTTCTCATTGGAAATATTTGCTCTCTCTTTAGGGAGAACCACTGCCTTAGTGGGTGCTCTCCTTTCATTCAGGAGCCCTCTCTCCTGCTTCTCCACAGTCCTGGATCCCAGGGGTGCAGATACCTGTCAGCAGCTTCCTGACAGGGGTGCCACAGCTGCTGAACCATCTCACCAAACCTAACACCTGATGGAATGGCCAGGAATTCCTCCACTCTTCTCTGCCAGGAAGACTGTTTCTAATTCAAAAAACTCTTTGGAAGAAGTGAGTTACTTTAGAAAAGGTGGGGAGAGGAGTGAAAATACAATACTGAGGATATGTGTCCCAGGGAATGAAGTCTGGGTGGTCCTGCCTGTGTTTAATCCCTCCTACAGTGGAGCATGGCACGTGGTAAAACACCTTTGTATACTCAGCTTTCTCCTGGGTCAGGCAAGATAGAGTCATCTAAAAAAAAAAAAAAATAGAGTCATCTACTGGGGAAATGGGCCATAGAATCAGAGAAGGAGATAGAAGAATAAAGATAATTGTGTCCTCAACACGCCCATCCCACCCCCACCTCCCATGCCACGTTGCTGTTCCAAACAAACTGGGAGTGGAGCTCAGGATGGGGAAGAAGGTGCAAACATTGTTGAAACAGCATGTGAAGGTAGGGGTTACGACCACGCCCACAACTGCACATGGGTCCCGATGGGAAATGCAGTTCATTACAGATCCCCCTTTCTCTGACTGAAGTTCGACATTGCTTGTGACAGTGCTGCATGGACCCCCAATCCACTCACTGCTGCTGGACAGGAAACATGCAGCATCCAAATGCCTCTCAGAGCAGGGAGAGAAGACAGTAAGGTTGGGAAAAGCTTCTGCAAGCCTCAGGCGGCTTCCCTGCACCCTAACGTCACTGCTGGTAAAGCTCTGAGTTCCCAGACAGAGGGTAATGTGAGGGAGCTGGGGTGGTGTATGAAGGCCACTCTCTGAGAACTAGGAGCATCACAACAGCAGGGCATGAGGTCCACAGGCCAGCATGAAGGGTGGAAGAGGCAAGGGCCAGAGGAGGCTGCAGAAGCCTCTGCCAGCCCCCATCATGGGGTCCCTGTGTGCAATGAGAAGCTGGGTCTCAATTTTTTGGTTGTTTTTTTGGGCCACACCTGGCAATGCTCAGGGGTTACTGGAGTCTGTGCTCAGGAATCACTCCTAGTGGGCTCAGGGGACCATATGGAATGATAGGGATCAAACTCAGGTCAGCCGCACACAAGGCAAGGACCCTACCCACTGTATTGATCCAGAGCTCAATCTCATAGACCAAAGAAGTCACTGGAAAATAATTGGTGACTTCTTTGGTTAATCAGTTAATCAGAGGGCACCTGCATTTTCCAAAGGCCATTCCTGGGGTGCAGGAGAAATTGTAGTCAGGGAAGACATGTAGGCAGGTGTGTGGTGAGGGCAGGAATTTGAGGAGCATCCGGGACAGACAGGAAGAGATTTAACATGCGTGACAGTGACCATGTTTAAAATTCAGGGACTAACACCCATCCATATCCCCGGTATATCCCCCCTTTCCTACCCTCCCCCTGCCTCCATGGCAGACAATATTCCCCATACTCTCTCTCTAATTTGGGGCATCATGGCTTGCATGATGACACTGAGAGGTCATCATGTTTGGTCCATTGTCTACTTTTGGCACACATCTCCCATCCTGACTGGTTCCTCCAGCCATCATTTTCTTATTGATCATTATATGATTATAAGCCAAAAATGAAAGCTTGTAACTATCTCACCGTGAATCAATAAAAATTTTTTAAAAATAAAATTCAGGGGCAGGGGCTGGAGTGATAGCACAGCAGGTAGGGTGTTTGCCTTGCATGCAGCCAACCCGGGTTCGATTCCCAGCATCCCATATGGTCCCCTGAGCAAGTCCAGGGGTAATTCCTGAGTGCAGAGCCAGGAGTGACCCTTGAGCATCACTGGGTGTGACCCAAAAAGCA
Organism: Sorex araneus; assembly: GCF_027595985.1. Classification (NCBI taxonomy): domain Eukaryota; kingdom Metazoa; phylum Chordata; class Mammalia; order Eulipotyphla; family Soricidae; genus Sorex; species Sorex araneus. Next base: position 164,214,591 of record NC_073304.1, on the reverse strand, counting down.
AAAAAAAAAAAAATTCAGGGGCAGACACAGGGTAACTCCCAGGTTTCTAGGAGTTGATGACTTAATGAATATATCAACGTGGTGAACATAAGACAGTGTGGGAAAGGCCACGGTGAATTCTGTTCCAGAGCCTCGAGGTGCCTGAAGGACATGCCAGGGAAATATCACTCCCTGGGGTTTAAAGGAAGAGTCTGGGCTGGGTTAAAGTCCATGAGTTGGCTCTGCCATGCCCTTCTTTCCCTCCATGCTAACTTCTCACCTACCAGCCATGCTCTGCTGGGGCTCCCAGTCAGTTGGAAAGACCTGGAGAATAATGAGGACAAAAAGTCTTAAATGCCTAGAAAAAAGGAAAAAAAAAGCAAAAACAAAAAACTGTTGTGTAGGTCTCCAACCCCTACAGTTCACATGCAGTTGCTGGCCGGCAAACAGTGGGAAACATCTATTAAAATCATAGGTGTCTCCATGAGTGAACAGTGGGATTTTCCAAAACATCCACAAATCTGGGGAAAGAGAGCTGTGGGGTGTTGAGGGTGGTGTTGTTCTGTGGGAGCCCTGCAAAACTTCATGTCACATATCTTGAAGAAGAGAGAAAATCATACAGAGGACTCTGGAAACCAGGAAGATAATTCAGACATCTGGGGATTGACTATAGGTGAGTATCAGAAGTCAGGGCCAGATGGGAAGGTAGGAATGAAGCCTGACAAGGTTAGTAAATCACATGGAAGATTTGTAGCAAAGAAACGACATCATCAGGTCTCATCCTTAAAAATATTATTCTAGCTGCAAAATCAAGACAAGGTGCTGGAGAAAGGAGGCAGACCTGGAAGCTGGGAGGGCAGACAGGAAGAAGTGACTTCTGGCAAGAGGCAAAGAAAGAGGTGCTGGCTGAAAGCAGCCACCATGAGGGTGATGAGATAGGGTAAGATCTCAGAGCTTTCTAGAAAGTAGGAGCTGCAAGTTTTGAGTGTTAAAATTCCCAAACCTCTTTGCCAACACCTTTAGTCCCCACCTCACCTTATGTGGCAAGGTGGGATCCCCAAGACTAAGGCCCAGCTTGTCAGCCAAGCAGGTGGTCTCAGGCCCTCTTTGTTGATCTGAGTGAGGCATTTTGAAGGAGAATCTGCCCCTGTCTTCCCTCTGGTTGGTCCAATGGAGCACATTGCTGCTGGCAGTTTGGGACCCTGGGTGAGCAAGGGTTGCCCAGCTGGGCGTTCTTGCTGGGACTGGTGGCTCTCAGCGCCCCTGTGGCAAAGTCCTACTATGCATACACTGACAATGTTGCTTCATAGTTAAGTGGCCGTTCCACAAGTCCTTCTGGGATTCTGAGTCTCAGAGCCTCTCAGGTCATCTGAAATCCGTGAAGAGTCTGGCTGGTAAAAACTACCAGAGACCAGAAAGTCAAATGCAGTTTCAGCAATGCAGTGTGCACTTCTTAGTATTTTTAAAGGAAGCATCTCAAAAGATAATGTGAAAAAAATGAAAGTTTGTTCTAACCTGTCAGATAAAATTGAGTGAAAAGTCAGCCTAGGGAAAGGCTTTGAAAGATAGAGTTTAGTCATTTAAAATCATCCAAATTAATAATTATTGCGGCCCACAGCAGAAGAGCAATGGTTGGCAGGAAAACAAATTGCTGCATAATTTTTATATTTAATTAGTTTATAGTGTATACGCGTGTGCCACCTATTCAAAAATGAAATAAAAATAGAATGGGATCAAATATGTTTACAGAAAAATTTTTATATGGCATAAGATTAATGAAATGATTGTGTTTGTCTATTTGTATTTATTTTGCTGTTCAAGTTTAATATAACTGAAAATGAAGTTTTTGCCACATTGCTTAATGAGTTCAATGAATCTTTGTGGTTGTGTTTTTATTGTTGTTGTTTTTATTTTATTTTTTTTTCTATTAACATCTTTTATTGATGCCAAAAAAGTCTATAATAAGATCTACAGTTTTTACTTTTGGTCAACTGTCTTTTTTTAAATTGTTTTTGTTGTTTTTAAACAGCTCCATTTTCTACCTGGACACTAAATCCAAGACCAGGAAGCCTGATACCCGAGGGATGGGCTAGAGAGCCCAAGCCAGGACAAATAGGAAAGAATTCAGAGTCAGAAAGGAGAATCTCAGGACAGGCAAGAAAGACTACCAACTGGAAAATGACTGGGTGGCATTTTCCTGACCAAAATGGCTTGACTACAGGGTGGCTGAGGCCCACTGGGCAGGACAATCTTTAGGCAGTATCAAATGAGCCAACCAAGTTTAAGATAATTCTGGAATGCATCCTCTCACCACCAAAAGCAGTTCCAGCATCCAGCTATGGCCCATTTCTCTCCCCGAAATTTTGCCTTCCCTTAACTGTAAACTGAGACTTCCTTCCTGAACAAAGGGCAGACAGGAAACCACTGATGGTGGCTAGCTCCCCATGCAGCTGGTGTGGCTGATGTCACATCCTGCTAGAAGCAAACTCTCCAAAGAGGCATGGGGAGGTTGAGTGAGACCTGGAACAGGTGGACATGATTGCAGACCCCATTTTCTCAGCTCAGCATTGACAGGAGACGGTGGCCAGAAATTGGTACAGTAAAGCAGGCAGGTGTGAGGCTGGTGCCTGCAATACAGTTCTCAGGACACCTCCGTAATCAATCCCATGAGCTCTTGCTCTTGGTCACTCCTTTGATCAGAGGTTGCCCCAACACACACACACACACACACACACACACACACACCACACACCCCTCGCACATGCTGGCATGTCTGAGCCCCAAGTTCCAGCCCCAGACCCCTGAGTTCCAGGCCCAGTCCCTCCACACCAGGCCCGTCACTGAGGGACATGGCTCCCTGGCCTCTGAGCAACGAACTCTTCTGAAGCCCCAGAGCATTGCCATGTGTGGCTTCCATTAAAATTAAACAAACAGTCATCCAGACCGGAAGACAGTACAAGGGGTAGGCACACAAGGGGTAGAAACATCTGCTTTACAGGTTTGGGAACCAGCTTAGCCCCAACACCACGTGTATCCCACCCTCCGGCACAGCTGGTGTGAACTCGTGGTCCCTGGCATTACTGGGCACAAGCGCAGAATGGTTAACGTGATTGGTCAAGTAGCACCAGGACTCCCAGGGCACTGCTTGGGAGGCCCCTCAAGAAAGCATCATTCATGGGAGTATACACTGACTAGTGCTCTGCCCCCAGGGTGCACCCGTGCACCCGCGCGCGTGCATACACACACACCCACACACAGAACTTTCCCCACTTCCGCTTGCCTCTTCTCCAAATCTCAGCAACAAATTCCACAATCTCTATGCCTCTACAGGAAGGAAGATGCCCCAGCCTGACACGTGTGTGCGCACCTGCACATGTGTACGCACACACACATAAGGTGTGACACTGGCTTCACAGAGCTGTGTTGCTTATGGAGAGGCATCTCCATGACTATCCATGACTTGACCAGTGTGTGGATTGGAGGATGGGGACATGTTCCATACAGAAGCTTAGTAGAAACAGAAAGTTCTGAGGGTCAGGCTTCCTATATACCAACCCCCATCTACCAAAGTCTGACCACAATACTTATTTCTCTCTTCCAATCTTCACTCCTGCAGCCCTCCCCTGCACAGAGCAGGGGGGCTAGCCATGCTGCAGTGCAGTAGTGTCAACCTCCCTGTTCCTTCCCACAGGCTGTGCCCCCAGCACAGCTCTCCCTACCCCACTTTCCCACAAACCCGGATTAAGCCTGGCTGTCAGGAGCCACCAAAGCCTTTGCTTTCTTCCCCACTCACCTCCCAGCAACCCCCACCTCCACACTCCTCCAAGCAGTCCTTGGCCCATCTGCACCACCTCCTCCCAGCACCCCTCAAGTGGGGATTCAAGTGACCCCTGCAAACTCTCCTTAATCAGAACAAAACCTGCAGATGGGGCTGTGTCCCTCTTAGCTGTCCCTGAGCCGTTCAGACAGTGCCAGATTCATCAACTTCTCAATGATTATTGACTGAATATAAGAAAAAGGCAGACCAGGCCAGGAGGCCAATGTCCAGTGAGAAGGTATCTGCCTAACAAAGTCTTGGAACCAGGTTCCAGGAAAGATGGGACAAACCCAGCTGGGAATGAGTTGTGGGACATGGCTGTAGCGAGGAAGGCAGTCAGGGCAAGGCATATGAGCTGGCTAAAAGTGTGGTGAGTGATGAGACACATACACAAGGTGGGGCGCTGCACTCCCCAAATTCTATCAGCTGCAAACCAGTGATAAGGCCAGTACAATTTGCTTCAAATAATTTCTTGAGCTCAACCATTCATCAAACAACTAAACTCAAAAATAAATAACAATAATTAGCTCTCGGGAGAGAATCATGCTCATTAGAGTCAACTTAACCAACTAATGTACTCATTCAACAAGTATTTCCTCAGCATCCAGGCAAGTCTTGGGCATGCCAGGTCCCAGGAATAAAAGGAAGCCAGAGTCAGTCTTGGCCAGCAAAACAAACTCTTATGTTGAGAAGAAGGAGACCAGTGTTTATAAAAATAGTGACAAGACTGAATAACACTGACAACAATCCTACCAGCCTTTGCCCAGAGTCCCCTCTCCCTCCTACTGTCATTCCCCTACACCTGGTTGAGCTGGGAGAATGGGGCAAGGGAAGAAGAACCTTCAGGGATGCCGGAGGCTTTGCTCAAGGGCAGATGGGGTGCTGTCATGTCTGCTCCCTCTCAGCTTCTACGCCTGCAGTGCCTGCATGTGGGCCTGACCCAGAACTGGGGCCTCATCAGGACCCACAGTAAATCTGGCTGGAACTAGAATCTAGTTTGACACCTCTTCACATCGGTCCCCCAAGACTGGGCTTGAGCCCAGCATGAGAAGACGCGGATTGATCCCAGCTGTGCATCTACAGTAATTAGTGGAAAGTGCTGAAGTCGCATTTCTGAGGCTGGAAGCCCGGGTTTCCCGGCCACAATGATTCATAACACAAATGCCTGTGCCCCAACATCCAGCTTCAGAGCCAGATGGCCACAGTCCTGCCCCCCCCACCACACACACACACACACACACACACACACACACACACACACACCTGCTCTCTCAGCTCCCCCTTCCAGGCAGAGGTTTCGGGCAGTGCTCTGGGGTCCCTACAGTGCTGACCCAGAAAGACCACTGTTCCCCAATCAGAGGCTAAATGGTTATGGAGGTGGTATCTCAGGGCCACAAAAGGACCCCAAGATCTTAGGCCTGAAGTGAGGTGAGTGGGTTAAAATCCCAGCACCTACCTGCTCAGTGCCTAGCCCAGATCTCTCTGGATCTGTTTCTTCCTCTGTGCTAATGTCATACAAGACAGTTGCTCCTCAGAGAGAGCATTCAATGGGCTGTACATAGGTTCCACATGTGAGGGGCCCAGATTGGATCCCCTGAACCACATATGGTCTCCCAAGCAATGCCAGGAGTAAGTCTCAATCTGAGCACTACAAGGTATAGTGGTGCTAGGTTCTATACAGCAGATACTAGCAAACAAAAAAAGGGAAAACTGGGGGCAGGAGGATTGGTCAATGGTTGGAAGTTTTTGGGGAGTGAAGGGTAGTAGGGTAGAAAAGGGACTACTATAACAATAATAGTTCGAAGTGATCACTATGGATAAGAATTGAGTGTTGAAAATAGGTAAAGGTATATACATGATAACTTTTCAGTATCTGTATTGCAAACCATAATACCCAAAAGGGAGGAGAGAGAGAAATAAGGAGAAGTAGAAAGAGAAAGAGAAGGAGAAGGAGAAGGAGGAGAAGAGGAGGAGGAGGAGGAGGAACAGGAGAAGGAGGAGGAGGAGGAGGAGGAGGAGGAAGAGGAGAAGGAGAAGGAGAAGAAGGAGAAGGAGAAAGAAGAAGATGAAGAAGAAGAAAAGGAAGAAGAGGAAGAAGAAGGAGAAGAAGGAGAAGAGGAAGAAGACAAGGAAGAAGAAGAGGGAGGAAGAGGAAGAAGTGGAGGAGGAGGAGAGGGAGAAGAAGGAAGAGAAGAAGGAGAAGAACGAGAAGGAAAGGAGAAGAAAGGTCCCTATTGTAGAAGCAAAAGCAAATGGTGGAGGGAGGGAGGTGGCGAGAGGGAAACTCGGGTCATTGGTGAAGAAATACTTGGAAACATAATTAACCAAATGGCATAATAAAGGCACATTAGAAATTGCAAAACATAGGTAAGGGGTAATACATGATAACCTTTCAGAAATTGTATTGTAAACCATAATGCCCAAAAGGTGAGAGAGAGAGAGAGAGAGAGAGAGAGAAGAAAAATCCCTGCTGTAGAAGCAGTTGATGAAGGTACCAGGGTGGTGAGAAAGAAACTGGGATCATTGGTGGTGGGAAATGCACACTGGTGAAGGGATGGGTGTTGGAACATTGTATGACTAAAATCCAATTATGAACAACTTTGTAACTGTGTATCTCACAGTGATTTAATTAAAAGAAAAGAAATCGCTAAACAAATGGGATAAAGATATAGTACAACAACTAGAGTGCTTGCCTCACATGGCTCACCCAAGTTCCCAGCACTTCATAAGGTCCTCCAAGCACTGCTAGGATTTATCCCTGAGAATAGGGCCAGGAGTAAGCCCCAAGCACAGCCAAGTGTAGGTAAAAAATCAAAACCAAAATATTCTGTCTCTCTTTCTCTCTCCCAACTCATTTTACTCAGCATGATACTCTGCAGTTCCACCCAGGTATCAGTAAATTGTATGACTTCAGCTTTTCTTAAGGCCATAACTGTGTATATCACATGAAATTTTAAAAGACCCAAAGAATGAAAAAATATAATTAAAGGTAAGAACAAAGTTGAAGGCCTCCCATTCCCTGATTTCGAATTTTACACGACAAAATATGGTAATCAAAACAGAGTGGAACAAGTATAAAGACAGACATAGAAACCAACAGAACAGAATAGAAAGCCCCAATAGAAAGCCTTAAATCTACAGTCAAACAAGTTAAACAAATTTTGACAGGGAATCAATCCATGGCAATATACATGTAAAGGCATGAAATTGGGGTTCAGAGAGATGGCTCAAAAATCTGGAGCACATGTTTTGTAAGAGGGAGCCCTGGGTTCATTACCTGGCACCATGTAGTCCCCCACTTCCCCAAAACAGAATCAAATTACAGCTTTATCTAAAGCCATATACCAAAAAATTTAACTCAAAAATCACATACCTAAAAGTAAGAACAAAAACCATAAAACCATTAGAAGAAAGCATCCTGACAGAGGGCCTGGTGATAACTGGCTATGACAATAAAGGGAATATAATTTAAAAATAAATAAATTTGGCCTCATCCAAAGAAGGGTGTGAGGATGCACAGAGACAGAGAGGCCATGTAAGGACAAAGGTAGATATGGGAGTGATGGAACTCCCAGCCAAGGAGCACCATGAATCTGAGAGCAATCGCCAGAAGCTCAGAGAAAGGCCTGGGCCTTTGGGGCCTCCAGAAAGAACCAATGCTGCCCAGCGCCTTGGCTAATCATTTGACCACCTGAATTGTGAGTGCACATGTTTGCTTTAAAGCACCTGATCCATAGCAATTTATGACTTCACTGCTAGCAAACATGCATTTACTTGTGATTACTGCTGGAGTTCACGTTAGATCTATTATTTTGCATTTTGGTATCTCTATCTCCCATCTGCTCTTTCTTTCACTTTCCCCCGTTCTCTCCTTTATTTTTAATTAACATATTCAGTTACAAATAAGTTTAGTATATTTCTAATATAGTAAATACTACAGTAATGTATAATACTATATATTACTACATATTAATATATAATTTATATTGTGTAATATTGTAAGTAGTAAATTTTATATTCTATTTCTTCTGTTATTTTTATAGATCAAAATGCTGCAAATATCCAAGTGGTTACTCTAGAGATTACAATATAGATTAATAATTATCACAGTCTACAGAGAATTACAAATGGCAACCATTACATAGATAATGAATAAATCTTACAATAATATTATTTCAGCAACACCACTATTCTCTTGGCTTCTGCAAGTCTCTCTCCCAAACCTCCCACTTCCTCTCCCCAGCTTTCCCCTGTGTAGATAATCTAGTCATAAGGCTGGATTTTTAATTCCATTCACAAATCTGAGCTTCTCTGTGAAATTCTAACTTCGCATGAGATTTAAGAGTTCATCTGTTTACCTCACACCACAGAGACTAGCACACATCCAAAAGAACAAAAGCAACCGCTGTTGGAGAGGATGTGGGGAGAAAGGGACCCTTCTTCACTGCTGGTGGGAATGCCGACTGGTTCAGCCCTTCTGGAAAACAATTTGGACGACTCTCAAAAAATTAGATATTGAATTCCCATTTGACCCAGCAATACCACTGCTGGGAATATATCCCAGAGAGGCAAAAAAAGTACAATCGAAACAACATCTGCACATGTATGTTCATCGCAGCACTGTTTACAATAGCCAGAATCTGGAAAAAACCCGAATGCCCCAGAACGGATGACTGGTTGAGGAAACTTTGGTACATCTATACAATGGAATACTATGCAGCTGTTAGAAAAAAGGAGGTCAAGAATTTTGTAGTCAAGTGGATGGGCATGAAAAGTTTCATGCTGAGTGAAATGAGTCAGAAAGAGAGAGACAGGCATAGAAAGATTGCACTCATCTATGGTATATAGAACAACAGAGTGGGAGACTAACACCCAAGAACTGTAGAAATAAGTACCAGGAGGTTGACTCCATGGCTTCGAGGCTGGCCTCACGTTCCGGGGAAAGGTCAACTCAGAGAAGCGATCACCAACTACATTGTAGTCGAAGGCCATGTGGGGGAAGGGAGTTGCGGGCTGAATGAGGGCTAGAGACTGAGCACAGCGGCCACTCAACACCTTTATTGCAAACCACAACAGCTAATTAGAGAGAGAAAACAGAAGGGAATGCCTTGCCACAGTGGCAGGGTGGGGTGGGGGGGAGATGGGATTGGGGAGGGTGGGAGGGACACTGGGTTTACGGGTGGTGGAGAATGGGCACTGGTGAAGGGATGGGTTCCAAACTTTGTATGATGGAAGTATAAGCACAAAAGTGTATAAATCTGTAACTGTACCCTCACGGTGATTCTCTAATTAAAAATAAATAAATTAAAAAAAAAAAAAAAAAGAGTTCATCTGTTTAGAGAAAAATATGAGTTTGTGACAGCAGCTTCAGAACCCGGAAGAATGGATCAGGGAAGATAATGGACAAAATGTTTAAAAAAGGGGCACAGGGAACAATAGGTAGAGAAGTAGGTTAGTGAGCAGGGGAGTGCGAAGGGGTGCATGCTGAGGGGAAAGCACTGAGGGAGTACTAAAGGGGAGGAATCAGTATTAGTACTTTTGAGGTAAGTGTTGAGGGGTGAGTACTTAGGGAGTATTGAGGAAGTGTAATGATGGGGAGCACTGAGGAATGAGTACTTTAGGAGTAAGTACTGAATGGAATGTTGTGGAAGGGGGCTGGGAGCAGCCAGACTTCCTGTCACAGGGCCCCTGGGTCTCCCTCCTAAGAAACTTGGATTTAATTCTGGTGAGCATTTTAAACTTTATTGTCAAGTTAAGCAGGGAAAGGACACACCTGGATGGTTGTCTAGCTGAAGAGAGGATCGATGGAGGCTGAGAGGCCCCCTCAGGTGCTCTTGGCCCCCACAGGAAGTGCTTCTGGGAGAGCCTGATTTCACCAAACACCATTTTGCAGAATCAGAACATGTTTGCGAGGGAGCTGCCTTCCAGCATGTCCACATTACTCTCTCTCTCTCTGATTACACTCAATATTTCAATACTGGGTCCACCGTTGTTATTTGAGATTTTTCCCAACACTTAGATCTGCTGAAAAGGCAACATTAGACACTATGTTTTCTATTCCTGATTATGAACAGCATAGGATGTTGCACAGCCGCAGTAGCAGCTGCGAGATTTTGGAATTCTGGAATTTTAATAATTAAATCTGGAGGGATTTCTGCCAAAAGCCGCTGGGTTCTGGTACTTGTTTCTGAGTCTCTGGGATCATGGCCATTCAGTAACTCTATCAGGAGTCAGAGAGGCCGTTCGTGGGTGGCGACTTGGGGTCCTGTTCTGGGAGGGGAGAAAAAGGCCAGCGCCACCTCGATCCCATGAGACCCAGTGTGTCTCTTCATTGCGGGCCCAAACCTGTCTGTCTATTGGCCTATGGAAGATGGCGGCCCCAGACTGCCAAGGGGTAAAAGACAGTGGATCTGCACCATTTCCCACCTGAGAGGCCCAGGGCCAAAAACTTAATTCAGAGACCTGGTGCATTGCTGTCAAAAGCCGCTGGGTTCCAGTACTTGTTTCTGAGTCTCTGGGATCATGACCATTCAGCAACTCGATCAGAAGTAAGAGAGGATTCAGAAGACTATTCTTAAAATGCTGAGACTTTTGCTCTACCTAGGTCTCTGGAGAATAAGGCATTTCTTTACTTGATTTTGGTTTGGGGGCCACACTTAGCAGGCCTGAGGGAGTACTCCTAGCTCTGTGCTCAAGGATAACTCTGGCTGTGCTAGGGAGACCATATGCCATCTTGCAAATTGAACGAGGTCTCCCACTGCAAGCAAGTGCTTTAACCTCTGTTCTGTCTCTCAATCCTGACATCAGAATTTCTTTAAGTCATCCTTGACAAATAGCTGGGGCTAGAGGGTCATTTCTTGAGCAGAAGAGATGGTGCAGGCAAGGCCTGCAAGATTCTGGACCAGAGACGCTACTTGCCAATAATAAAGGAGGCTATGTAGTGGGGCAATATTAGCACAGACGTTACATCTCCACGGAGAGCCTGATTTTCTCCACCAGAAATGCAGACAGCCTCTCTCTTCTACCTAACGATCGATCTCTTTGGAAAAACCCTTGCAGAAATCAAATCTGAGCCATCCTTGAGTTCTAGAATTTGAAAACTTTGCAAGGAGTAGAGCTGGGTCAGTGGCCCGGGGGACAGGAATAAGAAGGTTCCAGATTGTGTCTACCAGGAAGAGAAAAAGAAAGGGCTTCTACGATCTGCCCCCCACATATCCTCACTCTGTCAGCCAGATCAGGGTTGTGGTCTGTGAACAGCAGAATCACAAATGGCACGGATGGTTTCACCTTGACTCTGGACTTCAGGAATAGAATCATCCCACTGGTCCCTCAACTCAGCCGGCCTCAACCTGGGTTGCACACTTAGATTGAAAGACCCAAAGTCACACCCATAAGGCACCTCTGGCTGGCACCAGATAATCATGTCATTGGCCACTGTCCAGGTGGCATGTTCTTCTCTCCCAGAAGGGAGCATAACATGACAATCGCCATAACCATGCCATTGGACCCCACACCAGGCTATTTCAGTAGGGGTACCCCAGAGGGGGGGCAGGTGAGACCCCCTACCCAGCCCCGGCAGCCAACAACCTTCAGAACCCAGCCACTGCCATTCTCACAGCCACTCTCCACATGCTTGGGCAGAGCATCCCACACTAGGGAATCTATTCCTGGACCACGTGGCCACATTTGTGGCCGTGCAATACTTCAAACCATATACCTACCCATACTTCAAGATTACAGTACCAAATTTGATAGTGTTCAAAGTAGAAGGCAACGAATCTTAGAGGTAAAATATACATATTTTTTTACAGATGCATATATAAAAAGCACACAAGGCTCAACTTTTAACAATATGTTAAAGTGATCTCTCATAGAAGGGCTTAATGGTCCCTGGGTGAAATACAAGAGTGCTCACACTCTTTCCTCTAAGGATACTTTTTTGTAGCATTTTCAGTGTTTTTCATAGTAATACAGAATATATTATTTCAGCTCTGCTTTGGGGCAGGGATTGGGGTTCAGGATGGAAACACCCAAATTATGGTAGTGGGAAGGTGTAATGGTGGTGGTATTGGTGTTGAATATTAGATATAGTCAAATATTGTGAACTACTTTATAAAATAAAAAATTAAAATAAATAAATAAAAGCTTGGGGAAAAATTTCCCCTCCAAGAGTCACAGTTCAGCCCTCTGTTAATGTTAAGTAAAGGTCTAAGTAACCTTGAGTGGAATTCTTTTAATTGCCCAATTAAAAGATAATTTAAAAAATAAGGATCCAAAAAGGAGAAAAATGTTCTAGTTCCCACCCTTAGACTAAGCAAAACACAAGTCTCTAGAGTGAAACCCAGCAATCGTGTTGTGTGAAAGTGCCACAGGTGACCCTAATGTGCAGTCAGAGTTGAGAATTGCTTCTAGTCCACGCCTCTCATTTCCCAGATGAGAAAACCACGGTCATGTGGAACAGAAGACAAAAAACAGCCAGTAGATGCAACAGTTTGAAAGGAATCAAATAAGATCTTCATCATGTACCACACAACTTAACTACAGAAACTTAATATAAAAAAACCTCATAACCTTGAAAAGAAATACAGAAAAAAAGTAAATGAACATTTTTTCTGTTGAAAAAATGATTTAAAAATTGCTGGGCTTCTTTAGAAAAAGCAACAGGCATTCCAGCCACACTAAAGTGACCTTTCCTCTGAAGGATATAATGAAGAGCATTTTTTAATGGATTCTGAGCATTGTGGCTGAGACAGACACGCACACACTGCACCTCTTCTCTTTTGTGAATTGTCAGTTCATGTACTCACATACATGTACAGGAGGATTCCTTGTTAAGCCTTTGTGAAGCATTTTGGAAAGGGCCATCAGAACTCTGAAAACATTCTAGTGAGAGAATGGTCAATTGGGCAAGTTTGCTCCAGAAAACAGGCTTATGTGTTTATGAAGACTAGAAATCCCAATAAAACCCAGAGAAGAGATAATACTGCAAGGTCAAAATTAAAGGGCAGCAGGCTGAGGTTGGTATCAGAGCCATAGTATAGAGGGTAGGGAGCTTGCCTTGAACTCATATCCGCATAGTTAGTTTGTGTGCTCTGTCTACAGTTGGGGGGCTTGTGGAGGGGTGCTGGGGAGGATTGAGGGGAAGGGCATCGATTAACGTGATCCAGAAAGACCCCAGCTAAAAACAATCAAGCCCTCTTGACAACAGGGGATTGGTTGGCCAGGGAATCCACATTCAAGTAAGAAAAAATGCCTTACATTGCCTAATTTTATGAGCTATAGTCACTTAGATAAATGAATTATTCTGCCCATTCATCACAGAGAAAAAGGAAAATATCAGGAGGGAGTAAGAGAGGTAGGTTGTCTCTTTCCCAGCAACTAATTATGTAGAAAGCGTAAACCAGGATTGAGGTGCGGTCAGTGTGACAAAATCATGAATTTGTGCTTGGAATGGAAGATCAAAGAATAATTTGTGTAGCCTATTAATAATTTCACTCAGGGCGCCCCAGGCGGGGGGTGGTGAGAACCCTCCCCGCCCCAAGCGACCCATCCCCGGCAGCCGACCTCCACAACCCAACTGCCACCATACTCCAAGCCGCTTGGGCCAAACCTCATGCATGAGTGAACATATTCCTAAACTGTGAGACCGCTTTTGCAGCTGCATGACACATCATAAGACACTCCCTACTTATTTTCCACAATTACCACAACATATATGATTAGAGGCCAGATGGTGCTGACGCCTCCCAAACCCCTTGCGCTCTCCTGAACATGGCTCACCATCTCGCCTTAGACAACATGTAGCTCAGCATGCCAGGCATGAAACTCTACGCGTGATTCCTGCTGCAACTCTATGCATGATTCCTAATAGACATCGCTGGCTGTTTTGCAAGATTTGGACAGAATGCCATCAGCAGGACACAGAGAAACCATGGCAGTGGCTGCAGAGTCGCTGCCTGCCGCAACCGGGCCAAGTCGCAGCGCCGTCAGACATAGAGCCATTGCAGCAGTGCGCGCAGTGGCTTATCCACTGTGGGTTGCTATCAGTCAAGCACTAGGTGACCTGGGACTCAGCATAGGTGTTCCACCTGGCACAGACCCTCCACGATAGGGTCCTGCTCTGCCAGCTGCTCAACAACCTCCAGGAGCACTCCATCAACCTCAAAAAGATCAACCTGAGGCCACAGATGTCCCAGGCTCTGCCCAGAGATGCAGGCAGGTGCGTGGTTGTCATTGTGCAGATCGTTACAACATGCCGGTTGACCAAAAGCTTACATACTGTAGACTGGGAACAGCGGTAAAGGTGATTAGAGGCCGCCCCAATAGCCTCCATCCCTCTCAGAGAGCCCAACAAGCTACTGAGAGTATCCTGCCCACATGGCAGAGCCTGACAAACTACCTGTGGCATACTCAATATGCCAAATACAGTAACAATGATGGTCCTCATTCCCCTGATACTGAAAGAGCCCCCAGTACACCATTGGGCTACACTAGCACGTGACAGGGATGAATGGAGATGTTACTGGCACCTGCTAAAGCAAATCGATGAACAACGGGATGACAGTGATACAGTGATTAATAATTTAATCACTGTCTCTACAATTATCATCATAAATGAACTATATCCTTTCCTAGATGCAGCCAAGGAGAAATGTGTGCAGACACACCATAGACATAACTGTATCTTGGCATACAATGCCACCACAGTGATTTTCAGGAACATGCTGGACAGATATGCCAGGCTAGGAGTGGGGCATTAGAGCAAGTGCTCCTGACTCCGGTGCTAAATACAAATATTTCCTTGGCATCTCCTATCTTTCTCTACTGTCTTTCTCTTTCCTATTCCTCTCCCTCATCTCCCCTCCTCTTTCCTGGGTTGTGTTGCTCAGTTGTCTCTAAAGAACTTGGCTAGCAATAAGGTTAATTTATAAAACTAATAAGTAATTAAAGTAGACGAAGTTCTCTGCAGAGGTACTCACTCAGAATTAGCAGATTCTTTGCAATAAACGCTTCCTCATTGTAAAAGACAAACACTGGTCAATGCTGAAACCATTGCTCTCATTCTTGAGTTTGAATGTGCAGTTTTTTTCCCATTTGGACTTTCATATATAATTGAGAGGACACCCTATCTCTGATCAAGAAAACCTGCTTTATTTTCACTTAACAAATATTTTCCCCAAGTTCCTATAGGCTTATACACAGGTTCACCTTTAAAGCTACATCTAATATTCTACCAAGTCAAGAAATCACCAAAATCCTTTTTTATTGTCATAATTTATCTTAAGGAAGAAATTTTCTGAGCTTACATACTTTAAGTCCTAGAAATAGTAGTAACAGCTAATATGTCACAAAAGAGAAATGCATATGTATGAGTCTATATATATTTTTATTATTAAATCTCATAATAGTACTATGGTATCTTCATCTAGTAGATAAGGAAATTTGACAACAGAGTTAGTGAATAGACCACTGAAGCTCCCGGTTAGAAAGGGGGGTGAGCTTATGAGTCCATGTACCGAGGCTCCAGAATTTGGGGTGGTGTACCTTTAGGAGAGGGGTGGTGAGGGTCAAGGGCTTAGGTCTCAGCTGGAGTTACAAGTCCAGAGTTCAAGAATGAGGAGGACAGAACTAGTAATCCTGAGACTAGAAAAATTAATTTGTTTATGAAGTGTAGGGAGGTAGGGAGAAAGAATGGAGAAGCAGAGATTGGTTTTGCATTTATCAAGAATTTATTCCTTTGGGGGCTGGAGAGATAGCACAGCGGGTAGGGCGTTTGCCTTGCATGCGGCCGACCCGGGTTCAAATCCCAGCATCCCATATGGTCCCCTGAGCACGGCCAGGGGTAATTCCTGAGTGCAGAGCCAGGAGTAACCCCTGTGCATCGCCAGGCGTGACCCAAAAAGCAAAAAAAAAAAAAAAAAAAAAAAAGAATTTATTCCTTTTTCTTTCTGAGTAGTCCACTATATGGCTTTACAAAATCTGTTTGGCAACTCACTTGTTGATTGAAATTTGAGTTGTTTGCCACTGGAGGCTATTACAACGAAGCCTCTCTGGGCATTCCTGTTCAAGTCTTTGTATGAACTCTATGAACAGAGGCTATTATTCCATGAGGAACAGAATGACTAGATCATATTTTAGATTTATGTAAATTCTAAAGAAATTGTTCTCTAAAACAGACATAGCAGAAATGTACCAGAAAGAAATCACATTTCTTTGTATCCTTGTCAACACTTTCACTGGTCTTCTTTACTTTCAACGTTCTGAAGCTGTGAAGTAAGAGTGTCGCTGTGGTTTTCATAGGCATTTTCTCCAAGTATAAATTATGTGGAACATCTTTTCATGCCCTCACATCCATGAATCTTCCTTGATGAAATATCCAGGAAAACGCCTGCCTTTTTCTTGAGTTTTCAGTTTTGAGAGCTATTTATGCCATTGGCGATAAGTCCTTTATCAGCGATGTGATTTGCAAAGTGCTAAATTAAGAGTTTTCTGTCAGCATGCAGATGGCAGAGAAGCAGCAGTTGTTACACATTGAAATAAGAAAAGCAATAGGGACTAAGAGCCTCCAGTTATTAGAAGTAGCCAAGGGATCCCAGGGACAGAGGAGCAGTGACAGGCTAGGAAGACGGTGGGGGCTGTGCTGGACTTCAAGAGACA
Source organism: Sorex araneus (assembly GCF_027595985.1). Classification (NCBI taxonomy): domain Eukaryota; kingdom Metazoa; phylum Chordata; class Mammalia; order Eulipotyphla; family Soricidae; genus Sorex; species Sorex araneus. Next base: position 164,198,138 of record NC_073304.1, on the reverse strand, counting down.
GAACCAGTGGGAGACCAAGCACAGACCAAAGGCTGCACACACAGAAGTAGCAGAGAAACCCACAAGGAACCAGCATAAGGCCAGGACACAGAATGTGGGAGAATCCATAAGGGCCGTCTTAAAGCTGTTGGATAAATAAATCTATAAGCATCTGCAGTTTCATATAATACTCAAGAACTCACAGACTGCATTTTTGTGGTGATAGAGCTAGTCTAAACCATACCTCTCATGCTCAGTCACCCCTATTCAACTCCCATCCCGTATATACCCACTGAGTGGGCTTCACACAACTACCACTAACTAGGTCCTCCCCCAGGGGACTAGCCCTTCTGTATAAATGATCTTGTTTGATTATCACAATGCCCCCAGAACACTTTACAGGCCTGGGGGCTGAGCTCAGCAGAGGGCTTGAGCTTTTGTTCTGCCCAAGAAAAAGGGCGATAGAGGAGGAGGCTGGGATGGAGTCCTGACTCGTTGCCATGATACATCCACAGGAGGGATGCACATATAACAACACGCAATACACACATAGTAAAGTGTGTTAATGCTCACTCCAGGTGAGACCTTAAGGACTACTCTCTGCAAGGCAGGCTGGGGAAGCAGCTCCCTCTGAACCCCAGCTGTCTGAAAACTGCCAACAAAAATGGGGCAGCTTAAAAACAAACACTGGGGGCTGGAGCAATAGTACAGTCAGTAGGGCATTTGCCTTGCAAGCAGTCAGCCTGGTTTCAATCCCCGGCATCCATGTGGTCCCCCAAGTACTGATAGGAGTAATTCCTGAGTGCAGAGCCAGGAGTAACCCCTGAGCATCACTGAGTGTGACCCAAAAAGCAAAACATTTAAAAATTTAAAAATAAAACAAACTGCTGCCTTTCCTGAAACTCTGCCTGCCATGACCCCTAAGGCACCTTCTTGGGGTCACCTGTTCTCCTTATAAGTCCTCTTCCCCTCATCCCCTTTTCATGTCAATTTCCCCTCCCCTCTTTGCCTTTCAAATTTGCATTGGTTTACTCCCCATCCCTGAGTGGACCACTCCTGGTTATATAGACAGTGATTCACTCACCAATTCATTCCACTGAACAGACATGAAAGAGGTCCCGGGTGGCAGAAATGAGGGACCTGGCTCTTGGGGAACTGACAGCCCCTTTGGGGTGACACAAACAAAGCCCAGAATGGGATGATGCAGGAACACTGGGAGTTGTAGCACATTTGGGTAGGTGTCATTTCTGTATTAAAACAAGAGCAGGACTCTGAGGGTGTGAGTGTAATGAACAGCACATGCCCAGAGTATGAAGCATGGGAAGAGCTTTGGAGCCCACTGGGAGTGTACTGAGCCCTGACCAAAGGCCTGGAGTCTAGCAACAGGGCTTACCTCAGAAGAGATGTCTGTAGGTAAACGTGGGAGTGGTGCTGGGATGTGAAGCAAGGTCCCAGAAAGCCCTGCCTGCGGTTTCTGCTTTTTAGCTTGTATATCTCCTAAACTTGCCTGATAAGAAATCACCCAGGGAAATTGTTAAGAGCTTGCTTCCAAGATGCAGGCCAGAGTGCCTCTTGTAGACCTCCTGAATGGATTTTTGGAGAAGAGGTCCTCAAGTGGTTCATGTTTTTAAACAGCCAGAGATGATGTCAGGCACAAGGAACTCATTCTAGACCAGCACTTAACTAAATGTCAATATCCAGATCCCTTCCCTTGCCAAATTGCATGCACTGAACCTTCAGTCTCCAGCTAACCTTGCAAACACACATATGCCTAGCCCAATAAAATGAAAAGAAAAAAAAAGTGAAAAGAGAAGTCAATTCCATTTCCTCTGTTTCAGTTTGATTTCCCCCCGTAGAAACACACTGATTTGCAGCAAGGGCTCTGGTGTATGACCTTTTTATTAGGTGTGAGGGCCCATGTATGCGAGGTGTGCCCTCTGCAGACTGATGGAGCATGCCGTGACAAGGGGCACAAGGGTAATGAACAAACATCTTATGGGTCAGAAAACTATGTCTGCAGTCATTTGGCAAACAACTAGAACATGCCTTGATGATGAGACAAATAAACCTTCCTTCTCCTGTTCTCAGGAGCGCTGGCCAAACTTCCTTGGAGAGTGGTGAGTGGTTTGACACTCCAGATCTTATACATGCTGAGTGTAAGTGGACTAGGGATTGATTAGGTTCCATCATACCAAGCTAGTGTAGCTAGTGTAGCTTGGTATGATGATGGTCTCATGATGGAAAAATGCTCTCTATTTCGAGTATCTTGGCTTTGGACAGTTCAGAAAGGATTAGTGAGACATTCTATTGCAATTCATGGTTGATACAAAAAAATTTTAAAAAAAGAATACACTGGATTTGGGGGGAGGAGAGAGGAGAAAAAGGAGAGACAATGCCAAAAAATGAACACTCATTTTAGCTCTTCTATTAAAGCCAGATGTATTTTAGGCTCGGTTTCCAGGCAACTGCATAATGGTAATATTCTTGGAGCCTTTTTTAAAGACTCACAACTGTCAGAGTCAGTAAAGGTCAGAAGGTAATTATAAAGTAATACTGGTGACAATCTAGAGGCAGAATCACTAGAGCACCGCTGGGGATGCAGTGACATTTAGAATGTTGCCTTCCTTTTCAGAAACCCTTAAGATCTTCCTTGGGTCACTGAGCCACGTGCAGTGGTCCAGGCTTCTGATCCAAATCCAACTTGAACACACAAGCATTTAACCTGACTCTTCTATTGTCACACCTCTCCGATCATCTATCTGGGATCAAGAAGCTTGAGCTGCCTAAGCCTCTACTAGGGTTAAGGGTGATGACAAACATCTAAGTCCTTGCAGAACCAATACAGAACTTTTTGGCTGAATACTGCCTCAGAGAGTAGGCTAGTGGGGTTAATACCCAGATGAAAACCCTGACCCCAGAATCAGGCAGTAAAGGAAATAGAGGGGAAGTGTTTCTATTGGGCTGTCTAAACAAACGTGAGGTCTCTCAAGAGCAGACGGTTACCGAATTTGTGATGTTGAGGAAAAGAAGGAACTTTCTCGATGACAATGACAAAGATCTTTTCTGAGCCCTTTATGCCCCGCTTGCATCTGATTTTCCCAAGAGCCACAGGGACCCTTTCTACTTTAGAGAATAAATCAGGGCTTTAGATAGCCACCAGGCTATCTTCCTGCCTACCCCCACAGCCCCCACAACAACATTTTTGCAGATCTGACCTTGGAGAAGGTCATGGTAATCCTTATTAGGGAATCATAATACTAGTGTAGCTAGTGTAACTACAGGGATCTTCCCAGGAGTGAGGTGACTTATGTAAACACCTGGCACAGAAGCTCTTCTTCAAACCCTCCAGAAGCTTCCCTCTCACAGAGGTAAAGCCAACGGAATTCTTGCTGTGGCCTCAAGGGCTGCAATTCAAGACGTTTCCCTTCTCCATTCATTGCCCTTGTTGCTACCCTCCCAGCCACCCTCCTCCCTGGAGAGCTTGTCACCTCAGAAGACAACCTTGGAATTAAAACTGCAGCTCCCCACTCTCCCGGCACAACCAATTTCCTTCTCTCCAGAGCACTCGGCACCACCTAACACATCCCACGTTCTTGAATCTTTACTAAATACCCAGTGAAAATAAGCTGAAGGATTTGAGATTAAATGTTCTTGCTCAACCCCTGTACCTTCAGACTTCCCAAATATATCTGGTCTATAACTGCCTTTTCAAGAAAAGAAAAAATTACTCAGTGACCTCAGAAGAAATCTACCTTCTTTAAGCCAACAGAAAATTCCCACTAATCTGTGAAACATTATCAAAACAGGTTAGCAATGCCATACTTCATACTCTGAATTACTAGCAGATATATTCTAAAAGAAGAAAGTGTGATCAGGGTAGACTACTCGTAAGAGGCAAAGTAAATTCCCAAAGAAACTCAAGAGGGCTAAGAAGTTGAATTTTAAAAGTGTCAATAACAGAAACCACTTTCCCAGCCGATCCAAACTAAGATGTTAGTAAAGGGAGGAGGAGCAAGAAATAATCCTGCTGAAATTCTTGGCATGGACTTGGGTCAGCTTTAGATATTAACTCTGGATATCAAGGAAAGGGTGGACCTTAGAATTTCCGATCTCTTCCTGAACCCCGCACTGCTGTGTCCCCTGAGGGTCATGAGCTTGAACAACTGTAGGAGGCAGCAGTGGCTGCAGGAGACATCCCTGAGAATCAGACTAAAGCTAGAAGCCATGAGGGGGTCTATCACAAGTAGCACTGCAGACTGGCTAGCCAGCAGACATGGGAGAGGCAAACTGAGGCTGGCAGGCTGTTCCCCTGGTGCACCTGAGGCCCCCACTACGGGTGAGGACTGTGACCTTCCTGCCTGCCCTGTTAGTTACTAGATGCGGCATGTAGGCGAGTCAGAGTCTTCATGCGTATGGCCTAGAAATGTCTCACCCGTCCCTTCTGAGACCTTTGGGCTTGTGTGTGGCTTAGAAATATCTCACCCAGGAGCAAACATGATGATCGCTCGGAATCTGTATTGCAAACCATAATGCCCAAAAGGAGAGAAAGAGGGGAGAGAGAGGGAGAGGGAGAGAGAGAGAGAGAGAGAGAGGGAGAGAGAGGGAGAGGGAGAGAGAGAGAGAGAGAGAGAGAGAGAGAGAGAGAAAGAGAGAGAGAGAGAAGTACCTGCCCCTAGAGACAGGAAGAGACTGGGGGAGGGAAACTGGTGGGGATATTGGTGCGGGGAAATATACACTGGTGGAGAGATGGCTACTGGAACACTGTATGACTGAAACCCCACGGTGAATGGCCTTGTAATTGTGTATGTCACAGTGATTCAATTTTTAAAAAGAGAAACTGGTGATATTCAAAAAAGAAAGAAAGAGAGAAAAAAAGGAATTTCTCACCCGACCCAGGTGAAACCTCAGAAGCACTCTCAGAAGTGGGTGGGCCAACTCCTGCCCTAGCAAAGCCACCGTCACACCTCCAGCCAGGCTGCCCAGTTAAATAAATTCTGGATTTTCTGAAGCGCACAGCCACAACATCTCCAAACTCTATAATACTGATATCCCAGTTGGAGCACACCAGATTGGAGGGGAATGTAACGCAGAAGCCAGCCAATCTTGACCTACAAAAACATTAGCACAGAAGGCTTAACTTGCAACAACAGCTTAATAAATCCTCAGGCAAGTACTGAATGTCACCATGATGCGATACAATAATTTTCACAGATTTTCTTTTATGGAAATATATTTTATTATTTTGTTAGCTATTTGCTGGTAACAAGCAATATAAAATAAAGTATTGTGGGCCTGCTATGGAGGCAAGCTTGAGGGGTGGTTGGGAAAATGGAGACAGTGGTGGAGGGAAAGTCACTGTGGTATTATGATGGGTGTTGGAATAATTGAATTCATGAGCAACTTTGTAAACTAAATGTTGAAATAAAATGGGAGGGGGGGATTATTTTTTTAAGAGAAAGAAATACTCAGTTTCCAAAATTCTGTGCACGGCCAAGCACCAGCCAAGTGGTGATGGTGTTACCTCCAAGTCTCTGAGTGCCTGGACCTAAGGTACAGGAGCTGTCAGGAATGCTGGTTCCATCACACATGCTCTCTCCTGCCCGGGGCCTTACTCTGAAGGTGAGGCTTAGCTCCTTGGTGTTGCCCTCATGGTGGTACCACTTCCCACAATGCATCTACATGACTGAGGCATCAAACCCGGGAGCAGTGGCAGAAGAGACTGTGCCTAGTGCCTGTAGAGGTCCAGGCTAACTCACATTTTTGTACTGATAGGCTGTACTACATGACAAAGGGCCATGTGGAAGATAATGAAAAGTCTTATCTTTAAAGAAGGGGCTAACAAGATCATGAAAACTCAATCACCTCAACAAAGGATTTTTTTAAACACCTATCATCTTTAAAAGAAAAAAATCAAGCACAAAACTGTGTAATTCTGTAATTGTACCCTCATGGTGATTCACTAATTAAAAAATAAATAAATTTTTTAAAATTGTAAAAAAAAAGAATTAGACCAGAGGTTCACTACCTAGTTTAAATTAGTACTTTCATTTTATCATTTTAATAATGCATATCTCTATTATGCTACTTATATTATTACAATACCTAATAAAACAGAAAGTTTAGGCTAATATAAAATTTAAGTCTAAAGATAAAAAACTTTTTAATGAGTTCATCTGAAACCATAGCATTTGACTTTTGAACATGTAAGCCCAAAGTGATGAAATTAATAATTCAGATAATTTATTTATGAAACAATTTTATATGACTATGATTTATCATTAATAGAATACTAAAAAAATAATCATATCAGTGTTTTCTGAATCTATAAGGTTTTGAATTTAGCTGCCAGAAGAATGCACCCAGGAACACATATGCTTTCTCTGAAAATATGAACCACAAAGCTAAGATTTATTTGAAGTTTTTGTTTGCACTTGTCCACTTCTCACAGGTAGGGTACGTGCACTAGGGGGCGAAGAAAGGACACATGTTTACACACTCATCCACATGTAGTTCTAGACATACAATATGGCACAAAAGCTCTCTGGTTGCCTTTATGAAGTTTCCAATTCCCCTGACAGTTCTGCCTTCTCAGCACCCTCAGAGTCCTTTTAGGGAAGACTTTTCTTCCCTAACTCAGCGTCCATGCAGTTGACCTGCCCCATGACTGTCTCCTCACTAGTGTGAGAGCTCACACAGGTACACAACCTGGTGGCTTCTCATTCTGTTTTGTCAGTGAATGTACCACAGCAAGCTTCCACAACTGTTGTGTGCCCTAGTGACAGACTCAGTATCATCAACCATATTTGAAGGATGATTCAGACCACCCAGACATAGGACTGTGTCCATGCCACTGACTTGGGCAGGGCTAACCCCATGTCAGTGCTTCCAGAAATGGGGAAGAGGAGCAGGGAGACACTGAAAGGGTATGGGTACAGAGAGAAGGGTAAATGGGGAGAAGTTAGGATGGTATCCTGGAGGAAGTGATTGGGACAAGGAGAGATTCTTCAAGTCCTAAGGACAAACATTTAAGCACATGACTAGAAGTGCATGCCTGGGTTTTTATCCTTCTGTACTAATTGGAACTTTATATGCTGAAGGGTTTTGAATGAGGTGCTAAGTGCAAAGTAGGGGCAGGGGTGAGATTTTCCAGTTCAAAATTAATGCCCCCCTTAAAAAAAAAGGAGAGTAATGGAATGTCTCACCCAGATGGCTTGGCTCTTTGATATCTACAAACATTCTGAAAGCACTTAAACTATTTTCAGGATTTCTGTGCAGCTGCATGAGGTGATGACTGCTGGCTTATTTCCTGTTTGGTTTTTCCTTTGCTCTCTCTCCAAACAACTCCTGATTTGGATGGCTTTGGTGAGCCACAGAATTGAATTTTTGGCATTAGGAAGCTGTAATGTAATGAGGGAGACACAAGATGCCAACAGGTGGTTTTGTGGCCTAATGCCAATGCCAGTGTAAGCTCTGCTATCCTGTCACTTGGTGGCAATTTTGAGCTGGGGGATGGCCCACATAGATGTAGTTTTCTGGTCCTCACAGGTGGGGTCTCACTGAGCTATGGGAGAGCTCCAGGACTGCCCAGTGACTGCAAAGGCAGCTGGCAGGGCTGTGGGGACAGTCAGACCCTATGAGTCTCAAGAAGAGGTATGAAAAGTCCTTTTCCAAGTACCACCTTCTTTGTCTCCAGATCCAAAAGTGTGATTCCTTGGGCATGCACCCCAGAGCACACATGCAACAGCTGGTGGGGATAGGGAGGTTGCAGTATGTCCATCCTATTACTGGGCATGAGAACACTTTCCTTTCAGTTCTATAGATTCTGGCCACATTCTTAAATGACTGTATCCTCTTTAAGAGTTCAACTATCTGGCAGATGTAATTAAAAAAAAAGGCTTATAAAGTTTGTCTCTTCATCCTGATAAAAGCTAGAACCCAGGATTCTAACCATGCAGGCTTCTGCTGGCACATTATAACCTTTCCATGCTGTGTGCTTTTGCTCCTTTCCTTTAAAATTAAGCTCAGTAATTTTGAGGGGCTTGGAGGCATACCTGGTGGTGCTCAGGGAGTACTCCTGCCTCAGTGTTCAGGGACCATGTGCAGTGCCAAAGATTGAAATGGGGTTGGCAGCATACAACCCAAGTGCCTTCATCCCTGTACTCTCTCTCCAACCCTGAGCATAATTTCTTAAATGTGGGTCACAACCCTGCATGGGGACCATGTTGAAATACTTGTGTAATATATATATAGTTATGATTTAATATTAGACAATGTTTTATTTATATATCTATTTATATAGCTATTCTCAATATGACAGAAAAAAATTTCTGGCCTAAAGAGTTACAAGAGGGAAAAACTGATGCAGGTCTTGAGGTTTCACTTCACACCATAGTAATAACTCCTCTGAAAACTCATAGCCAACACATTCACTTCCTTTGTACCACAACCAAGTGTGTGCAGCCCACACCCCATCATTACAATGAAGAGTGAACAAGCATTCCAAACAACTACTCTGAAAGCAAAGATCGAGGAGGCAAGCCCAAGCCTGAGTACATAACAGGATCTCTGCCGATGTTTAAGATCTCAGAACTAGAGGGTTTGTCAGGGAGCAACAGTGAACAATCACACACTGCTTCACAGTTAAAGTGTTTATAGACATCATCTTTCCATTTAACTTTGTGTTACAATTAGTTAACATGATTTTAGTTATGATTTCCCCCCAGTGGATATTACATGAATGAGAAGAATCTCAGGTAGTTGGTAAATAATCTCTCCACACAGATCACAAGACGCTCAATAGGCTTCTCACCTCACAATGGAACCTTCCAGAGAGGCACAGCCAGGCCTCACGAGGACATTGTCTGATTTTCTACAAGTTAGTAATAAAAGACTCTCTAACAAATCTATAGCAAATCCATGCCGAATATTTATTCCAATCATTAATGAGCAGCAAGACAAATCTGCTTCAAAAAAAGGGAGCCGAGGAACTGAGACTCACATGAGCTCAGAGAGGTCTATCAGTAGGGAGACAGCAGAGTGCTGGATCATGGCAAAGGTAGAAAGCCAAAACCCAAACATCACTCGCATTTACCTTCACTACCAAGCAAACTCCCTAGCAACTGATCACTCTTAAGTAGAAGCTATTTAACATTTGACTTAAAAGGGAGCTGGGTCCTCATCAATATGCACACGGGAGGTCCACCAGGTCATTCCCCTGTAGCAGAGCTGGGCACGCCTTTCTGCTGGGGACAGATAGCACAGATCACAGGTCTTCTGAGCCATCTGGTCACCCTCACAAATACTCCAGTCCACTGCCTCAGTGTGAAAGCAGTTACAGGAAACAGGAGGGAAAAAAGCAATGGCTGCATTTCCATAAAAATTTATTTAAAATAAAATAGTTTGGCAGGGGGAGAGAGGTACGGGGGCTAGAGATGACCCACAGGACAGTTTGCTGAGTCATCTGTACCAGAACATCAGATGGATGACCCTGAGAAGACCCAGATAGTCCTCTGAGTACAACTCTGAAGAGCCCTACTCCAGTCTCTAGTGGCGGTTTGTTTTCCTTTTTGGGTCACACCTGAAGTTGCACAGGGGTTACTCCTGGCTCTGCACTCAGAAATTACCCCTGGAGGTGCTCAGGGGACTATATGGGATGCTGGGAATTGAACCTGGGTTGGCTGCATACAAGGCAAACACCCTACCCGCTGTGCTATTGCTCCAGCCCCCTAGTGGCAGCTTTGTGGTAACGTTTTTTTTTTCATCTGGACTTTATTGATCTAATAAAATTACATTAAGAATTGAAATGAATTATACATTATTGTGCTCATGTTTCCCCCATACAAAGCTCGAGAACCCATACCTTCACCAGTGCCCATCCTCTACCACTAGTAAACACAGCATCTCTCCCACCCTCCCCAGTCCCGTCTCCCCCCCCCCCCCCACCCCACACTGCCACTATGGCAGGGTATTCCCTTTTGTTCTCTCTCTCTGATTAGGTGTTGTGGTTTGCAATAAAGGTGTTGAGTGGCCATTGTGTTCAGTCTCTAGTCTACATTCGGCACGCATCACCCTTCCCCCGCATGACCTTCGACCACATTTTACTTGGTGTTCCCTTCTCTGAGTTGCCCAGAATGAGAGACCAGCCTCCAAGCCATGGAGTCAACCTCCTGGTACTTATTTCTACTATTCTTGGGTGTTAGTCTCCTAGCCTACTACTCTATATTCCACAGATGAGTGCAATCTTTCTATGTCTGTCTCTCTTTCTGACTCATTTCACTTAGCATGATACTTTCCATGCTGATCCACTTATATGCAAACTTCATGACCTCATTTTTTTCTAACAGCTGCATAGTATTCCATTGTATAGATGTACCAAAGTTTCTTCAACCAGTCATCTGTTCTAGGGCATTCAGGTTTTTTCCAGATTCTGGCTATTGTAAACAGTGCTGCAATGAACATATAAGTGCAGATGTCATTTCGACTATGCTTTTTTGCTTCTCTGGGATATATTCCCAGCAGTGGTATTGCTGGGTCAAATGGGAGTTCAACCTCTAGTTTTTTGAGAAGAGTCCATATTGTTTTCCAAAAGGGCTGAACTAGTCGGCATTCCCACCAGCAGTGTAGAAGGGTCCCTTCCTCCCCACATCCTCTCCAACAGTGGTTGCTTTTGTTCTTTTGGATGTGTGCTAGTCTCTGTGGTGTGAGGTGGTATCTCATGGTTGTTTTGATCTGCATCTCCCTGATGATTAGTGATGTAGAGCACTTTTTCATGTGCCTTTTGGCCATTCGTATCTCTTCCTTGGGAAAGTTTCTGTTCATTTCTTCGGCCCATTTTCTGATGGGGTTGGATGTTTTCTTCTTGTAGAGTTCGACCAGTGCTTTATATACCCTTGATATCAACCCCTTATCTGATGGGTATTGTGTAAATATCCTTTCCCATTCTGTAGATAGTCTTTGTATTCTGGTCACTGTATCTTTTGCGGTGTAGAAGCTTTTTAGTTTAATGTAGTCCCATTTGTTGATCTCTGTTTTTACTAGATTGCTTAGTTCCATGTCATCTTTGAAGATACCTTTATCTTCAATGTCGTGGAGGGTTTTGCCGACCTTGTCTTAAATGTACCTTATGGATTGTGGTCTAATGTTGAGGTCTTTAATCCATTTTGATCTGACTTTTGTGCATGGTGTCAGGTCGAGGTCTAAGCCCATTCTTTTGCATGTGGTTTTCCAGTTGTGCCAGCACCATTTGTTAAACAGGCTTTCCTTGCTCCACTTCACATTTCTTGCCCCCTTATCAAAGATTAGATGATCATACATTTGAGGTTGTGTGTAGGGATATTCCACTCTGTTCCATTGGTCTTCGGCTCTGCCTTTGTTCCAGTACCATGCTGTTTTAATTGTTATCGCTTTGTAGTAGAGTTTAAGGTTAGGGAGGGTGATGCCTCCCATTATCTTTTCCCCAAGAATTGTTTTAGCTATCCGTGGGCGTTTATTGCTCCATATAAATTTCAGGATTGCTTGATCCGTTTCTTTGAAGAATGACATGGGTATCCTTATAGGGATCGCATTAAATCTGTAAAATGCTTTGGGGAGTATTGCCATTTTCACAATATTTATTCTCCCTATCCATGAGCAGGGGATATGTTTCCATTTCCTCATGTCGTCTTTTATTTCATGGAGTAGGGTTTTATAGTTTTCTTTGTAGAGGTCCTTTACTTCTTTAGTTAAGCTGATTCCAAGGTATTTGATTTTCTGGGACACAATTGTGAACGGGATTGCTTTTTTCATGTCCCTTTCCTCTGTCTCATTGTTTGCATATAGGAAGGCCATGGATTTTTGGGTATTGATTTTATAGCCTGCGACTTTACTGTACAGGCCAATTATTTCTTAAGAGTTTCTTACTAGAGCTTTTAGGTTTCTCTAGGTATAGTATCATATGGTCTGCGAATAGTGAGAGCTTGATTTCTTCCTTTCCGATCTGAATCCCCTTAATATCTTTTTCTTGCCTGATGGCTATTGCTAATACTTCCAGTACTATATTAAAAAGAAGTGGTGAGAGTGGGCATCTTTGCCAAGTCCCCGATCTTAGAGGAAAGGCCCTTAGTTTTTCTCCATTGATGATAATGCTTGCCATAGGTTCGTGGTAGATGGCTTTGACTATCTTGAGGAAAGTTCCTCCAAAACCCATTTTGGTGAGAGTTTTTATCATGAATGGGTGTTGGATTTTGTCAAATGCTTTCCCTGCATCTATTGATATGATCATATGGTTTTTATCTTTACTTTTGTTGATATGATGGATTATGTTGATTGATTTCCGAATGTTAAACCATTCTTGCATCCCTGGGATGAATCTTACTTGGTCGTGGTGTATGATCTTTTTAATGAGTTGTTGGATTCTGTTTGCTAGTATTTTGTTGAGGATCTTCGCATCCGTGTTCATCAAGGATATTGGTCTATAGTTTTCTTTGTTAGTGGTGTCTTTGTTTGCTTTTGGTATTAGGAAGATATGTGTCTCATAGAAACTGTTCGGAAGGTTTCCTGTCTTTTCAATTTCCTGGAAAAGCTTGAGGAGAACTGGCAACAAGTATTCTTTAAATGTTTGGAAGAATTCGCCAGTGAATCCACCTGGACCTGGGCTTTTGTTTTTGGGGAGACTTTTGATTACAGTTTCGATTTCCTTGATATTTTTGGGCCTATTCAGGTATTTCAAGTCTTCTTGGTTCAGTCTTGGGAGATTGTAGGAATCAAGGAATTCGTCCATTTCTTTTAGGTTCTCTTGTTTTGTGGCATACAGCCTTTCAAAGTAGTCTCTGATGATCTTTTGAATCTCCTTGGTTTCTGTTGTGTTGTCCCCCTTTTCATTTCTGATTCGGTTTATTAGGGTTTTCTCTCTTTCTTTCTTTGTGAGGCTTGCTAGCGGTTTATCAATATTATTTATTTTCTCGAAGAACCAGCTCTTTGTCTCATTGTTCTTTCATATTGTTTTTCGGGTTTCCATATCATTAATTTCTGCTCTAAGTTTTATTATTTCTTTCCTTCGATCTGGTTTGGGTTCCTTTTGCTGGTCCTCTTCTAAGATCTTGAGCTATGAAGTCAAGCTATCTATATAGGCCCTTTCTTCCTTCCTGAGGAAAGCTTGCAGAGCTATAAATTTTCCCCTTAATTCAGCTTTAGCTGCGTCCCATAGGTTCTGGTAGCTTCTGTCTTCATTCTCATTTGTTTCAAGGTATTTTTTGATTTCTTCCTTGATTTCCTTTGTGACCCACTCATTGTTCAATATGAGTTGTTTAATTTCCAAGTGTTTGATTTGGTTCTCCGCGTCTGTGTGTGATTAATTTCCATCTTCAGTGCATCATGGTCTGAGAAGATAGTTGATACAATTTCTATATTCCCGATTTTATTGAGGTATAATTTGTGACCCAGAACGTGGTCTATTTTGGAAAATGATCCATGTGCGCTGGAAAAGAATGTGTATTCTTTCTTTTTGGGGTATATAGCCCTGTATAGGTCTATTAGCCCTGAATCTTCCATTTTTTTCCTTCAGAGCCATTGTTTCTTTTCTGAATGTTGTTCTTGTCGATCTATCCAGAGGTGATAAAGCAGTGTTGAAGTCTCCTACTACTATTGTGTTGCTAGTTATGTCCTCCTTAAATTCTGTTAGGAGTTCTTTTAAGTATTTAGCTGGTCGTTCATTAGGTGCATATACATGTGATTTCTTCCTGTTGTACATATCCTTTGATGAATAGGAAATGACCTTCGCTATCCCTTCTGATCTTTTTCAGCCTGAAATCTATGTTGTCGGATACTAGTAAAGCCACCCCTGCTTTTCTGAGGGAGCTTTTTGCTTGCAGGATTGTTTTCCATCCTTTGATTTTGAGTCTGTATTTGTTCTGACTATTCAGATGTGTTTCTTGTAGGCAGCAGAAAGTTGGGTTTAGTTTCCGAATCCGTCTTGCCACTCTGTGCCTCTTGATTGGTGCATTTAGACCGTTAACATTAAGAGAAATTATTGTCATGGGATTTTGTGCCATTTTTCTGTAGGGTTTGTTGTTCTTATAGGTCTTTTTCCTTGTCTTATAGTAGCCCTTTGAGTCCTTCTTTTAAATTTGTTCTTGAGTCTATGAAGTTCCTGAGCTGTTGTTTCTCCGTGGAATAGTGTATGATTCCTTCAAGTTTAATTGAGAGTTTAGCCGGATAAAGTATTCTTGGTGAGGCATTCATTTCGTTGAGTTTTTTCACTATATCCCACCATTGTCTTCGGGCTTGGAAGGTTTTTTCTGATAGGTCTGCTGTGAATCTAAGGGGTGCTCCTTTGTATATGATCTCCTTCTTTGATCTTGCTGCTTGCAGTATTGTGTCTCTATCCATAGCATCCATCATTCTGACTATGATATGCCTTGGGGATTTTTTATTTGGGTCCCTTTTAGCTGGTACCCTTCGGACTCCTTGGATCTGGATGTCCATATTTTCTAGCTCTGGTAATTTCTTAGCAATGATGTCTTTAATTGTGTTTTTTTTCATTAAGATTGGTCCTCTGTGGTTCTGGTACTCCAATGATTCTTATGTTTTTTCTCTTGAGGTCATCCCCTAGGACTCTAATTCGCTCTAGAGCCATTTTGAGGTCTTTTGCCATTATTTGTTGTTGCCTATATGCTTTCTGCAGCTCGTCTTTAAGATCGCTGATTCTTTCTTCGGCAGCAGTCATTCTACTGTTAAGGGCTCCTACTGAGTTTTCTATTTCATCTACCGATTCTTTTAATTGTGTCACTTCTGTTCGTAGCTTCGAAATTTCTGCTCTCATTTCTATTCGTAGCTTTGAAATTTCTGCTCTCATTTCTTCCTGGATTATCTTGGTGGATCGTTCCAATGCTGCATTCATATCCTCTTTTAATTTATTGGATGTTCACTCCATAGTTGCTTTGAGTTCTTCAACCATCTTCACGATTTCCTCTCTGAATTCTTTATCAGAGAGGAGACTATATTTCTGGGGAGTCATTGCTGGGGTTGCAGAGATCCTCCCTTCCATCTCTGCTGGTGGTGGGGATTTTCGATGTTTCTTCATGTTGATATGGGTTTTACATTAGGCGCTCTCCTTAGTTTGAGAGGGGTCTCAAGAAAAAGCGTGGGGCTATGATCTTTTTACAAAGGACACTATGTGTGGCTCGATGAGTTCATTAATAGTTTTTGTGAAATGAGGATAGGCTAGGCCAGTTGACACATATAGTGACACATCTTAGTCACATATAGTGACTAAGATGACCAGGGTATTCTTCAGAGGGATAGATTCTATCGATTAAGACCAGAGCACAATGCATTGAGTGGGAAAAATATCTTCGGCCACATGAGCAGCCGCCACTCCAGAAGGAGGCCACGCCCCCTTACGTGTGGACACGACCCTTACAATCTGGTAGAGATGGGAGGGGTCAGGCCCGCCGCAGGGAGACTGAGAGGCGCGAGGCTGATGGATCTGGGGTCTCTGGGAACCCAGGCCGAGGCCGCGGGGGGATCCGAGCGCTCCTCCACAGGGGGCAGGGTTCGAGAGGGAGAGTCAACGTTTTTTTTTTTTTAACAAGAACCCTGGTCATCAAACAGTAAGGCCAACAATAAACAATTCAATCCGAGGTACTTGATTTTCTGAGATACTATTGTGAACAGGATTGATTTTTTAATGTCTCTTTCTTCTCTTTCATTGTTTGTATACAAGAAAGCTATGGACTTTTGGGTGTTGATTTTGTAGCCTGCCAGTTTACTATATCAACCTATTTTTTCTAGGTGCTTTTCTGTAGAGTCTTTAGGGTTTTCTAAGTATAGTATCATATCATCTACAAATAGCGATAGTTTGACCTCTTTCTTTCCTATCTGTATGCCCTTGATATATTTTTCTTGTCTAACTTCTATGGCCAGGACTACACAATGGAATACTATGCAGCTGTTTGGAGAGATGAAGCAATGAAATTTCCTTTTAAATGGATAGACATGGAGAGTATCATGCTAAGTGAAATGAGTCAGAAAGAGGGAGACAGACATAGAAGGACTGCACTCATTTGTGGAATATAGAATAACATCACATGAGGCCGACACCCAAGAACAGTGGATACAAGGGCCAGGAAGATTGCCCCATAGCTGGAAGCCTGCTTCTTAAGTGGAGGGGAGATAGAATTGAGAAAGGATCACTAAGAAAATGATGGCTGGAGGAATCAGTCAGGATGGAAAATGTGTTCAAAATTAGATAACGGACCAAACATGATGACCTCTCAGTGTATGTGTTGCAAGCCATAATGCCCAAAATTAGAGAGAGAGTATGGGGAATATTGTCTGCCATGGAAGCAGGGGGAAGGTGGGAAATGGGAGGGGGTATATCGGAGATATTCGCAGTGGGGAATGTGCACTAGTGGAGGGATGGGTGTTTGATCATTGTGTGATTGTAACCCAAACATGAAAACTTGTAACTATCTCACGGTGATTCAATAAAATTTAAAAAAATAAATAAAACAATTCAATCCCCCACTACATAAATGTTTCCTCAACTGTCACCCTGAGGCTCACTCAGCCTGTGGATTTCAGTTAAGAAATATTTATATGAACACTAGTGTTAATATCAGTCATAAATTTTAAAAAATAATTACCGAAAGAGGAAAACTCCAGGGGCTGGAGAGATAGCACAGCGGGTAGGGCATTTGCCTTGCAAGTGGCCGACCCGGGTTTGATTCCCAGCATCCCATATGGTCCCCCGAGCACCGCCGGTAGTAATTCCTGAGTGCATAAGCCAGGGGTAACCCCTGTGCATCACTGGGTGTGATCCAAAAAAAAGAGGAAAACTTCAGAGCAATCATGATTGACAACATATATCTTATATATTTATATATATATATAAATATATTAAAGGTATTTGGTCCTTCAGATGACAAAAGTTATCTCTTCATACATATTTGGGCTTTAGCCTCAGATCCTGCCTTCTGGGACCCAAGCCCTTGCAATTTCCTGAGCTGTAAGAGCAATGGGAGCATTTATTGTCATGTTTGTGCTCTTGTCCTCTGTTCTTGAAAACATTCAAAGCCACCAGTGAGACATGTCCAGTTATTCATAACAAGCTCCTCTGCATCATCACCGGATACTGGTCTAATACAGGTCACAGTGGGGAAGCACCTATTGAAGGGGCAGGCTGCCAAGAGACTAAATACAGAGACAGCCATCAAGAGGGCTCAGTGCTGCCTGCTGGGTTGCCAGCACCCCAGAAACACCGATGTTGTTTGGAACTTGGTGATTCACACCCTTAAATACTTCTTGGTAATAAACCAGTGACCTGGTGAGAAGAAAAGGAAATAGGGACTAGAGATATGGCACAAAGGGCTAGAGCACACATTTTGACAAAACGGAGTCCTGAATTCAATCTTCAGCTCCATGTGGGCCTGTAGAAGTGAAACCTGCCTAAACACCAACCTGGGAGTAGACCCTCAGCATTGCCGGTTCCCAAGCCAAGACTGAACAGGATTTGAGAACATCCTGACCTCACACCAGGCTGTCTTCACTGAGGCAACTCAGAGGGGAGCGGGTTGAGTTTTCCTCCTTGCCTCAGCAGAACCCCAGCAGCCAAAAACCTCCAGGACCCAACCACCTCCATGCTCATGGCCACTCTCCACAGTCTTGAACGAGCCTCACGCTTTTTTTCTGAGGGAACCTGAAGGAAAACCCAAGTCTGTGGGACCTTGACTGAAATCTCCAAGCTCGCTCAGAGCGGGATGGGGCCTCTACTCTCATCTCCCTAGTTTACCAGTAGCTTGGTAGTCACACCCACAAACTGCCCCTGGCATCATATAATCTCATCAACAGCCAAGATCCAGAAACTCAAATAAAGCTTCCAGAAGAAAGCAACAAAGGCCTAACCCATGAGTTAATATGCCCTATAATCAGATTCCAAATTTCAGAATTCCTGGAGCAACCTCTTATACTCTACCCCACTGATATACCAAGAGTAGCACACATTTGTTTGGGTTTAATATACATGTTTGTAATCTCTTATACAAGGACTAGATGGCTCCAGGATGAAATACTACCATCTTTACATATTTTTCTCTTATGGTGATGGGGAGGTGCAATGGTAGTGGGGTTGGTGTTTGAATATTAAATCTATGGAATTACTGCGAGCAACTTTATAAAAATAAAAAATTAAAAACTGAACAGGATGCTATGAAATAAAGGCAAACTACTAAACAAAGCATTTCTCAGTTTTCCTAGACTTTTCTGAGAAAACCTTGGTCACTTTGTTCAGAAAAAGATTTTAGATCCTATGAACTACCTTCCCTTTTTCACAGTCTTGAGGAATCCTCTTCAGGGCCAATATGAAGCCTCATGCCAAGGAGAGAGATGCCAAGGACAGTTAAGGCACACATGGTACCAGTTCCTGCATGCACCCGGAGACAGGGTGTGACGGTGATTCAAGAGATGAAGCCCAGTTGCCACCTACGGGAGCTTGGCACTTGCAGTTAAAGTCCAGAGAGAGATCTAGCCCAGGGCTGGAGGGAGTCTAAGAGGTAAGGAAGGTACTTGTCTTATATTGAGCTGCCTGGGCCGTGACCCCGACTCCCTCTCCAGCACCATACAAGACCCCAGAGCACCACCAGGAGTGACCCCTGAGCCAGGAGTAAGTGCTGGGCAATGCCAGGTGTGTCCACTGCCATAAAAATGATATTTAAGTCCAACCAAAAGATGTTTCGGCCTTCTTTTTAAAAGGGTGGGTGAAGGTATGGTAAACTGCACACTTACCACCTTAATGTAGTGAAAATGATCTCATCTCTTGTGAAAACATTCCTCTGTATTCTGACTCCTATTAAGCTAGAATTGGGGTACAGTTTCAGTATATAGCTCCGAACCTGACTGCCACAGAGCAAAGCACTAGAAGCCTGTTTCTTACAAAATCTGGCTTTTATGAACTCAGGTAGTTACTCTATACCTACTGCAGGCTCCCAAATGCAATGATAGATGCAAGAGTTACAAAGCCAAAGACAATCCAGTCCTCCTTTTTCCCTTTGCAGATCTTTGTTTTTGTTTTGTTTTGGGGCCACTCCTGGCTTATTGCTTGGAGTTGTTCTTGGCAGCAGCCATAGGCCCAGGTGGTGCCAGAGAATAAATCTTGGCCTCTACTATGCAAAGCACACACATCAGCCCTTGGAACTCTTGCTAGCTCCAGTCCTTATTCTTAAAAAGCTTAGTCTATCAGGGGAGACACATGCTAAGTGCTATGTAATTGCCAACTGAACTGTATGTAATAAATGTGTTAAAATTTCATATGTGGTGAATGTTACTAAGGTCAAACTGAGGCAGAATACAGGCAATAAAAGGTCAGTGAAATAAATCAACCTAGTGTTGATGGCTCCATTAAATGGCTAATGGACAAGGGGAGCTAGAAAGACACAATGGCTGTGCTTAACTTTAATACATTATCAAATCAAATCCAAAACTTAGGGCTGGAGAGATAGTACAGGGGTTAAGACACCTCTCTTGTGTCCTGCACTCAGCCTGCTACAAATCCCTGGTACCACAGATGGTCACTTGAGTATCGCCAAGGATCACACTGAACACAGAGCCAGGAAAAGCCCCTGAACACCTACAATGGACCCCAACATCCTACCATCCTCCACTCAAAAAAAAAGAGTTAAATAGAAATACCTCCCAAATACTTAAACAAGTGGGAGTCAAAAGAAGAGCAAAATAAGCCATTGACTGGATGATTTATTACTCAGTTATCATAGAAATAAAGATCTTGCCATCTTTGCCAGCTTGCTCTCTGCTCAGTTGCTCTGGCATACTGAAACTGTGGCTTTACTTTATATCTGCTGGGGGGAGCTGCACTGTTGTGTGCCTGCAAATGACCACACCTTCCTCCTGCCAGCTGGGTTTCTAACTTTTCAGTTTCTAGAAACTTGCAAACAGAAGAAAATCTCATTAAAATAATTTGATATCATGTGGAATGTTTACACATGAAAAGAACTATGTTATTGTTTAACCTAGATCATTGATTCTATTCTTAAATACTTCTCAAATAGGAAACCAAGTTGCTATGTAATCTTTGCTGTATCTAAATGGTTTACATTCAGAGTGAAGTTCATGTCTATTTTTTAGAAGTGCGCATTTTAAACACAGTTCTGTATTATTCATAGTTATTTCTCCTATAAAAGAAAGCCATTGAACAAATTGAACAAATTCTGATCCAATATATGGTAGTCTAACCACAGTTTCAGGAAGTTTGAGAGGGGGAAATATCAACTAAAAGAGAAAAACATTAAAAATGAGAAAACATGTCATGAATCTAAGTTTCCTTAGAAATTTTCTGGCAAAATTAAGTTATAACCATTATAGAAACCCCATGGGCCACCACTTGATAGTTGTAAATAATTAAAAGAAAATTGAAAAGCTGTCTGTCCTTAAACACCAAAATTAGATAATAGTTTCACAGTGCAAGTTAACAAAAGATTTGGTAAATTCTTAGAATGATTCACCTTAGAAAGTTAATTCAGTAGTCCCAAATTTCTTATGTAATTATAGGTTTGTTTTATCTGTGAACACCAAATATAATATTAAATATCAGCACATAATCAATCATTATAAGCACTATGCCAAAGGAATATGCCTTTCTTGATGGCAAAATGACAGAGAAATGTAAACTAAAATGACACAGCAGTGCAAAGAAGCCCATCATTATTCTCTTGATTAAATTCAACCACCAAGAAGAAAATTGTTGGGAGTTACAGAATGAAAGAAATGAAGCATCAAAAATCTCTCAAAATACAAAGATTTAAAAAAAAGAAAGCTAGTCCCTCTTTATTAAGTTTAAAACACTGTTATAAAGGCATTATTTCCTCCTGGAATCAAGGGACCAATGTTAACAATGGTTCCTACAATAACTTTAAAGCATGAACAAATTCTTACACAGATATTGGGCCTGGTTTAATGTCTGACTTCTGGGAAGAATGGGCCCCACAATGCTGTGACTTTTGTGACGAAGTCGTCAGAAGATGACAGATTCTGCCAGACCCAGAAGCCAGCAGCAGGCTGTAAAGAAGCCCCAGCCACATCAAGAGGCCACAGGGAGGCGTCCCAGTCAACAGCTTCTGCTAGGACCCTTCGCCCCGAAATGGACACCAGCATCACCTGCTAGAGCATCCATCTGCAGAGGAATCTAGCATCAGGCAAAGTAAAATCTCTGCCCTAGTACCCAGACATTGTGGAGCAGAAACAAACCACCCCTGACTGTGCTCTCTAAATTCATGACCCATCTTGCTTCCAAAAATATATATCTGAGGTACTAAAAGAATACTGCAGTTTTAAATCACCTTCTACCATCAATACAAAAATAACAGTTAACTACAATGCATGCTCATAAAAAAATGCATTGGTTTCAAACTGAAAAAAATAACCCTTATACAAACCAATTATAGTCTGCATGTATTCAGTTTTATTTAGGTAAACTGAACTTTCCTAATTTGAGATCTGAAATCATTAGACTAAATTTTTGTGTTACGCTGGCTGAATTCATTTGAGTAGCTAGCTATGAAAGGAGAATTCAGGGAATCCACTCAGGAACAGTAGACTACAGAAGTTTAGTAAGAGAACAAAGTTTATCAAGTACAGTCCTCTCTATATAGAGGGCACTTTTACTGAATGTCAAATGAACTTTGAAAGTGATTATTCCTCATCACTCTTTACATGTTAGTAATTCCTAATTAATCTTCACATTTATTCTGTATATTTGGTCAGGTCAAGAACAAGACCCCCTGTGCATATATATATTCTATCTTTTCCTAATAAAAGAAGAGTTCCACGAAAGTATCCCTAATCTAGCTCATCAATGCATTCCCAAAAGGACATAACACAATGCGGAAGGTCAAATACCCTACCTGAGAGATATTGTGCAAACACTCAATCCACAAAGCTAAGTTCAATGTCTGTGAATTCAGTTTATCTCTTTTTTGCTAATTTGTTCTAACTTCCCCACCTGTAGTTTAAGCTAGTTGATGTTCTGCCGTATTTTCAAGAGTATTCTTCTACCCTCCTATCATCCTTTGCCAGTCTGCTGAAAGATAGAGACCTATGTTTGCATGTGTGCCAGGTGCAGTTCTGGCTTTAGCCATCCCCTCCTCAGCAGACCTGCTGAGACCTCTGTCTTTGCACACCACACACCACGAAGGGGACAGCAGAAACACTCAGAAAGAGACAATCTCTTCGTAGCATTTCCATCTGTTACAGGCAGCAATTCACTGTTCATCGTTACTTTTAAAAGGGTATAAAGACAGGGTGTTAAAGAGACAGTAAGGTGGGAGGGTGTTTGCCTGGCACATGGCTGACCTGCTTCAATCCCCAGCACCACATATGGTTCCCTGAGCACTTCAAGGAGTAATTTCTGAGTACAGAGCCAGGAGTTACCCCTAAGCACTACTGGGTGTGGCTCCTCTCCCCACTCCCTGCCCCAGCACCCTACCCTACCAAAAAATAAACGATTACAAAGACAGACTGGTTTACTTGTGATAGAAAAGGTAAAAAGTATACATTTACTGTTTGGTATATTACTCAAGTTCAATCAGGGATGAGATTAAATTTCTCTAATGGTGCTTCAGTGGCTCCACTCAGACTTATACCTTTTATGGAATCAAAAATTTCGAGTATTTATTCATAACAAATAACTATCTTTGGAATGAATCAGTTTAACAGTTCAATTAAGTTTAATTACTTTGGAGCATTTACTATATGCTATAAGTAGATATACATGATTCCTCCATTTCCAATCTGAATAATGTAACTAGCTGTGAGAAGAGACAGATTTTAGTACTAAGATCTGATTTGTTGTATAGCCCTGGATCTGATTTTTTGTATAGCCCTAGATCTCTACCTTCTCTTACATGCAGTAGTGATAATAAAACCTTTCCAAAATCTTATAGGCAAGCAGGGTTAAGAATTATGTGAAAATAATCTTCAAAGTCCCTACACAAGGTAAAATATGTTAATATTTTATTAGAGTATTTTCTAATATTTTTTATTAGTTTATTTTTAATTAGAGAGTCATCGTGAGGGTACAGTTACAGATCCATACATCTTTGTGCTCATGCTTCCCCCATACAAAGTTCAATAACCCATCCCTTCACCAGTGCCCATTCTCCACCACCCGTAAACCCAACATCCCTCCCCCCCTCCCCAGTCCCGTCTCCCCCCACCCCACCCTGCCACTATGGCAGGGAATTCCCTTTTGTTCTCTCTCTCTGATTAGGTGTTGTGGTTTGCAATAAAGGTGTTGAGTGGCCATTGTGTTCAGTCTATAGTCTGTATTCCGCCCGCCTCACCCTTCCCCCACATGACCTCCAACCACATTTTACTTGGTGGTCCCTTCCCTGAGTTACCCAGAATGAGAGACCAGCCTCCAAGCCATGGAAACAATCTCCTGGTACTTATCTCTACTATTCTTGGGCGTTAGTCCTATAGTCTATTATTCTATATTCCACAGATGAGTGCAATCTTTCTATGTCTGTCTCTCTCTTTCTGACTCATTTCACTTAGCATGATACTTTCCATGTTGATCCACTTATATGCAAACGTCATGACCTCATTTTTTC
This sequence comes from Sorex araneus, assembly GCF_027595985.1. Taxonomy (NCBI): domain Eukaryota; kingdom Metazoa; phylum Chordata; class Mammalia; order Eulipotyphla; family Soricidae; genus Sorex; species Sorex araneus. Next base: position 164,174,562 of record NC_073304.1, on the reverse strand, counting down.
TAACAGCTGCATAGTATTCCATTGTATAGATGTACCAGAGTTTCTTCAACCAGTCATCTGTTCTAGGGCACTCGGGTTTTTTCCAGATTCTGGCTATTGTAAACAGTGCTGCGGTGAACATATAAGTGCATATGTCACTTCGACTATACTTTTTGGCTTTTCTGGGATATATTCCCAGCAGTGGTATTGCTGGGTCAAATGGGAGCTCAACCTCTAGTTTTTTGAGAATTGTCCATACTGTTTTCCAAAAGGGCTGAACTAGCCGGCATTCCCACCAGCAGTGTAGAAGGGTCCCTTTCTCCCCACATCCTCTCCAACAGAGGTTGCTTTTGTTCTTTTGGATGTGTGCTAGTCTCTGTGGTGTGAGGTGGTATCTCATGGTTGTTTTGATCTGCATCTCTCTAACGACTAGTGATGTAGAGCACTTTTTCATGTGCCTTTTGGCCATTCGTATCTCTTCCTTGGTAAAGTTTCTGTTCATTTCTTCGCCCCATTTTTTGATGGGGTTGGATGTTTTCTTCTTGTAGAGTTCGACCAGTGCTTTATATACCCTTGATATCAACCCCTTATCTGATGGGTATTGTGTAAATATCCTTTCCCATTCTGTAGATAGTCTTTGTATTCTGGTCACTGTATCTTTTGCGGTGCAGAAGCTTTTTAGTTTAATGTAGTCCCATTTGTTGATCTCTGTTTTTACTAGATTGCTTAGTTCCATGTCATCTTTGAAGATACCTTTATCTTCAATATCCTGGAGGGTTTTGCCGACCTTGTCTTGAATGTACCTTATGGTTTGTGGTCTGATGTTGAGGTCTTTAATCCATTTTGATCTGACTTTTGTGCATGGTGTCAGGTCGAGTTCTAAGCCCATTTTTTTGCATGTGATTGTCCAGTTGTGCCAGCACCATTTGTTAAAGAGACTTTCCTTGCTCCACTTCACATCTCTTGCTCCTTTATCAGAGTATTTTCTAATATTTGATGATTTTTATAATTGAAGCAAAAATAGTGTATACTTTCAAAACTACAAAATTAAGCCATTATACAAAGTGAATTAGAGCAATAAAACTGGATATAATAAAACCCATTTCCCCAAGATCTCATAACATTAAAAACAATAATTATAAAAATAGGTTGATTTTCTGAAAATACATCTTGAGTCTGGCTTAGGAGTTCTTACCTAGATCAACTGACACTCTGGCATCGGCCACAACTTCAGGTACCCAAACTTTCGTATTGTCCATAGACTTCATCAAACAGATCTGGCAGCCAAACTGTGATCTAAAAAAGGGTAGGGAGGAAGGTTCAGCATGAAGTATATAAACTCACAAGACAATGCAGTGTTTTAGGACATTTTCTTATGAAGCAGTAAGGTCCTCTCTATATCTATATCTATCTTTATCTATCTTTGAAATGTTCATTACATCAAAATAAATACAACCAACTCTTAACTAGAGGATAAAAAAATAGTAAAACAAAAAAAGAGGTGTGAAAAAGCTTTATTTCAGTCTTAATTCCTATTTTTTTTCTGTCACACCCAGCGATGCACAGGGGTTACTCCTGGCTCATGCACTCAGGAATTACTCCTGGTGGTGCTTGGGGGACAATATGGGATGCTGGGAATCGAACCCAGGTTGGTCACGTGCAAGGCATAATGCCCTACCCGCTGTGCTATCGCTCCAGCCCCCAGTTCCTATTTTCTACTAAGGGGTTTCATCAGAACAGCTGCTTTTGGTGAAAGGGGTGACTGAGACAGTACAGCTGAGTCATTATTGGGAGAATGACCATCAACTTTATTCTCTTTTTATTTTTCTTTATTAACAGTGATAATCCCTATCTAGGTAAGTCTTCATAACTCAATATGCATGAATTATGTAAAATGAATCATGTTTTATGCCACGTTATAAGTCAAGAGTGTTTCCTCCTTAGAGTCATCTTGCAATTGCACTGTATTATTGGATATGATACGCAGTCTAGGTGTCGACATGTTCATCAAGGCTACTGAAGGTCCAAAGGCTTCACTCTATATAATAGCAGGCTTACATAAAAGGAAGAACAATTTACTTAAACCCTTCTGAACCCCTCTTATTTATGTGTGTTATGGGGCACTGGGAGTGGAGTCAAACAGACCTCTGGTTCAGAACTCAGAACTGAATATGCCATGTTCACAGGCAAGTTTCTGAATCCCATCAAATGTTCACTTCCTGACCTCATCCCACAGATGGCCAATAAGCAGGTTCCTCAGGATGGCTGCAAGTATTAGTTGCTAATATCAGTAGTAAGGAGTGAACTCTGAGACATGGCCAGGTACCTAACATGTGAGACTGTGAAAATCCCCCACACAGAAAACATCCAAGGGTCTGAAAAAGTACACACACACACACACACACATATACACACACACACATACACACACACATTCTGGCCAGGGGTATTTACAACAGACTTTCAAGGATGGGCCTCGTTAACAAGTAATGAGACACAAGGAGAAAGGCTCTTAGATACAGGTAACAGGATTGAAGGCACATGTGATGTGAGGCCTGCAGGTGTTTTGCCTGACTTCTATGCAAGGCAAAGAAAAGCAGGAGAAAAATGGGAGAGAAAACGGTAAGGTCACATTCCAAAGACCACTTTGAACACCAATGGAGGCATTTAGGTCTTTTCCCCCACCCTCCAGTTCTAGGGATCAGACCCAGGTCTCCTGCATTGGTAGCTGAGAGCAATCCCAATCATCCAGTACAGATTCACAGAAAAATTCAAAAAGTCACTGTCACTGTCATCCCATTGCCCATCGATTTGTTAGAGTGGGCACCAGTAACGTCTCCCATTGTGAGAGTTATTGTTACTGTTGTTGGCATATCCAATAGCTTTCCAGACTCTGCCGTGCAGGCACGATACTCTCGGTATCTTGTTCAAAAAGTTATCAACATAAATTTCACAGGTAGTTGGTGACATCCTACAGTGAAGAGACACTGGAGTTACAATGAAAAGCAAGATATGCTCTGCTCTTGGGATAAAGGACAAGTAACCAGTACTGTCAATGCCATAGATGGTACCGTCAACCCATCACTAACCATGGTACATCTATAGAAAACAAAAAATGTGGCATCTTTAAGATTAAAGACACTTACACAACACTAGACATGTATGAACTAAACAAATCTCCTTTTCTTTACTTTGGAATGAGATAGTACCTCAGAGATAGGAATTTATAAGCAAATACTAACTTTGAAAATTATTTTCATTCTGAATATTTTACAAGTATTACCTATAAAATTTTTTCCTCAAAGAAAAACTCTGTACAAAAAGTCTATGTATGTAAGTTTAAGAAAATAAAACATAAAATTCTATAACAATCTATTCATGCTATCTGTCCTCTGATTCTGTGGGGAGCCAGAGAGATAGTTCGGCTGATAGGGCAGTACATGGCCAATCTGGGTTTGGTCCCTGGCACCCCATATAGTACCCTGAGCCCCTCGAGGAATGATCCCTGGGCACAGAGAGCCAAGATGAAGTTCTGAGCACCTCCACATGTAGCCCTCCAAAATTCCAAGTACATTGTTGAAATCAAACCCCTGAATTCTGGTCTGGGACATGGTACAGAGACGCGGGCACATGCCTTACATGCATGTATTAAATCCCTGGTACCATGTGGACTCCCAAAACCACAGGAAACAAGTGGCACTGCATCCACGGGTCCTAGCACGAGACCACCAGTCTGGTGGTGGAGAATTGCAGGGAAGAGCTCCTGGCCCCTGGAGCCCCTGAGCACCATTTGGGAGTCCCATCCCAAGGGGTGGGAGCAGGGAAGGGGGTGGAAGAGAATCTGAATTCTTTAAGCAATAAAAACAGCTTAGAAGAAGATTTTAAAATCTTTTACATTCTCAAAACTCTCCTAATGGCAGCTGTCTCCTTCCTTCTATGCTCTTTACCTAAGGATGTAATGTCACAAACTGTTACAAACACCTATACATTTTCTCTAAATAAAAGGAGAAACAACTATGATTTATCCCTCATGCAGACAGACAATTTTCAGAAACAAACATACATATCACCAAGTCTATTCTTTGGGGGGGAAAGTAGAGATGAGAAACATGATGAAAGTGTGAGTGGGGTAATGACAACCAGAACCTGCTTTGCTATGGAAGCTAGAAAGATAACAATGCCCTCAGTTTCTCTTCCTGGAATAAGTCTTAACTTCACCAAGAGGAAAATGATCTACAAAAGAAGTGATTCTTTACCAAACACCTAAAATTTTTGGTGAGGCTTACATAAGACGGTAAGTTAAAGGACTGAGAGAAAAAGCGTAAACAACAGCAGGGCCATAGAGATGGCTCAAAGGGCGGGAGTAATGATTTGCATGCAGGGGGCTTAGACTTGAAGCCTGGCCTCACATGGTGCCCTGAGCACTGCTGGGAGCAACCTCAGAGCAACAGGCCAGAAACAGCCACTGACACCACTGTGGCCCAAGAGACAAAATAGAGCAATTATACATAAAAATATATATATACAATACAATAAAATTGAAGGTGGCTATAGTTATGTATTTGTAAGAAATAAGGTTGTTTTCATTAATTCTATTAATTTCCAGATATATTTTTCATTAGCATTGCCAAATTAAACATCAAATACAGGGCCAGAATAATAGTACAGTGGGTAAAGTGGTTGCCAGGGTTTAATCCTGGACATCTCAGATGGCTCCCCTTGAGCACCACCAGGAGTAATTACTGAGCCAAGTGCTAGGAGAAAGCCCTGAGCATCGTCAGGTGTGACCCAAAACCAAATAAGCACCAAATACAAACTTAAATAAGGCTTCAATGTCTTGCCTCTTAAACAGTAAATCAACTATAACTCCCTTCCTAATTTCAACTCTAGATAGTATATTTTATATATGGTACAGTTCTTGATATGATATCACTGGCTAATAGAAATGTTATCACTTTTATGAGTAGTTTTACCTACTAATAACAAGAATAAGCTGACCTAATACACTTATAATTCATTTAACAAAAATACTATATATTAAGTCTCCCAGTAGCTAGGCAGTCACACCCAGGGACAACCTCCGGTGCCGTGTAATCCTGTCAATGGCCAGCATCCAGAGACTTAAAAGCCAGCTTCCAGAAGCGCCTACTTCTCCCTCTGGGAGAACCTGGCAAACTAATGGGAGTTTCCTGCCCACATGGGAGAGCCTAGCAAGGTCCCCATGGTGTATTAATATGCCAAACCAGTAACAACCTGGGTCTCATTCCTCGGACCCTGAAAGAGCCTCCAGTATGGCATCATTGGAAGGATGAGTAGAGAGAGGCTTCTAAAATCTCAGGGTTTGGACGAATGGAGATGTTACTGAGACTGCTCGAGGAATTCGGCGATCAACGGGATGATGATGATGGTGATAATTAAGTTTCTCTGAAACCTATTCTTTGAACTAGGTTAATTTTTCCAATATATTTCATTTAATTATCAAATTATTTTTCAGGAACATATAAAAAGTATTAAACATAAGTCTAACTCATGAAGTTTTGATAAATATTAATTTCTGGAATAAAAAGGAACTTTTTTAATTAGAAGATTTTATTAGAATCTAATAAATATCTCCTTGTTTTTAATTTTTATAAAAGGAAATTTTCCAAAGGATGAAACCTGGAACAATGAAAATATTAATGTTGTGTCACATTTTGCCATTCAAATCATCTCATTGTATCTGCAGACTGAGAGCATAAGTACATGCAAAGGGCTTATCTCAGACATGAATTAACAGAACTTCCTCTTCCCAGATTACCTGTACAAGTAGTATGACCTTAAAATCTTAGTTATCTATCAGTCCATATGCCAGATCAAGCATGTCATTCTCCTTTATCTGTGATTGCGTCCACTTTCTCATAGATGTGCTTTTCAAAGACAAGGTGACAGGTACAACATGCCAGAGTTCCTTCAAGAGCACCTATAAAAGTAACAAACATTGAATACATGCTCCTCTACATTCGACATAATCCAAAGACTTCTAAATTTTAGAATCAGCATTAGTATACATAAATCACAGGGTTTTATTTCTGAAAAGTTAGAGACAAGCGCCTGCCACATAGGGTTGGATAAGCAATGCTGGTCAGGCTCCTACTAAATGAAAATAAGAATTTTAAAACTTAAAGAAACTTTGGTACATCTACACAATGGAATACTATGCAGCTGTTAGAAAAGATGAAGTCATGAAATTTGCATATAAGTGGATCAACATGGCAAGTATCATGTTGAGTGAAATGAGTCAGAAAGAAAGAGACAGACATAGAAAGATTACACTCATATGTGGAATATAAAGTAGCAGAATGGGACACTAATACCCAAGAGTAGTAGAAATAAGAACCCGGAGGTCTGCCCCACAGCTTGGAAACTGGCCTCACATGCTGGGAGAAAAGACAGCTGAGATAGAGAATGGAACACCTATTAGAGAATGTTGGGAGGATCCACTCAGGTTGAAAACTTCGTACCAAAAGTAGACTATAGACTGAGCATGATGGCCACTCAATACCTCTATTGCAGACTACAACACCCAACAGGAGAGAGAACAAAATGGAATGCCCTGTCGAAGAGGCAAGGTGAGGTGGTGGGGGTTGGGGTGGGGGTGGTGGGAGGGATACTTGGAACATTGGTGGAGGAGAATGGGCACCAGTGGAGGGATGTAAACCGAATCCAAACATGAAAGTTCATAAGTTTGTAACTGTACTCACTGTGATTCACTAATAAAAATTTTTAAAAAACTTGTACAGTAACAATGTATACAATAAATATAAAGCCATTCTTCTCTTCAAATGCTCAACCTAACTTAAAAAGTCTTATGGTGTATGGAAAGAGACAGCTAAAAGTACTGAAACCTACACCTAATTGAAATTAATATTCTTCCCTCTTAATCTCCCCTTGTAATCAAAAGAGAATCAAATAAGTCACTTTAAAATTACACTGGATTTTCTGGAGAAAATGCCTTGAACATGAGGCTAAGGTTTTGATCCATAACACTAAAACAACAGAACAATCACACTGGCTTTACGTATAAAGAGAAATGGATTTCTCCTGAACAAATGCTTTTCAATCATTACTGAAATGAGAGGTCCAATTTCAATTCGCAGCACTGTATGATCCCCTGATCACGAACAGGAATGGCCCCCAGCTGTTGGTACGGAGCTGGGAGTAATCCCTGAATACTGCTAGGTAGGACACCCACTCAGGTCCCCCTGCCAAAACTTACATGAGCGTGTCCTGCACATGTACCTACAGTGATGACCAGGAGACAGTAAGCACTATACAATTAGCACTGTAGCACTGTCGTCCATTGTTCACCTATTTGCTGGAGCAGGCACAAGTAATGTCTCCATCGTGAGACTTGCTGTTACTGTTTTTGGCATATCGAATACTCCATGGGCAGCTTGCCAGGCTCTGCCATGTGGGCAGGATACTCTTGGTAGATTGCCGAGCTCTCTGAGAGGAATGGAGGCCAATAGCACATCGGCCAACCCGGGTTCAATTCCCAGCATCCCATATGGTCCCCCAGCACCGCCGGAAGTAATTCCTCATGAGTGCATGAGCCAGGAGTAACCCTTGTGCATCACTGGATATGACCCAAAAAGCAAAATAAATAATAAATAAATAAATAAATAATATTCCTTGGGAAAGTGTGTGTGATGCACAAAATAAAATTCAGCTTGGTGGAGAAGCCCTTCCCTCGCCCCCTGCCCGCGGTCTGGGGCTCGCTCGGAAGACCCCAGCCCCGCCTGGCACCTCTGAGCCATCTCGCCAGGCGGCCCTGACCCCTCTCTCTTCCTCAAGTTAGGGACGTGTCCTCATGTCAGGGGGCATGGTCTCAAAAGTGGGCGTGGCCTCTTTCTGGAGCAGCAGCCGCTTACACATCCGTAGTTATTTCTCCCATTCCATGCATGGTGCTTTGATCACAATTGGTATAACCTATTCCTCTGGAAAATACCAGGGTCATCTTAGTCACTATATAGTAATAGTTAATTAGCCTATCCCATCCTAATTTCAAAACCACTATCAGTGAACACATCAAGCAGCGCAAAAAGTCCTTTTTAAAGAGATCATAGCCCCACGTCTTCAATTGAGGTCCCTCACAAGCTAAGGTGGAGAGCCTGACAGTAAAGCCCATAACAACATGAAGAAACAGCGAAAATCCCCACCGCCAGGAGAGATGAAAGAGAGGATCTCAGAAACCCCAACAGGGACTTCCAGAAATACAATCTCCTCTCAGATAGAGTATTCATAGAGTGGCAAAATGGATTCAGAAACTAAGCCCAACTTTCTGTGGCCTACAAGAAACACATCTGAACAGTCAGAGCAAACACAGACTCAAAGTCAAAGGATGGAAAACAATCATGCAAGCAAACAACTCCCTCAAAAAAGCTGGGGTGGGCAGTCTCGGGCCGGGGCCAGTGCCGGCTCAAGCTCCACCGAGATTCTACCCGGGTGGTCATGCCTTTGCACAGCCGATTGGCTGCTGAACGAGCAGGATCCAGAGTCAGCTATATGACTAGGGGGTTCCAGCGAGTGCTTGCAGCCATGTAACCAGACTGTGAACTAAGCTTTTGCTCCATGCTGCTCCAGGAAGGGAAATGATTCAATTTCCAACTTAAATCTCCCTGGACTTAATTACTAAAATACAGAAATCGTAAACCGCGTGGCCGCAGCCGCACAACTTTATATCTCTTCATTATCATCAGTGGAAAACTAATTATCAAAATTTCCCTGTCAATAGGGCCATATTCTTCGGGGATACATTCCAACAAGAATAGTGAGTTCTGTGTTGAAACTTCAACAATAGTGGGTTTTGTGTTGAAATATGGAATGTAATCAAGGTAAAGAGAAAAGGGAGTGAAATTTATCAGTTATGCAGGGGGGTGGTTGGGGGGTGGGGGTGGGATGTATACTGGGTTTGTTTTTTTTCTGGGTGGTGGAATATGGGCACTGGTGAAAGGACGGGTGTTTGAGCATTGTATAACTGAGACATAGCCTAAGAACTTTGTAACTTTCCACATGGTGATTCAATAAAATACATTTTTTTATAAAAAGAATAAAACATTATGGTGGGGAAAACAAAAGCTGGGGTGGCCATACTAGTATCCGACAACATAGATTTTAGGCTGAAAAAGATCAGAAGGGACAGCGAAGGTCATTTCTACTCATCAAGGGATATGTACAACACGAAGAAATCACACTCTTAAACGTATATGCACCTAATGAACGACCAGCTAAATACTTAAAAGAACTCCTAACAGAATTTAAGGGGGACATAACTAGCACCACGATAATAGTTGGAGACTTCAACACTGCCCTATCACCTCTGGATAGATTGATAAGAACAATACTCAGCAAGGAAACAATGGCTCTGAAGGAAGAAATGGAGGAGACAGGGCTAATAGACCTATACAGGGCTATACACCCCAAAAAGAAAGAATACACATTCTTTTCCAGCGCACATGGATAATTTTCCAAAATAGACCACGTTCAGGGTCATAAACTATACTTTAATAGAATTGGGAAGATAGAAATTGTATCAACTATCTTTTCAGACCATGATGCACTGAAGATGGAAGTTAATCACACACAGACGTGGAGAACCAAATCAAACACCTGAAAATTAAACAACTCACTGTTGAACAATGAGTGGGTCACTAAGGAAATCAAGAAGGAGATAAAAAAATACATTGAAACAAATGAGAATGAAGACACAAGCTACCAGAACCTATGGGACGCAGCTAAAGCTGTGTTAAGGGGAAAATTTATACCTCTGCAAGCTTTCCTCAGGAAGGAAGAAAGGGCCTATATAAATAGCTTGACTTCGTAACTCAAGATCTTAGAAGAGGACCAGCTAAAGGAACCCAAGCCAGATCGAAGGAAAAAATAATAAAAATTAGAGCAGAAATTAATGATATGGAAACCTGAAAAACAATCGAAAGATCAATGAAACAAAGAGCTGGTTCTTCGAGAAAATAAATAATATTGATAAATCGCTAGCAAGACTCACAAAGAAAGAGAGAGAGAGAACCCTAATAAACCGAATCAGAAATGAAAAGGGGGACATCACAACAGAAACCAAGGAGATTCAAAAGATCATCAGAGACTACTTTGAAAGGCTGTATGCCACAAAACAAGAGAACCTAAAAGAAATGGACGAATTCCTTGATTCCTACAATCTCCCAAGACTGAACAAAGAAGACTTGGAATACCTGAATAGGCCCATAAATATCAAGGAAATCGAAACTGTAATCAAAAGTCTCCCCAAAAACAAAAGCCCAGGTCCAGATGGATTCACTGGCGAATTGTTCCAAACATTTAAAGAAGATTTGTTGCCAGTTCTCTTCAAGCTTTTCCAGGAAATTGAAAAGACAGGAACCCTCCTGAACAGTTTCTATGAGGCACATATCTCCCTAATACCAAAAGCAAACAAAGACACCACTAACAATAAAAACTATAGATCAATATCTCTGATGAACACCGATGCGAAAATCCTCAACAAAATACTAGCAATTAGGATCCAACAATTCATCAAAAAGACCATACACCATGACCAAGTGGGATTCATCCCGGGGATGCAAGGATGGTTTAACATTCAGAAATCAATCAACATAATCCATCATATCAACAAAAGTAAAGATAAAAACCATATGATCATATCAATAGATGCAGAGAAAGGATTTGACAAGATCCAGCACCCATTTATGATAAAAACTCTTGCTAAAATGGGTATAGAAGGGACTTTCCTCAAGATAGTCAAAGCCATCTACCACGACCCTACGGCAAGCATTGTCATCAATGGGGAAAAACTAAGGGCCTTTCCTTGAAGATCGGGGACAAGACAAGGATGCCCACTCTCACCACTTCTCTTCAATATAGTACTGGAAGTACTAGCAATAGCCATTAGGCAAGAAAAAGATATTAAGGGCATTCAGATAGAAAAGGAAGAAATCAAGCTCTCACTATTCGCAGATGATATGATACTATATCTAGAGAAGCCTAAAAGCTCTACTAAGAAACTCTTAGAAACAATAGGCCTGTATAGTAAGGTCTCAGGCTATAAAATCAATACCCAAAAATCCATGGCCTTCCTATATGCAAAAAATGAAACAGAGGAAAGGGACATGAAAAAAGCAATCCCGTTCACAATCGTGTCCCAGAAAATCAAATACCTCGGAATCAGCTTAACTAAAGAAGTAAAGGACCTCTACAAAGAAAACTATAAAATGCTACTCCATGAAATAAAAGAGGACATGAGGAAATAGAAACATATCCCCTGCTCATGGATAAGGAGAATCAACATTGTGAAAATGGCAATACTCCCCAAAGCATTTTACAGATTCAATGAGACCCCTATAAGGATACCCATGACATACTTCAAAGAAATGGATCAAGCAATCTTGAAATTCACATGGAACAATAAACACCCACGGTAGCTAAAACAATTCTGGAAGAAAAGATGATGGGGAGGTATCACCCTCCCCAACCTTAAACTTTACTACAAAGCAGTAACAATTAAAACAGCATGGTACTGGAACAAATGCAGAGCCGCAGACCAATGGAACAGAGTGGAATATCCCAACACACAACCCCAAATGTATGATCATCTAATCTTTGATAAGGGGGCAAGAAATGTGAAGTGGAGCAAGGAAAGCCTCTTGAACAAATGGTGCTGGCATAACTGGAAAACCACATGCAAAAGAATGTGCTTAGACCTCGACCTGACACCAGGCACAAAAATCAGATCTAAATGGATTAAAGACCTCAACATCAGACCACAATCCATAAGGTACATTTAAGACAAGGTCTGCAAAACCCTTCACGATATTGAAGCTAAAGGTATCTTCAAAGATGACACGGAACTAAGCAATCAAGTAAAAACGGAGATAAACAAATGGGACTACATTAAACTAAGAAGTTTCTGCACCGCAAAAGACACAGGGATCAGAAAAAAAAGACACAGGGATCAGAACACAAAGGTAATCTACAGAGTGGGAAAGGATATTCACCCAATACCCATCCGATAAAGGATTGATATCAAGGATATACAAAGCACTAGTTGAACTCTACAAGAAGAAAACATCCAACCTCATCAGAAAATGGGCTGAAGAAATGAACAGAAACTTTTCCAAGAAAGAGATACGAATGGCTAAAAGGTACATGAAAAAATGCTCTTCATCACTAATCATCAGGGAGATGCAGATCAAAACAACCATGAGATACCACCTCACACCACAGAGAATGGCACACATCAAAAAGAACAAAAGCAACCCCTTTTGGAGAGGATGTGGAGTGAAAGGGATCCTTCTACACTGCTGGTGGGAATGCCGACTGGTCCAGTCCCTTTGGAAAACAATATGGACACTACTCAAAATATTAGAAATTGAGCTTTCATTTGATCCAGCAATACCACTTCTGGGAATATATCCTGGAGAAACCAAAAAGTATAGTCGAAATGACACCTGCACTTATATGTTCATTGCGGCACTGTTAACAATAGCCAGAATCTGAAAAAAACCCGAGTGCCCAAGAACAGATGACTGGTTAAAGAAACTTTGGTACATCTATACAATGGAATACTATGCAGTTGTTAGAAAAGATGAAGTCATAAACTTTGCATATAAGTGGATCAACATGGGATGTATTATGCTGTGAAATGAGTCAGAAAGAGAGGGACAGACATAGAAAGATTGCACTCATCTGTGGAATATAAAATGGCAGAGTAGGAGACTAATACCCAAGAATAGTAGTATATAATACCAAGAGGTTGGCTCCATGGCTTGGAAGCTAGCCTCACACGCTGGAGGAAAGTCATCCCAGATAGAGAAGGAAGCACCAAGTAAAATGTGATTGGAAATCCCGAGTGGGGAGGGAGATGCAGGCTGAACGTAGACTGGAGACTGAACATGATGGCCACTCAATACCCCTATTGCAAACCACAACACCCAAAAGGAGAGAGAGAACAAATTGGAATGCTCTGCCACAGAGGCAGAGTGGGGTGGGGGGATGGGATGGGGGGTGGGAGGGATACTGGCTTCATAAGTGGTGGAGAATGGACAATGGTGGAGGGATGGGCTCTCGAACATTGCATGAGGGAAAAACAAGCACGAAAATGTGTGAATCTGTAACTGTACCCTCACTGTGACTCACCAATTAAAAAGTAAATAAATTATAATAAATAAATAAATAAATAAAATTCAGCTTGAGATTTTTGGACTGGAGCAATAGTACTATACAAGTAAGGGTTGCTAATATTACTTGGGAATTAAAACCAATCTTAGAATAAGTTGTGGCTCTTTATAAACAAAACTTCAACCTTAAGAAGTTAAATGAATGAACTAAAGTAATGCCACTGTTAGAACCGAGTCTTGACTCTAGCCAAGTTTCCCAATGTTTAAGACAACTAGTTCCTGCTACTCACTAATCTAAAACCTCTTCATGTAGCTGGAGACATTGATCAGCATAAACTACTTGCCTTGTATGAATAAGGCTCTGGGTTCAGTCCCTGCCCTCTCACCAAGAATGAATTGAAATACAAAGTATGTGTGGAAGCATATATATATATATATATACATGTATGCACCAATTAGTTATTTAACTATGAATGAATAAACTTTTTTTATTTTCACATTAACATGAGACATTTCATGCAAGAAACATGAACAGCTGTATTTGACTTCAGAGAGGAACACCAGCCGCCTAAATCTCTATATCTAAAGTTTCAAGATCCCGGCAGGAAGTAAAAAATGACAGTGATATATAACACTGGGTTTGAGCTGCTGTGTGAAAGTATCTCATGTGTCTCAACACTTTGAGAGTGGGTTGGGAGGGTCCCACAGCCAGCAGTGCTTGGGGCTAACTCACAGCTCTGCACTCAGGGACAACTATTGGTGGTGCTCAGCATTTTTTTCTTCTGTGGCCAAGGCTGGTATAGATGAGTGTTTCCCCAAATGGGTGACCTTCCCAGGGATAGCAGTAGTCTCAGTACAGTCAGAGGTGCTTTGTGTTTGTCGCTTAATAAAGGTAAATTTCTATAAAAGAGCTGAATGACTTTCTTTTTTTTTCCTGAAAAGGGAGCAGTAAACCAGAGAAATTAGGGATCCCTCTGATGCACATTATCGTTAAAAGCCTAGGGGCTCTAACATTCTGGGACTCCACCAAGAATCATAACTGATCAAATTTGCCCACTAGGAGTCAATCCACACACTTCCCTCACTTTCTATTGTTTTGGGGGTCCACACCCAGTAGTGCTCAGGGACCACTCCTGGTAGTGATGAGGGAACCACATGGGTGCTTAGGATTGAGTGCCTTATCCGCTGTACTCTCCAGCCCCTGCTTTCCGATTTTTTATTAATTTGTGCTTATTTGTTTGTTTGGGGGCTACACCCAGTAATACTCAGGGCTTACACCAGGCTTAGGAAACCATATGGAGAGCTGGAAATTGAACTCAGTAAACTACATGCAAGGCAAGTGCCCCTCCGCACTGGAACAATGCCTGACCTCTGCTTTCAGATTTTATCTCAGTATCAACTCCAGACAAAGTGCAAACTGGTATAGCCCTCTATGGAACAAATATTAGATACCGTGGGACAAAAATAAGAAACTTCAGTTCCTTTTGTCTTGAATGTAATTACCTACTTACAAAACATTTCAAGCTGGGGCCGGAGCGATAGCACAGCGGGTAGGGCATTTGCCTTGCACGCGGCTGACCCGGGTTCGATCCCCGGCATCCCATATGGTCCCCCAAGCACCGCCAGGAGTAATTCCTGAGTGCAAAGTCAGGAGTAACCCCTGAGCATAGCTGGGTGTGACCCAAAAAGCAAAAAAAAAAAAAAAAAAAAAAAAACATTTCAAGCAACCTAACTTCTTAAAAAGCTTCATTTCCCTTCAGATGTTTGTTCATTACCAAAATAAACGCTGATCACCACAGTAATGCCTAACTGCAGATGCAATAAAAAGAAAACTCCAAGTGCAGGGCAAGGCTGGTGTGGGCACTTCAGAGGCCAGGGCCAGTGTGAGTGCCAAGCCCTGTGGCCCCGGGGATTCCTAGAGCCTGCTGCTCCTCAATTACCACTCTGCTCCCTGCCACTCGGGCTGGGTCACACTCTCTTAAACCATCTGTCTCTAGCAGTAAGCTGCCTCGGAATGACAGGGGCTGGAGGTGGTGTACCCCAGTTCCTCCCCAACTTTTCGCTCAGCTCCAGACCCTGGCTCACTCCTGGCTTTGCACACATGGAATCTCCTTCATCTACAGTCCGTGGGAAACAGTGCCAGGGCTTGAGCAGGACAGTGACCTGTTTCCCTGGGGAGATTTCATCAAAGGAGGTGGGGGGGAGAGTGAGAGAGAGAGAAA
The DNA here is from genome assembly GCF_027595985.1 of Sorex araneus. Classification (NCBI taxonomy): domain Eukaryota; kingdom Metazoa; phylum Chordata; class Mammalia; order Eulipotyphla; family Soricidae; genus Sorex; species Sorex araneus. The sequence goes on along the minus strand of NC_073304.1, from coordinate 164,159,198 downwards.
GAGAGAGAGAGAGAGAGAGAGAGAGAGAGAGAGAGGAGAGGCTAAGAATCAAAGGGCTGGAATACTATGCAGCTGTCAGAAAACAGGAAGTCATAAAATTTGCACATAAGTGGATCAACATGGAAAGTATCATGTTGAGTGAAATGAATCAGAAAGAAAGAGACAGACATAGAAAGATTGCACTCATATGTGGAATATAAAGTAGCAGAGAGGTATAAGCTTGCAATGATGCAATTTCTGGCAGAAATTTCTCTGGAATTTAGTTGCTAAAATACTAAAAAACAGAAATCCAAAACCTTGTGGCCAGTAGTGTGACCTCATATCTCTTCATTCTCAGCAATGGAAAACAAATTATCAAATGCTTCCTTTTCAGCAGGTCCTACCTTGGGGGGAGAAACTCCAAAAAAAAAAATAGTGAGTTTTTTGTTGAAAGATTAAATGTAATCAAAGTAAAATGAAAGTAAAGTGAATTTATCAGTTACACAAGCGGGGTGGGGGCTGGGTAGGTGGGGGGAGGTATATTGTGATTCTTGGTGGTGGAATATGTGCACTGGTGAAGGGATGGGTGTTTGAGCATTGTATAACTGAGACTTAAACCTGAAAGCTTTGTAACTTTCCACATGATGATTCAATAAAAGAATAAATTTTTAAAAAAAGAATCAGCGGTCTAGGGAAAACCCCTTCCTATCAAGGAGGGTCAAAACAAGAATGTCCCAAGTTGTGGAGAGAAGACTGTGATGTCAGAGGCCCTGGAAGCTGGGTCATGTAATATGGTCTCAATTACCTAAGAACTGGGAGTAAAGCCCCAAGCCAATAAATCTCTTGGAAGAATGCAGGATCTTCCTTCTGTAACGCCTGGTGCATCAGACTCCCGTTAGCACCCCCATTCCAGCTCCTTGCATGCTTCCAACTTTCCCTTCCCTAGGAAACTTCCTCTTTTTTAACCTCTTGAAGCTTTATTTTTACTTCAGACCTTCCATTGTTCCCCTCAGGAACCCTACCAGTTGCTTCCACTTCTTAGGCATCAAGCTCAGCACTGAAGAAAGGATTCTAATAGGAATCTGTCAAATGTGGAGTATGTGCAAGAGAAACTTCAGGCTTCCACAGGAGAAGCTCTTCCTACACAGTCTCATGTTTGTTCTCAAGATAAATGCGCAAGTTTCATCAGCGTCTATTATTGTATGGTCCCTTTCAAACTTTCAGTGGCACAAGTTGTCAATCACTATGCTTTTCTTATTTCTTGTGCCAGAAAGAAATGAAAATTATTATGGAAACTTTCAGAACCAGAAAGGATCTAATCTTGGCCTGTATAAGATGGCTAGCTAGCACTGAACCCAAGAAACAGAATGGTCATGTGGAACAGTAGCCCAAAGATCACTGCAGTGAAAAATGTACAGAAAAGCCTGCCAACACCCTGGGGACAGCACTTACTGGAAGAAATCATCGATCCTGCAAAACCCCCAAAGATATGTAAACATTGATATCTGGACATGGTTTCTTGTCACCCGTTGCGTGCAGTAGGAGGTGGGGATCTCCACAAGAACCAGCCACAGGCCCTGCCCAAGGGGGTAGCAGGAGGATCACACACAACAGAGGAATTATCAGAGGCTCATGGACCCAGCCCAGAGGGAACAAGGTCACCAGCCCCTGGGTTGTTGTGTGAATGCCCAGTGATCTGAAGGACCTCCCAGCCCTGCTCCCCAAGAACAGACAGGAGCTGATTTCATATTGTATCTGAGGTGGGACCCAGCGTATCCTCTTAACCTGAGCCAGGAGAAGAGATTGGCAACAAATAGTACCCCCAAGGGAGGGGGTAATTTTTGTTTCTTTGGCAAGCTACTGAGAGTATCTTGCCTGCATGGCAGAGTCTGGCAAGCTACCCATGGCGTATTCGATATGCCAAAAATAGTAACAACAAGTCTCACAATGGAGACATTCCTGGTGCCCGCTGAAGCAAATTGATGAGCAACGGGATGACAGTGATAGAGTGACACTGAGCTATACATACTGTTGGGGGAAGAAAGGGGTGGGAGAAAGGGTCTCTGAACAGGTAGTCTGGGGGCCCATAAGCCACTCCTGACAATACTTGGCAAGTCAGGCCCATGATTTAGCACTGAGGTCCAGCAGTGCAGCACTGCTCAGCTGGTGGTGCTGGTCAGGGCTCCAGGGTAATTGGCAGGGCTGGAGAGCAAGCAGAGCTACACTGGTGGTGCCCAAAGAGGCTACAGGGGTGTAACTTGGTCCCAGAATATGCACAGCATGATCCCCTGACCACTGAGCTATCACCCTGGCCCTACCCTATCCTTTACTTGGGAGAAAGAGGGAGAGAAAACATCAGGTAGAGCACTTGTCTTGTGGCCAAACAGAGTTGAATCCCCTAGCACCACACATGGTCCACTGTGCCCTGCCAGGAGTAATCTCTGAGTGCAGAGTTAGGAGGAAGTCCTGAGCACTACCAGGGGTAACCATCCCAAAAGGAAACATAGAAATTATGTCATTCATGCTTTCAAAGCCTCAGAGCAATACAAGCAACTGTCCAACTTTTAGAATCTTTATAACTAGTTGATTATGACAGTGAATTAATGCGGGAAATGTGTACATACCTATAAATATATGGGTATGCTAACAGCTGCATAGTATTCCATTGTGTAGATGTACCAAAGTTTCTTTAACCAGTCGTCTGTTCATGGGTTGTTTCCAGATTCTGGCTATTGTGAACAGTGCTGCGGTGATCATATAGGTGCAAATGTCATTTTTTCTGTGCTTTTTTGCACCCACGGGATATATTCTTGAAGTGGTATTGCCGGGTCATATAGAAGCTCAATTTCTAGTTTTTGAAGAAATGTTCATATTGTTTTCCAAAAAGGCTGGACCAGTCGGCATTCCCACCTACAGTTAAAGTGTGTCCCTTTTTCCCCACATCCACGCCAGCACTGGTTGCTTTTGTTCTTTTGAATGTGTGCCAGTCTCCTCCCCCGCACCTTACCCAGCCTCTGTGACTGGGTGTCCCTTTTGTTCTTTCTCTCCTTTTGGGTGTTGTGGTTTGCAATATATGTATTAAGTGGCCATCATGTTCGGTCTATAGTCTACTTTCAGCACACATCTCCTATCCCAAGTGGATCCTCCCAACACCCTTTACTTGGTGTTCCCTTCTCTATCTGAGCTGCCTTTTCCCCCCAGCATATGAGGTCTGCTTCCGAGCTGTGGAGTAAACCTCCTGGTACTTATCTCTACTATTCTTGGGTGTTACTCTCCATTCTGTTACTTTATATTCCACAGATGAGTGAAATTTTTCTATGTCTGCCCCTCTCTTTCTGACTCATTTTACTTAACATGATACTTTCCATGTTGATACACTTATATGCAAATTTCATGACTTCATCTTTTCTAACAGCTACATAGTATTCCATTGTGTAGCTGCACCAAAGTTTCTTTAACCAGTCATAGTTCTTGGGTAATTGGATTTTCACCAGATTCTGGCTATTGTAAACAGTGTTGCAATGAACATACAAGTGCAGATGTCATTTCGACTATACTTTTGGAGCATTTTTTCATCTGCCTTTTGGCCATTTGTACTTCTTTCTTGAGGAGGCTTCTGTTCATTTTTCTCCCCATTTTTGATGGGGTTGGAGGTTTTTTTTTCTTATACGATTCTACTAGTGTCTTGTATATCCTGTATATTAAACCCTTATCAGATAGGTATTGGGTACAGATTCTTTCCCATTCTGTCAACTCTCTCTGTATTTTGGTCACTGTTTCTTTTGAGGTGCAGAAGCTTCATAGTTTGATGGAGTCCCATTTGTTTAAGTTTGTTCTCACTTGCTTGGTCAGTGGTGTTTCATCCTTAAAGACCCTTTTAGCTTCAATAACATAGAGGGTTCTGACTACATTTTCCTCCATATATCTTATGGATTCATGTCTGATATTGAGGTCTTTAATCAACTTTGGTCTGACTTTTGTGCCTGGCATTAGACAAAGGTCAGAGTTCTTTATTTTTTTTCCAGGTAGCTATCCAGCTTTCCCAGCACCACTTGTTGAAGAGGCTTTTCTTGTTCCACTTCACATTTCTTGCTCCTTTTTCAAAGATGAAGTGATCATATAGTTGAGAGTCTGTTGCAGAATATTCAACTCTGTTCCATTGGTCTGCGTTTCTGTTTCTAGCCCAATACCATGCCGTTTTAATTACTATTGCTTTGGAGTACAGTACGAAATTCGGAAAGGTGATACGACTCATCTTTTTCCCAAGGATTGCTTTTCTGGGGGGCTTATTGTTCCAAATAAATTTCAGGAGTGTTCTATTTCTTTGAAAAATGCCATGGGTGTCCTGATAGGAACCACATGAAATCTGTATAGTGCTTTGGGGAGTATTGCCATTTTGATCATGTTAATCCTCCCTATCCATGAGCAGGGCATGTCTCCATTTCCTAGTGTCTCCATTTACTCCTTTTATTTCTGGAAGTAGTGTTTTGTAATTTTTCTAGTGCAGGTCCTTCACCTCTTTAGTTAAGCTAATTCCAAGATACTTGATTTTCTGGTGGTGCAATTGTGAACAGAATTGCTTTTTTTATTTTCTCTTTCTTCTCTTTTATTATTTGTATATTGGAAAGCTGTGGACTTTGGGGTGTTGATTTTGTAGTTTGCCACTGTACTAGACAAACCTATTGTTTCTAGGAGCTTTTCTATAGAGTCTTTAGAATTTTCAAAGCTAGTATCATGTTGTCTGCAAGTAGTGATAGTTTGACCTCTTCCTTTCTTATCTGGAAGTCCTTGATATCTTTTTCTGGCTAACTGCTATGGCCAGAAATTCCAGTACTATACAGAATAGGAATGGCAAGAGTAGACAACCTTGTCTTGTGCCCGATCTTAGAGGAAAGGCTTTTAGCTTCACCCCACTGAGAAGGATGCTTGCCATGGGCTTGTTTTAGACAGCTTTGACTATGTTGAGGAAAGTTCCTTCCATGCCCATTTTGCTGGGAGTTTTCATCATAAACAGGTGCTGGATCTTGTCAAATGCTTTTCTGCATCTACTGATATGTTTACATGGTTTTGATCTTTTCTTTTATGGATAGGATGGATTATGTTGATTGACTTGCGATGTTAAACCATCCTTGCATTCCTGGGATGAATCCTACTTGGTCATGCTGTATGATCTTTTTGGTGAGTTGTCGGGTTCTGTTTGCTAGGATTTTGTTGAGGTTCTTTGTGTCTGTGTTCATTAGGGATATGGGCCTGTAATTTTCTTTCTTTGTACTATCTCTGTCTGTTTTGGGGATGAGGGTGATAGTTGCTTCACAGAAACTGTTTGGAGGTTTTTCTGATTCTTCAATTTCCTAGCAAAGCTTAAAGAGGATTGGGAGTAAGTCCTCTTTAAAGGTTTGGAAAAAATCACTAGTGCATCCATCTGGCCAGGACTTTTGTGTTTGGGGAGACATTTTATTACCGTTTCAATTTCCTTGATGGTGATAGGTCTGTTCAGGTATTCCAGGTCTTCTTGGTTCAGCCCCAGGAGGCTCTAGGAATCAGGGAATTTATCCATTTCCTCAAAGTTTTCTTCTTTCGTGGCATAAAGATTCTCCAAGTAATCTCTGAGGATCCTTTGAATATCTGTAGTTTCTGTTCTGATGTCCTCTTTTCATTTCTGATTCGGTTTATTCAAGTTTTCTCTCTTCCTCTCTTTGTGAGTCTTGTTAGAGGTTTATCCATCTTGCTTCTTTCTCAAACAACCAGCTCTTGTTTTATTGATCTTTCAGTTTGTTTTTTGGGCTTCCATGTCATTATTTTCTGCTCTAAGTTTTATTATTTCCTCCCTACTGCCTGGGTTGGGCTCCTTTTGTTGGTCTTTCTACAAGCTCTTAAGCTGTGAGGTTAGGTTACTTATGTGGGCTCCACTCTTCCTTCCTGAGAAATGCTTGTGAAGCTATACGCTTTCCTCTTAACACAGCTTTTGCCACGTCCCATACGTTTTGGTAACTCATGTCCTCATTTTTGTTTCTAGGAGTCTTTAGATTTCCTCTCTAAGACACATGTTGTTCAGTAGTGAGCTGTTTAATTTACAGGTGTTTGATATGATTTCATAGTGCAGAGTTAAGGGTGACTATAGTCCAAGCTACAATGAGCCCTTGGCACCACGTCTGCTAGACAAAGATATTCACAAACCTGAAGATATGTTATGTGTTAGGGCTGCTTTTAATTTCTTCGCATTCTGCCTAACGACTCAGAGTTCCTTCTCCTAAATTAATAGCAATACATATCACGACAAAGTTTTGGCTTTCTTCATAGCATCCTATCCCATCTAACTTCTTTTTCAAAAATAACTCATTTTCATGAATCTCTAAACTGCACAGTTGACAAAATACTGGCAAAGGATGACAGGTGTCTATTGAACAGCTTAAGGGACAGCAGTTGAGCTGCAGTCAGAAATGTAAAACTTACAATGAACACAGCCTTGGCAGCTTGAAACCATGGGATTCTTCGGCAGAGGGAGGGCAGCCTGAGTCCTGCTGTGCTCATGGCTCACTATTGGCAATGCTTAGGGGACTATATGTGGTGCCAGAGATAGAACTGGGAATGACTGCCAGAGACTTAACTCCTGGACTATCTTTCCAGCTGTGTGTATGTTGGATGTGAGGGGAATGGGAGGGGTGGGGTGGGGAGAGGAGGCACTGTGGCTTCCCCAAACAAAACTTTAGAAGACATTTATGTGAGAACAGTATATATTAAAAGCGAAAAATATATGTGACTATAAAATCTAACTTTCCAAAGTAAAAATTCATGTCATAAATATACCATACTGTGGTCTGGAGAGCTAGTACATCAGGTAGGGTGCTTGCCTTGCATATAGCTGACCAGGGTTTAATCCCTGGAACTCCATATGATCCCATCAGTTCCATGAGGAGTGATCCCTGAGTGCAAAGTTAGGAGTAAAACATGAGTACCACCAGGTATGGCCCACAAACCAAATAAAAATATCACAAAAAAAGGAAGGTCAATAAACACGAGAAAATATATGAAACTTGACACAAAAGAATCTCAGAACTGAGCAGCTTGCTGCAGAGATGCCTCTGGACTTTGCACCAAGCTGCTTTCACTGGGTTACTCCAGAAGGGAACAGGTGTTGTCCCTCTGCCTGCCCCCTAGGAATCCCGGTGGCCTCCATCTTCCAGAACCCAATGAAAAGCCCAAGTACGTGGGAGCAGTAACAGCAAACACCAGGTCTCTTGGGATAGGGGATGGGCTGGTCCCTGTCCCCCCCCCCACCCCGCCTCAATGGAGGCCTGAGATGACACCCACGAACTGCCACCGGCTACTATTTAAGCTCCTTAGTGGCCATGATCCAGAGACACACAAATGAATCTTGGAACTGAGCAGCATACTGCTGAGACTTCTCCAGACCATAAATATCTAAAATTTGGATTTTCAGGAGCATGTGGCCACTCTCTCAGCCATGCGACATTTTATGCAATTCATAACAAGCAACACAAAATAAATTATCTAGCACTGCCTTTTCAGTAGGTTTGAGTGGTAGTGGGAAAATTCCAAATTATGGTGAGACTGGTGTTAAAATATTGAATGTAATCAAAGTAGAGAGAGAGTACTATGGAAGTTGTCTGACACACAGGCAGGGGAAGGGATGAGATGTGTGGGGAGGGGGAGAAACGGGGGATTTTAGTGGTGGAAAATGTGCACTGATGAAGAGACGAATGTTTGATCATTGTACAGCCGAAACTCAAACATGAAAGCTTTGTAACTATCTAGGGGTGAGTCAATAAAAAACAAACAAACAAAAAACAAATATGAAAAAACAAAGAACTTATTCAGGTTTCTTAATTTGAAACTTCTCTTGAAACAGATATATAAAAGAATTAGGTTACATAGAAGAAAAATGTCAGATAAAAACTACATAAAAGTAACCCGAGAGACAGCATAAACTGAAAAAAAACTAAACTTGAACTAATCTACATCAAAAAAGATGCATTACATCCAAAATTTACAACTGTCCTCTTTATTCATTCATACTTCACTCCATATATAATGTGGAATAAAATGAGGATCATTTTATTCTCCAATGAAGTCTACTGGCAGAGAGAAGCAGAAACAAAGAAATAGCTGGGATGAATAGGATGATAGAGAGGACCTGGATGCTTTAAACAAGAAAAAGGGGTAAGAAACACTATTTTATACTAGGGCACTGGGAAAAACTCCATGTAAGAAGTAGCATGTAAACTGAGACTAGAAAGATAAAAAGCAACACTTGCAGGATTTTTAGGTCAGAGAGAGAGAGAGAGAGAGAGAGAGAGAGAGAGAGAGAGAGAGAGAGAGAGAGAGAGAAGATCCAGGCAGAAAGAAATATCAAATTTATGGAAAGTTCCAAAGGTGGAAATTTAAGTTGAATTCAATGCTTGAGAAAAAAAGGAGTGTTGCCAATGTGCGAAAAAAGAATGAAGAGAGAGAGAGGCTGAAGAGATAGTACAGTGGTGAAAGCACTTGCTTTGCACACAGTACTGGGTTCCCCACACACTGCAGGGCAGGATAACTGAGCACAGAACCAGCAGTAATCTCTGAATACTGCCAGGTGTGGTCCAATCCCCACCCCCTCCAAATTTGGGGAGGGGGGAAGTTATGAGGAGAAAAAAAGAAGGGACGAAGGGCGAAGGGAACCAAATAATGTATCTTTTATCCTCAGGAAAATACGAAGTTACTTACGGATAAGGGACAAGTGTAACTGACGACAGGACCAATTACCCCAGTTACTAGGCTCAAGAGCACAATTGAATTAGAACAGCTCAGCAGACACAGTGATGAGCTGCTTCCAAGCATTCAGGGGCAAAAAAAAAAAAAAAGAAAGAAAAAGAAAAAGAGAAGAGTAGAATGAAGATTTTTTTTCTTTTTGGGTCACACCTGGCAATGCACAGGGGTTACTCCTGGCTCTACATTCAGGAATTACCCCTGGCGGTGCTCAGGGGACCATATGGGATGCTGGGAATCGAACCCGGGTCGGCCTCATGCAAGGCAAACGCCCTACCCGCTGTGCTATTGCTCCAGCCCCCTAGAATGAAGATGTTTAAGAAGAGATAACTATTATCGAACGTTTGGAAATGACCTTCCAATAAAAACACGGTAGTTAAGTCACTGTGTATCACCACACCATCCCCACCTTCAAAAGGCCAGCCTCCCTCAGATCACAGGATCCTTCCCTCCTATGCCCTATCCCCTTGGGAGTCTCAGTTCTGTCATCAGAGTCTACGGGTCTGTTTTCAGTGAACACTCTCTATTCCTTAGCATGGATGATCCACCAATGAGATCATCCAAGAAATCTTATTCTTCAAGATGATTTTTTTCCCAGGGCAGGTGACATTATTGGGCAACACCTAGTGATGCTGAGAGGTTGCTCCAGGCTCTACACTCAGAACCATGCCTGGTGGTACTCAGTGCCAGGATCAAACCCAGGTTATCTATGTACAAGATGAGTGCCATACCTGCTGCGGTATCACTTCAACCCTGATCCTTTAAATTGACTTAAGAGAACACATTCTAAGTCTATCCATGTAGCAAAAAGCAACACCAATCTTTTCTTAAATATTATAATCTTTTATAATCTTTTCCTTAAATACATTTGAAAATAGGTAACCTATTTACACTCAAGAGAAAAAATCAAAAAGTTTTTTTCTTTTTGAAAAAAAAGAAGCATAAGAAAATCTGTCTTATGCTTCCAGCCTATCAATAGATAATCACTGATACTCCTAATTAATAATCCTTAGAACATTAGTATAATAATGCATGATATAACTACATCAGTTCTCCATTGCTGGCACTTAGTTGTTTCAAATCCTTCAATTTTACAAATACTCTGGTGTAAATAAAATAGTTGATGTGTTTTTTACTAATGTGAGATTAATCAGATCTAACTTTGTACATCTAATTACAGTTCATTAAACTCATGTTATTATGATTCTTTTAGGGTATCCCAAAGAGGAATCGAAAGAGCTATGCTGGGAATATCATGTTTCACTCAAGTGAGAGAAGGAATCTGGAGTTCTGACCTCCGTCGACGGTCAAAACTCAGGACACTGTCTCATTTGCCAAGGCATCAAAAATCAGATGGGCCGGTCATGTAATGTGATTCAGAGATGACCGCTGGACTAGAGCTGTTACCGTCTGGATTCCACGTGACGTCAGAAGACCTTGTGGCCGCCCACCAACTAGATGGTCAGATTTCTTCGTCAAATCCCTGAATGAACGGTTTGAGGCTCTTTCTTTTCCTAGAGCAAGCAGATATCATTGGGCTGCACTAGCTCGTGACAGGGACAAATGGAGACGTTACTGGCGCCCGCTCGAACAAATCGATCAACGGGACGACAAGTGACAAGTGATTATGATTCTTTATCAATGGAAACACATTTGCACATTCTGAATTTTAATATTTACCATGTTTTCAGTTAAAATTCTTTGGAAAAAGAAAAAACAATTTGAAGCTATCACAATAAATGTTCAGTAATCTTCTATACTCACCAAAAACCATCATTATCTAAATTATTGTCCATCACAACATCCTGCAAGGAGCCACCAACTTTTCCTTGGGTTGGTTATGTTTCACTGTCATGCTTTATAAACTAGAGTTACTTTATCTTCTGCTCTAGAAAAGGAAATAGACCTTATTAATTTTAGTCATTTCAAGAAGTACTTTATTTTGTTTAATTTTTTAAAAAAATTTATTAGTGAATCACGGTGAGATAAAATTACAGACTTACAAACTATCATGCTTGCGTTTCCATCATAAACTGATTGAACCTCCACCAGTGGCCATTTTCCACCACCAGTTGTCCCAGCATCCCTCCCACCACCCCCACCCCATCCCTTCCACCCCACCCTGCCTCTGTGGCAGGGAATTCCCTTTTTGCTCCCTCTCTCCTGTTGGGTGTTGTGGTTTGCTATAGAGGTTTTAAGTAGGAATCATGTTCAGATGTCTATTTTCAGCCATATCTCCCATCCCGAGCGGGTCCACCTAATACATTTGCTTGGTGGTCCCTTCTCTATCAGAGCTGCCTTTTCCCCCAGCATGTGAGGCCACCTTCCAAGCTGTGGAGTCATCCTCCTGGTACTTTTTTCTGCTATTCTTGGGTGTTAGTCTCCCATTCTGTTACTTTATATTCCACAAATGAGTGCACTCTTTCTAAGTCTGTCCCTCTCCTTCTGACTCATTTCACTTAACATGATACTTTCCATGTTGACCCACCTATACACAAATTTCATGACTTCATCTTTTCTAACAGCTGCATAGTATTCCATTGTGTAGATGTACCAAACTTTATTTAACCAGTCATCTGTTCTTGCGCACTCGAGTTTTTTCCAGATTCTGGCTATTGAAAACAATGCTGCAAGAACATATAGGTGCAGATGTTACTTTTACTATACTTTTTTGCATCTCTGGGATATATTCCCAGAAGTGGTGTTGCTGGGTCAAATGGGAGCTCAATTTCTAATTTTTTGAGAAGCATCCATACTGTTTTCCAAAAGAGTTGAACCAACATTCCCACCAGCAGGGAAGAAGAGTCTCTTTCTCCCCACATCTGAGACAACACCGGTTGCTTTTGTTCCTTTGGATGTGGGCCAGTCTCTGTGGTGTGAGATGGTATCTCATTGTAGTTTTGATCTGCATCTCCCTGATGATTGATTAGTGATGAGGAGCATTTTTTGATGTGTCTTTTCCGAATCACATTCAGATTTCTTCTTTAAGAAAGATTCTGTTCATTTCATCGCCCCATTTTCGGATGGGGTTGGATGTTTTCTTCTTGTGGAGTTCAACCGGTGCCTTGTAAATCCTTCATATCAACCCCTTATCAGATGGGTATTGGGTGAATATCCTTTCCCATTCTTTAGACTGTCTTTGTATTCTGGTCACTGTATCTTTTGAGGTGCAGAAGCTTCTCAGTTTAAGGTAGTCCCATTTGTTTATCTCTGTTTTCACTTGCCTGGTCAGTCACCAATCAAGGACCCATTAGAAAATGGCACCAGGAGAAATTCGAGTCAATCCCACACAATAATTTCAGGGGTCTACTCGAGGATCTTATGTAGAAGTAGAAAAGGGGGCACATAACTCCTAACCGTGTTCCAGGTCTTGCTTCCAGCTAGGAGCTCAGAAACAGTAGAGGGAGATGGTAGAAATTCTACTAAGCTCCTCCATCCTGTTACTATTCCAAATGGAGTGAATTTTCTTATGGATGCATCTTACAATAATCTTGTCTTAGAAAGCAAATTATGTCCAGCTCTATAAAACTTCTAAGAATTGGTGGGAAAATGTCCTCTTCACATCTCCTTCAATATTAGTTTTATATTGGGGCCACACCCTGCAAGGCTCAGGGACTTACTCCAGCCTCTAAGCTCAGGAATAGCTACCAAAGGCACTCAGGGAACCATCAGGCATGCAGGGATTGAACCTGGCTTTGTGGCATGCTGCCCTATCTATTGAACCATAACTCCTGCCCTCTTAACATTACATACAACTTGCTCAACTGACTGGGACTAGAAGTCCTTTGCAGCTGCTCAAGTGTCCTCTCTGGTTTTTGAGAGAACAATCCTTACTAGCCTGTAGTATCTAATTGCTTCACCAGACAACCTTGAGTCCTATCCTACAACTAACCTCCATTTGCCAACCACGAAACCAAGAGGGACAGAAGCTGAGAGCTGGTAAGCGCCTAAGAACAATTTCTATATGTGCCTTAGGCTGGAGAGACCGCACAGCTACTAGGACATTTGCCTTGCACCCCGCTGACCCAGATTCCACCCTGGGCACCCCATGAGGTCCACAGGCCACATCCATGAGTGAGTGCACCCTGAAGAGGGTGCATGTGGCCTCAAAATCTAAATAAATAAGTAAAAACATGCTGGAAGGGGGCTCAACGATAGTGCGCAAGCTTTGCCCGTGGAAAATCGGGGTTTGTTCCCTGTCACCTGCACAAAAAAAAAAAAAAAAAGAAAGAAAGAAAGAAAAAATTCTCAAGCAAGCAAAACACTAAGAAACAAGGTGCCTGGGGAGTTTCTGTTTGGATTTGCTGATCAGGGGAAACTCAGGACTCCTGCCAGGCCCATTGCTGGCTCTCACAAATACTCTGGCTTCAGAAAACTGGGACCAAGGGGAGAAGCCAAAGGGACCAGCGTGGGGGAAGTCTAAGTGGGTATCACCAACAAAGCGCTAGGCCCTGGCCCTCCTAGAACTGCGGGAGAAAGACCTGGAAGGAAAGGGCTAGCCAGGACACAAACAGGGAGCAAGTTAGGACGTTCCAGGCTGGCTCCAGCCAGAACAAAGGTCCGGACAGTCCAGGCAGGAATGATCTCTGGCAGCAGCAGAGCCGGGCTCTTGCAGGGCTAGGAGGAAACTGAGTCCCGGGTCACCTTGCCTGCAGGTCGCCTGGGAGGCTGAGGAAGGAAACTTCAGGGCGTGAGAGGCAGACAAGGCCCCTGTGCTCGCGGCCAGCGGCGGGCGCCAGCAGGACCCCCGACGCCCGCGCCTCACCTGCTCCCCGCGCCAGCGAACACGCTCAGCGTCCGGCTGGGCCCCGCGCGCACGGACCGCCGAGCAGCAGCCGGGCACGGCGGGCACTGCCCAGGGCCCGGGTGGCGGCGCGGAGGAGCCAGGCGCTAACTGCTGTAGCCATCGCCACCGGTCGGCGGCCACCGGGTGCGACGCAACCCGCACAGGACAGCGGGACACGGAGGGCACCGCCAATGCCCTAAGTGGGGAATGGGAAGCGCGAGGCAAAGCGTTCCCAACACGGCCCGCCCCGCCCCCCTTCCCGGCGACCTTTCAAGGCCCGGGCTACCAGCGCGAGGCCCCGCCCCCTGCCGCTTGACACGCCCCCGGCAGCGGCGGGCCCAGGGGGCGGGGCCACGCCCTCCGGCTCCAACCAGCCAGGCAGTTGGGCTTTTCCTGCCTCCTCCTGCCTGCTCCTTGGCCATGCAGGAATAGGAGGCGAGAAACTGCTGCACTTCAGGAGGGACTTGACCATAAAACCACTCCCCGCCCCCCCAAACTACACAGCTTGTTGCACGCTGTCTCCCCCTACCCGTTGGAAAAAAATAGAGTCAAAGCTGCAGCTATTAGGGCACAGCGGGTCAGGAGCTTGTCTTGGTGAGGAAGGAGCACCACTAGGCATGACCCCAAACAAAACCAACTATTTTAAAGAATGAAATTGAAAACAAAAATCTGCGTTCAGCTGGGGTCATGGGAATCGTGGGCGTTGTCCAACAAGGACAATTGACAGTTTGAGAAGTGTTATAGGTCACAGTCATTTAATCAAGAAGTTAAAAAAAAAAAAAAGAGGCGTCATAGGCCTTATGAAAGGCGATAAATCCAAGGGTTATACTAGTCTGTAAACATATTGAATGTGCAGAAACTTGACAAGACCCTTTTTTGCGATGCTCAGGGGTTACTCCAATTCAGGAACCATGGTGACCTGGTGATGCTTGGGGTACCACATGGAACACGGAGAACTAAACTTGGGTCAGCCACATGCAATGCAAGTGCCCTACCCACTGTACTATCTCTCCAGCCGCAGGATACTGTCATGATCCAAAAAAGAATAACTAGATTCGGACCCTGCTAGGGTTAGGAATGATTGATCTGGCTTAAGTGCTGTAGTCTGAGTCTGTGGTAAAATGTTGCCAGGAGAGATGCCTTGCAAGCCTCAATGTATCTCTTGCTATGTCCATATAAAAATAACTAATATTAAGATGTTAATGAGTGTTTGGATTAAGGAAAGGAGAAAAACCCCTTAAGAGGTATCTTGCCTATGGGTAGTCAGGAAGGGCTTTGGAATGCCCCTACGTTGTGTTCACTTTGAACCTGGTGGCCCTCGGGAAGGGCTTTCTTATGTTGCTTTTGCTACTAACTGTATGTAGCCTAGGGGCAAGGGGGAGAGAGAAAAAGAGAGGAGAGAGATAAGAGAAGGGACTCAGGTAGATCCAGAGACAGGACAGAGCTAGGAGTGCAGGAGATGAGAAAGATGGAAGATTGAATAAACGGTCACTAATCAGCAACCAGCTTGGTCCTTGTTCTTCCTTCACCTGTCCTTCGCCGACAACCATCCCGATCCAGCCCATACACAGCAGTTCCAGAGCACTGAAGCGGGCGGTGAGACAGAGCCACCCAGAGAGCCTGCTAGTGCACACGCCCTTCAGCGTGCTTAGTTTTTTACACTCTCCCTCTCTATATTGTGTCATTTCTTGGGTCCCCTTCACACAAAAACTCAAAAGAGTCCTATATTCTCTGTCTTCCTTTTCTGGCCTGTTACCCCCTCCTGGACCCTCACCCCCAACTGCTATTCTCACTTTATCTCTTTCAAGGCAGATGTCATTGACATGAGCCAAATCAAGGTCACCGTGACCTCTACATGACTAAGTATCATGGTCAATTTTCAGTTCTCTTTCTTCACCCACCAGATGCATACATCATGTCAATAGCTTGTCCACAAGGTCCCCATGCCCTTCTGCACTTAATTCCAGGAATTGTTCTGGGAGGCTTCTACCCCTGCTGGTGACTCCTTGGCTGCTCTGTCCCCAATTCAAATGTTTGTGCATCCCAGGTTCAGTTCTGAATCACGTCTTTTCTCTGCCTCTCTGGGAGTTTACACACGGGTTCCTAGTTTGTAAGTACCTGCATGGAGAGCTCAGGGACTGGGTACATGTTGTGCATGGGAGAGGCCCAGGTTCAATCCCCTGCATCATACAGTTCCCTGAGCACTGCTGGAAGTAACCCCCTAATGCCAAGACAGGAATATCACTTTGAGCATGGCTGGGTGTGGCCCCCAAAACCAAAGAATAAAACCGTAATAACAAATAAAACATCCATCTTATCTATGAGCTTCTGAAGCATAAATTGATTCCGGCTCGGGACTCTCCCTGAATTCAAAATCAAGTTTTCCATCTACTTACTCTCTCCACTCCAATCTCTAGTAGGCCTTTCAAAATAATCTGTACTAAATGAGATTATTAGATCAACCACTTGGAAAACAAACAAATTGACTCTTCCCTCATCCAGGCTTCTGGGTCTCACTACAGACCTGGCTTGCTGCAGTCCTCCCTCTTTCTCTCTCAATCCGCACCCAGCCGAGGCATCAGCAAATTCATTCTACTCCTAGACTATATGCAAGTTCTGTCCCCTCCTGGGTAGCCAGACACCTCTGCTTCTTGCCTGATGACCCTATTGATTTCTATCAAATCCCTTTGAGTCCTTATTTGCTCCCTGTAGAACTTCTTCAAACAATCTTTTACAAAAAGTCATCATTTCATTCCTGTGTTCAAATTATTCACAGGGCTTCTCATCTACTTCAATGCAGAAATGATATCCTTTTCCTTCGAAGACTCATCCCATCTCCCACCTCTTACATGTCTCAAACCACAGAGACCTTCTCCTGTGTGGCCTTTTCACTCCAAGCTCCTTTGACCTAAAATACGTCCATGGGCAGGTCATCACATGCCTCCCACTCCCTTTCTTTAGGGGACTTCAAATATCTTAACACACACCTCCCAACTTCTGTCTCCGTGATCTGACTATTCTCTGGAGTCTTTACTGGCCACCTTGGACATCCTTCACTTACACAGATTTATATGGATCTATATTGTCTGTCTCCATGTTCCCCTGTGCCACCACCTATTAGAAGACACTCTTCAGGAAAGTAGCAACTCTCGGTGGTGAACTTCCACCAAGAGTGGATTACAGACTTTTGCTCTAAAGTCAATATTTTAGCAGAGTAGGCATTCGATGAACACTCTTGTTGAAAAAAGTCATGTACCAATAATATTCATCTCAAAGTTTGAAAAGTATCAAAGACAAGCATCAGAGATGAAATAACCAGAAAGGCTATGCCGAGGGATAGAAATTGATTGCTAATCTAGTGGCGCACATTTCTCCGGGAGAAGGCAGAAAAGGTCCTAGAAGACTGCATGGGTCAAATAGTCACTCAGACCAGGTGCTCCCTGTGAATCTAATATCAATGTAAGTTATTCAGAGAAGCAACTTGAAGTAATTATTAAATGTTTTCATAATTAAGTTCAACACCATTAAGGTGAAGGTCAGTGAAAAGAAACGCAAAGTTCCAGCTCCTTAGGATGCCTCTGGCCAAAGTAATTACTATGAAGGGACACGAGAATCTTTCTTCAAGAATGAAAATGTGTCCAGGATCAAAGCCATTTAAATTCCTGTCCAGGAATGGGGCTAGCCATGGTCAAAGGTAAGTTTGATATTTGGGAAAGACTTCTTCCATTTCCTGGTTTGAGGAATGCAAACCAAGTCATGGTGGAGAAATTGAAGCAGCACTGATCACTTTGACACAACAGGTGGCGCCAAAGTGAAAAGGAAGCTGTTGAGCACTGGGCAGAATCCCAAGAGGGTTTCACATGGGTAAACCACTAGCCCCCCAGGCAACCATACAAGATTCTCTCTTGGGGTGGGAAGGGTCAGGGTGGGGGAAGGAGGCTGAAATGAAATCAGAGCATGCACAGCAAGGGAACGCCTGTGAGAAAGGAAGAAAGCACATCTGACTTTCATGGAGATGCCAAGGGTGTCCGCCAGTGCAAAACTCTGAACCTAGGAACCGAGTTGGGATGGGAGTGAATTGGCGAGACTTTCAGGGTTAGCAGTACACATGAATAATGTGATATAATCACTCCATTAAAACTCAAGACTAAATATATACAAAATTTAAAATGTGGGGCCAAAGAGATAGTACAGCAGCTAGGGCATTTTCCCTGCACATGGTACCCAGGTTTAATCCCCGCTACCCCCTATGGTCCTCCTGAGCCTGCAGTAATTCCTGAGCACCACTGGATGTGGTCCAAAAACAAACAAAAATTGAAAATATAAAGCTGTGGTGCTACGGTGAACATGTATGGATTAGGAATAAAGTATTCAAAAGATGGTTTTGTACTTCCTCCATAGGACTAAATGATTAATCATCAGCAACACGGATCAAATTTCACAAAAACTTTAGAAAAAAATCATTGTGATGCTAATAAAGTTCCTTGAAACTGATAAATTGGATTGTAGTTCTTGGGTATCTTTTGGTTGTAAGTCACACCTGCTTGGTAGGCTCCTCCCTGCTCAGCACTGGGTGGGGTCACTGCTGGCAATGTTTGGGGAGTCACAGAGTGCTGGGCATCAAGCCTGACGCTCCACCATGCCAAGCATGGGCTCTGATGAGCCACCTCCCTGGCCTCAGTGCTCTATCACTCTATCAATGCTTCCCCAGGCATCATCGCCAGAGCAGAGCTCAGTCTCATTTAGAGACAGAAATTGATGATTAACCCAAGATTAATGGGGCTATGAGTAAAACAATAAGTGGGAAATGGAGAGAGAGCCCAGTGGGTAGGATGCTAGCCTGACACTTGGGTTTGAACCCCAGCACTGCATATGGTCCCCTGGGCATTAGCAGGAGCAATACCTCAGCACCTCTGGGCATAGTCCCAAACAAGGCACAAAGAAACAAAGCAAAAGACCCTGTCCTATGTGCTCCCTTGTCTTTGTCATAAGCTCTTGGCATCTACCAAGGGTCATCTGCCCACTGAGTTCCTTCAACAGGTTATGTGGACATGCTGAAACAAGCACCTTTCTAGTGTTAGGGGCGGCAGATCTCTGCCCGGGGGAGGCTCGGAGAGACAAAAGAACAAAACCAAGACAACTCTTTCTGCAAATGCATGGGGTTTATTTAAGCCAATATAGCTATATTGGGACCTTCAATTGTGCCTCAATAGCGTGGCATAACTGAAGGCCCCGACCTCCAAAAAGCAGGCTGTATTTATACCCTTTTGGGGGAGAAATGAAAATCTCACATATCAAAGGGAATCACATAGGTCACTTAATTTGCATATCTAAACATTTGTTGACAAATGAAAATCTCACATATCAAAGGGAATCACATCTATATATCAAAGGGGATCACACATCTTGGGGGAAAATTACATGTATTGAATCAAAGGAGAATCATACATATCAAAGAAAATCACAGGTATTGGATCAATAGGAAAACCATAGGAAACCATAGGAAAACCATACAAAAGGGAAAACCACACCTATTTCACTTAATATGCTAATTTCAACATTTGTTGACCATTCCGAGCAAATGTTTGTTTACAGTTCCTCAGGGCAGTTTGTTGGCCCATTTGGTGACAGAGTCCTGCCCAGCGGAAGGTCCTGAAGACATCTTTCAAAGCAGTCAAGTAGTTACAAAGGGCAACTTCAGCGGTTAACCCTTAACCTGCCCTTCAGTTCTTGACTCTTAACTTGCCCTCCTCTTCACTAGAGCAGGAAGAGCTACACCAGAAAAAGTGGGAAGGGGTCTGGGGAATTGACAAGGGACAGTGTGGAGTGAAGTGAGTGTGGGCAAGAAGGATCAGGGCAATCCTATGGCACTGCTCAGCAGCATAAGGACTCCATGAATTTCAAAGGGGGTCCAGTCGATGGGGTTGCTGCTGTGCTATGTCCAGGCTGGGGTGGGGCCAACCGAAAATAAAGGCTCATGAGACAGGGTGTTTAGTGTGAATTCCAGGAGGGGACTGAAATGACTGGCCATCCAATGCAGGTTGGACTAAAGGGGTCACTGAGGATAGAAAGCCACAGGCATTGCCTGATTGTCTGTTCTCAGTCATTGGGATTCTAAAACAGAGGCATGAGAGATTAAAAGACACAAGGAAGAACTGGCCGCTGGCCTCTGGACTGAGTAAACCCCATCTCCTTCAAAGCCAGTAAGCCAGCTCCCAGCACTGCTGGTGCATTCTCACTCTCTAGGCTGCAGGCCTTCCCTGAAATTTCTGGCTGACATAGGTGCCTCCCGGCATGTTGGGGACACTGTACAGCAGATAGGAATATTTTCCCCTTTTCAGCTGCCTTTTGGAAATAATTTCAGAGGCAGTTTTGACATGCAGATCTTAGGTGCTAGCCAGGCCTGACTTGACATTGTAGATTCTAGTCTCTGGCCTAGCCTAGTCTTTGGAATGCAGATTTCAGGTGCTGCCTAGCTTGTAATTGACATGTAGATTTCCTGTGGCAGCCCAGCTTGGTCTTTGGGATGTAAATCGGAGTGCTTTCAGCCCTAAGAAGGTTTTGGTTTTGGTTTTGTATCTTCTTTCAGGAGGCCTAGATTACTGGCCTATAGATACAAGAGAATAATGTTGCCTCAATGTTCTCCCTGTAAGATCTTTTGGTGCCATTTGGTGACTTCAAATTTGAGCCATTTAGAAGTGCCATGATCAATAAAAGGAGATCCCTGAGGCCCTCTGCCTTTGCTAAGAGCCAGAGCCAGCCTTAGTCCTCCAATCAATGTATTTCGTCCCCTTTCCCATTTCAGAGCCTTGGACTGCATGAATGTTCATGCAACACCGTTCACGCAACACCGGCATTCCAGGCGTATCCTCTTGAGTTCATGTGTGAACTCATCAGCATCTAGTTCATCAATTCGATTCCATGCTAATGATAAGATTTCTTGCAGAAGGTAAACTCTGGAAGAGCAAGAATCACACCTGCCCTGTTCCCCACAGCAACCTCAGCAACTCACACAACCCGACACTCAGTTAACATAGAGAGGAGGGGGTAGCACCCCTGATGGTGCTCAGGGGTCACTCTTGGTTCTGTACTTGGGGGTCACTCCTGGTGGTGAGCATATTCTGTGCCAAGGATCAAATTCTGTGCAATAAAAACCCCTTAACCTCTCTCTGCTCATTCATTTAACATTTAATAAATATTGTTGAATTAATTAAATGGTTATTCTGGGTAGTTTTTCCAACTGGCTCATTTCCATTTTGTATATTCCCCATCATATTGGTTGCCCCCCTGGCCTTATGCTATGGCCTTACCATTTATGTTATTTTCATCTGAGGTCCCTGAATGAGAAATGCTTTACTATACTAAGCTTGTTTTTTAAATTTTTTTCTCCCCTCCCCTGGCTAAGGTGTTTATAACATAATCGTTAAAATTAAATTTGTGATGGGGGAAGAATTGGGTTCTCTCTGAAGCTATTAGGGCCTACTCGTTATTCCTTCGCTCAGGGCTTACTTCTAGAGTTACTCATGGGACCACATGTGGTGGCAGAAATTGAAGTGAGATTAGAAGTAGGTATGGTAAGTGCTTTACCCCTTCTACATCACTAGTCCTAGATACAGCTTCTCTATGAGCACTCATAAGATGAACATTTACACTAGGAAAGTTAAACTTGAAGTCGGGGATCAGAGAAACAGTACAGTGGCTAAGGCACTTGCCTTGCACACAGCCAATCTGGGTTCAATCCCAAGCATCCCAATGATTCCCTGTTCCCTCTAGGAGTGGTTCCTGAGTTCAGAGACAGGAGTAATCCCTGAACACAAATGGGTGTGGCACCAAGGCAAAAAACAAACCAAGAAAATGATGAAGGGGATTATGCGATTTATCAAGGTCCATAGCAAAGCTGAGTAACTGAATTTTGTTAACAGAGCAGCAATGCTCATGCTGCTAAGGGTTTCACAGGAAAGAGAAGGTGGGAAAGAGAACTTAGAAGAAAAGGGGCTGTAGCCCCGACTCTTTCTGATGGAACTAAGCAGGCATGAGGTTCTGGGGATCAAGTCCAGGGTCTCTGCATGCTGAGCTGTGCATCCACTCTGGAGCACTTTCTCTCTCTCTCTCTCTCTCTCTCTCTCTCTCTCTCTCTCTCTCTCTCTCTCTCTCTCTCTCTCTCTCTCTCTCTCTCTCTCTCTCTCTCTCTTAAATTTTTTATTGAGCCACCATGAGATAAAGTTACAAAGTTTTCATATTTGATATTCAGCTATAAAATGATCAATCACCCATCCCTCCCCCAGTTCAAACTTTCCACCACCAATATCCCCATTATCCCCTCCACTTCCATCCCAGTCCTTACCCTGCCTCTATGGCAGACAATTGCTCAGATATTCTCTCTAGTTTGGGGCATTATATTTTGCTCGGATATTTCCAACCACCATTCAAGCCTGCCTTCCAGGGACAGATGCTAAGTCACTTATTTTCCATTGTTCACTTTGCATATCAGGAAAGCGGCCGCGTGCTTTGGAGGAATAGTCCTGGTACCCACATACCAGGGGCTGGAGCGATAGCACAATGGTAGGGCATTCCCTTTCACGCGGCCGACGCGTGTTCGATTCCTCTGCCACTCTCTGAGAGCCGGGCAAGCTACCAAGAGCATCCCGCCCTCACAGCCGAGCCTGGCAAGCAACCCGTGGCGTATTGGATATGCCAGAAACAGTAACAATAACTCTCACAATGAGAGACGTTACTGGTGCCCACTCGAATAAATCGATGAACAAGGGGATTACAAGTGACAGTGACCCACATACTGGAGGCATGCTTGTAGAAGCTCATGGTCGCAGGGATTCCTTCTGGAGAAGGCATGGAGACTGCACCTGCTCCATCTGGGGCCTCCCAGTGATATCGGCTCGGTGTGGGACACGGAAAACTCTCTCTCTCTCTCTCTCTCTCTCTCTCTCTCTCTCTCTCTCTCTCTCTCTCTCTTTCTCTCTCTCTCTCTCTCTCTATCTATCTATAAATATGTATACGTCTATATATAGAGGTATACATATATATACATGTTGTCACTGCTCTGACATCTGCTCTCATGCCAGCTGTTTTAACATATTCAAAATTAACTTTTGCTTTCTGAAATTCAGATTTCAAAGAAGAAACAAGAGTTACAACTTCTTTCCTCTGCTTTCTTTTTCCACAGCTCAGACTTCCCTTAAATCCCTTCTCCCTTCTACACTCCTTGGGCAAAGTTTAAGCAAAAATTAGAACGTTCTTATAGGATTCAGTGTGGGAATATCTGGTGCTGGATGAGTATCAGATCGTCAATGAAAAGTTATTTCCAATGGATGAAAAGAGAATTCACAACCATTTAAATCCATCCCTCCTAAAGGGAAAACTAGCATTCCAGAAATGCATGTGATTATGTCAGCAGAAGGGAGGACATCCAGAAACAGAGGAGAAAACATCCAAATGATAGCAACACCTATATAAAAAGAAACAGTGTTGGGGAATGGACAACTTCCCATCTTGGTACTTGAGGAAAAATTGTGATTCATGTTCCTGAGTTCTCAGGGCCAATGAGACAGCAGGCTTGCATGCAGCTGACTCAGGTTCCAATCCCAGCACCGCAGATGGTCCCCAAGCACTTCCAGGAGTGATCCCTGAGCTCAGAGCCAAGAATAAGCCCGAATCACACCAGGTATGGCCCAATTACTCCCTCTATGAGATCCATCTGTTCTTATAATCATATGAAGGTCACACTTAAGGCCGAAACTATGGTCAGGATGGAGGTCAGCAGCAGAGCACTTGCCTGGCATGTGTGAGAACCTGGGTTTGATTTCCAGGAATACAAAAGTAGCAAACAAAAAAACACCAACAAGAGACTATAGATAAAAGACCCAGCTTGAAATCTCAAGTTTTCAGAAATAATATTCTTCCATTTGCATCTCAGAGCCCTGCTGCAAGATGTGACTTATACATACAAAGTCCACAAAGAAACAAAAAACTACCCTGGTTTCAAGCAAAAAAAAATTCTTCTGACATACTCAAGTGTTCTTTTAATGAAAGTGAAAAGAAGACTCCAGGAGGAAAAGCCTTATTGAAAACCAACTCAGAAATCACCGCAAAGGCCTCTGACTGACTGTCTTGGGCATGCCAGAAGCAGGGGCACCAGTTTGTCCTTTTCCCAAATTCGGGTTCAGGCTGGTCCCTGGAATTTCTAATCCAGGACCTGCTTTGTTTTGGCTTCTTTGCGACATTACTTCTGAGACTGGAAGCCCAGTACGAATGAAAGGGAATCATTCTTACCCCACACATTTCTCCCACTGTTGTCTGGAGGAGTGAGGCTGATTCATGCCTATAATGCTCTGACCTGCATTACATGCTTGAAAACTGGGGTGTCCGTCAGGGCAAAAGTGAGACAGGAGAAGGATTTCTGGTTTTTCATGAAAGGGTGAGTGTGTAACTCATTTTATTCAGAATGCAGAAAGAAAAGGAAATTTCCCCAAATTATACCCATTTTGTAAAATCTTTTTGTAAAATTTAAAATGTTTAATGACTGTGTTTTAGAAGTTTCATTTCAAAACAAATTTCAACTGGAACAAGATTTAAAGGTTGTTTAAAAAAACAACCTTTTTTTTAAACAACCTTTAAAAAAAGACAAAGAAAAGACCATGATTTACTATGTTGGTTCACCAGACGCTATTTTAAATTCTTAGAGAAACGCGCCTGGGATGGACGGAAACGCCCACAGCGCCATCACGTGGCGAAAGCCGGAACTATCGTGGCCCGACTTTTCCCATGCTTAGGTGTCCTGCCCTTTTCTTTGCTTCAGTGTTAGGTACAGGGTCATTAAGGATCAAGCAAGCCCTTTGGGCCGCTGCAGCAGGAGCAGAGCGGTGAGGGTTCTTGGCTTGCATGTATAGGACCCAGATCCATTTGTAGGCTCCCTATACGGTTCTCCAGTCATGCCGAAGTGATTCCTGAGTGGAGAGCCAGGAGAACCCCCTGAACGTATCCGGTGTGGCCCCAACCATAAACAAACAAGAAACAAAATTAAAACAAAGCATCCTCAGTTCTTTGACGGTGAATTCCCTCACATCGACTTGATGGGTTCTAAGTTATATCTTCGTCCATCCCCCTTGTAGAAGAGGGTTGGGGCACCCTCAGAGTGTGGGGTGATGGAGGGTGGGTTGTCCATAGCAGGAAACATTCAAAGGGCTCGGCCACAGACATCCCAAGGCGGGATCAGAACTTTTCTTGCTCAAAGCGAGGAGAACAAAAAAAGAAAATAACCTTGCCTTGCTTGTTCCAGAACAGGTTCGAACCCCTGCACCCCGTCTTGTCCAGAGACCAAGCTGGGGTAACCCCCCCAAAAAAGCCCCCCAAGGAGATTCAGCTATGCACCTCACAAAGATCTGAAGGCGGAAATCGGACCCTAGTCACCCGCATGAAAGACAAGCACCTGCAAGGCTCTCCTACCGCTGCACCTGTCCAAGCTGTGTGCTTGATCCTTAATTACCCCAGACTTAACACTGAAGCAAACCCAAGGGTGGAAAATTCTTAGAGAAATGGACCTGAGGAGGGATGGAAACGCCCCACATCGCCACCTCGTGGCGCTTAGGCGCAACAACCGCGGCCCAACTTTTGCTATGCTTAAGATTTCCAGCCCCTTTTTTGCTTCAGTGTTCAGTGTGGGGTCATTAAGGATCAAGCACGCAGCTTGGGCAGCTGCAGCAGGAGCAGAGTGTTAGGGCTCTTGCCTTGCAGTCACAGGACCCTGGTTCTTTCTTTGGTTCCCCACACAGTCCCACCGTCATGCTGGAGTGATTCCTGAGTGTAGAGCCAGGACAACCCCTGAGCGTTGCTGGGTTTGTGGCCCCCAAATCACAAACAAACCAAGTAAAACCAAAACAGCCTCAGTCCTTTATTGGAGGATTAACTCACCCCAACGTGGGTATTTCTGAGCTGTATCTGGCTGTATCCATGCTGCCTCTTCCTTGTAGAAAGGGTTGGACCTTTTCTCGGTACGTGGGGTGATTGGGTGTGGGTTGCCCATCACAGGAAATATTTCTAAATGACTTGGTCACAGACATAGCAAAGTGGCTTCAGAAGTTTTTTAGCTCAGAGTGAAGAGAATAAAAAAATTAAAGGAAACGACTGTGCCTTCCTCGCACCAGATCAGGTTTAATCCTCTGCACCGCTCCTGGTCCAGAGACCAAGCTGGGGCAACCCACTCGACCCCTGAGGAGATTCAGCTATGTACCCCACAAGATCTGAATGAGGGAATCGAACGCTGGTCACCCGTGTGAAAGACTAGCACCCGCTGCACCTGTGGAAGCTGCATTCTTGATCCTTAATCACCCCATACTTAACATAGAAGCAAATCCAGAGGTGGAAAATTCTGAAGAGAAATGGGATTTGGAGAGGGACGGAATCCCCCACAGCGTCACCTCGTGGTATGTCAGCGGAACTACAGCGGCCCTACTTTTCCCAGGCTTAAGGTATCCTGCCCTTTTCTTTGCTTCAATGTTAGGTAGAGGGTCATTAAGGATTAGGCAAGCAGTTTGGGCCAGTGCAGCAGGAGCAGAGCTGTTAGGGCTCTTGGCTTTCAGTCACAGGGCCCTAGTCCTTTCTTTGGCTTTCCATACAACCCCAGCTTCATGCTGGAGTGATATCTGAGTGCAGAGCCAGGAGAACCCTTGAGCATTGCTGAGTTTGTGGCCCCCAAACTATCACCATCATCATCATCCCGTTGATGGTTGAATTTCTCGAGTGGTCTCAGTAACGTCTCCATTCTTCCTAGCCCTGATATTTTAGAAGTCTCTCTTTACTCATCCTTTCCAATGGTGCCTCATTGGAGGCTCTTTCAGGGTCAGAGGAATGAGACCCATCATTGTTACTGATTTTTGCATTTTCCTGCCCCCATGGGACTTTGCTAGGTTCTCCCATGGGGGCAGGAAATTCTCAGTAGCTTGCCAGGTTCTCCGAGATGGAGAACTAGGCTATAAGATGTCACTTCCAGGAGCTTCCTTTTATAGTCTCTGGGTGTTAGCTGTTGGTGGGATTACACGGCGCCGGGGGCAGTCCCTGGGTGTGACTGCCTTGCTACTGGAAAATGGGGAATCTGGGCAGAAGAGGCCCAGTCCCGATCCAAGCAGGCTTGGAGGTCTCAGGCCTGGGTCCCACACACCTTGGTTCCTCTGCTGGTTCCTTCATGCGTGCGGCTCGTCCAAACGTGTGGAGATGGGCCTTGAGCATGCCGGTGACTGGGCTGAGGAGGTCTTCGGCCACAAGATCTCTGCTCAGAGCAGGGATGGAAACTGAAGCCCACCTCCTCAGAGGGACCCTGGGGAAGACAGCCAGGCACGGGGGCAAGAGACTCTCTGCCCCCCAAAACTATGAACAATCCAAATAAAACTGAAACAGCCTCAGTTCCTGATGGTGGATTCCCTCACCCCAACTTGGGGGGTTCTGAGTTGCATCTTGCTGTATCCCTGACCCCTCTTCCTTGTAGAAGAGAGTTGGGACACACTCAGAATGTGCGGTGGTGGTGTGTGGTGTTGACTGTAACAGGAAACATTTCCAAAGGGCTGGGTTACAGGCAGAGCTAAGTGGATTCAGACCTTTTCTAGTTCATCACGAAGAAAACAGCAAAATCTACCTTATTTTGTTCATGGCTGACTAGCTTCAATATCAAGTACTCAGAAGGGGCCCCAGAACCCCCCCAAACCCACAGTAAGTCCCCAAATTTTTAAAAATCCTTGGCAGAGTGAGTGGTGTATTTAGAATTTCCAGGAAAGGAGATTGCCTGGTCTTTGGCTCATTTTTACTGTTTGAACCAAAATTCTTTTTAACATAGTCCTGATTTCTCTGATGGCAAGCACTTTCACCCCAACTTCTGGAGATCCTGAATTTGAATCTGACCTCTGCCACCATCCTTCACAGACTTGGGGCTTCTCAGATGTGTAGGAACCCCCAAATTCTCTGGGATGGGGAGAATGAGGAGTCCCAAAAATCAGCAGACTTGGGACTTCTCATATGTATAGGAACCCCAAAATTCTCTGGCATGAGGAAAGATGGCACTCTCATAAATGTGGGATGGGATGTAGAGGTGTGGGGATGATGGGACTGGAGACCTGTAAGAAGGGGTTGATTTGGAGAGATCGAACTATGGGACGGTACGATCGTCTTCTGTGCTCACCCTGACTTCCGTCTCAAGCACCATAAAATTCCCCTGAGCCCATCAAGAAGCGGTTGGGGCCACCCACAGCCCACACCAAATAAAGAAGCCAGAGCCACAGGTTTGGCCAGTCAGCGCGGTGGAGTAAGGAGATGGACAAGGGTGCAGCTCCACTGTGCAGAAATTCTTTTTTGGTTTATTAGTCAGAAATTCCGAGGGTCCTTGGGAACTATAGTTCTGGAGGGAGGTCAGGACCAGGCTTGGACATTTCTTAGAGGAATGTCCTGGGGAGGAGCGGAAACGCCCCACAGCGCCCTCTCGTGGTGCATCGGCGGAAGAGCCGTGGCCTGGCTTTCCTTAAAGGTTTCCAGCCCTTGGGTTGGCTTCCATATTCACCTGCTGGTCACTAGGGTCCAAGCAGGCTGCCTCAGGCTGTGCAGCGACAACCGAGCATTGAGGGCGCTTGCCTCGCATGGAGCGACCCGGGGGTCAGGATTGAACCCAGCAACGCGGCCAGTGCTTTGCTCCAAGGAGAATTTCTCCCTCTAAGCGCCCGGTCGCAAACAGTGTCTGTCCGGGTCATCCCCACACCTCCGCGTTTTTATGTGGAGGAAGATGCTGGAAGCAAGACTCAGCCCGGCACCCCCACGGCGTAAAGGAATCCGCCCCGAAAGGCTTCTGTTTGTTTGTGTTTCGCAGACCACACGGGCGACATTCGGGGGGTTAATCCTGCCCCTGCACTCAGGAATCACTCCTGATGGTGCTCGGGGGAACCTATGGGGTGCCGGGCCGCCCCATACAAGGCAAGCGCCTTCCAGGCCCAGGATTCAATCCATGACCCTGGATGCGTGCTTGATCCTTCGTGATCCCATACTTGATATTGAAGCAAAGGGTTGGAGTTATTTTTTTTCTTTTAGGGTCATACCGGCAATGCACCGGGGTTACTCCTGGCTTTGAACTCAGGAATTACTCAGGAATTACTCCTGGAAGTACTCGGGAGAGCATATGGGATGCTGGGAATTGAAACCCCGTTGGCCGTGTACAAGGCAAACTCCCTACACGCTGTACTATCGCTCCAGCCCCAGGGTAGAAGCTTGGGAAAAGTCAGGCTGCGGTAGTTCCGCGTAATCGCCACAATATGACGCAGTGGGGCGTTTCCATGCCTTCCCAGGCCCTTTCCCCTAAGAATTTTCCACCCTTGGATATGCTTCAGTGTTAAGTCTGGAATAATTAAGGATCAAGGACACAGCTCGGACAGGTGCGGCGGTAGGAGAGCCTTGCAGGTGCTTGGCTTTCACGCGGGTGACCAGGGTTCGGTTCCTGCCTTCAGATCTTCGTGGGGTACATAGCTGAATTTCTGGGGGAGAGGTTCGCGGGGGTTGCCCCAGCTTGGGTTTGGAGAAGAAGGGGTGCAGGGGTTCGAACCTGGTCTGGAACAAGCAAGGCAAGTTTATTTTCTTTTTTTGTTCTCCTTGCTCTGAGCAAGAAAAGTTCTGAACCCACCTTGGGATGCCTGTGACCGCGCCCTTTAATGTTTCCTGCTATGGAAAACCCACAATCCACCCCACATTCTGAGGGTGCCCCAAACCTTTTCTACAAGGACGTGGGGGATGGGTGTAGAGACAGCTCAGAACCCCTCAAGTGAGGGAATTCGCCCTCAAGGAACTAGAGCTGGTTTGTTTTAATTTTTCTGTTTTTTTTTTTTTTTATGATTGGGGCCGCACCCAAGGATGCTCAGGGGACTCTCAGGAATCCCACCGGGCACAACTCAGGACCATATCAGGAGCCAACTGATGGATGACAGTTCTGTGTATGCAAGGCAAGTGTCCTAACGCCTAACCTACCGCTGCATCACCAGAAGCTCTGTGCTTAATCCTTAATGACCCCATACCTAACATTCAGGCAAACCCAAGAGTGAAAAATTCTTAGAGAAACAGGCCTGGGGAGGGATGGAATTGCCTTACAGCACCATCTCGTGACCCGGAATGAACTCTCAACCTCCATTTTTCTTACTTTAAATAAAAAATTTGTTTGGTTTTGGTTTGGGTTTTGGAGGTCACACCTGGTTTTACTCAAGGGTTACTCATTCAGCATCTTGATGAAGAAGTTTGACCATCTCGTAGGTGCCACGTGTTCTTCTGACATCCCGTGGAATCCAGTAGGTAACTGCTCTAGTCCAGCGGTCATCTCCAAATTGCATTATGTGTCCGGCCCACCTGATTTTCGATCCCTTGGCAAACAAGACAGAGTCCCTGATCCTCCATCATTGATGGAGGTCAGAACTCCAGATTCCTTCTCTCACATGAGTGAAAAGTGATACTCGAAGCATAGGTCTTTTGATTCCTCTTTGGGATACCCAAATAGCATTCTCATTCTGTTTTTGTAGGGCCCAGGTCTCTGAGGCATATGTTAGTGCAGCAAGAATGGTGGAGTCTAAAAGATATGCCCAGAGCCGGAGGTTCCTCATCCACCTAACAACTTCTTAGATGCTCTGGAAGGTTTTCAATGCCACTCTCTTCCTCCTGTGCAATTCTGGCACCATTCATTCGTCATGTTGAGTTCTCAACCTAGGTATACATAACTGCTGCATTCAGAAATATTTGTTCTGTTGAGAGCAAATGGAATGTCAGGAACTAATTCGTTTCTCCTGAGCATTGTCTTCGTGAGATTCAGCTGCAGTCTGACCTTTCCACATTCACGGTCAAAGTCGGCCAGCATTCCTGCCACTTGGCTAATGTTTGGTGTTATGAGAAGAGTGTCATCAACAAAGTGTAGGTGGTATGTTTGCCACCGTCTTTCTTCACTCCCATTCCTTCCCATCTCAATCTTCACATGACATTCTCAAGTTGGCACTGAAGAGTTTTGGTGAAATGGTATCACCTTGCTGAATCCATCTCTTTACATCGATGATTGCTTCCTTGTAGAATGGTGAGATCCTGGTGGTGAATCCATAATATAGCTCACAGAGGATCCTGATATACTGAATATGAAGGCCCTGATTGGCTAGGGCTTCGATGACTGCTTCAGTCTCAACAGAATCAAATGCCTTCTTTAAATCAATGAACGCAATGAACGTTAGACAGAGTGGAATCTTGAACTCTCAGGAAACCTCAATGAGCTTGGTCAACGTGTGGATATGGTCAATCATGCTGAATCCTTTTTAGAACCCAGCTTGCTCTCGTGGTTGTCCTTCATCTAGTGTTCTGCCAATCCTATTCATGGTGATAGAATTTTAAATGCTTATAATATTTCATGAAATGATGCAAATTCATGTTTCATTTAACTAGACATTTTGTACAAATGAATCTGGGAAAAGGAAGAACTGGATAAAATAAAAGTTAGAACTGGATAAAAATTCAAAGGTCTCAACAATTTTCCCTCAGTGATTATAGTCTAATTTTGTTTTGTTTTGTTCTGGTTCGGTTTTTTGCTCTTTTGGGTCACACTCAGTGATGCTCAGGGGTTCCTCCTGGTTCTGCATTTCCTCCTGGTTCTGCATTCAGGAATTACTCCTGGCAGTCCTGGGGGGACCAAATGGGATGCCGGGGATCAAACCCAGGTTGGCCACATGCAAGGCAAACGTCCCACCCGCTGTACTATCTCTGGCCCCTGTAGTGAGTATTATTTTCTGACATGTGTTCCAAGAATTATGTACAAAGAAGGTCACTAAATCTTTGAACAATAACTAACAAAAACAAAGACAACATAAGTCAACATCAGTAGGAGATTGCTTCAACAGACAGCTGGCTAAGTGATGCATCGCTAAAGCATCAAAAGTCAATCCATCCTCCCTCTGTCACTCCTTCCTCCCCTCCCTCCTTCCTCCCTCCATTCCTGCGTCCCTTCTTCCTTCCTTCCTTCCCTTCATTCCTCCTTCCCTTCCTCCCTCTCTCCCTCCCTCCTTCCTTCCTTCCTTCCTTCCTTCCTTCCTCCCTTCCTCCCTCCCTCCCTCCCTCCCTTCCTTCCTTCCTTCCTTCCTTCCTTCCTTCCTTCCTTCCTTCCTTTCTTCCTTCCATTCTTCCCTCCCTCCTTCTTTTCTTCCTTCCCTCCATTCCTCCTTTTCTCCCTCCCTTCTTCCCTCCCTCCTTCATTCCCTCCCTACCTCCCCCTTCCCTTATCCCTCTTCCCTCCTTCCTTTCCTCCTTCCTTCCATTCTTTTCTTCTTCCCTCCCTCCTTCCTTCCCTCCTTCTCTCATTCCCTCCTTCCCTCATTCATTTCTTGTTTTCTGGCTTTTTAAAATAATTGTTTCTGATTTTATTTGGTGTGCACACCCAGATATGCTCAGGAATTACTCCAGGCTTTGCACTCAGGAATTACTCCTAACAGTGCTCAGAAAACCATATGGGACTTAGGGGTTTGATCCTGGGTAAGGCACGTGGAAGGCAAGTGCTCTGCCCACTCTACTATCTCTCCAGCCCCATATTTTTCTTTTCATAAAAAAGTTCTTTAAATATATACTTATATATTTATAAAATGAGTGGACTGTAAGTACTCTTGAGTATAGTTATGAAACTAATCTAATATACAAATCTGAGAGGACGGAAACACTGAAAAAATGTTCAGCAAAATGTTAATGATTGGCCCTCTGCAGTAGAACAATTGGTTTTGAGTTGGTTTTCCTCTTTGTGCCTTGCCAGATTTTTTGAGAATAATCCTTGCATGCTGACTGGCCTCCTTCCCACCAATCCTGATCGGGCCAGAGGAGCCTCCTTCACAGGCTCTGGAGCATGGAAGTTGGTGTCTTATGTGACCAGCATCCAAACACCGGCAATATCACCAAACACTTCTTTTTCCAAACTTGGAATGAAAAGAATGAGAAAGACATTAGCTTCATAACAGGATTGTTGAAGCAGAAGGAAGGGGGGATTAAAGGATCTCTTCAGCACTCTTCCAATCCAGAAGCATATTGACCATGATGTTAATAATGCTTCTGCTTCAGGGCCCCTCCTCTCACTTGAATAGGTCCCTCTCCAAACATTCTCTTTCTGAATTCATAGTACTGTGCTCTCCTTAGAAGACCCATAAATCATCTGGTTACAGAATATATTAGACACTGAGATCCACTAGAGCCAAAGCTTATGACAACTTCAATAGCATTTTATGAGGGCTGCAGTGGTAGTACACTGGGCAGGGCATTTGCCTTGCACACGGCCGAGCAGGGTTTGACTCCCAGCATCCCATATGGTCCCCTGAGCACTGCCGGGAGTAATACCTGAGTGCAGAGCCAGGAGGAACCCCTGTGCACTGCAGGGTGTGACCCAAAAAGACAAAAATATATATCCTTGTATGAAATAGTCTCGTTGTAAAATGTGCTGGGGGTGGAGGGTCCACCTCTACTCACCCTACTAGGAAACCAGAAAACCATGTCCCACATGGACCTGTGTTCCCAGTGCCTGGCAAAGCTGGCAAAGCTCAGGAATTCAGACAGTGTATGAATGGACAAGACTTCTCCCAGGGCACACAGAGCCTCAGTTAGCCCATTGTAGGATAACACTGGGATTGTCCTTTTAGCCTTGCTGCAGGGAACTTAATTTGCCTTAAAGCAATGTGCTTTCTGTATGGACACAGGAAGACAGTTCATATGATGTTTTGTAACTTGGGAGCTGATTGACTCCAAGAATATGTACTCCTGGGCATCTGCTTTCTCAACTCAGTTGTCCTTAGTTCCTAGCACCCCAAAACAAGGTCCCGACAAGGGACAGAATGGACCCAGGGCAAGCTGTGAGCTACCCTGGCATCAAGATGGGCCAGGCCAAAGTGCCTCAACGGTCATGGACAAATGCTGTTATGATTCTAAAGTAACAACAAGACTAGGACCCTAATTGGGTTAGGAAGACCAACCTGACCTGAGGACTGTGGTCTAGAAAATAGAGTGAGATGTCCTCAGAAAGAACCAAACTTTAAGTCTGATATATCTCCTACTGTGCTCATACAGAATGACATTGTTAGAAATATTAGAAGTAAATTTACTATAACTATTTAAGCAGATTACTAGCTAGGAAGGAAGAAAGGGACACACCCTGACACACCCTTGGTTGGACCCAACCCTTGAGCAGGTCTACTAGTAATCTCCTTAGATGTGATTTTGTTAATCTCCTCAAGAAATGATCTTACCCTTCTTTGTTGGTTTGTTAATGTTCAACCCACCTTTGTGTTACCGCCCTATGTGATTGCTATCTAAACTAAAACTGTAACAGAAGCAGGGGGGAGACACAGAAGTGAAGGAGACAGCACAGACAGAAGAAGACACTGCAAGGAGAGGACAGAGGCAAGACAGAAGCAAGGAGAACACACAGAAGCACAGACAGGGAGAGGTCAGAAGAGACCAGAGACTACAGAGAGAGACAGAGATAGAGAGACAGACAGAAGAGAGCACAGCAGCACACAGCCAAACATGTTGGAAAGTAAAGGAAATAGTTTATATCCAAAAGAAGGTGAGGTTTGTGACCTAAGAGATTTTTCTAGTCATAAAAAGACCAGACTCTCAATTTTCATTGGAAAATGCTATTTCTTTCACAAGTCAAGTCATTTGCATGATTTAGATTACATTCATTGAACTCTCCTTTGCTGACTTCCTCATAGTATCAATATCCCTTGGAATATGAAAACTTAGTCCACAGCTCAGGACTTACTGACTTGAACTGTATTTCTTGCCATTGTCTGATTTTGTTTTGTCCTCTTTTCGTGATCGGTTGCACAGCCTTGTTGAGTGGAGAAGTATAACTTTGTGCTAAGATTGTCATAAACCAACAAGTCAAGGGCAAGGTTCTTGCCTAGAGAACGAATGTTCCTTGTGAGCATATTAAGCACTCTAAGACTCACAGCTGTCTGAAACTGCGAAAGGAAAATGATCCGAAAAAGAAGGAAGCCAGAGAGAGAGGGACTTGGGCTCAGCTGAAGTGCCAGCCTGCTCCACCCAGAGAACCACAAAGCAAAGCTTTCCAGTCACTAAAGCTCTTCAAATACGCAACCAATCTGTACAGTGGTTTCTTTTTTTTTTTTTTTTTTTTTTTTATTGAATCACCAAGTGGAGGGTTACAAAGTTCTCAGGATTATGTCAGTTATACAATATTCAAATACCCCTTCCTTCACCAGTGCCCATCTTACATTCCCAACCCCCCCAGTCTATCTGCCGCCCCCTCCCACCTCCCTAGTCCCCACCCTTATACGTGATAGGTTTCACTTCATTTGCGCTTATCTCAATTACATTCCATGTTTCAACACACAACTCACTACCGTTGCTGGGGTTTCCCCCCAAAAAGAAAAAGACAGTCCTATTGCCAATGAGGCATTTGATAATTCTCCATTACTAAGCATATAGAGATATTAAGTCCTGCTGTTTGTTACATAACTTTTCTTTTTCCCCCTTGCCCCGCGCCACCGAGTTCACGCCTGTTTAGTAATCGCCACGCTGTCTGACAAAGGGAAAAAAAACCGAAGAGGATGGTTATTTCCCGTCATCAGCCGGCGTGGGGCTCTGGCTTAGTTGATAGTCTAGTAGAGTGTCTGGAAGCAGTTTCTGGAACCAAAGCTCTTGCGCTGATATCGGCTCCGGCTCGAGATACCACCAGCGTCCCGCTGGTCCATGTACCTAATTTTTCCCCTTATTTCCCATTCCCACGCCACCAGGTCTGTTTGCTTAATGGACATCACACTATGTTTGACACCACGCCACGTTTCTTCCCGAGAAAGAAGGATATTTCTTCTCAGCCAGCGTGGGGATATAGCTTAGTTCAGTCTAGAGAGATGGCTACCATTTTGATTGCCTTCAATATTTCAACAAAATACTTACTATTCTTGTTAGGATCACCCACAAAAGTCTGACCCATTAAGAAGGAACCATTACATACTGCTGATACTAAGATGACATTAAGTCGCGCGGCCGCGGCAGCGGCCGCGCGGTTTTGGGTTTCTGTCTAAAGTCCAGGGAGAAAGTTGAAGGAGAGAGAGAGAGAGATTTCCGCACGGGGGACCTGGCGGAAACTCTCAAGTCACATACTGCAGGTTGCTGGTGGGCTGCCGGTGTCCCAAGCAGCTCCGTCCTCTTCGTCAGTCATTCTGGGGGTGCGGGCGCGGAGAAATGGGAAAGCCCACGTGGCTGCACTCTCTTTAAGTGTCCGATGTGGGCGGAGACCGGTACTTCCCCGCCCTCGATCCCCCGCCAGCCGCGCCGCGCACTTGGGTGCGTCTCTCCATTTTGTGCTCAGAAGTGGGATAGATGCTGTGCTGTGCCCAGAGGTTGAGGGGAAGAGAGATAGATTAAAGAAAAAAAAAAAAAGAGAAACGCCAGGCCCCCGCTCGGGGGACCTGGCAGAAACTCTCAAGTCACATACTGCAGGTTGCTGGTGGGCTGCCGGTGTCCCAAGCAGCTCCGTCCTCTTCGTCAGTCATTCTGGGGGTGCGGGCGCGGAGAAATGGGAAAGCCCACGTGGCTGCACTCTCTTTAAGTGTCCGATGTGGGCGGAGACCGGTACTTCCCCGCCCTCGATCCCCCGCCAGCCGCGCCGCGCACTTGGGTGCGTCTCTCCATTTTGTGCTCAGAAGTGGGATAGATGCTGTGCTGTGCCCAGAGGTTGAGGGGAAGAGAGATAGATTAAAGAAAAAAAAAAAAAGAGAAACGCCAGGCCCCCGCTCGGGGGACCTGGCGGAAACTCTCAAGTCACATACTGCAGGTTGCTGGTGGGCTGCCGGTGTCCCAAGCAGCTCCGTCCTCTTCGTCAGTCATTCTGGGGGTGCGGGCGCGGAGAAATGGGAAAGCCCACGTGGCTGCACTCTCTTTAAGTGTCCGATGTGGGCGGAGACCGGTACTTCCCCGCCCTCGATCCCCCGCCAGCCGCGCCGCGCACTTGGGTGCGTCTCTCCATTTTGTGCTCAGAAGTGGGATAGATGCTGTGTGCAGGTTGCTGGTGGGCTGCCGGTGTCCCAAGCAGCTCCGTCCTCTTCGTCAGTCATTCTGGGGGTGCGGGCGCGGAGAAATCTGTACAGTGGTTTCTAAATGCAGTTCCAAGTAGCAGGGTGAAGAGGATGCTTCTTGGCGCTAAGTTCCTATGTCATTAGAGATGTCGCCTCATTTAGATTGTCCACATTTGGACAGGTCAGCTTCTCAGAAGTGAAAATTATCTGTGAGATACTCACTTTGAGGTAGCTGATATCAGGCTGAAGCAATCTGACACACTTTGCTCTAAAGTTGGAAACTCTTTGAAGACAGATGGGGGGGGGGGCAAGAGCTAATACAGGGCAAGGGGCTTCCCTTGCAGATGGAGGGCTCCTACTTGGACCCCCAACACCTATATATGGTCTTCTGAGGATCACCAAGAGTGATCCCTGAACACTGCAAACAAATGAAAAGAATGGGGGTTGGGATAAGGAAGAAAGCTTCATAGCCACAGAAAGTAAGGGCAAAGGATTCTAAAAGTAGTGCCACAGTTTTACAAAGTTAGCAAATGCCTTTGTATACGCTGCCTTCTTTTTTATTTTTTTATTTTTTAAAATGATGTAGGGGTACTGCTATTTGTTCAGCCATCGATGGTGCTTCCTTCTGTCTCTGCTTTCTAGTTCCAAATCCGTAGGCAGGAGCCCAAGGTAGAACACATCCCCAAGAGCTCCCCACAATTCTGTGTATGTGTGTGTGTGTGTGTGTGTGTGTGTGTGTGTGTGTGTGTGTCCGGACCCGACGGGAGTCTAGTCTCTGCCTGAGCGCGATGTGCCCACAGCAGAGACCCTATCTGGGCGGCTGGGAGCCTCTGGGCCGGCCCGAGGCCCCCAGGGCGGAAGGACGCGTGGCGCGGGGCGCGGGGGCACGGGGACCAGGGGGGCTCGAGTCCGGCGCGCGCCCGCCCCCGCGGGGTTTAAATCCTCAGAGTTCGGCCGCGCCGCGACCCCCGAACGTTCCCGCCTTTCCCACCCTCGCTCCCCGCCGCGCCGCTTTCTCCGAGTCGCGCAGTCCCCGCCTTCCTCGCCGCCGCCCGGCGCTGCCGCTGCTGCCGACCGCGTTCTCTCTGCTCTCCCTCCCAGCCCGCTCGGCTCCTCCCTCCGTCCGCCCGGGCGCCGGGGGCCCTTCGGGACCCCCCGGCGCTCGGCGCCCCTCGGCGCGGGTGCCTGCGGTGGTGGCCCAGGCCACCGGCCAGCGACAGGCGCCGCAGAAGACGGTAGGCGGCCACGGGGTACCCTCGCCTTGGCTGCAGAATCCAGTGGGGGAGTAGGAGGGGGACGAGGGTCCCGGGGGTGCGGGAGGCTGCGGGCAGGTACCCTGAGGGGCGGGGCGGGGCTGTCGAGGTGGGCGTGTGTGGCCTGTCACAGCAGGCAGCCAGCAGCTTGTGGCCTAGCCATGCCTAGGCACAGGACACAGGCGGCTCCGGTGGCCTGAGCAAATTCCCTGGGCTCGCCCACAGCCCAGGGATAGCCCTCTCCTCCCTGCCCCGGCCCCATCCCCAAGGCGTGGTCACAATTGCCCCCCCCCCCCCCATGCCCTTTTCTTTTTTCTTTTTTTCTTTTAAAAATGCCTTTTGACCTGTGTGTCATGGCACTTTTGCTTTTCACAGTTTTTTTTCCACTTAAGGCATCTTTGTTTTTAGTATGAATGGGCATATCTGTTGAATCACACACCCCCATAGTCTGAAGTCCAGCTGATGGGATTATTTCCAAACAAATCATGATTAGGGTTCACAACCACCCTGTATCCCAGATACTCCACAGATTTGGTCTCCTTTCATGTTTCATCACACGTTTTTAAATTTTATTTGGGTGCCATCTAGAGATGCTCAGTGACTACCTCCTGTTTGGGGTGGGGAGAGTCTTAGGGTCGGTGGCACTCTGGGACCCACGTGGTGTCAGTACCTACTCAGGCCCCCAGCATGCAAAGCATGACTAATAGCCCTTTGAGCCAGCTTTCCTGAAAGGGCTTCGCTTTGGGGTACAGGGTTGTAGTGAGTCATGACATATACTTTGAAAAAACTCTACTAGAGTTGGAATGGTAATTACTCAGCACTAAGCCTTGGTCACATTATTTACATTGCCAGTTGCAGCTAAATAAACTATTAGTCCATTAGTAAAGGTAAATTGTGTTATATAACTTATTTTGGTTTCATATATCTACAAGTATTTTGGGAAGCGATGTCTAATGTCTTTAGGGGCCACATCTTGCAGCGCCCAGGGCATACTCTGGACTGTGTGCTCAGGGATAACTCCTGGCAGTGCTCTGGGGACTCTATGTGGCACCAGGGATGGAAGAGGCCACACGTAAGGCAAGTACCTTATCTCTCCAGCCCCCCAATGTATTTCTTAATGATTTCCAACGTAGGTATATTGGCCAGACCACTCTAATGGATTAGTTGATTTGGTTCTCAATGTTAGCTCTGTTACTCTGTAATCCTGTAAAGAACCATTTGTCACAGTGTCTTCTATTGTCAAATGCTGATCTAAGATACACTACAGAAGAAAGTGCGTTGAAAAAGCTACACTGACCGCAATAACATCTTTTCTTCTATGACAAGGTAATTCTATAGAACTTCAAGAATCATTCAATCAAACATCAATTTTATGAAAACTATTCTACTGTCTACTAGTCCAGTGGCATTGCCAGTGCCTAGAATGTAGTTTCTATCCCTAGAAACTCCTCTGTTATCTGACTACTGAAGTTCTGATTGATTCCATCCCTGTAATATGGGGTCATAATCCATAGATTGTATATATCAAATGTGAGTTTTCATAGGTCAAAGGAATAAAGTATATGAAAACTTCTCTAAAGTTGATCTTCCTAAGTGAAACTTGGTATAAAAGAGTACAAAGGAATTTCCTTTTGTTGAGTGTAAGAACATTTAACTGACTATCCTATGAATGTTTTTTCATTTAGCTTCCCCTCCCATGACAAAAACACCAAAAGTTGAGTGACTTTAGCAACAATGATTTCTAAGAGTTCTAGAGACTGTGATGTCTTCATGATGGGAGTTCAAGTTAATTTCTAGGTAGAGCCATCTTCTTGTTCTTTCACTCCATGAAAGAGAGTTATGGGTGAAGAAAAATTGGAGAGGAAGATGGAGGTGGCGGTAAGAGAGATATCACTGGGCTCTTTTGTTGAGGGAACTAATCTCCTAGTATCCAACTTTCAGATCCTCTTATGGTCTGCCAAAGCTAACCCTTTATCAAAGACTCCATATCTGAATACCACCATCCGATGAGAAATTAAAGCTGTGATATGTCAACTAGAGGTATTCTGACCATCAGTCAGTAAGACTACTATTTAAAGCAGTCATTCTTAAGAAATATCAAATGTTGTAAGGTTATAAAATGGGACCAAAAAAGATGAGTTTATTCATTGTGATCTATGGATTAGTAAAGGAAATCTTAAAAGCTCTTGAAGTGAATGTCTATAATACAAACCTGTTCCATGAGGGGTAGGCATGAATGTGCTCTTATAGCAGAGGAAAAAGAGCCAGAGTGTGTAGTGAGTGGCAGAGCCCGAGTCTGAAACCAGATTTCTCAACTTCATTTCTTTTCCTAACTGAACTAGAGCTGCTTTTGCTATGAAATACGAGATAACAGGAGAGAAGAATCTGAATTTGGGGTGTAACCCTCTGAGAAAAGCACATTGGAGAGGTTTTACTCCAGAGAGCTAGTTTCCTTCCTTGGATGCAGAGTTCTGCCCTCTGCATACACAATGAACTGATGGTTACTCCTGCCATTGGTAAACAGTGCCTGTCTGGATCCTCCCACAAACCAGAGCCACAAGCACCTGGGGTTTCTAGAGCAAAGACAAGCTGGGCCTGGGCTTCTGTGAGAAGAGGAAGATTGACTCTTTCCATCCAATCCAGACTGGACATATGAGTAATCTCACCTATTTTCATGGGTCTCTGTGTTCCTGCCCATTTGCGGGACAGTCTCCACGGGCTCATCCTGATCATTAGTCTAGCCCCCACAGGAGAAATGAATGATCTCATAGTTCCTTTTCCCTTCAAATGTGAACACAATAGTGCATTTTCGCATAGCAAATGAACTATTAGTTAGTGGATCTAAACTTCATAGAAGAACAATCATAATTTTTTTATGAAATGTGATGACTTTCATTCATTTTCAATACAGTTTTCTATTCAAAATTCTAATTGAGAAAGTTTCTTTATCCAAGTTGTTGTGTGTGTGTGGCGGGGGATGGAGAGTGGTGGTGATTGTATCTCCCAGACTCAAGTCACAGCTACCTATGTGGGACAGTTGTGCTTTTGGTTCTGAAGTGAAGCATGCTGAGGTACAGTTTATCGCTGACTGTCATCTGCTGTGTCTCCTGTGTTGTGACTTGAAGAGAAGTCTGCAAGACCAAAGGTGAGATGAAGGAGAAGGGACAGAATGGGATACCTGCAGGAAACAAAACCTTCCACTTGAGTCATTTCCTTTCTAGCTGTCATTCAGGATGTGGTGGTTGCTCTTTCTCAAGCTAAGATATCCTATGCCACACAGACCCACCTGCAACTTAACAAAATACTGAATATAAAAGTTGGTCTTCCTAGAAAATCTAAGCGACTGAAAACATTCAATTTCACCTTCCTGCCTTAAAAACTTTAATAGACTTACTGACAGTTAAAAAAATAAAAATGGAATATACTTTTACATATATACATATAAGTGTATGTATAGATTTATATGAAATACAGATTTGTAATTATGTTTGATATAAATATTCTTATGTAAAATATGCTTATAGTATATTATTTATACTTAAGTATACAATTACATGTAAAATATATTTAGGTCATTTAAATATATATAAAATATGTATGTGTTTATAATAATATAAACATACACATGTCATAGAAATAAATGTGCATATTATATGTCTATAGAATATAATATATGAGATGACATTTAATAATAAATACATTTATAATAATTCTATGTGTATAATCTCTCTTATATATCTACCATCTGTAAAATATAATATCATTACATCTCTATCATTTATATATACACATGTACATGTGTGCATATCCACATATCCATATATCCAGATGTATATACATATATGTACATGGGGACATATGTTCATCTTCATTTTTTATGTATATATGTCTACAAACATAACACATTCCATATTTGATACCTATGTACACACTTCTGTGTACATACACTGGATGAGTATGCAG
The DNA here is from genome assembly GCF_027595985.1 of Sorex araneus. Lineage (NCBI taxonomy): Eukaryota > Metazoa > Chordata > Mammalia > Eulipotyphla > Soricidae > Sorex > Sorex araneus. The sequence goes on along the minus strand of NC_073304.1, from coordinate 164,117,376 downwards.
TGACTTGAGTGTTTGTGCATTTTCTTACTGTGCTTAGATCACTGAGCAGAACATTTGGCATCGGTCTGGTTGTAGAGTGAAGCTCTGATTCCCATTTTAGTGGCATTTGCAGATGGAATGGTTTTGGGAGAGATTTGGTTGAGATGAGATCCGAAAGTGGCATGCTCGTGATAGTATTGACTTTTCAGCAAATGGCTGGCTTTGCACTCTGTCCCCTCTTGAGTGTACCCGGGACGACAGCTTGCTGGGAACCAAGAACTGAATCCTCCAGCACCTTGTTCTGGGACTTCTCTGCCTCCAGACCCCGAATAAATGTCTAACAGCCTTCATCTGTTAGTTTGCTATTCTACCCCACACTGAGACTCCCTGGAAAATCACTTGGAGGGAAATTTTTGTCTGGCTCTCTGAGTGTCTCAATGGAGTAGATCACAGGGAGGGGATCTGTGGGTCCCACACAAACTAGAAGCTTGCAGGATGACGGCACAGCTTGGTCATGGCAACTGAAGCCACCTAGGATAGGGCTGATCTCCAGCATTGGTTTCTTTCCTGGAGACTCAGCCTTGGTATGGGAGACAGGAAAGGGGGTGAGAAAATTGCCTTTGTCAGCATCCAATGAAGGGGCATGAAGGCCACATAACCCAGACCATTGTATCATTTTGTTTTGGTCTCATTTTTCATATTCAGAAGTTTCGATGAGCAACTTCCAATGGGCAGCAGAAACAACAGCACCAGCACTGGTAGATCAGTGCTGCACTTAGCAGCCCTGACCTAATTTCAGTAGACATTGCCACAGGGAATGACTGTTGGTGAATGTCTGGTCAACTAGAAAAGTGGATTCTGAAAATGGAATATGTGTATGCTCACATCTGCTCACATTTCAGTAACCCGGAGAACTCACTCTTTGGTTTTCCCTGTCTCTTTGGGCCCTGTTTGTACCTCAGATTGTGTGTTCCTTTTCTGTTCCCCTTTTTCCACGGGAACTATCAGCTTCTTTCTAGCCCTTATCAGGTCTTACTGCATTTGAAGCTGGATAAACCTAAGCTTTTTTGCATTCTCATTTCATACACTATTTGGGGGAAATTTTTTACACATCATGATTTGAGGATTGATCATCATCTCCCCACAACCACCCCCTGGCACCCCACCACACACACACACACCTGAGAAATTAGGTACTACTCTAAGTCTGAGCTTCTGAACCATTAGATGTGTCAGCCCTTTGGCTAGCAGGCAGGTGGACACCGCTGAGGAGCCAGAGAGTATGTCATGTGCAAATACCAGTCTGTGCGGACAGCGATGTGGAAAATATAGTGAGGTCCAAAAATGGTGTGAGGATTATGAGGGACAAATCTGTGGGGACATACCTTACCTAGTCAAGCCAATGTCAAAAGAGAATTGTGACCAGACAAACTCATCAAAGTCCAATCCAGTCAACGGATGGCTCCAACACACTCCAGAGTCCAACACTCTCCAGAAGCATATTTGGTAGGTGGAGGCAGAGGCACAAAGAATCTAAGGGACATTCTTGTCTCCTTGATTCATGACCAGAGGTTATGTTCTTCTTTCTAAAGCATTACTCTGTTGTTACACTGGCAAGGTTCTTTCTGCATCCGAGGACTACTTGTGTCATGATGGCACCTGATTTGATTCCTTGTCATAGGTTGAACAGTTCTTTCAGTTTACAGAGAGGACTTGCAGGAGACAAGCTGGAGAACCAGAGTTCAGAATTTGGGTTTTGGGTCATCTGGCCTGGTGCCCACACTTCTCTAATATTATATACATTTTTGTGTTTATTGTTGTGTTTCTAAGTTGTTGTCTCCTGGGAAAAAGGAGGCTTGCCAAATATAAACATATTTCTTTCTGAACCTCAAAAAACACATGTTCCATTTGAGTCATTTGTGAAGATATTTGCTTGAATCAATGGTCCAAAACACTTCTGAATGACATGATTCTGAGCGACTAGATCCTCCTGATGAGAGATCAACTGACTATAGAAGAAATATCTGCTCATCTAGTGGCCCAAACCCTCCTTATGATGATAGGACCTCGAAGCATGATGCAAGGTTGCAAAGGATTTTCTCATTCCCTTGCAAAGACAGTGTCTTTAAGATTCAGTGGCTTGGGTATGTCTCCACAAAGAAATGCTTCAGGAGTGTAGGGAAACAAGAAAGAGTCTCTTGGTCACAATGGGTGAAGTCAGTTTGAAGAAGTTAACTTGTAAATTGAACAGTTTCCCTAACCTTGAAAATTCTCTCAAGAATTTTCTCCAAGTCTTTGTTTCAATGTTATGCTAATTTTAAGCATTTGAAAGTAACTTTCCAAAGATTTTTTTTCCCAAAGTGACTTTAGCACCATGTGACTCAAATTTCATTGAAATGTTTTCCTTCCTAAAGGGACTGGAACAAAACACTGAACAATTTGTAGCTCATATGGCTGGCATGTTTCATAGACTTTATTTGATACGCGTGCTTTTCTTTTCAACTCTGGGAGAACCAGAATCACCAACATCAGAGCCACTGAGAAGTTTTCCAACTAGTGTCTCTTGATTGACATGAAGTTAAAAATGCCAATGAGAGACTGCTTCCAGGGGCTTATGCCAAACATGTTTTCAGAATTCTGGGAAATGAAAGAAAGGAACTTTTGTGCTTTGGTCACCTGTTTACAACTTCATTTTCTTACCCAAGTATCCTGGTTACCAGGTTGACCTCTCAGATGCAGGAAGTGTTCATTCACTCACTGGATACTCAGCTCTTGAGAATCTGCTCTTGGAAATGCTGAGTTAGACAGGTGGGCACGTGGCCCCACTTCTGAGGAATTTGGCCTGAGAACTGCCGAATTATTTGGTACAGAAATGTGTTAGAAAAAATACAAAGAAATCATTTCCATTCTCAGTTGATTGTTAGAAGGAGAAAGAAAATTGATGTACAAAATTGCTTCTGGGCATGAACCAGTTTGGTGAGACAGCCCAGTGGTTTAGTAGTTTAGTATTTAGTCCTTTATTTCCTCTTCACAGCCTGATTGAGATAAAGTTCTATGACATCAAATTTGTGGGTATCAAATGTATAGGTTGTGGGCTTTAGTATCTACACATAAGCATGCCTTCTTGATAGCAATTTCAGAACATTTTCATTACCCCAGTAGGCAACAACATCATCAGTTCGTGACCTGTCCAACCCCATTTCCAGCACATGCTAACATGCTCTTGAGTTTCTGTAGTTTATGTCTTCTGGAAATTTTATGTAAACAATCATGCACTCATGTTGTTGCTTCTATCAATACTGTTCTTGCCAAGTCACATTTTATATATAAAGCCAGGCACCCATTTGTTGCATCTATCAATGCTGTTTTCACCACCAAATGGTATTACATTTTGTGGGCATTTGCCACATTTTCTTTAGTCATTCATAAGTGACATTTAAAATCCATATGAAACCTTCACACACTGAATAGATAGTCTGTGCCAGGCACTGGGGGTACAACCCAATGATAGGGCTACGAACAAACGGCCCATGAAATGAACTGTTTCTAAGGAAGGGAGAAAAAGTCTGTCAAGGACTGATTTTTGCTCTCTGAGAAGAAGGCCCAAAAGGTACATAATAGAAAGTGCTATCACCAAGGCATGAGAAGTCACGGAAGCTCTGGACACAGGGAATTGAGTCTATTTTGAAATACAGAGTTCAACTCATTGGAACAGACCTTGCAGATTAGCTGGCATTATTACCATAATTTGGAGTTGTTGTTGAAGTATAAAAGAAAATGATTGGTGTTTCATCTTTCATTGGGAGTTATGTTTATTTAGACTTTGGCAAAACAGATATTTTACCTCTACAAGGGAATCCTGTTATGGAGGAGACATCTGGCAAACAAACTTTTAAAGTAGTCTCTCACTGGTATAAATGACTGTTTTGTAGAGCAGCAGCTGTTTTTAAATGTGATCATGATTCTCTCTTACTGCATCTTCCAGTTTCCTCCTCCTCCTTCCAATGTGGCAGCAAAGGTAAAAGTAGATTGTGCTTTGTATTTCATTGGTTTTTAACTCACCAAAAAATTTCTATTTCATTTTTGAGGAGTAGTTAAATGATATGTTATCAAGAAGTTACCTAAACACTGATACAGTGGAATGTTCTGCCTAATATGTGAATGTCTTTTATTTTTTGATGTTCCATGACCCTTTTTCCCCTCTGTCATTTTATTTTAAAAAGTTGACTTTAGAAATATTCAGCCAGAGATATAGTCCAACAAGTAAGTCACTTGCTTTGCATGCAGCTGAACGAAGTTCGATATTCTGCACCACATGGTCCCCAGAGCACAGAGCCAGGAGTAAGAAAAGGCAGTCCGGGAGTAACTTAGGGGCCTTGGGTACATAGTAGTGTTGAGCTGAGGTGTTTGCCTGCATGTCAACCACAGAGCTAGTACTTTGATTGGCAGGGGAACCAAACTGTGACCGAACTTTAAAAGGTGCCTGTCATGGAGGAATTGGTATTGGGATATTGTATGCCTGACACCCTATTAGTGAAATCTTTCTAAATCATGGGGCCTGATTTAAAATGTTCCTAAAAGGAAAAGAACTCAATTTACAGACTCATTCTTTGGATAACGTCATTAGATGGAAATCCCATTAACCACTCATGTTAATATTCTGTGTAGCACTCTGGAAAGTGACTCCATTAAAGCCAAAATAAAAAGGAAGGAAGGAAAACATCAGGGGAGGAGAGATTTCCAAATATATATATATTTGCACTGAAAGGTCCTTTAAATCCCTTAAAAATACAGTCTTCATCTTGGAACTTTTTTCCTCCCTGACTTGATCTCTTCAAATTCTTTCCTTCCTTTAAGTCTGGATCAGAACCCCTCCAGCCTGTGCAGTAGTGTCCAGCCTCCCCTGACGCGTCTCTGACTCAAAGGGAGTTCTTCCTGCCCCTCCTTCAGCAGGGGGCCAAACATGGATCAAGTTTCATATCAGCTGGCTGTAGTAGCTTAGAACGGTTATGATGATGTTAGTCCAAGAACTGTACTCCACAATTAATCCCCTGTTTCTGATCCTAAACTAGTGTCACCTTTTGACAGTGACACTGTTTTAGATGTCACTGTTTCATCTACATAATGAGATCATAAGGTCCTTGAAAGGCAACACAAAAGTTGTTGAGTTGGGGGCCTAAGCGATGGTACAGCGCGTCGGACATTAGCTTTGCACATGGCCAAGCTGGGTTTGATCACCAGCATTTCAGAGGTTTCCTGCAGCACCTCCAGGACTAATTCCTCAGTGCAAAGCCAGGAATAACCCCTGAGAACTGCCAGGTATGACACCCAAAGTCACAAAAGTTTGAAAACCTTCATTTTGATGGGTTTTTTCCCCCTCAATAGGAGGTGAAAATGCCTGAACCATCAGTAGATATTGGCAGGACACCCGAGGAACATCCTGGTGTTCAGGAAGAACCCAATGTGGAGGAACACCGTCACATTGAGGAAAAGCCTGGTGTCCAGTAAGTGGAAGCTTTAAATTGCACATTGGTCACTTGCTATGTCATTTCATGTAAGTTTCTGAACATTTCAGCACCTAAACTCTTCACTTGCTATTAGAAAATAGGACTCCTGAAATTGTCTCATCAGGCTTCTTCTTTAGATGACTTGTAAAGCCCTGCAGTTGATCTTTGGGATCAGTTCCTTCGAAATTGATACAGAAGTGAATCTCCTATCACATAGGATACAAACATGTAGGTCCCATGTTTGGTTCAAGTTTCTTTAGAGAGGGGCCAGAGAGAGAGAGAGCTCAATGGACTGAACACACACTATGCATATAGGAGGCTTGGGTTCAAACTCCAGCACAGCACCCCATTGTCCCCAAGCACCAGGAAGAGCAACCTCTGAGGGTAGTCCCTGGGAGGTGAGAGTTATCCCTTAGCATCACCTAGCAAGCCCAAACACCAGAACAAAGTTTTTTTGTAGAGAAATGAGATAGGATAGCCCAAAGGTCTAGTGTAGCTATCGTCCCCAAACCTAAAAAGACCCATTCTAGAAAGAGCAATCAAAATATAGAAAGAAGTCATTTTCATACTGCTCTACAGATTGGTTTCACAAAAACCAATTCTTATATTTGATGTGAAGATCTGATAGTTATGCATGATCCTAAGGCAAATTCTTATAATTTTCAGGCAAGAAGAACAGCACAACTCTAACATCACCAGAGATGGTAAAGTTGGATTATCAATTCATATCATCATTTGTTTCCTTTAAGCATGATCAAGTCTCTTAGAAAAGAGACTTTTTATAAAAATGTGAAGTGAACAGCTGAATGAGCTAAATCAGCTAAATATGTTTTGAAATGGTCATGTTATCTATTGGGGCTCAATCCTATTTCAGAAGACATTTTATTTTTAATCTTCTAGAATATAGAGGAATTGATTTGCTATTCATTCCATTAATTTCTTCACTTTGAAATGACGTTTTCACTTAGTGGTTTTTATGATCAAAGAAATCTGGCGATTTCCTTCAAGCTATGTAGCCCTTTATGTAAAAGAAAGTCCATATCAACCTTTATTTACCTTTATTTGAAGTGAGCTTACATTTGATACATGGTGAATGCTGTGCTGATTTCATATAAAATCCCTCTGGAGGCATGGCATTCTTCTATTTGGGCACCATGGTTTACAAAGCTGTTAATAATTGATCCTCTACACAGATTTTTTTCCATGTCACCTGAAAATAGTGATAATTAGACTTCCAAGGTGGATCCCTTTGTTTTTTTTGGATAGTTGAATGACTACTGGAGCATTTGCATTGTGTATGATCTCAGAGGGAAGCCTTTTAGGATTTCATCATTGTGTGTAATACTGGCTGTGAGTTGATTGTAAATGGCTATTATTATTTTAAGGAAGTTTGCTTCTCTATTTGTGGTGCTGAGGACTTTTATCATGAATGGGTGTTGGATTTGTCAAAAGCCTTTTTGTCAATTCATATAATCATACAGATGTCTCTGCATCAGACAATATAATCGATGCAATACACAATATAATATAATCAATAGAAATTATTAACAAATTTACTTTCTTGCAAATGGCATTCATTTGCTTCTATTGAATGCTCTTTACATTCCTTCTATGAGACCCACTTGACTGTGGTGTATTGATTCTGATCACTGTATCAGGGTATCACTGTTATCCCATTGCTCCTCGATTTTGTTCGAGCGGCCACCAGGAATGTCTCCATTGTGAGAATTGTTACTGTTTATGGCATATCGAGTACGCCATGGGTAGCTTGCCGGGCTCTGCCATGCAGGCGAGATATTTTTGGTATCTTGCCGGGTTCTCCGAGAGGGGCAGAGAAATGGACCCGGGTCGGCTGTGTGCAAGGCAAATGCCCTACCCACTGTGTTATCATTCCAGCCCATTGATTCTGATATGTTGTCGAATTCAGTTTGCTAAGATTTGTTATGGATTTATACATTGATGTTCAACTGTGACACTCGTCTGAAAATTTTCAGGTAATAATTCTACCTGCTTTCATTACTCATGTAATTTTGCCTTCCTAGAAGCTTGTCTAAAGTATTCCTCTTGATTTCACATTAGGGAAATTGGAGGAATGTTAAGTATTGAATCTCTTTTAAAGGTTTGCTAGAACTTATCCATGAACCCATCTAGACCAGTCTCTTCTTGGGGAGATTTGAATGACGATTTCAATTATCACTGAAATTGGTCTGTTCTGTTTTAATATTTCTTCAGTATTGCTCTTTGGGGAGTTTGATGTCACCTTTCCCCCTGGTTCTCCTGCTGGGGGCATCTACTGTAACCTGCGTTTTTTTATTTGGATGCAGTAAATATTGCCAGCTCTCGATTGTCTGAGAATGTATTGATCCCTCCCTCAAGTCTGACAGTTTTGCAAGGTAGAAGGCTCTAGATTGAAGATTTATTGAGTGCTTTGAATATGTCACTCCCTTCTTCTATGGTTTCAGAGGAGCAGTCTGTTGTGATTTTTCTTGCCCTTCTCTTAGTTGCCTTTGGTATGAGGATGGGTAAATCAAGTGCAGGAAAGTGGGGTAAGGCACTAAGTGTGGCATGGTTCCCAAATGCCATCGGGAAATAGGTCCCAGCTTCCTTCCAGTCACCTATGGAAAGTGTGACAGTTTTTAGTGCCAAAAATACATTGTGTAAACAAATTCCATGGAGGGAAACTTAGTTCACTCTTCCTAAATTTAGCAAGTTCCAGCCAGCCCGTCCTGCTTGCCCCAAAAGGTCATGTTTTATGTCACTGAACTAATCCATACATGTAAAGAGAGAAGTCTAATCAAAAGGATTCACGGTGATTTTCAAGTTTTTTATGCATCTAGGCAGGTGAAAATAGAACTACTTCATGACCATTATGGCAAAAATAAAAACTCTTATATATAGTACTATTTTCTGCACTAGTTTTTAAATGGAATCTAAAATGAAAACCAGGTGTGAAGCAGCAGTCACTTTTTTCATGGACCAGCACAAGCTTGTGGATTAATGGTTGAAAACCACAATTCTAGAATGAATTGAATTAATTGAGACACTTGAGTATCTCTGCCCATTGTGGGATAGAGGAGAAAGCAACATGGGATGCTAGACATCAAATAAGATACGGGACTCCTTTGTAATAAATCATGGTATGTCCTGTGTGTGGCACATACGTCAAAGAGGGATCTTTTTTAATTAGATTGCCATCTGTAGAGTTTTTATATCCTTCTATAGTTTCAAGAACATGAAAGTTTTCATAAATTTAAGCATTCATTTTCATATCAAGAAATAATTGAACTTTGTGTGTTTTTAAACCATTTCAGAAGATTCCTGTTGCTGGTCCTCGTTCTGTTGCTTGAAACGGTAAGATTATCTACCTTCTCTAAAAGTTAAATATATTAAAACGAAGTAGGGATAACACCTAACCACCTTATCCTTGAATATAGCCTGAGTACATACATATGAAATGCATAATTGATGAGTTACTTTTCCTTAGTAGGGTATTTAATGAATACTTTAGAAATTCTGTTCGATACTTGTGAACTTTATTTCACAGTAGAAAATGAAGAATATTCACAGGCTCAGATGAGCCTCATTCATGAGTGAATCTGCTGAAAAACCACATATGCAGGACTTGTGACTGAAATATCTAGGCTCTCACGGAGTCAGTAGTGGAAAACCCCCTCCATCTCCCTGTGCTTCCAGTAGCCTGGCAGGAACACCCACAAACTGCTCCTGGAGCGATATAAGCTCATGAACGCCATGATCCAGAGACTCACGAATAAATCTCTCGAAAGAGACCAGCACAGGATGATATGCATGCAGTCAAGATGCCTTTGCACCCCAAAGTCACCATCCAGTTCAAAACAAATTAACCTCAACTGCATAACCATATTTCAAAGTTTCAAATCCCTGGAAAGCATGGTCACATTTAGGGCCACATCTCATGCTCTACACCACTGAACTACCAAAATTAGAACACCACATCTGATGGGGTCTAAAGCAGAAAGCAACCAATCTCAGGGAGGAAAAAAATGTATATATATATACATATATATATACACACACACACACACATACATAGAAGCACACAAGTCTCAAACTTTAACAACAACAAGAGTTTGTAAATCTTTTAATACCGGCTTACTGGTTCCAGAATGAAACACAGAATATTCACACATTTTCCTCTAAGGAAACTTTTTGGATCATTTTTAGCAAAATATTCCTAACAAACAATACCAAATAAATGATTTAGGTCCTGCTTTGGAGGCAGGGTTTGGAGTTGGGATGGAAACCTTCAAAATATGGTGGTGGGTAGGTGTAGTGCTGGTGAGATTGGTGTCGTAATAGTAAATTGGAAAAATTATTGTGAACACCATTATAAGAAAAATAGACAAGTAAATAAGGAATTTAAAGGAATTGTATGCATATTATGTCTAATAGGATTTCAAACCTCTGATACACAGGATCTACTAGGCCAGGGAAACCCTTTGATATGACCTGAAATTGTTTTGAGTTAGAGAACCAAAACTAAATTACCCAAGAAAACGAGACAAAATGTCTCTCTCTGCCCCTGCTTCCTCATCATCTCTACAAGAATTGGGGTTATAGATGCCAAGTTCCCAAGTTTGTGATTCATTCTTGATTATGTGTCCAAATAGCCTCAGGACAAAGTGTACTTCAATGTATGTTTGAACCTTTTAGGTTCTTTTCAATGAATTGCTCCAGGTCTGCAATGGGAGTGTTGAGTGCCTTCACTTCTCTGAAAGCAAGAATGCTTTTCTTCCGTGTTGCTACTGGGTAGTTAGGCCCTGAATAGGTACAGAGTATTTTCAAGAAAGGTATCATCAAGATTGAAAGAATATTAAAGGTCATATAGTGTGGAGGAAGTAAATTCTGCACTGGTCCCTAAACATCTTCGATAGTAGAAGACTTCACAGTTGGATGTAATGCATTCTTGATGGAAAACTACTATGACAAAAAGACTTCTACAAAGAAATACTAGAAAATTCAGAGTGTATCTTTAGGTGGACTGAAAAAGGGAGGCTCCATAAAATTAGTTCGGAGGTATTTAGCATCCACCTTCTGAAGACGAGGGTGGATAATGAAGAAATGACATTTTTCCTAAAATGCTTGGTAAAATTCAATGATTCAAAGTATCTAGGATAAGAGTTTGTCCTAGCACCAGAAGCAACCCCTAGGCACATGCCCTCAGAACTTCCAGGTGTGACCCAGCCCCTCAACTGCCATCTCATTTGTTTTAATTCTTTGTTTGAAAATTTTTATTGGTTTTGTATTCTGTCAATGTTTACATCATATACGTTGAAAGAAATTTCATTTCTCTTTCGAGCACTAACCATATTTTCCCTTTCATACTGGTCAGTTTTTAAAAATTTGTCTCCAAATTTGGTCTCTAGGCCACATATTCCACACATACAACCATTGTCAGTGGTTCCCAATACTGCCAGACTCAAACAACACCAAATCACTGTACCCGGGTGTTCAATTGTCCTCTAAACTAGGCATTTAACAGGTAAGTCTTATTCTCAGGAATGATCGCACCCTAAGGAGTAGCATAACCAGGGAATGAGATAATGTGCTCTATGAACTCCTTACAACTATAGGAGGCTAGTCTCAGGCCCCTTCAGGGTTCTTCAATGTATGGAGAGAGCTACAATAGATGCAGCTAGACCATTATTACATCCTGCATCTTGGAGGTTGATGGCACGGGCCAGTCCTTCATCCACACTACAGAAATGTGGTCATTGCTGAATACTAGAGCTGTATTTCACTCTATTTGCATTAGGAGAGTCTGGATATCAATCTGCTCTGTCAACTGGAAGGTTTTTTCAGCAAGGTCATTTTTATCTGCTTTCCCTCCCAAGCAGAGACAGTGACACAAATGAAATGAGTGGTACTTCTGACTTCCCAGGCAGAAATGGTGACTTGCTGTTCCCAGTAGGAGGAACTCTCCTGAGCTCCTTTGAAATACCCACTGAAGCTTTCGTGCCAGGGACAAGATCAGTTCCTAGGGTGTCAATAGGAACAGGGGGCCTGTGGTGTGTGGTGACCCGGAAATCAGAGTCAGAGGATTTTGAGTACTGTGTGGGCCACAGGGGGACTGTGGCTGTGATTTTCAGCCTCCAACGCAGAATGAACTGTGCAGGAATGACATGCAGTGTCAAGTGAGAGCTGCTGGTTGAAGAACACTCAAAGTTCCACAGATGTCAAGAGAAATCTAACATGTTTATATTGTAACTTCATCCTTTTGGGGGGTTGCCAACATCTAAATAGAGATGGCAGGAATTTATGGAATCCAAAAGTACATATACAAAGTAGTTCCTATTTTTTTTGCTTGGTCACTTCTAACTCCTTCTCAAACACCAAGAACTAATCAGTGTGCAAATTTGAATCTGGAGACTTTTATCTCTTTGGTATGCTTTCTTCTATAACATCTATTCTTTTCTTCTTGCTAACTCTGGCCCATCACATCTCCTCATTGAGTGCAACAAATTAGGCAAGGGCTTCCTTACTGACTCTACCCTTCCCTGCCTCTATTCTCTTTAGATATCACCAATACAACATTCGATGAAAACCCTTCCATGCTTTTCAATAAACTCCAAATGCCATAAGAAAAACATCCATGCTCTCACCCCTTCCTCATCTGATGCTTCTCTTCCTTGGACCCTGCCAGTCCAGCCTTAACTTGGCCCTTGGTAAAGGACACCACATGTGCTGACTCTTCTTTCTCCTCACACTGCCCCTCCTCCTCCCCTGGTCTGTCATTCAAGATTCTGGTTCTTCCAAGAAACTTCCCTGAATTCTCTGAGTCCTGAGAGCCTCTCATTTTCCCTCTTTCCTGTGCACTTTCTCAGGAGAGCAAATTCAATTTCTCAATACTCTGCATTCCTTTGATTGTACTGAACACGTGGCTGGTCATTGGGTTGCTTTATCTGATTCTCTCATCCCTGTGTCTGGCACATGGCAGGCACCCAGCAAATAACAGCCCTTATCTCTGTGACAAATAAGGTTATGAAGAAGAACCAGAATCATACGCTCAAGAGACAGAATTCTAATACGTAAGGAGCGTCTGGGCAGATCTGAAGTGCTGGTTCGAGAAGAAATGTCCAAGGTCCAAACTGGAGAGTTTCCTGGAAGATTTGAGTGTGTGGGGTCTTAGGCCCACAAGGTGTTTCTAGGACTTGTCATCCTTCTCTGATTGCCACTTAGAACACAGACATCCCAAGAATTAGTCTGAAGCTTGATTTTCTTTGGTGATTAAAGAGGAAGCTAATTGTACTGAGAAGTGAGCCCTAATATCTTGAACCTAAAAATCTCTAAAATTAGACCTAAAAATGGACTCACTTTTGGAATGAATTTTTGTAAGATACGTAAAGAAATACAGCTGTGAAACTTCCATGAGAGCTACTAGCCACTAATAAAATGAAGGTCCTAAAAAGTCTTTCTGACTTTCAGAATTGCTTCCCAAGCCAAGTTGAAATTACAAAATGTTAATACATAATGAGCAGGGAGCAGGCTGAATGGGAGTTTGAGCTTGCATTTGTTAGATCATTTTAGTTTTGGTCATTAAAACTTACAAATCAGAATGAGGCTATTTGAAGAGGCTAAAAAACTGAAGGTTATAATCTTGCCCTCCTTCCCATCTTCATATTCTGAGCCAAAAATAAGCACATCTATATTGTACTCAGAATAAAAAGAAACTCTTCAGAGTCACATAATTGAGAAATCCATTTTAAAGTAGGAAAAACTGATGAAGATTGTTGTTTTTAAAACATGGTTATTTGTGCACTGTCCCCCTTTTATTGCAGATCTTTTTCAAATGATCCGAGTGCCCAGATATTTCTTTTTACTCCAGATTACTGTGTGAATGTTGGTTGCTCTTGAAGCTGTTCAGAAGAATTTATTCCATTTAATATTTGAACACCAATCCCACCACGGTTACAAATTGCCACTACCATACTTTGAATGTTTCCAGTGTTTCACCACTTAAAGTCATAAGGCATCTCATTCTGTACTTTTAGGGTTTAAATAGACTGTGGACATGTCCATTGATAAATACTGAATTCAAAGAAACACTGAGAAAGAAAACTTCTTTTAACTTTTTTGTATTCTCTTCATCCGCAATATTTACCATCAAATTGATTTGAATAGATTGTGGCAGCACATAGTGGGGGACCAGTTATTACTTATGAAATTCCTTTTGAATTGCATTAACATGAAAACTATTTTAAAAACTTCTGGGGGGCTGGAGCAATAGCACAGCAGGTAGGGCCTTTGCTTTGCACGCAGCCAACCTGGATTTGATTCCCAGAATCCAATATGGTACTCCAAGCACTGCTAGGAGGAATTCCTACGTGTAGAGCCAGGACTTACTCCTGAGCATCGCTGGATGTGACCCAAAAAGCAAAAACAAACAAACAAAAAGAAAACTCATGAGCCTTTGCCCGATGCCAACTTCTAGAGTAAAAATTTCCTTAATTGTCTTCAGTTAGCCTCTCTATGCATTTAAACATATTAGAAATGTATAAACAGGGCATCAGCAACCCATGCAATACAGACTGCCTACTTTTGTAAGTCAACTTTTGTTGACCTGAGTCATCACACCTGTTCATTTATGTATTACCTGTTCCAGATCTTGTGATCCAAGAACAGAGCTAAGTCAAGTGACAACAAAACCCATGTGGTCTTCAAAGCCAAACTGACTGATCCTCTGAGTTATTGTTTGAGGATGCTTAGCTGAAACTAGGCTTCTTTCTAATGGCTGATCATTCTCATTCAATTGAACATTTTAAAATTATACTAAGCCATTTGATAGATTCATTAGAACCCCTTTAACAATAGAACAAAATGAATTAAAGATACATTTTAAAATAATTGGGAACTTGGGAGTTTGGCCACATCTAGCAGTGCTCAGAAGTAATTTATGGTGGTACTCTGGATACAGTGCTTGGGATTAAGCCCAAGCTTCCTGCCTGTAAAAGACATTTGTGCTGAATTCTCAGCCCTTCAATCAAACACTATGTCTCACGGTGATTCAATCAAATAAATAAATAAATAAATAAATAAATGAAACACTATGAATTATTCCCCAAAGAGTGTTGCATAAGAGGTCTGTACGAAAGAACACCTACTCTGGTTCTATTTGTAATAAGTTGTAGGGATCACATGGTACAGCAAGTAAGCTCCTGCCTTGCACACCATTTAACTGGGTTTCATCCCCAGCACCACATTTGGTCTTCAAGAAATGCCAGGATTGGCCCCTGAGCACAAAGTCAGGAGTAAGCCCTGAGTATTGCCAGGTATGGTCCTCAAAACAAAAACCCAAAGCTAAAAAACCTTTAGAACAAAGGTCATCTTCAGTGAGGTGAGGTAGGTGGGGAGATCAGAAGAGTTGTTACAGGTACTATCTGAAAAATAGCTGATGTAAGCAATTTGATGGTTGGGGATTTCCCGTCAGGGAAAAGGTTTAGACTAGTGGTTTAGGTAACACCTGAGAACATGTTTGCAGTGAGAATATGCCATTCTGTGTCCAAAAGTGAATGCACATGTTGAAACTCATTGTACACTTCACATAAAATATTGGAGCAGTGGAATTTAAATTGGGGTGTACATGTGTTAGAAAACTTCAACTTTGCTCTGTTTGAATTTTTTTCTAATAAAATATTCGAGACTTCTGTGTGGCGGTCAACTGCAAATATTTAGGAAACTGGGCTGGAGCGATAGCACAGCTGGTAGGGCGTTTGCCTTGCATGCAGCCGACCCGGGCGGGGGGGGGGTTGATTCCCACCATCCCATATGGTCCCCTGAGCACCTCCAGTAGTGGTTCCTGAGGGCAGAGCCAGGAGTAACCCCTCTGCATTGCCAGGTGTGACCCAAAAGCAAAAAAAAAAAAATTTAGGAAACTGCACAATTGTAGTGGAAAACACAGAGACCGTTGACTGTAACCCCTAGAAATTGTGATTTTGTTGAAACTTGTTTAATTGTTTGACTAAAGATTGTGGTGCTTGATAATTCCAGGCAGGGTGATAATGTCAACGTGGAACCCTACTGTTCTTCATCTGCCTTAACCTCTTCAAGAGACTTACTGCTTAGTAGTCCTGTTGAATTAAAAAGAGGCCTGCAGAAACAGGACCATCATTTATTTCTTTATGAGGATATACTTATAATCACTAAAATACAGTAAGTATAATGCACAATGTAGTTCATATTATAAAATGGCATTACCATTAAACCAGCCATCTACCCAGAAGTTACTATAAGAATATCTGGAAGCAAACATTTTCATTCTGAGCCATGATCTGAAGGGAGTTTTATGTTTGTTTTCAGCAGAGAGTTTGTTTTAGCTGTTTATTCACTCAATTATTTATGAGGTCTCTGCCCTATTGATGCTGGACCCTCAATAAAGGTTGGGATAAAATGAATCAAGTGGCCCAACGTGGTCATTCAGTGTCTGACCTTCTTTGCACTTATTTCACTTCACGTTAGCGTCTCTCTAGTTCCATCCATGTTTCAGTGTAAGGTTTCATCTTTTCTTAGAGCTGTGTAGTATTTCACTGTGTATCTAGACCACGGATATTCTGTAGCCTTTCATCATGGCTGCTCCTTTTTTACTTTTCCATATTGGACGCCTTTGCTTTTCTACATTGGGCTCCTTCGGTGCAGAGCTTTGTACTCAGTCTGGAGTCAGACTAGAAAACAACTACTGAATACTGTCTTTTAGGACCATATAGACTGGAACAAGTATTCAGTTCTTCCAAGGAAAAGTCTTTTTCATCTTTTTAGAGAGATTTTTTTCAAAACAGTGAAAACAAAACTTAGAGTCGAAGACCCTTTGTTTTCATACTGCAATTCAATGATTGTTCTGAATATTCCTAGGATCTATCTGACACCTGTGGTTTTTTCTCTAGAAAGGTCAGAATTAAAAAAGACACATGAAAACGTTGATATCAAACTTATTTTTCAAAAGTTGTTTCTTTCTGGGGCTGGAGTGATTGCATAAGCGGGTGGGGCATTTGCCTTGCACGCGGCCAACTAGGGTTCAAATCCCAGCATCCCATAGGGTCCCCTGAGCACCGCCAGGAGTAATTCCTGCGTGCAGAGCTAGGAGTAACCCCTGTGCATCGCCAGGTGTGACCCAAAAACAAAAAAAAAGTTCTCTCTTTCTTTCTTTCTTTCTTTCTTTCTTTCTTTCTTTCTTTCTTTCTTTCTTTCTTTCTTTCTTTCTTTCTTTCTTTCTTTCTTTCTTTCTTTCTTTCTTTCTTTCTTTCTTTCTCTAAAATGACTTGAAATAGATTTGCAGAGTCTGTGCCTTCTTTTCACTCACTCCACACTGAGTGGCTCTTTTGCACTGAGACCTACTTGATTTGCCACATCAGTGTTTGATGGCTCTTTGGATCACCTAACTCTTTAGGAAGTGACAAGAGCTCTGTGCACTGAGTATTCTTGCCTAAGAAATTTAGTTCATGGGAGATTTGTTTGAGAAGTTACTGTATTCATTGGAGATATGAAAAAGTGTGAGTGACCTAAGTGAATATGGGTGGAGATGGGGCATTACCCCAAGACCCTGGGGAGAGAACAGAAAGACTTGAAGAGTTTATTCTTCCTTTTCTATACCACTGCCATGCACATTTGTGTCAGATTTTTCAGAAAACTTCTCTGAGGATCATTCTTATAAATATTGAGATAATGTGTACACATCCTTCCTTCTACTCAGAAACGTTTTTTTCTGAAATCAAGCATCACTTCAAAAAGGATAACCAGCCCCTGAGACAGCGTGTGGCTTTCTTTGTATTTCTCACTCCTGGAGAGAGGACTGGGTTGTATGCTGCATCCATTCATTGGTTGAAGTGATTTGATTTCTCATTGAATAACTTAGTCACTCAATCAAGTCACTGCCTTATGTTCCACATTTTTTCACTTCATCTTCAGAACCCATTTGGAAATCGCATTTATTCCTTCAGATGATACCTGAGAAACCAGAAGTTATAGAAGCTTTGTCCAGGGTTAGTCAACTCCTTGGTGTTGGTAAAGAGTTCGGAGATGGTCTATGTACTGTATTGATTTAGGATAAGAATCTCCAAGCTGACTTTTTTGGACAGGTCCGTAGAGCAAAACATTTGAACATGGTCTATGCAGTAGCTGCTGGAGCAAGAGGCTGTGTTAGGAGACACACAATGACGACAGACAAATGTACACACACCTTGCCTTCCCAGAGATGCGGTTTCAGTTTTCATTGCCTAACTGATTGGTATCAATCAGTAACATTTTTTGATTATGAAATTGTTTCATCAAATCCATCAACGGGATTGGATAAAAAGGATTGAATACAGGGAAGAAGCCATCAATTGTGCCTTACGGAAAGAGCAGAGATCATCCATTTTCATTTCATAAATTCTAGTGTGAAGTTTTCATTTGAAATATGCTGGGATTGAGAAGACTTTGAAGGGACATGTCCACTTGCATTTCCGACGCATTTCCGTTGGAAGTCACTTTGATTGGATCGCAACTCAGACTGTTTCTGCAGGTAGTTCTGAGTGATAGAAGTCCCATTTCCCTGGGCATTCTCTCCTCCTGTCTAAGTTTCAATTACTCTAGGAGCTTAGTGACATCTGCGAATTAGGTCAAGAGACACGGTTTGACTACCCCAGTTCTAAGGTGTTGGAGTTGGGGAAGATGACGTACATATTGCCAGAAATCAACTTTATTGCTGAATTACAGCTAATCATTTTCTCAGTCCCTAGAGATGATTTCTTGTGGCGACTCTACTTTAATCAAATTCTCTGACTTCTTTTCTCTTTCACTTTCATCTGGGTCTCTGCTTTCAGGCTCTGTGTGTTTTTGTTTTTCATAGTAGAAAAGTAGAAGGGAACACCATGTGAACCAAATCTCAAAAAAGGAACTTTAAATATGTTTTTTTTACCTACTTCAATCATCTTGGAAGTAAGCATGTTATAAAAAAAACTGATTTCCTTTCAAATCCTACTTTCAAAACTATGTTTGTGATCCAAACATAATGTTCAACACCTAGAAAAATCAAATCACCATTTGATGGCAATTTTCTCCCATGAATGCAGGCATGTGAGCCAATGCATCAACTCTTTGAAAGATTGCATTAGGCCCAGATGAAAATTTCCTGTGCTTGACAATGAAAAGAAGGATAAGGATTTGTTTTGCCCTGTCATCTGAAAACTATGTTCTTATCACAAATGCAGAAACTCTCATCCAATTTAAGAAATCACATAACAGAAAGTCCTGCTTGGTTTTCTCTTTTCAGGTATAATAACACTTATCAAATTCAATATAAAGTAAGATTGTCTGATATGTGGATATCAACATGTACCGAAGACGGTGTGGACAGAAACCATCATAATGTGAAATCATTCATGTTCGGATGGCCCTTGGTAAACTTTGTGGCAACATTTAGGTAAGAACTGTAGTTTCCCCTGTGTTGATGTAGTTACTAGGAAAGTCCATCTTTCAGAGTATTTCGAGGATAGACTAAAAGCGAATTCATTTTTCAAGAGTTGCTTTTCATTGAATCTGTAGGAGATAGACCTTTACAAAGTCGGTCATGATTAGATTTCAGTCATACCGTGTTCCAAGACCCATTGCTCGACCAGTGGGCACCCGTTTCCCAGCACCAGGGTCCCCAGTTTCCCTTCCCTCCCCTCTCACCCACCCCACCCCATAGAGGCAGGTCCCTCTCTCTCCATGCCTCTTGCTCCCTCCCTCCCCCCATATCTCTTTCTCTTTCCTCCTCTCTCCTTCTCGTTCCCTCCCCATGTCTCCCTCCCTCCTTTTGGACATTGTGGTTTGCAACACAGATATAGGAGGTATATCCTGTGATCAGGTATCGGCTATATCCTGTTACCTACTTTGAACACTCAGTTCTTGTCCAGCACGCTCATTGCCAGCTATTATTGCCATACTGGTCCCTTGGAAAACCCTCATTGTATAAAGTACTCATTCTGATTGTGCATGAAACCAATACCAACTCTTTTGACACACTCTCATAGAAAACTTGTATGCCTTTGATTCTCCTAAAGAGTCCAAACAATGTGAAATCAGTGGTGAATATGGGGAACCCTTGGAGTCATTAGTCTTCACCAGTGGCTTTGAAAGAGGACACAAGTGGTCACAAACCTGGCACTTTCCCATCAGCATCTCCTTCCCTTGTGTTCTGGATGTGGAACTTTCCAGTTGATCTTTGCCAATGACTAGATAGAAATTCACTGAAGCATCTTATTAAATAGTCAGTTAGATTGGAATAACTGACATCTCCATTATGAGACTTGTTATTAATGTTTTTGAATATCGAATATGCCATGGGTAGCTTGCCAGGCTCTGCTGTGCAGGCAGGATACTCTCGGTAGCTTGCGGGGCTCTCCGAGAGGAATGGAGGAATCGAACCCTGGTCAGCTGCATGCAAGGCAAATGCCCTATCCGCTGTGCTATCGCTCCAGTCCAGGAACAAAAGGAAGAAAAAAAATCATACTACCAAATAATGGGTTCCCCAAACTGTCTATCATGTTCTTCTTTGGAAACTAGAGAGATGTGACAATCAGAAGTAAATTGCTTTGAGGGATCAAGGTTAGATTGAAAGGACTCATTCCAAAGCTGGAATGGGCTTGGAGAATTGATGAATAGAAAGTCTTGCTGCTTTTATTCTGAATGTGCTGAAGGAGGTTTTTGGTTCATGATAAGTACACCAAAATTCAAGCCTGTAATCTTGATCTGTTGCACAGCCCTGACTCATTCCAGCATTTGTTTGAGTGTTTATTATATGCATACTCTATTTTTATTCAGGTCGGGCACCTTGGGCTATAGCCAAGGTGCTCAGGGACTACTCTTGACAAAAACCCAGTCTCTTCTGGACTGAAGAACCATCATGCAGAGAGGTACACTGCCGCCACTTGAAGTGAGAGGGGAGATCTTCCAAGGGAGAGTAGGGAAAGGGATGCTCAAAAAAAGTTTTGACATGGACTCTACATAGTCCTCACAACAAGGTACAGTCAAAGCCCTTGGAAGCAAAAGCCAAAGAACTAGACTGCTGTCTGCCACAAGTGGGAGAGGTTGACAGCAGTTGTTATTGCTAGTAAGTCCATTGGTGAAAGTCATATGAAATGAATGTTAAGATTAGAAATCTCAACAGAAGTAGAAAACATTTTTAAAGAACCAAATGAGAATTTCATGATTGAAAATGACATTATCTTAATTTTGGAGGTTTGATTCCTATTCCTTGGGTCCTTTGCAATACGGTTTTGAATTCTGTGGATTTACAAACTCTACCATTTGAAAATGGAAAAAGTCATCTGTGTGCAGAATGAAAATGAAAGAGGAAATCCCCACTGAATTGAAAGATAACATCTTTACAAATTGCCTGAGAATAGAAAAAAATGAAGTAACAGATACTTGTTGGAAAGTGCCAAAACACAGAACATACTTCTGGCTAGACCTCCAAAAAGATGAAAGGAAATGAGGCAATAAATAGTTGAAGAAATAATGGTTAAAACCCTCCCAATTTTGGCAGAACTCATCCAAGTCATTTCAGTAAGCTCTGGGAACTCCTAAAAGGAGAGTGAAGAAAACATTTGGCTGTGTTCGAGACACTGTTGTAGATGAAAGATGACAAGAAAGAACATACTCCATGGGAAGGAATACTCATTCACATTATGATGAACTTGTCATCAGAAGCTGTGGCCCTCAGAATACAGTGGAATGCCCTCTCTGTAGAGGGCATTTTAATGTTGAAAGAAAGATCTTTCACCCGGGAATATCACAGCCAGCAAAAATAACCTTCAGCAATGGATAGTAGAATATTTTTCTAAAGCTGCAAGAACTTTTGGTCATCACACCTATTTGACAAAAAACATACTGATGAAATTTTTCTTCCAGATATGAATTCCTAGAGGGAAAACTTGAGTACACAGGATGGGATAAAGAACATCAGAAATAAGATGGGTGAGTCTGGCTGGTAGTTTAAGAAGCAGCCCCGCATACCAGTAGCACAATATTGTCCAAATATAAAGAAACAAATCTGAAAAGACTAAGAATGACTAACAAATTGTAAAATAACTACATAATGTATGAAACACTGCCTCTCAGTTGAATCTCACTTGGCGAAGAGTAAATGATCAATGTAGACTTGGACTTGGGAAAGAGACCAAAGAGAACTCACCTGTAGAAAAGGCTTTCAAGGTATTTCTGATGGCTCTCACCACTTGTCCTCGTGATTCACAAACCTAGGACCTGTGCCTACAAGGAAAATAGGTACTGAAGCGTGCTTTCAAGATAAATAGAGTAAAAATGGGAGCACAGGTTGAGAGACATAGGAAATGTACCCAATGATATATCTACAAAAGTCATAAGAAATACTTAGATACTTAAATAGATCCTTATGCCACACATTCAATCACACAAGAAAAACCTGTTCTTATAGGTCAGATGAAAATTGACCTTGAGCCTTCAATTGGTTGGGCTGGTAAAACTCTCATTTTCCTCTTGACTGGGGCATTTGTTTTCTTGGAGGTAGAATCATAGAGAAGTTGGTGATTGGGGCTGACGAACTACTCCAGGGGGTAAGGTGCTTGCTTTGGATGTGCCAGTCCTAGTGGATCACAGTACTGCCGATGGCCCCCTGACCGCTCTCGGGTGTGAGCAAAAAACCACTGCCCTGCAAAGGAAAAAGAAAAGAAGAAGAAGTTGGTAATGTCTTCAAAGTACATCCAAAGTTTCTGACATCCAGTCTGTGGCTGACATGGGAAAGAGATCATCTTAAGAAAAGGCTTTCAAAGTATTTCTCATGGCTCTCACCAATTGTCCACTTGATTCACAAACCTAGATCCTGTGCCTACAAGGAAAATACTGATGAAATGTTTCTTCCTGATATGAAATCCCAGAGGGAAAACTTGAGAGCACAGGAATGGGTAAAAAAAAATCAGAAATGGGATGGGTGAATCTGGCTGGCAGCTCTTTCTGTGTCCAGTTGTTCCTTCCCGGTTACTCTGGACACTTGCCACACATGGGTGCAGGTATCCGCCGAGAAAAAATAGACACATATCAATCTTTGCTACTTAGGAACCAGCCTCCCCAAATACCTGACAGAAACTTTATTTGGGGGTCTTCCTTTCATTAGACACTTCAACACATGACTACGTTCATACCGCAGCACCACAGGATCCCCTGATGCTGCTGGGTGCCCCATTCCCTCCACTCCCCACCAAGAAAAATCAAAGGAAGGAACAGTGAATTGATAAAAGAAAAGCAATAGTGATTGTAGTTATCATTAAATGTAAACATATGACTCTGATGAAGAATGTCTCCTTTGAATGTCATGAAATCACAGGTATTTTTATAGGTAAAATCAAATTTTTATTTCTAACAACAGATTTCAGATCCCATTGAGTTGCCTCTCAGTGAGCTGAGTTTCTTCTTGGTTTGATGGCGGGAGTAGGTGAGCCAGGGGCTGCTCCCAGTGATACTCAGCCAGGCGGCCAGTTGACCGAGTGCTCAGGCCCAGGAGTTCTGGGGGACACCAGAGCTGACCCAGCAGGCAGTGCTCACAGATGACAGGTGGTGCCAGGAAACAGAAATGAGGTCTTGCTAATGCAACCGATAAACCTCTGAATTGTCTTTCCAACCAGCATTCATCTTTTGAAAGGCCAGTGAACCCTACTTTGGATTTGGCACCTGAGGCTAACAAACACTGAGCTGAGTGGCCAATTTGATAGCTAGGGGATTAAAGCTCAGTGTTATTATATGAGTTTTCCCATGATCATCAAGTTGGCAAAATTTTAAAATGCCAAAAATTTTAAAATGCCAAACCAAATACTTACTCTACTCTCAGAGCTACTTCCCACTGGTACAAGATCACTTGCCAAATAGCAGTGAAGGCAGAAAGTGGGCCTGTCTTGGATCCTCCCAAGAAGACTGTAAAAACAGAACTGGACTGAACATTTTTCCTGAGATGCTTTCACTGGAAACTTCTCCAGACTGACACCAAGATGGCAATAGCACACAGCCTATAAAGAGCATCAATCTGTTCATAGTGCATCTCCATTGATAATCCTAAGTAGAGGTTCACAGAAGCATTTGATGGTTTCCTTTGAATTCTTTTTCCTTTCCAATTCAATAGTGGATTGATTTTTCCATCCCATTTGATTTGATTACAGATCTGCAGAGGAGAAGGAAATTTGGCTTCTCATGTTACAAAGGTATTTTTTCAGTAGAACTTTTCATATATAAGTGAGAGTGAAATCATTGAACTGTTTTCTACAGATCTGTCCAAAAGTGTTCCCCTTTCCTTCATCAAAATGTTTCATTTGTCCTCAAAATCAGTTGTTGAGACTGTATACTACAATTGAGTGTAAAACGTGTTCTCCTGTTCCATGTATTTCTTACTTATTCCTAGAAAGGAACGAGAACACTGAAGTTTGGTGAGATACTCTCTGCCATCCAGTTTCATATCTCTAACCTCCTCTTGGAGCGAAACGTTTCTGCAAAAGTTTGTGTTAAGTTCCTAAATATGGAAAGTTTTGTGCTGAGTAGCTCAACAATCAAGAATTCTCTTGATGCTAGAGCAGACAGACTCAAAGGATTTGTTTTATCTAGTAGACCCATTGCTCCTTGCTCCTCCTTCCCTCTTTCCCTTTCCAATTCTCTTGGGAGAGTTGAGATTTAGACTCCATTCCAGACCTAACAGGCCATGGTTTTGGTTCTGTCTAGTCAAGTGTTGTATGGTCCACCTGTCCTTACCAGTCAGGTTCTTGGGCCTCTGAAGATGGTAGTTAGACAGTAAGGACAAACCATCATCTGGAGCTGCCTTCACATGATGATGCTTCTCACACCTCACTTGAATGAATGGATCTCTTGGTCTTGCTTTGTTCCCATGCCTGATGTCCTAAGAATTTTTGATTTCCTTCAGCCCATAATGTAATCTTAACTTTGTTGAATCTTTCTGTGAGTTTTGAATAGCAAATAAGTATACTGAAAATAGTAGTCAAATAGATGAACTTCATAACAAATGATTAGAATAAACTGACTCAGTGTTGAATTTGATTAGCTACATCAACATCGAAAAGGAAAAAGATTTTCCGAAGGTTCTTTCAGTCAAAATATTCACCAAGGATATTGACAACTGCGCAAAAGTAAGTCTTTTCTAAGCCAGACAGTGAAATTCCATTCCCTGCATAAGGATCAAAAGAGAGACAGGCAGTATATGCACTATGGAAGGCTAGGCATTTAGAACTAGCATTGTGGGAAAATGAGCTTCCTGGGGACAAGTGTGTCACTGTCTATAGGAAATGTACACTGTAAAGCAAATGAAGGAAGCAAAAGTCCTGGGAAGTTAAGCCTAGCATTTCATAGTTCCACATGGAAAAAATATTGCTTGTCACATGTCCTTTTCCTCTCTCTGGCATTAACATTTCCCTAGATCCTTGGGAAAGCAGCTGCAGAAGCTTGGAATATGGCCATTTCCACAATTTTTCCCCAACTTGTCCATGCTTACGTGAGAGACTTTTTGAGCTGGTTGGTTTCTTGGTTTGGGTGTTTTTGTTTGCTAGTTTGTTTTTGTTTTTCAGTTTTTGAAGTCTTGGTGGACTCATTATTTGTAAATAGATGGACTGGCCAAGACGACATTTTGAAGGGATTAGCATGTTGCTATGTCACAATGGTCCAATAAAATTGTAGTCTTTAATCCCTAGTTATTAGGGGTGGTTTAAGAACTGAAAGATAGTACAAGAGCCAATGTTATCAATAGGAAACATAATGAAAGCTTATGAATATTTTCATGATACAAAGGCCGGAATACCTCACACAGCTCCAAGTCGCATAGAATAGTTTGGTGTGACAATTGAGAGAGTGAAACAGTTACGTTTTAGCCCAAAGCAGAAGTTTGGCCACTGTTCAGGCATTAACGACTTGGCAGCACTGCTTAGGAGAAATACTCCAATTTTTATGGCAAGAGATCACAGAGGTCCCTCCTGTAGCAAGTAACAACTCACACCAAGCAACACATTTTATTTCTCTGTAGATTTTTCATTGTACTTCTGTGGCTGTTGTTCCATTCAGAGGGAGAGTTCTTGCATTCTTTGAAGACGTCCATTTTGACATCTCAGGCACCGTGATTTACAACATTGCTAATGCCAGGGTTTCTTACAGAAAACATTCTAACACTGTAGCTAGCCTCCACCATGTGCCAGTGCCCTCCCACCAAGCCTATCTCCCCTTTTCAGTATGTAGAAAATGGGTGCTTGATGAAGGATGAATGTCCCACTCTTATTTTGTAAGATAAGAAATGTGGTCAGGTAGACTCTGTATCATTCCTACCTGGTGAAGTGCATGGAAGAGCTGACACACACCCAAGTTGTTTCTTGATGAGTGTTTTCATTCAAGGACTCCTGCTTCCAGAAAACATCATTCCCATAAAACAGGAATGCATGCAAAAGGAGCTTGATTCCTTCTGACCTGCAGGTTTTCAGTCTGAAAACTGCATTCTACTGGATGCAAAAGAATAGAGATCTTCTCCTTTGTTTGTTTAGCTTACTGACCAAAGAGCTCTGTACTCTATGAAAAATTCATGATTTGATCTACAGGAAAGGCATGCCGGAAAAATCCACAGCCTCTAGTGAATCATTTGGATCTAAGTCCCTAGTATTAAGAAAGACATTATCTTAGAAACCATAGAGATCCCAGGGTCCAGGGATGTGGCCCAGGAGTCAGAATGTGTGAGCCTCTGGGTTCTGGTTCCCTGCACTGCACAAAGAAAAAGAAAGAAACCGGGGACTTTGTCAATGCTTACTACTATTAGGGGATAGGTTATCCATGAAGAAAATTGAGGAGGGTTTCCTTGAAGGAGGAAGCATCTCATGTAATTCAAAGGGCGGTAGCATCTCATGAAATTCAAACTCAAGTTTACCCCAAAATAGCAAACAAGTTTGCCATTCTGGGAAAACAAACACTGGTTGGGTCACTGGAACCCTCTGTTGGCAACGGATAAAATAAGAATTGGTCTCAGAAGTATAAGAATTAGAAATCAGCAATCTCCAAAGATAATATATTCTGCCCAGTAAGTGGCTCATTTAGGAAAATTTCAAGTCAGTGATGAGAAAGTTAAGAATCATGAGTAGGGCTGGAGAGATAGCACAGCGGGTAGGGCGTTTGCCTTGCACGCGGCCGACCCGGGTTCAAATCCCAGCATCCCATATGGTCCCCTGAGCATGGCCAGGGGTAATTCCTGAGTGCAGAGCCAGGAGTAACCCCTGTGTATTGCCAGGTGTGACCCAAAAAGCAAAAAAAAAAAAAAAAAAAAAAAAAAAAAGAATCATGAGTAGATTTCACGTAGCCATTATTCTTTGATTATGATTATTTGTTTTTGATTTCAGGGTCATACCCAGCGATGCTCGGGGGTTATTCCTGGCTCTGCACTCAGGAATGAGTCCTGGCAGTGCGTGGGGGACCAGATGGGATGTCAGGGATTGAACTTGGGTCAGCCAAGTGCAAGGCAAACGCCCTACCCACTGTACTATTGCCCCGGCTCATCTTTGATTCTTTTTGCTCTGATATTTTGTTTCCATTTATGCTGCCTGTTTGCTTCATTTACACCATCAGGGACAAAGCCCTAGTTGCTCACTTATCTGACAGTTATCTGTAAAAACTGAGCATGTAGAAGGCCCTGCGTATGATTCTTAGCACTATATGGTCAAGGAAGCACTGCCAGGTGTGGCTCCTATTTTTAAAAATTGTTTCTCATACACAAAAAGGATCCATAGCATAGTACACATTTTTATGATATAGCATTGTCAAAGTCAATGTTTTATGATTGAGTCATCTCTATGAATATCCTAATCTTCAGTGACATAGTTTGAATAGAATTTTAACTCTCTACAAGTTTCTGCTCA
The DNA here is from genome assembly GCF_027595985.1 of Sorex araneus. NCBI lineage: Eukaryota > Metazoa > Chordata > Mammalia > Eulipotyphla > Soricidae > Sorex > Sorex araneus. Next base: position 164,089,982 of record NC_073304.1, on the reverse strand, counting down.
TTTGCGAGACCTGGGATTGTAAAATGCCCCCAGACCCCCACTAAGAAATTCAATAATGAAGTTTACAGTCGTCAACAGTGCCAGATATGTAGAAATGTTTTAAAATAAAAAACAGTGAGTTTTTGAAGTTCTAACTTGAAGCACTTTGTAGCCAGGTGTTATTTTGATCTTACCTAAGCTGAATTTCTATCATGTATAGAAACAAAAGCTCCCCCCGTGGGCACAGTACTCAGGATACAGTTCTTCTTCTTTATTTTTTAATTACACACTGCACTATGAAAATACAAATATAGAAATGATGCAGAGGACCAATCTCCCCTTGTTGCGGGGAGGGTGTGATACAGATACTTTCTCTGAAAATAATATTTATTCTGCTTGATAGAGCCTTATTTGGTGAGTCACATATTTTAAGAGAAATTGGTATTATAATGCAACATATACAATGGGAATAAAATCATTTATAAAAAAAATTTGTTCTCTGTTTTTGTTTTTACCAGCGATTGAATCAATATATGTCTTTGAATAATCACTTTGCAATGATTTGCTCATCTGTTTCAAAGTCCTTATAGTTCTCTTTCTTTTTTTTTTCAGTTCAAAACTTTGACTGTTAAGAACTCTGAGACAGTAGTTGAAATCATCAATACCTCCCTCTCGGAGTTAGGATTAACTGTAAGTTACTCTGGTAGATACTCTGAATTCAAAAGCAACTTGAACAACTTAGATTCTTGTAAAGATCCTCTCTTCAAGAAGACTTACTAGAGATGCAAGAGTTATCCCTCCAAATCAAGAAAAAGGGATGCGGAGATTTTTCATACTAGTTGAATACTGTTTATGATTCTCTCATTTTGGAGCATATGCAAATCAAAAGGAGTTTAGGCTATCATCTTAGTGATAATATACTTAGATTGTATATGCTATAAACATGCCCTGTTATGTGGATTGGTACAAGTTAAGTTTTTGGTCCAGTTTCACCCTCCTTTCTCCCTTGCCACTTGTTCAAAAGATGCCAAATTCTTTCCCCATCTCCTCTTCTGGTTGTTCTCACTCACCTATTCAATCAAGGTGATGCTTTCTGGATTTGCTGTGTAGTAGAATTGTAAGGACCAGATAGCTGCTGTAGTCACTGGCTGCAGAGGGTGAAATGGCTGAGGCATATCGTGAACTACTAAATGCAAAGGAAAAGCTGTAAGAAGCATCTCTATACACCACATATTCGCCTGCTGTGTTTTTTGTATTTTTCTTTCTTGTTTTTGTTTGTTTGTTTGTTTGTTTATTACTGGAAAAATTTGGCATGTTTGAAGATGGGTGACCAGAAAGAGCTGAGAAATTCTCATCTCCGACCTATTAGTATAAAAATTTCATCACAAGAGTTGATTCTTATCTTAGAGGAAGTGACATTCAGAAGGACGTAAATAAAAGAGAGCACTGATACAACACTTGTTCTTGAGTGAGAATCTTTCTAAGTGCCAAAACAGTGTTACATGTTTTAGATAGACACTCATCTTAAGTTTTTTTGTAGAGCAAATAACGAATGAGGAGATAAACAAAATTTTGAATAGGACAGTTCATTGAGTACATTGAATATTCACATATTGAGTCGGCATAAAATAGATGAATATGCCTATGGTCAGTTTTGTGCAGCATCTAAGCAAGCACCTAAACCACTGTACTATCTCTCTGACCCCCTGCATTGATTTTTTTTGTTGTTGCTTTTGGGGTCACACTTGGCGATGCGCAGGGGTTACTCCTGGCTCTGCACTCAGGAATTAGTCTCGGTGGTGCTCAGGAGACCATATAGAATGCTGGGAATCGAACCCAGGTAAACACTACATCAAAAACAAGGCTTTGTTAGCTGTTCTTCCTATTTGCAGTAACAAGTTTTGGTGATAGGATTAAAGAGAAAATTATAAATGGGGAGTTGAAGAGAATGGAATTCTCCATAACCAATATCTTCTAGTAAAGATCTTCGATTCAAGGTGATCCTGAATTACCTTTCCCCAAAGGGAAAGGTAAGGATATTCATTACTACCTGTCTGTTCAAATGTCACTTAAGACATTGCTTGATCTTCTTGGAGGATGCAGCAAAGTTGGCCTAATTTTATACCTTTCATTTCAGAGTTTGAATATGATTGGATTATAATTCTGCTAGTGAACAATTTCAGCTTTGATCATGACTGAGCCTCTTCTCTAGATAGAAGTTTTGTCCTTTCTGTCTTCACAAGTGGACTTGTCCAAAATGAAATCAGTGTAGACCTTGTGCCAGATTCCTTTTTCCTCAGAACTTCTTGGTCATTCTCCATCTATTAAGAAGCATCTGAGGCTACTAATCAGCATCTCAAATATTCCTGTCTCTGCACAAACATAGCGTGTTTGAGGCTCCCTGAATAACAGCTTGTGTTCAGAGGGGCTTGTTGGAGTTTCAGTCCAATATTCTCAGAGACAACTAGAGAGAGACAGATGAGTGAGGGCACTACAAGTGAGCTCCTTAAAAAACCAAGGCATTTCTTTTTTGAAAAAATAGACATGATGTCACAGTTTTTTGTCTGCTACTGGCAGCAGTGAGGTCTTGACGACATTGCAGTTCATGCACCCCTAAGGTGAAAATGGCACAAGTCCTCTCTGAAGGACTGCAGAAAAGTTGGAGGAATCAGTGCTAGTGCCTTTACAAAGGCAAAACTTGAACCCCTCCCTTCTACCCCCAGCAACCTCACTGGCCTCAATGCCATGTCCTCTGAGGGGGAAACATGAAAATAGCTTTATTCATTTTTATCAAATAGGAGTGTTTTTTTTTGTCTCCAAGGGCAAAGCAAAGGATTTTGAATTATGGGTTCATACTGGAAAACTGGCATCACCGTATCTTCTATTAGGTAAGATTTTGAAACTTTGATAAGATGGGTATGTTTTCTAACTCCAGAGAGCTCAGAACTGGCCAGAAAGCTTAACTACTAAATATGAAGCATAAATACTAAATACTAAGTATTTCCAGAGAGGTAGTCTCAAGCACCTAATACTGTAGATGGAAATTTAAGTGTGGATTTTCCTCTTCAATTATCAAAAGCAGAGCTAGTTGGCAAACTTTAAAAAAATTTTAAGCAGTATGTATAAATTATTTTCCCCTACACACTTATCTTTCATACGCAGTTCTTGAATTGTTTTTCCTCATGAAATTAGACTACCCAATAAGGGTTGCCAGTTTGACCCTCATAATGCCACACAGTAAGGAGGGTAAGTTCTACTAAATCATAAATTGGAGGTAAAGTGACTACAAGAAGCTGCTGAAGAGTCAATATCTTCTGCTTCACATCAAAGGAGAAACTAGACTGTCTCGAAACACTGTTCATTTCTATGCCAACTCAGGAAACATGCATTCCAAGCAACATTGTCTTTTTTCTTTGCCTTTCTTCCCCTTCCCCACTTTAAGCTGCTTTGGCAGAGTCCCTCTGTGAGTGAACCTAGGGATGAGTAGATAGAGGGCCGGGAGTAGATGCTAGCTCATTGCAGTGTACAGCAAAAGTGCCAGTACCAGTCAGCCTGAAGTCTTCATTCAGGTTTTTCTCTGTGTAGGTCATGAGAATCCGTATGCGATCCAAATGAGCCATGTCCGAAGCAAGGTTCGCATTATGGTACCAAAGACTGAGGACATAACTTTCATCCAGAAGAAAGTCTTCACCAAAAAGCACCTGAAGCCAGGGTCAAGATGCCAGTTTATTTTGAAACCCACCCGCAGGACTCCTGCGTTAACCAAGAATTTGGTTGCTCCTGTGTGCAGGGTTATTGCATTTGGAAGCAAGAGGTTTCATTCCGGAAAACAGTACCAAGACCCAAACTTGCAGTCTGATGAGGTTGTTGTTGAGATATCCTAAAGCATAGGTAGTTTCAGGAGGTGGTTATTACAGTATGTCTGTGCCTTTCTGTACTAGTCTTTGCTCTTGAACTGTAGGCACATTACAGAGTTGGAGGCTCCAGACAGCGATGCAGGTGTTCAGTGCCTTCTAGGTACTGTCAAACATTGCACCGGGTGTGTCTCTAAATAGTCCCCTATTCAAAAGGGGCAGTGTGTGAGGGCCCCAGGAGACGCATTCCCTCCCTGCATCACGGTTCAGATGATGTCCATGGAACTCTTTTTGGTCCCTTCATCTAACCTACATTCCGTAGAAGCATAGCCATTTCCTACCTATCTCATCAAGAAAAAGAACGCTCCATGATAAAGTGATATGCAATGAAGGTGGTCCCAAGTGTGAGCTTGGAAATTTGGAGTCAGAATATGAGATTGATCTGGGTTTTGTTTCTGTTGTGAATAAAAAACCAAGTGTCTGTATTTGCAATCAAAACCAAATCATCAGTGGGATAGTGAAAAGTTGATGCTGAATTTCTATCATTGTCTTTTGTCAATTTGAACCAACTGAGGGACCCAGAACTAACTGTCTTATACAACTGCCACACACACTCTCACCATTCTTTCCTAAATTTTTGGGCCACTTCTGATTCTGTGCTCAGGGATTAAATCTGGGTTGAGCATGTGTGTGCAAGGCAAATGCCCTACCTGCTGTCTGCTATCTCTCTCCAGCCTACAAAATTGGAAGTGACAGTGCTTTCCAAGAAACTTGAACATAACAGGCCCAGTGATGCATGCATATAAAGAGACAGATATGCATAGGATGGAATGTCTTAGGAACTCTTCTGAGACCATCCAGATCGCATTTCCTTTTTGACCACCTGAGATTTATTCTGAGAAATCTTGTCTCACAGGTAGTTTCATACATAAGTTACCACAAACAATACTCTTTGACCCACCTCAAGGAAGTAGTCAAGACTTGGTGAAAACTTTCTGTCACATCAGTCACAGTTTGAAAAGCCAAGACAAAGTTTGATTTAGTATCTGGCAGCAAGACAGATAGGAGAAGCTATTTTAATCTTTATAATGAACTAGACAGATTGACTAATGGTTTAATTTGGGAAAACAAAAGGCTGATTACTCAACACTTTTTCAGTGATTTAAAAAGGCAGAGTTGTGTTTGATTGGATTCATTTTTTAAACTTCCTTTAGAAGAAAGCTGTGTAGGATGATTTCTTACATTCAATATTAAGACACCAATCACACCACCACTGTACCTTCCCACCAACATTCTTTCCAGTTTTCCCAACCACCCCTCAAGCCTGCCCCTAGCTCAGACCCTGAGTCACTGATTTTTTTGTTGCTTGTTATCAGTTGTTTGCTACCAATGGTCAAAAGATGTTCCCTTCGAAGAAAGTGTGTGAAGATTGTTGTGTCTCACCATGGAGCCTTTAAGCCTTTGTAGAAGAGAGTACTATCATGTTGTTCCAGGTTAAGTCTTATGTCTTGATATCCTGTTCATCAAGATTGGTTGCCTTGTACTTTCCATCCCATCCAATTGGTGTGCTCCTCCTGATTTCTCAGTGATGCCCAGATTCAGAAGTTGCTCCAAAAATTCTTAAATTTTGAATGGGTTGATCCACCAGAAATGACATTTTCACTGGCGTGTAATCACTTCTATTTTTTAAATTTATTTTATTTTATTTTATTTTTTCTCTTTTTTTTAATTAATGGATCACCTTGAGGTACAGTTACAAACTTATGAACTTTCCTGTTTGCATTTGGTTTACATTCCTCAACCAGTGCCCTTTCTCCCCCACCAATGTTTCCAGTATCCCTCCAACCACCCCCACTCCAACAACCACCACGCCGACCTGCCTATGCAGGGATCATTTCTATAGTATATCACTTGTATTTTAAAATCACTCTTTTTGGATCAGAGTTCCTGAGTTTCCAAAGAAACCTGGAATTGAGCTGAGAGTTACCTGGAATGATCTAACATAGCTCTTGAGATTCCAACCTAAATGGAAGCCCCAGTTCTAGGTTCACATCCACCCTCTGCTTGAGACTCAGGGATCAACTAGAAGTGACCGAATTGATTAGATCGTGACATGTGGGGGCATAGTTCTTCTACTGCATGTTTGCATTCACCTGAGCAGCTCCTTTGGATGGATTTGACTGTTTTGGTTACCTCACAAAGTCTCTCTTTGACTTTGAGAAGCGTAGTGCCAAATCTCTACATTTTGTTGATGTCTCAAAAATAGGGAAATAGCCCAACCTTTCGTTTCAGTGATGAAAAGGTCAGCAAGAAAAGACTTCTCTAGAAACAGTTTTTCTCTTTGAACATCACATGGAATGGAAAGTGTCAATGAAGTGAAGTCAATTCAACTAACTTCTACTGATCTTCTTTCCTAGACGCAGGCCACAGAAATGTTCTGCGACGAAGATCTGTTCTAAACTGGACATTTTGGAGAAGGCCGAACACACAGTTGGAGAATGGATTAGGTTCTCCTTTACCAACTTCTTCTGTGACAGGAAACCTGTTTGGTATCTCTTGGCCACCCATCTGTGAAAACGGCAATTTACCAACAAACATTCTCGTGAGTCCTGGTTTGTCCTGTACCACTAACTGCCCCCGGCGCCAGGTAATCTCATCAACGGCCAAGACCCAGAGACCATAAACTAAAGGTCCCGGAAAAGAATGAGACAAAACATTATATTCTATCTATAACAAACAATAGAAAACACATCGTCTAGCATTGTCTTTGTGGCATGTTTGAGTGGTGGTGGGACTGGGGTCGAAATATAAAATATAACCAAAGTAGTGAGAAAGTATGGGGCAAATTGTCTGTCACACAGGCAAGGGAAGGGTTGGAATGAGGTGGGAGGGGGGAGGGGAATACTGGGGATTTTGGTGTTGGAAATGTGCACTGGTGAAGGGATGGGTGTTTGATGATTGTAGGACCGAAGCTCAAACATGAACACTTTGCAACTGTATCTCTTGGCGAATCAATAAAAAGAGAAAAATTAAATGAAATTAAATTTCTGAAAAGAAAAATGTAATGTGGAGTTCATGACCAATTCAGTCAGCTTAATCAAAGGCTTAATAAATAGCAGTATTCCTACATTAAAAAAAAACAAGAAGGGAAAGTCTGGCAAAGGAGAACTTTGAGGGAAATCACTTCCCAAATGGAAGGACTATTGATACCCACATGCCTGAGAATATCATTAGTCACTTAAAGCATACAAAACCAAATTGAGCTCCAGCAGAATTCTAGAAAGGTTCAGATCATCTAGTCTACTGATGTTAGGAAAACACCACATAAGCGTGCTCAAATAAACTCGAATTTGCCTTCTAAATCGAGAATCCACAAACTCTCTCTCTCTCACCTTCTTCCTTGAACTCAAAAACTATCCTGAAAGCCAGTTTCACTTGAGCAGCAGAGACTAGTTTGGAGAAGACTCTTCCATGGGTTTTATCAGAATTTCGATTCTTGGCAAATTAGGTTACCATTCTCCAATGGAGTGGCTCAGAAGATAGGCATCAGTTCTTGAGTTTCTCCCCAAGATGAATATGGTCTGTGCCACTGCATCCTCTGAGACACGAGTTGAACCACTTTCTCTTTCCCCACAGATTTAGGGAGTAGTTCTCTTCTTACTTTAAGTTACAATGCTGGGGGTCCAGTATCAAGTATTGGCATCACTGAGTTCCAGAGTTCCGTGGTTGCTTGTCTCTTCCTTCAAGCAAAGGACAGAGCTAGAAAGAGAAGTACAAAAGTTATTCCAAGGGAATGAAGTAGAGACCACTTCCACCAGAGGAAAGTGTTGAGCTTTTTGCAGAAGGTAGCAGACACACAAGTGAATGAATTAGGAAATAGAAAAAAGAATTGCAAGCGGAGAAATTGGGCAGAAACAGTTTCCTATTGGGGGTCAGGGAAGAGAATTGGGAAAACTGTGTTCGATAGCAACAGGAAAATATTGAGGCGGAGAGAGATTAGCAGAGAAATTTGGCTTTCAAATGACTATTGCTTTGCCAAAACAAAAAGATGACCTTGAAAACAAGTTTCTGAAGTCAACTGTCTTGGTGGGACATTGACAGCAATCACATGAATAGATAGAATGATGAAATACCAGAAAACACAGTGGCTTTCATCCTCCTTGCAGTTCTCTAGTGATGCCCCGATAGGAAGCGTCATTCTGCTTTTCTTCCCTACAGAACATGCTATGGGTCCTTTATGAGAGGGGGCCCTTGACAGAAGGCATATTTCGTCGATCTGCAAGTGTGAAGGCATGTAGGAAATTAAAAGAAAAGTTAAATGCCGCTGCTGATGTACAAATGTACTGCGAGCCACTTTTTGTGGTGGCCTCCGTTTTTAAGGTAGGAAAGGCTCTCCCTTCATCTACTCTGTATTGTGTAGCTCGGTAGAAAGACAATGGGTTTCCCTCACATAACATTCTCCTATGAAATGTCAAACCTCAAGTGTGCTTAGGAAACAATCAGAAGCCAGAGCGATAATACAACTGTTAGGGCACTTGTCTTACACACAGCCTAGCAGGATTCAATCCCAGGTACCTTCTATTGTCCCCCAAGCCCTGGCAAGTGTAAGCCCTGAGCAAGGCTGCATTTGGCCCCAAACCAAATCAATCAATCAATCACACTTTATCAGGTCAGCATGGAGTTTTTCAAAAGCCATGAGTAAGTCCAAGAGAGAACACAGCAGGTAAAGCATTTGCCGTGGACACAGTCCAAAACCCTAGAACAGAAGTCTGCATAGCATGATTATCAAAGCAAACATAAATGGGGGCTGGAGCAATAACACAGTGGGTAGGGCATTTGCCTTGCACGGGGCCGACCCGGGTTCGATTCCCAGCATCCCATATGGTACCCTGACCACCCCCAGGGGTGATTCCTGAGTGCAGAGCCAGGAGTAACCTCTGTGCCTTGTCGGGTGTCACCCAAAAAGTGAAAAAAAAAGCAAGCATCCTGATTATAATCATTTTCTCTCAGTCTACCTAACTTCCTAATCCAGGCAAGATTTTCTAAAGGAAACTCACTCACTTGAATATTTCCACAAGAAGTATTCGCCTAAGGAGGAGATATGGCCTGCGGGATGGGATGGGGTGGGGTTGGGAAGCCACTGAAAAGTCCACTCTTTTGAACCTTCACGGTTCCTGCTGCAGCCCACTAATGCCTTCCTATGGAGCACAATCATGTGGTGCCAGTGATCGAAACTGGGCCTCCTCCATGCAAGGCATCCTCTCCAACCCACTACCATCCTTTGGAAGCCAAGGTGGGGTAGGAAGAAAGACAGAATCTGGGCTCCCTTGCGTAAAGTCCTCCCACTGTCGACCTTGTTGCTGTTCCTCACCTTTCAACTTAGGATACCAGAGTTAGTCCACAGCTGAGCTAGAGATCAAAAATGCAGAATCAGAGCCATCTTTTGGCAGAATGTGGAACTTTCCCATTTGAACTCAGCACTTGTTTCTGCAGACCTACTTGAGATTCCCACCTCCCAGTTGGGTTGGAATGCACCAGAGCCAGGAGAGAGAAAGGTCCTGGAATAAACATATCCAACTCAGGAAGTATGGTGAAATGACACACTCTGCCCTACTGAATGTAATTGATGAATAGGGAAGTGGGCCGGCTCTGCTCCTTGACAACTCTGCAGTAGATGTTTGCAATGAAGCAACTCGCAAAAGAACTAGAGAATGGAGCTAGGTCCTATCATCTGGTTTGGCCAGAGTTTCTGATGACCTATCAATCCTAAATAGAAGCCGAGGTATACATGTATGCTGACCCAGCTCTAATACTGAAATAGAAACTTTTTTCCTGTTTGGAGATGTCAAATTTTCTCTCACCTTGAAAGAATTTAAAACACATGTCTTGAAGAATCATTTTACTGTTGTTCACAAGGTTCAGGATTTAATTGTTTAAATTTTTTTTTGCTTTTTGGGTCTCACTCAACAGTGCACAGGGGTTACTTCTGGGTCTGCATTCAGGAATTATTCCTGGCGGTGCTGGGGAACCATATGGGATGCTAGGAATCTAATCCAGGTCGGCCGCATGCTAGGCAAACACCCTACCTGCTGTGCTATTGCTCCAGACCATAAATTTTGGTATTAAATCCCAAGGTTACACAAAACAAAACTCTAGAAGAACTAAATTTCAAATGACTTGTGCAAAAATAAGTTGAGAAACTATCAGTGTAGTGAAAAGTCTGTTCAAGTAGATCCCAGCTATCTACTTGCAAGCAGTTACCAGAAACATCCTACTTTTAAGCTTTGTTTGAACTTAGCAGCAGCAGCTTAGCTCTCTCAAGCTAGAATGCAAAGTAAGCAGCTTGACACACTTCAACCTCTCCGAGCTTTGAGGAAAAATTCACTGGAATCATCTTAGCCATACTGTCAGCTTGAGTTCATTAGGAACTTGGGGCTACGAAGTGAGGGAGCTTTCAGTCCTGTGCCCTAAGGTAGGAGTTTTGTTTCCAAATTGCTTTTGACAGCTGTGGACAATTCATTCAAATATGACCTCTTCGAGATCTGGCTTTTAAAGTATGTTTAGAAACAAAAGCAGTTTGGAATTAGGAAAATGCAATAGTTTGACCCCACGTAAAAATAACTTTTATTTTGATAACATGTTTGAATAATACTACCAAGGTACATTTCTATCAGAAGTTAGAATAGAACAGAAAAAGGAATGAGTCTGTGATATTCTATGTGTTAAACTAGTTTGTTAGTAGGTCATATGACAACAATAGGGTTTTATTTTTTAACAGTCATAAATCCATTCTAGATTCCACTTTATTTATTTGAATTTTGTATTTTTAGAGCATTACAGAGCCATTCATAATAGAATTCCAGTCATACAGTATTCCAACACCCATCCATCCAGCAGTGCACATTTGCAGCACCAGAGTCCCCAGATTCCTACCCATCTCCCACCCCCACCCCTTGCATGACAGTTTGACAGGCGCTTTTCATCATCATCTTCTTCTTGTTTTTCTTCTTCTCTTTCTTTCTTTTTTCTTTCTTTCTAAATTTCTTTCTTTCTTTCTTTCTTTCTTTCTTTCTTTCTTTCTTTCTTTCTCTCTCTCTCTTTCTTTCTTTCTTTCTTTTTTCTTTCTTTCTAAATTTCTTTCTATCTTTCTTTCTTTCTCTTTCTTTCCTTCTCTCCTTCCTCCCTTCCTTCCTTCCTTCCTTCCTTCTTTCCTTCCTTCCTTCCTTCCTTCCTTCTCTCCTTCCTCCCTTCCTTCCTTCTTTCCTTCCTTCCTTCTTTCCTTCCTTCCTTCCTTCCTTCCTTCCTTCCTTCCTTCCTTCCTTCCTTCCTTCCTTCCTTCCTTCTTTCTTCTGCCTCCTCCTCATTTTCTTCTTCTTCTCTCTATATCTCTCTGTCTCCCACACACTCTCTTTGTCCTTTGGAGCATTCTGGTTTGCAACATTGATACTGAAAATTTATCAAGAATATCCCTTACCTACTTTAAACCCTCAGATATTGTCTAGAGTGATCATTCCCAGTTATGATTGCCATAGCAGTCACTTCTCAGTCTTACCTACCTTCAGCCCACACATACTTGTGGTGAGTTCCAACCATTAACGTGTCCTCCTAGCCCAAACTGGTTCTTTTTGAATGACCATCAAATCTCAGCTGTGGTTAACTTATCTTTCCATATCTCCTTCATATGTATTTGACCATAGGACAAATGACAGCAGATCCATAATGATTTCTACTCTCTCTGGGAGGAGGAGTAAATCAATAAATAATAATTTACCTTGAAAATAGTCCATCCTTGCTCTGGGAGCTGCTCATTCAGCTATCAGTAACCCCAGGTCAAACATTAGCCATGGAAACATGGCATCTAAATAATGAGTTGTGACTTGCCCGTGCTAAGGTATGTAGTAAGTAGCCTCGTAGCACTGCAGCACTGTCGTCCCATTGGTCACCGATTTGCTTGGGCGGGAACCAGTAACGTCTCCATTGTGAGACTTGCTGTTACTGTTTTTGGCATATCGAATACACTGTGGGTAGCTTGCCAGGTTCTGTCGTGCAGGCGAGATACTCTCGGTAGCTTGCCGGGCTCTCCGAGAGGAGCGGAGGAATCCAGCCCGGGTCGGCCGCGTGCAAGGCAAACGCTCTACCTGCTGTGCCATCGCTCCAGCTCATGTAGTAAGTAAAATCAACAATTGGGTTTCTCAGCAAGAGTTGCCATTGCTAAGTGTCGAGTCTCATCTATCTCTCTGATGGACGAACTTACAAAAAGGTAGCCTACTTCCCAGGCAGTGCTGGAGATCTGGAATGGAGATCAAGCTTTGCAAGTTCAATTTGATGAAGACGCTTTTGGGATATCCTTTTGCTAGTGTACTACTCTGCTTCCATCAACCCCATAGATAGAGCCTGGAATGATATCACTCCCACATCTAGGAGGATTTATGTGGAGAACACTGGGAGAAACTGGAGTGTCTCTGCCAAGAATAGAAAGTAGCAGGGACTTTGTGTTCTTCACCAGACTAGCCTTCGCACCTCAGCCAGTGTCTGTCCCATCTGAGTCAATATGCGTACAATGACTAGATGGCTGCTTACCACATCCCTAACCTCAGAAAGACCATCTTCATGCAACTATTTCTCTGAGATAGTGGTCTAAAGTGGGGGGCGGTGGTGGGGAAAGGGAAGCCACAGGGGGAGTGAGGATGCTGCATGCTTACTGCCAGACTAGAAGGTTGTAGACCTTGTTACATGGACACAAAAGGAGGTGAAACTTGCAATAGAGTTCAGTCTTTGGTACTCCTCTAGTTTTGGGTTAGAAGACAGTCCAATCAAAACGAAAGCATGTGTTTGGAAAAGTGAATGTTAGAGGAGAGTTGACCTAGAACTCTGTTTCCCAGAGAAGGGAGAAAGTAACTTAACCAATCTTCCCATCAAAACATTTTCTTCTTTGTCCCATACATTAGTACCTGACAAATGACTTAAAATGTTTTGTTCTCTTCTACATAAGGATTTCCTTCGAAGTATACCAGGTAGTCTATTGTCATCAAACATGTTCGAAATTTGGCTGTCGATAATGGAGGAAGTGAATCATGAAGAGCGCATCCGTACGATCCGGTTGTAAGTGTGCTACTTTAGTCATGTCTCAAAATGGTTACTAAATTGATAACTTACCTATGAAAGGAGTGATGACTATAATCATCCCTTCTGAGTTGCAGTACAGTCAGTGGGAAACATAGTGTCAGAGTGGAGGAGAATGCTAGCTCAGAATGCAGCAAGGACATGTCCCAAGCTTAGAGCTAAGGCCAAGGATCTCACCAAGAGAAGCCTTAGTATTTCTGTGTTCCTGGAGCAACTTGATATTTCAAGGAGCACTTGGGGAGCTGGAGTTTTAGTACAACCGGTAGGACACTTGCACATGGCCAACCCAGCTTCAATCTCCGCCACCCCAGATGGTCCACAGAGCCAACCAGAGTGATCCCTGAGTGCAGAGCTAGGAAGAAACACTGAGCTCCATCACGTGTGCTCCCATACTCGCGTCCAAAATTTTTTGAAAAAGCACATTCATTGTTTCATTTCTCTGAAAGCCTGTGGGGTGTTTAGCTTGAGAGTGTTCAGAAATGTCTCTGAGTTTCAGGGAAATCTTTGAGGCAGCATTGTTTGACAAGCCATTCTTTACCACTTTGATACCTTGCTAGATCCAATGCCCTGTAGTTCTTTAACCTCTATACAGGCACTGCTTACTCTGCACACCATCACGCTCACTAAAACTCTGCATATCTGACTGTGCTCTTGATTGATGTGGTTCCCCATGGACAGCAAAACCTGTCTGGTCTCTACAAGTTTTCTAGGAAACGTCTTCTTTAACGTGCCTTCTTCTTTCTTTAGACTCTTACGGCAGCTTCCAAGAGCGAACACCACCGTCCTCAAATATCTTTTCGGAGTGCTACACTGCATTGAGCAAAATTCCTCTTTAAATCGGATGAACGCTCACAACTTAGCGATTTGCATAGCCCCTAGCATCTTGTGGCCACCACCAGATTCCCAGGAAGTGGAAAACGAGTATTTCCCCAAAGTAATGACATTTCTTTTTCCTATTGGTGCCCCAGGGGACGGAGTTTTATTTGGAGGTAGTTCTGGCATCTTCCTTAAGTCACATACTATACCTTACAGACTTCATTAAACATGTTCTCCTAGTCTGTTTATCTATTCACACATGGATGCCAGTGCTGCAATTTAGGTTAAGCCACATTCAAGTGTGACCCACTGATGGTACACGCCAGCATCCACATGTTCAACAGAGAAGCACTCACTATTGGGTCACTTCTCATTTATCTTCAGGAAGGCAAGTCCGCTAGTCTTCGAGTGATGAGAAAGCAACTGAGAGTTATGAAGGGACGAATAACGTTGAAGTGGGAAAGGTCAGGATTCAATTCTAAGCCCACTATTACCAGAATGGATGCTCTTGGGAAAATGATTCGCATTGTCCACCATTTCCAAATCTAAAAATTGGAAGGGGTGGTCATATCGAACTCATAATCTATTGGCTGGGAAACACAGTCATGGACACTGTACTTGCTTCCACCATTCTGCCTGTTCCTCTGTCTCAGATACTGGGCTAAGAAATGAAAGATTTCCATATCCATCTCAAGAGGGGCTGCTGCCCCAGGTGAAACCTTATCTCCTCCCACAACAGGGAATTTCAGGAAATGAACTTCATTGGCAGAGGCTGTGAGACAGAGGACAAACTCCCTCCTTCAGAAGAGCCCGATGAGCACAGCCTCTGCCCACATTGACACACTTCATCCAAACTTAGTGAAGAGTACTTTACAAATTTTAATGATTTATTCTTTTGTCATTTCAAATACTCGAGATAGAGCATACTGAAAAGAGTCTCATTTGAAAGACAGAACCATTGGCATACAAATGTTAGCATTAGATCAAGATCACAAATAGTGAGTCTTCAAAGTATGCCCCAAATGACACATTCAGATGGGGTTTAAACTCTTGCCTTGCATATGGCAAGCCCCATACTTAGAACTTCCTATGGTTCCCCAGCTACCACCTGGTGTGGCCCAAGTCCTACACTCTCCAGTCCCCAAAAATGCCTTGTGTTTTGTTTGGTTTTGTTTTTCCCCTTACAGGTGGGAAAAAAGCATTTCTACTTTGAAAATGGGTATTTCTCTTAGGATTCATGTATTTAAGTAACTTGAAAAAAGACTGTATAAAAACTGGTGCTTCCTTTTTTGTCCTTTTTGAACAGATGTCCAAACTCATTCAATTTTTTATTGAAAATTGTGGGGAAATTTTTGGACGGGAGATATTTTCCCTCTTTGGAGAAGTCTCTAAAGAAAGCAGAGAGAATATTCCAGGTATTATAAAAAACAAGATCTCTCGGCGGGGGGTGGTGGGACATGGACACTTAACTGGCACAGTGGGTGTTTCTTAGAGGGTAGGTAGGTCTTTCTTGTGAACACAGGTCAGGGCATGGTGAGGTCCACAGGTTCACTTGGTGAGATCCCAGAATCCAAGCAACTCATTAGCAACATGAGATGCAGTCATTTTAGCCTCTTTTTCAATCAAGTTTTACTAAGACCCACAGGCATTTATGTTGCTATGGTTGAAGCCTTAGCCAATGGCCCAGTGGCAAAACATACGGCTGGTCTTTTGCTGAGTGATTCCTGGGATAGGGTTCTTGAAAGTGCAAAACTAGTATCATGGATGGCGTCCATGACTGAGTGGTCCTTGCATGTCTGAGGCCCAAAGTTGGATTCCGGGCAATGCATTCTACACCTCAGCACAGCTTGAAGGGGCAGAGCAACCATTTTTCTCTTATCCTGAACATCTGTTTTAGTCCTTCAAGTACCTCTCCAGTAGAGTCTACTTTCCAGGTTCATAAGAAACCAGGGATTGCTCTTTGTGCTTGCACGCTGCTAAACCTGATTTTGAAAAGTCGGGTCACTCATAGGGCGGGCCAGCACCTGCTTGACTTATACCAAAAAGGACATGGTGGGTTGGTATTCACAAAAAACATCAAAACAATTGGTATCATGGGGGAGGAGGTTTGGAACATGAAGTCCTGTCCTATCAATTACTAGTCATTTGGTCTTCAAGCTGCCATAGCTGCACCAATAAAAGACAGATAAATCTCACTAATGGATTTTGTAAAGATCAGTCATGGGGACTGGAGGAATAGTACAACAGGGAGTGCACTTGCTTTGCACGTGGCCAACAAGGGTTCAATTCTTGGCACCCCTTAGGGTCCCTGAGCCTGCCAGGAGTGATCCCTGAACACTGTTTGGTATGGCCCAAAAACCTAATAAATATATATATATATATATTTCACATATATATGTATATACATATATATATATATACACACACACAAGAGATTAAAGAGAAATCAGTAGTTGTTAGTAAGTGGTTTTCTGAGCCTAGAGTTGTAGGTCCCCACTAGTAATCCATGTTAGAAGGCTGAGCCCAGTTCAGGACTTTGGTATACATGGCATTGAGTCCTTATTTATTTTTACCATTTCTTGTAATTTTGGTATGTCCTCATTACAAGGATGATGTAGCATATGCCTGAGAAGTTCTTTTCCTACACTCACATTTGGGAAGATTGTGACAGATCCTGCCCTCCTTGAGACTAGGAACCACATGAGAAGAAAATTCCATGGAAGACTGTTGTTTTTAAGGCACATGGACTGTATTTGTGGTAAGAAAAATACTCATGATAACTTGGATTTCTCCTCCCCCCACAGATCCATTGCAAAAGGAAGATGAGAGCCTGGAAAATGAAGACTCATATGGAATATGCGGATATTCATGGAATATCCAGAAGCTGGGGGTGAGAGCAGAAGCCTCCCTTCTTTCACAGACTCTAGTGCCAGAAGGCAGTGCAGACACCAGCAAAGATGTCAGCGGCACTCTTCGGCGCCCACACTTTCCACTGAAACCTCTCTCAAGGAGAGCTTTCCCCAGGAATCGCCCGTGGGTGCCACACTGGCCAATGCTGTGCTCTTTTTTTTTATTTTTATTTATTTTATTTTTTTTTATTTTTAAATTTTTTATTTCCCCTAAAGTCAGACCTACTGAAAAGGAAGCATTAGATAATTTGTTTTCCATTGCTGAGGATGAAGAAGTGTGAGGTCGAGTGACCACACTTAGCGGCCTCTCAGTTTTGGGTTTCTGTAATTTAGTATTTTAGTAACTAAGTCCAGAGAGATATCTGCCAGAAGTTGCATCGTTGCCAACTTGTACTTCTCAGTTACATTATATTCCACATATGAGTGCAATCTTTCTATGTCTGTCTCTTTCTTTATGACTCATTTTACTCAACATGATACTTTCCATGTTGATCCACTTGTATGCAAATTTCATGACTTCATGTTTCCTGACAGCTACATAGTATTCCATTGTGTAAATATACCAGAGTTTCTTTAGCCAATCATCTGTTTTCGGGCACTCTGGTTTTTTCCATATTGTGGCTATTGTGAACAGAGCGGCAATGAACATGGAAATGCAGATGTCATCTCTACTATACCTTTTTGACTATCTCAAACTAAGAAGCTTCTGCAACTCAAAAGAAACAGTGACCAAAATACAAAGACAGTCTACAGAATGGGAAAGGATATTTATGCAGTACCCATCCGATAAAGGGTTGATAACAAGGATATACAATGCACTGGTTGAACTCCACAAGAAGAAAACTGCCAACCCGATCAAAAAATGGGCTGATGAAATGAACAGAAACTTTTCCAAAGAAGAAATCCGAATGGCTAAGAGGCACATGAGAAAATGTTCAACATCACTAATCATCAGGGAAATGCAGATCAAAACAACAATGAGATATCATCTCACACCACAGAGACTGGCCCACATCCCCAAAAACAAAAGCAACCGGTGTTGGCGTGGATGTGGAGAGAAAGGGACTCTCCTTCACTGCTGGTGGGAATGCCGACTGGTTCAGCCCTTTTGGAAAACAATATGGACGATTCTCAAAAAGTTAGAAATTGAGCTCCCATTTGACCCAGCAATACCGCTCCTGGGAATGCTGTGCTCTTTGAGAGCCCCCACCATGCCCATCATGCCAGGGATTCCTCAGGAGGAAATCTATTCAGATCGTGGATAGGGCGAACCAAAGCCAAGTTGAAGAATTGGTGGCGGAGGAAGGAGGCTAGGACCATCATACTAGAGGAAAACTCTACTCTAAGAGAGGCCTCTGGTTGTCCAAAATGCAGAACATCACAGGCAGCCCAGGAGGCCCACTGTGGCTTATAAGCCAATGACCCTGAGCCCTGCAGAAAGCACCCCCTGGGAGGGAGGGGACAGTAGGCCCAGCTGTGCTGGCAATATGGCCCAAGAAATATCCCCTCTATTCGAGGACATCAATTCTATTGGAGGACAAAAAAAAAATCGTAGCTCAGACATGGAGATTCCCCAGGCATGTCATTCTGGGGACAAAACTTTAACTAAAGTTATTTCATTGATATCAAATACTGATGGTGACAATGAGATCAGCCACTTGATGGAACAGCCACATTCTTTTGTTCACAAAGAATTTAAAGTCAATGTCTTCCATATCTGGCAGCTACATATTTGGGAGAATTTCTCTTAGATGATTGATCGGTCTTCTATAATTTTTTCAAATCTAGACAAGTGCTAGTGAAGAAAGCAATTTGACCTGAGCAACAAGAGTCAAAGAGCAAAGAGTCCGTTGCCAACAATTATCGCTTAACACTCACTGCAAGGCCTAAAGACTATAGACTACACAACACGAAAATGTCATTTGAGTGACTGTCAGAGGACAAACCTGCTGGCCTCTTCAGAAAGCAAGGTAACACCTCCCAAGAGGTGTCAAATCTCATCTCACCACTGACATGTGTTTTTGCACCATAAAAAACACACGCTTCCCAAAACTCCGACTAAAACGACTAAATCAGTCCATCAGTCACCAACATTTGGCAGGGGAGAAGCACTTCATGTGTTACAGGCTACTACCCCAGCAACATTCCGGTCAGGTCTTCCTCTGGGACAGTTATTGAGGGACTTAGAGTGAAAGGAATGGACACGTCCGGCACTAACTAACTGTATCCCTTTCCACTCACAGCAAGCCTAAAGTATAGACAACAATATCACTTATCATCTCTTTGATTTGCTCAAGCAGGCGCCAGTAACATCTAGAAGGTTCTTTGTCCTCTTCACCACTTCTCCAACACTCTTGAAGGCATTCCTCCGGCTCCAGACATATCTTTTCAACTCCACCGTTCTTCCTGCACTAACTTACACCTCAGAGACCTGGGCCCTACGAGAACAGGATTAGAACGCTATTTGGGTATCCCAAAGAGCAATCGAAAGGGTATGCGTGAAATATCACGTTTCACTCAAGTGAGAGAAGGAATCTGGAATTCTGACCTCTGTCAACAATCAGGAATCAGGGTCGCTGTCTTGTTTGCAAAGGCGTCGAAAATCAGATGGACCGGACACGTAATGCGAATTGGACATGACCACTGGACTAGAGCTGTTACCGACTGGATTCCATGGGACGTCAATAGAATGCGTGGCCTCCCACCTAAGAGTTGGTCACATTTCTTTGTCAAAACTCTGAACAAATGGTTTGAGGCTCTTCGTGTTCCTGGAGCGAGCAGAAGCCATTGGGCTACACTAGCACATGACAGGGACGGATGGAGACGTTATATTGGCGCCCACGCTAGCAAATCGAAGAACAACAAGTGATACAAGTTATAGAATTATTATTAGATTTGTTTCATTGCTGTAAGACAATAAACTTTTGCAACCTACTCTAAAGATTTTGCAGAGACATCAAGTTTTACCAAGTTGCTGAGAATTGATCTCTATAATCATCCATCAAATTCAGTTGCTCAGAATTTATCATTAAAAAATAAATTAAAATTTTAAAAGAAAAAAAGAACTTATCTCTATATTCATCTATCAAATTTAGTTGCTCAGAATTGATGTCTATAATCATCCATCAAGTTTAGTTACTCAGAATATATCTCTATAACCATCTAATGATTATGGACCTTTAGACACCTACTTTGACTAAGTTATGTTTCTTGGTCATGAGAATATTTCAACTGGCGGCAGATTCTTCAGGTGTTCAGGTCTGACCTTGTCTGGACCAGGTGCTGTTCACGTCTTTACCAGCAAAATGGCGTGTCGGTTTTTGGGAAAACTTTTCCCGGCTTCTGCTGCACTGGCCAACACTGCTGCTCTTCTCTCTTTGAGGTCTTCCTTTATCGCATCTCTGCACAGCTTTGTGAGCTCGGACGTTAGCTTGTGGTTGCCTGAGGCTCGTGCCAAACCACGTTGACAAATGAGTTCGAGAGTTTCCGAAGACAGGCATCTTTTTGTGGCTTTCTCACTATCAGCATTCTTCGCACAACATGGAGGTGCTGAACCAGTCGATCATATTCCTCGTCGATGTTGTCAAGGACGGCATCTTCCCACGTTGCTGCAATAGTGCCAAAGAGCTCCCAGTTGGTGGTCATTCTGGGAGTTGCCTTCTTAGACTGAAATTTTGCAGACTTTTCTCCCTGCTCTGTGAAGCAGAATTTTGCATGAAGGAGATGGTGGTCCGATCCTGTTTGGAATTTTGGGACAACGGAGACATCGGTCAGGCAAAACCTTTGATTGAATATGATGTGGTCAGTTTCATTGTGGAACTGTCCACCGGGAGACTCCCATGTCCAGCGTTTAGATTTGGCCTTCTGGAACTCTGAGTTACCATGGATGATCTTGGTTGACATGATGAATTCAGATAGTCTATCACCCTGATCGTTCCATTCTAGGCCATGTGTCCCAATGTGGAGTTCTACGGGCGACCTTCTCAGACCTATCTTGGCATTAAAATCACCAACAATGACCTTCTAGAAGATGTGGTCTTCTTTATAGAACTTCTCCAGTTCCATGTAGAACCTCTCAATTTCTTCTTCATCGTAGTTGGAAGTTGGTGCGTAGACGATGAAGATAGAAACTGCAGGCAGTGAGCCACATCTATTCAAGCGTAATCGTCCAATGCCGGTTGTTAGGCCTTCGAATGAATCGATGCTCATGGCCAAGTTCGTGTTGACAAGAACACCAATGCCACCAACGCCTCTGTTGTTGCATGTTCCGAGGAACAATTCTTCTCCACTGTCGAAAATGGCATGATGTGGTTGATGTCTCCTCCTTTTGGTCAGACCAATGATGTCGTACTTGATCTGCCAGTACTCATCAATACACTGGCCCAACTCTTCACATGCTACCTGTCTGAATGCAAGGTTCCGTCCCAGTGGAAAACCAGTAGGACTGTTCTGTTGTACAAGAAGGGAGACATCCATGACATTGGCAACTATCGCCCAATCTGCCTGTTGTCTGTCGTCTACAACTTGTTCACTCGTGTCATCCTGAATAGAATAGGCAGAACACTAGACGAAGGACAACCATGCGAGCAAGCCGGGTTCTGAAGAGGATTCAGCACGATCGACCATATCCACACAGTGACCAAACTCATTGAAGTTTCTCGAGAGTTCAAGATGCTGCTCTGTCTAATGTTTATCGACTTAAAGAAGGCCTTCGATTCTGTTGAGACTCAGGTGGTCGACCTTTGGACCAGAGCTCTTACAGACTGGATTCCACGGGATGTCAGGAGACCTCGTGGCCGCCCTCCAACTAGATGGTCAGATTTCTTCGTCAAATCTCTGAATGAATGATTTGAGGCTCTTTCTGTTCCTGGAGCGAGCAGGTATCATTGGGCTACACTAGCTCCAGACAGGGACAGATGGAGATGTTACTGGCGCCCATTCTAGCAAATCGAAGATCAACAGGACTACAAGTGATACAAGTGAGACTATTTCAAAGTGTCACATAACATCTGAAATGTAACGTAGCTGCTTTTTGTAACCAACTTCCAGATCCACATTGGTTTCTATGGAATTCATTGACTTTAAATTATTTTTCTCGTGCACCAGAATATGTTTACTATGTCAAGTTGCTCAGACTCACCTCCTTAGTCACCCATCCAACGGGCCCTTCTAGGCTTACTTGGAATCCCTTTGAACTATCCGCAGACATCAAATGGAGTTTTCTCCTAATGACTCCCAACAAGTTACTTTTCGTCTCGACTGGAGAATTCCTCATGTCCAACAACATCTACATTGTCCTTTCTCTGTAACCAACTACACGATCAATCTTTATAAGGAATCATTTCAAACTCTCTTCCTCGGCCACCAGAAAATGTTGACCATATCGCCATGCTCAGAACTAATGTCTGTAGTCATCAATCAATGGACTTCTCTCATTTCCAACGAAGTTATGGATTAGCCATCATAAACCTTGGAAATATGCTTTCCCTCTTGCCCTAAAAGTTGTCTTTTGAAAGGAATACGAAAAAAACGTTTTCTCTAAGATAAAAAAAATCACCTTTACTATTATCTAGAGGTGCTACCTACCTCTGTGGGGGATAGCCCTGTTTTTGGAAAACTCATGGTTTCATCAATTCATGGCATATACCACGTTGGATGACCATGTGAAGCAGTCATCAAACTACAGTAGCCAAATACAATATTCATAATATATTCCATATCAAGGGGAAAAGGGTTCCAGGACCTGTAGAGCAACTTCTTCAAAACTATACCATGCAAATGAAGAGATCAAAAAGCATGCGCAATACAGTCAAGGGATTGCCTATCAACAGGGCCAAAGAGTTCTAGCCCTTATTTTCTTCTATTGGCAGGCATAAAAATCCCATTGAATGCATAAACAGAATCGGTTTTCAACATAACTTCTACCCTAATATCTTCAGCTGCCCCTAGAATACTTCATGTGAATGTTGTCAGTTGTATGAATACAGATATGCCATTTGGTTCTATTGTCGTTTTATCCAAAACTGCTTTGAGTTTGTAAAATATCTGGATCAATTTTAAGTGAATTTTTATAATTGCAGAATTGCTAACTTTTCAAGTTTTTTTAAACACTGAAAGGGATATGGATGACGTCCATACTGTCTATTAGATAAATCCATACTCTCTATGAAATAAAATTTCTCTCTGCAAAATTAATCTACCAGAGCACTGTGGTCCTTTATAGAATCGTTTTCATGAGCAACACTTCTCAACACTTGTAATTCGGTAGAATGTAGAACTGGAATATTTCAGGCTTTCAGTCATAGGACATGGTAAGCTTAACCAGAGAGAGGTTTCCTTTTGTTTTCAATGAATAACATACCAAATCAAGCCATGCTTGTCACCCAAGTCTTCATTTCCTTTGGCATTATTCTCTCACATCCAAAAAAATGGTCAGTGGGTGCCAGAGTGATAATACAGCAGGTAGGGTTCTTACCTTTCATGTCGCTGACTTGGGCTCAATCCCCAACACCCCAAGACTGATCCCTGAGGACAGAGCCAGGATCGAACCCAGAGCATTGCGGAGTGTGGCCCCAAAACAACCCACAAAAGTTTGGAATGAGGATAGACTGATTGTAGAAGTTCAACCATCAGTTGGAAGAAATCAGGAAACTCCACCAATTGAAGAAGAGCACTTTGCTGTGAGCAATTAACAGCAAGACTATATAGTTAGGCATACAACTGAAATGTAGGGAATGAGGGCACATACAGTGCTAATTTCGCCCTACATTTTACATCAAACAAACAACCTATTTTGAAGCACCTTCATCTGATCCAGAGAAGAGAATACAGCTGCTAGCAAGTGCCCAATGGGATTCAATGGAGTTACTACAGAAGGGGCCCCTTCTAATCCATGAACTCTCCCAAAGATGTTTGGAGACGAGATTGCAGGTTGTTGGGTATCACTGGGATCATTTGAAGTCTCAAAAACCGATCCAGAGACAGTGTTCGCTAGAGACCAAACCTTTCATTGTATGTGGAGTCTGTTGGTGCACCACCAGAATACATACTTTCTCATACATGCACCAATCCACAATGTGTTTGTACGTGGTCGTAGAAATGCAGCTTTGGGAGACACGATGAGCTACATGCTGAATGTTTTCACTCAGGTCATCTTTTAGACTGCAGAAACTTGGAATTCAATGAAAATGCCTTGCATCT
Source organism: Sorex araneus (assembly GCF_027595985.1). Classification (NCBI taxonomy): domain Eukaryota; kingdom Metazoa; phylum Chordata; class Mammalia; order Eulipotyphla; family Soricidae; genus Sorex; species Sorex araneus. The sequence continues at coordinate 164,066,101 of NC_073304.1, read as the reverse complement.
TGAGCTGCCACAGGGAGTGAATCACTTGACTAAACCCTGTGCTTAAGAGGCAGGCCTATGACTCTGACAAGTGAAAGGAAGGTTAGAAAAAAACCACTCTTGCTCTGCCAAGTTGTACGGACTGTGATGGTCACTGCCTCAACCTTTGAGGATGGAAAGAATATAGTTTGCCTCTGCAAAGGCATGGCAAGAGTGAAAAGCAAAGAAAGTTCTTGAGTCCAGTGAAGATGATTGCTTGAAGGCAAGACAAAGGAATCAAAGACTGAAAACTACTGCTCTAACCCAGTGGTTCTCAGTTTCCCACCACCCTGACCCCATTCCAACCTTGTTTCTTTGCCAAGACCCTAGTGTCCTACCTGTTGGTCTGCTATTCTCATACCATGACTCTCCCATTTTCACCTGTGGCCTCTTTGCAGTATCCTGAGGGTTTATGGGGGACATCGGGGCCCCCAGTTGAGACACATTTCTCTCTAAGCCACGATTAAAATGATAGGGTTTCATCAAAGGAAGGGAATGGAAAGATTAATTGAACATTCACTGTTGGCATGCATTGGTTATCAACGCATCATCATACTTGCTGCTTTATTCAATACCTCAACAGTCTTTGCTACTGGGCAAGTACTAGATTCAGCTTAGAAACTTATTCTGGGAGTAAATAGATAGGGCAATTGCCTTGTGCACAGTCTACCTAGGTTCAATCTCTAGCACCCCATACCACTGCCCTATATATCACCACCAGGAGTGATTCCTTGAGCAAAGAGCTATGGGTAAGCCATGAACACCACGAGGTGTGAGCAAAACTCCCCCCCTCCCCAAGAAGTATATATCTTAAAATTGGATAAGTTCGATAACAGAAAAAGCAGGGATATAATGGTGTATTTAGATAATAAAAATATCAATCTACCAGGTAGATATAAAATTCAAATATGTATGTAAAATAAAGTATCAAAAATATAAAACAAAAAAATGAAAAACAAATGAAAAGACATAAATCAAGTACAACTATGAAAACTTAAAAATTCCCCAACAATAAGACAGCTGGACAAACTCAGGAACAATGTGGAACACAAGACAGTGACCTAAAATGATATAGTTAGCAAGGTTAGTGCATTCCACATGACATTAACAGAAGCAATGTTCTCTTCAATTTCCCATCAAGCATAAACCAAGACTGACTCTATCTTGGGCCTTAAAACGAATATCAATAACTTGAAAGAATTCAAGTCATACAGTCGCTTCAAAACCTTGGAATCCAAACAAGACACTCTAGAAAGTTCACAAGGGGAAGATGAAGAATCAAAGGAAAAAATATTCAAATCATACAAATCAATGAAAATACTTCAAAATATATGGAGATATTAGTTATAGGAGACGGGGGGATAAAGCAAGGGAATAGAATCAATGAGATGAAAACAAACCCCTGGGTTCTGGCCATAAAAATATATCCATATGTATGTAGGTATACACAGAAATATATTTATACATAAATAAATAAAAATATATCTATACGTAAATAGAGCACTAACATGATGATAAAAGAGTCAAAATTTCACAATGAAGAAATGAAAACTTCTTTAACCAATAGTGCTGTGGAAAATTAGCTGCCACAGGTTCCAAAAAAAAAAAAATGAGGGACTTCAACACTAATACTGGACCAAAAGTAAACTCATAAATGGTTGAGAACTTACCTATTACTCCCCAACAAGTTATTTTCTCATTGAGAGGATACTCAAAGGGCTAACCTGTAAGCGTTGCATGCGGGACACAATGCACCACAAACATGAATACCTGGAGCATTACCTAAAGCACCAATGGTGCTTCACCCATAGAAGACCCGAAACCATATAACACAAATAAGAAACCATCAGTGATACACTCCAGGGCCACTAGAGCACAGCTGGGTTTGGGATACTAAACGCCAATGCCACGGGAAACAAAAGCAAACATTTCTAAAACACAAACAGGAAGCTGCATCCAAGACAAAAGGGCTACCACCAAGACAAAAGGGCTACCTACCAAAAAGAAGACAACATTTACACAGAAACACATCAGACATCTGACAAGGATCCTAGACAATTCACAGCTCCACAATAATAAAACCTAGTCAAACCATTCACAAACAAGCAAAGTACCTGAAGAGAGATGTCTCCAGACATGAGGGGCAGGAGAGAAAGGTCCACACCACTTACTAGAGAAAGGAAAACTCAACCCAAAGTGTGATATCTCCTATGAGTGGGAATGTTCTATCTAAAATCATCAGTAGCAATGAACATGAGGACATGGAGAAAGAGGAAGTCTGACATGCTGTGGCAGAACATCAGAGGAAGCAATGTATCTAGAAAATGGTACAGAGAGTTCCTGAACATTTCAAATGGAGAGGGCAGAAATTTAGTAGAGCAGGTAGGGTGCTTGTTTTGCATGCAGCTGACCTAGTCTGATCTGCGGCATCCCCTATGGTCCCCTGAGCCCCAGAGCTAGGAGTTAGCCCTGAGCACTGCCATGTGTTGCTTTACATTTTTTCATGAAATACCATTTACTGTTAACCGTTTCATGACACTTCAGAAGGATACTTTACTCCTATGTTCTCAGCAGCAATACATAAGCAAAGCATGGACTCAACCTAAATGCCCATCAACAGCTGATTGGATAAAGAAGTCGTGGAAAATAGACTCAACTCAAAAAATTGACTAGTAGAAATACTTCTAGTCAAACAGATTCTTCTGCTATTTCAATTCATTAAGTTGTGTCCTTTAGGACCAAATGGGTGGGAAATGAGCTGATTAGCATGAAGTGAAGTGAGTTAGGAAGTGAAAGGCAGTTGGATTTATTCACCTTTGGAATGGAAATAATCAAACTCAATGAGCCAACGCAGAAAAGAAAACTCCAGGACTTGGAGGAAACTATGGTGGTCCCAGAGGTCCTGGAGTTCAGGTCATTAATAAAGGGTAGAATATTCTACTAGGTAGTGGGATGTCTCAGTGGGATGTCTCTGTTGGTGGGATCGGTGAGTCTATGTTCCCGCAGACATATTTAGCTATAAATATCCTGAAAGTATATCATACTCCAAATCAGTAACATTCATCTTTTGAAAGAAAAGGCATATTGAAAATGGAATCATGCCATTTCAACCAAATCCCACAGAGGATATTTGCAAGCCAATTGATTCCAAATATATACATATAGAAAAGCACAGGCAACAAGGACAGACCAATGGTTAAAGAAACTATGCACATCTGCACAATGGAGTATCACGCAGCTCTCAGGAGAAATGAAGTCATACATGGATGGACATGGAGAGTATCACACTAAATGAAATGAGTCAGAAGGAGAGGGACAGAAACAGAATGACTGCATTCATTTGTGGTATGTAAAAATATATAGAGTAAAAGACTATTATCCATGGCCAGGGAAAACAGGGGTTAGGAGAACAGGTCACTGGTTGGAACTAACCACAAGTGTGTGTGTGACTGGGGTGGGGGCGGGAGGGGATGACGTTAGTTAAGATAGAGAAGAGACCAATATAACAATAATAGCTGGGAATGTTCAAGCTAGACAAGATCTGAGAGTTAAAAGTAGGTCAAAGGATATTCTTGTCAATATTACAAACCACAATGCCCAAAAGGAGAGAGAGAGAGAGAGAGAGAGAGAGAGAGAGAGAGAGAGGAGAGAATAAAAGTGCCTACCATAGAGGCATGCAGGGGATGGGAGGGTATAGAGTGATGGGAGGGAACCTGGGGACACTAGTACACTGGTGGAAGGATGGATGTTAAATAATAAAAAAATAAATAACAAGAATAGCACAGGCAATAAGTTAGCTAACATCATCTTGACTAAAGAAGAAGAATCATTACTCCAACATTAAAGCTAACTGTATTGGGGCTGAAGAAATAGTGCATAAGTACTAGGGTGCTTGCCTTGCATGCTGTCAACTTGGGTTCAATCTCCAGCCTCCCATACGGTCCACCAAGCCCCACCAGGATTGATGCCTGAGCCAGGAGTAATGTCTGAGCACCACCAGGTGTGCCCCTTCTCAAAACAAAAATCCCACACATATAACCACAGGACTCAAGAGCAGAGAGGAGAAAAACAGGCAAAGAAGTCAATAAAAGACCTATGCAGAAACGAGCAACTGATTTTTCACTGAGCTACCAAAGAAATTCAAGAAAGATAGAAAAAACTTCTACAAATTGAGGTATCCATTGGGATAGCGAAAAGCCACATAGAAACTTAACCCAAACCTCAAGAAAACTTCATGGACAATGGATCATAGACTTGCAAGTAAACTGTCAAACTGTCAAACTTTTGGCCAGAGAGCTCAATGGAATGGGTTCATGCTCCGCAAACAGGAAGCCCAGGTTGAATTCCTGTGGTCCTCTGAGTACCATCCAGAGCAGTTCCTGAACACAGAGCTCTCAGTACCTCCTGAGCACCACCAGAAGGGGCCAAGAAACAAAACAAAGACAAACAAAAACACCTACAAAACTTAGGTAAAAGACACACAGAACAGGGGGCTGGAGCAATAGCAGAGTGCCTACGGTGTTTGTCTTGCACGCAGCCAACCCGGGTTCGATTCCCAGCATCCCATATGGTCCCCTGAGCACCGCCAAGGGTAATTCCTGAGTGCAGAATCCCATGAGTAACCCCTGTGCATTACCGAGTGTGACCCAAAAGGAAAAAAAAAACACAAAAAAATTAAAGATCTTCAGGATCTCCAGCTAGGCTTCATGGACTTTGACTTAATACTGAAAGCATGAGCCAGCAAAGGAAAAACTACACTCGCCCTCATCAGAATTTGAAACGTGGCTACACTTAGGAACACGTGAAGAGGCTATGAAATGACAGACATATGTAGCAATAACGAAATCTCAAGACTCAAGTTGAAGAAGTAAGGGAGTCTGTTTGGGATCTTTGGAAGACTGTTCTCAAATGATTCAATATTAAAGGCTAATATTCAATCCAAAAGAAGAAATGAACCCATCTGAAAATGCCACTCTCTGGCATTTTAAGTTTTTAAGTTTAGTGTTTTAAGAAAAACACTGAATAAACCTTTTTCTGGGCAGGATGGCCTGAGAAACTTGCAGTGTAACTTAGGACTATACAGTGGCTCACTAGACACAACACAGAGAGACAGAAGTTTCAGGGTGTCCTGTCTTTGGAGGCCACCCCGATTTTGTGAATTTTACTGACCCCACCCCAGTGTCATAGTGGCACTATCAAAAAAATTCACAAGCCACACATGAAAAGCAAGATGCCTTGAAGAGAGCAGGAGAGCATCCAAATTAGACTTAGTGCCTGCAGGGATATTGGTATTATCAGAATGAGAGTTATATGTATTCTATATTTTCATTTATAATCTAGCAGAAAATTGTGCAAAAACAGCTCTGTGGTGTGTTGTGGGTGAGGGGAAATCATGACAGCGATGTGATCAAGGGCAGGAAGCAGGGTTGAGACTACTCCTGTTCTACTTGGACTGCTGTGAAATGGAGCACCAGTACTTCAAAGGAGGCTCAGATTAGCTGTGACTGCATCTTGCAAACTCAAGAGCCATCACTAAGCTTTGGAAAGAGTCAAGTGTAAATGGTTGTGGGAGAAGACTAGAACAGAAAAGTAAAATGCTCAATTCAAGAAGCAGAGAGAATCAAAGGCCCCAGAAAAGGGCAATGAATAGAAAACAGTCCAAATAAGGACACTTGATAGGAATCCAATTTTATCAAAATGACACTGACAGACAATGTTCTAAAAAAAATCACAAATTATAAAAAAGTCAATGGTTTGAATATTTCAACAAGACCAGCAGTGAGTTTCCAAAATACACTTAACCACATGAACACATAGACTAAAAGGAAAGGGATGCATAAAGCTATGGCTTGCTAACTCAAACCCAAAGAAAACCAGAGCAACTTCATTTCAGGGAAAGAATTTCAGAGCAAGGAAAAGATCACTGATTAGGTAGCATGCGCCCAGAAAGATAGTACAGTGGAAAGGGTGTTTGGTTCCACACAGCCAAGCCTGGTTTGATTCCCAGCATCCCCTAGGGTCCCCTGAGCATAGAGCCAGGTTTGAACCCCACAGAGTGTGGCAGCTCCATGGCGCTGGATTCCACAGTGGGGCTGAGGGGTCTACTCTGGGCTGGAGACATCGTTGTCTTTCCAACATCCAAAGCACCACCAGCTCACCTCCCTCCCTCCTCCCGGACCCTCTCAACACCTCTCCCACTACCACCTTGAGTGCAGGTTCACCACCTCTGCTGCCAAGCTCCCACCTCTGGGCATACTCTGGACAGCTGGCCCTCTCTCCCTCATCTCCTTTCGACATGTTGGTTCAACCCCGAGTGTCCATGTCTTACTGCTCTGTCCTATAGCCACCCCGCCCAGCAGCACCTGTGTGGCCCCAGCCCTGGGCAGGAGCCCCAGGAACCAACCCTTCCACACAGCCACTCCAGGGGACCGCTCTCAGTCCACCAAACTTGGGGAGACAGCTTCCAAGTGCTGGGAGCCTAGAAATCCTCTGGGCCCCATGTCCTCCCACAGAGTCTGGCACCATAGTCACAGGTTAGAAATCACAAGGCGCGGCTTCCATGATCCACAGGACCTGCTTGAGTGACTAAGTCCCAGAAATCTTGAGAATGAGCCCACTGCGTCCAGCCAAGACATGGCACCCCACTGCTCCAGGTCTGCCCTGCGCTGGGATCCATCTGAACCCTCTGAACAACCATTGAGGCCATGGCTCTTCCTGAAGCTGTGACCAGCTTGTGGACAAAAAAGCATCATGGTCCTTTCAAACTGGGGTGGGCTTAACCTTTGACTCCTGTTGGTGTACAACATCTCACAATCTCGGGCCTTGCTAGACTTGTGTGTTCAAATGGTTTTTCTGTTACTCTGACTTTAACTGACTATGCTTCTAGTTATGGAACTGACTTGGATACTGTTTCTCTTGACCAAGTTAATTTGCATATTCTGCCTATGCTGCTGAACAGCGTGGATTAGAACACCAAGCTAGTTCATCAAAGGGGGCTGAACTGGCTGCTCTCCAGCACAGCAGAACACCAGAGACAGTTCTGTGATCCTCCATACAGTATTTCTTTCGTGTGCGTATCTTAATGCCTCAGTCTGTCTAACCAAACCTTACTGCAACAGACTCCATCTAGGCACAGGCAGTTCTCTGACCCCAGCTGCAGCTGCTCCCACCCAGCTGGCTCTTAGGCCCCGTGGTCCAAGACAAACCTCGTTTTCCTGACTGTCACACCAACAAAGCAACTGGGTGCAGAATGAGAAGGACTTGCAGCCCCTGATTTCCTGGTTCCCGGCATGAACAGGGCACAGTGCGTGAAGAATTCATCGTCATTGATGTCTGTTTCATCATTCATGTACGTTTTTCAGATGATATTTTCATTGGCAATCAATGAGCATCCTAGTTACCAGGATAGTGCTTCCATTTTATCCAGTTCAGTTGTGATGCCAACAGCATCTTCCGGATCAATAAACGCTACTGAGTAACAGCACCCTTCCTAAAGGCCCTGCAGGGCTAGTGTCCAGGAATGAGCTGAGGGGTGTGGGCTGGAGCTTCTCCTGAGTCCTCATGTAGCTCCTGCCTTAGCCGTGCACAGAGGAACACAGCAGAGTGAGGAAGGAAGAGGAGACTCAGGGGGTCACAGGTGGTTCTTCAGGTGACCAGGCACCACTTGACAGGAGACTCAGCTGAGCCCATGTCTGGGCATCCCTGAGCATGGCAGTGAGACTCCCATGGAGGAGGAGGCAGGAGGGGAGTGTGCTGGGTCACTGCGGGGAGGGTCAGAGACCTTCATCTCCATATGGCTGGGCAGAAACAGGGGGTGCAGGAAGTGTGAGATCCTGGAGGAAGTGGATAAAAGACCCTGGCAGGAGATTTGACCATGAATGTGTCCTAAAATGATGGTAGGACACGGACTCCTGGATGATGCCCACAGTCACTCTGAGCACAGGATGGGTTAGTTACTGTCCTGTTAGGATTCCCTTTGTGGGCCTGACCACTTCCTGGTTCTTGTGCCCCTTTCAGTCCTGAGTGCCCTCTGGTGGCTCTGGAGACCACTGCAGCCCAGCCTGTCTCAGCAGGTTTGTGTCTGGGCTCACCCTGACTTCCCCTCATTGTGTCTCTCACACATCACACACAGCTGTGTCCTCGGGGACCACTGAGCTCAGCTGCAGGGAGAACTGGTCCTTGTTCATGTCTCTGGCAATGGACATGCAGCTCTTGAAAGATGGGCTGTAGTATGTGTTTCCACTAGCACATATAGCCCCCAGCCAGAGCAGGTGGGCTGGTGGATCCCGAGTCAGCAGCAGCCAGAGGAGATGGAGCAACCAGAGACAGAGCAGGTGACGGAGAAGGTGTGGGAGGGGACCACCAGACTTGGGCCCCACTCCTGCAGCTGCACCTCAGAAAAGACACCTGGGTACAAGGGGAATCAGTCACTTTCAGTCGCTGCAGTCACTCTCTCCCCTAGACCCTGTCACTTTGGGACACAGCTGGGGGAGCTGTCACCAGGCAGAGAAGAAGACCACACAGAATCATCATCTTCTCAATCACAGCTCTGCCTTCCCCAGATAATCAGCCCTGAGTCAGGAGACAGCTGTGAGTTCCACAACCCAGGGTGCATATGACCCCAGAGCCTGAGACTAATTGGCATGAGGTGACATCCTTTGTTACTAGTGGATATCTCTGACATCGGGTCCCCTTTGTCCCATTGGGTGCCGAACTCACACACCCTGTGTGGTGAATTGAGAACTGGTCAATGGTGCACATTGAAACAGGTCAGAGGAGGGTCCTGACTTACTCATCTTCATAATCAGGGAAGATGAAAGGATCAAAATTCACTCAATATGACAGGTCCTTAGAGATGTACAAAAAAGAGTTCACATTTTCCCTTTCTGTCTCTCATCAACTCTAAAATTAACCCTTTGGCCTTTCTTTAGGCACCGTGGTTTGCGAAGATATTTGTAACACAGATGGAATGGGTTTTTGATATTCCAACACCAATCCCACCTCCTGAGTGACCTTCCTTCCTCATTGTCCCCATTTCCCCAGCCAGCCCCACACACCTGCCCTTTTAGCAAGCCCAAAATAATTTGTTCTATATTACTTGTTACAATCAAATGGCTAAAGGAATGATTGAAATAACTTCAGTCAAAGAACAGCCTTGAAAATTGTACCATCTCACCACCGGGTTGTGGAGTCTTTGAAGATCTGTAAGGTGTTCATCGCTGGTTGAGCCTTCTTGTTTTTGTTTTTGTTGTTGAGTTGGTGTCTATGTCACTTTCTCATCTAGTTTAGTGGCTCCAACTGGAGTTTGACTTCTGAGGAATGAGGAGGTGTCATTCTGTCCAGAAAGTTTAGGATCTGTGGAACTGGGATGAGTCTGAGGAGAGTCTCAGTGAAGCCCTGGAGTTAGACCTTAGGCAGTTGGGATGGTGGGTCAGTGCAGTGTGGGTGCAGCTACTGAGCCTCAGCAGGGCGGGGACATGACCCGTGTCCCCTCTAGAGTGCCCTCCAGTGCTCAGCTGGGGTTGGTGTGTCCTGAATTCCAGCTGCTTGGTGGCCCCTCCAGGGAGATTTAGGTCAGAATCTGAAGAGCAGGGCCAGTGGGTGAGTGGGCAGGAGGCAGCTGTGCAGGTGGGCGTGGCTGCCCTAATTCTTATATACAAGATTTTATGAAAACTTTCATTTCGAACATGCCATGACAAACCCAAAAGACAGACGAGTCTGGCAGCATGGGGGATTGAGTGAGACCTGGGACAGGTGGGCATGGTTGCAGGCCCCATGTTCTCAGCTCAGCATTGACAGGAGATGATGGCCAGGAATTGGAACAAGCAAAGTAGGCAGGTGTGAGGCTGGTGCCTGCACAAAACAGTTCTCAGGACACCTCCGTAATTAATCCTAGGAGCTCTTGCTCTTGGTCACGCCTTTGATCAGGGGTTGTCCCCAACACACACACACACAAACACACACACACACACAGACCAAACACACACACCCCACAAATGTTGGCATGTCTGAGGCACTAAGTTCCAGCCCCAGACCCCTGAGTTCCAGACCCCTGAGTTCCAGAACAAGCCCTTCCATACCAGGCCATCACTGAGGAACATGGCTCCCTGGCACCTGAGCACCAAACACTTCTGAGGCCTCAGAGCATTGCCATGTGTGGCTCTCATTAAAATTAAACAATCATCCAGACCAGAAGACAGTACAAGGGTAGGCACACAAGGGGTAGGCACACCTGCTTTACAATTTGTGCTGTGTGAATATTCTTTCAGTCAGGGGCGCTGAGGTAAGACAGGAGAGAAAAGCGATTTGCTGGAGAGGCTCCTTGCTCACTCTGGCAGAGAAGCATAGAAAAGTGTCCCTCAGCCCCTTTGATTTACCATCCTATGGACACACATCTAACGCACTCAGTACAGAAAAATCATTAACGGGGAAAAGGGGTTGACAGGAAGGACAATAAAACATCAAGGAATAGTTTGTCCTGTTGAATCTGTAATCCTAATGGTCTACAACCAAGGGATTCAGGCGCCATGGGTGACAGCAGTAACAGTACCTGAGGTGATAAGGGGATAACAGTTATAGTTCCTGGGGTGATAAGGGGAAGTGAGAGAATGTCTGCATTCCATAGCAGAGCTGGGGTAGGTTTCTGTGAGAAAGGGAAGATTGCTTCCTTATACTAGGAGTTAGGTTAAAACTAATGACATTGAAAGAAAGAGATGTTAACCCTTTCCAGAGCGTTTAGGACACACAAGCCTTCGCTTGCACACTCGTGAAAGTGGGGCCCAAGGTCCTGCCCTTTGCGCGTCAGTCTCCGAGGAATCATCCTAACAATCTGGTTGGGCACCAACAGGGTTGGGAACCAGCTTAGCCCCAACACAGTATGCACCCCACCTGCAGCACTGCTGGGATCACCTTGTGGTCCCTGGCACTGCTGGGTTCAAGCACTGAATTGTTAGTGTCACTGGTCAAGTAGCACCAGGACTCCCAGGACACTGCTTGGGAGGCCCCTCAAGAAAGCATTATTCTGCAAAAAAATATAGTAGAAATGACATCTGCACTTGTATCTTCATTACAATACTGTTTACAATAGCTAGAACCTGGAAAAAACCAGAGTGCCTGAGAACAGATGACTGGTTAAAGGAAGGTTAGTACATTTACACAATGGAATACTATGCAGCTGTTAGGAAAGATGACGTCATGAAATTTGCATATAAGTGGATCAACATGGAGAGCAGGAGCTGGAGCCATAGCACAGCCGTAGGGCGTTTGCCTTGCATTCGGCCAACTCGGGTTCGATTCCTCCGCCCCTCTCAGAGAGCCAGGCAAGCTACCAAGAGCATCTCGCCTGCACAGCAGAGCCTGGCAAGCTATTCATGGCGTATTCAACATGCTCAGCAGGACCCACAGTCATCTGGCTGAAACTAGAATCTAGTTGCACAGCTTTCACATTAGTTCCCCAAGCCTGAGCTTGAGCCAAGCGTGAGAAGACACGGATTGATCCCAGCTGGGCCTCTACAGTAGCACTGCAGCACTGTCCTCTGGTTTTTCAATGATTTGCTTGAGTGGGCACCAGTAACGTCTCCATTGTGAGACTTGTTACTGTTTTTGGCATATCAAATATGCCACGGCAGCTTGCCAGGCTCTGCCATGCGGGCGGATACTCTCATAGCTTGCCGGGCTCTCCGAGAAGGATGAAGGAATTGAACCCGGGTCGGCCGCGTGCAAGGCAAACCTACCCGCTGTGCTATCACTCCAGTTCATCTACAGTAATTAGTGGAAAGTGCTGAAGTCACAATTCTGAGGCTGGAAGCCCAGGTTTCCCAGCCACAGTGATTGATAACACAAATGCTTGTGCCTCAACATCCAGCTTCAGAGCCAGATGGCCACAGCCTGCCCCCCACCACACACACACACACACTTGCTCCCTCAGCTCCCCTTTCTGGGCACAGGTTCCGGGCAGTGCTCTTGGGTCCCACAAGTGCTGACCCAGAAAAACCATGTGCCCCAATCATAGGCTAAATGGTTATGGAAGGTGACATATCAGAGCCAAAAAAGGACCCCAAGATCTTAGGCCTGAAGTAAAGTGAGTGGGGTCAAATCCCAGCACCTACCTGCTCAATGCATAGCCCAGGGCTGCATCTCTCTGCATCTGTGTCCTCCTCTGTGCTAATGTCATATAAGTCAATTGCTCCTCAGAGAGAGCATGCAATGGTCTGCGCATAAGTTCTGCATGTGTGGGGCCCAGATTGGATCCCCTGCACCACATATGGTTCCCCCAAGCAATGCCAGAAGCAAGTCCCAAGCTGAGTGCTGCAAGGGACGGGTAGAAGCTTCCACAAGTGTTTGGGGAGTGAAGGGCAGTAGAACAGGGAAGAGACCAGTATGAAAGTAATAGTGGGAAGTGATGACTCTGGACAAGAATTGACTATTGAAAATAGGTAAAGGGATATACATGATAACCTTTCAGTATCTGTATTGCAAATCATAATATCCAAAAGGAGAGAGAGAGTAAAAGAGAGAGAAGAAGCAGAAGTAGCAGCAGCAGGAATAGGAGGAGGAGGAGGAGGAGGAGGAGGAGGGGGAGGAGGAGGAGGAGGAGGAGGAGGAGGAAATGGCCTGCTGTTTAGGTGGGGTATGGAAGGGGAGCTGGGGATATTGGTGATAGGAAATATATACTGGTGAAGGTATGGGTGTTGGTACATTGCATGACTAAAACCTATCATGAACTACACTGTAATTGTATCTTTCTGGAATTCAATTAAAATTAGCACTGCACTGTAGCACTATCGTCCAGTTGTTCATTGATTTGCTCGAGCAGGCACCAGTAACATCTCCATTGTGAGACATGTTTTTACTGTTTTTGGCATATTGAATACGCTACAGGGAGCTAGCCAGGCTCTGCCATGTGGGCGGGATACTCTTGGTAGATTCCTGGGCTCTCTGAGAGGGATGGAGGAATTGAACCCAGGTCGGCCGCGTGTAAGGCAAACGCCCTACCCCCTGTGCTATTGCTCTAGTCCAATGAAAAAGAAATAAATAAAATGTTAAAATAGTCATGGCAACTGCCTTTCAACAGTACACAGAAGGTGAAAGACAGTAGGGAGTGGGGGAACAGGGGATTGTGCCCTTCCTGACCTAGTGTCCAGCCCTCTCAGGCAAAATCGTAGTGCCTAAAATCCTAACTTGATTCCCTAGACCAGGGCTTCCAGCGGGGAAGGATTGGGGGCCAGTTCTGTTAAGGGGGCAGGGCAGGAGGAGCCCTGTACATCTTTTCCCAGAGCTTTCACCTTTCCAGCAGCTGACAGGAGGTGAGGAAGGGGGTGATCTGTCAAGCCATGTGTTCACAGTGATGCTGCCAATGTCCCAAAGCTTGTGGCAGAGCCGGCAACTGGTTCTGAGAGATGCTCTGATGCCTACTGAACAAAAAATGGGTTTTCATTAGGTTTGGGGGGAACCACCTGGTCATCTCAGCTATTGCAGAAGAAAAATTGACAAAATTCAACACTTTCCTGATAACGGACACCCAACAACTAGGAATGGGAGAAAGGAAACTCCTGCTGGATGATGAGGGCCACGTCCTGAATCACTCCTGGGAATGTAACACACATTGATGACTCAGAAGCTCCTCCTCTAAGATCAGCTAAAAAAACCTGTTTGCCCCTGGTCTGATCAACATTGTATTGGAAATTCGAAGTGGAGCAAATAATTGCAAAAGAATGAGAAACATAAATATATCATTGCAAAGGAATAATAGTACCCTCTTTGAAGATCAAGTTGACTAGATCGTATAGGTAGAATATCCATAAGGATTCCATCCCTTAAAAAACAGTGATTTCTAAAAAACTCAGCAAGGCTATAGGATAACAAATACACAAACTTACACACACATACATATGTCATTTTGCCTCTGTACTCTCATACTAAATAATCTGAAGAGAAAAATATTTTCACAAAAAAAGAAATATTTAAAGAAGAAATACTTGGGAACTTAACCAAAAAGGTGTAATAAAGGCACATGAGAAATTGCAAAATATAGGTAAGGACAAATACATGATAACCTTTCAGAACTGTATTGTAAACCGTAATGCCCGAAAGAAGAGAGAGAGAGAGAGAGAGAGAGAGAGAGAGAGAGAGAGAATAGAAAAGTCCCTGCTGTAGAAGCAGTTGGTGGGGGTAACCGGGTGGTGGGAGGGGTGGTGGAAAACGCACACTGGTGAAGGGATGGGTGTTGGAACTTTGTATGACTAAAACCCAATCCTGAACAACTTTGTAAGTGTGTATCTCACAGTGATTCAATGAAAAGAAATCGCTAAACAAAGGGGATGAAGATATAGTACAGCAGCTAGGGGACTTGCCTCGTATAGCTTCTCCAAGAACTCAGCACTTCATAAGTTTCTCTGAGCACTGCTAGGAGTTATCCTGAGAATAGGGCCAGGAATAAGCCCCGAGCACCGCCGAGTGTGGCTCAAAAGTCAAAACCAAAATATTCTGTCTCTCTCTCGCAACTCATTTTACTCAGCATACTCTGCAGTTCCACCCAGATATCAGTAAAATGCATGATTTCATCTCTTCTTATGGCCATATAGTATACAACTGTGTATATTCACTCCCTGATATCAAATTTTAAACTACACAACTATGGTAATCAAAACAGCAGGGCCATAGAGATGGCTCAAAGGGCTGGAGTACATGCTTTGCATGCAGGGGTTTAGACTTGATGCCTGGCATCACATGGTGCCCTGGGCACTGCTGGGAGCAACCTCAAAGCAACAGGCCAGGAACAGCCACTGACACCACGATGGCGCAAGACACAAAATAGGGCAATTAGACATAAAAGTATGTATGCAATAGAATAAAAGTAAAGGTAGCTGTAGTTATGTATTCATAAGAAATAAGGTTGCACCCATTTGGGGTCCTGGCTGTAATGCCCATAATCTGCCTCCGGGCACCATCTCAGCACACCTACAGCACTGGTTCAGAGATGCCCAATTGAATCCCAAAATGGATTAGCACCCTACAGAGATGTCTCTGGACTACAATCATTTACAATTTTAGAATTCCAGAAGCCCGCGGCCACAAAAGTGGCTGCGCCACTTCTTGTGATATTCAAAATAGCGAAAGAAAATAAATTATCTAGCGTCTGCCTCTGGCAGCCAGGCTTAAACAGTGATGGGAAAATTCAAGCAAATTATAATACCCGACCCAGCTTTGTGGCCGCGTGATATCATATAACCTACTTCTCCCTGTAGGAGAAACTGGCAAGCTACTGAGAGTTTCCTGCCCACATGGGAGAGCCTTGAAAGCTTCCCATGGTGTATTCATATGCCAAAGCCAGTAACATGCTGGGTCTCATTTTCCTGACCCTGAAAGAGCCTCCAATGCAGCATCATTGGGAAGGCAGAGTAGAGAGAGGCTTCTAAAACCTCAGGGATAGGATGAGTGGAGAGGTTACTGAGACCGCTCGAGAAATTCAACGATCAACGGGATGATCATGATGATGATGATAATGCCCAAAAGTAGAGAGTGAGTATGGGTAAAATTGTCTGCTATAGATGCTGGGTGAGGACTGAGATGGGGTGGGGAGATACTAGGGACATGGGTGGTGGAAAATGTGCACTGGTGGAGAGGTGGGTGTTCGATCATTGTATGGCTGAAGCTCAAACATGAAAACTTTCTAACTGTATTCCACGGTGATTAAAAAAAAAGAAAGAAAAGGGGCTGGAGCAATAGCACAGAGGGTAGGGCGTTTGCCTTGCACACAGCCGACCCGGGTTCTAATCCCAGCATCCCATATGGTCCCCTGAGCACCGCCAGGGGTGATTCCTGAGTGAAGAAGTGAAGAGCCAGGAGTAACCCCTGTGCATCGCTGGGTGTGACACAAAAACAAAAAAGAAAGAAAGAAAGAAAGAAAGAAAGAAAGAAAGAAAGAAAGAAAGAAAGAAAGAAAGAAAGAAAGAAAGAAAGAAAGAAAGAAAGAAAGAAAGAAAGAAAGAAAGAAAGAAAGAAAGAAAGAAAGAAAGAAAGAAAGTAGGTTGCTTTTCTTAATGCTATTAATTTTCAAATATATTACTCACTATCATTACCAAATTAAACATGAAATACAGGGCCAGGATATTACAGAGGGTAAAATACTTGCCTTACACACTGCCAACGAGGGTTCAATCAGGACATCCCAGAGGGCTCCCCTGGAGCACCACCAGGAGGAATTACTCAGCATAGAGCCAGGAGTAAGTCCTGAGCATCACCAGGTGTGACCCCCAAACAAATAAACACCTAATACAAGCTTAATAAAGGCTTCAATGCCTTGTCTCTGGAAACAGTAAATCAACTAACTCCCTTCCCTTACTTCAACACTAGACTGTATCCTTTATATATGGTATCGCGTTATCACTGTCATCCTGTTGTTCGACTTGCTCAAGCAGGCACCAGTAACGTCTCCATTGTGAGACTTATTGTTACTGTTTTTTGGCATATCAAATATGCCACGGGTAGCTTGCCAGGCTCTGCCGTGTGGACGAGATACTCTCAGTAGCTTGCCAGACTCTCCTAGAGGGATGGAGGAATTGAGCCAGAGTCGGCCGCGTGCAAGGCAAACGCCCTACCAGCTGTGCTATCGTTCCAGCCATAAGAAACAATACATAAAAAATAATAACGGTGGGCTTTTGCGAATGCAGGCGCACATGCTGGCTGAGCACAGGCAGGATGGGGAGG
Organism: Sorex araneus; assembly: GCF_027595985.1. Classification (NCBI taxonomy): domain Eukaryota; kingdom Metazoa; phylum Chordata; class Mammalia; order Eulipotyphla; family Soricidae; genus Sorex; species Sorex araneus. The sequence continues at coordinate 164,049,376 of NC_073304.1, read as the reverse complement.
CGTCATTTCGTAAACCAGGAGCGGCCTCCCCAGGCTCTTCCCGGATGACTGGCAAAGGATATGTGATGGGCAGACCCCCTGGCGTCCTCCAATCTCTCCCTTTACGGGGTAATCTCAGTCATCAGAGTTCCATCATCCTATTCTCCTCACGGACCTCAAAGTCTCCAAAGTCTCAGTTTTCTTCTTCGTTTTCTTGTCTTCTCTTTGTTGCTGTGCTCTCTTTCTATCTTTTTCCTTTGTGCTCTGCTTCTATGTGTGCTGCTGTGCTCTTTGCATCTGTCTCTCTAGTCTCTGACTCTCATCTCTGTAGTCTCTCCTCTGGTCTCTTGGTCTCTAGTCCACTGCCTTGTATTCTTCTTCAGTCTCTGGTCTACTTCTAACCTTGGCATTGTGTTCTGTTTTTAAGTCCTCTGTCTTCTTTCTGTGCCATTGTTCCCTGTCTTAGAAGTCTTCTCTCTCCTCCTTCTGACACCTTCTGACCATCTGACCTTGGTGACCTTGTGGACCTTATGTATGGTATAGGTCTTGATATGATATCACTGCTAGTAGAAATATTATCACTTTTATGAGTAGTTCTACCTACTAATAACAAAAATAAGTTGACCTAATACATTTATAATTCATTGAACAAAATTACCATATATTAAATTTCCTGAAACCTATTTTTGAACTAGGTTATATTTCCAATATATTTCATTCAGTTTTCAAACTATTTCTCAGGAACATCATAAAAAAGTATTAAATTTGGGGTTGGAGCTATAGCACAGTGGGTAGGACATCTACTTAACATGGGCCAACCTGGGTTCTATTTCCAGCATCCCATATGGTCCCCTGAGCACTGCCAAGAGTAATGAGCCAAGAGCAACCCCTGTGCATCACCAGGTGGGATCCAAAGAGAAAAAAAAGTATGAAATTTAATTTTAACTCATGAAGTTTTGATAAATAGTAATTTCTGGAATAAAAATGGACTTTTATTAATTAGAAGATTGTATTAGAATCTAGAAATTATACTTCCAATAACTCCTTAATTGTTTTTAATTTTTTGAAAGAGGAAAAATTCCTAAGGATGAAATGTAGAGCAATGAAAATATTGTTAATTATGTGTCACATTTTGGTATTCAAAACATCTAAGTGTTATCTGCAGGATGGGAGCATAAGTACATGCAAAAGGCTTATCTCAGACATGAACTAACAGAACTTTCTCTTCTCAGATACCCTGTACTAGTGAAACGACCCTAAAAACTTACTTATCTGTCAGTCCATATGTCAGATCAAGCATGTCATACTCCTCATCCATGATTGCGTCCAACTTCTCATAGGTGTGCTTTTCAAAGACAAGGTGACATGTAGAACACGCCAGAGTTCCTTCACAAGCACCTACAAAAGTAACAGACATTGAATACACGCTGTCTACATTCGACATCATCCAATGACTTCTAAATTTTGGAATCAGCATTAGTATACGAAATCAGAGGGTTTTATTTCTGAATAGTTAGGGAGAAGTGCCTGCCACATAGGGTTGGGAATCATATTCATATCATAATGTAATACGGTGTGGGGCTAAGGGCTGTGAAAGAAAACATCTAGACACAATTCCAATACCCCAAGTGCTCACAAGTCAATGAGCCAGAATTCATAACACAGAAAAATGAGCTGACTGGGTACGAGGTGCAAAACCTCAAGTTCAAACCATACACTGCCCAGTATCACTGAGTGTGGCCCTTGGCCCCCAGCATTTCCCGGCAGACCAACCACTGTACATCAGGCCTACACAATCATGTAAGCAACCCCAGGTGATGCTGGGCAGGCTCCTACTAAATGAAAGGAAGCATTATAAAACGTATACAGCAACAACAAATACAATAGCTATGAAGTTATTCTTCTCTTCGAGTGCTCAACTTAACTTACAAAGTCTTATGGTGTATGGAAAGAGAAAGCTGAAAGCACTCAGACCTTCACCTAATTAAAATGAATACTCTGCCCACACAATCTCCCCTTGTCCAAGAGAGAATAAAATAAGTCACTTTAAAATTACACTGCATTTTCTGGAGAAAATACCTTGAACATGAGGCTAAGGTTTGAATCCCTAACACTAAAACAACAGAACAATCCCACTGGCTTTACATAGAAAAAGAGATGGATTACTCCTGACCCACTGCTTTTCAGTCATTACTGAACTGAGAAGTCCATTTTCAATTCCCAGCACTGTATGGTCCCTTGTCACAAACAGGAATGGTTCCCAAGCCCTGTTCTGGGAGTAATCCCTGCTATGTAGGACACCCACTCAGGGCCCCTCCAAAAAACTTGCATGAGTGTGTCCTTCACATGTACCTACAGTGATGACCAGGAGACAGTAAGCACTATACAACTTTTGTTAATATTACTTGGCAATGAAAACGAATCTTAGAATAAGTCATGGCTCTTTATAAAAAGAGCTTCAACCTTAAGAAGTTAAATGAATGAACTAAAGTGATGCCACTGTTAGAACTGACTCCTGACTCTAGCCAAGTTTCCCAATGTTTAAGACAACTAGTTCCTGCTACTCACTAATCTACATCCTGTTAATGTAGCCAGAGACATTGATCAGAGGTAAACTACTTGCCTTGTATGCATAAGGATCTGGGTTCAATCTCTGCCCTCTCACCAAGAATGAATGAAATTCAAAGTCTGTGTGGAAACATTTTATATTATATATGCACCAATCCGTTATTTAACCATGAACTAACTTTTCTCTTTTTACATTAACATGAGATATTTCAAGCAAGAAACATGAACAGCTGTATTTGATTTCAGAGAGGAACACCAGCTGCCTAAATCTCTGTATCTCAAGTTTCAAAGTCCCTGCAGGAAGTAGAAAATGACAGCAAGACATGACATTGGGTTCAAACTGCTGTATGAAGATATCTCATGGGTCTCAAAACTTTGAGGGTGGGGTGGGATGGTGCCACAGCCAGCAGTGTTTGGGACTAAGTCCGGGCTCTGCGTTCAGGGACCACTCCTGATGGCGCTCAGCATTTTTTTCTTCTGTGGGCCAAGGCTGGTATAGACCAGTGTTTCCCCAAATGGGTGACCCTCACAGGAGTGGCAGTAGTCTCAGTACAAGTAGTGGTGCTTTCTCTTTGTCACGTAATCAAGGTAAATTTTAGTAAGAGAGCTGATGACTTTCTTTTTTTTCCCAAAATGGGAGCAGTCAACCAGAGAAATAAGGGATCCTCTGCTGCAGATTATTGCTAAAGGCCTAGGGACTCTAACATACTGTGACTCCACCAAGAATGAGAACTGAGCAGATTTGCCCACTAGGAGTCAATCCACACACTGCCCTCGCTTTCTATTGTTTTGGGGGGTCACCCAGTAGTGCTCAGGACCCATTTCTTGTAGTGATGGGGGAACCACATGGGTGCTTAGGATTGAGTGCCTTATCCGCTATACTCTCCAGCCCCGTTGTTCTGACTATTTATTGATTTTTGTGCTTATTTGTTTGTTTGGGGGCCCACACCCAGTAATACTCATGACTTACTCCTGGCAGGGCTTAGGGAACTATGGGGGTTCCCTAAATTGGGGACTGAACTCAGTAAACCACATGCAAGGCAAATGCCCCTTCCCACTGGACCAATGCCTGGCTACTGCTTTCAGATTTTTATCTCAATATCAAATCCAGACAAAGTGCAAACTGAAATAGCCCTCTAGGAAACAAACATTAGATACCATGGGACAACAATGAGAAACTCCAGCTCCTCTTGTCTTAAAATGTAAGTTAATTATTTACTTACAAAACATCTCAAGCAATTTCTTTAAAGCTGGATTTCCTTTCAGATGTTTGTTCATTACCAAAATAAATGCTGACCTCCAGTCATGCCTAAGGGCAGATGCAGGGAAAAAAATGTCTGAGTGCAGAGCAGGGCTAGTGCAGGCACTGCAGAGGCCAAGGCTGGTGTGGGTGCCGAGCCCTGTGGCCCGTGGGACTCCCAGAGCCTGCTGCTCCTCTATTCCCATTCTGCTCCCTGCTATTCGGGAGGCAGCATTTGTCACTAGCAGTGGGTGCCTAGGAAGAACAGGGGCTGGAGGTGATGTACCCCAGTCCATCCCCAGCTCTTAGCCAAGCTCCAAACTCTGGCTCACTCCTGACTTTGCACTCATGGAATCTCCTTCATCTACAGCCTGTGGGAAACAATGCAAGGGCTTGAGCAGGACTGTGGCCTGAATCCCTGGGGAGAGGTGTCACCAGTGTCTGTGTGTGCATATGGGGTGAGCCACATAAAGAAAACAGTCGTGAGATTTCATCACAGGGAATGGGGAGAGAGAGAGAGCAGAGAGGCTAAGAATCAGAGGGCTAAGGAAAATCCCTTCCTAGTAAGGAAGGTCGAAACAAGAACGTCCCAAGTTGTGGAGAGAAGACTGTGATGTCAGAGGCCCTGGAAGCTGTGGGGGCATGTTATATGGTCTCAATTACCTAAGAACTGGGAGCAAAGCCCCAAGCCAATAAATCTCTTGGAAGAAGGCAGGATCTTCCTTCTGTACCACGTGGTACATCAGATTCCGGTTAGAAACCCCACTCCAGTTCCTTGCATGCTTTCAACTTTACCTTCCCTAGGAAACTTCCTCTTTTTTAACCTCTTGAAGCTTTATTTTTACCTCGGAACTTCCACTGTTCCCCTCAGGAACCCTACCAGTTGCTTCCACCTCTTAGGCATCAAGCTCAGCGCTGAAGAAAGGATTCTAATAGGAATCTGTCAAATGTGGACTATGTGTAACAGACACTTCGGGCTTCCACAGGAGAAGCTCTTCCTACACACTCGAGTCCCATGTTTGTTCTCAAGATAAATGTGCACGGTTCACCAGCGTCCATTATTGTATGGTCCCTTTCAACCTTTCCTTGGCACAAGTTGTCAGTCACTATACTTTTCTTATTCCTTGTACCACAAAGAAATGAAAATGATTATGGAAACTTTCAGACCCAGAAAGAATCTAATCTTGGCCTGTATAAGATGGCTAGCTAGCAGTGCACCCAAGAAATGAATGTTCATGTGGAACAGTAGCCCAAAGATCACTGCAGCAAAAAATCTACAGCAAAGCCTGCCAAGGCCCTGGGGACAGCACTTACTGGAAGAAATCATCCATCCTGCAAACCCCCTAATGATATGTAAACATTAGTATCTGGACATGCTTTCTTGTCGCCCATTGCATGCAGTAGCAGGTTGGATTTCCCACAAGAACCAGCCACAGGCACTGCCCAAGGGGATAGCAGGAGGATCACACACAGCAGAAAAATTATCAGAGGCTCATGGACCCTGCCCAGAGAGAACAAGGTCACCAGCGCCTGGGTTGTGGTGTGAAGGCCCAGTGATCTAGAGGACCTCCCAGTCCTGCTCCTCAAGAACAGACAGGAGCTGTTTTCATATTGTATCTGAGGTGGGACCCAGAGTATCCTCTTAACCTGAGCCAGGAGAAGAGGTTGGCAGCAAATAGTACGCCCAAGGGTGGGGGTAATATTTGTTTCTTTGGCAAGTTTCTACTGTAGAAGTAGAAAAGGGGGCACCTAACTCCTAACTGTGTTCCAGGTCTTGCTTCCAGCTAGGAGCTCAGAAACAATAGAGGGAGATGGTAGAAATTCGACTAAGCTCCTCCATCCTGTTACTATTCCAAATGGAGTGAAATTTCTTATGGATGCATCTGATAATGATCTTGTCTTTGAGAGGAAATGATGTACAGCTCTATGAAACTTCTAAGAATGGGTGGAAAAACGCCCTCTTCACATCTCCTTCAACATTAGTTTTATATTGGACCCACACCCTGCAAGGCTCAGGACTTACTCCTGCCTCTAAACCCAGGAATAGCTACCAAAGGTACTCAGGGAACCATCAGGCATGCAGGGATTTAACCTGGCTTGATGGCATGCTGCCCTGTCTGTTGAACCATCACTCCTGCCCTCTTAACATTACATACAACTTGCTCAACTCAACTGGGACTAGAAGTCCTTTGCAGCTGCTCAAGTGTCCTTTCTATTTTTTGGTGCAAGCCAACCCTTACTAGCTTGTAGTATCCAATTGCTTCATCAGACAACCTTGAGTTATATCCTACAACTAACCTCCATTTGCCAACCAAGAAACCAAGAGGTGCATCACCAAGTGTGACCTAAAAAGCCAAAAAAAAAAAAACCAAAAAAAAGAAATTAAAAAAATAAAATAAAAAATTAAAGTGAACTGCAAAAACTAAAAAAAATTATTTCTCCAATGTCCAGCTAAGTTTCCATTAAGAATATATGTGATATATATTTTTTGTTGTTGGGGTGATGTTTTTTCTATATTTGATTCATATCCTTTCATTAAATCTTTTTCTATACCTTATTGATGAATAAATATTGGATCTTCCAAAAAAGAAAAAAGAAACCAAGAGGAATAGAAGCTGAGAGCTGGTAAGTGCCTAAAAAGAATTTCAATCTGTGCCTTAAAGAGGCTGAAGAGACCGCACAGCTGCTAGGACATTTGCCTAGCACCCCGCTGACCCAGATTCCACCCAGGGCACCCCATCTGGCCCCACAGGCCACATCCACGAGGAGTGTTCCCTGGGCAAGGTGCATGTGGCCTCAAAGCCTAAATAAATAAGTAAAAACATGCTGGAAGGGGGCTCAAGGGTAGGACGCAAGCTTTGCCCTTGGAAAATGGAGATTTGTTCCCTGTCACCGGCACACAAAAAAGAAAATATTGTCAAGCAAGCAAAAAACTAAGAAACAAGGTGCCTGGTGGAGTTTCTGTTGGATTTGGGGGTCAGGGGAAACTCAGGACTCCTGCCAGGCCCATTGCTGGCTCTCACAAATACTCTGGCTTCAGGAAACTGGGACCAGGGGGAGAAGCCAAAGGGACCTGTGTGGGGGAAGTCTAATCTAAATGGGCATCGCCAACAAAGTGCTTGGCCCTGGCCGTCCTAGAACTGCGGGAGAAAGACCTGGAAGGAAAGGGCTAGCCAGGACACAAACAGGGAGCAAGTTAGGACGTTCCAGGCAGGCCTCAGCCAGAGCAAAGGTCCGGTCCAGGCAGGAAAGGTCACTGGCAGCAGCAGAGCCGCGCTCCTGGGGGGTAGGAGGAAACTGAGTCCCGGGTCACCTTGCCCGCTGGTCGCCTGCGAAGCTGAGGAAGGAAACTTCAGGGCGTGAGAGGCAGACAAGGTCCCTGGGCTCGCGGCCAGCGGCGGGCGCCAGCAGGACCCCCGACGCCCGCGCCTCACCTGCTCCCCGCGCCAGCGGACACGCTCAGAGTCCGGCTGGGCCCCGCGCGCACGGACCGCCGAGCAGCAGCCGGGCACGGCGGGCACTGCCCAGGGCCTCGGTGGCGGCGCGGAGGAGCCAGGCGCTAACTGTAGTTGCCATCGCCAACGGTCGGCGGCCACCGGGTGCGACGCAAACCGCACAGGACAGCGGGACACGGAACGCGCCACCAGCTCCCGAAGTGGGGAATGGGAAGCCCGAGGCAAAGCGTTCCCAACACGGCCCGCCCCGCCCCCCTTCCCGGCGACCTTTCAAGGCCCGGGCTACCAGCGCGCGGCCCCGCCCCCTGCGCTTGACACGCCCCCGGCAGCGGCGGGCCCAGGGGGCGGGGCCACGCGCTCGGGCTCCAACCTGCCAGGCAGTTGGGCTTTTCCTGCCCCCTCCTGCCTGCTCCTTGGCCATGCAGGAATTGGTAGGCGAAAAACTGCTGCACTTCAGGAGGGACTTGACTATGAAACTACCCCTCACCCCCATAAACTACACCGCTTGTTGCACACTGTCTCCCCCTACCCTTTGGAAAAAAGTAGAGTCAACAGCGGGTCAGGAGTTTGTCTTGGTGGGGAAGGAGCACCACTAGATATGACCCTCAAACAGAACCAACTATTTTAAAGAATGACATTGAAAACAAAAATCCGGAGTTCAGCTGGGGTCATGTGAATCGTAGCGTTGTCCAACAAGGACAATTAACAATTTGAGAAGTGTCATAGGTCACAGTGATTTAATCAAGAAGTTAGAAAAATAGAAGAAGTGTCATAGGTCTCCTGAAAGGAGATAAATCCAAGGGTTATACTAGTCTGTAAACATATTGAATGCGCAGAAACTTGACAGGACCCGTTTTTGCGATGCTCAGGGGTTACTCCTATTCAGGAACCACGGTGACCTGGTGGTGCTTGGGGTACCACATGGAACACGGAGAACCAAACTTGGGCCAGCCACATGCATGCAAGTGCCCTACCCACTGTACTATCTCTGCAGGACCCTTTATTTTAATGAGCTGCAATATGTTTAACTTTACAAAACCAGAAGGATGAACTTAAAGATACACTTCATCCTGGTAAATATGTTGTGACAGAGCCATGGCTAGGACGTCAGAAACAGCAATAGTTGACGCCAAGGTCTTACATTTGTGTCCGCTGAGACCTTGGATAAGTCTTCAGACAATGTTATGACCCTTACATATGGATTTTAAAAGGAAATCCAAAAATGACGTGGGATGGTTCTTCAACGTTGATGGAAAGATTGGCCAAAACACCCTTGTGCCTATGTTTGGAGTGTGTCCCAAACAATGAATTCTAGTCGTAAGGCCACTCAGAGCAGCTGAAGGCCATGGGCCACGGAATGTTGCAGATAGGCAGCATCAGTAAAATGAATGAAATTGAAAACAAAATGTAAAACTGCAACACAGTACAAATACTTGAAAGAAGACACAGAAACAGACAGTTTCTACTTTAAGAAAGTCTCTCAAAACCACAAAAGATGAGATAGACAAATTTTATGTCAGTCACTCAGTTCCTCAACTACCTCGATTTTCTGAGAATAAGAAAAAGGACTTTCTACCAAGTGATCCAAGAGCAGAGGTCTAAAGGGGCATGATTTTTTTTTAAATCAGGGACCATAGTTGCAAGATTCAGATGAATTAATAGTAGGAATAGAGCTGCAGGGGTGTGCATGTTGGTGTGTGTGTGGGGGGGGGGGGGGATATAGCATATATGCTCCCTTTTCTCTCAGCCCTGGGGTAGCAAATCCAGATTTCATTTGCTTAGGGCTCTTACCCACTAAGCTTTGTGGGATAATTGTATACAGGAAAGTTGTTTGTACACACAGTCCATCTTAAGTGCTGAGTATATCACTAGGGATAGGGCCTGAGTCCAGGGTTCAGTAGGGACCAGAGAAAAAGTTCATGTCATGTATCTTTTATCAGGAACCATAAAGGATGCGCATGAAGATGTAAGATGGAAATAAGTGTTCTCCGTATTTTCAGATATGGGTAAAAGTTCATTTCAATGAGTATTGATAATGATACTTTGAAGACTCCCAAAGCAAATTTGTAAGCATTTGATCCTAGAACACAAATTTTAGAGGGCACATGATTTGACTAAGGTCCATAAATTCTCTTCCCCATAACGTCTTCTTATTTATCCAACAGACCATCCCTTTCTGGATGAAAGCATCAGACCCATGTTTTTTCTTGGAAAACTGAAAGTATCGGTTGTTTCAAAAAGGGTCATGTTCCTGGTCAAAGAAACTCTGGTACATCTACATAATGGAATACTATGCAGCTGTTAGGAGAGATGAAGTCATGAAGTTTGCTTCTAAGTGCTGAGATATGGAGAGTATCATGCTATGTGAAACGAGTCAGAAAGAGGGGGACAAACATAGAAGTATTGCACTCATTGGTGGAATACAAAATAACATAACATGAGACTGACACCCACGACGGTAAACACAAGGGCCAGGAAGATTACTCCATAGTTTGAAGCCTGCCTCATGAGTGGGGAGGAGAAGGCAGCAGGAATAGAAAAGAGATCACTAAGAAAATGATGGTTGCAAGGATCGGCCAGGATGAGAGAAGTGTGCTGAAAGTAGATAAAGGACCAAAAGTGATGGCCCCTCAGTACCTGTGTTGCAAACCATAATGCCCAAAAGTAAAGAGAAAGTATGTGGGAAATTGTCTGCCCTTGAGGGAGATAAGAGTGGGGTTATACTGGGGAAATTGGTGTTCGGGAATGTGCACTGGTGGAAGGTGAGTGTTTGAACATTGTATGATTGTAACTCAAACATGAAAGCCTTTAGCTGTATCCGCGGTGATTCAATAAAATATAATTTAAAACTTAAAAATAAAAATATCAAAGAAAGGGTCATGTTCATAAAATGTCTTGTAATCACTATCAAAATTCAAATGGGATGTTTTATTGAGCACCTCATCAGGGTGCTGCATCTAGTGACTGAGAATGAAAGTGCCAGGAGTAAGGAATGCTCTCACAGTCATCTTCATGTACCAACCAGCTTCCTGCTCCCTTCTCCACTGTACAGCATCACTATTTAATACCGATTTTAGGAACTGTCTTAAGAAGCTTCACTGCTTTTCTCTCCTATCACTTAACACAGCAACTCTGTAGAGTTGTATTTGCCTTTAATCAATGCATATTGATTGACATCAGCAGTGCGCTGGAGATGCAAGACCAACAAAATCAGATTTGGAGGCAGAGGGATAGTAGAGCAGGTAAGGCACTTGCCTTGCACACTGCCTCCCTGGGTTTAATGCCTGGCACTACATATGGTGCCCTAAGCCTCTACAGAACTGATCCCAAAGCACAGAAGCCAATAGTAAGCCCTGAGCATGGCCAGGAATGGTCCCAAAACAAAACAAACAAGTTTTATCCTCTTTACTGCACAGGTGAGGAAACGGAGGCCAAGTGGTTGTGATTTTCTTAGACTCACATTGCTACTTACTGTTAATCCAAAATTCAAATCTAGGCTGCACTGGTTCCAAGTCCAGAGCACAACAACTGCTGTTTGACAACATATGTACACATGATTTGTGTGATTGTCACATATTATATTTCTAGTTCCATTGCATGTTTTTCAACTGTAAGAATTGCTTAAGAGCTGGAGTGAAAGTACAACAGGTAGAGCACTTGCCTTGCACATGGCTGATCCAGGTTCAGTTCACATATAGTCCCTCCATGAGTGATCCCTGAGTGCAGAGCCAGGAGTAAACTCTGAACACTTCCTGATGTGCCTCGCTCCACCCTAAAAATACTGCTTATGATTCTACGTAATCCATATAATTTAGGGATAATATGAGAAATTATCATCCTGTTGTTTAGATAGAATCTATTAGTTTTTAATTTTATTTGAGTTGTATCAAGTTTTTCACGATTATTAATTCCAGTCAATCTTCCAAGACCAATCCCACCATCATTACACTAATCTTTCTAGTTGTTTAGATGTATTTTAAGTGTAAGATAGGAGGATATTCAACCCCAAGCAATGACTTTCTTCACTACCAAGAGATTTATTCTCTATTGCTGATTTATTGCTGGTAAGGTTAATAAGCTTCCAAAATTCAAATGAAATTCATACTGATATATAAAGAATTGCCATCTTTGCCTGAATAGATCTTCCTGCCTAAAGTCTTCTCTTGTCCTGATGCAGACTCCTACAGGCAAATGTACAGGATGTCCTAGGATCAGTAGCCTTGCATGCAGCTTGCATGCAAAGTGACCCAGGTTCAACCCCTAGCACCGCATAGGGTCTCAAAGCCCTGCCAGGAGTGATCCCTGAGCATCAAAGCAAGAGGAAACACTGAGCACTGCTGGGTGTGGCCCCAAACTGAATGGAAATAATAATCATCTTAGCGTGGAAGCCTGTAAAAGAACTTAAAGGGCTAGTGCACATGTTTTGCAAGTGGAAGCCATCAAGGTTGATCCCTAATCCCCCAGGGAGTGGTTCCCAATGAGAAATGACTAAATCATACTAGAGTCAATAATAATAACTGGATAGTTAACTTACCAGAGCTGTACTAATTTTCCTATTAATATGTTCTTTTCTGGATGCTTTTCCACTGTTAGTTCACTGTGTTTTCAAATAAATTTGGACCTTGATCTTTTAAAATATGATTTCTCCATTGACTCTTTGAATTGCTTTTATTCTTCAGAATTACTCTTGATTTCTTTCTAAATTCTTCGTTTGGATGTTGGCTTCTTTTCCATTTTTTGGCAAAGAACTACTTAGGGAATAGACAGAAACCTCAGCAGGTAAGGTGCTTGCCTTGCACGTGGTTCAATCAGCTGAAATCCCAGAGCCTGACCAAGCGTGATCCATGAGCAGAGAACCAGGAGTAAGGCATATGAAAGAAACAATCAGGCTTGACAGGAGATCCAGCCACTTTCCAAGATGCCCTCCTGAAGTGAAACAGCAGCAAAAAGGAGAAGGACTGTTGTTAGAAGCATGACAGGCCTTTCTGAATTTTGCCTATCATAGATGTTTTCAGACTGGGGCTATGGTTCCATGGAGGAGGACAGGAGAAGGTGCCGCTACTCTCCTAGAAAGATTAGAGGATTTACATTCCTCTAGTTATCTGGCTTGGGATTAGTTCTAAGAAGAGGAGTGACAACTGCAAGTGGGCTCCTAAAGATTTCTCCATGACAGCAAAGAACCTGCCAAGGAGGAGGAGGTTGAAAAACTCAACAAGGCTATAACTGAGCCAGTAACTAGCAAGTGATTTTACCCTTTGCATGGAAGAGGACCACATGGAGATGCTCGCTGTGGGTTCAAGCCCCATATTGGGAGCTCTCCGCGACCACTCCTGAGGAACTGGCTCATGAGCAGTTGAAATACAAATAGAAATGCTTAGTGGAAGAGGAGTGAGACTAAAATCTTGTGATGGAGTGGTGACCCAAAGAAGTTCCACAATCAAGGGCTTTTCAAATGTTTTCTCTCAACAAGCCTCTTAAAACTTGGCTGAAACTAGTATAGTATAGGGATTAAAGCACTAGCCTTGCATCAGCCACCCTTGGTTCAAACCCTGGTACCACATAAAGTCCCCTGAGTTTTGCCAGCATTCACTCCTGAGCACACAGTTAGGAAAGCCTCATTTTGATTGAATTAATATAAATAAGTGGAAAGAGAGAAAGAAAGAAAGAAAGAAAGAAAGAAAGAAAGAAAGAAAGAAAGAAAGAAAGAAAGGAAGGAAGGAAGGAAGGAAGGAAGGAAGGAAGGAAGGAAGGAAGGAAGGAAGGAAGGAAGGAAGGAAGGAAGGAAGGAAGGAAGGAAGGAAGGAAGGAAGGGAAAAAGGAAGGGAGGAAGGAAGGAAGGAGGAAGGGAAAGAAAGAAGGAAAGAAAGGTAGGGAGAAAGACAGAGAGAGAGAGAGTGTGAGAGAGAAAATCCATCCTCCCCTGAAAAGAAACTAGGGAAAAGTCTCAAAGGCCTGGGGTTTGAAAACTGAAGTCCCTAGTTCAATTCTCAGTACCCTGTGGTTCCTCGACAATGACCCTCCACACCAAGCCTGGCAGAGCTCCTGAGAACAAATAGGTGTGGCCCTAAAACAAAAGCAAAAGTTTGAAGTCATGGATCTCAACACTAATTGAAATGAATGTTCAAGTGGATTGTATATTTAGAAGGAAATCTTTGCTGAAAAAAAAATAGTGAAGATAACCATGTGTGCTTATTTCTGAGCATAAAATAACCTCCTTGGGGCCAGAGTGAGAGTACAGTTGGTAGGGCATTTGGTCCCCAAGGCACGGCTCAGAGTGGTTTCTGAGTTACAGAGTCAGGAATAACCTCTGAGCATTTCCGGGGTGCCCCCCACAAAAAAGAAATGAATAAAGTCCCCAAAACTATGGCTATAGAGCAAAGAGCTGGAGTGCAGACTTTGCATCTGGGTTCACTCAGCACTGCTAAGAGGAATCCCAGAGCAGAGAACTAGAATAGTTCCTGGTAATATAGGGTTCAATCCCTGGGGAAACCCATATGGTCCCCTGAGCACCACCAGGAGTAATTTCTGAGTGCAGAGCCAAGAGGAACCCCTGAGCATTGCCAGGTGTGACTCAAAAACCAAAAAAATAAATAGTGACACCACCTCAAATAGGCCTTCCAGCAAGCACACTTTCCTAACTGTGTACTCAGGAGTGTCCTGCAAGACACATTCCAGAGGAAGGAATTACCATCCCAGGGGACAGCCAATGAAAACTCCATGCGAGATTTTCCCTCTGTAGACACTCCCGTGAGAAGAGCTGTGAAGGTGGAAAACAGTGATATTGCTGGTCCTGACCCTGTATAGGCCTGTGCTGATGGATGTGCTTATGCCTTAGTTGATGCTGTGTTCATTAATTTTCCCTTTCCCTTCCGTTCTCACTGTTGTAATGAGGAGGATTAGCAGTGCTCACACACTTGGTTATGCTAATCACTGGGGTCACACACATATTGTTGTGGTAGTTGCACACACTTGGATGCAGTGCACCAGAGGTCTCTGAATTTCTAGATCAGGATCCCAGACAGCAGTGCCACTGGGACTGGGCTTGAGCATATGACACAGGATGCGACTCCTGATCTCACACTTGGAAAGCAGGGGCTCTCTCACTGACCTATTCCTGGGCCCCTATTTCTAAATTTAAACAACAAAAGGTTTTAAAATTGAAAAAAGAGAAAACTTATACAAGAAGGATATTAAGAAAGTAATAGGATCAAAGAATGGTACAGGGGATAAGCTGTTTGCCTTGCAAGTGGTGAATCTCAGTTTAATACTTGCACCTCATATGATACTCTGGGCACCATTAGGAGAGATCTCTGAGTACAGAGCCAGGAGTAAAGCCTGAGAATGAAAAGAGGAGAGGAGGAAGGAAGAGAATGGAAGGGAAGGCAAGGAATAAGAGGGAGGGAGGGAGGGGGGAGGGAGGGAGGGAGGGAGAAAGGGAAGGAAGGAAGGAAGGAAGGAAGGAAGGAAGGAAGGAAGGAAGGAAGGAAGGAAGGAAGGAAGGAAGGAAGGAAGGAAGGAAGGAAGGAAGGAAGGAAGGAAGGAAGGAAGGAAGGATGGGTGGGAGGGAGTGAGGAAGGGAAGGAAAGAACGAAGGAATGAAGGAACGCAAAGGAATGAAAGGAGAGAGTTAGGGAAGGAAGGAAGGAAGGAAGGAAGGAAGGAAGGAAGGAAGGAAGGAAGGAAGGAAGGAAGGAAGGAAGGAAGGAAGGAAGGAAGGAAGGAAGGAAGGACATTTGTACACATGCAAGGCAAGTGCTCTACAATGAGCACCAATGAGCATCTTGATACGTGTTGAGACATACCAATGTGCTATGATTGCCAGTGTTATAGGACAGTAACATTCTGTACAGGTGTGTGGGGTCAGAGTGACAGGTACCTACACTAGGCAGCCTGGGTACAAAGAAGGCTCAGCTACCTGGCTTAGCACGAATATACTCTCTGAGATTCACACAAGGACAAAATGACCTAATGGGGTTTCACAATGTGCCCCTGTTGTTGAATGACATCTCATTGTGCTGATGAGGAACCCTGATGTGTTTCTTCTGACATTCATACCACCTTTTTCATGCAGTGTGAAAGACAGGATGAAAGTTTTGATTCCTATTACAATGCAAAACTGAGTTGCCAGATGAAGTGAGCTGATATAGATTGTGCCAGACTTTTCTATGTTCAGCTGTAAGGGACATAAAACACTGGCACAGATGCATTGGGCTGAGATGCATCTGTGGCTTTGCATCATAGCCAGACAAGCGCTATGCCTTCAACTCCCCACTAACAATGCAAACAGGGTCAGACTGGGAATTCAGTGGTAGGACATTTGTTTTGCACGCTGAGCCAGGTTTGGTCCCCAGCATCCCATATGGGCCCCCAAGCACCACAAGGAGTCATTCTTGAGTGAGAGCCAGGAGTATCCCCCGAGCATCGCTAGGTGTGGCTCAACAACCAGAAAGAGATTCAATAAATCAATAAACAGTAAAATGCAAACAGCTGCCTATGCATGAGGGCACCTCAAGAGCCCAATATTGGGGCCGGAGCAATAGCACAGCGGGTAGGGCGTTTGCCTTGCACGCGGCTGACCCGGGTTCGATCCCCCGCATCCCATATGGTCCCCCAAGCACTGCCAGGAGTAATTCCTGACTGCAAAGCCGGGAGTAACCCCTGAGCATCGCTGGGTGTGACCCAAAAAGCAAAAAAAAAAAAAAAAGAGCCCAATATCTAGTATAGTTTTGTATTAACCAAAAACAAAACTTGAACTGCAAATCTGGATCTAAGATATCTGATATCATTTTGCTTTGGCACTCTAATGACTATGTAGAGCCTCAGAGTCTGAGCTCTATATCTATAAAGATTAAGAGACAATTGAGTAGAAAAGAAACTAGATTGCTAAGTAATCAATTCTGGCATCTCCTAAAGCAGCAAGGACTTTAAGTTAGCAGAGGATTAGAAAATAGTATTTATTATGACAAGCAAAATTCAAAATCTGCATGGAATTTAAAAATAGTAGAAGCAAGTTCTAGATGGAGAAAAATGTAGGGATGATAACAGGTAGCTCTCTGTATACTAAGTCCACTTCAATGAACAAAGAGCAGAGTATTCCACAAACAGGAAAGAAAGATTAAGCTCAATCCCTAGATTCTCATTTCTGGTACTAAATCAAGTTTTCAGTCTAATGTTCTGTTGTAGTTTGGCAGGATCTGCAAGATATGCATTATCAGTTACAGAGGCAGAATGTCATATTGAGATTGGATGGAGAAGGAACGTATTTCTCAAGATCCTGATGTTAGAAATGGCAAATTCCTCTGGGAGGGCACAAGGGAAATTCTACAATGGTGGCTCAAAATGATGCTTCCATAGCACCCATTCTCCCTTGTCAGCACTCATTTTCATTTGTAGACAAATATGATTATGTGTTTATTTTATTTAATTCATTTAATTGTCAGGATGTTGGGGAGGGGTGGGCAATACCTGGCGGTGCCTAGGGCTTACTCCTGGATCTATGCTCAGGGATCGCTCCTGGTGGGACTTGGGGAGCATGTGATACCCCAAAATAAACAAGGGGCAGCAGCATGTCTTACCCACTGTACTATCTCTCCAGCTCCACTTTTTGTTTTTTTGAAGGAGGGACACACTAAGTATATCTCTGGGGCTGCTCCCAGCTCAGTGCTCAGTGATACCTTCGGGAGTGTTTCAGGACCATGAGGTGCCAGAGATGCAATGAATAAGAGCCTTGTGTGTGCAAAATGTGTCCAACCTACTCTTGCCCAATATCCCCCCCTTTAAAACAGATACTTTAAGTTTCATTTCTGGTCAGTACAGAGTGAAGGGTATTAGTGAGGCCCTCCCAGCTGCCATCAAAGAGAACTGAGTAAAATACTAAGTTCAGAGCAGGCTGAATTGATAGCAATAGACATTTCATCAGCGGTTGTGCAAGCTTGGAGAAATGGGAGCTCAGAAAACAGCAAGGGGGAGGGAACTTTGCAGGATGCTGTCCACTCATGTGTCTATAAACTCAGAGTAGGAAACTTGTAAAATGTGAGCTTTTGATTGCATAGAAATTGTGCCTTGGTTTCCTATGCTTCCCTCAGTCCCTGGAACTGAACGCATAGCAAGGCAGTGTGGGTTTGTATGACAGTAGCTGATACAGCAAGTTCAGCCCCTCAGGCTCTGTGTGGAACTGCTGAAGGTGAAATACTACTCAGCTACAAGAAATGATGCAATCCTGCTCCTCACAACTTGGCTGGAACTGGAGACTATCATGACCAGAGAAGTGAGGCAAAGGGAGACAAGTACTGGGTGAGCTCAGTCCTAAGTGGAGGATAAAGAAACACAGCAATGAATGGCCGAAGCTAGTAGCCGAGAGTCTGCCAAAAGAAAAGAGAGTGCACGTGGTGCAGATGATGAAGAATCTGGACACAGTGATGAGGGGGATACTGGTCCCCTGGTGGTGATTATGGTAAAGCCACACCGTATTCCTGAAACAGGAATAGTAATAGTACTGTCAAATCCAATGCCTGAAGTCACCGTATTGTAAATCACGGTGCCCAAACTTTCAAATAATTACGCATAAAGTGAATAATAAATATTGACCTCATTAAAAATAATCAAAGTCCTTTCCTGTAGAATAACATAGTCTCAGGTAGTTTAGGTTTATTTGGTTACTCCCATCACAATGCTCCCATTCCTCTGTGTTTATTTTTGACTTCTTTCTTTGTGTTCTGTTGACTTGTAAATACTGTTTTCTCTTCTCATTGAGTCCTTTGCATAGTTTATTCAGAACCATGTCCTTTTGTATGGACACAGGAAGACTTAGCAAATGGTATGCTTTTGTAACCTGGGAGTCATTTCACTCTACATGATATTTTCCTCCTGGGTATCTGTTCTCTAGACCTAAGCCTCACTCAGCTGCCCTTACTTCCTAGCACCTCCAAAAGCAAAAAGCAGGGTCCCGATGAGGGACTGGACGGACCCAAGGCAAGCGGTGAATTGGGTGTTACCCTGGCATCAAGATGGGCCTGGCCAAAGCGCCTAATGCTTAACCATAAGTTAAGAGCTTGGTCATTGACAAGTGCTGTCATGATCCAAAAAGGAATAACTAGATTCAGACCCTGCTAGGGTTAGGAATGATTAATCTGGCCTGAGTGCTGTAATCTAAGTCAGTGACAAGATGTTGCCAGGACAGCTGCCTTGCAAGCCTCAATGTATCTCTTGCTATGTTCATACAAAAATAACTACTATTTAGATGTTAATGAGTGTTTGGACTAAGGAAAGGAGACAACCCCTTAAGAGGTATCTTGCCTACTGGTAGTCAGGAAGGGCTTTGGAATGCCCATAAGTTGTGTTCACTTTGAACCTGGTGGCCCCGGGAAGGGCTTTCTTATGTTGCTTTTGCTACCTGGCTGTATGTAGCCTAGGGGCAAGGGGGAGAGAGGAAAAAAGGGGAGAGAGATGAGAGAAGGGGCTGAAGTAGATCCAGAGAGAGGACAGAGCTAGGAGTGTGGGAGATGAGAAAGATGGAGGATTGGATAAACAGTAACTAATCAGCAACCAGCTTGGTCCTCATTCTTCCTTCGCCTGTACTTGGCCAACGGCCATCCCGATCCAGCCCATACACAGCAGTTCCAGAACGTGGGCGGTGAGACAGTGCCACCTGGAGAGCCCGCTTGTACAAACACCCTTCAGCGTGCTTAGTTTTTCACACTCTCCCTCTCTATATTTTGTCATTTCTTGGGTCCCCTTCACACAAAAACTCAAAAGAGTCCTATATTCTCTGTCTTCCTTTTCTGGCCAGTTACCCCTCCTGGACCCTCACCCCCAACTGCCATTCTCACTTTATCTCTTTCAAGGCAGATGTCATTGACATGACCCAAACCAAGGTCACCAAGACCTCTACATGACTAAATATCATGGTCAATTTTTAGTTTCTCTTTCTTCACCCATCAGATGCATACATCATGTCAATAGCTCGTCCACAAGGCCCCCATGCTCTGTCTGTGCTTCATTCCAGGAATTGTTCTGGGAGGCTTTTGCCCCTGTTGGTGACTCCTTGGCTGCTTTGTCCCCAACTCAAAATATTTGTGCATCTCAAGTTCAGTCCTGCTTCACCTCTTTTCTCTGCCTCTCTGGGAGTTTACACACGGGTTCCTAGTTTTGAACCTGCATGGAGAGCTCAGGGGCTGGGTACATGCTTTGGATGGGAGAGGCCCAGGTTCAATCCCCTGCATCATACAGTTCCCTGAGCACTGCTGGAAGTAACCCCCATATGCCAAGACAGGAATATCACTTTGAGCACCACTGGGTGTGGCCCCCCAAACCAAAAAATAAAACCATAATAACAAATAAGACATCCATCTTATCTATAAGCTTCTGAAGCATAAATTGATTTCAGCTCATGTCTCTCCCTGAATTCCAAATCAAGTTTTCCATCTACTTACTCTCTCCACTCCAATCTCTAGTAGGCCTCTCGAAATAATCTGTACTAAATGAGATTACTGGATCATCTCCTTGGAATACAAACACATTGACTCTTCCCCCATCCAGGCTTCTGGGTCTCACTACAGACCTGGCTTGCTGCAGTCCTCCCTCTTTCTCTCTCAGTCCACATCCAGCCCAGTCATCAGCAAATTCATTCTACTCCTAGACTATATGCAAGTTCTTTCCCCTCCTGGGTATCCAGACACCTCTGCTTCCTGCCTGAAGACCCTATTGGTTTCTATCAAATCCCTTTGAGTCCTTATTTGCTCCCTGTAGAGGTTCTTCAAACAATCTTTTACTAAAAGTCATCATTTCATTCCTGTGTTCAAATTATTCACAGGGATTCTCATCTACTTCAGTGCAGAAATGATATCCTTCCCCTTCGAAGACTCATCCCATCTCCCACCTCTTACCTGTCTCAAACCACAGAGACCTTCTACTGTATGACCTTTTCACTCCAAGCTCCTTTGACCTAAAATACATCCATGGGCAGGTCATCACATGCCTCCCACTCCCTTTCTTTAGGGGACTTCAAATATCTTAACACACACCTCCCAACTTCTGTCTCCGTGATCTGACTATTCTCTGGAGTCTTTACTGGCCACCTTGGACATCCTTCACTTACACAGATTTATATGGATCTATATTGTCTGTCTCTATGTTCCCCTGTGCCACCACCTATTAGAAGACACTCTTCAGGAAAGTAGCAACTCTTGGTGGTGAACTTCCACCAAGAGTAGATTACAGACTTTTGCTCTAAAGTCAATATTTTAGCCAGAGTAGGCATTCGATGAACATTATTGTTGTTGAAAACAGTCATGAACCAATAACATTCATCTCAAAGTTTGAAAAGCATCAGAGACAAGCATCAGAGATGAAATAACCAGAAACGCTATGCCGAGGGATAAAAATTGATTGCTAATCTAGTGGCGCACATTTCTCTGGGAGAAGGCAGAAAAGGGCCTAGAAGACTGCATGGGTCAAATAGTCACTCAGATCACGTGCTCCCTGTGAATCTAATATCGATGTAAGTTATTCAGAGAAGCAACTTGAAGTAATTATTAAATGTTTTCATAATTAATTTCAACACAATTAAGGTGAAGGTCAGTGAAAAGAAATGCAAATTTCCAGCTCCTGTAGGATGCCTCTGGGGAAAGTAATTACTATGAAGGGACACGAGAATCTTTCTTCAAGAATGAAAATGTGTCCAGGATCAAAGCCATTTAAATTCCTGTCCAGGAATGGGGCTAGCCAGGGTCAAAGGTAAGTTTGATATTAGGGAAAGACTTCTTCCATTTCCTGGTTTGAGGAATGCAAACCAAGCTGTGGTGGAGAAATTGAAGCAGCACTGATCACTTTGACCCAACAGGTGGCGCCAAAGTGAAAAGGAAGCTGTTGAGCACTGGGCAGAATCCCAAGAGGGATTCACATGGGAAAACCACTAGGCCCCCAGGCAACCATACAAGACTCTCTGTTGGGGTGGGAAGGGTCAGGGTGAGGAAAGGAGGCTGAAATGAAATTAGAGCACGCACAGCAAGGGAACGCCTGTGAGAAAGGAAGAAAGCACATCTGACTTTCATGGAGATGCCAAGGGTGTCCACCAGTGCAAAACTCTGAACCTAGGAACCGAGTTGGGATGGGAATGAATTGGCGAGACTTTCAGGGTTAGCAGTACAGATGAATAATGTCATATAATCACTCTATTAAAATTCAAGACTAAGCATATACAAAATTTAAAATGTAGGGCCAACGAGATAGTACAGCAAGTAGGACACTTGCCTTGCACATGGTACCCGGGTTAAATCTCACTACCCCCTGTGGTCCTCCTGAGCCTGCAGTAATTCCTGAGCACCACTGGATGTTGTCCAAAAACAAACAAAATTTGAAAATATAAAGCTGTGGCTCTATGGTGAACATGTATGTATTAGGAATAAAGTATTCAAAAGATGGTTTTGCACTTCCTCCATAAAACTAAATGATTAATCATCAGCAACACAGATTAAATTTCCCAAAAACTTTGGAAAAAACCATTGTGATGCTAATAAAGTTCCTTGAAATTGATAAATTGGATTGTAGTTCTTGGGTATCTTTTGGTTGTAAGTCACACTCTCTTCGGAAGGCTCCTCCCTGCTCAGCACTGGGTGGGGTCACTGCTGGCAGTGCTTGGGGAGTCACACAGTGCTGGGCATCAAGCCTGAGGCTCCACCATGCCAAGCATGGGCTCTGATGAGCCGCCTCCCTGGCCTCAGTGCTCTATCACTGTATCAATGCTTCCCCAGGCATCATCGCCAGAGCAAAGCTCAGAGACAAAAATTGATGATTAACCCAAGATTAATGGGTCTGCGAGTAAAAGAATACGTGGGAAATGGAGAGAGAGCCCAGTGGATAGGATGCTAGCCTGACACTTGGGTTTGAACCCCAGCACTGCATATGGTCCCCTGGGAACTAGCAGGAGCAACACCTGAGCACAGAACCAGGAGTAATTCCTGAGCTACTCTGGGCATAGTCCCAAACAAGGCACAAAGAAACAAAGCAAAAGACCCTGTCCTATGTGCTCCCTTGTCTTTGCCATAAGCTCTTGTCATCTACCAAGGGTCATCTGCCCACTGAGTTCCTTCAACAGGTTATGTGGACATGCTGAAACAAGCACCTTTCTAGAGCAGGAAGAGCTACACCAGAGGAAGTGGGAAGGGGGCTGGGGAATTGATAAGGGACAGTGTGGAGTGAAGTGAGTGTGGGCAAGAAGGATCAGGGCAATCCTACGGCACTGCTCAGCAGCATAAGGACTCCATGAATTTCAAAGGGGGTCCAGTCGATGGGGTTGCTGCTGTGCTATGTCCAGGCTGAGGTGGGGCCAACCAGAAATAAAGGCTCATGAGACAGGGTGTTTAGTGTGAATTCCAGGCGGTGACTGAAATGACTGGCCATCCAATGCAGGTTGGCCTCAAGGGGTCACTGAGGATAGAAAGGCACAGGCATTGCCTGATTTCTGTTCTCAGTCATCGGGATTCTGAAACAGAAGCCACGAGAGTTTAAAAGACACAAGGAATAACTGGCCGCTGGCCTCTGGACTGAGTAAACCCCATCTCCTTCAAAGCCAGTGGGCCAGCTCCCAGCACGGCTGGCACATTCTCACTCTCCAGGCTGCAGGTCTTCCCTGATATCCCTGGCTTATATAGGACCCTCCCGGCATTCCAGGCATATCCTCTTGAGTTCATGTGTGAACTCAGCAGCATCTAGTTCATCAATTTGATTCCATGCTAATGATAAGCTTTCTCACAGAAGGTAAACTCTGGAAGAGCAAGAATCACACCTGCCCTTTTCCCCACAGCAACCTCAGCAACCACACAACCCAACATTCAGTTAACATAGACAGGAGTGGGTAGCATCCCTGATGGTTCTCAGGGGTCCCTCTTGGTTCTGTAGTCGGGGTTCACGCCTGGTGGTGAGCATATGCTGTGCCAAGGATCAAACTCTGTGCAACGCAAACCCCTTAACCTCTCTCAGCTCATTCATTTAACATTTAACAAATACTGTTGAATTAATTAAATGGTTGTTCTGGGTAGTTTTTCCAACTGGCTCATTTCCACTTTGTATATCCCTCATTAAGAAATGTTTTACTATGCTAAGGTTGTTTTTAAAATTTTTCCCCTCCCCTGGCTAAGGTGTTTTGAACACAATCTTTAAAAATAATTTGTGATGGGGGAAGAATTGGGTTCTACCTGAAGCTATTCGGGCCTACTCCTTATTCCTTCGCTCAGGGCTTACTTCCAGAGGTACTCATGGGACCACATGTGGTGGCAGAAATTGAAGTGAGATTAGAAGCAGGTATGGTAAGTGCTTTACCCCCTATACATCACTAGTCCTAGATACAGCTTCTCTATGAGCACTCATAAGATGAACATTTACACTAGGAAAGTTAAACTTGAAGTCGGGGATCAGAGAAACAACACAGTGGCTAAGGCACTTGCCTTGCACACAGCCAACCTGGGTTCAATCCCAAGCATTCCATATAGTCCCCTGGTGTCTCTAGGTGTGATTCCTTAGTTCAGAGACAGGAGTAATCCCTGAACACACCTGGGTGTTGCCCCCAAAACTCCCTCACCCCACGAGAGGGCTCAGGGTGGATCTTAGCTGTTTCTTGCGTTATCCCTGACCCCTCTTCTTTGTAGAAGATGGTTGGGACACCCTCAGAATGTGGGGTAGTGGTGTGTGGGGTTGACTATAAATGGAAATCTTTCCAAAGGGCTGGGTTACAGGAAGAGCAAAGTGGATTCAGACCTCTTCTTGTTTATCTCAAAGAGAACGGCAAAAACATAACCTTAACTAGGTTCAATACCAAGTACTCAGAAGGGTCCACAGTGCCCCGCGAACTACACTAAGCCCCTAAATTTAAAACTCCCTGGCAGAGTGAGTGGTGTATTTAGAATTTCCAGGAAAGGAGATTCCCCGGTCTTAGGCTCATTAGTACTGCTTGAATCAAAATTCTTTTTAACATACTCCTGATTTCTCTGATGGCAAGCACTTTCACCCCAAAGTGCTGGAAATCCTGAAGTTGAATCTGGCCTCTACTACCATCCTTCACAGACTTGGGACTTCTCATATGTATAGGAGCCCCCAAATTCTCTGGGATGGGGAAAGATGCACTCTCAGAAATGTGGGATGTAGGGGTGTGGGGATGATGGGACTGGAGACCTGTAAGAATGGGTTGATTTGGAGAGATCGAACTATGGGTCCGCACAATCGTCTTCTGTGCTCACCCTGGCTTCCTTCTCAAGCACCATATAACTCCCCTGATCTGCCACGAAGCTGTTGCAGCCACCCACTGCCCACACAAATAAAGAAGCCAGAGCCACAGCCTTGGCCAGTCAGCGCGGTGGAGTAAGGAGAGGGACAAGGGTGCAGCTCCATTGTGCAGAAATTCTTTTTTGTTTTATTAGTCAGAAATTCCGAGGGTCCTTGGGAACTATAGTTCTGGAGGGAGGTCAGGACCAGGCTTGGACAATTCTTAGAGGAATGTCCTGGGGAGGAGAGGAAACGCCCCACAGCGCCCTCTCGTGGTGCATTGGCGGAAGAGCCGTGGCCTGGCTTTCCTGCCTAAAGGTTTCCAGCCCTTGGGTTGGCTTCCATATTCACCTGCTGGTCACTAGGGTCCAAGCAGGCTGCCTCAGGCTGTGCAGCGACAACCGAGCATTGAGGGCGCTTGCCTCGCATGAAGCGACCCGGGGGTCAGGATTGAACCCAGCAACGTGGCCAGTGCTTTGCTCCAAGGAGAATTTCTCCCTCTAAGCGCCCGGTCACAAACAGTGTCTGTCCGGGTCATCCCCACACCTTCGCGTTTTTATGTGGAGGAAGATGGTGGAAGCAAGACTCAGCCCGGCACCCCCACGGCGTAAAGGAATCCGCCCCGAAAGGCTTCTGTTTGTTTGTGTTTCGCAGACCACACGGGCGATATTCGGGGGTTATTCCTGCCCCTGCACTCAGGAATCACTCCTGATGGTGCTCGGGGAACCTATGGGGTGCCGGGCCGCCCCATACAAGGCAAGCGCCTTCCAGGCCCAGGATTCAATCCATGACCCTGGATGCGTGCTTGATCCTTCTTGATCCCATACTTGATATTGAAGCAAAGGGTTGGATTTTTTTTTTTTCTTTTTGGGTCACACCGGCAATGCACAGGGGTTACTCCTGGCTTTGCACTCAGGAATTACTCCTGGCAGTACTCAGGGGACCAAATGGGATGCTGGGAATTGAACCCCCATTAGGCCTGTCCTTATAGGCCTTACTATCTTTCCAGCCCCAGGGTAGAAACATGGGAAAAGTCAGGCTGCGGTAGTTCCACATAACCGCCACGAGATAGCGCACTGGGGCGTTTCCATCCCTTCCCAGGCCCTTTTCCCTGAGAATTTTCCACCCTTGGATATGCTTCAGTGTTAAATCTGGGGTAATTAAGGATCAAGCACACAGCTGGGACGGGTGCAGCGGTAGGAAGGCCTTGCAGGTGCTTGTCTTTCACACGGGTGAGCAGGGTTCGATTCCCGCCTTCAGATCATTGTGGGGTACATAGCTGAATCTTTGGGGGAAGGGTGCGCTGGCTTGCCCCAGCTTGGTTTTGGAGAGGTTGAGGTTGCAGGGATTCGAACCTAGTCTGGAAAAAGCAAGGCAAGGTTATTTTCTTTTTTTGTTCTCCTTGCTCTGAGCAAGAAAAGTTCTGAACCCACCTTGGATTTCTGTGACCAAGCCCTTTGAATGTTTCCTGCTATGGGAAACCCACACTCCATCACCCCACATTCTGAGGGTGCCCCAAGCCTCTTCTACAAGACCGTGGGGGATGGACGAAGAGACAGCTCAGAACCCCTCAAGTGAGGCAATTCGCCATCAAGGAACTAGATCTGGTTTGTTTTAATTTTTCTGTTTTTTTTTTTTTTTTTTTTTTTTTTTTTTTTTTTTTTTTTTATGATTGGAGCCACATCCAAAGATGCTCAGGGGACTCTCAGGATCCCAAGTGGCAAAACTCGGGATCATATCCGGAGCCAACTGATGGACGATGGTTCTGTGAATGGAAGGCAAGTTTCCTAAGCGCTAACCTACCGCTGCATCGCCTGAAGCTCTGTGCTTGATCCTTAATGACCCCATACCTAACATTGAAGCAAACCCAAGAGTGAAAAATTCTTAGAGAAACAGGCCTGGGGAGGGATGGAAACGCCTTACAGCACCATCTCGTGACCTGGAATGATCTCCCAACCTCCATTTTTCTTACTTCAAGTAAATGTTTGTTTGGTTTTGGTTTTGGAGGTCACACCTGGTTTTACTCAAGGGTTACTCCTGGTTCTTGGTGATACTATCACTTGTCATCCCGTTGCTCATCAATTTGCTTGAGCGAGTACCAGTAATGTCTCCATCTGTTCCTGTCATATGCTTTTCTAGCCCAGTGGCGTCTGCTTGCTCCAGGAACATGAAGAACATCAAACCGTTCATTCAGCATCTTGATGAATTTTGACCATCTCGTAAGTAGGCAGCCACGTGTTCTTCTGATGTCCCGTGGAATCCAGTAGGAAACGGCTCTAGTCCAGCAGTCATCTCCAAATTGCATTATGTGTCCTGCCCACCTGATTTTCAACCCTTGGCAAACAAGACAGCATCCCTGATCCTCAATCATCGATGGAGGTCAGAACTCCAGATTCCTTCTCTCACATGAGTGAAAAGTGATACTCGAAGCATAGGACTTTCGATTCCTCTTTGGGATACCCAAATAGCATTCTCATTCTGTTTTTGTAGGGCCCAGGTCTCTGAGGCATATGTTAGTGCAGGAAAAATGGTGGAGTCAAAAAGATGTGCCCAGAGCTGGAGGTTCCTCATCCACCTAACAACTTATTAGATGCTCTGGAAGGTTTTCAACGCTGCTCTCTTCCTCCTGCGCAGTTCTGGCAACAAGCCATTCCTCATGTTGAGTTCTCGACCTAGGCACACATAACTGCTGCATTCAGAGATATTCATTCTGTTGAGAGCAAATGGAATGTCAGGAACTAATTCCTTTCTCCTGAGCATTGTCTTCGTGAGATTCAGCTGCAGTCTGACCTTTCCACACTCATGGTCAAGTAGGCCACATTGTGCCACTTGGCTAATGCTTGGTGTTATGAGAACAGTGTCATCAACGAAGCGTAGGTGGTGTAGTTGCCGACTGTCTTCCTTCACTCCCATTTTTTCCCATCTAAATCATCACATGACATTCTCAGGTTGGCACTGAAGAGTTTTGGTGAAATGGTATCACCCTGCCGAATCCCTCTCGTTACATCCATGATCACTTCCTTGTAGAATGGTGAGATCCTGGTGGTGAATCCATAATATAGCTCACCGAGGATCCTGATATACTGAATTTGAATGCCCTGTTTGGCTAGGGCTTCGATGACTGCTTCAGCCTTTTTTAAATCGATGGATGTTAGACAGAGTGGCATCTTGAACTCTCAGGAAACCTCAATGAGCTTGGTCACTGTGTGGATATGGTCAATCGTGCTGAATCCTTTTCAGAACTCAGCTTGCTCTCGTGGTTGTCCTTCGTCTAGTGTTCTGCCAATCCTATTCATGGTGATAGTATTTTAAATGCTTATAATATTTCATGAAATGATGCAAATTCATGTTTCATTTAACTAGACATTTTGTACAAATGAATCTGGGAATAGAAAGAACTGGATAAAATAAAAGTTAGAACTGGATAAAAATTCAAAGGTCTCAACAATTTTCCCTCAGTGATTATAGTCTAATTCTTTTTGTTCTGGTTTGGTTTTTTGCTCTTTTGGGTCACACTCAGTGATTCTCAGGGGTTCCTCCTGGTTCTGCACTCAGAAATTACTCCTGGCAGTCCTGAGGGACGAAATGAAATGCCGGGGATCAAGCCCAGGTTGGCCGTGTGCAAGGCAAACATCCTACCCGCTGTACTATCCCTGGCCCCTGTAGTTGGTATTCTTTTCTGACCTGTGTTCCAAGATTTATGTACAAAGAAGGTCACTAAATCTCTGAACAAGAACTAACAAAAAGAAAGACAACATAAATCACCATCATTTGGAGATTGCTTCAACTCACAGCTGATTAATTGATGCATCGCTAAAGCATCAATAATCAATCCAACAGTTTCTAACATGGTCTCTTCAGATAAGAAAGCAAAGAAAAAGATGGACAAATTGAAGACTAGTACTAAATTGGAAAGGAAAATCAATTCAAATATCAATCTATAAACATGTGAAAACATCAAATCTTGTGTGGGGACACACAGACTCCAGGGGTATACTCAACTAATGCAGTTTTGGGACAGGAATTAGGGTCATAAGGCTAGGGAGAAGTGAGAAGCTAAATCTGTACTATATACAATTTTGCCACTTCAAATTTCATTCTAGAAGTAACATAAGAACTGTCATGGAGGGACCTGGACACTTTGGCAGTGGTGAAGGGGCAGTGACTTTAGACAACAATGCCATACAGTGAAATGTTATTTAGATGCTTAAACAAATTCTAAAGAAACCATCTGTGCAACATAAAAGATCAGCTCTCGGACCACTTTGTCTAAGCTGATCCAAATCCCCAACTTTCTCCCCATATGCAGCCTTTTCCCTTCCTTTCCAGTCAACACTCCTTGGTCTTAGAGTCCAAAAGCTGATTTTGTTTTGTTTAGTTCATCTGTGCTTACTTACAATCTATTACACATTGAAGAGTAATCATATGGTGTTTATCCTTCTCTGTCTGGCTTATATCACTTAGCATAAGGAAAGGAAATAAAGAATTAGTCTCTTTAATATCTCACCCCAAAACTATCATCTAAAATAGCAGTCTGTCATTAGCATATGGCCTGTAGGGGGCAGCAACAGCACACTATAGAATCTCCATACCGTCCTTCCAGGGCATGCATTTTATAGGAGGATCTGGGTGTTAGGTGTTAGGTGTTAGGGATGGCTCCTCCTTATGTTCTGCTTCTGTGTGTGCTGCTGTGCTCTCTTCTGTCTGTCTCTCTATCTCTGTCTCTCTCTCTCTGTAGTCTCTGGTCTCTTCTGACCTCTCTGTCTCTGCTTCTGTGTCTTCTTTTTCCTTCCTCCCTTCTTTCCTTCCTTCCTTCCTTCTTTCCTTCCTTCCTTCCTTCCTTCCTTCCTTCCTTCCTTCCTTCCTTCCTTCCTTCCTTCCTTCCTTCCTCCCCTCCTTCCTTTCTCCCTTCCTTCCTCCCCTCCTTCCTTTCTCTCTTCCTTCCTCCCCTCCTTCCTTCCTTCCTTCCTTCCCTCCTTCCTTCCTTCACTCCTTCCTTCATTCCTTCCTTCCCTCCTTCCTTCTTTCCCTCCTTAATTTTTTGCTTTCTTATTTTTTTTTATAACTTGTTTCTGTTTTTGTTTGGGGTCCACATCCAGAGATGCTCAAGTATTATTTCTGGCTTTGCACTCAGGAATTACTCCTAACAGTGCTCAGGAAACCATATGGGACTTAGGGGTTAAATGCTGGGTAAAGCACATGGAAGGCAAATGCTCTGCCCACTCTACTATCTCTCCAGCCCCATATTTTTCTTTTCATAAGAAAGTGTTCTTTACAATGAGTGGGTCACGAAGGAAATCAAGGAAGAAATTAAAAAATACCTCGAAACAAATGAGAATGAAGACACAAGCTACCAGAACCTATGGGAAGATTTAAGGGGAAAATTTATAGCTCTGCAAGCTTTCCTCAGGAAGGAAGAAAGGGCCTATATAGATAGCTTGACTTCGCAGCTCAAGATCTTAGAAGAGGACCAGCAAAAGGAACCCAAACCAGATTGAAGGAAAGAAATAATAAAACTTACAGCAGAAATTAATGATATGGAAACCCAAAAAACAATCCGAAAGATCAATGAAACAAAGAGCTGGTTCTTCGAGAAAATAAATAAGATTGATAAACCGCTAGCAAGACTCACAAAGAAAGAGAAAGAGAAAACTCTAATAAACCGAATCAGAAATGAAAAGGAGGACATCAAAACAGAAACCAAAAGATCATCAGGGAAAAAGATGATGGGAGGCATCACCCTCCCCAACCTTAAACTTTACTACAAAGCGGTAACAATTAAAACAGCATGGTACTGAAACAAAGGCAGAACCGCAGACCAATGAAACAGAGCAGAATATCCCTACACACAACCCCAAATGTTTGATCATCTAATCTTTGATAAGGGGGCAAGAAATGTGAAGTGGAGCAAGGAAATCCTCTTTAACAAATGGTGCTGGCATAACTGGACAACCACATGCAAAAGAATAGGCTTGGACCTCGACCTGACACCATGCACAAAAATCAGATCAAAATGGATTAAAGACCTCAACATCAGACAACAATCCATAGGGTACATCGAAGACAAGGTTGGCAAAACCCTTCACGATACTGGAACTAAAGGTATCTTCAAAGATGACACGGAACTAAGCAATCAAGTAGAAACAGAGATAAACAAATGAGACTATATGAAACTAAAAAGCTTCTGCACCGCAAAACACACAGTGACTAGAGTACAAAGGCAATCTACAGAATGGGGAAGGATATTCACCCAATACCCATCCGATAAAGGGTTGATATCAAGGGTATATAAAGCACTGGTTGAACTCTGCAAGAAGAAAACATACAATCCCATCAGAAAATGGGCCGAAGAAATGCACAGAAACTTTTCCAAGAAGAGATACGAATGGCCAAAAGGCACATGAAAAAATGCTCTGCATCACTAATCATCAGGGAGATTCAGATCAAAACAACCATGAGATACCATCTCACACCATAGAGACTGGCCCACATCCAAAAGAACAAAAGCAACCGCTGTTGGAGAGGATGTGGGGAGAAAGGGACCCTTCTACTCTGCTGGTGGGAATGCTGACAGGTCCAGCCCCTTTGGAAAACAATATGGACGCTTCTCAAAAAATTAGAAATTGAGCTTCCATTTGATCTAGCAATACCACTTCGGGGAATATATCCTGGAGAAACAAAAAAGTATAGTGGAAATGACATCTGCACTTATATATTCATCGCAGCACTGTTTACAAAGGCCAGAATCTGGAAAAAACCCAAGTGCCTGAGAACAGATGACTGGTTAAAGACACCCTCGTACATCTATACAATGGAATACTATGCAGCTGTTAGAAAGGATGAAGTCATGAATTTTGCATATAAGTGGATCAACATGGAAAGTATCATGCTAAGTGAAATGAGCCAGAAAGAGAGAGATGGACATAGAAAGATTGCACCCATCTATGGAATATAAAACAACAGAATAGGAGACTAATACCCAAGAATAGTAGTATAAAATACCAGAAGGTTGGCTCCATATCTTGGAAGCTGGCCTCACACGCTGGGGGAAAGTCATCCCAGATAGAGAAGGGGACACCAAGTAATATGTGACTGGAGATCCTGTGCGGGAAGGGAGCTGCGTGCTGAAAGTAGACTAGAGACTTAACAGAATGACCACTCAATAACCCTATTGAAAACCACAGCACATAAAAGGAGAGAGATTTATCAAATTGTAATGCCCCACAACAGAGGTGGGGTGGGGTGGGAGGGATGGGACTGGGGGGGTGGGAGAGATACTGGGTTCATTGGTGGTGGAGAATGGACACTGGTGGAAGGATGGGCTCTCCAATATTGCATGAGGGAAAAACAAGCACAAAAATGTGTGAATCTATAACTGTACCCTCACTGTGACTCACTAATTAATAAATAAAAAAGAAAATGTTCTTAAATATCTACTTATTTAACTATAAAATGAGTGGACTGTAAGTACTCTTGTGTATGAAACAAATCTAAGATACAAATCTGAGAGGACGGAAACACTGAAACAATGTTCAGCAGAATGTTAATAATTGGCCCTCTGCAGTGGAACAATTGGTTTTGAGTTGGTTTTCCTCTTCGTGCCTTGCCAGGTTTTCCAACAATAATCCTGGCATGCTGGCTGGCCTCCTTCCCCACCAATCCTGATCGGGCCAGAGCAGCCTCCTTCACAGGCTCTGGAGCATGGAAGTTGGTGTCCTATGTGACCAGAATCCAAACACTGGCAATATCACCAAACATGTCCTTTTCCAAACTTGGAATGAAAAGAATGAGAAAGACATTAGCTTCATAATAGGATTGTTGAGGCAGAGGGAAGGGGGGCTAAAGGATCTCTTCAGCACTCTTCCAATCAAGAAGCATATTGTCCATGATGTTAATAATGCTTCTGCTTCAGGGCCCCTCCTCTCACTTGAATAGGTCCCTCTCCAAACATTCTCTTTCTGAATTTATAGTACTGTGATCTCCTTAGAAGACCCATAAATCATCTGGTTACAGAATATATCAGACACTGAGATCCACTAGAGGCAAAGCTTATGACAACTTCAATAGCATTTTATGAGGGCTGCAGCGATAGTACACTGGGCAGGGCATTTGCCTTGCACACGGCCGAGCAGGGTTTGACTCCCAGCATCCCATATGGTTCCTTGAGCAATGCCGGGAGTAATTCCTGAGTGCAGAGCCAGGAGGAACCCCTGTGCACTGCAAGGTGTGACCCAAAAAGCCAAAAAATATGTATCCTTGTATGAAATAGTCTCGTTGTAAGATGTGCTGGGGGTGGAGTGTCCACCTCTAATCACTTCACTAGGAAACCAGGAAACCATGTCACACATGGACCTGTGTTCCCAGTGCCTGGAAAGGCTGGCAAAGCTCAGGAATTCAGACAGTGTATGAATGGACAAGACTTCTCCCAGGGCACACAGAGCCTCAGTTAGCCCATTGTAGGATAACACTGGGTTTGTCCTTTTAGCCTTGCTGCAGGGAACTTAGTTTGCCTTAAAGCAATGTGCTTTCTGTATGGACTCAGGAAGACAGTTCATATTATGTACATTTGATGTACAAAATTGCTTCTGGAAATGAACCAGTTTGGTGAGACAGCCCGGTGGTTTAGTAGTTTAGTATTTAGTCCTTTATTTCCTCTTCACAGCTTGATTGAGATAAAGTTCTATGACATCAAATTTGTGGATATCAAATGTACAGGTTGTGGGCTTTCGTATCTACACATAAGCATGCCTCCATGATAGCAATTTCAGAACATTTTCATTACCCCAGAAGGCAACACCGTGTTCTTGACCATCATCAGTCCATGACCTGCCCAACCCCATCTCCAGCACATGCTAACATGCTCTTGAGTTTCTGTAGTTTATGTCTTCTGGAAATTTTATGTAAACAATCATGCACCCATGTTGTTGCTTCTATCAATACTGTTCTTGCCAAGTCACATTTTATATATAAAGCCAGGCACCCATTTCTTGCATCTATCAATGCTGTTTTCACTGCAAATAGTATTACATTTTGTGGGCATTTGCCACACTTTCTTTAGTCATTCATAAGTGATATTTAAAATCCATATGAAACCTTCACACATTGAATAGATAGTCTGTGCCAGGCACTGGGGGTACAACCCAATGATAGGGCTACGAACAAACGGCCCATGAAATGAACTGTTTCTAAGGAAGGGAGAAAAAGTCTGGCAAGGACTGATTTCTCCTCTCTGAGAAGAAGGCCCAAAAGGTACATAATAGAAAGTGCTGTCACCAAGGCATGAGAAGTCACGGAAGCTCTGGACACAGGGAATTGAGTCTATTTTGAAATCCAGAGTTCAACTCCTTGGAACAGATTTTGCAGTTAGCTGGCATTATTACCGTAATTTGGAGTTGTTGTTGAAGTATAAAAGAAAACGATTTGAGTTTCATCTTTCATTGGGAATTATGTTTATTTAGACTTTGGCAGAACAGGTATTTTACCTTTACAATGGAATCCTGCTGTGGAGGAGACATCTGGTAAACAAACTTTTAAAGTAGTCTCTCACAGGTATAAATGACTGTTTCATAGAGCAGCAGCAGTTTTTAAATACGATGATGATTCTCTCTTACCGCTTCTTCCAGTTTCCTCCTCCTCCTTCCAATGTGGCAGCAAAGGAAAAAGTAGATGCTTTGTATTTCATTGGTTTTTAGCTCACCAAAAAATTTCTATTTCATTTTTGAGGAGTAGGTAAATGATTTGTTATCAAGAAGTTACCTAAACACTGATGCAATGCAATGGTCTGCCGAATATGTGAAAGTCTTTTATTTTTTGAAGTTCCATGACCTTTTCTCCATCTCTGTCATTTTATTTTAAAAAGTTGACTTTAGAAATATTCAGCCAGAGATATAGTCCAACAAGTAAGTCACATGCCTTGCATGCAGCTGAATGAAGTTCGATATTCTGCACCACATGCTCCCCAGAGCACAGAGCCAGGAGTAAGAAAAGGCAGTCCGGGAGTAACTTAGGGGCCTTGGGTACATCAATAGTGTTGATCTGAGGTGTTTGTCTGTACATAAATCACAGAGCTAGTACTTTGATTGGCAGGGGAACCAAACTATGACCAAACTTTAAAAGGTGCCTGTCATGGAGGCATACCTAGGGGATGGGGCATGATTTGTGAGGGAGGGAAGATGACACGGTTGGTGGAATTGGTATTGGGATATTGTATGCCTGACACCCTATTAGTGAAAGCTTTGTAAATCATGGTGCCTGATTTAAAATATTCCTAAAGAAAAAAAACTCAGTTTACAGACTCATTCTTCTGATAACTTCATTGGATGGAAATCCCATTTACCACTAATGTTAATATTCTGTATAGCACTCTGGAATGTGACTCTATTAAAGCCAAAATGAAAAGGAAGGAAGGAAAAATATCAGGGGAGGGGGGATTTCCAAAT
The DNA here is from genome assembly GCF_027595985.1 of Sorex araneus. Lineage (NCBI taxonomy): Eukaryota > Metazoa > Chordata > Mammalia > Eulipotyphla > Soricidae > Sorex > Sorex araneus. The sequence continues at coordinate 164,014,439 of NC_073304.1, read as the reverse complement.
ATATACATATTTGCACTGAAAGGTCCATTAAATCCCTTAAAATACAGTCTTCATCTTGGAACATTTTCCTCCCTGCTGACTTGATCTCTTTAAATTCTGTCCTTCCTTTAAGTCTGGATCCGAACCTCTCCAGCCTGTGCAATAGTGCACAGCGAAATATGTTTTGAAATGGTCATGTTATCTGTTGGGGCTCAATCCTATTTCAGTAGACATTTTATTTTTAATCTTCTAGAATATGGAGGAATTGATTGGCTATTCGTTCCATTTATTTATTCCCTATGAAATGATGTTTTCACTTAGTAGTTTTTATGTTCAAAGGAATCAGGTGATTTCCTTCAAGCTATGTAGCCTTTTATGTAAAAGGAAGACCATAGTACCTTTATTTAGCTTTATTTGAAGTGAGCATACATTTGATACATGGTGAATGCTGTGCTGATTTCATATAAAATCCCTCCGAAGGTATGACATTCTTCTATTGGGGCACCATGGTTTACAAAGCTGTTAAAAATTCATCCTCAACACAGATTTTTTTCCATGTCACCTGAAAATAGTGATAATTAGACTTCCAAGGTGGATATCTTTTATTTTTTTGGATAGTTGGGATAGTTGAATGACTACTGGAGAATTCCACACGATGTTGAATAAAAGTGGAGGAAGTAGACATCTTTGCATTGTGTATGATCTCAGAGGGAAGCCTTTTAGGTTTTCACCATTGTGTGTAATACTGGCTGTGAGTTGATTGTAAATGGCTATTACTCTTTTAAGGAAGTTTGCTTGTCTTCTTGTTGTGTTGAGAATTTTTATCATGAATGGGTGTTGGATTTGTCAAAAGCCTTTTTGTCAATTCATATAATCATACAGATGTCTCTGCATCAAACAATATAATCAATGTAGTACACAATATCATCAAAGGAAATTATTAATAAATTTACTTTCTTGCACATGACATTCATTTGCTTCTATTGGATGCTCTTTTCCTTCCTTCTATGAGACCCACTTGATTGTGGTGTATTGATTCTGATCACTGTATCATTGTTTGTTATCCCATTGCTCATGGATTGTGCTCGAGCAGGCACCAAGAACGTCACCATTGTGAGACTCGTTATTACTGTTTTTGGCATATTGAATACGCCATGGATAGCTTGCCAGGCTCTGCCATGCAGGCAAGATACTCTCGATAGCTTGCCTGGTTCTCCGAGAGGGGCAGAGGAATCGAACCCGGGTCGGCTGTGTGCAAGGCAAAAGCCCTGCCCGCTCTGTTATCACTCTAGCCCATTGATTTTTATATGTTGTTGAATTCAGTTTGTTAAGATTTGCTATGGATTTATACATTGATGTTCAACTGTGACACTTGTCTGAAAAGTTTCGGGGAATATTTCTATCTGCTTTCATTACTCATGTAATTTTGCCTTCCTAGAAGCATGTCTAAAGTATCCCTCTTGATTTCACATTGGGGAAATTGGAGGAATTTTAAGTATTCAATCTCTTTGAAAGGTTTGCCAGAACTTACTCATGAACCCATCTAGACCAGTCTCTTCTTGGGGAGATTTGAATGAAGATTTCAATTTTCTTTGAAATTGGTCTGTTCTGTTTTTATATTTCTGCAGTATTGGTCTTTGGGAAGTTTGATGACACCTTTCCCCCTGGTTCTCCTGCTTGGTGCATCTACTCTAACCTGTATTTTTGTATTTAGATGCAGTAAATATTGCCAGCTCTCAATTGTCTGAGAATGTATTGATCTCTCCCTCAAGTCTGACAGTTTTGCAAGGTAGAAGGCTCTAGATTGAAGATTTATCGAGTGCTTTGAATATGTCACTCCCTTCTTCTATGGTTTCAGAGGAGCGGTCTGTTGTGATTTTTCTTGCCCTTCTCTTAGTTGCCTTTGGTATGAGGATGGGTAAATCAAGTGCAGGAAAGTGGGGTAAGGCACTAAGTGTGGCATGGTTCCCAAATGCCATCGGGAAATAGGTCCCAGCTTACTTCCAGTCACCTATGGAAAGCCAAAGTGTGACAGTTTTTAGTGCCAATAATACATTGTGTAAACAAATTCCAATGAGGGAAACTTAGGTCACTCTCTTCCTAAAGTTAGCAAGTTCCAGCCAGCCTGCCCTGCTTGCCCCAAAAGGTCATGTTTTATGTCACTGAACTAATCCATACATGTAAAGAGAGAAGTCTAATCAAATGGATTCACGGTGATTTTCAACTTTTTTATGCATCCAGGCAGGTGAAAATAGGACTACTTCTTGACCACTACAGCAAAAAGAAAAACTCTTATTTATAGTACTATTTTCTGTACTAGTTTTTAAATGGAATCTAAAATGAAAACCAGGTGTGAAGCAGCAGTCACATTTTTCATGGACCAGCACCAGCTTGTGGATCAATGGTTGAAAACCACTATTTTAGAAGGAATTAACTTGATTGAGACACTTGACTATCTCCGCCCATTGTGGGAAAGAGGAGAAAGCAACACGGGATGCTAGAAGATACAGGACTCCTTTTTAATAAATCATGGTTTGTCCCTGTGCGTGGCACATATGTCAAAGAGGGAACATTTTTATTAGATTGCCATATCTATAGTTTTTATATCCTTCTATATTTTTAAGAACATGAAAGTTTTCATATACTTAAGCATTCATTTTCATATCAAGAAATAATTGAACTTTGTGTGTTTTTAAACCATTTCAGAAGATTCCTATTGCTGGTCCTCATTCTGTTGCTTGAAACGGTAAGATTATCTACCTTCTCTAAAAGTTAAATATTTTTAACTCGAAGTAGGTATAACATCTAGTCACCTTATCCTTGAATATAGCCTGAGTACATACACATGAAATGCATGATTGATGAGTTACTTTTCCTTAGTAAGGTATTTAATGAATACTTTAGAAATTCTGTTCGATACTTGTGAACTTTATTTCACAATAGAAAATGAAGAATTTACACAGGCTCAGATGAGCCTCATTCATGAGTGAATCTGCTGCAAAACCACATATGCAGGACTTGTGACTGAAATATCTAGGCTCTCACAGAGTCAGTAGTGGACAACCCCCTCCACCTCCCTGTGCTTCCAGTAGCCTGGCAGGAATGCCCACAAACTACTTCTGGAGCCATATAAGCTCATGAACGCCATGATCCAGAGACTCATGAATAAATCTCTCCAAAGAGAGAAGCACAGTATGATATGCATGCAGCTAAGATGCCTATGTACCCTAAAGTCACCATCCAGTTCAAAACAAATTAACCTCAACTGCATAACCATATTTCAAAGTTTCAAATCCCTGGAAAGCATGGTCACATTTAGGGCCACATCTCATGCTCTACACCACTGAACTACCAAAATTAGAACGCCACATCTGATGGGGTGTAAAGTAGAAAGCAATCAATCTTGGGGAGGAAAAAAATGTATATATATACACACACACATACATAGAAGCACAGAAGTCTCAACCATTAACAACAAGAGTTTGTACATCTTTTATTACTGGCTTACTGACTCCAGGATGAAATACAGAATCTCCACACACTTTCTTCTAAGGAAACTTTTTGGATCATTTTTAGCAGATATTCCTAAAAAACAATACAAACTAAATGATTTAGGTCCTGCTTTGGAGGCAGGGTTTGAAGTTGGGATGGAAACCTTCAAAATATGGTGGTGGGTAGGTGTAGTGCTGGTGAGATTGGTGTTGGAATAGCAAATTGAACAAATTATTGTGAACAACTTTATAAAAAATAGAAAGACAAGTAAATTAGGAATTTAAAAGAATTGTATGCATAGATTTTTTCAGAACAATGGTATATTGTGTCTAATAGGATTTCAACCCTCTGATACACAGGATCTACTAGGCAAGGGAAACCCTTTGATATGACCTGAAATTGTTTTGAGTTAGAAAACCAAAACTAAATTGCCCAAGAAAATGAGACAAAATGTCTCTCTCTGCCCCTGCTTCCTCATCATATCCACAAGAATTGGGGTTATAGATGCCAAGTTCCCAAGGTTCTGATTCATTCTTGATTATGTGTCCAAATAGCCTCAGGAAAAAGTGTACTTCAATGTATGTTTGAATCTATTAGGTTCTTTTCAATGAATTGCTCCAGGTGTGCAATGGGAGTGTTGAGTGCCTTCACTTCTCTGAAAGCAAGAATGCTTTTCTTCCGCGTTTCTACTGGGTAGGTAGGCCCTGAATAGGTACAGACTATTTTCAAGAAAGGTATCATCAAGATTGAAAGGATATTAAAGGTCATATAGTGTGGATGAAGTAAATTCTGCACTGGTACCCAAGCGTCCTCTTCAATAATAGAAGACTTCAGAGCTGGATGTAATGCATTCTTTTTGGGGGGAGGGGGGTCACACCCGGCTATGCACAGGGGTTACTCCTGGCTCATGCACTCAGGAATTACTCCTGGCGGTGCTCGGGGGAACATATGGGATGCTGGGAATCGAACCTGGTTTGGCCGTGTGCAAGGCAATCGCCCTACCCGCTATGCAATCGCTCCAGCCCTTGCGAATGTAATGCATTCTTGATGGAAAACTATTATGACAAAAAGACTTCTACAAAGGAATACTACTACTATGAAAATTCAGAGAGTATCTTTATGTGGACTGGAAAAGGGATGCTTCATAAAATTATTTGGGAGGTATTTAACCTCCACCTTCATAAGACAAGGGTGGATAATGAAGAAATGACATTTTTCCTAAAATGCTTGGTAAAATTCAGTGATTCAAAATATCTAGGACAGGAGTTTTTCCTAGCACCAGAAGTAACCCCTAGGCATATGCGCTCAGAACTTCCAGGTGTAACCCACCCCCTCAACTGCCCATCAGTCAACAACAGCAAAAATAAAGCACTTGGCATCACTTTTTCTATGGAACAATTTTATCTCATTTGTTTTAATTCTTTGTTTGAAAATGTTTTTATTGATTTTGTATTCTGTCAATGTTTACATCATATAAATTTATAGAAATTTCATTTATCTTTTGAGCACTAACCATATTTCCCCTTTCATACTGGTTAATTTTTAAAAATTTGTCTCCAAATTTGGTCTCTAGACCACATACTCCACAGATACCACCATTGGCAGTGGTTCCCAATACTGCCAGGCTCAAACAACACCAAATCAGTGTACCCAGGTGTTCAATTGTCCTCTAAACTAGGCATTTAACAGGTAAGTCTTATTCTCAGGAATTATTGCACCCTAAGGAGTAGCATAACCAGGGAATGAGATGATGTGCTCTATGAACTCCTTACAACTATAGGAGCCTCATCTCGGGCCCATTCAGGGTTCTTCAATGTATAGAGAGAGCTACAATAGATGCAGCTAGAACATTGTTATATCCTGCATCTTGGAGGTTGATGTCACGGGCCAGCCCTTCATCCACACTACAGAAATGTGGTCATTGCTGAATACTAGAGCTGTATTTCACTCTATTTGCATTAGGAGAGTCTGGGTTTCAATCTGCTCTGTCAACCAGGTTTTTCAGCAAGACCATTTTTATCTGCTTTCCCTCCAACGTAGAGACAGTGACACAGATGAAATGAGTGGTTCTTCCGACTTGCCAGTCAAAAATGGTGACTTGCTCTTCCCAGTAGGAGGAACTCTCTCTAGAGCTGCTTTGAAATACCCACTGAAGCTTTTGTGCCAGGGACGAGATCAGTTCCTAGGGTGTCAATAGGAACAGGGTGTCAATAGAACTGTGGTCTGTGGTGACCCAGAAATCAGAGTCAGAGGATTTTAAGTACTATGTGGGCCACAGGGGGACTGTGGCTGTGATTTTCAGCCTCCACCACAGATTAAACTGCGCAGGAATGACAGGCAGTGTCAATGAGAGCTGCTGGTGGAAGAACACTTAAAGTTCCACAGAAGTCAAGAGAAATCTAACATGTTTATATTGTAACTTCATCCTTTTGGGGGGTTGCCAACATCTAAATAGAGATGGCAGTAATTTATGGAATCCAAAAGTACATATACAAAGTAGTTCCTATTTTTTCGCCTGGTCACTTCTAAATCCTTCTCAAACACCAAGAACCAATCAGTGTGCAAATTTGAATCTGGAGACTTTTATCTCTTCGGTATGCTTTCTTCTATAACATCTATTCTTTTCTTCCTTGTAACTCTGGCCCATGACATCTCCTCATTGAATGCAACAAATTAGGAAAGGGTTTCCTTACTGACTCTACCCTTCCCTGCCTCTACTCTCTTTAGTATATTACCAACACAACATTCCTATGAAAAGCCTTCCATGCTTTTCAATAAACTCCAAATGCCATAGGAAAAACATCCATGCTCTCATCCTTTCCTTATCTGATGTTTCTCTTCCTTGAACCCTGCTAGTCCAGCCTTTCGAACTAACCCCTTAGTAAAGGATACCATATGTGATGACACTTCTTTCTCCTCACACTGTCCCTCCTCCTCCCCTGGTCTGTCATTCAAGATTCTGGTTCTTCCAAGAAACTTCCCTGACCTATCTGAGTCCTGAGAGTCTCTCATTTTCCCTCTTTCCTGTGCACTTTCTCAGGAGAGCAAATTCAATTTCTCAATACTCTGCATTCCTTTGATTGTACTGAACACGTGGGCTGGTCATTGTGTTGCTTTATCTGATTCTCCCATCCCTGTGTCTGGCACATAGCATGTATCCAGCAAAGACAGCCCTTATCTCTGTGACAATTAAAGTTACAAAGAAAAACCAGAATCATACGCTCAGGAAATATAGAATTCAAATACATAAGGAACGTCTAGGCAGATCGGAAGTGCTGGTTTGAGAATAAATGTCCAGGGTCCACTGGAGAGTTTCCTGGGAGATTTGAGTGTGTGGGGTCTTGCGCCCACAAAGTGTTTCTAGGACTTGTCATCCTACTCTGATTACCACTTAGAAAACAGACATTCCAAGAATTTCTCTGAAGCTTGGTTTTCATTGGTGATTGAAGAGGAAGCAAATTGTACCTAGAAGTGAGCCCTAGTATCTTGAACCTAAAAATCTCTAAAATTAGACCTAAAAATGGACTCACTTTCGGAATGAGTTTTTGTAAATTTTGTATGTAAAGAAATACAGCTTGAGTTCCTTCTGTCAAGGAACTCAAGTGTTGATTAAGAAGATAAGTTAGGAATGACAGTACTGTCTCATCCATGCTAGGAAAGACATAACTGGGGGTGGGAGCTTCCTGGAGGTGCACTGCAGAAGGCTGCTCACTGATGAGTGTCAAGGGAGAGGGGAGTTGCAAAGTCTCTCCATCTAAATCACAAGGAAAATGTAGCTGTGCTGCAAAGGAAAATTCCTAGCAGAACTCTCCACCCCATCCCTGAATATTTTCTTTCTGATGGGAGAATAAAAAACATATGTCTACATTCACAAAAAAAACAATACTTCACCTTTGAATACCCAAGATGACTTATTTTTGCAAACTCTAGTTTAGTCGTCTTTTCCGGAGTAACTTTGTAAAAAAAAATTTTTTATTTGAATGAATCACAGTGAGATCCAGTTACAGACTTACAAACTTTCATGGTTCCATTTCGATCATACAATGTTCCAGCACCCATCCCTCCACCTGTGCCCATTCTCCATTACCAATGTTTCTAGTATCCCTCCCACCATCCCCACCCCATCCCCCCTCACCTCTGTGGCAGACACATTCCCTCTTTCTCTCTCCTTCTGGGTAGTATGGCTTGCAATACAGGTACTAAGCGGCTATCAAGTTTGGTCCATAATTCTGAGCAATCCATACAAGCATCATTTACTTCGTGGTCCCTTCTCTATCCCAGCTGCCTTTCCCCCCAGCACATGAGATCTCTCTTTTGCCCTGATCTCTACTATCCTTAGGAGTCAGTCTCCTATTCTGTTTTCGACTTTCTATTCCACAAATGAGTGCAGTCATTCGATGTCTGTCCCTCTCTTGCTGACTCATTTCCTTAACATGATACTCTCCATGTCTATCCACTTGTATGAAGAAAAGATTCCTGAGGCCTCTCTGGAGTCACTTTGAAGTGGTGAATTATCTAGACAGCTCTTGATAAACTATGTTCTTCTATGAACAAAAGAGGTTTTGATTTCTGACACTCTGTAGGTGTCAGAAATCAAGGCCATGGAACAAATAGGTTATTACTTTCATTAGGATTTTGTGGGATGTTCCAAGAGAATGAACATCAGATGATATGCTTTGTTGCTTGTCTTAGACATTCTATCCTACAACCTAAGATAGCTCAAAGACTGATGATCTGAAAGTCAGAGAACCCCAAAGAGAGTGCCCTAGACAGTACCTTCCTTCTACTGAACTTCCTCAGCAATCTTGAGATTCCTCGTCAGTGTCCTCTGTCATCTTTCCAGACAGGCTCCACTCATTAGCCCATTGCATTGAACACAAGTGCCTCTGTCCACATGGGAGTAGCACCACCCACCTGATTTCGGCCACTGGCTGCAGATTCTGGCTTCAAATAACAACGTGACTCTCATGACTATCAATCATGGATCTGTTTTTCTGGATAATGGCAAACATCATTTTCAGGGACTAATTGTTGGAAATCCCTTCTGAGTTGCAGTCTAGACAGTGGGAAACATAGTGTCAGATGGAGGAGAATGCTAAGCTCAGTATGGAGCAAGGACGTGACCCAAGCTTAGAGCTGAGGCCAAGGATCTCACCAAGAGAAGCCTTAGCATTTCTGTGTTGCTGGAGCAACTTGGTATTTCAAGGAGCACTTGGGGAGCTGGAGTATTATTACAACCGGTAGGAAATTTGCACATGGCCAACCCAGGTTCAATCCCTGCCACCCCAGATGGTCTCTAGAGAACTGCGAGAGTGATCCCTGAGTGCAGAGGTAGGAATAAACACTGAGCTCCATCAGGTGTGCCTCAGTACTCGCATCCAACATTTTTTTTAAAAGCACATTCATTGTTTATTTTCTGTGAAAGCCTGTGGGGTGTTTAGCTTATGAGTGTTCAGAAATGTCTCTGAGTTTCAGGGAAATCTTTGAGGCAGCATTGCTTGACAAGCCATTCTTTACCACTTTTATATCTTGCTAGATCCAATGCCCTGTATTTCTTTAACCTCTATACAGGCACTGCTTACTCTGCACACCATAACGCTCACAAAACCCTGCATATCTGACTGTGCTCTTGATTGATGTGGTTCCCCATGGACAGCAAAAGCTGCCTGGTCTCTACAAGTTTTCTAGGAAATGTCTTCTCTAACGTGCCTTCTTCTATCTCTAGACTCTTACAGCAGCTTCCAAGAGCGAACACCACCATCCTGAAATGTCTTTTCGGAGTACTACACTGCATCAAGCAAAATTCCTCTTTAAATCGGATGAATGCTCTCAACTTAGCGATTTGCATAGCCCCTAGCATTTTTTGGCCACCACCAGATTCCCAGGAAGTGGGAAACGAGTTTTCCCCCAATGTCATGACATTTCTTTTTCCTTTTGGTGCCCCCGGGGACTGAATTTTATTTCGGGGTAGTTCTAGCGTCCTCCTTAAGTCACATACTATACCTTACAGACTTCATTAAACATGTTCTCCTAGTCTGTTGATCTATTCACACATGGATGCCAGCGCGGCAATTTTGGTTAAGCCACATTCAAGTGTGAGCCACTGATGGTATACGCCAGCATCCACATGTCCAACAGAGAAGCATCCGCAGTTGGGTCACTTCTCATTTCTCTTGACGAAGGCAAGTGCGTAAGTCTTTGAGTGATGAGAAAGCAACTGACAGTTATGAAGGGAAGAAGAACTTTGAAGTGAGACAGGTCAGGATTCAATCCTCAGCCCACTACTACCAGAATAGATGATCTTGGGAAAGTGATTTGTATTGTCCGCCAGTTCCAAATCTAAATATTGGAAGTGGTGGTCATATCGAACTCATAATCTATTGACTGGGAGACAGAGTCACGGACACTGTACTTGCTTCTACCATTCTGCCTGTTCCTCTGTCTCAGATACTGGGCTAAGAAATGAAAGATTTCAGTATCCATCTCAAGAGGGCTGCTGTTCCAGGTGAAACCTTACCTCCTCCCACATCAGGGAATTCCAGGGAATGAATTTCATTAGCAGAGGCTGAGAGACAGAGGACAAACTCCCTCCTTCAGAAGAGCCTGATGAGCACAACCTCTGCCCACATTGACACACTTCTTCCAAACTTAGTGAAGAGCACTTTACAAATTTTAATGATTTATTCTTTTGTTATTTCAAATACTCGAGATAGAGGATACTGAAAAGAGTCCTCATTTGAAAGACAGAACCATTGGCATACAAATGTTAGCATTAAGTCAAGATCAGAAGTAGTGAGTGTTCAAAGTATACCCCAAACGACACACTCAGATGAGGTTCAAACTCTTGCCTTGCATATGGCAAGCCCCATACCCCATAAGAGAAGCCTTAGCATTTCTGTGTTGCTGGAGCAACTTGGCATTTCAAGGAACACTTGGGGAGCTGGAGTATTATTACAACCGGTAGGACATTTGCACATGGCCAACCAAGGTTGAATCCCCGACACCCCATATGGTCCCCAGAACCTGCCAGAGTGATCTCTGAGTTCCCCAGCTGCCACCTGGTGTGGCCCAAGTACTACACTCTCCAGTCCCCAAAAATGCCTTGTGTTTTGTTTGGTTTTGTTTTTCCCCTTACAGGTGGGGAAAAAAGCATTTCTACTTTGAAAACAGGGATTTCTCTTAGGATTCACGTATTTAAGTAACTTGAAAAAAGACTGTATAAAAACTGGCCTTTCCTTTTTTGTCCTTTTTGAACAGATGTCCAAACTCATTCAATTTTTTATTGAAAACTATGACAAAATTTTTGGACAGGAGATATTTTCCCTCTTTGGAGAAGTCTCTAAACAAAGCAGAGAGAATATTCCAGGTATTATAAAAAACAAGATCTCTCAACGGGGGGTGGTGGGACATGGACACTTAACTGGCACAGTGGGTGTTTCTTAGAGGGTAGGTAGGTCTTTCTTGTGAACACAGGTCAGGGCATGGTGAGGTCCACAGGTTCACTTGGTGAGATCCCAGAATCCAAGCAACTCATTAGCAACATGAGATGCGGTCATTTTAGCCTCTTTTTCAGTCAAGTTTTACTAAGACCCACATGCATTTATGTTGCTGTGGTTGAAGCTGTAGCCAATGGCCCAGTGGCAAAATATAGGGCTGGCCTTTTGCTGAGTGATTCCTGGGATAGAGTTCTTGAAACTACAAAACTAGTATTATGGCTGGGGCCCATGGCTGAGTGGTCCTTGCATGTCTGAGGCCCTAGTTGGATTCCTGGAAATGCATTACACACCCCAGCACAACTTAAAGGGGCAGAGCAACCATTTTTCTCTTATCCTGAACATCTGTTTTAGTCCTTCAAGTACCTCTCCAGTAGAGTCTACTTTCCAGGCTCAGAAGAAACCAGGGATCGCTCTTTATGCTTGCATGCTGCTAAACCTGATTTTGAAAAGTCGGTTCACTCATAGGGCGGGCCAATACCTGCTTGACTTATAGTAAAAAAAGGACATGGTGGGTTGGTATTCACAAAATACATCAAAACAATTGGTATCATGGGGGAGGAGGTTTGGAATATGAAGTCCTATCCTACCAATTACTAGTCATATGGTCTTCAAGCTGCCATAGCTGCACCAATAAAAGACAGATAAATCTCACTAATGGGTTTTGTAAAGGTCAGTCATGGGGACTGGAGCAGTAGTACAACAGGTAAGGCACTTGCCTTGCACGTGGCCAACCTGGGTTCAATTCTTGTCACCCCTTAGGGTTCCCGAGCCTGTCAGGAGTGATCCCTGACCACTGTTTGGTATGGCCCAGAAACCATATATATATGTGTGTGTGTGTGTGTGAGTGTGTGTGTGTATTTACATGGATATACATAGATATACACAAAAGAGATATTGAGGAGAAATCAGTAGTTGTTAGTAAATGGTTTTCTGAGCCTAGAGTTGTAGGTCCCCACTAGTAATCCATGTTAGAAGGCTGAGCCCAGTTCAGGACCTTGGTATACATGGCATTGAGTCCTTATTTATTTTTACCATTTCTTGTAATTTTGGTATGTCCTCATTACAAGATGATGTAGCGTATGCCTGAGAAGTTCTTTTCCTACACTCACATTTGGGAAGATTGTGACAGATCCTGCCCTCCTTGAGAGTAGGAAGCACATGAGAAGAAAATTCCATGGAAGACTGTTGTTTTTAAGGCACATGGACTGTATTTGTGGTAAGAAAAATACTCATATAACTTGGATTTTTCCCCCCACAGATCCATTGCAAAAGGAAGATGAGAGCCTGGAAAATGAAGACCCATATGATACGCCACGGAATATCCAACAGCTGGGGGTGAAGAGCAGAAGCCTCCCTTCTTTCACAGCTTCTGGTGCCAGAAGTCAGCGCAGACATCAGAACAGATGTCAGGAGCACTCACCTGCACCCACACTTTGTGCAGAACCCTCTCTCAAGGAGAGCGTTCCCCAGGAATCGCCTGTGGGTGCCACAATGACCAATGCTGTGCTCTTTGCAAGCTCCCACTATGCCCATCACGCCAGGGATTCCTCAGGCGGAAACCTAGTCAGATCTGGGTCCAGCAGACTGAGCCTCTGCTCGGAACGGGCCCCAGGGACACCCCACACGCTCACTGAGTTAATTCAGGGGGCCCAGGCTTCAGAGCCCATCCCAACAGTTGCTCAAAGCCCTGCTTCTGCTGCCAGAAGTCAGGGCAGACATCAGCACAGACATCAGCGGCACTCGTCAGCACCCACGCTTTCCACAGAACCCTCTCTCAAGCAGAGCGCTCTGCAGGAATCGCCTATGGGTGCCACACTGGCCAATGCCGTGCTCTTTAAAGCCCCCACCATGCCCATCACGCCAGGGATTCCTCAGGCAGAAACCTAGTCAGATCTGGGACCAGCAGATTGAGCCTCTGCTCGGAACCGGCCCCAGGAACACCCAACACCCTCACCAAGGGCATTCAGGGGGCCCAGCCTTCAGAGCCCACGACAACAGGTGCTTGAAGCCTTAGGAGGTGGCAGCAGAGCTGCTCCAAGTCCACTACAAACAGCCAGAAAACAAAGTGGACCGACTGGAAGGAACTGTATCAAAATAAGTTCAGAAAGCATAGCTGTGATGCAGTCCTTTCACCAGCAGAAACAGGCACTTTGAAGCCAAATTCACCCTTCAAAGCCAAGAAGCAATGTGCACAGAGAATTGTTCGAGGCCTGGGAGGACTGCCTAAGAAGAATACAAACAACAACTCACCCACCCGCCATTTCAGGCTATTTTAAAAATTCACCTCTTTGGGGCTGGAGAGATAGCACAGCGGGTAGGGCGTTTGCCTTGCACGCGGCCGACCCGGGTTCAAATCCCAGCATCCCATATGGTCCCCCTGAGCACCGCCAGGGGTAATTCCTGAGTGCATGAGCCAGGAATGACCCCTGTGCATTGCCGGGTGTGACCCAAAAAGCAAAAAAAAAAAAAATAAAAAAAATAAAAATTCACCTCTTTCTGGCGTGCAAATCCATTTGGACACGAGGCCGTGCCAGGGACGAATCTGTGGTCCCAGATCCTCGATGCAGCACCCCAACAAACACAGAGGAGACCCAGACAAATTCAGAAATACCTAATCTCACATCTGGACTGGAAAGAAGCACCCTGACTCCTAAGAAAAAAGACACCTCAAGGGAGCAGGCACAGTTTCCCTCCCTTCAACCTGGCACGTGGATAAGGTGCACAAAAGCCAATTTTAAGAATTGGTCTTGGATGAAGAAGGCCAGGACCATTACACTAGAGGAAAACACCACTTTAAGACAGGCCTCTGGTTGTCTAAAACCTAGAACATCAAAGGCAGCCCAGGAGGCAACTGTGGCTTATAAGCCAATGACCCTGAGCCCTGCAGAAAGGCCGCCCTGGGAGGGAGGGGACAGTAGGCCCAGCTGTGCTGGCAATATGGCCCAAGAAACATCCCCTCTATTCGAGGACATCAATTCTAATGGAGGACAAAAAAAAATCGAAGCCCACACATGGAGATTCCCCAGGCATGTCATTCTGGGGACAAAACCTTCACTAATGTTATTTCATTGCCATAAAACATTGATGGCGACAATGAGATCAGCCACTTGACTGAACAGCCACATTCTTTTGTTCACAAAGAATTTAAAGTCAAAGTCTTCCATATTTGGCAGCTACATATTTGGGAGAATATCCCTTAGATGATTGATCGCTTCTCTAGGATTTTTTTAAATCTAGCCAAGTGCTAGTGAAGAAAGCAATTTGACCTGAGCAACAAGAGTCAAAGGGCAGACAGTCTAATGCCAACTGTTATAACTTAACTCTCACTGCAAGGCATAAAGACTATAAACTATAGGAATCTCCACAGCACGAAAATGTCATTTGAATGACTGTCAGAGGACAAACCTGCTGGCCTCTTTGGAAAGCAAGGAAACACCTCCCAAGAGGTGACAAATCTCATGTCACCA